>NC_069369.1:11422500-12672500 GCF_021730395.1 Mercenaria mercenaria | reverse complement strand
AGGTTATGGGAAAATAGGATTTATAAGCAAGTGCAAAATGCTTTTAAATAGTGTACTTGTAAACCTTAAATATAGAAACTTTTCAAGTGTTCATATTATATTGTAACTATCTGTTTTACTGTATGTGAACACATTGGTAGAGGTTATACAGCTGATCATTCTTGCCATATTAACTGTTCCTAGTACAATTTTGCAAATAATATAAGCAGAACCTTCCCTTGAGGAGGGTCAGGTTGCGTTTACATAATGCTGTACAGAATTTCATGCCAGGCAGGGCTCTTTGAAATTAATTTAGAATTTGTCAGTTTCTGACATTTATTTAAATAGTTTATTTTTATGTTTATTTTTCATTATACACTTTCATGGAAGAATACTATAGATACATTTGAATGAAATTTGAGATTGTAACATGAGGAGGTTCATATGGACATAACTAGACTGACATGAAGACAAGTACTTCACTAGTCCAGTTTCTGGCTAAATAATATTTTTCTTAAATTCTATTTATTCACTTAAATGTCACTTCTGTATGCTTTTAATGTCAGAAAATCATTTCTGTCATTATTTGAGATTAATTTTGACAGGCTACTAGTAGTAAATTTTTTAATTTTAAGGTCAGAAATTATTTCCTGAAATCTATTCAAACAAATACAGGGTAGAAGGCTACTTCTTAATGGGATGAACACCTTGAATGAATTATATCTAGTTTTGTATAAAATGTTATCTGATGGACAAAAAGCAAAAGGGGAAAAAAAAGGAAAAAACAGGTATTAAAAGTTTGTAGCAACTGAAGCAGAATCATAATTTTGTTCATTATATCAAGTGTCTCAGACAATTCATTCCTTTCCAAACATGCTGTACTTCAACTTCACAAGGATATCAAATTACATCACATTTCAGTATTACTGAATTTTTACAAAAGGCAAGATTTAAACAATTTGAAAAGACTACATTTTTACCATAATATCTGTTCATATATCTTTTGTATGTTGTTCTCAAAATTTTATCATTAAAGTGAAATAAAATTTCACATAGCAGTATATGGTATACAAAGTATTAAATTATATAAAATCCCCAGCTAGTTAAATATAGAGTACTTTTTAGGAAGTTTATCATAGGATATGTAGGTGTATTGAGTGAGTGAAAATAAATGAGAAATGATGATTATAGTGTTTCAAGTTTTCTGTGGTGAAATAACGGTAGATCTTGTTCTTTGATAAATGATGATACTAAAACTGTCCTTTTAGTAACACTCCTGTCATACCCACCAATATTATGAAAATTGACTTGCACTTCCTTGACTGAATTTCTGACGAAATAAAGGTAGAGAGGTGATGGTTGCTAACATTAAATTTCTTGAGCCTGACTGCTGTGAGTTCTCTAATTTTTTATGTAAGGCAGCTTTGAGCTGTGGACAGCTGGCAGTTTTATCCAAGAGTCTGCTTGTGCCAGAAATGATACTAAGCTGGGCACCTGCAGTCTTCCTTGATTGTGACTTAAATCCGAACAAAACAAGCTTACTAAAACACAGCATTGATAACTATAGTAGCTTTTTTTCATAGAACTTTCTCCCTTTCCCATCATCTCATATAAGTTTGATCTTCATTTCCCAAACTTTTCCATGTACCAGCTGGCAGCAGCAGGGAATCAGAAAAAGTAAAATTCTGCTGTTTATCTTCTCCAAAATTTCTTGTTTATCTTTTCTGAAATCTCTATGTATATTCAAGAGCTTTTATCTGTTATTATATGATGAAATATGTAATATTTATCATGGCAAATTGGTGAAATAAACTTTCTGTTAGATGAATATTAAAATTCTCTAGTAAGTTAATGGAAACCTGGGTTACAGAGGTCATACTGAAGGTCAAATTGAGGACCTGTCAATCATTTGTCAACCATACTGATTAAAATACAAGAATATTTGCTTTAGAATGTACTGTAAAATCATTTAATTTTGTGGGCATGAAATTTCGTGGTTTTGGTCAAAACGGAAATTTCGTGGATATGAATTTGTGGGTTTCAACTTTTGAACATAAAATGAATGGGAATTTTACATGTTCGTTGGGATTAAATTTTGTGGATTGACTCGACCACGAAAATTAGTCCCCCACGAATATTAATGATTTCACAGTATCTTAAAAGTTTATGTGTTGTATTATCATTATTCATTCAATGCAAGTGTTTTTGTTTTTTATATGGAAGAATTAAAATAAGAGCTGAATTGTTTGTTCCTACAAGGTTTCTAGATCTTTCAAAAGTCTTCTATAGCCTTGTGGCAGCAGTTTAACACTTAACAGCTAAGATTACCATTGCCCCGCCCGCTTAGCTCGGTAGGTAGAGCGTTGGTCTACGGATCGCTGGGTCGTGAGTTTGATCCTCGGACTGGGCGTATGTTCTCCGTGACTATTTGATAAACGACATTGTGTCTGAAATCCTTAGTCCTCCACCTCTGATTCATGAGGGGAAGTTGGCAGTTACTTGCGGAGAACAGGTTTGTACTGGTACAGAATCCAGGAACACTGGTTAGGTTAACTGCCCGCCATTACATGACTGAAATACTGTTGAAAAACAGCGTTAAACCCAAAACAAAACAAAACAGTACCATTGACCTAGCAAGTTCAGTTGAATTAAGTGGAAACTTAAAAGAGCTTGCATTAAATGAATACATTTTCACAGCTTTTGCTGCAGCAGGCTGTATTACGAATAACGGAGTTTAATCTGGACAGTTTGTAGATTTTAAGCCCTGGGGTGGCCATGATTCCAGACTTGAGAGTTTATGAAATCACTGAAGTCAGTAAAATAATGTAACAATTTTTTGTAAACATGTAATTTATACAGACACTTTTATTGTAAAATTATGATCTCCTTTTCAGTATTGAATTTCTTGTTGACATTGAATTAATATCTTTTATACAATGCTGGGTGTTTACACTTCAAGCTTTACTTATGAAGTTAAGAACTATTTTTTTGTGAAGTATGTCAGCAGATAACATTACATTGTCATATATTTTGTGAGACAGTTTTGCAGTTAAGAAAATCATGCATTCTTTCACTTCCTTCTAATGTCTGATTCTTGTTCATGGAAACAGCTCACAACTTCATCAAACAAGTTGTAGGGGCAGGCCCTACGTTTGCCCTATTCATTAACACTGCTTACAGAATATGAGATGAAAATACTATGTTCATTTCATCATATATCAACATTTAATCTGAAATTTTGTTGCAGTATATATGGTAAAGAGCTACTACATACAACTGGCACTTTAAGCTTGGAAAATGAAGTTGCATTATACTTCCTCAAAATTAAGTACCATCCCATAAAACCTGTGAATTTTAAACAGCGGGAATTATTTGGGGGAATTTATGCAATTAATCTTTAGACATTATGCCTCAGATTACCTTTCTTTAATGTTTACGTCTATAAAGCTTAAATGATGTGCAGGAATATCTTCCCGACATTAATAATTGTGAACAGGAAAAACTGAGTTTGGTAAATTCCCTTATCCAGTGGTAATTTCACTAATTTGTCAATTAGCAAAAATTACCGAAACACTTGCTCTTGAGGAACACTGTCTCTCATAACAAATTTCAGGACTCCATATCTCGTTTTAGTAAAATTTTTACTTCAGGCCAGGAAGCTATCTACAGTAAAACTGATATAGCAAACTCGGATATAGTCAAAACTCTAATATAACAAAAAATATTTTATTCCCAAACTTTTTGTGTTTTTTTTTTTTACTTATTTCATAAATATTAAAGAGATCTACAGACACAGCACACTATGGTTACAGTAAGTAACATTTCTGGTCCAAAGGCAGTAATTTATGGAGAAAAGTAAACGCTTATATAGCAGACAGTTTCAGATGCATTATTTTCCTCATTTCACATGAAGATTTTTTTATACATGTAGTAAAAATGAGATAAATGTTTTATTTCAGAAACTGAAATTGAACTTGAATACAAAAACAAAAACAAGATAATTATTTAATAGCTTAAATTACATGGTAATTGTTCACTTAGTTTTCTCAATATGGCAGTCAGGCTGAAAATATTTTATCAAAATGTCTTTTGTTCATAAATTTCAAATGGAAATTTCTGTAAAGGACCTACAGACAGGTAGTTCCATCCAAAATACGAGTTATCTTGACCAGAGATAATAAAAGTACAAACTTAGAAACATCAAATGAATTTTTAACTGTTAATGATTCAACTGCCGCGGTATGGACTTGGTCACATATGGGGATAAAATGTGCAGTCAGTCCAGGACTCGAACCTGGGACCCCTCCCTTACAGGGTGAGTGCTGTATCAACTGAGCTAACCGACTGCCTAACACATATTCTCCTCTAACATGACCAGGTCTGTATTGTAACACAACCATATATATAACAAACTTGTATGTACCACATGCTTATAGTTTAACAAGCCTTGGTTATAAGGAACAAATTTCCAGTTCCTGCCAAGTTCACTATATCCGAGTTGTTAAAGTAGATGGTTTGTGGGACACCATAGGTCCTTCTCCAAGCTTTAAAGTGCTAGAAAGTGCTCTTTTGTTCAAATTCTTTTGTCTGCTGAAAGTAATTTTACAAGATGGAAATCATGTCGGTGTCAATGGTCTTGTGGTGGGACTGTGAGATAGAACCGGAAACAATGATCTTTTAGTCAAGGTAAAAATATTCCAAAGCAAGTTTTTAACATGATATACTGATATAACGGTACAATAACAGAACTGGGCTAGTCGATTTATGATTGAATGTACCACTATCACAGCCTTGACAATATACCAAAATGCCACTGCTGGTTATGTAATTTATAAGTAAAACATTGATCAGTTGTATCATTACATGTTTATTGCCAACTGAATACTTCTACACACAGAGTTAACTTGTTAGTAGCGGAGCTGTTTCATGTACTGTCCTTTAACCCTTACCCTGCTCAATTTCAAAAATGGACTGGTCCATTAAATTTAGGCAGCATCACTTATCATTTAAAGGGGTGTTTGCTGAAAATTTACTGACCGAATAGCGAACAGTGCAGACCATGATCAGGCTGATCTTGGTCTGCACTGGTCGCAAAGGCAGAATCGCTTGCCGCCAGCAGGCTAAGGGTTAAACTCTAAATGAAAACCGCCATCAGATCTTCATCATATCATTGGACAGTCAAATATTCTTAAGGATTATGACTGGTTGCTCTGTCAATCGAAATTTATATATAACCATTCTCACTTTACTCTGAAATCATTGTATCTACACATATATAGAATCTGCTATGAAATATTAATTTCTAAAATATTTAAATACTACATTTTTACCTGAAACAAGGAACAAGCATACAAATATCTGTATGACTATAAAATCTATCAAAAATATACACATAACTAAATATTAACAAGAATAAAAAAATCAATATACTGGTCAACTTTGGTACATTTTTATAACAATAAAGTATATATTAGTTTTACAATTAATTACACTTTACAAATTCATAATACAGTATGTAAAAACATGAGAAACGAACAAAAAAATGGCAATCTTAAGCTCCAAGCTGGTCAAGAGTGCATTCAACTGAATGTAACATCATTTCTAACAATACTTCAGTCACATACAGTACAAAGTTAACTATGCCACTTATGAATATATTGCATCTAGTGTTCAATAGATGAATGATAATTCAATCTTTCACCATTACAAATATATAACCTTGCAGAGAAAATTAACCCCTTGCAATTAAGTAGCTTTATCTCTTCCGGGGATTTAAGTTGCTTTATTTTTCCAAGGATTTCAGTTACTACTTGAAATGAGACACTTGATGCATCACGAATGATAAAACACAATTACAATACTTGGAATACATTTTGTTCCTGAAAGGACATTATATAAGATTAATCATAACTGAAGCATCTAACAATTGACAATTCAAGGATGTGATAGAAATTAATGATCAGTTATGACAGACTGGAGGTTTTTGTTATTGTTGTTGTTGTTCCCCTGTTATTAACTTGCTCAAACCTTGTTACCAGCATCATTCCCCTTTCTATTAAACAAGAGGACCATGATGGTCCTGAATCGCTCACCTCTTCCCACATGACCCAGTTTTGAGTATGACGTCGTTTTTTATTATTTGACATAGTGACCTAGTTTTTAAGCTCATGTGACCCAGTTTTGAACTTGACCTAGATATTATCAAGATAAAAATTCTGACCAATTTTCATGAAGATCCATTGAAAAATATGGTCTCTAGAGAGGTCACAAGGTTTTTCTATTATTTGACCTATTGACCTAGTTTTCGAAGGTACGTGACCCTGTTTTGAACTTTACCTTGATATCATCAAGGTGAACATTCTCACTAATTTTCATGAAGATCTCATGAAAAATATGGCCTCTAGAGAGGTCACAAGGTTTTTCTATTTTCATACCTACTGGCCTAGTTTTTGACCGCACGTGACCCAGTTTCAAACCTGACCTAGATATCATCAAGGTGAACATTCAGATCAATTTTCATGAAGATCCATTGAAAAATATGGCCTCTAGAGAAGTCAAAAGATTTTAATAATTTTAAACCTACTGACCTAGTTTTTGACCGCAGTTGACCCAGTTTCAAACTTGACCTAGATATCATCAAGATGAACATTCAGACCAACTTTCATACAGATCCCATGAAAAGTATGGCCTCTAGAGAGGTCACAAGGTTTTTTTATTATTTGACCTACTGACCTAGTTTTTTAAGGCACGTGACCCAGTTTCAAACTTGGCCTAGATATCATCAAGGTGAACATTCTGACCAATTTTTATGGAGATTCATTCACAAGTATGGCCTCTAGAGAGGTCACAAGGTTTTTCTATTTTTAGACCTACTGACCTAGTTTTTGACCGCACATGACCCTGTTTCAAATCTGACCTAGATATCATCAAGATGAACATTCAGACCAATTTTCATACAGATCCCATGAAAAATATGGCCTTTAGAGAGGTCACAAGGTTTTTCTATTATTTGACCTACTGACCTAGTTTTTGATGGCACGTGACTTACTTTCGAACTTGACCTAGATATCATCAAGATGAACATTCAGACCAACTTTTATACAGATCCCATAAAAAATATGGCCTCTAGAGAGGTCACAAGGTTTTTCTATTATTTGACCTACTGACCTAGTTTTTGAAGGCACGTGACCCACTTTCAAACTTGACCTAGATATCATCAAGGTGAACATTCTGACCAATTTTCATGAAGATCTCATGAAATATATGCCTCTAGAGAGGTCACAAGGTTTTTCTATTTTTAGACCTACTGACCTAGTTTTTGACCGCACGTGACCCTGTTTCGAACTTGACCTAGATATCACCAAGACGAACATTCAGACCAACTTTCATATAGATCCCATGAAAAATATGGCCTTTAGAGAGGTCACAAGGTTTTTCTATTATTTGACCTACTGACCTAGTTTTTGATGGCACGTGACCCAGTTTCCAACTTGACCTAGATATCATCAAGATGAACGTTCTGACAAATTTTCATGAAGATCTTGTGAAATATATGGCCTCTAGAGAGGTCACAAGGTTTTTCTATTTTTAGACCTACTGACCTAGTTTTTGAAGGCACGTGACCCAGTTTTGAACCTGACCTAGATATCATCAAGTTGAACACTGACCAATTTTCATGAAGATCTTGTGAAATATATGGCCTCTAGAGAGGTCACAAGGTTTTTCTATTTTTAGACCTACTGACCTAGTTTTTGATGGCACGTGACCCAGTTCGAACTTGACCTAGATATCATCAAGATGAACATTCTGACCAACTTTCATAAAGATCCCATGAAAAATGTGACCTCTAGAGTGGTCACAAGCAAAAGTTTACGGACGGACACACGCACGGACGACGGACACCGCGCGATCACAAAAGCTCACCTTGTCACTTTGTGACAGGTGAGCTAAAAATAACAACAATAACTTTATATGAAGAAGTTTCACCTTGTGGTCCTCTATTATAGGTATTTTACATGGTAACAGTGGTTGGAAATAAAAAGTTGAAATTTCATAAATCAACAACAACTTTAAAAACTAACTAATGGCCTCTTAATTTCATGATCTTGCTTTCTTTAACCCTTAGCCTGCTGGCGGCAAGTGATTCTGCCTTTGCGACCAGTGCAGACCAAGATCAGCCTGCACATCCGTGCAGTCTGACCATGGTCTGCACTGTTCGCCATTCAGTCAGTATCTTTTTGGTAAGCACCCCTATTAACAGTTAATGGTACTATCCAAATTGAAAGACAGACAAGTTCATTATAGAAAAGCAGGGTAAGGGTTAAATAAACATTTAGTTGTGACCTTTCACCATACATTCAGATCATCTACAATCTTAACTGATATTATATTATATACATGTTGCATTTAGATTATCATGTACTAATCTGTTTGTGACAATGTAACATCTTTACTTTGATACCTATTTAATGCTAATTTTCAACATGATTTAGAATTTTGCAATGGCTGTCACCTGACAAGTGTTCCATGATTCTGTACCAGTAAAAACTTCTCCACAAGTAACTGACAACTTCACCACATGAAACAAGAGGTTCAGGACAAATGACTTCAGTCTTAGTCTTTTGTAGACTTTGTTATGCCTGGTGGCAGATATAAATGAAAATATCTGGATCAAGATTGATGTATTATTCGTAAATTAATGAGTTAACACTTCATTCATATAAATGCACTGGAAAACTTTATGAGATAAAAAATCTGCTCCTTCGTACCTAGTGGTATATCCTTGTTACTGGTACATTATACATGCAAATAGAAAACATCTAAATATTCTGTCACATGCATTTATTATCCATTTCAGTGTAGCTGTATGGGTAATCTAAACAAGAGGACCATGATGGTCCTGAATCGCTCACCTCTTCCCACATGATCCAGTTTTGAGTATGACGTCGTTTTTTCTATTATTTGACATAGTGACCTAGTTTTTTAGCTCATGTGACCCAGTTTTGAACTTGACCTAGATATTATCAAGATAAAAATTCTGACCAATTTTCATGAAGATCCATTGAAAAATATGGTCTCTAGAGAAGTCACAAGATTTTTCTATTATTTGACCTATTGACCTAGTTTTTTTAAGGCACATGACCAAGTTTCAAACTTGACCTAGATATCATCAAGGTGAACATTCTGACCAATTTTCATGAAGATCCATTCAAGGGTATGGCCTCTAGAGAGGTCACAAGGTCTTTCTATTTCAAGACCTACTGACCTAGTTTTTGATCGCAGTTGACCCAGTTTCAAACTTGACCTAGATATCATCAAGATAAACACTCTGACCAACTTTCATACAGATCCCATGAAAAATATGGCCTCTAGAGAGGTCACAAGGTTTTTTCATTATTTGATCTACTGACCTACTTTTTGATGGCACGTGACCCACTTTCGAACTTGACCTAGATATCATCAAGATGAACATTCTGACCAATTTTTATGGAGATCCATTCACAAGTATGGCCTCTAGAGAGGTCACAAGGTTTTTCTATTTTTAGACCTACTGACCTAGTTTTTGACCACACATGACCCTGTTTCGAACTTGACCTAGATATCATCAAGATGAACATTCAGACCAACTTTCATGAAGATCCATTGAAAAATATGGCCTTAAGAGAGGTCACAAGGTTTTTCTATTATTTGACCTACTGACCTAGTTTTTGATGGCACATGACCCACTTTCGGACTTGACCTAGATATCATCAAGATGAACATTCAGACCAACTTTCATACAGATCCCATGAAAAATATGGCCTCTAGAGAGGTCACAAGGTTTTTCTATTATTTGACCTGCTGACCTAGTTTTTGATGGCACGTGACCCAGTTTCGAACTTGACCTAGATATCATCAAGGTGAACGTTCTGACCAATTTTCATGAAGATCTTGTGAAATATATGGCCTCTAGAAAGGTCACAAGGTTTTTCTATTTTTAGACCTACTGACCTAGTTTTTGACCGCACGTGACCCAGTTTCAAACTTGGCCTAGATATCATCAGGATGAACATTCAGACCAACTTTCATACAGATCCCATGAAAAATATGGCCTTTAGAGAGGTCAAAAGGTTTTTCTATTATTTGACCTACTGACCTAGTTTTTGAAGGCACGTAACCCAGTTTCGAACTTGACCTAGATATCATCAAGGTGAACGTTCTGACCAATTTTCATGAAGATCTTGTGAAATATATGGCCTCTAGAGAGGTCACAAGGTTTTTCTATTTTTAGACCTACTGACCTAGTTTTTGAAGGCACGTGACCCAGTTTCGAACTTGACCTAGATATCATCAAGGTGAACATTCTGACCAATTTTCATGAAGATCTTGTGAAATACATGGCCTCCAGAGAGGTCACAAGGTTTTTCTATTTTTAGACCTACTGACCTAGTTTTTGATGGCACGTGACCCACTTTCAAACTTGACCTAGATATCATCAAGATGAACATTCTGACCAATTTTCATAAAGATCCCACAAAAAATGTGACCTCTAGAGTGGTCACAAGCAAAAGTTTACGGACGCACGCACGCACTGACTGACGGACGGACGACGGACACCGCGCGATCACAAAAGCTCACCTTGTCACTTTGTGACAGGTGAGCTAAAAATAACAAAGAGTTCCAAACTGTTATAATATAACCGATTACTGAAAATTACTTTGACTTTTAGAATACTTTATTAATGTGCAGACTAGTTATCAGTTTTCTCAAATTAATCCACTTCGAGAGCCATAACCTAGAGCTTAAAAGACTATTTAGCTATTATTGAATCTGGCCAAGTTAATATGCCCATAAAAATTGTGACTAAGTTTGCTGAGCACTAGATAACTGCTTATTTTATCAAGCGGACAAAATTAACTTTTACAATGTTATTTTAGTAATTCAAGAGTCATTGGAGTGACTGGTTATATACTGTGAAATCATTAATATTCATGGGGACTTATTTTCGTGGTTAAATCAATCCACAAAATTTAATCCCAAAGAACAAGTAAAATTCCTATTCGTTTTTTTGTTCAAACGTTAAAATCTACGAATTCATATAACCACGAAATTGCCGTTTTTACCAAAACCACGAAATTTCATGCCCAAGAAATTAAATGATTTAACAGTAACTTGTCGAAATGTTGTACCTATATCAGAGATTTGATTAAGGGTCTGTGGCGGAGGAGGGAGGGGGGGGGGGGGTGGCAATTTAATAATCCAAGAGCTATAACTCTAGGGCCACTGGAAGATACAGGTGGTTATCAAAACTGGCAGACATTTTATACCTATACACATTGTCACCAAGTCTTATGAACTTTGGGTAGGAACTGCTTATGTCAGAGAGCAGACACTGCCAATCTGTGCAATTTTGAGTAATTAAAGGGCCCTTTAAGCCACTGCATATTTCTTCGTTAACCATGTAGATAAAATCGACAATTTGATCATATCTGGGTGAAATTAGTGAAAGTTCGATGAATGCTATCTATTACATCTTAACTTCACAGTTACTTTTCACACTAACAGACATTGTTTCAAGAGTACTCCTGCTTTAATAATAACAGTTACTGTTATGACCATAAAGTAAAATTGTAAGAATAACTTTACCCCAAACTAAGGACTGATCGGGGACGTAGTACTCTACAATGAATAAAAACAAGAGGGTCATGATGACCCTGGATTGCTCACCTGAGTAATATGAGCTAAATGTTTCAAATTACAAACTGATGCTAAAATATTAAGAAAGTCAGTAGGTCACATTCATGGTCAATGAAATTTAGTTTTACGATCAGTGTGCAAAACTGTGTACGTCATCCAAATTTAGAGGCTGTATCTTAAAAAACAAGAAAGTAGGTCAGCAGGTCAAGTTGTTCACAGTCAAGTGGCATCATATTACTTCGGATCATTAGGTAATTATAATTAAACAGTCTTGGAAATAGGATCAGGTAACTATTTAAGTATTTTTTCCTATATAACTCATATAATAACTAAATGACCCCAGGGCGGGACCTCTTTTAACCCCAGGGGCATAATTTGAACACTTGGTAGAGGACTACTAGGCAATGCATCATACCAAGTATCAAAAGCCTAGGTTGTGTGGTTTTAGACAAGAAAATGTTTAAAGTTGTTTTTTTTCCTATATAAGTCTATATAATATTTGGGACCCCCAGTGCAGGGCCTCTTTTCACACCAGGGGTACATTTTGAACAATTTTGGTTGAGAATCATAAGACAATGCTTCAAACCAAATATCAAAGGCTTAAGTCTTGTGGTTTCAGACAAGAAGATTTTTAACATTTTTTTTTCCAGTAAAAGTCTATGTTAAACTTGGGACCCCCGGGGCAGGGCCATATTTGAATAATCTTGGTAGAGGACCACTAGATGATGCTACAAACCAAATATCAAAGCCCTAGGCCGTGTGGTTTTGTACAAGAAGATTTTAAAAGTTTTCCCTATATAAGTGTTTATAAACCATGTGAGCCACGGGGCGGGGCCACATTTGATCCTAGGGGGATAAATTTGAACAATCTTGGTAGAGGACCACTAGATAATGCTACACACCAGATATCAAAGCCTAGGCCCTGTGATTTTGGACAAGAAGACTTTTAAAGTTTTTCCTTTCAGTTGCCATGGCAACCAGAGTTCTGCATGGAATTCAATTTGAATAATTTTGAAAGGGGGACACCCAAGGATCATTCCTGTGAAGTTTGGTGTAATTCTGCCCAGTGGTTTTCAAGAAGAAGATTTTTTTAGAAAATGTTGACACACAACGGACGACACACAACGCATGACTGACGATGGACGACAGACATTGAGCGGTCACAAAAGCTCACCATGAGCCTTTGGCTCAGGTGAGCTAACAAGAGCTGTCCGTTGACAGCGCTCAACTATTCTCAGTGCTTGATAGTATAATATAAGCTATGAGTAAAACTTTAACATTACAATAAGCATATTCTAAGTCGAAAAAGGGGCCATAATTCAGTCAAAATGATTGATAGAGTTGCCTCCTCCTTTTTACAGACTGGGGTCATGATGGTAAACAAGTATGCAAAATATGAAAGCAATATCTCAATGGACTTTGAAAATATTTGGGGTGGTACACAAACTTTAACATTACAATAAGCATATTCTAAGTCGAAAAGGGGCCTCCTCCTTTTTACAGACTGGGGTCATGATGGTAAACAAGTATGCAAAATACGAAAGCAATATCTCAATGGACTTTGAAAATATTTGGGGTGGTACGCAAACTTTAACATTTATTCTAAGTTGAAAAGGGGCCATAATTCAGTCAAAATGCTTGATAGAGTTGCCTCCTCCTTTTTACAGACTGGGGTCATGATGGTAAACAAGTATGCAAAATATGAAAGCAATATCTCAATTGACTTTGAAAATATTTGGGGTTGTACGCAAACTTTAACATTTGTGTGACGCTCACGCTAACGCTCACGCCGAGCTAAAAATCATAATCAAGATCAATCAAAAGTATCATGAGAAAATATAGTTGAAATTTTCTTAAAGGTACAGATATGTCAAAATACACCTAAAAATTGGAGGTACCATCCATGTTGTACCACAGAAAAGTGGTCTCTGTTTTTCCCTATGGCCAATAATAAAAAAGTTACTAAATAAGCTATTTATAGTAAAATAAAAGGGAAGTAATTAAAAAAAAAATTATTGTAAGTGAACAAAAGAAGGATCTGCCAAATAAAAACAAGAGCACAGCCACTGCAATGCAACGCAAATGCAGAGCAATATACACACAAAACAATGTCATATGAACTTTGACCCCTAAGTGTGACCTTGCCCTTGAAGAGAGCCATCCGAAACATGCGCTTTGCACATTGTTTCGATGAGGTGAATATTACAGCGTAAAAAAAGGAATCGAGATCTTATGGTGATAAAAGTTGTGTGCAAGTTTGGTTAAAATAAAATCATAAATAAAGCTGCTATTGTGCAGACAAGGTCAAAATAGCTAATTCTGGCCCTATCTGGGGCCATAACTTTGGAACCCATAATGGAATCTGGCCAGTTCAAGAAAGGAACCAAGATCTTGTGGTGATATAAGTTGTGTGCAAGTTTGGTTAAAATCAAGTCATAAATGAAGCTGCTATTGTGCAGACAAGGTCAAAATAGCTAATTTTGGCCCTTTCAGGGGCCATAACTCTGTAACCCATAATGGGATCTGGCCAGTTCAAGAATGGAACCAAGATCTTACGGTGATACAAGTTGCGTGCAAGTTTGGTTAAAATAAAATCATATATGAAACCACTATCGTGCAGACAAGAAATTGTGGATGGACGGAAGGATGACGGACAAAGGGCGATCACAAAAGCTCACTCTGTCACTACCTGACAGGTGAGCTAATAACAGATCATAAAATAAGTCATCCCGAAAAGCCAAACAAGTAAGGCTAACTTGAAAGATAAAGCTTCAAAAACTTATCAAAACTGCCAATTTCCTTAAATTTACTAAAACAATATCATAACCTCCCAAAATGTACTTCCTTCATAGAATGGATTTAAACTTGCAGCTACTTTTTTAACAACATAATTATATATACAAGTATAAACAAAACTGATTACCCTGAAGACCTTCTAAACCAGTCTGTAAGTTCACATGAACTAAATAACTGTATTTCTGTCTATAACATCTAAAAGGTCATCACTATATATGTATTTTACATCTCTGTTTTAAACAAGTTGTCTGTAAAGTACATACCCAACTCCCAATCCCATTGATCTACTGACATATTGCAAAGCATACTTTGTAATTTGAGAATCGCAGGCCAAAGAATTCTTCAGTAATTAGTCAGAAATTGTTTTCACCTGGAGGCAACAATGACCTTGACCTTTCACCTACTGACCTACAAAATGTTTAGAGGGAATCTAGTAAAATTTGACTGCTGTAGACCTTAGTGTTTTCTGACTGGAAACCATTTTCAATCTCAAAGTGAATGTGACCTTGACCTTTGACCTACAGACTCGAAAATAATACCGATCATCTACTGGCCACAACAACCCTCCTATTTTCAATCTGAAGGTCAATATGACCTTAATCTTTGACTTACTGACACCAAAAATAATGAGGCTGATCTACGAACTACAACCAATTATCTTAAGAAGTCTGAGAGCAGTAGGCCAACAGGATTTTTAGCTGTTGAGAAGAAACTATGTTAAGTATCTAGGTCATTTACTGACTGTGAGCCATAATCTTACAAAGTTTTACTACTTAAGGCCCAAGCATTTTCTAGTTATTGATTGAAAATGGTCTTCTGAGGTTCGACAGACTGATGGATGTACCCATCCTCTATAAAACTTCTACCAATTCAAAAATGAGTAATGCCTGCTGGGACCAATGCTTGTCTTTAAGTGCTTGCTGTAAGACAATATGTAGGAAAAGAGTTATAGTTCTTGCAGTGACCATTTGTTCTTTACCCGTGACCAAACATAGCCTTTTGAAATAAACCATCCGTCGGATCCATGCAGTCTCGTCAGGATCCATGCTGTTCGCTTTCAAAGCCTATTGAAATTAGAGAAACTGTTAGCAAACAGCATGGATCTTGACCAGATTGCGCAGGCTTGTCTGGATCCATGCTGGTCGCAAAGCCACTATGTTGGTTTTCTCATGGTGAGACTCATATAATCATGTTCAAATGCACAGCAAGTTATGGAACTTACTTCCCAGACAGTAAAAATGACACGAATTGGTAATTTTCTAAATTAAGCTAAAAATAGTTGCTATGAAACCAGCATATGAAAATATAGCCTGGGCATGGTATCTCTAATATTGACTTATTTATGTCAATGGCTCTACAACAACAGAGGCCATTTGTTAAACACCACTGAGTTTCTGGGTTGAATTGACCATGACTTTAAACCTACTTACCCATCTTCTGATAACAGATACCTGTCAAGTTCAAAAGTCCAATGCCAAAGGGCTCTCAAGTTACTGACTGCATATTTTTTCCATTATCAAGGTCACTGGGGCCTCGACCTTTGCTCTAGTGTTCCCAACAAAGAGTCATCTACCTGACCATAGGCAACCTTCTTCTTAAGTTTGTCAGCCAAAGGCTATAGCGTTCTCCAGATATGGACCATAAATTGTTAACAGTCTTGATGTCGCTGTAGCCTTGACCTATCATCTACTGACCTTGACCTATCACCTACTGATCCCCCCAAAAAAGGGTTAGCTACTGACCACAGTTAACCACCAAATAAATTTGATAGTCCAAGGTCTAAGCAGTCTGCAATTATTGATCAGAAACCATTTTCAGTCCCCATGTCACTGTGACCTTGATCATTTACCTACTGATCCCAAAAGCAACATACGTCAATCATTTTTAGAGTAGCTTGACCACTGTAGACTCAAGAATTCTTAATCTGTATGAAAACCAAATCTCTACCGACTGACCAACATAAACTTAGGTTAACAATATACCCCCAGTTCTATTTTTAAGGTGTGGGGGGGGGGGGGATGAAATGAAAAAAATACTAAAACTGCACTGCTGCAAAATAATGTAGATCTTGTAAAGAATGTAAAGAAATACCTGAAAAATATATTATAAACAAGTCGGAGGAAAAGATTTCTTTTACATCCAAGAATATTTCTAAGTGAGTGCACTGGTTCTGTTCTTTTTTTAATTGCCATTTAATCCTAATATCATCCACTGATTGCATGTTTTAGTGTTGCTTGTAAGTACTCCTCACTTTCATAGAAATTAAAGCTTTCATAGCAATATCAAAGTTATCAAGTCATCACCTTCAATTACCACCTCCGTATCACAAAAAGATCACACTTTGACATATTTTAATTAGTATCTAAAATATTTCACTTGTAAATCATCACACTGTGCTTTAATTAAATAAACTATGAAACTTCTTCATATATAAGTTCTTGTGGCACTACTTTCTTGGACTGAGTCTGTTTTTTTGGTGTTTGTGGCTTTACTGGTACCTCAGCTACTTCATAGGCTTCGATTACTTTCGGTCTTTTTGTACTGTCTTTCTTAATATCTGCAGGTGCTTCATATCCTTCATATTGTGCTTCGTCGTACGTTGCTTCTTCCTCCGGTAAAGACTCGCCTGAATCACTTGGATAATCTGCTTCTGGTACTTGCACAATATCTGGTAACTTACCTACTTCTTTGGCACTTGCCATTCCATACAAGTTCTCTGGTTTTGATTTTGAAGATGCTTTTGGTTTTTTCAAATCTAAAGTATTGTACATGTTTTCACTATCATCATCATCACCATAATTTTTTGCAGGTATAGGTGGCGGTTTTTGCTTTTGAACAATTTCTCGAGCACTTTTGATATTACTGTAGTCTTCTTCAAAAAATTCCTCTTCTTCCTTTCTTCCTAACTTTTTCCAAGCATCTTTTCCAACTGTTTTTACATCAGCATACATTGCTGGTTCTTCAGCTAAAGGAACTCCACCCTTTTTACTATATGGCTCAGCATATTCCACTTTCTCTGTTTCCAACATCTTTCCTGTATCAGCCGAGACAGCTTCATCGTACAAGTCCTCAGTTTTCTTTACACGAACACTTCTTTTTGCTGACTGTGCATACACTGCTGGAGCATTTGATTGAGTAGGAGACACTGCCTCATCATATAACGAGTTTGGATCGTCAGCTGAGGATGGTGTTATGGTTATCTCCGGCTCATCATAAATACGTTCATTCATCTGCCGCGGTTTACTCGATATCTCCTGACTCTTGTTACTGTCTCTATTCTTATCTTTTTTAGCACCTTTCTTTTCCTCTTTTTCACGTAATTTTCTCTCTTTTTCCATTTCTTTCTCTTTTCTTTCCCTTTCTTTTTTCTCTTCTTTTTCTCTTCTTTCCCTTTCCTTAAAATAAAACCAGTAATAACAAATTTAACTGATATCGAATGACTATATTTATATATTCAAAACTAGTAAAATCAACGGTTGGCTCTAAATCATTTACCATCAGTAGATTGACAGGATGAAAGTAGAATAATCTCTGTTATCATTCTACAGTTCTTGAGAAGATGTCTTTAAATAAGAGATCTATGAAGGTCCTGTATCGGTCACCTGACCTAGTTCTTACCCCAGGTAACCTAGTATCCAATCTGAACTAGATTTCATTACAACAAGAAATTACAACAAGAAATTGTAACAGTTACCAACATCATTCACCTAGGGACATTTTTCACAAAACAGATTGCACGCATTTAATACATAATCTTCTTCAAAAAAGGAGGAGCAATGTTTCACAAGAGGGCCATGAAGGCCCTGTATCGCTCACCTGACCTACTGACCTAAATATCATCAAGATTAACATCCTTCCCAAGTTTCATAAAGATATGGTCATAAATGATTTCTAAAGTGTTAACTAGCTTTTCCTTTGATTTGACGCGGTGCCCTAGTTTTTGACTCCACATGACCCATATTCAAACTTGACCTAAAGATCATCAAGATTAACATTCTGACCAAGTTTCATGAAGATACGATCATAAATGTGGCATCTAGAGTGTTAACAAGCTTTTTCTTTGATTTGTGACCTAGTTTTTGAGCCCACCTGGCCTCTACAGTGTGAACTAGCTTTCCTTTGATTTGACCTGGTGACCTAGTTTTTTATTCCACATGATCCAGATTCAAACTGGACCTTGAGACCATCAAGATTAACATTCTGACCAAGATTCATGAAGATATAGTCATAAATGTGGCCTCTAAAGTGTCAACAAGCTTTTCCTCTGATTTGACCTGGTGACCTAGTTTTTGACCACAGATGACCCAATATCAAACTCGTCCAAGATTTTATTGAGGATAACATTCTGACCAAGTTTCAATAAGATTGGGCCAAAATTGTGACCTCTAGAATGTTAACAAGCTTTTCCTTTGATTTGATCTGGTGACCTAGTTTTTGAACCCAGATGACCCAATATCGAACTCGTCCAAGATTTAATTGAGAGTAACATTTTGACCAAGTTTCATTAAGATTGGGCCAAAATTGTGACCTCTAGGGTGTTAACAAGCTTTTCCTTTGATTTGATCTGGTGACCTAGTTTTTGACCCCAGATGACCCAATGTTGAACTCATCCAAGATTTAATTGAGAGTAACATTCTGACCAAGTTTCATTAAGTTTGAGCTAAAAATTGTGACCTCTAGTGTTAACAAGCTTTTCCTTTGATTTGACCTGGTGACCTAGTTTTTGACCCCAGATGACCCAATATCGAACTCATCCAAGATTTTATTGAGGGTAACATTCTGACCAAGTTTCATTAAGATTAGGCCAAAATTGTGACCTCTAGAGTGTTAACAGTCAAATTGTTGACGACGGACGGACGGACGACGGACACAAGGCGATCACAAAAGCTCACCTTTGAGCACTTTGTGCTCAGGTGAGCTAAAAAGTAGGAACAGACCTAAAAAGTAGGGAAAAGTAGGAAAAAGTAGGACTACTTGAAAGCCTGTGTAATTCTGACCAAACATATCAAAGGAGATGTCTAAATAACATCAGTTATTCAAAGGCTTGTCAGTAAAATGGATTTTCTATCTAAGCAGGGATTCACACTAGTGGTCCCCTGTCCAACAGACAGCAGATTTTCATGGGGACCAGTAAATCGTGAAAGCTGACAGGTCCACCAGATCAGCGTCTTAATTTTAGTTACAAAACAAACAAGAACTGTCACAAGAGACAGTGCGCTCGACTATTTCAATGCTGGATAGTGAAACTGGGCACATCTAAGGAGGCTGGAGGCTGTCACTGGAGTGTTTAATGACTCCAATGTGGATGAAGATATTGGAAAATAGCACGAGTCTGTGTCAAGGTATTAAGTGATAAGAGAGATAAAGATAAAGTGTATCAAAACATTAAACAAGAGATCACAGAGTGATCTTGGTGCCCACCAATGTGCCATTTTTGAGTGTTCCAAATTTCAAGACTTATTGGCTAGCTCAAGGTCAAATTTCATTTCCGTACACAACACTGTGCATGTGGTCCAAATTCGAAAGCTGTAGCTTGAGAAATGTGAAAGTAGGTCACTAGATCAATTTCAAGGACAAAGTTCTTTGTACATAAAACTATGCATGTACATCAAGTTTGAAGGCTGTAGCTTGAGAAATTTGAAAGTAGGTCACTATGTCAATCTTAAGGTCTAAGTTTATTTCGGTACACAAAACAATGAAAGTGGTCCAAATTTGAAGGCTGTAGCTTGAGAAATGTGAAAGTAGGTCACTAAGTCAAAATCAAGGTTAAATTACACTTCAGAACACAAATCTATGCATGTTGTCTAAATTTAAAGCCTGTACCTTCAAAAATGTGAAAGTAGGTCACTAGGTCCATGTCAAGGTCAAAGTTTGTTTCGGTACACAATCCTATGCATGTGGTCTAAATTTGAAGCCTGTAGCTACAGAAATGTGAAAGTAGGTCACTAGGTCAATCTTAAGGTCAAAGTTCATTTCGGTACACAAAACTATGCATGTGGTCCAAATTTGAAGGCTGTAGCTCAAAAAATGTGAAAGTAGGTCACTAGGTCAATGTCAAGGTCAAATTTTATTTCGGAACACAGAGCTATGCATGTGGTCCAAATTTGAAGCCTGTACCTTCAAAAATTAGGAAGTAGGTCACTAGGTCAATGTGAAGGTCAAAGTTTGTTTCGGTACACAAAACTATGCATGTTGTCCAAATTTGAAGGCTGTAGCTTGAGAAATGTGAAAGTAGGTCACTAGGTCAAAATCAAGGTCAAATTTCATTTAGGAATGCAAAACTATGCATGTGGTCCAAATTTGGAAGCCTGTACCTTCAAAAATGTGAAAGTAGGTCACTAAGTCAATGTCAAGGTCAAAGTTTTTTTCAGTGCACAAAACTATGCATGTGGTCCAAATTTGAAGGCTGTAGCTTAAGAAATGTGAAAGTAGGTCACTAGGTCAAAATCAAGGTAAACTCATGTCAAGGTTCATCTTGCCACTCAAAACCATACATGTGGTCCAAATTTGACTTTTGTAGGTTATTGACAAGAAGATTTTAAAAGCTTTTCCCTATATAAGTCTATATGAACCATGTGACCCCCAGGGCGGGGCTATATCTGACCCTAGGGGGATAATTTAACAAACTTGGTAGAGAACCACTAGATGATGCTACATTACAAATGCCAAAGCCCTAGGTTTTATGGTTTGGACAAAAAGATTTTAAATGTTTTTCCCTATATAAGTCTATGTAAACCATGTGACCCCCAGGGCTGAGCCATATTTGACCCTTGGCGGATAATTTGAACAATCTTAGCAGAAGACCACTAGATGATGTCACACACAAAATATCAAAGCCCTAGGCCTTGTTGTTTTGAATAAGAGGTTTTTCAAAGTTTTTCCCTATATAAGTCTATATAAACCATGTGACCCCCGGGGCAGGGCCATATTAAACTCCAGGGAAAGAATTTGAATCATTTTGGTAGAGGACCACTAGATGAAGCTTCATACCAAATATCAAATCCCTAGGCTCTGTGGTTTTGGACAAAAAGATTTTCAAAGTTTTTCCCTATATAAATATAATGTAAATTATAGAAATAAACAAAGGGCCATAACTAACTAAACAATGGTTGAACCAGTCTGATTTTCAGGGGGACAGAACTAGGGTACCAATACATCATTCTGACAAAGTTTGGTCAAAATCCCCCCAGTAGTTTCTGAGGAGATGCGATAACGAGAAATTGTTAACGGACGGACGGACGGATGGATGGAATGACTGACGGACAGACCACGGACGCAGAGTGATTTGAATAGCCCACCATCATGATGATGGTGGGCTAATAAGTATAATTCTAAGCAAAAAGCGGGCATAATTCATGAAATATTGGTGCAAGAGTGATGCACCTTGTGTGGGTGATGATGTGGAACAATATTTTAAGTTTGAATCAAATCCATTTAGTAGTAACTGAGATATAATGAAAATGCATCAAAATTAACCTTAAATTCTAAGTAAAAGGGGGGCATAATTCATGAAAAATTGGTGCAAGAGTTATAGACCTTGTGCCATATGATATGAGTGATGATGACAAACAATGAGGAACATTAGCTTATTACTTCCCTTGAAATGTGGTATGATAAAGCACAAGGATAACCAAATGCAACATTGGTCCCTTTCAGTTGGATTCCTCTGACTTTTTCGTTATAACCTTTGCCCAAGATGTTGCAGTTGGTCAAATTAAATATGCTTTTTATGTGTAATTTTTTAAATAAAAATGATTAATCAAAGCTAAATTTAGCAGAGAGCCACTAAAAGAAAACCTGTCCTTAATCATTTTCCAATCCAATGAAATTTAGTATAGATATTGCTTTTGAAAATTACAAAGAAATCAACGATAAAAACTGAGGAAGGACCATTCTACTTCTTGGAAATAATCAGGGGAAGTAACTGACTAATGTTCCCCATTGTATTAAGTTTGAATTAAATCCATTTAGTAATAACAGAGATAGAGTGAAAGAGCACCAAAACTTTAACTTGAAATTCTAAGTAAAAAGGGGGCATAATTCATGAAAAATTTGTGCCAATGAACCTTGTGTCATATGATGTAGGTAATGATGTGGAACAATTATTTTAAGTCTGAATCAAATCCATTTAGTTATAACTGAGATAGAGTGAAAGTGCACCAAAACTTTAACCTGAAATTCAAGTCAAAAGGGGGCATAATTCATGAAAAATTGGTGCCAGTGTTATGGACCTTGTGTCATAATGATGTTGGTGATGATGTGGAACAACCATTTTAAATTTGAATCAAATCCATATAGTATTAACTGAGAAAGAGTGACTTTAACCTGAAATTCTAAGTAAATAGGGGAGATAATTCATGAAATATTGATGTGAGAGTTATGACCCTTGTGCCATATGATGCGTGTGATGTTGAGGAATAACTATTTGAAGTTTGAAACAAATCCATCAAGTAATTACAGAAATAAGGAGAAAAAAGAGAAAGTGTAAAAAAACTTTAACCAAGTTGGGGACGTGTAAGGATGCCAACGCCGATGCCAATGCCAGGGTGAGTAGGATAGCTGTCCATATACTTTGTATAGTCGAGCTAAATATGTATTGCAGTATCATCAAAGATACAATGTAAATATTATGTTGAAATATTGTTCGGTCTACCCCAATTGCGGGGACCAATACATTCTAAATGCTGAAGGTCATGAAGGTCACTAGGAAACAATAGTTTAAAATGTCTGTCTTTGCTATACTGTCCAAATTAATGAAGTTTCAACCAAGTATCTGCAGCAGTTTTGGAGGTAATCATTTTCATACAAAATTTTAACCTGCATTTCCAAGTAAAAAAATGGGCTTAACTTTGCAAAAATACTATTCAAAGTTAAGGGACATGCACCTTTTACAATGTTTTATCCACCTCAATATCTTGTATAAAGTTTCCATTCAATATCTGCATTAGATATGGAAAGAAAAATTTGTATGCAAAACTTCAACCTAGTTTGTCTTTTCAAGTCCAACAAATGGGATAATTTTGTTCAAATTTATGCAAAAGTTATGGGACTTGATGCTGTAACCTTTTGTTAACACCTGAAAGATAAATGTGAAGTTTTAACGCCTACCTGCAATGGTTAAACAAGAGGCCCAAATGGGCCTAAGTCACTCACCTGAAGAGGACCTTCCATCTGATCCTAAAAGGGGCCAAACACCCCAAACTGAACAAATTTATGAGAGGAGCTTATATTGATACCACAGACCAGGTCTGATGAAGATCCACTGAGTGGTTCACAACAAGTACTATACACATAAAAATGTATTTTAACTTTAAGCCCTAACAACCCCTAAAAGGGACCAACTGTCCCCATTGAACAAATTTGAGAGGAACTTATAATGATCCTACAAACCAAGTCTGATGAAAATCCATCTAGCCGTTCATTAGAAGAAGTTGTTTAAAGGTATTTCTAGTTTTAGCTTTAGCAGCCCCTAAAATGGGCCAGGTGTCCCCAATTTGAAAACAAATTGGTAAAAGGCCTTATAATGATGCTACAAATCAAGTTTGAAGATCCATCAAGCAGTTCATGAGAACAAGTCTTTTGAAGGCATTTACATTACCTTATAGAGGGACCGATTACCCCTATTTGTACAATTTGGGAGAGGACCTTATAATGATGCTACAGACCAAGTTTGATGAAGATCCATCAAGTGGTTTATGAGTAGAAGTCTTTTAAAATCATTTCCTTTTTCAGTTCTAGTGGCCCCTACAAAGTGCCCCCATTTGAGCAAAATTAGGAGAGGACCCTATAATAATGTTACAGATCAAATTTGATGAAAATCCTTCAAGGGGTTCATGAGAAGAAGTTGTTTTAAAGATAATTCTAATTTTGGCTCTAGCAGCCCCTAAAAGGGGATAAAAGCCCCCATTTGAACAAACTTGTGACAGTACCTTACAATTGCTACAGAAGTTTTTAAAGTTTTTTCTATTTTTAGCTCTGGTGGCCCATAAAAGGGACCAAGGTGAACCATTTGAACAAACTTGATCATGTTGATAGTGGGCTATGCCAGGATGCTACTGACCAAGTCTGGTGTAATTCTACCCAGTAGTTTCAGAGAAGATGTTTAAGTTAAAATGCGGACAACGGATGACAGACGCCAGACCATCCACCTATAGTAATAGCTCACTCTGAACATTTGGTTCAGGTGAGCTAAAGACAAGGTACTGTATTCTTTGAAATTTTTTTAGATATTTAGGGGCGTAATGCAGGCATACTTAATATGCATCTTGTCACACTAGCATACACTGTCACTATATGGAAGTTTCAATTGAATACTTAAGTAACAAGGCAGTCTGAAAGACAGCTAAATCCCCCGCCACTGCTATGGATAGTGAAAGGGTAAAACCTTTGATTTTAGCTGTGACCTTGACCTTGAACTGACATGGCTGAATCATGAATTCTGCACAACGTCTTGATGAGGTGATCATTTGACCAAAGTTTCATGAAAATCCTTCAAGGGGTTTAGAAGATACAGAGCTGAAACCTTTGACCTTCAGTTGTGACCTTGACCTTGAGTTGACATGGCTGACTCATGAGTTCTTGATGAGGTGATCATTTGACCCAAGTTTGATGAAAATCCTTCAAGGGGTTAAGGAGATACAGAGTGGACACCAAATGGAAGGCTCAAACCTTTGACCCTTAGTTGTGACCTTGACCTTGAGCTGGCATGGTTGACTCATAATTTCTGCAAATCGTTCTGATGAGGTAATCATTTGACCCAAGTTTTATAAAATTCCTTCAAGGGGTTTAGGAGATATATAGCGGACACGAAATTGAAGGCTCAAACCTTTGACCTTCAGTTGTGACCTTGACTTGAGCCGACATGGCTGACTCATAAGTTCTGCACATCGCCTTGATGAGGTGATTGTTTGACCCAAGTTTGATGAAAATCCTTCAAGGGGTTTAGGAGATATAGAGCAGACACAAAATGGAAGGTTCAAACCTTTGACCCTGAGTTGTGACCTTGACCTTGAGCTGGCATGACTGACTCATGGGTTCTGCACATCGTCTTGATGAGGTGATCATTTGACCCAAGTTTTATAAAATTCCTTCAAGGGGTTTAAGAGATATAGAGCTGCACAAAATGGAAGGCTCAAACCTTTAACCTTGAGTTGTGACCTTGACCTTGAGCCGGCATGGCTGACTCATGGGTTCTGCACATCGTCTTGATGAGGTGATCATTTGACCCAAGTTTTATAAAATTCCTTCAAGGGGTTTAGGAGATATAGAGTGGACACAAAATGGCAGGCTCAAACCTTTAACCTTGAGTTGTGGCCTTGACCTTGAGCCGGCATGGCTGACTCATGGGTTCTGCACATCGTCTTGATGAGGTGATCATTTGACCCAAGTTTTATAAAATTCCTTCAAGGGGTTTAGGAGATATAGAGCGGACACAAAATGGCAGGCTCAAACCTTTGACCTTGAGTTTTGACCTTGACCTTGAACCGACAAGGCTGACTCATGGGTTCTGCACATCGTCTTGATGAGGTGATCATTTGACCCAAGTTTCATGAAAATCCTTCAAGGGGTTTAGGAGATATGGACCGGACACGATTTTGTTACGGACGGAAGGACGGACGGAAGGACGGAAGGACGGACAGACGGACGGACGGAAGGAGACCATTCCTATAATCCCTCCGCCACGGCGGGGGATTAACAAAGAAGATATATTTGACTTTATAAGAACTTAAGTTAAATGTCCAAGTTAAATTGGGGCATTATTCTTTTTTTTTTGGAGGAATTGGGTGGGTGGGGGGTAACATTGCACTGACACAATTCTGGCGACTTCCCATATCTGATGGTTGAGGAAGACCCCAGGTACCCCTCCGTGCATTATTTCATCACAAGCAGGAACCACTGACCTTCCATAAACCAGCTGGATGGCTTCCTCACATGAAGAATTCAATGCCCCGTGTGAGGCTCCAACCCACATCAATGAGAGGAAAGTGATTCAAAAACAAAAACGTTAAAAAGGGTCATAACTACAGAAATACTGTTGACAGAGTTACACATTTGTCAGATTAATGCTTATTGTCACTATGAGCAAGAGCAACACTTCTCAACTGAACAACTTATAATAGTAAGACATTGGACTTTAAAAACACTTTAAGTTAAGAAGGGAAATAATCCTAAAGACATTGCAGGTAGAGTAACGCACTAATGAACATAGTCACGATTTGAATTTAAACAAACAAGAGCTGTCGCAGGAGACAGCGCCCTCGATTATTTTGATGCTGGACAGTGAAACTGGGCACATCAGAGGAGGCTGGAGCTGTCACTTAGGTGTTTTTAATGACTCCAATGTGGATGAAGATATAGAGACATAGGTAAAATGTATCAAAACAATAAATAAGTATAAAAGGGACTTAAGTATGGAAAATTTCTGCCAAAGTAATGTACCATGGGTCATATAATGTAGCCAATTTTATGTGGAACAACTATTTTAAGTTTGAATTAAACCTACCGGTAATTTGTAATAACTGAGATAGAGCAAAAGTGCATCACAATTTATGTAAAAAGGGGGCATAACTCATAATAACTGGTGCTAGTATTCAGGGCCTTGTATCATATGATGTGGGTGATGATGTTTTACAATTATGTTTGAATCAAATCCATTTGGTAATAACAGAGATATAGTGAGTGCATACAACATTTACCTGAAATTTTAAATCAAAAGGTGTGGGGGTTGGGGGGGGGGGGGGGTAATTCATGAAATATTGGTGCCAGAGATATGGCCCTTGTGTCAAATGATGTGGGTGACCATGTGGAAATACAATTATTTTAATTTTATGTTTTGATCAAGACCCTTCTGTAATAACAGAGATACAATGAAAATGCATCAAAATTAACCTAAAATTCACTGTAACAAGAGCTCGTAGAGCACAAAATTCCCCCCACCCCCTTAATGCATTCAGTAACTGCACAAGGAACAGAAATTATTTGGTCACTGTGCAAAGGACTTTTGATGTACTGACCTCAAGCCAATAATTATGGGTCAATTACCAGTCATAAGTGACATCCCTAACAAATGTGACCTTAGACCAAAGCATTCTCTAGTTATTTGGCAAAAAAAAGTTCTACTGTTCTGAGTCAAAGCGACCTTGACTTTTGACCTACTGACCTCAAAATCAATAGGGTCATCTGCTGGTCACGATCAGCCTCCCTATTAAGCTTCATAGCCCTAGGCACAAGCATTCTCAACTGACCTTAAAATCAATAGGGGTCATCTGCAGGTAATGGTCTACCTCCCTATTGAATTTCCTGATCCTAGGCCCAAGCGTTCTCAAGTTATCATCCTGAAACGGTTTAATTTACAGTTCCAGGTCACTGTGACCTTGACCTTTGACCTCAAAATCAGTAAGGGCAATCTGCTGGTCATGATCAACCTCCCTGTCAAGTTTTATGACCCTAAGCCAAGGCATTCTCTAGTTATCATCCGGAAACTGTTTAACTGTTCTGGTTCACTGTGACCTTGACCTTTGACCTACTGATCTCAATATTAATAGAGGTCATCTGCAGGTCAACTCCCTATCAACTTTTATGATCCTAGGCCCAAGCATTCTAGAGTTATCATTCAGAAACTGTTTAACTGTTCTGGGTCCCTGTGATCTTGACCTTTGACCTAATGACCTCAAAATCAATAAGGGTCATCTGCTGCTCATGACCAACCTCCCTATCAACTTTCATGATCCTAGGCCCAAGCATTCTTGAGTTATCATCATCCGGAAACAGTTTAACTGTTCTGGGTTACTGTGACCTTGACCTTTGGACTGGTCTACGGACTAACAGACCTACCAACCCACCGCCGACATCTGCAAAACAAAGGGGGCATAATTAATGAAAAATTGGAGCCAGAGTTATGGACCTTATGTCATATGCTATGGATGATGTTGTGGAATAACTATCTTAAGTTTGAATCAAATTCATCTAGTAATAACTGGGAGAGAGTGGAAGTGCACAAAACCTTTAACCTGAAATTCTAAGTAAAAAGGATTTTCAAAGATAATTCATGAAATACTGGTGGAAGAGTTATTACCCTTTTGCCATATGATGTGGGTGGAATAACTAATTAAGTTTGAAGCCAATCCATCAAGTAATTACAACTATAAAGAGAAAGTGCATCAAAAACTTTAACCAAATGTGGACATGGAAGGATGCCGACGCTGGGTCAAGAAAGACAGCTATTCATATACTTTGTGTAGTCTAGCTAAAAATACTGACATTAGATGATGGACAAGAGATGCCAGACCATTCACTTAAACTAAAAGGTAATCCTGACTTCCAGTGAGCTAAAACAAGAGTAAAATGAAATAAAATGGTCCATCCTGTACTTTAAGATAATGTCAGTCTCAAGACAGAAATCATGCCTGACAGTATGCTATAACTCTGAGAAAATAAATTCCCTAACTTGATACTGCACCAAATTTTTGCCTTCTGACTTGACCTATCGGAAAACACAAAATTTAATATCAGCAACTAACCTTTTTCTCTTCTTTTTCACGCTTTTTATCTTCCTTGGTTTTAACACTATCTTTCTTTCCAGGGTCATGACCTTTCTCCTGATCACGACTGCCAGATTCATCATTTCCAACATGTAATTTCTGCTCTAATTCTTTTGTAAAATCTCCACTATTGACAGCAACTTTGTAGCTAGTTGACCGTGCATTACCATTTTCCTCTAAACTTGGAAGCCTTTCATCTTCTGGACTTTCTTTACCACTGTTACGTAGTTTACCTTTTGAACTACGCCGTGCAGGGTGTGGTGGTGTTTTTGGCTTTTTGAAGGTTTCTTCTTCTTCTATCGGTGGTCGACCTATTGGGATCAGACTTGGAATATTTGCTTTTCCAGGGTGTTTTCGCACCAAGCTGTTTACTATAGGCTGGCTAATATTTGAAGCTTGTCTCTCTTTGACAGGGGGTGAGGGTTCTGCTTGTTTCTCATCCATACTGCTCACTGAAGGGCTTGCTGGTTTTGTCTCTCTGCTACCCATCTCTTCTTCTGTATGAGGATGCGGAATCACCAACTTACTTCGACTTGAAGATTTCTGGGTCACCGTTTTGTGGATCAACTTTGCACTGGGCGTTATACAGGTCACTGACCCTTCCCCATTGGGGCATTTCCGGCCCACCTCAAAGTTAAAAGACTGCTGTTTATACTTTCCAAACCGTCTCATCCAAGCTAACTGAAAGCTGTACTTAACTCTCTTTGTTTTGGGGTCTTCAAATGCTAGGTCGTTATTTCCTACTAGAAGCATCATTTTACCTTCAATACCACAAAGCTTTGCCAGATCTGATGATTCTACTTCCACTTCAAATCTTTGTGCTGAAAGTAAGAAAAAACAATGTCAATACCATATTCTAATATTTAGAGTACCAAAGTTATAATATAAGCCTGTCATGGCAAATTTATAACATAAAATTGATCAATTACATAGTAATTCAAAATAACAAGTTTTATATTATAGTGCTGTCAAATGTTTTCTGAGGATGTGCTTCTTAAAATCAAAACTAACATTTAGAGCACTGCAATGCAGAGCAATATACGCCTAAAGGTATGACCTTTGACCCCTAAGTGTGACCTTCACCTGGAAGTGAGACATCTGAAACATGCACTTTGCATGTTGTCTCGATGTGGTGAACAATTGTGCCAAGTTTCTTTAAAATCCCTCAAGCAGTACAAGAGTTATAGAGCGGACATGAAACAAAGTCATATGACCTTTGACCCCTATGTGTGACCTTGACCTTGATGAAAGCCACCCAAAAATGCATTTTGCACGTCATTTCGATGTGGTGAACATTTGTGCCAAGTTCTTTTAAAATCCCTCAAGCAGTTCGTGTGTTACAGAGCGGACACAAAAACAAGGTCATATGGCCTTTGTTCCCTAAGTGTGACCTCAACTTTGAAGCGAGCCATCAAAAACATGCACTCTGCATGTCGTCTTAATGTGGTGAACATTTGCCTCAAGTTTCTTTGAAATTCTTCATGGGGTTCAAGAGTTACAGAGTGGACACGAAATTGCAAACGGATGGACAGACACTGGTTTCATAACATAAAACATCCACTCAGGCGTATAAAAAATCACTCAAAATAAATAAACATTTTGAGACATTGCTCTGGAAATACTGGTCTGAAGATGCTGATTATGAATCTTGATCTCATCTAAGATCATAATATGAGCCACACCATGAGAAAACCGATATAGTGTGTTTGCAACCAGCATGGATCCAGACCAGCCTGCGCATCCACACAGTCTGGTCAGGATCCATGCTGTTCACTAACAGTTTCTCTAATTGCAATAGGCTTTGAAAGCGAACAGTATGGATCCTGACCAGACTGCGCGTATGCACAGGCGGGCCTGGATCTATGCTGGTTGCAAATGCACTATGTTGATTTTCTCATGGTGCGGCTCCATTATAGTGATACACATTCTGAAAAATCTGGTTTAATTCCAAGAAAAAACAGAGTAGTTAATAAATGGACACTAACTGGTTAATAAACTTTGTGTATATTTTATAACGCAATATATTTTGTATACGCATGGTTGAAATCAAAGAAGTACTCTTGTTATTGAATAGACACTTTCCATTTTTTGCAACTTTAAGTAATTCAAGGACCATAACTCTAGACATACAAGTCAGAAATGGCTCTTTATCAAACTCATCCTAGATTTAGACATACTGTATTAGTCCGATTTACTTTGAAAAAATACGACAAGTCATTGAGGAATCACTGTCAGTTTTTACTATTTTTTGACTTATACAAAAGCCACCACTGATACTGGTTGAAAGCAGCTGATTTTCTAACATTAGAGTGAAATACCTCCTGCTACCATGTAGTCACTGTCAATATTTGCAATGTTGCCTAATTCAAGGACTGTGACTCTAGAGATACTCTTCCAAAATGGCCTGTTATTGACTTTGGCATAGATTTTATACTGATGCCTCTTTTGTGTAAGTTTGGTTCAACTCAAAAAAACAAACACTCCAGTTTCCCAATGAATACCAATTTCATCTGCCTAACCACATACCAATTAAGGCTGAAAACAAAGTCCCATTCCTTTAAACTTGCATATAACAAAAGTTGCCAGAGGACAGCAACACCCAAGTATTAAAAAGCCTCGTCACTACACAAAACTAAATTAATGAATACCACAGGTCAAAAATGGGGCATAACTTGGTACAAAAGAATAGCCGAGTTATGGAACATAAGTATTGCATGTCAGTTCACCACAGTGAACAAGTATGTGAAGTTTCACTCCATTTCGGAAATTTTCCGCAAGTTGGTTCTGAGATACTAGCTTACACACAAAAGGCTTAACCAACAAGAGCTATCAGTAAACTGATGTATACTCCCTCAATATATCCTTAACAAAGGAACAGCACCAGCATTTTCTTACAGCATAACAAAAGAACAAGGCTTAAACAAGAAAATATCAATAAACCGATGGAGGCTTCCCTAAGTACCAGTATATTGCCATTTAAAAGCACAAAAGTGGAATTCATAGACTGTGTACAATCTCATCTTAGCAGTGGAGCTTCCGAAGAAGTTTCATACAACTCCAGCATTGAAGTAGTTGTTGAGGACAAATTCATCTCGAAATCAACATCAAATCAGACATTTACAAGTATACATATAATGAAACACAAAATTAATATGGAAGGGATCAGAAAGAAAGAAAACTTATGTAGTGCCTCTCCCCAAATAACAACAATTTATTACATGTTTTTCAGAGAATTATCGCAAGATTAGGGTATTTTCTCAGTGAAAAAAATATGTTTTTCATTGGTAAAGAGAGTATAAAATGGGTAAATTTAGTTAAACCATGGAATAAAATGAAAATTTGTTTATTTTACATGTAAGATCAGAATATTTTACCCATGAACACCATAATTATCTTACATTTTCACTTTTGGCTATACTGCTTGTGAAAATATTGCATCTGGTGTTCACTTGTGAAAGATATTTCAATCTTACACTGAGCCAAACAAATATCCTCCAATTATTTACATCTATGGCAGACGATCATTTTATTTAATAAAAAAAGTTAAGGAATTTTCAACGTTATTTTTAATTGAATAGATAAGAAAGCAGAACAAAGATAACAAACATGGCATTTAGTAACAGACTCGGAATGACAGAAAATAAAGTAAGACAAACTTATCACTGATATATGTCACTGATGTAACCATGATTAAGGAGAGAGATTTGATAAAAGAGTCTTGTACAACTCCAACAGTTGAAAAACATCTTGAAGGAACGTACGATTCCAGACTTATTGAAGAGAATTCAACAGGAAAATGTTTCTTTTGCTAATGAAAACGATCCCTATCAGTAAACTCAAACACTGCATAAAGTATAACTACATTAGCTTGGAAGTCTTTCGAGACATCTCCATTTAGTACAGTCTGAAGATCGATAGAAAAACTGGGGATAATATGTCGAAAAGATCTTTTTTTAGTTGGGTGTAAAGAAGACAAAGAAACGAGAGCTGTCCGAGGACAGCAACGCTTGACTATTCAACAGCCTTGTCAACTGAATGAATATTAAAGTCCAAAAAGGGGCATAATCTTGTAAAATTGCATCACAGGGCTAAGGAACCTGTACAATGCATATTAGCTCATGACAATAAACAATTGTGTGAAGTTTCAATCCATTCTCATTAGTGGGTACTGCAGGCTGTCTAGCATACCCTGACAAAAAATTAGGGCTAATTTTAGGGCAATTTGTACAAAAAAATAGGGCTAAAATTAGGAATTTGGTATAATTTTAAGGAAATTTTAGGGCTAAATTTAGGAATCTTCAAATCAAAATATGGACTTTAAAGACCATGTAATGTGCTTACCTTTATGTGATTGACATAAAAGTAACTCACAAACAGTGCTTTATTTACAGAAAAGACGTCTACCACTGGTAAACTGCTTTGAACTGTGCTAAACTGTTTTTTTCTGAATTAGAAGAACTTTTAAACAACATTTAAAACATTTTCTCTTTTTGATCATTGCAAAAAAGTTAAAAAATTAGGAATTTTTGTGAAAAAATAGGGCCTTTTAGGAATTTCCTTTGATTTTTTAAAAAAATAGGAATTTTAGCCAAATTGAAAAAAAATAGGAAAAAGTCGGAATTTTAGGGACGCTAGACAGCCTGGTACTGAGATATCAGCTTACATATGAAACCTTAGCCAAAAATTTCTGAGTCCAAATAGGGGCTTAATTTTGTAAAAATGCAAAGTAGAGTTAAGGAACCTGTGCAATGCATGCCAGATTATCACAGTGAACAAGTGTGTGAAGTTTCAATCCATTCCCATAAGTGGGTACTGAGATACAAGCTTAAATACAAAACCTAAACCAAAAAGTTCTAAGTCGAAAAAGGGGTATAATTTTGTAATAAAGCAAAACAGAGTTAAGGAACCTGTGCAGTCATGTCAGATCATCACGGTGAACAAGTGTGTAAAGTTTCAATCCATTTCAAATAGTGGATACGGAGATACAAGCTTACATACAACAAGAGGGTAATTGACCCTAAAGCGCTCACCTGTGTACAAGGCTTCAAGTGTGTTGTATAAGTACAGAGTTAGGTTTCTTCTAGGTTATCCTATATTAAATACATGTCACACACACTTGAACCTAGGGCAATAATCTGAACAATTATCGTAGACATTACTAATCTGATATCACACGCCAAATATCAAGGCTCTAGCTATTATTGATTCAGAGAAGAAAAGTTACCACGCCCCCTAGCAGCCATGTTTTCTGACGAATTGGAATGATTTGAAAAATTTTGGTAGAGGGTCACACAAGAACCATTTGTGTAAAATTATTTTAAAATCGGGCTTGCAGTTTCAAACAAGAAGTTTTTAAAGTTTCCACTATATACATATAGGGAAAAGTGACCACACCCTCTGGCGGCCATGTTTTTTGACAAATCAAAATAATTTGAACAATCTTGGTAGAGGGTCACACAAGGACCATTTGTGTAAAATTATTATAAAATCAGGCTAGCAGTTTCACACCAGAAGATTTTTAAAAGTTTCCACTACATACATATTGAGGAAAGTGACCACGCCCTCTGGTGGCCATGTTTTTTGACAAATAATTTGAACAATCTTGGTAGAGGGTCACACAAGGACCATTTGTGTAAAATTATTTTAAAATCTGGCTAGCAGTTTCACACAAGAAGATTTTTAAAATTTTCCACTATATACATGTACATATAGGGAAAAGTGACCTCGCCCTCTTGCAGCCATGTTTTTTGACAAATTAAAATAATTTGAACAATCTCGGTAGAGGGTCACACAAGGAACTTTTGTGTAAAATTATTCTAAAATCGGGCAAGCAGTTTACCACAAGAAGATTTTTAAAGTTTCCACTATATACATATAGGAAAAAATGGCGGCCATGTTTTTTAACGAATCAAAATAATTTGAACAATCTTGGTAGAGGGTCACACAAGGACCATTTGTGTAAAATTATTCTAAAATCGGGCAAACAGTTTCACACAAAAAGATTTTTAAATTTTCCCCTATATACATATAGGGAAAAGTCACCACGCCCTCCAGCAGCCATGTTTTTTGACGAATCGGTATAATTTAAACAATCCTGGTAGAGGGTGACATAAGGACCATTTGTGTGAAATTATTTCAAAATCGGACCATCGGTTTAGGAGACGTCATTTGAAGTGTTTTTTATTTTTAGCTCAGTGGCAGCCCCTATGTGCAACCAAGCAGAACCGTTTGAACAACTTTGGTAGAGGACCACCCAAGGAACATCATGGCCAAGTTTCATCAAAATCCATTCATTTTTTTGGTTGGGTTTAACGTCGCACCAACACAATTTTAGGTCATATGGCGACTTTCCAGCTTTGATGGTGGAGGAAGACCCCAGGTGCCCCTCTGTGCATTATTTCATCACGAGCGGGCACCTGGGTAGAACCACCAACCTTCCATAAGCCAACTGGGTGGCTTCCTCACATGAAGAATTCAATGCCCCGGGTGAGACTCGAACCCAGATCGATGAGGGGCAAGTGATTTGAAGTCAGAGACCTTAACCACTCGGCCATCCATTCATTGGTTTTGGAAGAGATGTCATTTAAACACAAATGTTGATGGCGGACGGACGACTTGACGGACGGACGACGGACACAGAATGATCACAATAGCTCACCATGAGCATTTTGTGCTCAGGTGAGCTAAAAACTTAACCAAAAACTGATAAGTCGAAAAAGGGGCATAATTTTGTAAAAATGTAAAATAGAATTATGGAACCTCTGCAATGCATGTCAGATTATCACAGTGAGCAACTGTGTGAAGTTTCAATCCATCCCCATAAGCAGATACTGAGATACAAGCTTACATATAAAACCTTAACCAAAAATTTCTAAGTTGAAAAAGGGTCATAACTTTGTGAAGAAGCAAAATAGAGTAATGGAACCTATGCAATGTAAGTCAGTTTATCACAGTGAATAAGTGTGTGAAGTTTCAATCCATTCCCACAAGTGGTTACTGAGATACCAGCTTACATACAAAAACTTAACCAAATCGGCACGCCAACATGGACGCCGATGCATAGTCGAGTGCAATAGCTCTACTTATTCTTTGAATAGTCAAGCTAAAAATGATGACTATCTTCAATGTGACCACAACTACAAAGTGGAGAAATAACAATGTTCTTTTCAAATAGATGCTGATTAAGTGAACTTCGTTTTATTCAAAGTTGTGTGAGAACAATTTCAGAGCGCTGATCTCCATAATAGAAGTGTTGAGGCATTTTGAATTTGTCAGCATTTAAGAAGTACTTAAAGGTATTTAAAGACTGTTACTGACAAGCTCCTGTTAGCAGAAAATTCAATTCACAAGGGCCAAGGGAAGAAAAGAGTTAGAATATAAGGATATAAAGAAGTGTGTGAAGTTTCAATCCATTCCTACAAGTGGTTACTGAGATATCAACTTACGTACAAAAACTTAACCAAAGTGGGACATGGACACCAACGAATGGGTGAGTCCAACACATTTGTAGCTCTACCTATTTTTCAAATAATGGAGCTAACATGTACCCAGTATAAACTAGCAAAGCTAGCCATACCTTGATCTGTGGAAGCATACATCTGATTAAGCGTGATGACTTCATCATCATCATCATCGTCATCGGAATCATAAATATCTCCACTGTATGAGGCTGAGTTTTCTCCAGGTCCATGCTCTGCAATGTCAACTGAGGAATTTAACTTTGCAAACCAGTCTGTAAAATCACTCTCCTTACTAAACATTAGGTTATGTTTCTGTGTAAGTTTTAATTTTATTTCAATATGATGTTCCATCCCTTTTCCCGTACTTTCACTTGAACTTTTAATACTCCGCACATGCTGAAGTTCAATCCTTTTCTCACATTTTTTGTTCTTCTTTTTATGCTGTTTAAATGCCTCTTGGTCATCATACAGTTCCATATATGCATGGCTATCTGCTGTCTTTTTGTGAAGGACACAAAACTTTTTTACCCATGATGATTTCTGAAAATAAATGTTTCATAATTAAACATCTAATATCATTGAATAACAGATCCATTTAGACTATGATAAATTTACTGAATACAATAATTCTTACACTACACCTACATGTATTGAATATTGGTGGACCTGTGGTCCAAGCGGTTACACGCTTGACTGTCAATCCAGAGGTCCGCGCACTGAAAATTTCTGAGATGCTCTTGAGTGTCTCCCACCTAACTAAGAGGTCTGTACTGATTCTTCCCAGGAAAGACGACTTTGCGTATATCGATGCTATACACTGGGCATGTTAAAGAACCAGACTGTCTATTCGCAAAGAGCTAGGCTAAGTTAGCCGGACAGGCCTGTATCTAAAAATGATTTATCTCTATATGTTCTGGGGGCTTTATCTCACTCTGTCCCTCTGGTCAGACCGCTCTGTGTCTGTACTAGCAGAGGATAAATTTTGCACCCTGTGTGGCTGCGTTTGCTGTATGTAAAGCGCCTTTGAACGTGTTTATCATGAAAAGGGTGCTATATAAATCTGGTATAATATATAATAATATAATATAATGAACTTTAGTAGTATTACATTCCATCTAAATTCATTGACAAAACAAACTCTTATACTCCATCTAAATTTACTGAATAAATAACTCTTGGACTTCATAAAAAATTATTGTTTAAAATAACACTTGGACCCCATCTAAATTCATTGATAAAAGTTTTTCATTCTATCTAAATTTAGAGAATAGAATAACTTACACTCAATCTAAATTTACTGTATTTTTTTAAAATTCATAACTTCAGTACAGATGTGTTCTATTGTCAAAGTGACATTACAAGCCTCATCATTTTGTGTCCTAACATCACACAGTTGGGGGCTTCCATATCCCACGGATACATTTCTACTTTATTTTTCCTTCTCACTTTATATAACAATTATATGATAACAAAGCTGTCACAGGAGACATTTCGATACTGGGTAGTGAAACTGGGCACATCTGAGGAAGCTGGAGCTGTCACTGGAGTGTTTAAAGACACTGATTCTGGAATGCAAGGTATGTGGCCTATGGTCTGCGTATTGGTGGTAAGAGCCAATATACAAGACTGGACGATTGATAGACTTGCTTCTGTTTATCATATTAAGCTACTGTATAGCTACTGTGCAGTACACATTTAAATGTCTGGCTTTTAGTGGGGGTCACTTATATAGGAGATTTTCTTTGCCTTTCATGACTCCAATAAGAATGAAGATATTGGACAATAGCTTGAGTCTGTGTCAAAAGTATTAATAAATAAGAGAGATAAAGATAAAGTATATCAAAACATTAAGTAAGTGTAATTCTAAGCAAAAAGGGGATAATTCATGAAATATTGGTGCAAGAGTGATGCACCTTGTGTCATATGATGTGGGTGATGATGTGGAACAACAACTTCAAGTTTGAATCAAATCCATTTAGTAATAACTGAGATATAGTGAAAATGCATCAAAATTAACCTTTAATTCTAAGTAAAAGGGGGGCATAATGCATGAAAAATTGGTACCAGAGTAATGGACCTTGTGTCATATGATGTGGGTGATAAAGTGGAACAACTATTTTAAGTTTGAATCAAATCCATTTAGTGATAACTGAGATAGAGTGAAAGTGCATCAAAACTTTAACCTGAAATTCTAAGTAAAAAGGGGGGATAATTCATGAAATATTGGTGCAAGAGTTATGACCCTTGTGTCATATGATGTGAGTGATGACGTTGAATAACTATTTTAAGTTTGAATCAAATCCATTGTAAATAACTGATATAGAGTGAAAGTGCATCAAAACTTGAAATTCTAAGTAAAAGGGGGGATAATTCATTAAATATTGGTACCAGAGTAATGGACCTTGTGTCATATGTTGGAGATGATGTGAAACAACTACTTTCAGTTTGAATCAAATCCACTTAGTAATAACTGAGACAGAGTGAAAGTGCATCAAAACTGCAATTCTAAGTAAAAAGGGGGAATAATTCATGAAATATTGGTGTGAGAATTATGACCCTTGTGCCATATGATGTGGGTGATGATGATCATAGGCATAGGAAATAGAGATCAATATAATTGCACCTTTACTAATCCTACCAGGTGTTCTGTATTACAAAAAGTGGATCTATTGTGACATTTTGATACAAGCAAAACTGTATTATCTGCACTATTATTTACCTACTGGTACTTCGTTTTATTATTGGCTTGTTAAAAGTTAATTTTTTACCATATGTAAGTTGACAGAATCATAGGAACCATGTCTTGAGGGGTAAATCAAACACAAATGAATAAATCCTTAATGATTTTGTTGTGCAAAAAAGTATGATATTGTGTTTAAAACAGTTTTCTTTATCCACTCAATTGTGTAATTGCAAGGGAAGTAAACTAATAGATCTCTACTTATAAGTACTAGCCTAAGGCAAGAGTTGTCATTCTTTGTGGATCACAACTTTAAATTAAAAATTAAAACTTCTGTTATTGATAATAACAAAACTATCATAAACTCCACATTTTTGGTTATTTCAAGTACTTGGAAATTACTTTCTAGACTTTATTTAATGTAATATTATCATTGAAGATTTTAGGGCCTATCTCTAGATGATGGGGAATAACTATTTTGAGTTTGAAACAAATCCATCAAGTAATTACAGAGATAAAGAGAAAGTGCATCAAAACTTTAACCAAAGTGCAGACGCAGAAGGACACCGACGCCGGGTCGAGTAGGACAGCTCTCCATACTTTGTATAGTCGAGCTAAAAATGGCTGCTAAATACTTTGCACTCCCAGCATCGTCTGCACCAGTTGAGAGACTGTTTTCTATTGCAGGCAAGGTGTTTCGTCCAGATCGGTGCAGAATAACAGACAAGAACTTTGAGGCTCTGATGGTGATAAAATGCAATAAATCGATTTGAAATAATATATTAAATGACAGTAATTCTGAGAAAGAAACTTAAATGTATATGAAAGTGACATGCTCTTTGCTATAAATCTGGATATATGCACTTATTAATGCAACTACCTATGTGTCTGGTTTGGATGACTGGAAACAACCACTTGATGCATGACTGTATATATTATAATCATAACGATAACTAAAATTGAACTACTTTAAATATATACAAAACCTAAATGAACATTACAAAGAGTGGCAGTGCTCTCTGCCATTAATCTGGATATGTATGTGTATGTGCTTATTAACACAACTACTAATCAATTAATTATAATTAATTACTTGTCCTGAATAATTGTAATTAATTAATTAATTATTTGTCTCCAAAACCAATTAATTAATTATAATTTAATTTAGAAGATAGCCAAAATAATTGTAATTAATTAAATATTTCATTAAATAATTAGGCACTTACTTACAATTAAAATATCTTTCACAAAAAATAAATTAATTAAAACACCTCTACGAAAAAAATTCTCCTCCAGTCCCTAAACAAACGAAAATCAAGACAGGAAAGATCTCAAACAGACAATATGTCACAAGTGGAACATTTACCGAATTATGTGTGTTTGTATGGGAGTTAGAATGAGAGACTGAAATGGACTGGTTCTTTTTGAAAACAATATTTTCTGTGCATGCACCTACTTTCCATCCCCACACATTCTATAGTCCATTTTTAGGAGACAGATGCATTACATATAGAAGACAAAACTACTTTTCTTCAATTTCCATTGAAATATTCAACAGTTTCAAACAAATGCTGTGGTAAGGTTATACCCAATGTATAAATATGTTGTATTTGATTCACGTTAATTGAACATATGTGCAATATTGTATGGTTTTATATATATATATATATATACACACCAGATTAGTTCGTACAGATTACACCCTGTGACAAATACTTAAGTCAAAATGGCAGCAGTCATGTTGGATTTGAGGGGAATTGCATGTAGAACTTCCCAATAAACTTCAATGAAATTTATCCACGCTGAGTCTGGCATTAATATTTTAATTTCTTGTTTATCTTAAGATCATAATTATGCATACAGTAGCTCTGACATAGCTTACTTCCAATTTTATGGTAATTTATTACAACATTCAGTCAACTTTGTTGATAATGGCAAAATTCTATACAGGAAGGAGGGATTTTACTGCATAATTATGAATAACTGCTTTATATGTACTCTGCTCTGAATAAACTGGATAACGTACTCAACAGTGACTGTTATGTGTTTGATTACAAATTACCAGCATATATCTGGTGAATGTGAATATCCAAAAAGGTGTGCAGAATTACTTGATGCACATAATATACTTTTAATAGCGCGCTGAGAGCAGGGCCTGCTTGAGAATCGAGCTTCACAGTAACACAAGTATACTTTCACACTTGGTGGTGGATTTTAAAAGTTTCACCGGAAGCTAACAAGGCACCCCTAGTGGACAGGAAGTAGTTCTCTCCACAGTGAATATAGAACTTCATGCGACTGCTGAAAATTAATCATCACTTAAAAATCATGCAAGGAAGGTTTCCAGTTAGTTGAAAAAATGACTATTTTCTTTTAAAAGATAAAACATTGGACAGAAATTGAAAAATATTGTCATTAATAATCCTAAAACCAGTACAAGAACACAGTGAATAGGAAATGACGTCACCGTGCCACCAGCTTCCTGTAAATTTGACAAAGTATGATATTCGCTGTAAGACAGGTATGATGAAATTAAATGACCCAGTTGGCTCCCAACCTTCCCCTACCCTCTGAAAATTAAAAAAAAAAATGCTTCCACTGCAAAATTATGTTTTCATAGTGAATAGGTTCTCGCGAATTTTTACTTTCTTTTAAGCAGTGAATAGTTTCTTTTTAATATATATTTATTTAATGTTAAACCTGATTTCTCTGATCTCGCTTTTAAGCTTTGCCTTATTTCATATTAAGCCGAAATCATGTAAGTACTATATCATCATAATTTATAACATCTTACTTTATTCTTTTTCATTATTTTTATACTGATTTTTGGTGTCTTTTAATACACTTTGGTGTTATTCAGTATTTCCATGTCTTTCATATATCTATACATACACTGCAAAGACTATTGAATGGGAAAGGAAGAGGAAGCAGTCAATCCTCAAAGAGCAGGCCGGGACAAAGGTACATCCTCGCGTGACCAGTTTTGATGCCCATAAGGAATTATTTGTCACCTTATAATACTAATACCTAATTTCAATTAATAAATATTTTATTCAGATTTAACAAACCTTGAACTAAAGAAAGATATTACAATCTAGCCAAATTATCTATTTATTTTTCATTGAGCTGACATTTTCAGCCATGCATGAAAGCAGCCGTATTTGTTGAGAAGGGCCTGAAACGACGCCTCTGATTGGTTGCCTAATTATATTATAACACAGTGTTGGATCAAGTACAAGATAAATGTGATACTTATGTTATCTACTAGTATGGGCAACCTGCCTTTGCAATATGTAAAAACATAAAAAGCATAAATAAATGGGTTTTCTAAATTTTATTACTATGTTTACCTCATAGTCACAACATAGTTATACAAACATGTACATGATTTAACTATATTTACTCTTCATTAGTACAGTGTTTACATAAAAATTCATTCAGGTTGGGGAGTAACATCTGTACTTCCTCTGTGGAACCTGAAATAAATAAATCATATTTAAACTAACTCATCCCTAACCAATCATGCAACTACCAGCTATAAACATCCAATTAAATTTCAATTAACAGTATTATAACGCACTTAACAGACATAGCACGTACCATATGCTTAAGGGTGAAAAAAAAAACAGAAATAGACTAGCTTGTCACATGACTGTCACGTGACCAAATAAAGAAAACAATGAGCGTAGCAGACGGGGACCATGGATTTTCCCACACTCATTTTTGCAAAGAAAATAGCTTTAAAAGTTTAAGAATTTTTTGCATTAGCTAAAACAGGTAAAAATCTAATGGATAAGATCAAATTTGATAATTCTTACCTTAATTATATTTGCATCCCTAACTTTCCACATAATTTTCGGAAGCGATAGAAATACGTTTGTACTATAGTAGTGTGTATAGTAAGTGATGTCATCAACGCCGCTTGCGTGATTGGGAAGGAAAACAAAGATGGCATCAAAATAGGTCATTGTCAAAACAGGACCCGTGACGATACATGTGATTTATGCAACTATACATGTATCTATATATGAAAAACATTGCAATTTCACAAATGAATATTAAATTTTGTCATTTTGCAAAAATTTCAATATCACTCTTAATGTAAAAACCACTTCACGAATCAGGTCCAATACAGAGAAGTTATGGAAGCCAGTTCAACCAGTCCAGTATCTTACTGTAGCTGTCGAAATAATTTGTCAGTAGTGACAGTACAAAAATTAGCATGCGTGTCTTACCATAAATCGTTTTTCCTGATAACACAATTCTCCTGATTTAACGAGTGTACTTTCGTCCATCTTTATACAAACCACTTTGCACAAAGTGACAAAACTTAATAAGGAAGTTTGAAACACCGAAGTAGGAAGTAAGTTAGGAAAGTTTTGTACCGCTTACATCAGAGAAAAAATAATATATCGATTAAGCACGATAAAACAATAATACAAGGATTTATCTTATACTTTCGAGGTTTGTTCCAGATAACAATGAAATATTCCTTATAAATTGAATTTTCAGATTGTGTTTGATATTTAATATTATCGTTGTTTTAAGTGTCTTTAAATTCTATTTGCACGTGCACCGGTGTCTGGAACATATCAACTACTTCCCTCAAAAATAGAATGTTTTACAGAGACAACAATCGTTAATTCATTTACGGCTGGAATAGGAGTCTACCTCAAAAAACGCCTCCCGCCCCTTCACCGTTTATAGAAATACGTGGATATGTATATTGTTTTATCTTTGTATTTTTTAAAATTTCAATGTTGTTTAAGGTAGTTCTGCACGTTCAGATCATTTTTTTTCTTATTAAACCCTGACTTTTCAAAACTTCAATTACATACATAGAAAATTCGGTAAATAGAAATTAAAGGATCGTGTACTTGATTATTTTTTTTGGCCTGACTGATTTGAAATTTTTTGACCTCACACAAGTTTTTCGTTTTGAGCGAACTGTGATCGAGTTTCCACTTTTTCTATTTTATAATAGGCATCTTTGGGAAAATCACAATTATGATAACATTTTTGCGAGTTAAAAAATTCTATAATGAAGGTTTTAATGAAACTTCTCGCAGTCGTGAATAAACGTATAGCCTATAATATTGGAGAAAAATAACAACAAAATGTATAATAATTTTTCAAACCCACGTTTCTAATGAATTCCATCTAAATACATAATTTTTAATGCAAATATTTTACAAATATATTACAATATGTCTAACATTTATACATTTCCTTAGGCAAAGTATGTTTATCAAATTTATACTTATGATAAAATAACTCTATCTTGGTTGGGCAACCAGGAAAGGAAAATGAAATTTTAAAAATACCTCCAGTGAAAATCTAATTTGTATTAAGTGTTAAGTGAACATAAATGAGTGTAAATGATCAGATGCTAAAGTTTCGAACAAAACCGTTACATGGCCAGAATCTGATTATCCACCTTTAAAGTCGGCAAGATAGCAAACAAGTACAACATACACCGACCAAGGGATAACATATATAGTATATATCAAAACAAATGTACAAAAGATAAAGGCAGTACCTAGGGGTCTGGATCTATTTACCCAAACAGTAAAACGAATTCAACAATTATGTTTGTCGTGCAGAGTGACCTGTGGACTTTCCACTTTTTCCATTTTGATAGTTCCCCTAAAATCAGATGGCTTACCGCCGCCAACACATCTCTCTTTGAAGTACTTATTTAAAGACATTTTCTTTAGGATTGTGACGGTATTTCTTGAGATTCTGTATTTGTCCCAGGTTTTACAAGTTTATTTTTTTCAAGTATTTGTGATATAACATTTTTTTGATAGATAGTCTTTCATGTATGGTAGATGTGCATTTCGTCTATAGGTACATTTGTTTTAAAGGAACATGTTTATCAATAACTGATACCACTTCATTTTCAAAAGCATCATACAACAAAGTGTTTATATCAGCTGATTCTTTAATTTGAATATTTTCAGGTCTGATACATATTCATTTACATTCAGCTTTCTAAAACTTCTCTAATTAAGAATGGGCTTTTCAGATTTGGACACTTTATTGTTAATAACAGTACCAATAAAATTATGACAGTCACTAACACCTGTTGTGAAGTTTAGGGTCTTCATGTACAGCTGTTTTGTTTTTATTTGTTAGTATCACACCCACCAGCATGTAGGCTTTCTGATTAAATTTTCAAGGTCAAGGAGATCAATAATATCAATAAGTTGTTTCCGGAAAAATGAGGAACAACTTTGACCTTTGAGCTCTGTTTGTGTCCTTGACCTTTGACCTTCCGAGCTGATTCATGTTCTGTACACATCGTCTGATCGCCATCTACATATATGCCAAGTTTAAAGTCAATACTTTGAATAGTTATTACGTTATGCTCCGGACACCAAATATGAGGTACAGATGGTCTGGTGGACGGACAGACGGGCAATCTGCACGGGAAAATAACAAAATGAGTCACTGTGGTGAATCACATGATCAAAATAATCTCTAAATAAAAGTTATATTTTGAAGAACATGAAAAAATTTCCTACCATGATAAGATATGAAATTTAAATATAGCTTAAAATATGACTAATGAAAATGGTTAAATTATTATGTAGTTGACAGTAATGATAGATATCCTGTAATTACAAATATTAAGGAAAATAAGAAGTCTCAGTTTCCTGAAGTGTTCCAGATAATCAGAAGGTGATTTAAATTGAAATCTATGTAGTTTTAGGATACATGTATGTTGCCATATGATAGTCTATATTTGAGATTTAAAGCAAATTTGCTTCAATATTATCCTATATTACTCATAAATTTATTTTGGTTTAGAGATTATTTTGGTCATGTGATTCCCTACAGTGTGAGTGAAATCCCACTATAAAAACTTGTCAAACATACGCAGATTTTTAATTCACTTATCGTTTCAAAAGTGTTTATTGATGGGTGATACCCTTTCGAAATGTTTCGTCCTTGATGTTGTTGAATATGGCATTTCTTGTCGAAATAATTAGCATACGTATCACTTTCAAAAATGCAGTTTGAAATAAATGTTTTAGATATTTCCTGTTTGTCATAAAAATGTGAGCGAGTTACCTATCTAAATGTATTTAATTCGTAGGTTTTTTTTACTTAATTCTAGGTTGTTTAGTTCTGCCAACTGTTTTCCCTTTTAGGGCAAACCCACTATTTTAACTTGGGACCATTCCGGTGGCCGCTTTTCATGGATTGCATTCTGTGTATCATTGGAAGTTCTATGTACACCGCCGTATGAATACATCTGCGGATGTCTCTAAACTATAGTTTGTACTTGTAACATGTATAAATATTGAGCTCTAGTTATGCCGAATCTAGAGGGAGTGGACGGTAACTTGCATTTTAACTATCGTCCATGAACAGGCTCAATAAAACCATGCCTGCAACATTTTCAATTATGTCGTGTTGTACGACCTGTAGTTTTCCACTTTTTCTATTTCCTTCAAAATGAAGTTTGGGTTTTAAGATAAATAAAGTTATGTGACAGCATTATTTTTTACATTTTGTTAACAAAGTTCTACTAAAATGTATGTAAACTTGCAAATGTGTTGATAAAAGTAATTCAAAACATATTGGCAAATAAACTTAGTGTTGCGTAAAAACAGTGTGATTTGTATGTCTGAAAGATTAATATATACACAAAAACACTCAGACAAAATACGAAGTAATAAAGTCTGTGAAAAGATCCTTTGGAAGCACAGAACGCAACCAAGCAACATAATAGCAGACTCGGTTTGATTGAGTCTGTTTATGAGAGGTTATGAAATGTGCAACACCCCTCGCGCCCCCTAGCACCGATTTAAGCGGAAATCAATTATAGTAAAATCAGATAAAGACTGCTGTTGTGATAGTTAATAAAATATGTGAAAAGATCTTTTGGAAGCATAGAACGCAACCAAGCAACATAATAGCAGACTCGGTTTGACTGAGTCTGTTCATAGGGGTAATGAAATGTGCAACACCCCTCACGCCCCCTAGCACTGGCTTAAGCGGAATTCGATTATAGTAAAAATGAATGAACTCTATGATCCCAAAGGACCAAAAATATAACCACATATAACACCGGGGAGTTAAAACTGGTAAATGGTATGCACAAAACATCATTCATATAAGAGCCTCCACCAGGAGCCTCCATCGTTACAGGACGGTACCAATAAAAGTTATCCCCACCAGAAAAATCCCTAACTTACGCATTGGTAAAAAAAGACACGATATGTAGAACATAAAAAATACTCGTGTAAATAGTTATGAAAAGAAATCTTAACGAACCTTAAAGGCATGTACACGAAACTTTTTAGAAGGACTTGCAACAAGAGAAATACAGGCAAATTTTCATAGCAGCTCAGTCCCAGTTGGCTTTAAAAACTATAACTACCAAGGAGTCTTCCGCCTAATCCGCTAGACACAATGAGAGAGGAAAGCGTGTCGTCTAACTATTAAAAAAACAACTGAACAACAAACACGAGGTATGTCTCAAAATAGTGTTGTCAAAAAGCGTTCTGATAAACGTTTTATAATTTTACAATTACTGGAAAATTGCCATGCATGAGAAGTTTATGAATATAAAAGTCAGGTTGTGATATTTATTGCTAATACATGTATATTGATTACCCCAGAAAAATGCTGTCTCAACACTTCATTATTGTCTTTATAAATACGAAATCAATTATAACACTACTACGAAAAATCATTTATTCAAGAACACTCTGCATCTGGCATACGCCTATTTATCCATTTTTCAGTCAGGTGTTAGACATTCCGTTGAGCGGCTATCTTGCACAATATCCTTTGATTCCATTTTAGCTACGGGACATTATATACTGTTTATTCTATGAACACTAGCTGCACCTTGTAAGATCTAACACACTTTTAACATACGTTCTAAGTCATCAGACTTGCTCCTCAGTATCACAATCAACTTGATTGTAATTCAGTATCATGTAGATATAGCCAATACTTTTGTCTGGACATAATAATAATTATGTTTATCAGATGGAGAATAAAAAATGCTGTTGTTACATATGGATCTATAGTTCATAGTCAATGCCTGTATGCAACAATTTCAGTGGCTCTACTGCTTAGGAATTGTTATTGTAGTGTTACATCGCATATACACAATGGATAAGCATGTCCTTCTATGAAGATTAAAAGCCTATACTGTAGCTATTTGATAAATGTAAAAATATGATTGTTCATAAGGAGTCACACTAAAAAGCAACCAAAAAGATTTTAGCGACAATTTAAGAAGCGACATGAAGCGTCAAAAAGTTTACTGTTAGTTAAAGTCGTTTTTAATTCATAATGATGATTGTAATGTTTAAGAATGACCTTTAAGACATTATATCATTTAAAAAGATATGTTTTTATCATTAATTAATTTTAAATGACTTAATTATATTCTAGAATCAGATCTTGCACGGTAGTTTTTCTTGTCGCTTTCGGACCTGCATTAAGGTAAGAAGCATCCAGAATGTTTATCTTTATTATAACTTGTTCAATAGCTATGATTGAAATATACAAAAATGAAAATATAGGACGGATTACACCAAACCGGAAGTGACTACTCAGTGTTACATGTGAAGTAGTCCAAAATGTAGTTCCATGCTATGGATGAAATCTGGTATAATGAGTGACATGAGGAGGTGACAGTTAAATTTTTGGCTTATGTTTATTGCTTATAGTATTGAGAATAGATCTACACCATTTTCATTGTAAATTTCTTGGAATAATTTTTATTCTTTGCGAAAAATGTCTACCTACGCGTAACTGCTAAACGGCTATTTTCATGGGGGCATTTTTAGAGGGTGATGTTTCTCAGAACAGATTATTTTTCTTATATTCAACATAACATGTCAATATTTTTCTATTTTTGATAAGAAGACATGTTATACTAAATGACCATATATGGTTTTCATATCATTGAAATGCTCTAAAGTGCTGAAAATGAGGTCTGAATGTTTTGTTATTAATATGAAATAAATAAGGAATTGAATTGGTAGAATGTAACCTATAACAAACCTTCTTGATGCTTTGTCACTTCTTGTCGCTTAATTTCCGGTATGACTGAATAGCGAAATCTAGTAGATTTCGCGAAATCTAATCAAATTAGCGAAATCTAGACTTAAAATGTAAACTAATGAATATTTTTAAAAATCTTTTTAAGCTTTTATTAAAAGTATAAATCTACATGTGCATGTCAATTTTCAAGAAAAAATATTTATATTTAGGGTGGTTTTGAAGCGAAAAACTTATACGGGTCTTGATTTCGCCCGATTCTACATGCGTGGAAATCTCAAGTGACAGGTAAAATCAAGACATAAAATTTAAAGTGATGAATTTTCTTTTTAAATCTTTCTAGGCTTTTATTAAGAATACATTTCTAAGTTTGCATGTCAATTTTCAACTTTGTGCGCAACCACACACCGTGGCCTGGTCGATCGAACCGATATACGGGAGGATAGCCATGTCGTAGAAAAGATGTATTTTTTTCAAGCGCTGAGGAGGCAGTAAACAGTTTTCAGCTGTTAGTGTCGAATTGGCCGGGGGTGAAATTTACGAATAAGAGGCAATTTACGGAATGAAGTGCATATTTGAACTTCTAAATAATAATAATTGCTAGAATTGAAGTTTCAGCGGCTAGAATTGAGTTTCACTTATTTAAAGAAAATCAGTTGGGTAGCCTTGATCTTGATAGTATGACGTAATGACTTGCAGGAGCGTATACATGCTTCCTCTGAGCTAGCTTAAAGTGGGGTTGTCATTTTAGCAGGGGCCTCAGGAAAAGTGTAATAGTGAAAAAACGGTACGGATGGCCCATATATTTCAGCTTATTTTCAGATTTTACAGTGTTACTGGAGTATGGAACAGTGTAGCAATTGGGGCTATCATTTTCAGGGAATTTTCTGCAGCGACTGAAAAATTGGCAAATTTAGCTTTTTTCGTCATCAGTTTCCGCGACCGGGAGAGCACAAAATTCAGGTCTTGTAAACAGAAAACTAGATATTAGAGATGTATTGCAGATGGTTTGTAACGATAGACATACAGTGATGTTAATGTTGCAATATCTTTATTTCAGGTGTGTGGTTACAGACTTTTGTGTGAGGTTTTGAAAGTTAGGTAGGCGACTCTAGGCCGAGAAGCTCAGAAAACTGTTTACTGCCTCCTGAATATGCAAATTTCACTATGAGTTCTGCTAGAAAAGTTAGTAAATATCATATGAGAGTAATATATTCTTACTGTCAAATGTCATATAAAATCTTGTCTTCCAATCAGATGCCGAGAAGTGTCACTGCTTTCAACGGCATGAAGTCGGATACGTTACTTTCGGATGGAAAATTGTTCTACATGATAATTTTCATGCTTAAACTAGCTTATACTTCGATACTTTTTCTGTGTTATAGCTTTATCACTGTCTAATTCTTCCAAAGTAATAGTTCTAACTACAATGTAGTTATAGGTTTATAGGCCACTTCCATCAGCCATGCTGTTGGGTTAACCCTGTAGGGATGGGTTAGAGTGTCTAAGGATCACAAGACCTAGGGTTTGATAGGAACCCTGATTTCTGCCCTATTTTTTGCTCCCGATTATCGTCTGTTTCCTCTAGCCAAAAATAACTGTATTTTCCCCAAAACTAATTATATGTTCCCCTGCAAAGGGCTTTTTCCCCTTGAAATTTTAAGAAAATGTCCCTTAAGGAGGTAGGTTACCTTAATATGTGCATGTGCGCATGTCCAACCGTAAGCTAACGTGAAGATTTACGACGACGTTTACGACAATCTAAATGTGTTTGTATATCTATTCTTCTGCAAAAAATCATGAACCTGCCTCTGATCTGATGCTTAATGGTTTTATAATGCAGAAATAATGAATAAATTGCCGCAGAAACGCTTCAAAATGACGTCGTGACGTTACATGTCAGTTACCGCACAAAATTAATAGCTTTTATTTTGAAAGTACGTAATTTTATGCATTTTCTTGATTTAAACTATTTTTAAACAGCAATTATTTGTTGAAATATTTTTTGTGAGTCTATCGCTCTGAATAATGATCAATATTTTGCTTCTTTTATTTAGTTATATTGAAATGTTACGCGGAAGGTAAGAAAATTGATGATAGTAACTGATGTTATTGGGAATATAGTTGGATGAAAGGATACTTATTACAGCCATTTTCAAATAAATATTACTACTATAAGTATTTTAAGCTGTGAAGTTTGTTTAAATAAATGCAAATAACACAAACACATTACTTACGTTAGATATAAGATGTTTTAAAGCTACATTAACAAGAAAGATAATTTCATTTAATATTTTTTATAAGAATTTACCATAAAAAGCAAGATATAAGCTATTTTAAACATCTCTGTTGCCATGGTTACTTTAAACTTTAAGAAAAATAGGGTACCATGTAAAGTGCTTGGTATTTTGCTAAATATATTACCCAAATATTCCATGTTGGTCATTAACAGAATGGCACTGAAGCCGTCGAAAAACCCATGTTCATACATAGTCATTTAAAAATGAGAGAAAATGCGTTACCATGGAAACACGAGCCCCGCGACATATACATTTTAAGCTTTTATTAGAAAGCTAACACGCATGCTAGTAAAATTATCAATTACGCAGACTTCTACTGATAACAATGAAACCAAAATACACTGAAAAGTGTTGAATATCTGTATTTTCCTTCTTCTTTCAATATGAAATACCTTTGGAGGGTCATGTACTTCAAACCTGGATAAAAATTGTACTTGAAGAGACAGAGATAAACGGAATTGAGATTGTAGCAGTTAAAACATTAAATTACACGAAATACTAAAAATTGCTGCGGTTCAACTAATTTGAATTTACCCTGGTAACAAGGTAACCTACCTCCTTAATATGCAAAGGGAATAATTTCACAAAAATCTGCATTTCAATACTAAATCCAAATAAGTTTACCAACTGCTTAAGTTAAGTTGCTTCAAAACACGGCTTGAGTGGCTAATATGCTTCAGTAATTATGTCACGCTGTTTATTTCTAACATATGTCGCTGCAGTTACACAGCCTAACACGACACAAATTTTTTATCTTTCTGCTGTCTGTTTCATACACCGGTAAAACGAGATCTCATTCAGTTCCCATGTGATGTTGGCGAGATTTGCTCTACATGCCTTTCAAGTTGCCGATCTATTATTTTTAATTTTTTTTTATAGCTCTTTGGGCTGGTGACTGGTATTTGTGTCCAACGATTTTACAAATGTCAACAAAATATGACATTTATTGGGAAAGCACTAAAATGAAATAAAATCAAGAATGAAATGGAAGAAGTGGAAACTCCACAGGTCCCCCAGCATGACAAAAATAGAATGCTAATTATAAAGCTGATACTTCAGAGTGTCCTACCACTGTTCCTTGGTTAAGACATACTAACCTTTAAATGCCTGTTACCACATGTTAATTAGTTACCAGTTACCAGATTAATGACTTTCCAAAGTAGGGCTGTCATCATTAACTGCAATATCATTGTATTGACAATGATGTCAAGTCAATGATGGTCAAGTCAATGATGTATCATTACAGAGTTTAAGAATACTGATGCAATAAAAAAAAATTGGAAAAATGCTGTATCAAAGATTACATGAATTGTTAATAACTAAAATTTCTTAAATATTCATTATATAAAGCTAACAAGATATACCTTATTTGTTTAATAGAGACGTAATACAGGGGGAGACAAGTCAGATGAGTCTGAGGAGGATGATAACTATGTTCCATATGTACCCTTGAAACAGAGGAAAAAAACACAGGTAAATTTTTAACATGTCTTAATATGCCACTAGATTTGTATTTTAGTTTTTAGCTCAAGGTGAGCTATTGTGTTTGCGAGATGTGTCCATCATCTGTCGTCATTGTCTTCATTTTCATAAACAGTTTGATTGTTAACACTGTAGAAGTCATACTTTTGGCTCAGTCTTAATGGTACTAGGTTAGAATGTTACCCTAAATAAATTATTGGATGGGTCAACTGGGATCAAAAACTAGGTTCATGGGTCAGTTAATAGGAAAACTTTGTTAATACTCTGGGGGCCACATTTTGTACTTTCTGTCAAAATGTTTATCTCTATGAAGTCTAGATCAAATTTGAAACTGGGTTAAAAACTACCGGTAATGGAAAATCCTTTTTATACGCCCGTTTGAAAAACGGGACGTATTATGGGAACGCCCCTGGCGGGTGGGTGGGTGGGCGGCGTCCACAGACTTTGTCCGGAGCATATCTTCTTCATGCATGGAAGGATTTTGATGAAACTTGGCACAGTTGTTCACCATCATGAGACGGAGTGTCATGTGCAAGAACCAGGTCCCTAGGTCTAAGGTCAAGGTCACACTTTGAGGTCAAAGGTCAAAATCAAGAATGACTTTGTCCGGAGCATATCTTCTTCATGCTTGGAGGATTTTTGATGAAACTTGGCACAACTGTTCACCATCATGAGACGGAGTGTCATGCGCAAGAACCAGGTCCCTAGGTCTAAGGTCAAGGTCACACTTAGAGATCAAAGGTCAAATTCAAGAATGACTTTGTCCAGAGCATATCTTTTTCATGCATGGAGGGATTTTGATGTAACTTGGCACAATTGTTCACCATCATGAGACGGAGTGTCGTGCGCAAGAACCAGGTCCCTAGGCCTAAGGTCAAGGTCACACTTAGAGGTCAAAGGATACAAGAATGAAAACTTTGTCTGGCGCACTTCTTTTTCATGCATGGAGGGATTTTGATGTAACTTGGCACAATTGTACACCATCATGAGACGAAGTGTCATGCGCAGGTCCCTTCTTTAGAATTACTTCCCTTTGTTGTTACTATAAATAGCTTGTATCGTAACTTTTTTATTACTAGTCGTAGGGAAAAATCGAGACCACTTTTCTGTAGTACAAAATGCATGTTACATCCAGTTCTGAGGTGTATTTTGACCTATCTTTACCTGGTAAGGATTTTTTTGTGGACTTACAATTTTTTGGGGGGGGGGATTTTTTTTTTTTTTTTTTTTAAAGATTAGCTTCCCTTAGTTGTTACTGTAAATAACTTAAATAACTTATATTGCAACTTTTTTATAATTGACCGTAGGGAAAAACCAAGACCACTTTTCTGTGGTACAACATAGATGTTACTTTCAAATTTTAGGTGTATTTTAAGGTATCTCTACCTGGTAAGGAGTTTTTATGTGGATTTAGAAAAACAAAAGAATTACAATAATTACTACCACAAAATTAAAATTCCATTTGCAAATACAGGTGCTAGTGTAAAGAAACTTGCTGTGACGGGCGTATATTGTGACATTCTGGCACTCTTGTTAACTCTGTAGAGGCCACATTTTCTACATGATGTTTATAACACTTTATCAGAATGGTTCTCTGTAAAATTTAGGTCCACTTTGAAACTGGGTTATATGAGGTAAGTAACTAGGACAATAGGTCAAATAATAGAAAAACCTAGTTTATTCTTAAGAGGCTACATTTTCTACCTTGTCATTATAAAACTGTATCAAGATGTGTGTCTCTACGAAATACTAAGTCAGTTTTGACACTGGTTTATCAAGAGGTTAAAAAATAGGTCACTTGGACAGATCATAGGAAAACCTTGTTAACACTCTTTGAGGCCACGTTTTTTGCTTGATCTCCATAAAACTTTGCCAGAAGTGTGTCTGTATGAAGTCTGTTTCAAGTTCAAAACTTGGAAACTTGAAGTCTTAAACTAGGTGACAAGGTCACGTCATAGAAAATCCTTGTTAACTATTTTGTATCCACATTTTCTACTTGATCATCATATATTTATGCCTCTGTGAAATTCAGAACTAGGTTACCTAAGGTCAGAAGGAAAATCCTTGTTAAGGGACAACATTTTCTACTTGATCTTCATTAAACTTTGACAGAATGTTTGTCTCTCTTAAATCTAGATTAAGTTTAAAACTGGATTATCTAAGGTCAAAAACATTTTCTGAAAAAACCTAATATGCACCATGCACAGCTAGGGTTACCATTGATCATTTGTGTGAAGTTTCATTCAATTGTGTGCATGGGTTCAGGAGATTAGGCACGCACAAGATTGCATATACAGACTCTGTGTATATAGTATAGTAACAAAGAACAAAGTCCCATAACTCTGCAATTTTTTTTTCTGAAAGAACCTAACATGCCCCATGCACAACTACCGGTAGGGTTACTACTGATCACTTGTGTTAAGTTTCATTAAATTGTGTGCATGGGTTCAGGAGATTAGGCGTGCAAAAGATTGCATATGCAGACTGTATGTTTATAGTATATTAACAAAAAACAAAGTCCTGTAACTGTGCAGAATTTTTTTCTGAAAGAACTTAACATGCACCTTGCACAACTAGGGTTACTACTGATCACTTGTGTTAAGTTTCATTAAATTGTTGTTACTCCCGGCATGGTGCATGTTAGGTTCTTTTAGAAAATTATTCTGCAGAGTTATGGGACTTTGTTTTTTGTTACTTTACTATATACATAGAGTCTATATACATACAGTCCACATAATTATGCAATCTTGTGTGCGTCAAATTGCAATGTACTGTTTCAGTGCGTGTGTGTGGGGGGGAGGGTACATTCATCACATTTAGTTTCCTCACATATTCCCTATTTCACTTACCGAGCATCAAAATAGTCAAGTGCACAGTCTTCTCCGACAGCTCTAGTTTCATGAGCAGCACGTTTAAAAGTTATCAAGAAGTTTCAGGCTTTTAAAATGTTGTGTTGTTTTTTTTAACAGAATAAATAATAAAAACTAATACTAATGTATATATGGTCCGTGGGCCAAGGCCAAAAAATTTGAAAGTCGTAACCCAGAAATTAGGCAAAGGTTGAGCTATACCATGATGTTATACTATCATTCAGGAAACTTTTAAGGGTGGATGTCGGTCTGAGCGACATGTCAGTAAAATTTAATGACGATTTTAAAAACGTTGGTGTCTAATAAATACGATTTAGCATTGCATAGGGATATCGCCGATTTGGATGGTAAAAGAGACATTTATGCGACATTTCTTATAACAAATCTTATCTTTTAATGTCTGAAATAATCAATAATTTACTTTTGTTGTCAAAGAATGCTACAATATGTATTATATACTGAATAAAATGTAAAAAGTAGGGGTTGATGTACTCCACCCACCACGTTAGTACATATATTTATGCGGGAAATCTTTAGAACTTTTAATCCTTTATAAAGGAACAGGATCCTAATGTTTACAGTAATGAAAACGAAATGAATGAATAATTAACTAAAATTTCAGACACCTTTACACTTTAATATCAGTTGGCTAAACCTATGGTTTATGTTTTATTTCTGGGTGAATTGCATACTGACAGACCTATTGTTTGCTAGTGCAGTAAAAATGATGAAAGTATTGCAAAAACTAAAACGACCGCAAACGTTTTATGGAAGTTCCCTATGGAGAACATCAAAATGGAAGCAGATCCAGCAATATAAGTCTTTATTCAAGATGACAGCTATTTCAGATTAATCCAAAATTATTATACATATGAGTTAATGCAACAAAAGTTTTTATATTTTGATGACTTTAGTTCTCTTCTAGCTTAGGTCTTCTTAGTAGTCATTTTGTACGTAGTTATTAAATCACCCAAAATTTATGTTTGTTAAACTACCAACAAATTAGGTTATTTAGTTACGCAGACTATACAAATTTAGACGGCCACCACTTTCCAGATTTCCAAATAACTGCTTTAAATTTGATCACACATGCACATATGAAAGAGGCGTAGCTCTTTAAAAGTCAAAACTATAACACGAATCACTTGATATTGATTGAAACATGTTACAGAGGATTTTACCGCTCACAAAATGACCACCTGAAATCTGCTACATGTACAAATATTGATGAGCTACTACTGTTTAGATATTCAGTATTATAAAACAAACCAAATAAGTTTCCAAGGATTGAAGTTTTGTTATCCAGATCAATCTAATAAAGATACTGTCCTGTCATTTTCAAACTGGTCGCCAAAAGTAAGTTTGCAAACATACATATGGATAAGATTTAAGTAATCATTGCTGTAATAGAAGTTAAAATAATTTCAATTGAAAACTACGTTACCAATATGAACTACTTCTATTGTTTTAATCAAGATGGCGCCATTTTCAAAATGCGTACCATAAAAGACATAACAGTAATATGATTTAAATACTGCTTTTATTTCTTTTAAATCTAAACATGTTACTCTCAATTTTCATTCAAAGGATTTTGAATGTAGTTAAAATGTAATATTAATTTGTATCAGAATGGCTGCCTGATAGATGTTACATATACAGTGTATCCTAGTGGAATAATGAGAAATGGAGAATGGAACATATCATGAAATTGTCACTTTCTTCTGAGGTAGTGAAAAAGATCATTGTACAAACACTTATGTCTTTTTAAACATTTTAAAGGATTTATGATGTTCAATTGAAAACTACGTTACCAATATGAACTACTTCTATTGTTTTAATCAAGATGGCGCCATTTTCAAAATGCGTACCATAAAAGACATAATAGTAATATGATTTAAATACTGCTTTTATTTCTTTTAAAACTAAACATGTTACTCTCAATTTTCATTCAAAGGATTTTGAATGTAGCTAAAATGTAATAATTTGTATCAGAATGGCTGCCTGATAGATGTTACATATACAGTGTATCCTAGAAATGAGCATATACAGTTCTAAACCTATCAAAGCAATTTAAGATGCATATATATTGATGTACCTTTAGGTTGTGCTTGAAAGTTTTATCTGTTTTGTTTGAAATAGAAATAGTCAGATATATCATACATCATTCAACAAAATCCTTTCAATGCGTATTCCTCTGAAATAGTGCCAAACTGTTATGAATATATCTGTAGTCATGCATTTGCTTGACATAATGAACAGGTAGTACAGAGCTTCGCAGCTATAAATTGAACAAGTCCTGGAATCAAAAAGTCGTGTATCGTATCTGTTTTTTTTATTTGGTTGTATGAGCAATAATTACTGGTATTGTTAGCATGTTTTACAAAAAGTGTCATTTCTTTCACTACATGTACCCATGTTGTACAGTATATGTATGATGCTCCATAAGTTCAAAATGTGCCGTGTTTATTTACTTCAGGAATTATATCAGCAACTTTGAACACATAATGCATATAAACCGATAATTTCAGTGATGAATACAATCTTACCTTCCGTGAATATCAAAACAACGCATTAAAATATAAAATCCTCTGTGTTGAAACCGCCTAAGTCCATCGAAACCCCAAAACTATAATAGCTTTAATGTTACTTAATGTAGCTTTAATATTACTTAATGTTCTGTGTAATCTTGGTAACGTATGTTTCATAATATATTATTCATTTCATCTTTGTAATGCTGTAAAAACTGACTGAGTTGGTGCTTTGCGATGCCAGTAAGCATGATTTATGTATTAGCCTAGAATAATTATATACGAAATATAAAATTGAATAGGTGACCTTTAAAACCTAGGTAGGAGAGGTGGTCTAGTGGATTAGGTGCCGGCCGCTCAATCCAGTGGTTCTGGTTTCGAGCCTCACTAGGATCACGACCATGACCTCTCATATGGCACCAGTATTGGTTTCTCCAGGAAGCGGACTCAAAGAGTGGTTTCAAAAGGCTTGAAGCTTTCATTACAATCGAGCTATAACAAATAAGTATAAACTAAAACCTAGGTAACGTACATTTGATTCTTAGATACCCTCACGTTCTGCATTTATTTTGAATGAAAGACAAAAATATTCAGACTGTGTACAAACTGTAACCAAGTCTATTGTTAATTATCAATATGCTATCTTTTGAAGCAGAATCCATAAAATGCTATTAAATCTATGCTATCTTTACAGTGATGCTGAAAGAGGCACCGTTGTTTTATTGTAGTTTGTCAACATCCTATAATTGAGAATAGTTACAGGGTTAAGTCCAACAAAATTATAATGGTCATGTGTGCATAGTTTATTTTAATTAAAAGCATACAAATGCAATTGCTGGAGTATTTTTAATGTTGCTAATTCTTCAAGGTGGAAAATTTGAGTGGCGGCTGTCACGTATGTTACATTTTAAAGTATCTTTATCAAATAAAGGTTAAAATTATACATGTAAGCTTACTTTGACATCTAAAATAGAAGAAAATTATTGGTACCCAAAACCTTTCTGAATGAAACACAAATAGGCTTGATTTATTTAGAAACAGCATGTGATTTATATGTATTACATTTGCATGCACGTTGTCTATAACCTAAAGTGATTGCAATATTTCATATTTTCTCATGAAAATATATAAAATTGTGAATCTTAACACAATTATTTGATGATGTCTTATTAAAAAATATAGTAATTTTGATAATTTTATGAGTTATTTAAGATGGCAAAAATGTAGCTCGGGTGGGTGGGGTATTTTGACCCCTAAATTTTGGTAAAAATCGTCAAAATTTGGAAAACTTTGTTACAGTGAAGCTTTAATTGATTTAGAACAGTTACATAAGCAAAACTCTAATATCTGAAAGTCAGTATTGAAACAATCTGTTAAGAATTCGTGTGTAGCCAACAATACTTTCAAAGAGAGAGAAATCTGCATTTTTCACACACAAGGTTTACTAAAATGTGTATAATTTTTATTTGACATACGGTAGAAAGCGACATCCGGTCTTAAACAATCCCGGAATGAATGTATTAATGGCTGAAGTGGATGAACCTTTGCCTAATTTCTGGGTTACGAAATTGAAAAACTAGAGGACTTTCAGAAACTGGCCCACAGACCAATAAGTTTATTCATAATATTACCATTTTGTGTTCCACTTTAGCTTAAGCAAGCTGAAAAGCGACTGGGTCGTGTGGCAGCTTTGAAAGAGCAGGAGACAGGGTCCACGTCAGAGGGGACATCGGAAGGAGGGCTGGAGGAAGAAGATGATGAGATTAACCTTGGTCCTAAATCTAACATCAGTTTGTTAGATCAGCATAGTGACTTGAAACGTAAAGCTGAAGGTGTGTGTTTGTATGAAATAGTTACTCATCTGGTCCCATTTGTACAAAACATTTTTTGGTCTTGGCTGAGTTTGAGATTGAAATTTTGATAGCAAGTTTTGCTAGAACTTTAAGGTTAGATTTCAATTGAGACTGATACTCAGCACTGAATAGTCACTTGAAAATAGTCATTAACTTAACATTTAATTTTAAACATGCAATTAAGATGTAAATGACAAATAAAGTTTCATTGTCAAACTCAGCTGAAACTGAAATACTGTTGTGAATAAGGGACCTGAAATTATTCATGGTAGTTTTCAGTTGTTAAGGTCCACACCAAGTGTGATTTGCAGAAAGAAATGTCATGGATATCATTTGAACATGACAAACTTTTTCTTTCGTGGAATAATATTGCACTCCTTAAGTTGCACAATATTTCCGCTGCAGAATTTGTGCATATTTCTTGATAACCTGTTATTACACAGTCAGGTAGTTGTGTATATTTGCTATTACACAGTCATGTAGTTGTCTGTATTTGCCAATACACAAAGTCAAGTAATTGTGTATATTTTCTTTTACTAAGTTACATACTTGTCTATATCTATATTTGCTATTACACAGTGATGTGGTTGTCTGTATTTGCTATTACACAGAAATGGAGTCGTCTTTATTTGCTATTACACAGTCAAGTAGTAGTGAATATTTTTATTACACAGTTATGTACAGTAAAGACTGTCTTAGCGACCCCTTGCTCTCAGTGACTTTCTGTCTACAACGACCTTTCTGTTTCCTCCCGATCCATTTCACATTCAAATTGGCTTGTTTCTAGCGACCCCCTGTCTGATGCGTACAGCGACCATGATTTCTTAGCCCCAAACCAAGACTTCAAACCTTTAAAACGACTTTTTGACCCCTCCTCTCAAAGGGAGACACTGTCTTATCGATGAAAATTAAGTGAAGCAGACTGAAAGGTCATTTAAGATATTTCATGTTTTATCAAAGTGTTTAAAGGTCCTTAATCAAATGCTAACTAAAATATGTCTTATTTGTCTTAAACCAAGACCTCTCCTAGTCAGATTATGTATAGGGACTCCCTGTCTACAATAACCGTTTTGAAATTCTCCGAAGGCTGGTCACTGTAGACAGTCTTTACTGTAGTTGTCTATATTTGCTGTTACTCAATGATGTGGTTGTACGTATTTGCTGTGACAACACAGTTTTATAGTTGTCTGTATTTGTTATTACACAGTCATGTAGTTGTCTGTATTTGTTATTACACAGTCATGAAGTTGTCTGTATTTGTTATTACACAGTCATGTAGTTGTCTGTATTTGTTATTACACAGTCATGTAGTTGTCTGTATTTGTTATTACAGTCATGTAGTTGTCTGTATTTGTTATTACACAGTCATGTAGTTGTTTGTATTTGCTATTACTTACAGTCATGCAGTTACCTATGTTTGCTATTACACGGTAATGTAGTTGTCTGTATTTGTTATTACACAGTCATGTTTGTTTTTGATTTTGTTGGGTTAATGTCGCACAGACACAATTGTAGGTCATATGGCGACTCATCAGCTTTGATGGTGTAGGAAGACCCCGGATGAATATTTGCTATTACACAGTCATGTAGTTGTCTATATTTGCTATTACACAATCATGTAGTTGTCTATATTTGCTATTACACAGTCATGTAGTTGTCTATATTTGCTATTACACAGTCATGTAGTTGTCTATATTTGCTATTACACAGTCATGTAACTGTCTATATTTGCTATTACACAGTCGTGCAGTTGTCTATATTTGCTATTACACAGTCATGCAGTTACCTATGTTTGCTATTACACGGTAATGTAGTTGTCTGTATTTGTTATTACACAATGTCTATTGTTTGTATTTTGATTTTGATTTGTTGGGTTAATGTCGCACCGACACAATTATAGGTCATATGGCGACTCATCAGCTTTGATGGTGTAGGAAGACCCCGGAAGAATATTTGCTATTACACAATCATGTAGTTGTCTATATTTGCTATTACACAATCATGTAGTTGTCTATATTTGCTATTACACAATCATGTAGTTGTCTATATTTGCTATTACACAGTCATGTAGCTGTCTATATTTGCTATTACACAATCATGTAGTTGTCTTTATTTGCTATTACACAGTCATTCATTTGCTATTACTCAGTCATGTTGTTGTCTATATTTGCTATTAAAAAGTCATGTAGTTGTCTATATTTGCTATCACAAAGTTATGTAGGTGTCTTTATTTCCTCTTTACATAATTATGAAATTGTGTATTTTTGCTATTACACAGTTATGTAGTTGTCTATTTTTGCTATCACACTTATTTTGTTTATGTATTATATTACACAGTCATGTAGTTGTGTATATTTGCTATTATACAATCAGGTAGTTGTATATATTTGCTATTACACAGTCATGCAGTTGTCTATATTTGCTATTACACAGTCATGTAGTTGTCTATATTTGCTATTACACAATCATGTAGCTGTCTATATTTGCTATTACACAATCAGGTAGTTGTATATATTTGCTATTACACAGTCATGCAGTTGTCTATATTTGCTATTACACAGTCATGCAGTTGTCTATATTTGCTATTACACAGTCATCCAGTTGTCTATATTTGCTATTACACAATCAGGTAGTTGTATATATTTGCTATTACACAGTCATGCAGTTGTGTATATTTGCTGTTACACAGTCAGGTAGTTGTGTATATTTGCTATTACACAGTCATGCAGTTATGTATATTTGCTATTACACAGTCATGCAGTTGTCTATATTTGCTATTACACAATCAGGTAGTTGTATATATTTGCTATTACACAGTCATGCAGTTGTCTATATTTGCTATTACACAGTCATGCAGTTGTCTATATTTGCTATTACACAGTCAGGTAGTTTTGTATATTTGCTATTACACAGTCATGCAGTTGTGTATATTTGCTATTACACAGTCATGCAGTTGTGTATATTTGCTATTTCTCAGTCATGAAGTTGTGTATATTTGCTATTACATTATCAGGTAGTTGTATATATTTGCTATTACATAGTCATGCAGTTGTCTATATTCGCTATTACACAGTCATGTAGTTGTCTATAATTGCTATTACACAGTCATGCAGTTGTGTATATTTGCTATTACACAGTCAGGTAGTTGTGTATATTTGCTATTACACAGTCATGCAGTTGTCTATATTTGCTATTACACAGTCATGCAGTTGTCTATATTTGCTATTACACAGTCATGCAGTTGTCTACCGTATATTTGCAGCATGTATTACACTGTCATATAGTTGTCTATATTTGCTGTAACACAGTCCGGTAGTTGTCTTTATGATTGTAAATACAAGATCAGCCTGCACATCCGTGCCTCATGGTCTGCACTGTTCGCTATTTAGTCAGTAAATTTTCAGTGAATACCCCTTTGAATAATAAGTGGCACTGCCCAAATTGAATGATGGACCAGTCTGTTTTAGAAATTTAGCAGGGTAAAGGTTAAAATGAGTTTGTTGTACAGAGGTTGTTTATCTGGAGAGGTTTCTTTTCCATTGTTGAGGTTGTTTGTGTTTTGGAGATGTCCTTACCAGAGGTTATAGTGGAAGTGGTACTTGTGGTTTCTGGAACTTTAGTTTTCAACAACTATAATTTTGATTTCATTTGTTTGCAAAATTTGTAACTTCTTAAAGAAATAGTAGAAATTTTAGATTATATTGCTCTTACAATGTCTTTACTCGAGCCTTATTTTTACTTTGTTTATTTTTCAGCTCGTAAAGAAACAGCAAGAGAGAAAATACTGAAAGAAGAAGAAAAGATTCTGGAAAGTGTTGCTGAAAAGAAAGGTTTGTCTTAAATATTTGATACATGTACGTTACAAAGGTTAATGCACCTTGAAGTGCAGCAGAGTCATGTAAAAAACATGTGTTAAACTATCAAGCATTGCTTATATAACCCCCTCAATATATAACATTTTCAAAATGTCCTTGTTGACATTGGTCTGTTAATTTCATGTGGGGTAGTTATTACTATGAGTGTAATTATATAGTGGTCAGATATCAAACACAGGTTAACTAGCCGTTCTCACGAAATAGAGAGACTTTTTGAAATCTATTAAGCCTGAAACCTAAGTAACAGTTTGAGCTTTTTAGCCAGTGCTTTAGCAACTGGCTATAGCTCTAAATCAACTACAAAGTTTCAACCTAGCGTCGTTTGAGTTTTCCTTCTATTTCTATGTGACCGCATCACACAAATATTCTGGACATGTAAAAAAATAGTCCCATATTCAGGCTGGTTCGTGAGCCGCGAGCTAGTTAAACGAATGGTTACCGACTTCTATCCGCCTGGCGCCTGGCATAGTGGTAGGAGTTGGGAGGTAATTGGTACGCACAATAAAGGTGTCTGATAAGCCAAATTGGCTGGCCCTTTCAATAGGGGTGACACTATAATAAACGAGACCTTTACCTTTTATTCAGTGTTTTCCCTGACGCACAAATCCTGAGTCAGAGGCGCACTTTTCTGAGAAATGACCCGTAAAAATAAATTCTATGTGTCACAGTGGACGCAGCATAGCAGGGCCTACGCTGTCGTTCGCCACCTGAGCCAATTCGCCGCTGGCGAAAACGGATTTTTCTACATGTTTGTTCTAGATCGTAACCTTTCTAGAATTTTTGACAATATTAGCAGCATTGTGTTTGAGTTAGATCACCTGTTTGTCTGCGAGTTAACATTTGATTAGAAAACTTGTGTTTCTACTATAACACTGGTAAAACCTAAAGCACATGTATAAATAAAAAGTCAAACATCAGCTGTTTTTACCCTCATTTTATTCATTGACAAATATGAGGAAACACTTCAGTCTGTATAATCACTAGTATAAGTAAAACAAAGTTTTATTTAAAATACTAAAAATATCTGTATGACCCCCAAAATTTGGATATGACCCCCAGATGTGAAAAACTGGGGGTCACATTGACCCTCATTTTCAAAAGCCAAGGGAAAACACTGCCATATTTATTTTTTAGCTCAGGTGAGTTTTTCTGATCACTCGATGTCCGGCGTCTGTCGTCTGTCTGTCTGTCTGTCTGTCTGTCTGTCGTCATTTAGCTTGTGTATGCGATAGAGGCTGTATTTTTCAACTGATCTTCATGTAATTTGGTCAGAATGATAACCTTGATGAAATCTAAGCTGAGTTTGAAAATGGGTCATCTGGGGTCAAAAACTAGGTCACTAGGTCAAATCAAAGAAAAATCTTGTGTTTGCGATAGAGGCTGTATTTTTCAATTGATCTTCATGAATTTTGGTCAGAATGATTATCTTGATGAAATCTAGGCCAAGTTAGAAAATGGGTCATCTGGGGTCAAAAACTAGGTCACTAGGTCAATTCAAAGAAAAAACTTGTGTATGCGATAGAGGCTGTATTTTTCAATTAATCTTCATGAATTTTGGGCAGAATAATGAACTTGATGAAATCTAGGCCAAGTTCTAAAACGGGTCATCTGGGGTCAAAAACTAGGTCACTAGGTCAAATCAAAGAAAAACCTTGTGTATGCGATAGAGGCTGTATTTTTCAATTAATTTTCATGAATTTTGGTCAGAATGATTACCTTGATGAAATCTAGGCCGAGTTCGAAAACGGGTCATCTGGGGTCAAAAACTAGGTCACTAGGTTAAATCAAAGAAAAACCTTGTGTATGTGATAGAGGCTGTATTTTTCAATTAATCTTCATGAATTTTGGTCAGAATGATTGCCTTGATTAAATCTAGGTCAAGTTGGAATATGCGTCATCTGGGGTCAAAAAGTAGGTCACTAGGCAGGGGTTTTTTTCGCCCGATTTTATAGCCGTTATTCGGTCATGTTCCCAATTGAAAATAGTATCTTTTTTTCCCAATTGAAAGAACAAAATTCCCAATTCAAAGCCAAAAAAATCCAAGAAAAATCGATTTGTTTTACCGAGAAAAACAGCAAATATGTCTTTATTCCCGCATCTTGATTTGTAAATTTCCCGATGGAAAGTCGCCCGCCATCTTGAAATTTGAAAAAATACATTGGTATGAAAATAACCAATAATTTAGCGATAAAGTTATAAACACTTATCGAGTTTACAATGAATCAATTATAAATGCAATGCCCTAGTTATGTTTTCATAAATAATTTGTCAAAATGTTTTGATAAGGCCGAAATTTGAGTTCAAAGTGCCTGGCCGCAAGCGTCACTATACTCCGAAATTTCAAGTTGAAATTTACACAAAATACGTTCGTTCAACTTACATGATATTATTTATTTTGCATTTAGGGGTTATATTTGTCTAGCATTGAATTTAGATAATAAAAAGGAAGAGAATTAAGTTTAAATTACCAAATTTCCGAGTTATATTGGAAAAACAACAGACAGCGACGCTCGCGGGCACCTGTTATAAGTCAGAATCCGGACAACATCTTTTCGGATACGAACGTTCAAGCATACTTTATTCTGTTATGTGTGACGGCTTTCTAGTGTTTAATTTTCATTTTGAAGTTAAATGGTGAAATGTTATGCAATTATCGCCTTCTGTAGCACAGTGGAATATCCTGGTGACTTCTGTCAGAAGATAAAAATTGCTGGGAAAAAATGTTGAAAAATGATTTCAGATTTACAGTCATTCAAACATTCAACTTTATATATTTATGTAAGATGACTTTCTCTTCGAATTATTATAGTTGTGCTTAATTCTGTGATTGTTTTTAAAAATCTGTTGAAGGACAATCTGATCCATCAATTATATTTTATTTAATTCTAAAAGCCTTAATTGTTAATCATTATCAAAAGCTTGTTAGTGTTAGTTTGATGAAGAACCTACGTGCGGCTGCACGAAGTTGACTTAGCCAAGAGTCGCTGGACAGTCTGATGAGGATATGTATCCACAAAGTCATCAGTCGCTTTCACTAGCACAACTTACCAGGGTCAAAACTTGTTGACTGTTTCAAGAATATGAAAGTCTAGCTGTGAAATTGATCTGTAAATCTTATCACAACACTGAGTTACAGTTAATTAAACATAAAAATCAGCAATTGTGTTCATTTTGGCTTTAACAAGAACAGATATTGAAATTTGTACTTTTTCCCAATTTGGCAAAAATGCCGCGAAAATTCCCAATCCCAGGGGTATGGGTCATGTTCCCAAAATGGTGAGAAAAAACCCTGCTAGGTCAAATCAAAGGAAAAGCTTGTATATGCGATAGAGGCTGTATTTTTCAATTGATCTTCCTGAAATTAAGTCAAAATGATAACCTTAATGAAATCTAGGCCGAGTATGAAAATGGATCATTTTGGGTCAAAAATTAGGTCACTAGGTCAAATCAGAGAAAAACATTGTGTATGCAATAGAGGCTATATTTTCCAATTGATCTTCCTGAAATTAAGTCAGAATGATTTGCCTTGATAAAATCCAGGTCAGATTTGAATATGGGTCATCTAGGGTCAAAAAGTAGGTCACTAGGTCAAATCAAAGAAAAACCTTGTGTATGCGATAGAGGCTGTAGTTTTCAATTGATCTTCATGAAATTTGGTCAGAATGATAGCCTTGATGAAATCTAGGTCAAATTCGAATATGGGTCATCTGGGATCAAAAACTAGGTCACTAGGTCAAATCAAAGAAAATACTTATTTATACCCAAGATTTTTGCTCCAATTTTAATGATAATTGGTCAGAATATTTTTTTCCATGAAATCACTAGGTCAAACATGTTTACACTGTTATGGTGTGTTATGGTGTGTTTCTCAGGTGAGCGATCTAGGGCCATCTTGGCCCTCTTGTTATAATCTTGGTATTGTGCGAGTGTGTGAGCAACTGAGGACTACTCTTTTAAACAACAAAAACAAGCAGCAACGGATTCTAGAATAATTATGAACTTTATATTCACATTCGAAATATTCGGAATCACTCCGCTCTAGGGTTAAGGTTAGGGTTTAGGGTTAGGGTTGAAATTGGCCCCACCCTGGGGCAAATTTAGTTTTACCTAGAGTTGTATAGGGAAAACCTTTAAAAATCTTCTTGTCTTGAACCATCATGCACAGAGCTTAGATATTTGGCATGTATCATTGTCTAGTGGACCTCTACCAACATTGTTCAAATCATGATCGGTTGAAATATCACTCAGTAAGCACTGGCTATCAGTCCTTTCAGAGCTTTGATTAAGATTTAGTTAAAGTTGAAATTTTTTAAAGTTATGTTATTGTTTATTTAACTCCAACGTCTGTTGTACATTCTAACATGGATCAAATTGATTTCCAGTTAAACAAAGAAGAAAACCAAGCTCTGTATATTCTGCGATAAACAACGGTTGACGCGCGAGAGCATTATGACGTCAAATTGCTGCATGACGTCCGATACATTACTCCTTGCGTAAATGAAGCCCAGCATAATATTTATTAAAATATATCAATGAGCATGTCAGAATGAAAATAATCAAGGCCTTCTTGTGATTTATCGTCTAATTTACCACGGTTCATCGTTCAGATGCTTCAGTATTTAACCACTCGGGCTAACGCCCTCGTGGTTCAATTCCTACACATCTGAACTCTGAACCGTGGTAAATCAGACGATAAACCACTCGAAGGCCTTGATTATTTGTTAAATATATTGTTTATACTGTTTTTTCAGCCTCTTGCTTTTATTTTACAGTATATTTAGCATGCAATTTTATCTTTTACTGAACATCGTACCTACCTGGTTAATTAGTCCTTAATTAGGGACTAACACAGACCACAGGTGTTTGAAGCTCAATCAATAAAAGTATATTAGGTGGGTGGGATATGATAATGCATATATTTATTGATAGAGCTTCAAGCGCCAGTGCACAGACCTATCAGACCACTAGGCATTGGGTCAAGTGTTCTATTCAGTGTGAAGGAAAGTGTTTTTGAGGAAAGACTATGTCAGTTAATATGTCTGAACTTGGGAATGCTGTTTGATTATCATCTAAGTATTATAGTACTGTAATAAAAAACAATTAATGTTAAACCATACACATATTTTATTCTATTTCAGCATTGAAGGCAGTATCAGAATTGGCCAAAGGAATTGAATACACGGATCCTATCAAAACTGGGTATGTTCAGGTCTAACCTGTACTAAAGAGCAGACTTTACAGTACATCCACTCCCTTGATTCACTTTATCTGTTTATTAGAATTCTGTGTTAATATCTTTATAATTGAACCAGAAATATATTTTACAAACAACATCTATACGGATTTGTCTAGACATAAATAACTCTGATTAAAAATGTCATTAACAAGAAGTGTAATGTGATATATTTATGTCTCCCCCAGGAGACATATTGTTTTTGCCCTGTCCGTCCGTCCGTCCGTACGTCACACTTCATTTCCGAGCAATAACTGGAGAACCATTTGACCTAGAACCTTCAAACTTCATAGGGTTGTAGGGCTGCTGGAGTAGACGACCCCTATTGTTTTTGGGGTCACTCCGTCAAAGGTCAAGGTCACAGGGGCCCGAACATTGAAAACCATTTCCGATCAATAACTAGAGAACCACTTGACCCAGAATGTTGAAACTTCATAGGATGATTGGTCATAAAGAGTAGATGACCCCTATTGATTTTGGGGTCACTCTGTCAAAGGTCAAGATCACAGGGGCCTGAACATGGAAAACCATTTCCGATCAATAACTAGAGAACCACTTGACCCAGAATGTTGAAACTTCTTAGGGTGATTGTACATGCAAAGTAGATGACCCCTATCGATTTTGGGGTCACTCCATTAAAGGTCAAGGTCACAGGGGCCTGAACATTGAAAACCATTTCCGGTCAGTAACTTGAGAACCACTTGACCCAGAATGTTGAAACTTCATAGGATGATTGGTCATGAAGAGTAGATGACCCCTATTGATTTTGGGGTCACTCTGTCAAAGGTCAAGGTCACAGGGGCCTGAACATGGAAAACCATTTCCGATCAATAACTAGAGAACCACTTGACCCAGAATGATGAAACTTCATAGGATGATTGTACATGCAAAGTAGATGACCCCCATCGATTTTGGGGTCACTCCATTAAAGGTCAAGGTCACAGGGGCCCAAACATTGAAAACCATTTCCGGTCAGTAACTTGAGAACCACTTGACCCAGAATGTTGAAACTTCATAGGATGATTGGTCATGAAGAGTAGATGACCCCTATTGATTTTGGGGTCACTCTGTCAAAGGTCAAGGTCACAGGGGCCTGAACATGGAAAACCATTTCCGATCAATAACTAGCGAACCACTTGACCCAGAATGTTGAAACTTCATAGGATGATTGTACATGCAGAGTAGATGACCCCTATCGATTTTGGGGTCACTCCATTAAAGGTCAAGGTCACAGGGGCCTGAACATTGAAAACCATTTCCGGTCAGTAACTTGAGAACCACTTGACCCAGAATGTTGAAACTTCATAGGGTGATTAGTCATGAAGAGTAGATGACCCCTATTGATTTTGGGGTCATTCTCTGAAAAGTCAAGGTCACAGGGGCCTGAACATTGAAAACCATAAGGTCAGTAACTTGAGAACCACTTGACCCAGAATGATGAAATTTAATAGGATGATTGGTCATACAGAGTAGATGACCCCTAATGATTTTAGGGTCACTCTGTTAAAGGTCAAGGCCACAGGGGCCTGAACATGGAAAACCATTTCCAATCAATAACTTGAGAACCTCTCGACCCAGAATGTTGAAACTTCATATGATGATTGTTCATTCAGAGTAAATGACCCCTATTGGTTTTGGGGTCACTCCGTTAAAGGTCAAGGTCACAGGGGCCGGAACATTGATAACCAGTTCCGATCAATAACTTGAGAACCACTTGACCCAGAATGTTGAAACTTCATAGGATGATTGAACATGCAGAGTAGATGACCCCTATTGATTTTGGGGTCAGTCTATTAAAGGTCAAGGCCACAGTGGCCTGTTCATGTAAAATCATTTTTTGGAAATAACTTGAGAACCACTTGACCTACAATGTTGAAACTTAATAGGATGATTGGACTTGCAGAGTAGATGACCCCTATTTATTTTGAGGTCACTTGATCAAAGGTCAAGGTCACAGAAGCCTAAACAGTGACTTGAGAACCACTAGGCCAAGAGTGTTGAAATTTAGCGGGATGATTTGACATGCCAAGTAGATGATCCGTATTGCAGCCAACCATCAGTGTCTCTTTGACTTTTGCTCCTGACCCCTATTGACTTCTTGCCTATAGGACTTTGCATTGGGGGAGACATGCGCTTTTTTACAAAAGCATTTTCTAGTTCTTTCTTACTTTGAAAGTATCTTACATGTAAATGTACTTCGAAGTGGATAAAACCAGCATCATCAAGTGGATAAAACCAGCTCAGTTGGATGGGCTGTTGTGTGCATCTAAATTAATTAGAGAGTTTTGTGCAAATCCTAAAAGCTCCTGCAGTTCTCCCTATATTTCTTTGTGGAAGATGGTAGGCAGTCATAGTTTAACAATGCTTATAAATAACAGTGTCCTGTTGGTTCAAACTTTGATATCTTAGTTTGGTTATTGGATTCTTTCCTGCTAGTTGGATGAATGCCCAGGTGACATCCTTGTCTATAATAATTTCTGGAGGGGCAGCTGTGTTTTCCTTCATGATAGGAAGGCTGAAAAATGACTGTATGATCTAAAATTGTTTCAGTGTTGCCAGGCAACAAAGTGTTTCATATCCATGTCTGTTTCATTGAGATTGAAATAACTGTGACAGGTAATGTCATAATTACAGATAGTTTTTAGTTTTATGCTGTAGGAAGACTCCATTTTATTTAAGCCACAATTAAGAATCCAGGTAGCACCACCAACCTTCTTCAAGCTAGCTTGATGCCCTCCTCACTTAGCTAAGTGGCTAAAGCCTTCAGTGAGGGGCATTTGAGAAGATGATATTTTCAAAATTTCTTATTAATATTTCAAGGTGGCGTCCACCAAGGTACATTCTAAATAAACCTGAAGAGAAACATGAAAAGATACGCAAGAAATATCACATTCTGGTGGAGGGGGAAAACAAACCATCTCCAGTTGAAACCTTCAAGGAGATGAAATTTCCTAAAGCAATTCTACATGGTCTGAAGAAGAAAGGAATACAACATCCTACTCCTATACAGATACAAGGCATTCCAACTGTGTAAGAATTTTACAAATTTCTTGTAAATACTTTGAGTTGAAATTAAATCTTGATTCAACGCTCATTTAATGTTATCATGTCCCCAGTTTTATGTAGAGAGGGTTTATTGTTTTGCTGATGTTTTTGTCTGTCATTTAATAGACAGTTTGATTTCTGATCAATTGCTAGGAGAGTATTTTTGCCTATCAAACTGCTGCATGATTGTTTGTGGTTAGTAAATGTATTATTTTTGGGGTCATTAAGTCATAGCATAATTGTAATTGAGAATTACACATCCAATTACCTCCCATGTTGGTTTATTTATTTTAGAAACACCTCATGTTCTACAATAGCTATTGCTAAAGAATGTAATGAGTATTGCACATTTCGTCACCTCTCACAAACAGAATCAAAGTGAATCTGCTGTTATTTTGTTTGGTTGCAGTTCACACTTCCAGATTTATCTTTTAGATTTGATTAATTTCAGTGTTTATACTTAAATTCATATAAACTGTTCCATAAATATTATATGTCAGACAAAGCTTATGAATGTATGTGTAAGCAGAAACAGTGCAGCTGATCATAATTGCCTGAACTTTCCTCAGATGTTACAGAAAGGGCATTTTTAGCTCGACTATTCAAAGAATAGTAGAGCTATTGGACTCACCCATGCATCGTGTCGGTGTCCGCGTCTGCATCGGCATCCCGATTTGGTTAAGTTTTTGTATGTAAGCTAGTATCTCAGTAACCACTTGTGGGAATGGATTGAAACTTCACACACTTATTCACTGTGATAAACTGACTTAAATTGCACAGGTTCCATAACTCTATTTGTCTTTTTTACAAAATTATGCCCCTTTTTCGACTTAGAAATTTTTGGTTAAGGTTTTGTATGTAAGCTGATATCTCAGTACCCACTAATGGAAATGGATTGAAACTTCACACACTTATTCACTGTCATCATCTGACATGCACTAAGCAGGTCCCATAACTCTACTTTGTTTTGTTTTTTTCAAAATTATGCCCCTTTTTCCACTTAGCAGTTTTTGGTTAAGTTTTTGTATGTAAGCTGGTATCTCAGTATCCACTAACGGGAAAGGATTGAAACTTCACACACTTGTTCACTGTCATGATATGACATGCAGTGCAAAGGTTCAGTAACTCTAATTTGCATTTTTTCAAAATTATGCCCCTTTTTCAACTTAGCAGTTTTTGGTTAAATTCTTATATGTAAGCTGGTATCTCAGTACCCACTACTGGGAATGGATTGAAACTTCACACACTTGTCCACTGTCATGAGCCGATAAGCACTGTGCAGGTTCCATAACCCTGTTTCCCATTTTTAGCTCACCTGAGCCAAAGGCTCAGGGTGAGCTTATTGTGATCACTTTAGCGTCCAGTCCGTCGGCGTTGGCACACTTTCCTTTAAACAACATCCTCCTAAAACCACCAGGCCAATTTTTGATGAAACTTCACAGGGATGTTCCGCGGATGGTCATCTTTTAAAAATTGTTCAAAGAATTGAATTCATACAGAACTCTGGTTGCCATGGCAAACCGAAAGGAAAAAACTTTAAAATCTTCTTGTCCAAAACCACAGTCATCGGGCTTTAATATTTGGCTTGTAGCATCATCTAGTGGCCTCTACCAAGATTGTTCAAATTTATCCTCCTAGGTTCAAATATGGCCCCCCGCCCTGGGGGTCACATGGTTTACATTGATCTTATAGTGGGAAAACTTTGAAAATCTTCTTGTCCAAAACAACAAAAAAGCGTTAGAGCCTCAATATTTGGCATGTAACATCATCTAATGGACTTCTATGAAGTTTTTTCAAATTATGCCCCTGGGGTGAAAAGAGGCCCTGCCCCGGGGGTCCCAAATTTTACATAGAGTTATATAGGAAAAAAAAACTTTAAAAATCTTCTTGTCTGAAACTGCAAGGCCTAGGCTTTTGATATTTAGTATGTTGTATTGCCTAGTGGTCCTCTACCAAGATTGTTCAAATTATTACCCTGGGGTGAAAAGAGGCCCTGCCCCGGGGGTCCCAAGTTTTACATAGACTTGTATAGGAAAAAAGTTCAAAAATCTTCTTGTCTGAAACTGCAAGGCCTAGGCTTTTGATATTTAGTATGTTGTATTGCCTAGTGGTCCTCTACCAAGAGTATTCAAGTAATGACCCTGGGGTGAAAAGAGGCCCCACCAAGGGGGTCGCAAGTTTTTATATGAGTTATATAGGAAAAAATACTTCAAAAATTATCTGATCATATTTCCTAGACTGTTTAATTATAGTTACCGTATGACCCCAAGTAACTAGGGGTCATTGACTGTAACCTTGACCTACTGACCTACTTTCTTGTTTTTTAAGATACAGCCTTGAAATTTGGATGACATGTACAGTTTTCCACACCGATCTTAAAACTGACTTTCAGTGACCATGAATATGACCTACTGACCTACTTTCTTGTTTTTAAGATACAGCCTTGAAATTTGGATGACATGTACAGTTTTGCACACCGATCTTAAAACTGATTTTCAGTGACCTTGAATATGACCTACTGACCTACTTTCTTGTTTTTTAAGATACAGCTTTGAAATTTGGATGACATGTATAGCTTTGCATGCCGATCTTTAAACAGACTTTCAGTGACCATCAGTGTGACCTACTGACCTACTTTCTTGTTTTCTAAGCTACAGCAAAAGGATTTGGACCACCTGTAATATTTTTTTTACAGATTTCAAAAGTAATCTTGCATAATCTTTACCTTGACCCACTCTCCTTATTATCTTGTTTTTAGCTCACCTGAGCCAAAGGCTTATGGTGAGCTTTTGTGACTGCTCAATGTCCGTCGTGTGTCGTCCGTCCGTTAACATTTTCTAAAAAAATCTTCTTCTTGAAAACCACTCGGCAGAATTACACCAAACTTCGCAGGAATGATCCTTGGATGGTCCCCTTTCAAAATTATTCAAAGAATTTAATTCCATGCAGAACTCCGGTTGCCACGGCAACCGAAAGGAAAAACTTTCCAAACTGTCCAAAACCGCAAGGCATAGAGCCTTGATATTTCGCATGTGACATCATCTTATGGTCCTCTATCAAGATTGTTCAAATTGTGCCCCAGGGGTGAAAAGAGGCCCCGCCCCGGGGGGTCACAAGCTTTACATAAACTTATATAGTAAAAAACTGTTAAAAATCTTCTTGTCTAAAACCACAAGACCTAGGCCTTTGATATTTTGTATGTAGCATTGCCTTGTGGTCCTCTACCAAAATTGTTCAAATTATGCGCCAGGGGTGAAAAGAGGCCCTGCCCCAGGGGGTCTCAAGTTTTACATAGACTTATATAGGAAAAAAACTTTTAAAATCTTCTTGCCTGAAAATGCAAGGCCTAGGCCTTTGATATTTTGTATGTAGCATTGCCTGGTGGATCTCTAACAAGTTTGTTGAAATTATGCCCCTGGAGTGAAAAGGGGCCCAGCCCTTATAATTATGAGTTATATAGGAAAAAATACTTCAAAAAATTATCAGATCATATTTCCTAGACTGTTTAATTATAATTACCTGATGACCCCAAGCGATTAGGGATCACTTGACTGTGACCTTGACCTACTGACCTACTTTCTTGTTGTTTAAGATACAGCCTTGAAATTTGGATGACATGTACAGTTTAGCACACCGATGTTAAAACTGACTTTCAGTGACCATAAATGTGACCTACTGACCTACTTTGTTAATATTTTAGCATCAGTTTGACATTTGAAACACATAGCTCATATTACTCAGGTGAGCGATCCAGGGTCATCATGACCCTCTTGTTAAAGCTTTAGCTAAAAAATAGATCAAGCAATTAACTCTACTCAGGTGAGCGATATAGGGCCATCATGGCCCTCTTGTTACAAAATTATGCCCCTTTTTCGACTTTTGTATTCATTCAGTTGACAAGGCTGTTGAATAGTCGAGCGTTGATGTCCTCCAACAGCTCTTGTCTTTATCCTGATGGAATTATCTGCATTTGTTTTGACTACAAAATATTAAATTTTATCCCAGCAAACAAAATGTTATGTAGACAGTATAACTGAATGTGCAGGGGTGTAGAGTTTAAGAAACTGTTTGTAAAGTACTTGTTATTTTCTGTTACAGTTTATCTGGTCGAGACATGATAGGAATAGCGTTTACAGGTTCAGGGAAAACATTAGTGTTCACATTGCCCATTATAATGTTTGTTCTAGAGCAGGAGAAAAGAATGCCGTTCATCAGTAATGAAGGACCATATGGTCTAATTGTTTGTCCATCGGTATGTAAAGATATGGTAACATAGTTAAACAGTGAATTTGAACAATGTGAAATATGTATGAGTTGTCACAACTTCTAGTTAGTTACAAGAATTTGTTTCTTCGGTTTAACCTCACATTGTCATATTTATAGGTCATATGGTGATTTTCAAGTTTTTGATGGTGGAGAGGGATCCCTGGTGCCCCTCTGAGCATTATTTCAGGCATGACCAGGCACACGGGTAGAACTGCTGACCTTCCATATGTCAGCTGAATGGCTTCGTCACATAAATGATAGTATCATGAATACTTTGAAGTCATAATTATTGTTTAGACATTTACTTTCATGGACTTCTCATTGGGCTGATTCAACAGAATTATGTCCTTATGGACAAATTTATTTCCCATTTATTTCATCTCAAAGGTGGTGAACACGTGTCTCTACTAAAAAAACACAAAAAACAAAAAAAAAACAGACTTGAAAGTTTTGGAAATTAATTTCTTGTTATTCTGTCAGCATTTTCACAAGCATATAACAAATAAAATGGTAATGTATTGCTATGGTTTACTGACTGTTCTAAAATACAGGAGAGTTTTTACAAAAGTAAAGTGCTGCCTGGATTTATTAAAGTAGTTACCGGATTAGTGTCATTAATCAGAGGAAAATTTATTTTTGTAAAATCTACATAGAGAAAGAAAATCTTTAAATATTCAATGTTTGTTGTAGAGAGAGTTGGCTAAACAGACACATGAGATTATCCGAGAGTATTGTGACCACTTGGAGAGGGATGGTTTTCCTCCGTTACGAACTGCCCTCTGTATAGGAGGTATAGCTGTCAAAGAACAGATGTCAGTAATTAGCAGGTAAATGTCTACACTTTCCGTTTGGAAGATTGACAGTGATATATTTAGCCATTATATTTATGAGGGTTAATCCAGAACTAATGTCACTGTGTCAGAATAATTCGTCGTTGCTTGCTTCAAAACACAGTTAAACCATAAGTTGGAAATATATACTGTATGCAGAGAGAAAAAAAGTTTATCTTTATTTACATGTTGCTACATTATTCCTCGCTGATAAAATATTCACTGCAGTAGAGAGAGGGCGTGATAACTGGGTCATACACGGGAGTTGTTAAAAGATACTTTAGAATGTTATAGCAGTTCAGTTTTGTTCGCACTTTAGCGAGAGAAAGTTGCGTGTTATACATGCAGTTTTGAATTTAGTTAGATACAATTGGTGGCTCAATTATTAAAGTAAAGATTTCTTTCTTGATTTGGTTACTGGAGATTGGTGGAGTACATTTCATTGTACATAATTGTTGATTTGTTCGGCGAATATTTTGGTTGTTTGGTTGTTTAATTGTGGTTTGTTTTAAAGTTAATACTTTGTTTGTTGGTGGTTGGAATTGTTGGTTCTTTTGTGAATTTGATGTTTAATTTGGTTGCTTGTTTGAATTTGTGTGTTGATGTTGTTTTTTTTTAGTTTTAGAGGTGTATAAATTGATTTTCTGCAGTTTGGTTGTGTATTGTTTCGAATATATATTTTGCTCTGAGTTTTGGAGATTATTATTTGGTTTTGAATGGTTCTTGGTTAAAGCTTGTGGTGGCCAAGCATTGAAATACTTGCGATATTTTGTTCATCATATATACCTGCGTATATGTGATAAAGCCTGACGAAAAGCGGTGCAAATTTAGTTATGTTTGTGGACAGAATGTTTGTGGTGTGTGTTTGATTTAGGTGTAAATAGTATGTAACCATGCTTAAGTATATAATGTATATACAGTGAAAAAAAATATAAAGAAAAACTACAAAAAATACACACACAAAAATAAATAAGGAAACAATTAAGTGCTAGTTTCCAAGGTAAAGATTAGCCATTGTCAGGTGGTGCAAACTACCTCCCTAACCGTTGGTAACACCTCGCACCGACTACTAAAACCTGACACACTGTGTCTGTGGCGCAGTTATTCATCACAATATCAAGATGTATGCTTATTCAACTCTGATTACAGGTGTAAATATTATTAACTTGTTTAATTATACCCCCACAAAACGAAGTTTGGGGGGTATATAGGAGTGAGCTTGGCGGTTGGTCGGACGGTCGGTCCGTTGGTTTTCATGGTTTCCGGATGATAACTTTTGAAAGGCTTGACCGATTTAAATAATTTTTGGTACACAGATGTAACATCAGAAAATACAGGTCAAGTTCGAATTTGGGGTCAGTAGGTCAAAGGTCAAGGTCACAGTGACCCTGAACAGTAAAACGGTTTCCAGATGATAACTCGTGAAAGGCTTGACCGATTTAAATAATTTTTGGTACACAGGTATAACATCATAAAATACAGGTCAAGTTTGACGTTGAGGTCTGTAGGTCAAAGGTCAAGGTCACAGTGACTCGGAACAGTTAAATGGTTTCCGGATGATAACTTGAGAACGCTTGGGCATAGGATCATAAATTTTGGTACACAGGTGTAATATCATGAAATACAGGTCAAGTTCTACTTTGAGGTCAGTAGGTCAAAGGTCAAGGTCACAGTGATTCGGAACAGTTAAAAGGTTTCCGGATGATAACTTGAGAACGCTTGGGTCTAGGATCATAAATTTTTGTACACAGGTGTAACATGATTGAATACAGGTCAAGTTCAACATTGAGGCTAGTAGGTCAAAGGTCAAGGTCACAATAACACGAAACAGTCAGTCGGTTTCCGGATGATAACTTGAGAATGCTTGGGCCTAGGATCATGAAAATTGATAGGGAGGTTGGTTATGACCAGCAGATGACCCTTAATAATTTTGAGGTCAAAGGTCAAGGTCACGGTGACCCGGAACATTTAAACTGTTTTCGGACAATAACTTAAGAAGGCTTGGGGCTAGGATCACGAAACTTAATAGGGAGGTTGGTCATGACCAGCAGATGACCTGTATTAATTTTGAGTTCCAAAGGTCAGAGTGACCCTGAACATTTAAACCTTTTTCGGACAATAACTTGAGAATGCTTGGGCAGAGGATCTTGAAACTTCATAGGGAGGTTGATCGTGACCAGCAGATGACCTCTATTGATTTTGAGGTCAGTAGGTCAAAGGTCAAGTAAGTTCAGCTTTGACATTGGCTTAGTTCTGTGACAAGGCCATATTGTGGGGGTATAATTCGTCACTGCTGTGACAACTCTAGTTTTAAATACCTTGAACTTTGAAGTATACAACCAGTGTCATTTCAACTGCAAGCAAAAATAATGATAGTTTCGTAAACAGAAAAGCCAGAAAAACAGAGACAGTCATCAGTAAGTATCAAAATAGTGTGCAAAATCATATGATGTTATAATGATGTGAAGTAACATTTTTATGCCATCAGCATCTTGTAATGTAATCTCAAGTTAAAGGTTGCTGAGTAGTGCCAAAGCTTGTCACTGCTTAGTGACAAAAATGTTAATTTCTAATGTTAATTACGTAAGTGATGTGCAACCATTGTGGTTACTGTGTTTTCAGTATACATTTGTATGTCAATATCTTGATAAATATACAACATATTTTTATGATAACTCTTGAAAATATTACAAATACATCAAGGTACTTTGGGTATGTATTTTTGTTTTCTGTTTATTATACATAATATTATGGCCCCAATGACATTACTTGTGGATCAACCGTAATATAGTACAAGATAAAAGATAGTCAGTTTGTGATGCTACTGTTCAAAATAAGACGGAAAAATCAGTAACTATGACCTAATTTGGAACATTATCTGCAGGCACATGTTATAGTATGTAGCCAACCATAAAGTAACAAAACTCTTTGACCAAATTAAAAAAACAAAAACAACCATCATACCCACTTGTAAAAGAAGATATCTTGATTTTGATTTTCTACCACTATTAAACATACTACATCTACTGTTTACTTGGTAAAAAGATATTTTGATCTTAAACAGGAATGAGCAATTATCCTGTATATATCATTATGAAGATCACCTTTTATTGGATTCACAAGTTAGTGTCACTAACAACAATACAAGTCCAAAGTGCATGTGATTGCAGTTCTTAAAGATGCAGATCATTACTTCTCAACACATTCAGAAGCTAAGGGACATGAGGGGTGTTGCTCACATTTCGTTACCTCTCATGAACAGATTCAGATGCTAAGGTACATGAGGGGTGTTGCTCACATTTCGTTACCTCTCATGAACACATTCAGATGCTAAGGTACATGAAGGGTGTTGCTCACATTTCGTTACCTCTCATGAACACATTCAGATGCTAAGGTACATGAAGGGTGTTGCTCACATTTCGTTACCTCTCATGAACACATTCAGAAGCTAAGGTACATGAGGGGTGTTGCTCACATTTCGTTACCTCTCATGAACAGATTCAGAAGCTAAGGTACATGAGGGGTGTTGCTCACATTTCGTTACCTCTCATGAACACATTCAGATGCTAAGGTACATGAAGGGTGTTGCTCACATTTCGTTACCTCTCATGAACACATTCAGATGCTAAGGTACATGAAGGGTGTTGCTCACATTTCGTTACCTCTCATGAACACATTCAGATGCTAAGGTACATGAGGGGTGTTGCTCACATTTCGTTACCTCTCATGAACAGATTCAGTAAATCCAAGTTTGTTTATTTTGTTTGGTTGCATTCTACGTTTCCATGAGATCTTATATAGATTTTATTGTCATAATATAGTCAATAAATATTTCTGTTAACAGAAAGCCAAAAAAAATGTATTACAGCTTGAAGGTTTTGTGGAAGAGTAAAAGTTACAGTTCAACAAATACCCCCTGACTATGCCAGTTTAGGCTATCATTTTTTCTATAAGAAATGTAACTACCAGTTTATGTGTTGAATATTTTCAGGGGTGTACATATAATGGTCGCTACTCCAGGTCGTCTAATGGATATGTTAGCCAAGAAGATGATCACGTTAGATATCTGTAGATACTTGTGTTTAGATGAGGCTGACAGAATGATTGATATGGGATTTGAGGAAGATGTCCGAACGATATTCTCGTATTTTAAGGTAAAGCAACAAGAAATCTTCTCATACTTATAGGTATCACTATTTATTATTAGCCCACCATCATCAGATGGTGGGCTATTCAAATCACTCTGCGTCCGTGGTCCGTCGTCCTTCAGTCCATCCGTCCGTCATTCCGTCCGTCCTTCCGTTAACAATTTCTTGTTATCGCATCTCCTCAGAAACTACCAGGGGGATTTTGACCAAACTTTGTCAGAATGATGTATTGGTACCCTAGTTGTGTCCCCCTGAAAATCAGACTGGTTCAACATTTTTGAGTGAGTTATGGCCCTTTGTTTATTTCTATAATTTACATAGATTTATATAGGGAAAAACTTTGAAAATCTTTTTGCCCCAAACCACAGAGCCTAGGGCTTTGATATTTGATATGAAGCATCATCTAGTGGTCTTCTACCAATATGATTCAAATTATTTCCCTGGGGTGTAATATGGCCCCGCCCCGGGGGTCACATGGTTTATATAGACTTATATAGGGAAAAACTTTGAAAAACCTCTTGTCCAAAACCACAGGGCCTAGGGCTTTGATATTTTGTATGTGACATCATCTAGTGGTCTTCAACTAAGATTGTTCAAATTATCCCCCTAGGGTCAAATATGGCCCCGGGGGTCACATGGTTTACATAGACTTATATAGGGAAAAACTTTGAAAATCTTCTTGTCCAAACCACAAAGCCTAGGGCTTTGATATTTGTAATGTAGCATCATCTAGTGGTTCTCTACCAAGTTTGTTAAAATTATCCCCCTAGGGTCAAATATGGCCCCGCCCTGGGGGTCACATGGTTCATACAGACTTATATATGGAAAAGCTTATTAAAACTTCTTGTCAATAACCTACAACATTCAGATTTGGACCACATGTATGGTTTTGAGTGGCAAGATGAACCTTGACATGAGTTGACCTTGATTTTGACCTAGTGACCTACTTTCACATTTCTGTAGCTACAACCTTCAAATTTGGACCACATGCATAGTTTTGTGCACTGAAATAAACTTTGACCTTGACATTGTCCTAGTGACCTACTTTCACATTTTTGAAGGTACATGCTTCAAATTTGGACCACATGCATAATTTCGTGTTCCGAAATGAAATTTGACCTTGATTTTGACCCAGTGACCTACTTTCACATTTCTCAAGCTACAGCCTTCAAATTTGGACCACCTGCATGGTAATTGTACCGAAACAAACTTTGACCTTTACATCGACCTAGTGACCTACTTTTACATTCTTGAAGGTACAGGCTTCAAATTTGGACCACATGCATAGTTCTGTATTCCGAAATAAAATTTGACCTTGATTTTGACCTAGTGACCTACTGTCACATTTCTCTAGCTACAGCCTTCAAATTTGGACCACATGCATGGTTTTGTGTACCGAAACAAACTTTGACCTTTACATTGACTTAGTGACCTACTTTCACATTTTTGAAGGTACAGGCTTCAAATTTGGACCACATGCATAGTTTTGTATTCCGAAATAAAATTTGACCTTGATTTTGACCTAGTGACCTACTTTCACATTTCTCAAGCTACAGCCTTCAAATTTGGACCACTTGCATAGTTTTGTGTACCGAAATGAACTTTGACCTAAAGATTGACCTAGTGACCTACTTTCAGATTTCTGTAGCTATAGGCTTCAAATTTAGACCACATGAATAGGATTGTGTACCAAAACAAACTTTGACCTTGATACTGACCTAGTGACCTACGTTCACATTTTTGAAGGAACAGGCTTCAGATTTGGACCACATGCATAGATTTGTGTTGTGAAGTGAAATTTGACCTTGATTTTGACCTAGTGACCTACTTTCTCATTTCTCAAGCTACAGCCTTCAAATTTGGACCACTTGCATAGTTTTGTGTACCGAAATAAACTTTGACCTTAAGATTGACCTAGTGACCTACTTTCAAATTTCTCAAACTACAGTCTTCAAAATTGATGCACATGCATAGTTTTGTGTACAAAGAACTTTGTCCTTGAAATTGATCTAGTGACCTACTTCCACATTTCTCAAGTTACAGCTTTCGAATTTAGACCACATGCACAGTGTTGTGTACGGAAATGAAATTTGACCTTGAGCTAGTGAGTAAGTCTTGAAATTTGGAACACACAAAAATGACACATTGGTGGGCGCCAAGATCACTCTGTGATCTCTTGTTCGGACGCGTATTATTATATTTACTCTGGCTGTGCCCTTACGATATAATGCATGTGCATCTGAATTCCAAACAACGATTTTATTCAACAACAAATCACTGTTTAGGATATATTATTTATTAAACAAAAGAAACAAATAAGATTTGATTTCATTTCTAGCTCACCTGAGCAATGCTCAGGTGAGTTTTTCTGATCGCTCAATGTCCGGCGTCCGGCGTCTGTTGTCCGTCGTCTGTCAACATTTAGCTTGTGTATGCGATAGAGGCTGTATTTTTCAATTAATCTTCATGAATATTGGTCAGAATGATAACCTTGATGAAATCTAGGCTGAGTTTGAAAATGGGTCATCTCGGGTCAAAAACTAGGTCACTAGGTCAAATCAAAGAAAAACCTTGTGTATGCGATAGAGGCTGTATTTTTCAACTAATCTTCATGAATATTGGTCAGAATGATAACCTTGATGAAATCTAGGCCGAGTTCGAAAATGGGTCATCTCGGGTCAAAAACTAGGTCACTAGGTCAAATCAAAGAAAAACCTTGTGTATGCGATAGAGGCTGTATTTTTCAATCGATCTTCATGAATATTGGTCAGAATGATTGCCTTGATGAAATCTAGGCCGAGTTCGAAAATGGGTCATCTCAGGTCAAACACTAGGTCACTAGGTCAAATCAAAGAAAAACCTTGTGTATGCGATAGAGGCTGTATTTTTCAATTATTCTTCATGAATATTGGTCAGAATGATAGCCTTGATGAAATCTACGCCGAGTTTAAAAATGGGTCATCTCGGGTCAAAAACTAGGTCACTAGGTCAAATCAAAGAAAAACCTTGTGTATGCGATACAGGCTGTATTTTTCAATTGATCTTCATGAATATTGGTCAGAATGATTGCCTTGATGAAATCTAGGCCCAGTTCGAAAATGGGTCATCTCGGGTCAAAAACTAGGTCACTAGGTCAAATCAAAGAAAAACCTTGTGTATGCGATAGAGGCGGTATTTTTCAGTTGATCTTCATGAATTTTGGTCAGAATGATTACCTTGATGAAATCTAGGCCGAGTTCGAAAATGGGTCATCTGGGATTAAAAACTAGGTCACTAGGTCAAATCAAGGAAAAACCTTGTGTATGCGATAGAGGCTGTATTTTTCAACTGATCTTCATGAAATTTAGCCAGAATGATTACCTTGATAAAATCTAGGCTGAGTTTGAAAATGGGTCATCTGGGGTCAAAAACTAGGTCACTAGGTCAAATCGAAGAAAAACATTGTGTATGCAATAGAGGATGTAGTTTTCAATTGATCTTCATGAAATTTGGTCAGAGTGATTGCCTTGATGAAATCTAGGTCGAGTTTGAATATGGGTTATCTGAGGTCAAAAACTAGGTCACTAGGTGAAATTAAAGAAAAATCTTGTGTATGCGATAGAGACTGTGTTTTTCAATTGATTTTTATGAAATTTGGTCAAGATGATTGTCTTAATGAAATCTAGGACGAATTTGAATATGGGTCATCTGAGGTCAAAAACTAGGTCACTTGGTGAAATCAAAGAAAAAACTTGTAAATGTGATAGAGGCTGTATTTTTAGCTCACCTGAGCAATGCTCAGGTGAGTTTTTCTGATCGCTCGATGTCCGGCGTCTGTCGTCCGTCGTCTGTCGTCTGTCGTCTGTCGTCTGTCAACATTTAGCTTGTGTATGCGATAGAGGCTGTATTTTTCAATTAATCTTCATGAATATTGGTCAGAATGATAACCTTGATAAAATCTAGGCCGAGTTCGAAAATGGGTCATCTTGGGTCAAAAACTAGGTCACTAGGTCAAATCAAAGAAAAACCTTGTGTATACGATAGAGGCTGTATTTTTCATTTAATCTTCATGAATATTGGTCAGAATGATAACTTTGATGAAATCTAGGCCGAGTTCGAAAATGGGTCATCTCGGGTCAAAAACTAGGTCACTAGGTCAAATCAAAGAAAAACCTTGTGTATGCGATAGAGGCGGTATTTTTCAGTTAATCTTCATGAATATTGGTCAGAATGATAACCTTGATGAAATCTAAGCCGAGTTCGAAAATGGGTCATCTCGGGTCAAAAACTAGGTCACTAGGTCAAATAAAAGAAAAACCTTGTGTATGCGATAGAGGCTGTATTTTTCAATTGATCTTCATGAATATTGGTCAGAATGATAATTTTGATGAAATCTAGGCCGAGTTCGAAAATGGGTCATCTTGGGTCAAAAACTAGGTCACTAGGTCAAATCAAAGAAAAACCTTGTGTATGCGATAGAGGCTGTATTTTTCAATTCTTCTTCATGAATTTTGGTCAGAATGATTGCCTTGATGAAATCTAGGCCGAGTTCGAAAATGGGTCATCTCGGGTCAAAAACTAGGTCACTAGGTCAAATCAAAGAAAAACCTTGTGTATGCGATAGAGGCGGTATTTTTCAATTGATCTTCATGAATTTTGGTCAGAATGATTACTTTGATGGAATCTAGGCCGAGTTCAAAAATGGGTCATCTGGGGTCAAAAACTAGGTCACTAGGTCATATCACGTAAAAACCTTGTGTATGCGATAGAGGCTGTATTTTTCAATTGATCTTCATGAATTTTGGTCAGAATGATAACCTTGATGAAATTTAGACCAAGTTCGAAAATTGGTCATCTGGGGTCAAAAACTAGGTCACAAGGTCAAATCAAAGAAAAACCTTGTGTATGCAATAGAGGCTGTATTTTTCAACTGATCTTCATGAAATATAGCCAGAATGATTACCTTGATAAAATCTAGGCCGAGTTCAAAAATGGGTCATCTGGGGTCAAAAACTAGGTCACTAGGTCAAATCGAAGAAAAACATTGTGTATGCAATAGAGGATGTATTTTTCAATGATCTTCATGAAATTTGGTCAGAGTGATTGCCTTGATGAAATCTATTAAATCGATTTTGAATATTGGTTATCTGAGGTCAAAAACTAGGTCACTAGGTCAAATTAAAGAAAAATCTTGTGTATGCGATAGAGACTGTTTTTTTCAATTGATTTTTATGAAATTTGGTCAGGTTGATTGCCTTAATGAAATCTAGGTCGAATTTGAATATGGGTCATCTGAGGTCAAAAACTAGGTCACTTGGTCAAATCAAAGAAAAAACTTCTGTATGTGATAGAGGCTGTATTTTTCAGTTGATCTTCATGAATTTTGGTCAGAATGATTGCCTTGATAAAATCTAGGTCGAGTTTGAACATGGGTCATCTAGGGTCAAAAACTAGGTCATATCTAAGAAAATGCTTGTTTTATCGCAAGAGACCAATTTTTTGGTCCAATCTTAATGAAAATTGGTCAGAATATTTGTTTCCATGAAATCACTAGGTCAAACATGTTTTACACTGTTATGGAGTGTTTCTTAGGTGAGCGACCTAGGGCCATCTTGGCCCTCTTGTTCAATTGATCTTCATGAATTTTGGTCAGAATGATTGCCTTGATAAAATCTAGGTCGAGTTTGAACATGGGTCATCTAGGGTCAAAAACTAGGTCATATCATAATCTAAGAAAATGCTTGTTTTATCACAAGAGACTAATATTTTGGTCCACTCTTAATGAAAATTGGTCAGAATATTTGTTTCCATGAAATCACTAGGTCAAACATGTTTTGCACTGTTATGGTGTGTTTCTTAGGTGAGCGACCTTGGGCCATCTTGGCCCTCTTGTTTTTAATTTATGGAATAAAGATTTTAACAGTTGATGAAGATTGGTGATTTATTCACTTATATTACCCTCGAGTAACCAGTTTCCGTTATGGTTAGGAAACAGCACGCAATTTCGTGAATAAAAATTGTATAAGCTCAAACTATTTTACTTAGATAAAAAGTGAAAATCTTTCCTTGTTTTATCCCCACAGTTTCAAAACGTATTTTATGTTGCTAACTGATCGGCGCTGCCATTTTTAAACATCAACCGGAACTGACTTTCATTTAGACTGGTAGAACAGTTTTCGTTACCTTTGCGAAATGGTTGAATTAAACGGAATGAAAGGTACTACAATAACAGAGACCCTATAACATTCGAAATTTATTGGTTTTCTGTCACTTTTGACACAAATATACTGTTATAATTCAATTTGCATGCACAAATCAACACTCGTTGGCCTTGCCGAGGATAGTTGGAGAATACTGCATGTATTATCGTTTTGCTAGAGGTGGGCTTCTATATACCTACAGCAATTTTACAAAGAAGTTTATTATGAACAATCTATCAATGAATATGACTGTTACCTGTGTATTGATAACATGCTTTGATTGAAACAAATGAGCATGACCTTCTTATTAACCAACAACAATACTTCAGGATTGTTTACACTGTACAAAAGTCTTTTCGAGTCTCTAGCCATATAAGGAAGTACCCTTTTCTCTCCATTTCGTTAAATTAATCAAAGCTTTTGAACCAGTCTTCCGAGGCCTTGACCTTCTTGTACAAAATGTAAACAATCAGCTGCAACATGCTATTTTAGGGAAACCTCGATGTATTATATATAATCTAATGGAAGAAGTAGGGTGAATTATTGCATTAATATATTTATACTATTTCACGTTAGTATGGAAAGTAAAACTGTTTTCTCCGCCTCCAAGTACTACACGGAGCATTTTTTGGGTGCAGAAGATGACCTGACGTTTCTGAAGTTGGCTTCCAGGTTATGACGTCAGAAAACAAAACAGTGCGCGAGCTACATGTAATATTTTCGGTATCACGAAATGAAGGGTATCACGATTTGAGGTTACTCGAGGGTACAATTTAGTACCCTTTTTAGCTCACCTGTCACAAAGTGACAAGGTGAGCTTTTGTGATCACGCGGTGTCCGTCGTCCATCCGTCCGTCCATAAACTTTTGCTTGTGACCACTTTAGAGGTCACATTTTTCATGGGATCTTTATGAAAGTTGGTCAGAATGTTCACCTTGATGATATCTAGGTCAAGTTCGAAACTGGGTCACGTGCCTTCAAAAACTAGGTCAGTAGGTCTAAAAATAGAAAAACCTTGTGACCTCTGTAGAGGTCACATTTTTCATGGGATCTTTATGAAAGTTGGTCAGAATGTTCACCTTGATGATATCTAGGTCAAGTTCGAAACTGGGTCACGTGCCTTCAAAAACTAGGTCAGTAGGTCTAAAAATAGAAAAACCTTGTGACCTCTCTAGAGGCCATATATTTCAAAGATCTTCATGAAAATTGGTCAGAATGTTCACCTTGAGGATATCTAGGTCAAGTTCGAAACTGGGTCACGTGCCTTAAAAAACTAGGTCAGTAGGTCAAATAATAGAAAAACCTTGTGACCTCTCTAGAGGCCTTATTTTTCATGGGATCTGTATGAAAGTTGGTTTAAATGTTCATCTTGATGATATCTAGGTCAGTTTCGAAACTGGGTAAAGTGCGGTCAAAAACTAGGTCAGTAGGTCTAAAAATAGAAAAACCTTGTGACCTCTCTAGAGGCCATATATTTCATGAGATCTTCATGAAAATTGGTCAGAATATTCACCTTGATGATATCTAGGTCAGGTTTCCAAAGTGGGTCACGTGCCATCAAAAACTAGGTCAGTAGGTCAAATAATCGAAAAAACCTTGTGACCTCTGTAAAGGCCATATTTTTCATGGGACCTGTATGAAAGTTGGTCTGAATGTTCATCTTGATGATATCTAGGTCAGTTTCAAAACTGGGTAACGTGCGGTCAAAAACTAGGTCAGTAGGTCTAAAAATAGAAAAACCTTGTGACCTCTCTAGAGGCCATACCCTTGAATGGATCTTCGAGAAAATTGGTTAGAATGTTCACCTTGATGATATCTAGGTCAAGTTTGAAACTGGGTCATGTGCCTTATAAAAATAGGTCAGTAGGTCAAATAATACAAAAACATTGTGACCTCTCTAGAGGCCATACTTTTCATGGTATCTGTATGAAAGTTGGTCTAAATGTTCGTCTTGATGATATCTAGATCAAATTTGAAACTGGGTCAACTGCGGTCAAAAACTAGGTCAGTAGGTCTAAAAATAGAAAAATCTTTTGACCTCTCTAGAGGCCATATTTTTCAATGGATCTTCATGAAAATTGATCTGAATGTTCACCTTGATGATATCTAGGTCAGTTTCGAAACTGGGTCACGTGCGGTCAAAAACTAGGCCAGTAGGTATAAAAATAGAAAAACCTTGTGACCTCTCTAGAGGCCATATTTTTCATGAGATCTTCATGAAAATTAGTGAGAATGTTGACCTTGATGATATCTAGATAAAGTTCAAAACAGGGTCACGTACCTTTGAAAACTAGGTCAATAGGTCAAATAATAGAAAAACCTTGTGACCTCTCTAGAGACCATATTTTTCAATGGATCTTCATGAAAATTGGTCAGAATTTTTATCTTGATAATATCTAGGTCAAGTTCAAAACTGGGTCACATGAGCTCAAAATCTAGGTCACTATGTCAAATAATAGAAAAAACGACGTCAAACTCAAAACTGGGTCTTGTGGGAAGAGGTGAGCGATTCAGGACCATCATAGTCCGCTTGTTTCTAAAACAAATATTGTTCATTTTCCTGGGAAACAGGCAATATGTCTGTTCTTGAAGTACTGAATTAAGAATATATATACAACTGTTAATTGTTTGAAATTATGGACCTTGTAGATGCCTCCTAAAGTGAAGCAAAAACGTTGACTGGTTAAGTTTTGTTTATAACAGTTCTAACTTAACACTGAAAGCACTGCAAACTGAAAAGGTCATTAAGTAGTATATATACTGAAGTTTTACTGAGCTGTACAAGGCAGACAACTACATAATGTACCAGGTAATGGGACTGTGTGATTGTGTCCAGCTGATTGTATCTACTGCTTGATGGGTCTGTCCAAAATGTAATGTTCCATTTAGCATTAAAAATCAGTCAGCTTCTCTTTAACAGGCACTCAATGCATCCAAGCATCGGTAAAATGTTTGGGTTATTTAATGACTGTATTATTCGTGCAAGTTGTTATGGACTGGTAACAAACTCTTAAATGCAACTTGATTTTTTTTAATTACGTTGAGGATACGTGACAAGTTATCATAAAACAGCTGCAGTCAGCAAAGGTTGTCTATGACCTTCAGGCTGAAATCTCAGGGCCAAATTCTGCAAATATTTCCTCTCTGCATAACACAGCCATTTACCTTCTTCTCGGTATTAGTACATACCCACTAACCTGTGCAGCTTAATGTTGAGTTAAGAGGGGAGTGGTGGTCTAGTGGGTAAGGAGTCCCTCACAGTCCGGAAATGATTGGTTAGAGCCCCACAGGGGTCTTGACTATGCTGCCTTGTTTTACACCAGTAAGGGTATTTCCAAGAAGTGGACCAGAGAGTGATTCAAATAAGCGTCAGGTTTTGTCACGTTTGAGCTAATACAAATTAGTAAAAAAAACACAGTATATTGAGTTTATTCACAATTTTCTATGTAATATGTGATACTACGTACAAGATGCACATGTTACTTTCAATGAATTGAAAACCAACCATTTAGATTTAGTTTAAGTTACATTCAGACTTAAGCAATTGTCCTATTATTGTGATGCTCTTTGATATTAATAATTTTATTGATGACAGGGTCAGCGTCAGACACTTTTATTTTCTGCCACTATGCCGAAAAAGATACAGAACTTTGCACGTAGTGCTCTTGTCAAGCCGATTACGGTGAACGTCGGACGGGCAGGTGCAGCTAGTCTTGACGTTGTACAGGAAGTGGAATATGTTAAACAGGAAGCAAAGATTGTGTATATCCTTGAATGCCTGCAGAAAACAGCACCTCCAGTAAGGAATAGATTGTGTTTGAAGTCTTTATGAACGCTCTCAGCCTCTATATTAATTGACATTATTTTCAATATTATATCAGTAGATTAATGTGTTAAGAGGTTATGTTAGTCAGTCTGTAATGACTTTTCATGCCAATATATATTCTCATTCTCATTGATTGTCCACAAAGTTGGTGGTAACTTTACGCATTAAAGGCATAGTGTGTTTGCTTAGTAGTTAAAAACAGTATGCTGTGAACCTAAATTGTTTTGCAAACATCTCTTTTCTCATGTCTTCAGAATGGAATTGGAAAGAACACTGATATGTATACATTTGTGTTTCTAGGTTTTGGTGTTTGCTGAGAAGAAGCAGGATGTTGATGCTATCCATGAGTATCTCTTACTGAAGGGGGTGGAGGCTGTTGCCATACATGGTGGGAAAGGTAAGCTGCCGGAAAATCTCTTACTTAAGTGACTGGAGGGCAGTTGCCATACATGGAGGAAATGGTAAGATACACAAGTTATCCATATCAAAGGGGGTGATGGCAGTTGCCATATATGGAGGAAAAAGTAAGATACAACAGTTTCTTTTACTAAAATGGGGGTTGAAGCAGTTGCCATACATGGGGAAAAGGCAAGGTCCATGAGTATCTCTTGCTGAAGGGGGTGGCTGCAGTTGCCATACATGGAGGAAAAAGTAAGATACAACAGTTTCTTTTACTAAAATGGGGGTTGAAGCAGTTGCCATACATGGGGAAAAGGCAAGGTCCATGAGTATCTCTTACTGAAGGGAGCTGAGGAAGTTGCCATACATGGACGAAAAAGTAAGATAAACGATAATCTCTCACTAAAGGGGTGTTGGCGGGTGAAATACATAGAGGGAAAGGTAAGATAAACCAGTATCTATTAATGAAGGGAGAAAAGGCAGTTTCCATACACAGAGGAAAATATCAGATACACCAGTGTCTCTTACTGAAGGCGGTAGAGGGCTATTCATAGAGGAAATGTTCTTCTAGTCACAGTCACACTAAACTTGGTCTGCAGCACGCTACCATGGACCTTGCTCAAGTTTGTAAAAGCGCTTCCATTTGACTGCGTTTAAGGGAAACTAGAGCTAAACAAGAAAAGCCTTCAAATAATTTCTTCTCGTGAACCACTACAAGGATTTTCACCAAATTTGGTCAGTAGCATCCTTGGATAGTCCTTTCTCAAAAGATTTGTTCAGGTGGTTTGTTCCCACTATTTTAGCTCAATAGGGAGAGCACAGATCTACGGATCACGGGGTCATTAGTTCAATCCCCTGGCTTATGTTCGTTGTCAGGATTTGATAAAAGACATGAAATCATTGGTCCTCCATCTCTGATTCATGTGGGGAAGTTGGCAGTTACTTGCGGAGAACAGGTTTGTACTGGTACAGAAGCCAGGAACACTGGTTAGGTTAACTGTCCGCTGTTACATAACTGAAATACTGTTGAAAAACGGTGTTAAATTCAAAACAAACAAACAAATGGTTTGGCTTAACTGGATTTAAATAGACCCAAGTTAAAAATATAAACCTTTTGATGATTTTCTCATAAACCGCTTGATGGTTTTTTATCAGACTTGGTTTTTAGCATCCTTGGATAGACTTTCGTCAAGTATATTCAGTGGTTCAGCTTGATGGCACTTTTAGGCCGCCATAGCTAGAGAATTGCTATGGGCCACTTGATGGATCTTCACCAAACTTGATTTGTAGCATCCTGGATTTAAATTTTCTTTAGTTTGTTCCAGTGTCTCTGCTTGACTGTATTTGTAGGCTGCTAGAGATTATACTAGAAAAAAAAACTTTAATCAGTTTCTTCTCATGAACTGCAAGATTGATCTTCACCAAACTTGGTGTATAGCATCCTTGCATGAGCCTTTCTTAAATTTGAACAAATTGTTCAGCTTGTCTATACTTAGGGGATGCTACAGCTAAAAACGTATAGATCTTCATAAGACTTGGTCAGATGGTCAAGATAGGTGAGCAGCTGAGGGTCTTTATGACCTCTATGTTAAAACTCATTTTTATTGCCCCATTTCTTAAATCCTTGAGAAATATACCAGATTATCAGCTAATGAAGACTGCATTTCCCATATGCAAGTTCATTCTATAAATAGGTCTAAATTTGTACATTTATAATAAACATGAATTTAGTTTTTATTTTAATATTAACTTATTCCTTACATGCTAATTTAAAAGTTAACAATCAGTGAAGTTTTATGTGTGTGGTTAAAATAACTCTTCTCATTAAATTATTATAACAAAGTTACTGTGAGTCATTATTTGCTGATCAGATCAGGAAGAGAGGACCCAGTCTATAGAACAGTTCAGGAAAGGGGAGAAGGATGTGCTGGTCGCCACAGATGTTGCCTCAAAAGGTCTCGATTTTCCAGATATCAAACATGTCTTAAATTATGATATGCCTGACGATATTGAAAATTATGGTAAGTACTTAAATATCTCTAATGGTGTGCACATGTGGCTCTTCTATTAAACTTGCATTACCAGCAACCTTTATTAATCAGCCACTTGCCTAAAGCAGCCAGTCAGAAAACTTTCCAAACAGACATTTTGTTTAATTTCCACCTGACTTAAACAGCGACATTGTTTTGCTTCCTTGACTGGCTGCTACACAGAAGTTTGACTGTAAACAGAATTTCTCATGGAAAACTCAACAGACACCCTTCTGTCATATCGGCACAATAAACAGCACAGAACATATGCTGTGCATGGGAATCAAACTCCTGATCTCTCTGTTCATAGTCTTATGCTCTCCATACTGAGCTTATTGGTGAAATGATGAGGGGGCGGGGTTGATTAAATAGAGAATTTCTTATTCCATTACTGACAGATATGAAAATTATTGATTTGGATAACATAAGAAGTTGCCAGTGTTTTTACCCAGAGACTTTAGTAGGCATGTTGCAGTGTGTCTTGTGAATTGCTAAAATACCTAATAATTATTAACCAGTATTATTACACTTGTGAAAACGTTCAATGCAACAGTTAAAATAACTTTTATTGTCTTTTTCTAACACATGTTCAGACCCAGGTTATCAAATTTGCTTGTTCACTTGGTAAGTTAAATGTAGTTACATGTAAACGTAGTGTTGACACTATGTTGGCATACTGCTATATATATTTCAGTGCATAGGATAGGTCGTACAGGCAGATGTGGGAAAACTGGAGTGGCAACAACTTTTATAAACAAGGGAGTTGATGAGACTGTTCTGCTGGATCTGAAACATTTACTCATTGAAGCCAAACAGAAAGTTCCTCCGTTCCTGCTGTCCATGCAGCCGGATAATGAAAAATATCTTGACATCGGTGGTAAGTCATCCTGCAGTATTGACATTTTGTATGACATGTCTCTCAATTTATAATGGGTTTTCAGATGGGAGCTCTTGTGTAAGTTAGTTAGTTTCTTTTGATACCTTCTTCACTGAAGAGTTGAACTCGACTGACCCTGCTCAGAGGCAGGATTGATTGGTTCCCAGCTTGTGTATTTGATATTTTTCACTATGAATTAACAAAATAATTTCAATAATTCTTTGAAAAACATGCAATAAAGTGAGATCTTTTGTTACTGAGTACTACTACATGTGTTTGTAATTCAGGAGAAGCTGGTTGTATGTATTGTGGTGGTCTTGGTCATCGTATCGCTGACTGTCCCAAGTTAGAAGCTTTACAGAACAAACAGGTTGCTGGTATCGGTCGCCGTGACTACCTAGCTGCCAGTAGTGCCGACTACTGAGAGTTTTCACTATCAGTTGATAACGGCTATTTTGCTATGTGTATTTGTCAGTCAATGAGAAAACAACATCAGCTGCTGACAAACAGCCTCAGCTACCGACAAACAGCATCAACTGCCTGGAAACATATTTTATTTTAGTCTTGACAGTAGTGTGATGCTGCGGGCAGCATATTGTGTTGAATGAATACTTGTTCAGTACCAGGATGTTAATTTGCAATAAAATATTTGTTTACTTTAAATGTTATGCTTATTGTGCACAGATCATAATACAAGTATGGGTACTTAAACATTCAACAGAATAGAGTAGTACGGTGACAGAGATACGAAAAATCCTTCAGCAGTGTTGTGACCATATGAAATTTGTGAAACAGTCACCAATCAGTGACTTTCCTGAAGCTACTGGTAAATGAATAGTATAAATGTAGATACATTTTCAAGAGAAAAAATATGACAGTTTCTTTGATCATGGTCAGTGCTATGATCAGAATTTGTTACTGAAACGTGGCTTTGGATTGGTTGAAAAAAAGGTATGGGGAAACTCTTAAGAGTAAATTTGTGTCAAAATCAATCCATGCAATATTTTCTTTGAAATTTGGAATATTTTACAAGTGTGTGGATGAATGCATGACTTTCTTATTGTCTCTTTAGAATAGTAGAGTAGGTGTCAGTTGGCATTTAACCTCTATATACTATTCAACAAAGAGGGTAGGCGTGTTTGATAAGAAATTGTAAAAAATGGATTGGTTAAGCCTCTATATCTCAGATGTGTCAGACATGTTACTTATTAGAATCATATTTTAATTGTCATTTCTCAATTTTGCGGTATATGACAGTCATTTTCTTATAATGGAAGCTTATTCAAAAATCTACAGCAGTGCCTGACCCTAAGCACTTTAAAGCAAAGTAATTTTATTTTGCCTCTCTCCAGTTTTATTCTGCAGTATGAAATGATGACTATATTGAAATTGCATATAATGTACATGTAAAGGCCAAAGGCCTGAAGCATTTTGTAAATAAACTTGAAAAGTTGAACTTTAATCTTCTGTTGAGCAAGTCTTACTTTTGGTCTATTTTACTGAGAATGACCTAGACCCGGGTCATAAGCGCGACACACCTCAATATTTGTGTCAAATTATTTTCAAATCCTATGTATGTTGAAGTTTCAGCCCCGACAAGAATTTACATGGACGCACACACACACACAGACAGTGCGATTTTCATATGCCCACGTTAGGGGGCATAATAAAAATGTCCAAAGGAGCTAGGGGTCTGGGTCTTGCACGTGATAAATTAACTCACTATGGGGAACATTTGTGCCAAGTAATTTTAAAATCCCTCGATAAATGACAGAGTTATGGACCAGACAAGAAACAGACCATGTTAACGTTTGACTTCTAAGTGTGACCTTTACCTTGGAGCTAGGGGTCTGGGTCTTGCTCATGACACATCGTCTCATAGGGAACATTTATGCCAAGTAATTTCAAATTCCCTTGATGAATTGCAGTTATGAACCGGACACAAAACAGACCCTGTTAACCCTTGACCTTGGAGCTAGGGGTCTGGGTCTTGCGCATGATGTACCGTCACATTAGGTGAACATTTATGCCAAGTTATTTCAAAATCCCTTTATGGATGGCAGAGTTAAGCCCAGACAAGAATTATTTCATTTTTTGACTTTTGACTGACTCATTTTCTTACACTGTGAGAAAAAGATATTTTGATAAACTAGAGGACCATGATGGTTCTGTATCGCTCACTAGAGTTTTACAACACAAACAGGTATAAAAAGAAATTCTGCCAAATTACTTTGAAAATTGGGACAGAAATTAATTCGACTTGTGACCATGACTATTTTGCAACTCGCCCCAAAATCAACAGAGATCTTCTAGAAGTCTTGAAAAATAAGAAAAAAGTCCTTATTAATAAAAAGTTCTGAAAATTGTTCCTGTATGAACTCTGGAACCACTTGATGGATCTCCGCCAAACTTGTTCTATTGCGTACTTGTGTGCACTTCCCTACTTTTGTACAGTTGGTTTGGGTTGGTCCTTTTTAGGGGCTGCTAGTGCTAAAAATAGAAAAATATTCAAATAACTTTTTCTCATGAACCTTGAGATGGATCTTCACCAAAATTGTCTGTAGTATCTTTATATTATGGTCCTTCCTCAAATATATTTAGATGGTTTTGCTTGGCCACTTTAAGGGACTACCCAATTTAAAAATAAAAAAAAAGCCTTTTAAAAAACTTCTCTTTAACTGCTTGATGGATAGTCACCAAACTTGTCCTATAGCACGCTTAAAAAGACCTCGCTCAAATCTGTTTAAATGGTTTGGCTTCAAAAGGGGCTGTGAGAACTTAAAAATAGGAAAAAAACCCATTTAAATGGATTCTTCTCGTGAACCACTTGATGGATCTCCACCATACTTGTCCTATAGCTTCTTCTCTCAAGTTTGTTCAAATGGTTCTTCTTGGCCCCTTTTAAAGAAGTTTTCAGAAGCTAAAAATACATTAAAACAACTTTTTCTCATAACTTGATGGATCTTCTCCAAACTTGGTTTGTAGGCGCTTTTTATGGTCCTTTTGAATTTGTTCAAACAGTCCTGCTTGGCTTCTAGATAAAAATTGGAAAACATTTGAATAACTTCTCATGAACCGCAATGATAGATCACCAATTTTTCTAGTTTGTTCATATGTTTCTGGTTGGCCCCTTTAAGGGGCTGCCAGAGCTAAAAAAAAAAAAAATTCCTTTAAACAACCTTTCGTGAACCACTGGATTGACTTTACCAAACTTGGTATGTAGCATCCATATACAAGTCCTCTCTCAGTTTTGTTCAGATGGTTCCACTTGGTCCCTTTTAGAGGCCACCATAGGTAAAGATGTAAAAAAACAACAACTTTAAATAATTTTTTCTTATGCACCACTTGAATATTGTATTCAAAATTTGCTGTGAGTAAACTTTGCAACCACTGAAAGGCATTTAATGGATAATTGTTTGATGAAAATTAGTATGAATGCAAAATTTGCAGCTTCACATCATCTGACATATATACAGTAAAATTGAAAAATTAAACGAGACTTACCTTGGTTAAGTCGATGTTTGATGGAAATTCTATGAGTCAAATGAACACTTGAGGGATTAAATGAGATTGTACTGCGCATGCGTCGAATCAGTCTTTAAAGTAACCATTTTGGCATTATTGAAAATGGTTGAAATCTTCGATTTCAATTTCAGTCAAAATGAACACATTATTCCACCTCATACATGGGATGGGAGTGGAGGGCATTTAATCCCTCAAGTGTTCATTTGACTCATAGAATTTCCATCAAACATCGACTTAACCAAGGTAAGTCTCGTTTAATTTTTCAATTCTATTTCGTCAAAAACACATTCGGTCTTAAATGAGAAGTTTAAAGCTCAATAATGTCAAAATAAACCAAACCTTATTTCAGGACTCCTTCTTCAAAGGAAATGCCTGGTGCTACTTCCCTGTCATAGAATTCTGAAAATGTTTTACAATTTGACCATCCAGCTTTATGTAGAATAGCTTGTACAGGAACTGCGTTAAATTTAGCCTTTGACAAAGATGCTCCTCGAACACTATGAGGTGTAAAAACATCTGTGTTAACGCCTGACCTAAACATGACTGTCTTTATCCATCTTGACACAGTATCACGGGTAACTGGTGCATATGGTTTTATATAGCTTATCAATAATTTCTTATGTTGATCTCGTATTACTTTAGTTCTCTTTAAATATTCTTTTAGCACTGTATATACACAAAGCCTCCTGTCTGGAGGGTAAGCTTTCAGAACAAACACAGAAAAATCAGCTCCTGGCCGGCTCTGTTTTAGCAAAGAATCAAATTTAAATACAAACTGTGAACTTGACTTGTTCATATTATTTATAGACAATAAATGCACTGTCTGTGCTCTTGCTGCATTCGTGATAGCTATAAGCATGACAAGTTTCAATGTTAGTTCTTTTAATGACAAGTGTTTCACTGGACTTAATTTCCGCAGATAGTTCAACACAAGGTTAACATCCCAAGTATTAACATATTTTGGTTTTGTTGGTCTTAAATTAAATATTCCTTTCATAAATCTAGTAACATCAGGATGTGAACCAACATGATAACCATCTACTACCAATCCAAAAGCTGATAAGGCTCCTCTTGCAGTGTTTATTGCGCTATAACCCAAACCATTTGTAAACAAAATGGTTAAAAATTCAATAACATTCACTACAGTAATTGAAATTTCACTAATTTTTTCTCCACGACAGTACTGTAACCATCTTGATATATACATTTGATATTGTCTTTTAGTTCCTGATTTCCAAGAACACATGAAGATTCTGGCTGCTTCCTTAGAAAAGCCTCGCTGTCTGAAGATCTTCCTGACACAAGACATGCAATTAGAATCATTTTCCTCCACAGAGGATGAGCCTTGTTTCCTTGCGGGAGTGCCAATAGATCCCTTTGTGACGGTAGAATCAACGGTTTCTGTACTAACAATTTCATCAGTGGTGTGAACCACGGCTGGGTTGGCCACAGTGGAACAATTACTATGCAACTTGCCATGTCTATAGTTATCTTCTGAATACAGCGTCCCAGCAAACTGAAAGGGGGAAAAATATAACAGCGTGAAAATTTTCCCCAATCCAAAGTAAATGCATCAATATACTTAGCCTGTGGATCAGGCTTCCAAGAACAAAAAACTTGTACTTTTGCATTAAGACGAGATGCAAACAAATCAATATTTGGAACCCTGGTTTTCTCACAAATATTTCTGAACACATCAGTATTAAGTTCCCATTCTAACTGGTCATTAAACCTGCGTGAAAATACATCAGCTTCATTTTCTGTACCTGCTATATGAACACTGAGAGCCAGACTTTGTGTTGAATGCACCAATACCATATTTGCTTACTAAGTGAACTGCACTCGGTGGACTTACTTCCACCCATGTTATTTATGTAGCACACTGCAGTCGAACTGTCCAACAAAATTTTTATATGTTTCCCAAGAATTTTGTCTGCTACAGCTTTAATGGTATAATAGATAGCCAAAAGTTCTAACACATTTATATGTTTTTGTGACTCATTTTTTGTCCATCTACCACCACTTTTACAAGCATTCAACACAAAGCCCCAACCCTGAAGGCTCGCGTCTGTCTGTATTGTCAATTCTGGATTTCCATGACTAATATGCCTAACCTGATTTCTTATGTTAACATACCACCAACGAAGTTCTACCCTCATGCTGGTAGTAACTACCATTTCTGCATCAAAATCAGCCTTATTTTTCTTCAGTGCCCTAGTTTTGGCATTTTCTAAATTTCTGTAATGCAGTTTGCCATACTCTACCGCAGAAAAAGTTGACACTAGAATACCAATGACCTTGGCTACATAACGAATGGTAACTTCTTTGCACTGTATAATTTCCTGCATTCTGTTTCTACTACGAGCATTTTTTCCTCTGTTAAATAAACTAACATATGCTCGGAATCAATGATATTTCCCAAGAAAACAATTTTCTTAGTTGGTTCAAAGACAGATTTTTCCATGTTTAACATAAAACCTATATTGCAAAACCAATTTCTAGTACGTAACACTGACATTTTCAGTGCATTCATCCTTTGTTTTTCCACAAAGAAGACTGACATCAATAAATCCAGAACTGATATATCCTAAGGTTCGTAGCTTGGAATAGACAGGTTTTAACAGCTTTGTAAAAAGCCTAGGACACGGTGCCAGACCATTTGGGAACACAGTGTAAGCATAAATCTGAGATTTGAAAATGAACCTGAAATATTTTTGTTGCTCGACTGCAGCTAGAGGTACTGTATAATATGCATGAAGCAAATCTAATGTTGCCATATACATATCCTTTGTTTTCAACGTTAATGCTTTTTCAAACGTATCCATTTTAAAATGATAATAAGGGATAAATGTGTTTAATTTTTTCAGATTTAATATCATTCTATAATCACCATTTTTCTTTTTCCTCAAAAATATTGGAGATAAGAACTGCCCTTCTTCATACTGAACATTTTTAATAACTCCAAGATCTAGTAATTTATTTATTTCTTTCTGAATAATACAAGATTCCGTTTTGTTAAAGCAATATTGAGGGCACTGTTCTTGTTTATACCAGTAAAACTCTGGTTTAAACTCAATATGACAATGTTCAATCATGTCTAGAATTATTTCATCACTAGTCAATTTTCTCCATTCATTTATATAGTACCTCAACCTGCCTGCTCTAAAAACATCAAGTCTTACCTCATCTACATTCGAACTTTCCCTGTTCCTCTCCGACGAGGGTAGTTTTTTGTATCAGCCTGTGCGTGGAACAAACCTCGTCCCCGACTGAAATTCCTTGTCGGAAATCTGCCTCTATAAGATCCCCTGAAACTAGGACGACCTCTAAATCCTCCTCGGATTTTATTACTTATTTTTGCACAGTCCTCAATCTCTTTCGTTGTTTTCGAAATATCATCCCCAAAAAGTTCCTTTGTGAAAGGCAGTGAATGATTACACAAATGTGAATACTCTGATTTTATTTCTGGCTTCATCAAGTCCCTACGGAACATATTTATCTGTTTGTTTGAGTGTCCCAACAAAGCTAACACATCATTGCAATTTTCGATTAACTCGCCATATTTTTCATGTTCTTGTTCCAAAACAGCCATCTTATTTACTGCCTTTGCCAAGATCGTACCTGCTTTAACCACAGAAGTTTCTATGTTTTGCAATTTTTTATCATATTGGTACGAGTTGTTTTGGGAGATTCCATCCCAAATGCATGGATTTGTTTTCACAACAACCAAAGACTCACAATTTTCAGGTCTACAGTTTATCTCATCTTTCACCAGTTCTGAATACCTTTCCTCCTCAATACCATTTCTAAACAAGTCATGCACATTTTCGGCCAAAGTATCATCGATACTTTCGTCACAAACCTCTTGTCGTTTGAAATGTTTTGCCATAGATGAAAACCTACTTTCACTTTTACGTTTTGATCCCCCTGCAGAAGCTACACTCTGATTTTCATTTTCGTCCTGCCTACACATATCTCCCGAGAAAGGAGGGTAGTCAAAATAGTCTTCATCACCCTCATAATCGTAACTCCGTTCCAAACCATCTAAACGACTTGTCACTGTCATTAGTTTATTATCCTGTTCCTTAATGGAATTCTGGATTTCTTGTAGAATAGATAACATTCTGTCACCTGTTTCCACGACCGCCGAGGACATCCCCGACGACGGCCTATCATCAATTTTCGCCGACACAGTCACTTTCTTATTTGGAGCACTAGACCCCTTAGAGTTTTTGCTTGACCGTTCTGAACCACGTTCAGAACTTCTATCTTTCGAACTTCCAGTTAATTTCAAATTTAACTCACCGTCGGGAAAATTCTCCGCCATATTGAAATTATCCTAAATGCAACACCACGTGTTACAAACACAATTTTTTCCGATAAACAACGTCTTACAACAGAAAATCGAACCTCGTTCGATAAAATAAACTTTACAAATTTTGTATTTCCTCGAAATACTTGATACCTTTAAAAACCTTGAAATAAACCTTGTAAACTTCGTTTACAAAAATAGACTACTGAAACGACATGTTGTCATTCCGACAGCATGCAGCACACTGATTCGACGCATGCGCAGTACAATCTCATTTAAGACCGAATGTGTTTTTGACGAAATAGAATGAACAATGATCAGTTACTAAAATGACAAAACAAATACCTTTAAACAATAAAAATTATTACAAATAGGTGATATTATTGCAACATTTTACTGACTTTTTTGACCTTTGACCTTTGATATTATGGTTGACCTTGAATGTTTTGAAATTATATGTGCATACCAGACATCGCCTAACATTTATACATTAAACTGAACTGATACCATTGACTAATATCGACAAGATATTATCAACAAAGAGAAAAGTTCAAGAGCTGTTGTTTTCATTCTTTTACTTGAAAATGACCTTTGACCCTTAATTTCACATTAATTTTGAACTTTACTCATTTCAGACGATATCTTTATTACTGACGTTGTGGGACATATATACATTAAAATAAATTACAAACAATTACTAACTAGAAAATGCTTTTGTAAAAAAGCGCATGTCTCCCCCAATGCAAAGTCCTATAGGCAAGAAGTCAATAGGGGTCAGGAGCGAAAGTCAAAGAGACACTGATGGTTGGCTGCAATAGGGATCATCTACTTGGCATGTCCAGTCATCCCGCTAAATTTTAACACTCTTGGCCTAGTGGTTCTCAAGTCACTGTTCAGGCTCCTCTGACCTTGACCTTTGATCAAGTGACCTCAAAATAAATAGGGGTCATCTACTCTGCATGTCCAATCATCCTATTAAGTTTCAACATTGTAGGTCAAGTGGTTCTCAAGTTATTTCCAAAAAATGATTTTACATGAACAGGCCACTGTGACCTTGACCTTAAATAGACTGACCCCAAAATCAATAGGGGTCATCTACTCTGCATGTTCAATCATCCTATGAAGTTTCAACATTCTGGGTCAAGTGGTTCTCAAGTTATTGATCGGAACTGGTTATCAATGTTCAGGCCTCTGTGACCTTGACCTTTAACGAAGTGACCCCAAAAACAATAGGGGTCATTTATTCTGCATGAACAATCATCCTATGAAGTTTCAACATTCTGGGTCGAGAGGTTCTCAAGTTATTGATTGGAAATGGTTTTCCATGTTCAGGCCCCTGTGGCCTTGACCTTTAACAAAGTGACCCTAAAATTGTAGGGGTCATCTACTCTGCATGACCAATCATCCTATGAAGTTTCATCATTCTGGGTCAAGTCGTTCTCAAGTTACTGACCGGAAATGGTTTTCAATGTTCAGGCCCCTGTGACCTTGACCTTTCACAGAGTGACCCCAAAATCGTTAGTGGTCATCTACTCTGCATGATCAATCATCCTATTAAGTTTCAACATTCTGGGTCAAGTGGTTCTCAAGTTACTGACCGGAAATGGTTTTCAATGTTCAGGCCCCTGTGACCTTCACCTTTGATTGAGTGACCCCAAAATCGATAGGGGTCATATACTTTGCATGTACAATCATCCTATGAAGTTTCAACATTCTGGGTCAAGTGGTTCTCTAGTTATTGATCGGAAATGGTTTTCCATGTTCAGGCCCCTGTGACCTTGACCTTTGATGGAGTGACCCCAAAATCAATAGGGGTCATCTACTCTTCATGACCAATCATCCTATGAAGTTTCAACATTCTGGGTCAAGTGGTTCTCTAGTTATTGATCGGAAATGGTTTTCAATGTTCAGGCCCCTGTGACCTTGACCTTTGACGGAGTGACCCCAAAAACAATAGGGGTTGTCTACTCCATCAGCCCTACAACCCTATGAAGTTTGAAGGTTCTAGGTCAAATGGTTCTCCAGTTATTGCTCGGAAATGAAGTGTGACGTACGGACGGACGGACGGACGGACAGGGCAAAAACAATATGTCTCCTGGGGGAGACATAATAATGATAAAAAATATCTGTTATATTTCAAACAGGAACCTATTCATGCGATTTTTCACACAAATTTGACCTTTGATATTAGCTTTTCCTTGGCAGTTTTGGGGTTACATCTGCACTGCTGACTTTGCCTGACATACAAACATTAAAACGAATTAACTTCAGCGACTAATAATGTGAAGATATATTAAACAGATTACAAAAAGTAAAGGTAACATTTTTCACATTTTTGCATGAAAATGAACTTTGACCTTCAATTATCAGAGTTGACCTTGACTTTTTGCGATAAGGTTATGATAGCAAACTAATTTTTAAGAATAAAAATAAATTTTAAATATGCCAGTTTTTGTGATTTTTACATAAATTTGACCTTTGACCTTGAATATCAAGTTTGACCTTCATTTCTTTTTGATGAATTTCTTTTTGCTGACATTGTTTGACATATATACATTTATTGAAACAGATAGGTACTGTAATTAAACAGTGAAAAAACTGGTAGACGTAAACTTTACCCTACCCCCTAATATTTTTACAAGTGAGTTTTACCTCCCCTATCACAGACATAAGTGAACAAAATATAGATAGGCCCGGCTTTGACACTTAAGAAATGGGTTTTCATGGAGGATATGAAATATTGTTTCCAAAACAGTATTAACCTCTTTTGGCCTCAATTGTTGCAATAAAAGTCCGTGAGCTCTCGGACCACTTGATACAAAGTTGTAAGACTCCAAAACTCAAGCATATGACTGGCTGATTTTGAGCTTAAAATTGAACTTAACTTTCACTGAAATACAGCCAAGGTTTTTTTTTAGAAGAAGCAGTCTCTACATAGACTTTATGTATAAAAATCAGTAAGCAATGACTCGATTCAAAAATCATTCAACCGTACAACCTGTAATATATGCACTTAAAGTTTTGGTACAAATAACCTTTAAAGGGCCATAACTCTGCAAAAAATAATATGTCTGCGTGTTGACAACAATATGCACAACTTAAGGCTTTATATGATTCACTCCTGTAAAGTTTTACTGAAGTCCCGCAACACATTTTTGAGATTGAAGTAGTGTTGATTAGCTAAATGAAAATGGTGAAGGCAAAAACAATTTATCTCCCATGATATTTGAAAACATGATTCTACCAAGAGTTATCTAACTTGTTTATTTGATAGGGTTGATGTCTGAAAAGCCTTTTGTGAAGTTTCAGTCCATTACTTTGATCTATACAGTAGCCTTGCATGCAAAACTTTGAGGTGTGACAATGACATTGATGTCAATGTGAGTAGAATAACTCGCACTGTTCATTAAATATTCTTGTTAAAAAACGGCTGTGTTCTTGTGAATATTTGAAATACCTAAGTCAACGGATAACTACATTTTCATTTTAGATATAAAAGCCTGTGTTTTGACTGAAAGATGTCTCTCTATGTAGAAATACTTCTTAAGAGTTTCAGATCAATTTAAACTGTTTTATAACAAAACATAGGACAGAATTATCAGGTAAACAGCATGTCAATAGGCAACCATTGAGTATTCTATAAGGCATGGAAATTTAACATGTTTACCTTTGACAGTCAAACAGATGACTTAATTACTCAGGAGGGTTCATGTCAAATTTAAATTTACTTATTTTACAGAATACTCCTGATTTGTGATAAAAAAGGCCACCACCACCACCATCATCATCATCATCATCGTCCCAGTCATCACTGATACTGAAAAATCTACGGCATTATCCATATTTTTTAACTCCCTTTATTATTTTTGTTCATTCTGTATACAGAGGTATTGCCAAATCTACCAGTCTGTTATCAACGAGAAAGAACAGTCACCTAGCCAGTTGCCAAAAACCATATATTCATTTTACAATAAACAAATAATCATAAAATGGAGTATTTACATACAGTTTTTTAGCTCAACTATACGAAGTATAAGGAGAGCTATTCTACTCGCCCCGGCGTCGGCATCTTTCCGCGTCCCTACCTTGGTTAAAGTTTTGGTGCACTTTCTCTTTTTTCAACTTATCTCTGTAATTACTTGATGGATTTGATTCAAACTTGAAATACTTATTCCTCATCATCATCCACATCATCTGACATAAGGGCCATAACTCTGGCACCAATATTTCATGAATTATCCCCCCTTTTCACTTAGATTTTCAGGTTAAAGTTTTGATGCACTTTCACTCTATCTCTGTTATTACTGAATGGATTTGATTCAAACTTAAAATAGTTGTTCAGCATCATCACCCACATCATATGACACAAGGTGCATAACTCTGGCACCATTTTTTCATGAATTATTTCCCCTTTTTACTTAGAATTTCAGGTTAAAGTTTTGGTGCACTTTCACTCTACCTCTGTTATTACTGAATGGATTTGATTCAAACTTAAAATAGTTGTTCAGGATCATCACCCACATCATATGACACAAGATGCATAACTCTGGCACAATTTTTCTTGAATTATTCCCCTTTTTACTTAGAATTTTAGGTTAAAGTTTTATGCACTTTCACTCTATCTCTGTTATTACTGAATGGATCTGATTCAAACTTAAACATTTGTTCAACATCATTACCCTTATCATATGACACAAGGTGCATAACTCTGGGACCAATTTTTCATGAATTATTTCCCCTTTTTACTTAGAATTTTAGGTTAAAGTTTTGATGCACTTTCACTCTGTCTCTGTTATTACTGAATGGATTTGATTCAAACTTAAAATAGTTGTTCAACATCATCACCCACACCATATGACGCAAGGTGCATAACTCTGGCATCAATTTTTCATTAATTATTCCCCCTTTTTACTTAGAATTTTAGGTTAAAGTTTTGATGCACTTTCACTCTGTCTCTGTTATTACTGAATGGATTTGATTCAAACTTAAAATAGTTGTTTAACATCATCACCCACACTATATGACACAAGCTGCATAACTCTGGCACCAATATTTAATGAATTATGCCCCTTTTTGCTTAGGATATACTTACATAGTGTTTTGATACATTTTATCTTTACCTCTCTTATTACTTTAAGTTAATATTTTTGACATATACTCAGGCTATTGTGCAATATCTTCATCCGCAATTGGAGTCATTAAACACTCCAGTGACAGCTCTAGTTTCCTCAGATGTGCCCAGTTTCACTATTCAGCATCGAAATAGTCGAGCTTGCTGTCTCCTGTGACAGCTCTTGTAGCTCACCTGAGCCAAAGGCTCAGGGGTGAGCTATTGTGATCGCTCACCGTCCGGCATCCGCCCGTCCGTCTATCCACACTTTCCTTTAAACAACATCTCCTCCTAAACCATCAAGCCAATTTTGATGAAACTTCACAGGGATGTTCTTTGGATGGTCTTCTTTAAAATTTGTTCAAAGAATTCAATTCCATATAGAACTCTGGTTGCCATGGCAACCGAAATGAAAAACTTTAAAAGTCTTCTTGTCCAAAACCACAGGTCATAGGGCTTTTATATTTGGTATGTAGCATCATCTAGTGGTCCTCTAACAAGGTTTTTCAAATTATTCCCCTAGGGTCAAATATGGCCCCTTCCTGGGAGTCACATGGTTTACATAAACTTATATAAACTTTAAAAATCTTCTTGTCTGAAACCAAAAGACCTAGGCCTTTGATATTTGGTATGTAGCATTGCCTTTTGGTTCCCTACCAAAATTGTTAAAATTATGCCCCTGGGGTGAAAAGAGGCCCCGCCCTGGGGGTCTCTAGTTTAAGATAGACTTAAATAGGAAAAAAATTTAAAAATCTTCTTGTCTGAAACCACAAGACCTAGGCCTTTGATGTTTGGTATGTAGCATTGCCTTGTGGTTCTCTACCAAGATTGTTCAAATTATGCCCCTGGGGTGAAAAGAGGCCCCGCCCCGGGGGTCCCAAGTTTTACATAGACTTATATAGGAAAAAAAAAAATCTTCTTGTCTGAAACTGCAAGGCCTAGGCTTTTGATTTTTGGTATGTTGCATTGCCTAGTGGTCCTTTACCAAGATTGTTCAAATTATGCCTCTGGGGTAAAAAGGGGCCCTGCCCTGGGGGTCCCAAGTTTTACATAGACATACGTAGGAAAAAACTTTTAAAAATCTTAATCTCTTGACTGAAAGTTCAAGGCCTAGGCTTTTGATATTCAGTATGTAGCATTGCCTAGTGGCTCTCTAACAAGATTGTTCAAATTATGCCCCATGGGTGAAAAGAGGCCCCGCCCCGAGGGTCACATAGTTTTTATATGAGTTATATAGGAAAAAATACTTCAAAAATTATCTGATCATATTTCCTAGACTGTTTTATAATTACCTTATGACCTCAAGTAATTAGGGGTCACATGACTGTAACCTTGACCTACTGACCTACTTTCTTGTTTTTTAAGATACAGCCTTGAAATTTGGATGACATGTACAGTTTTGCACACCAATCTTAAAACTGACTTTCAGTGACCATGAATGTGACCTACTGACCTACTTTCTTGTTTTTTAAGATACAGCCTTGAAATTTGGATGACATGCACAGTTTTGCACACCGATCTTAAACTGATTTTCAGTAACCTTGAATGTGACCTACTGACCTAATTTCTTGTTTTTTAAGATACAGCTTTGAAATGTGAATGACATGTAAATTTTTGCATGCCGATCTTTAAACAGACTTTCAGTGATCATCAATGTGACCTACTGACCTACTTTCTTGTTTTCTAAGCTACAGCAAAAGGATTTGGACCACCTGTAATATTTTTTTTACAGATTTCAAAAGTAATCTTGCATAATCTTTACCTTGACCCACTCTCCTAATTTTCTTGTTTTTAAAGCTTTAGCTAAGAAATTTGTTCAAGCAAACAACTCTACTCAGGTGAGCGATATAGGGCCATCATGGCCCTCTTGTTTATACTGGTTACCATGCAAAGACTATATTTTTATGAGAAAAATAACTGCCCATTGGGTTAGGGCTAGGGTTAGGGTTAGTGTCCAGCTTCCATCAGAGTACAGCCCCTGCAAATGGCAAGCTAATAATACATAACTTGCAGCTTTATTAGTAAATAAAGACTGCAACCAAGCAATATAATGGCAGACTCGGTTCGACTCGGTCTGTTCATGAGAGGCAATGGAAAGTGCAGCACCCCTCATGCCCACTTGCACCAGCTCATGCAGCTTTCCCTTACAGTGTGAGGCAACAACTATTCAGCTTTCAACAGGGTAGCCACTGCAAACTGCATGCTCTACATAAAGGTGCAATACTAAGGAAAGTGAACATTTTAATTTCTTTTAAAAAGCACAGAAACTATTTCATTTTATTGGAAAATGAAAGTTGGTATGTAGAAATTCGAAATAAAATGCAGTATATGTACAATTATTTTTCTATGAAGTATGAAGAAAGTTAAAAAGACCTGGGGGGTCATTCTGTCGATTCATTGAAATTTCAACATAATACACATACATTTCTTTGAGTTCCAAAGACCTTCTGTAAATTTTGATCTGCCAATCTTCATTATTTAGTGTCTTGCAGAAGTCTATGCACTGGCTATGAAAAAAATTGCCAACTCACTTTCCCTTAGTAATGGACCTATAACCTGGCCGCTGCAGCCCACAACTTTCCAAGTTACCCAGTGTAGGACTCGAACCCATGATCCCCTATGTTCAAGTCACTGTGCTTTACCAACTATCCTAACCAGACTTCTGGGTATTCAGAGGCCCTGAGTCACTACATTATAGATGGAGTAAGATGCATAAAGGTTACAAATACCACAGGAAATAAGGCAAGAAATTTTATATAGTTTTTTTTAAAGGTGGTTAATCAGATTTTTATCAAGTAGGCTGGATTTGTTCTAAACTTTATTCTAACATGACCCAGTTTGTTTTCCTATTAAACAAAGAAGGCTGAAAACTGTGTGTAATTATTCAACAATTCATTTATCTGATGTCACAATTATAACGTCATAGCGTTAGACGGCATAGTGGCGCGCAGGAAAAGAAATCAACAAATCAGGATATCGTCAAGGACGTACATAATAATCCTTGATATTAAACATGTTAGAATAGAAATAATATACCTCAAACAGTGATTTGCACATTGTCATTTAGATGTGTATTATTATAACACTCGGGCTGCGCCCTCATGATATAATTTCTTCGCATCTAAACTCAAAACAATGATTTTATTCAATGACAAATCACTGCTTGGGATATATTATTTCTTAAACAAATGAACATTTACACTTGTTTTTGTTCACTTAATGCATGTTAGATTTTCACTGGAAGTCATAATTTTTAAGATTTGATTTTCCTTTCCTGATTGCCCAAACAAGATAAAGTCATCTTAACATATGTATAAATTTAATAAACACACGTTGACAAAGGAATGGAATGAATATAAGAACTCTTGTATCATATTTGTCAAAGATTTACATTGACAATTACATATCTTGCTGAAATTTATTAGAAATGCAACTTTGTAAAATTGTTATTATCTCCCTTTGCCTTTCTTGGTTTGAAATAAATGATTTATATACACTGGTTTAGAACTTGCCTTTTGTACTAGATTATTGAAATATCCCAATATCTATCAAATACAAATGTTAAACTATAAATTATATTGAAATCAAAAGAAGTAGTCTGCTTTTTTGATACTTACACATATTAAAAGGGAGTAATTACAAAATTTCATGAAAAGTAATAAAACATACATTTCTAATAGGGATCTAACTCTATGATATGGACCTTTTTGTTCATTAAATATATCTCTAACAGAATATACTTAAACAAAAAATGTCATAAAACGCTGCTTAAATGTCACTGATCACCTTTAAGGATTATTTATTGATAGTGCGGTACAGTACAGGTTTTATACATGAAAGTCACATGACTGAAAAATGGCAGCCTCCACGGATGAAAAGTCGAAATTATTGGGCTCCAATTCAAGTGTTAATAAATTAGATGATCGGTCAGATTTAGAGTTTCGGGTGTATGGAAGAAGATGGTTTATCTTGGTTGTTGTGTTTCTTTTAAATTTAACAAACGGAATGGTAAATTATTTGCTATTGTTTCTAATCGTCTATCAAACATAGCTGCTAAGCTAGCTGGTCTTATAGGAGAGATCGTGTTTGTAAACAAATCCGTTGTGTATTCTATTTTTAGAACTGATAAGACAAAGATCAGGTGGGCAGACACCAAGCGTCAATGTTTTTTCGTAAACAGTGATGTTTTTCTAACGGCTTAAACTTTCTTAAAACACAAACGATATCAATATTTTTTTGATCAATGGAAAGGATATAAAACAAACAATTTATTGATAACTTTTAATTATCATTTCAAAATAAAATTAATTAATTATGAACGCTTAACTTACAGTGTTTTTTCTAAAAGTTTTGAGCATCGCTACGCAGCTATTAAAATTGTATGTCATTCAAAACGGTTATTTATTTTCAAAAGTTATTTGAATATAAAAATATGAAAATTGGAAGCATTTCAAAACTTTTTGAATTTTTAAAATCCATAAATGAACAAAAAAGTTATTAAAAATTAATAATTCCGATCCATACACAAACGATGTAAAAATATTTGTTTTGCCCACCACCAGATAAACAGGTGTTGATGCGTGACGTCAGGGCGATCTCTCCTATTACAGGCCAGGTCTAATCAAAGATATAAAATACACAGAATGGCAACAGGCTGTAATCTCGCGTGATCTCGTGTCAGAGCGTGAATCGGCGTTAACTTAGTAAAAACAAACAACTTCGAGCATGGAGTTACAATTTGTACCTGTAAAACTACATTTAAAATACATGTTAGCTTCTAAAACAACATTAGTTTAATGTGAAATAGTCTTAAGACACAAAGTACACGTTTCTTACCATCAAAAGAAGCGTGGTCATACGGTGTTAATTAATTTACCGATGAATTATTGCTTTCGCATACAAAATGGCGTGTGGAGAACGCGTCACTTCCGGTAAACGAGATCTCATTCAGTAGTCACGGGATGTCGGCGAGATTTGCTCTGTATGCCTTTCAAGTTGCCGATCTATTTATTTTTATAGCTCTTTGGTCTAATATACAGCCCAGTTGGTGCATAATGTGCCAGTTTGTATATGATGCACCAACTGGTGTATTTAATGGTGCACCGAATGGTGTATCAGCATCTGAAGAAGAATTTTTCTGGTAAATATCTTTGGACTCGGAATTGTATAACCACATTTTGCCACTTGCAAATGTTAATGGTAACGATTTGTACCAGAAAATGAGGCAGAACACTTAAAATTTTATCAAATTATCATGCAAGGATGTTTTTCTTTTTGGAAATTTCCATGCTTCCAACATAAATATTTCTTCATTTTCTATGGCAGGACATATAATTCTGTTCTTGTGATCCAAAGTAAATTAAAATATCAAGGGACTAAGGTCAGAAATTTTCAAAACATTTATTTTGTGATGCACCAATTCATAGGCATTGCAACTGGGGTGACCGGTGGTCGCCGCCTCATTAATTCGGCCAGTAAGGCCATACCAAATTGATATGTCGTTCGTTGGAACTACCGCATCAATAATTTCATTCCCGAGAAAAAAAAAATAAAAATCACCCGCCCGCACGTACATAAAAATCTCCGAAAATTTTTTTTTTCCGATTACGCGGTCCGGAATAATAACGGCAAAACAGGTTTTATCGCTGTTTTAATGCGTCAAAGTGATATTGATCGGATTTCATGCATCCGTAATACATGTAGCTGATGACCCAAACACTTCAGTCAAACAAAAGTCAGGACTTATGGTGTTGTTCATCATTTGTTTTAAATCTGGAGTGTCTGTGCTAGTGCCACACATGGCCTTCGATGTGCCGGTATGTTATGAAGTAGGCACATTCTACTTTTGTTCAATACAGTGAAAAGAACAAAGCCCGACTTGTAAGACGTGCACGGGGATGCAGTTAAAAATATTTTGAAATATTGTTCAGATATAAAGTTTTCAAACCATTTAGTTCAGCATGTTAGATCTAGAGCCCAAAGCTGAGGCCAACTACTATCTTAAAAAAATATTTGTTCACAGATCCTGACCGGCCTATCACATTGTCTCGGCCCAAATCTTTTTGAACATAACTTCTTTAGTACAGCAGATCTATATTCTATCAAAACATTTAAAAATTGTTTAGCCTTTCAAATAAGTATTGTTGATATGAAAATAATTTCTAACAAAATCTGTCCTTTTGTAACCCCAATTTTGCCTGTTTGTACACATGACGCCAGGATATATTAATTGGCTGTAAATTGATTGAACGGAAGAAACTGAAAAAAAACCAGACCTCCCAACTTTAAATTTCTAGTTCAGTCAAAGCACAACAAACAACATTTTTAAGGGTGGCCATATTGGGATCATTCTGTCCGTCTGTTATCATTTTTGCATGAAATGAATCTCTACCACAAAAACTTAAGCTAGCCTGATCTGTTAAGAAATTATTCCAAAGGGATTCGAGCAATGTCGAAGCATCTGTATGCCCAACTCCGTTTGGTCTCACTCGTCAAGTGGTTTATTACTTCCCCTCACCTTTATGGGTTGGAGTTCCACTAGGGGCACAAATTTGTTCATGTGTCAAAGCCATCTAACTGTTTCAGAAGTAACGTTATTCCACACATGTGCCTGTATTGTCTTAAATATTCCTCACCCTGTGCCGTTAAATAGGCACGCCTTCATATTAATGTTGAAAAATCAAAATTAAAAATAAGACGCTCATCCCTTAGTAATTGTAATTACAAAATAAAAAAACCAAAGTGATTCAGTGAGCTTTGGCAAGATTTTCTTTTTGCAAAATCATTCATGTAGTCTTTAAAACATATAAAAAAACTATATACTGTGTTACCCACACTGTAAATGTTTGATTTCTGTGTTATTTCTAAAGAAATGTTAACTTTATGTATAATCATAACCGCCTCCTCAAGGGCCCAAGCTGGGAAAAAAAATAAAAAAAAGCCCGCTCGCTCCATGTAAAATCTACCCGCCTCTGAAAAAATCAAAATTGAGAAAAAAAAAATAAAATTAAAATTTCGCTCGCTCGCTCCTATTTTTTTTGAAAATTTTCTGAAGAACTATTAATCAATTTGGTATGGCCTAACAGCAAGACATGTTTCAATTATTTTGAGCGTTACCAGGGACACATGTATTGTCGATTAGCGGAATCACCAAGTGTCAAAAGTCAGTAAGTTAATTGGGGGAGTCAACGCCTATCTAGAAAAAGTCCATGTGGACTAGCCATCTCTGCCAGGGAGATGAAAAATTCCAAAACGGTATGAGACTGGAAGCGCTGCACCGATGTCAGTGAAACAAATGTACCGTCAAATATACTACGAAGTGATTGATCTTGCTATCAGCACGATTAATGACAGATTCGATCAACCCGGATACCGCAAGTACTGTACTCTGCAAGATACAATTATGAAATGTGTCAGCGATCAAAGTTACAAAGTGGAGATGGAAAACTTAATCGACTTGTATGGATCTGATGTGGAAAAAACTTCACTTGCTACGCAACTGGAAACTTGTTTGCATACGTTACAATGAACAACGAAATCGTTGTCAAAACACTTGATGACATTGTGAATATATTCAAGGATATGTCAAGTTCCAGTTCAAGGCAGTTATTCAATGAGGTTGTTACTGTGCTTCGGTTGATACTGGTGATGCCAGCTACAAACACATCCAGTGAGCGTTCTTTTTCAGCTCTGCATCGTCTGAGGACATACCTGAGAGCTAACATGTCCCAGGAGCGTCTCAATCACCTGATGATCATTCTCAATGTACACAAAGAACACACAGACAATGTGGACTTAGACAAAGTAGCAAACGAATTCTTAAAATCAAACCAAACACGTCTCTTAGTATTCGGACTAAAGTAGGCTTATGTGACTGTGTTATGAGTAGCGGAGATATATCAGCTTTTTAAGTGCTTCTTGAGTTTTGATAAGGCTGAATATTTAACCATTCTTTGTATTATCTTTTACGATAATTTGATTGTATAAAAAAACAGTATATATATGGCAACTCAATCAGTTAAGAAAAAAATGCGGTAAAGAAATTGCTTTCACATTAAATGGATTTCTTGAAATAATACGTCATTGACAAGTAAAAATATTTTAAGTGTAAGTTATCTGTAGAATACATATGCAATTACATTTTATAAAAAAGAAATGAGCATTTAATTTGTATTTCATAGCAGTCTTTCTTGTTTTTACCCCTTTTATGAATGGTTCATTGGTTCAATATTTTTTGACGATGATTGATGCTTGAAGAGTAAAACTCATTAAATATGTTATAAGCTTCCAACACGTTGATACAGTGACTCTGTTTTATAAATGATAGGAATGTCTTATTGTCTACAGTTTGCAAGACAATGAAACGTTTTAAAATTTCAGTGACTTTCAGAATTATTTCAAGCAATGCTACAATACAGCTACTTGGTAAAATTGGCACAAATGACGTCTTGATATAATTGGTTATATGGTATATAAATGCAAGGAAATCGTGTCTAAAAAAGATATATCATAGTCTAGGAGCTAGTCTATAGGTTCTCCTGTTACATATCCCCAAAATTTCACTTAAAAGATTGATACACCGAAAGATGCATCACCGAATACACCAATTGGTGCATCATGCATCAGTTGGGCTATATACTAGACCTGTATATATATATATATAGTATATTAAAATGAAATAAGGCGCTACTTATGAGGCAGAAAGCTCTTGCTTTCAATACCTGGTGAGTCTACAAGTCTCAGCATATTTAGAACATATATAGCTTAAACTGGATGGCAGTGATCATGACTGTCATGCCATGACTTAGTCCTGTCTGTAGTAAGTGTCTGGAATTTGGATTGAAGTTGAATAAAGTAATTTTACTATTAAAAAGTTAATAATTGGCAGTATTTCAGTAATACATTGTTATGCACAGCTGAGCATATCAAAAATGTGTGCTTAAACAACTTTGCTAGGACTGAACTTAAAAAAAAACAAAACACACAGCTTCAAATGTTATATTAATGAAATAATGGTGGAAAATTAAACATGTTTGATTTTCTTTTTGATATAGCTATATCTGATATCACAGTAAAAACTCAATATTTAGTGCTAGCTGTGAGGGATGGACTATAATACCAAAGTATCAATAAACAGCAAAATGAGGTATTAAAACCAAAATGTCCGCTTTATTTGTGATTATTTTCTTTGTATCTGCCAGTCTTCTTCATAAAACCTTCCATCAACTGCCTTTTATATTGCACATGACATAAACATTTCAAGAACAATATCTTAACACAGAAATGTATCATCATTTGTAAGGTAACATGGATGAGACATGGATCAAGCACACAGGCTCGCATGACCATCAGTGGCCCAAACACCCAGGCTCGCATGACCATCAGTGGCTCAACCACACAGGCTCGCATGACCATCAGTGGCTCAAACACCCAGGCTCGCATGACCATCAGACCATCAGCGGCTTAAGCACACAAGCTCACTGGAGCAATTTCATGTAGTTCTTAGCTATTGCCCTCAGATTTTCTGTGTTTGGATCACTTGAATTCCTCGACAACACAAACATTTTGCTCATTCCTAATCCTTTGCGACCTCAAACTTTCACTGTATGTCATTCAAATGCCTATTTTCTCTATTTCAGATATGGATAACATTCTCACCTATAGCTGACACAACTGTTCCATATTACAAGATAACTCCATTTGAATTGAATATCCTTGTCCTGGTATTTGCTATAGCTAGTGTTCCATTTGGATTCATAGCTTCATGGGTCTTAGATACGCTTGGTCTCCGGCTCAGTGTAAGTTTGTTTACCCTTTAACTAGGTTAATTATCTTTATATTTTATGAGTGATTTGTAGAGCTGTGCCTAATTTATATAAACCAGTATATAGAAGAGAAAAAAGGGAAATATACCCTGAAAAGTTAAGTGGCTTCATGAAATTCGTAATTTAGCTCTATTTTATTCTTTCATAATATAGAAAGACAGATACTTGAAATTAGATGAAGAATTGCGTGCTTCACTAGGGGTTCTCAGGTGTTGTTACTGAAAACACATATAAACACTTGGTTAAACTTTCCTCTTGTAATCTTTATGAGTTTCAAGAGAAGAAGTGGTTTGGCAATCACAGTGTGGTCATGGTCAAAAATGTTTGGAGGAGTTATAGCCTATGTACATGTACATTTTTTTCACTATTCTTTTGCCATTGATAAAGATACTGATGTGATTTCGGCATGCATGTCACTGGTGAATAATCAGTATCTATTCTGGTTCTATTCTACTATTTATCCCCACCTCTCCCCTCTTTGAAGAAGAGGTGATATGTTGTTTTGCTCATTGTCAGTCTGTTTGTGGGCTTTAGACTGTTTGGTTTCTGTTCATTAAATAGTGATTTGCAATCAGTGACTCTTACCATGAGGCCATAACTGAAAAATGTGTTTCCATTTACTTTTATGATAGATTGATAACTCACTTTCATAAAATAGTATTTTGCTGTAAGCCTTGCCAAATGTGTTATACAATAAATGATATATTAAAATGTGTTGTAACCCATTCCATTATGTAATTATGAAGTAAATTATAAACATTTCAGTTGATTCTGGCAGGCTGGTTAAATGGTGTGGGCAGCTTTCTGAGAAATGTCAGTACATTTGATTTTGTGCCTGAGGACACTAAATTTACATGGTGCCTTACAGGTTAGTTTGTCTGTGGGGCAGACATTTAAACAACTTCATCCAAAGTCATTTGTTTAAGTGTAAACTTATATCATTTTTTGGCTACAGTTAAAAAAATTTTGACTCATTTTTGTGGTTTGAATCATAAAATTTTGTTCAGCTTCTAATCAGGATATCATAATGTTAGACTTCTAGTTACTGAACTTACCTGTAACAGTGTATCCATTCTTACTAACAATAGACCACATCGGTAGCTGAGTGGGAAAGCACCTGTTTTCAGTGCAGGAAGTCATGGGTTCTCTCCCCCAGCTGCATCATACTAAAGACACGGAAAAACGGAAAATGGTACTAGTAGCTTCCTCGCTTGGAGATAAGCAGTAAGAGGATAGTTCTAGCACTTGTCAGGGTAATGTGACCCTGGAGGGTATAATGATACATTGGACATTGTGCTCACTACCACAAGCAGACACCCTTGATGATAGTTTATAATATGACTGAAAAATTGTTGAAAAAAAAAAAAAGGAAGTTTAACCTGAACACACACACATTCTTACTATAGATCTTCCATAGTTACCTGTAAACTTTCAGAATTTTCTGTAGTGACATTTCTGCTGTCAGAATAGTGTCAAACCTGAGATGGAAATGAATGCAAAAATTGGTAAATGGTAGTTACTGTGTCTTATGTGAATACAAAATGTACTAAGTCACTGTAAATGTATATTAGTGAACTAGTGCAAAAACAAAACAAGGAAATTTAAATGAAATTAACAGAAGTGATGTTGCTACACTATTTCAGATTATTTATTTTTGTTAAATAAAATAAAATCCAAAAAGGCACAGCAACCTAGAGTGTCTATAAACATTTCAGGTCAGGTTTTAGCTGCATGTGCCCAACCATTTATTATGTTTGCTCCAACAAAATTAGCTGCTATTTGGTTTGCTGGTGATCAGAGAGCTACAGCCAATATGCTTGCTTCAATGGGTAAGTGTTGATGTCTTTGCATATAACATTTATATGACTAAATAGACAAAGAATTTATGGGTTTTTTTTTGTAAACTAAGAAGGTCCTTATTAGTTAAAAATGGTAAATAAAACATAAATAATAATAAAGGACATTAATTTTGTTTGTTCCAATATAAGATCAGAATTCACTGAGTAAACACCTGTCGTAATGTTTTCATGGGTGGAGCAGCCACAAGTAAAAAATTGAAATTTGATGTTCACCAATTAAAGTTATTTTGATCTTACATTTGAAACAAACAAATTTTCCTTTATATCATGTCATTTCAATGGTTTTTACTAAATTATACCAGTTTTATGCACTCAAGGTTGGGTAATGTCACAAGCAAAATTAAGACATCAGTATGTTAATATGGAAAAAGGTTAAGTAATCCTTTGAGAATTTTAGATTTCTTTAATATCTTAGTAAGATGGAGTGCGAAGTGTTATGTTGTTATTATATACTTATGTAGTAGGGTAGAGTATAAGGGCGCACTTATACTTCCTTGCTATCGAGCTATCTTTTATAGCAACGTGGTAGAGTGTCCGCCTTAGGTGAGAAAGGTCCCGGGTTCGATTCCCGGTCAGGCCTGAAGTATTTTAAGTCTGTTACATTTGGGCGCCCAACATAAGTAATTCATGAGTAGATATAAATGGACACCTTAGAACGTCCCACAGAGGTTCAAACTCCTGGAATTCGAGGACAAATTCTAAAATGGAGGGGATGTATGTAGTAGGGTAGAGTATAAGGGCGCACTTATACTTCCTTGCTATTGAGCTAGCTTTTATAGCAACATGGTAGAGTGTCCGCCTTAGGTTGAGAGGTCCCGGGTTCGATTCTAAGTCAGGGCTGAAGTATTTTCAGTCTGTTACACTTATATGTCTTAATTGATGTAAATTTTGGAAAGAATAATCTTGTACTCATATTTATTCAAGTGTAATTCCGTAACAGTGATTATTATAAAATGGAAATCTCACAGTTGGAAACAATGAAAGTTTCTGATATAATCTATTGTTATATTTCAGTAATCCGCTGAAAAATGTAAAGTCAAAACTAGTCAGTGACATGTGCGTAGTATTTTCTCTGTTAAAACATGTAGAATTAGTGAAGCTGTACTGGACCAAAACCACACAATTTTAGACTCACAAATTTTAACAGTTTCACATTAAAGCAGAATATTTGTATAAAAAGTTGTTTTTTTCAAATTTCAGCAAATCCACTTGGTATTTTGGTAGCTAACTTGCTTGCACCAAATGTTGTTCAAGGTCAAAAAGATATTCCTTTGCTAGTAAGTATAGAGTTACCTATTTTACTTTACTTCTAAATTAATTGTGATGTATAAATCCAAATGGGTTGTTATGTGAGAAAGCCATCCAGCTCAGTGGTTCTAGCTAGTGCTTGTCCATTCCTGAAATAATGCCAGGATGGGCACAGGGGATTTCCTCCACAAGCTTAGGAAAGTTTCCACATAACATGAATTGAACCAGTGTGACTAAAAGCCAAACAACAACAACAAACACACTCAAGTGTATTCGGAGTTCTATTCAAAATATATGAAGACTTTTTCACAGTAGCTTCAAAATACATTTGTATGTTATTGTTATTAAACGTTTCACTCTGTCTGTAGTGAATGATGACAGTTATGATGACAGTTTTATAATATTTACTCCAGTATGCATAGATCTACATGTTGAATGTACAGTAGAAGTGTAATAATATACTTCCTGGAGTTAAAGCATACTAGGACAGTAATTCTTTTACCAGTTACATATATATACTGGGGGTGGGGGTGGGGTGATGAATATAAGTTTATATTTTCCTTATATATTTTGCATTACCACCTTTTTCGTAATGTACACCTGTTATGTTATTTTCCACAATGCTTTGAGGGGAAATTGAAAGATATATCTTTATAACTGAATGTTCATTTTCAAAAAACAAAATTCATTAGCATTTCTGTTTAATATTTTAATAGCTCTTATATCTCATTCCTCAATGATCATGTTTCAGCTGTGGATTATCACAGCACCATCATTACTGGTGATGTTTATGGCAACGTTTGGTATATGTAGCTCGGTTCCACCTACCCCACCCACTTCCAGTGCAGAGGAGAAGTCAGAACCTTTCTTCCAAGGACTGAAACAGGTACTGGGATATCAAATATTTTATCCCATAAAATTACTTAAAATAAAAGTTTTTGCTAGGACTAATTCTCATGAAATAAATTAACCAAAAATTAATTCTTGGTTTTATGATGAATATATGTTTGACATAATTGACATTGTACTGTTAAAAATTTTTTCTATGTTATGATTTCACAGTTTTCCAGTTAAACTTACATCAGCAGGAAGATTTTTTTGATGTGATGTCTCACATTTCCTGTGTTCATAGTTCATTGAATGACTGAAATATTTTTCACAGAGTCAACAATAGATACAATATTTTCATACATGGCTTAGCTACAAGTAAAAATGTAAGGTCTGATGTCCAAGGGTGAAGTTATTTTAATCTCGCAAATAAAGTCAATATTTTTTTTAATTCATGCCTTTATAATGGCTTTAGATAAATTTTACACATTTTGTAGTTCAGTACCAGTGCAAAATAATGAATTATATTTTGTATTTTTACCATCAAATTATCAGAAATACTCCACCTTTATATTTCATTAGTTCACTGGAAACTGTGTAATAAAAGCTTATATTTTGTGTTATATAACAATTTCAGATTGTGAAGAACAAGCGTTACTGGTTTCTGAACTTTGTGTTTGGTTGTGGGCTTGCCCTGTTTACAGCCTACTCCTCGTTCCTAGATCAGATGCTGTGTCCTAGAGGATATACCGATGTATGTTTGCTCTTATCATTGGTCACTTTTCAAATTCACAAAACTGCAGAAAGTCAGATTTCAGATCTAGAATTTTTTCACAATGATTCAAAAGATGTAGAAACTGCAAATTAGTCTCCAATTTTTTTTCGCTACAAGATGTAGCTTATGTGATCAATGCTGAATTTGCTTTTTATGCCCCAATCTTCCAAGACACGGGAGGCATTAATGTTTGAACGGTCATCTGTCAGTCAGTCTGTCACACTTACATCATTGTCATCTTGAAACAGACAAGGGCATATTGTCAGGACTTTCATCTTCAATTATTTTTTCTAGAGATACAGCCCTTTTTCAAACTTTTGAATTGTTGCAACTACATTTATAACATTGTGCACTCAATTCCACTGACAGTTTTCATTCATCTGAGATGAAACTTGTTATACATCACCAACATAAAATTTACATGTGTATATTTTAACACTTTTATGTCTGATTATATTTTCTAGAGATATGACCCTTTTTTATAGGCCTGTCTCTGAAAGAGCAGGGCGTATTATGTGAACACCCGTGACAATGTTTGTGGGCATAATATCTTGGCCAAGTTTGATAACCAGCCAAATCGTCTGAGGCACTCTTGGATTATGGCCCTTGAATTACTCGAAAAACAGGGAATTTAGCCTTGTCTGCTCTCTAAGTCGAACAGTTTTCATCTGATCTTCACCACACTTGCTGACAATGTTTGTGGGCATGATATAAACAAGCCAGATTGCCCTAGGCACTCTTGGATTATGGTCCTTGCATTTCTGGAAAAACTGCGAATTTTAGCCTTGTCCCTAAGTCCAACAGTTTTTATCCAAACTTCACAAACCTGCTGACAATATTTATGGGCAAAATATCTCTGCCAGGTTCCATAACCAGCCAAGTTGCCCCAGGCATTCTTAGATTATGGCTCTTGAATTACTTGAAAAACTGCGAATTTAGCCTTGTCAAACAGTTTTCATCCGATCTTCACCACACTTGCTGACAATGTTTGTGGGCATAATGTCATGGCCAAATTCGATAACCAGCCAAATCGCCCCAGGCATCTTGGATTATGGCCCTTGAATTACTAAAAAAATTGTGAATTTAGCCTTGTCAGCACTCTTAGTTGAACAGTTTTCATCCGATCTTCACCAAACTTGTTGACTATGTTTGTGGGCATAATATCTCGGCCAAGTACGATAACCACCCAAATCGACTCAGGCACTCTTGGATTATGCCCCTTGAATTAGGCCAAGTTCGATGATGGGCATATTTTGTGACAGTCTGGCACTCTTGTTGGACTTTGAAATATTACAGCTACATCTGTAGATTATGTATTCAAATCCTACAGTTTCTCACCAATTCTAATAAAACTTTGTTAACTTCATCTACAGCAAGAAGACATGCACATTTACTCCTAAGTGTCTTGTCTAATTTTGAACATGAAGTGCTCAAGGTGAGCTATTGTGACCAGTCATTGTGCATCAACATTTGCCTTGTCAACACTCTAGTGACCACAGTTTTGACCCAATCTTTATGAAACTTGGTCAGAATGTTTGTCTTGATTATCTCTAGGTCAGATTTGAAACTGGGTTATGTGGGGTCAAAAACTAGGTCAGTAGGATAGATCAAAGGAAAATCTTGTTAACACTCTAGAGTCAACAATTTAAGTTTGAAACTCATGAGAATTTGTCAGAATGTTTGTCTTGATGACCTAGGTCAAGTTTGAACCTGGGTCATGTGGGGTCAGAAACTAGGTCACCTGGTCACATCAAAGGAAAAGCTTGTTGACACTCTAGAGGCCACATTTGTGATCCTTGATGATCTTTAGGCCAAAGAAAATCTTGTTAACACTCTAGAGACCACATTTTAAGTTTGAAACTCATGAGAATTGGTCAGAATGTCTGTCTGGATGACCTCTAGGTGAAATTAGAATCTGGGTCATGTGGGGTCAAAAACTAGGTCATGTATGCAATAGAGGCTGTATTTTGCACTAGATCTTCATGAAATTTGAGCAGAATGTTTGTCTTGATGAAATCTAGGACAAGATTGAATATGGGTCATCTGGAATTAAAAATAAAGTCACCTGGTCGCATCAAAGAATAACCTTGTATATGCAATAGGGGCTGCATTTTTCACTGAATGTTCGTGGAATTTGATTAGAATGTTTGTTTTGATTAAATCTAGGTCAAGATCAATATGGGTCATCTAGGGTCAAAAACTAGGTCACCCAGTCAAATAAAAGAAAAACTGTGTGTGTGCAATTAGGGCTGCATTTTTTGCTGGATATTTGTGAAATTTGGTCAGAATGATCTTCTTGATGAAATTAAGGTCAAGTTCGAATATGGGTCATCTGGGGTCAAAGTCACCTGGTCAAATCAAAGAAAAACCTTGAATATGCAATAGGGGCTTTATTTTTCACTGGATATTTGTGGAATCCCAACAGATTGTTTGTCTTGATCAAATCTAGGTCACGTTTAAATATAGGTCATCTGGAGTCAAAAACTAGGGTCACCCTGTCAAATTAAAGAAAAACTTGATGTGTGCAATAGGGGCTGCACTTTTCATCTGATGTGCATGAAACTTGGTCAGAATGTTTGTCTCCATGAATCTCGGATGAGTTCTTATCTGGATCACGTGGTGTCCCAAACCACATCACCAGGTCAAATCAAAGGAAAAGCTTAGTTTACACTATAGGGGCCACATTTTTGATTCAGTCTTCATAAAACTTGGTCAGAATGTTTTTTGTCTTGGATGATTTCGAATCTTGGTCTCGTGGGATCAGAAACTAGGGCACTAGGTCAGGTCAATGGAAAAGCTTGTTTACACCCTAGAGGCCACTTGTTGGGGCCTCTGTGGCTGAGTGGTTAAGATCGCTGACTTCAAATCACTTGCCCGTCATCGATGTGGGTTCGAGTCTCACTTGGGGTATTGAATTCTTCATGTGAGGAAGCTATCCAGCTGGCTTAGGGAAGGTCTGTGGTTCTACCCATGTGCCCACTCATGATGAAATAATGCACGGAGGGGCACCTGGGGTCTTCCTCCACCATCAAAGCTGGAAAGTCGCCATATGACCTATAATTCTGTTGGTGTGACGAAAAATCTTGTTTACACTCCAGAGGCCACATTTTTGCTCCAATCTATACAAAACTTGGTCATAATGTTTATCTCCTTGAAAACTCGGACGAGTTTAAAACTGGGTCATGTGGTATTAAAAACTGGGTCACTAGGTCAAACATGTTTGCACTGTTATGGTGTGTTACTCAGGTGAGCAACCTAGGGCCATCTTGCCCCTCTTTTTACTGTACCACCAGAACTATAGGTGTATGTGATGTTCCTGCTGCAGCTCAGTATTTGGGTGTACTCTTTAATACATACACAATGATGAATGTGCATGAATAATGTGATACAAAATTTAGCATAAAGAGTGTTTTGAAATTATGTATACACTCAAGCCTGAAATGTTAGCTTAAACATTAAAATGCATGAAAGTAAAAAACAAGTTCAAATAATCAAATGTGTTTATGAAATATGCTTGTCAATAAATTCATTTATTCTATGAATAATGTTCTCATGTTCACATTGTCAATTCAGACGTTTGCAGGTCTGTGTGGAGCCTTGATGATAGGTACAGGTGCAGTGGGAGCAGTGTTTGCTGGGATATATGTAGACAGGACAAAACGTTTTGAGGAGTTAGTGAAAGTTTGCTGGTGTTTCAGTTGTCTTTTTGCAGTAGCATTTTCACAGGTACTCACTTGTGTTTTTAATATAATATGATTTCAATCAGTACTGGCAGCTACATTATGCTCAGTGTATTGGTAAAAAATACATTTTACTGTTTATGAATGATATTACTTTAATAGATGAATAATTAGAAATACACTGCCCTGTGGAAATTTCCATTCATTTATATATTTCTGGCGTTCCCCTGCAGATCGGTAAGCCATGTTTTAGTGTCAGCTACTTGATTTAGTGAATAATGATGATGTAGCATATTAAAAATATTATCACATGGAAGTTTCTGATTGTTAGTACAGTACAGTACAGTACAGTATTTTAAATGAGTTGATACAACAATAAACAAACATTAGCTATGTGTAGCTACTGATCAGCATTATCATGGGTCAAATCTGTTCATAAACATGAGCTTGTAAGAGTAATTACATCATCAATGAACAAATGACTGCATTATTTGGATTTGTTTATATGAATACATTACCTGATATTGAGCTCTTCATTATGTGGATTTGAATATATATATATATATCTGAATACATTACCTGATATTGAGCTCTGTATTATGTGGATTTATATATCTGAATACATTATCTGATATCGAGTCCTGTATTATGTGGATTTATATATAAAATATATATATGAAAACATTACCTGATATTAGGTCTTCATTATGTGGATTTGAATGAATATAAATATCTGAATACATTACCTGACTGAGCTCTGCATTATGTGGATTTATATATTTAAATACATTACCTGATATTGAGATCTGCATTATGTGGATTGTATATATCTGAATACATTACCTGACATTGAGCTCTGTTATTTGCTATAATAGTTACTGTTTTTAGCTCACCTGTCACATAGTGACAAAGTGAGCTTTTGTGATCGCGCAGCGTCTGTTGTCCGTGCGTGCGTAAACTTTTGCTTGTGACCACTCTAGAGGTCACATTTTTCGTGGGATCTTTATGAAAGTTGGTGAGAATGTTCATCTTGATGATATCTAGGTCAAGTTCGAAACTGGGTCACATGCGGTCAAAAACTAGGTCAGTAGGTCAAATAATAGAAAATCCTTGTGACCTCTCTAGAGGTCATATTTTTCATGGGATCTGCATGAAAATTGGTCAGAATGTTCATCTTGATGATATCTAGGTCAGTTTCGAAACTGGGTCACGTCTGGTCCAAAACTAGGTCAGTAGGTCAAATAATAGAAAAACCTTGTGACCTCTGTAGAGGCCGTATTTTTCATGGGATCTGCATGAAAATTGGTCAGAATGTTCATTTTGATGATATCTAGGTCAAGTTCGAAACTAAGTCAACTGCGTTCAAAAACTAGGCCAGTAGGTCAAATAATAGAAAATCCTTGTGACCTCTCTAGAGGTCATATTTTTCATGGGATCTGCATGAAAATTGGTCAGAATGTTCATCTTGATGATATCTAGGTCAAGTTCGAAACTGGGTCACATCCGGTCCAAAAGTAGGTCAGTAGGTCAAATAATAGAAAAACCTTGTGATCTCTGTAGAGGCCATATTTTTCATGGCATCTGCATGAAAATTGGTCAGAATGTTCATCTTGATGATATCTAGGTCAAGTTCGAAACTGGTTTATGTGCGGTCCAAAACTAGGTCAGTAGGTCTAAAAATAGAAAATCCTTGTGACCTCCCTAGAGGCCATATTTTTCAATGGATCTTCATGAAAATTGGTCAGGATGTTCACCTTGATGATATCTAGGTCAAATATGAAACTGGGTCACGTGCGGTCCAAAACTAGGTCATTAGGTCAAATAATAGAAAAACTTTGTGACCTCTCTAGAGGTCATATTTCTCAGGGGATCTGCATGAAAATTGGTCAGAATGTTCATCTTCATGATATCTAGGTCAAGTTCAAAAGTGGGTCATGTGCGGTCAAAAACTAGGTCAGTAGGTCAAATAATAGAAAAACCTTGTGACCTCTGTAGAGGCCATATATTTCATGGGATCTACATGAAAATTGGTCAGAATGTTCATCTTGATGATATCTAGGTCAGGTTTGAAACTGGGTCAAATGCGGTCAAAAACTAGGTCAGTAGGTCAAATAATAGAAAAACCTTGTGACCTCGCTAGAGGCCATATTTTTCATGGGATCTGTATGAAAATTGGTCTGAATGTTCATCTTGAGGATATCTAGGTCAAGTTTGAAACCAGGTCAACTTCGATCAAAAACTAGGTCACTAGGTCTAAACATAGAAAGACCTTTTGACCTCACTAGAGGCCATATTTTTCAATGGACCTTCATGAAAAGTGGTGAGAATGTTCACCTTGATGATATCTAGGTCAGATTCGAAACTGGGTCACGTCCGGTCAAAAACTAGGTCAGTAGGTCTAAAAATAGAAAATCCTTGTGACCTTCCTAGAGACCATATTTTTCAATGGATCTTCATGAAAATTGGTCAAAATGTTCACCTTGATGATATCTAGGTCAAGTTTGAAACTGGGTCACGTGCGTTCCAAAACTAGGTCATTAGGTCAAATAATAGAAAAACCTTGTGACCTCTCTAGAGGTCATATTTTTCAGGGGATCTGCATGAAAATTGGTCAGAATGTTCATCTTGATGATATCTAGGTCAAGTTCGAAACTGGTTTATGTGTGGTCCAAAACTAGGTCATTAGGTCAAATAATAGAAAAACCTTGTGACCTCTCTAGAGGTCATATTTTTCAGGAGATCTGCATGAAAATTGGTCAGAGTGTTCATCTTGATGATATCTAGGTCAAGTTCAAAACTGGGTCATGTGCAGTCAAAAACTAGGTCAGTAGGTCAAATAATAGAAAAACCTTGTGACCTCTGTAGAGGCCATATTTTTCATGGGATCTGCATGATAATTGGTCAGAATGTTCATCTTGATGATATCTAGGTCAAGTTTGAAACTGGGTCACATGCGGTCAAAAACTAGGTCATTAGGTCAAATAATATAAAAACCTTGTGACTTCTCTAGAGGCCATATTTTTCATGGGATCTGTATGAAAGTTGGTCTGAATGTTCATCTTGATGATATCTAGATCAGGTTTGAAACGGGTCAACTGTGGTCAAAAACTAGGTTACTAGGTCTAAACATAGAAAAACATTTTGACCTCACTAGAGGCCATATTTTTCAATGGATCTTCATGAAAAATGGTGAGAATGTTCACCTTGATGATATCTAGGTCAGATTCGAAACTGGGTCACATGCGATCAAAAACTAGGTCAGTAGGTCTAAAAATAGAAAAACCTTGTGACCTCTCTGGAGGCCATATTTTTCATGAGATCTTCATGAAAATTGGTGAGAATGTTCACCTTGATGATATCTAGGTCAAATACAAAACTGGGTCACATGCCTTCAAAAACTAGGTCATTATGTCAAATAATAGAAAAACCTTGTGACCTCTCTAGAGGCCATAATTTTCAATGGATCTTCATGAAAATTGGTCAGAATTTTTATCTTGATGATATCTAGATAAAGTTTAGAACTAGGTCACATGAGCTCAAAAACTAGGTCACTATGTCAAATAATAGAAAAAAAGACGTCATACTCAGTTCATGTGGGAACAGGTGAGCGATTCAGGACCATCATGGTCCTCTTGTTATTCTAGGTTGCACGATTACATAACCAGCAGATATTGGTGGCTCTGTGTTCAGCACTGTTTGGAGGGTTTGGCTTTGCTATATATCCTATATGTATGGAGTTAGCGGTTGAAGTTACCTACCCTGTTGCCGAGGCAACTAGTGCTGGTTTAATGGTCATATCTGGGTAAGCAGTTGTCATAATAATCAGTGTGCAGAAAACTTGAATGGGTTTTAGAATAGTGCATCATAAAATTATTTTTCATTCATTTAAAAAAAAGTAATGGAAAAAAACAAACTCAGGTTGAAGAAGCTACAGTTTAAGCACAATTAGTTTTAGATGCATCCTTTTAATGGAATAATTATAAAAATTAAAAATTTACTCTTGCAGGTTTGGACACTAAATGTTTATAAGTCATGGGTTCTCATAATGACTCTCTATATGCTCGGAGATACATTGATATTGTCTTCTCTGTCAGTCAGTTTGCCTTCTAGCACTGCTGGTTGGATTTCAACCAAACTTTGTCAGGATGCTCAGTACAGTAATGACAGGGTGAGCTTTTGTGATCGCCTTTTGTCCGTCGTCCGTTCACAATTTCTTGTGAACACGATAGTGACCACATTTTGAAATTGATTTTAATCAAACTTGCACACAGCTTGTATTGGCATAATATCTCTGTTCCTTTTGAAAACTGGCCAGATCCCTTCAAGGGTTCCAGAGTTATGGCTCCTTAAAGGGCCAAAATTTGCTATTTTGGCTTGTGAACATGATAGAGACCACCTTTTGCAATTGATTTTAATCAAACATTCACACAACTTGTATTGGCATAATATCTCGGTTCCCTTCAAAAACTGGCCAGATCCCATCATGGGTTCCAGAGTTATGGCCCCTTAAAGGGCCAAAATTTGCTATTTTGGCTTTTGCAGCTATATAGAGACTTCATTTATGGCTTGATTTGTTTCAAACTTGCAAGATATCTTTAACAACAATAGATCTTGGCTCCCATGATGAATCCATCAGATCCAATCATAGGTTCCAGAGTTACGACCCCTAATTGACCCCTGAAAGAACCAAAATTTAATTTTTACCTTGTGAACATGATAGAAGTGACATTTTACATTTGACTTTAACCACACATACACACAACTTAAGTCACAATAAGATCTCGGTTCCTTTCGAAAACCGGCTAGATTCCATCATGGGTTCTAGAGTTACTGACCCTGAAAGGGGCAAAATTTTCTATTTTGGCCCTTTCAGCCGTATAGAGGTTTCATTTATGCTTTGATTTGATACAAACTTGCACAGAATGTTTATTTTGATCATCTCTAGGCCAAGTTTGCAACTGGGTCATATGGGGTGAAAAACTAAGTCACCAGGTCAAATCAAAGGAAAAGCTTATTAACACACTAGAGGCCACATTTATGACTCTAACTTCATGAAACTTAGTCCGAATGTTTATCTTGATGACTCCTAGGCCAAGTTCGAAACTGTCATGTGGGGTGAAAAACTAGGTCACATGCTCAGATCAAAGGAAAAGCTTGTTAACACTCTAGATGCCACATTTATTATCCTATCTTCATGAATCTTGGTCAGAATGTTTATCTTGATGATTCATAGGCCCAGTTCGCAACTGGGTGATGTGGGGTCAAAAACTAGGTCACCACTCAAATCAAAAGAAAGCTTGTAAACACTCTTGATGCCACATTTACTACTTTATCTTCATGAAACTTATCTTGATGATTCCTAGGCCAAGTTTGAAACTAGGTCATGTTGGGTTAAAAACTAGGTCACTCGCTCAAATCAAAGGAAAAGCTTGTTATCACTCTAGAGGCCATGTTTATGACCCATATCTTTAAGAAACTTGATCAGAATGTTTATATTGATGATTCCAAGGCCAAGTTTAACAGGTGAGCGATATAGGGTCATCATGACCCTCTTGTTAACAACTGTTTTCAATTATCAAAACTCAATTTAGAGTAGTTAGTTGTTTTGTAGGCATTCTATCCTATAAACAGCCATAGTAGTGTGATATATTGCATCATTAAAGGGAGGTAATATAATAACAAAGTAAGGGAGGTAATATAATAACAAAGTTTTAGAATTACTGCTGCATATGGGGAAGCCAAATATCAATGAGAAAACAATAAATTTGTAGGAAAATATATAAGATGAATGAAACTTAAAATTTGTATAAGTAATCTAGTTATGTTTTGAGTCAGTATTTTATGAAAAAATTAAAAGAATTTGAATAATGGAAAACAAAAAAGAATGAGTTGTCAAAGTCAAGGTGACAGTATACTGAATACTTTGTAAACAAGTCTCCTCATTTGAAGCATATGTGTTTTAAAACCAGCTCTTGTTTAAAAAAATTTATTAGCTCACCTGTCACGTAGTGACAAGGTGAGCTTTTGTGATCGCCGTATGTCCGTCGTCCGTTGGCGGCGTCCGTCCACAATTTCTTGTGGACACGATAGAGACCACAGTTTGCAATTGATTTTAATCAAACTTGCACAAAACTTGTATTGGCATAATATCTTGTTTCCTTTCGAAAACTGGCCAGATCCCATAATGGGTTCCAGTTTTATGGCCCCTTAAAGGGCCAAAATTTGCTATTTTGGCTTGTGAACATGATAGAGACCACAGTTTACAATCAATTTTAATCAAACTTGCACACAACTTGTATTGGCATAATATCTCGGTTCCTGTTGAAAACTGGCCAGATCCCATTATGGGTTCCTGTGTTATGGCCCCTTAAAGGGCAAAAACTTGCTATTTTGGCTTTTGCAGCCATATAGAGACTTCATTTATGGTTTGATTTGATACAAACTTGCAAGATATCTTTAACAACAATAGATCTTGGATTCCATGATAAATTCGTTGGATCCAATCATAGTTTCTGGAGTTACAGCCCCTAATTGACCCCTGAAAGAGCCAAAATTTGTTAATTTTTACCTTGTGAACACGATAGAAGTGACATTTTATATTTGATTTTAAGCACACTTACACACAACTTAAGTCACAATAAGATCTTGGTTCCTTTCGAAAACCGGCTAGATTCCATCTTGGGTTCTAGAGTTACTGGCCTTAAAAGGGGCAAAATTTTCTATTTTGGCCCTTTCAGCCATATAGAGGTTTCATTTATGCTTTGATTTGATACAAACTTGCACAGAATGTTTATCTTGATGATCTCTAGGCCAACTTTAAAACTGGGTCATGTGGGGTCAAAAACTAGGTCATCCAGTCGAATCAAAGGAAAAGCTTGTTGATACTATTGAGGCCACATTTATGACCCTATCTTCATGGAACTTGGTCAGAATATTCATCTTGATGATTCCTAGGCCACGTTCGAAACTGGGTCATGTGGGGTCAAAAACTAGGTCACCACTCAAATCAAAGGAAAAGCTTGTTAACACTCTTGAGACCACATTTATGACCCTATCTTCATGAAACTTGGTCAGAATGTTTATCTTGATGATTCCTAGGCCAAGTTCGAAATTGGGTCATGTTTTTGAAGGTACAGCATAGATATTTGGACCAAATGTATAACTTTTGATACAGATTTCAATACTCGTCTTTAATATATTCTTTACCCTGACCTACTGAGCTACTTTCTTGTTTTTGAAGTTACAGCAAAGAGATTTGGACCACCTGTATAATATTTTAAGAGATTTCAGTACTTTTTATGCCCCCGAAGGGAGGCATATAGTTTTTGAACCGTCTGTCAGTCTGTCGGTCTGTCCGCAATTTTCGTGTCTGGTCCATATCTTTGTCATCGATGGATGGATTTTTAAATAACTTGGCATGAATGTGTACCACAGTAAGACGATGTGTCGCGCAAGACCCAGGTCCGTAGCTCAAAGGTCAAGGTCACACTTAGACGTTAAAGGATAGTGCATTGATGGGCGTGTCCGGTCCATATCTTTGTCATCGATGGATATATTTTCAAATAACTTGGCATGAATGTGTACCACAGTAAGACGACGTGTCGCGCGCGAGACCCAGGTCCGTAGCTCAAAGGTCAAGGTCACACTTAGACGTTAAAGGATAATGCATTGATGGGCGTGTCCGGTCCATATCTTTGTCATGGATGGATGGATTTTCAAATAACTTGGCATGAATGTGTACCACAGTAAGACGACGTGTTGCGTGCAAGACTTAGGTCCGTAGCTCAAAGGTCAAGGTCACACTTAGACGTTAAAGGATAGTGCATTGATGGGCGTGTCCGGTCCATATCTTGGTCATCAATGGATGGATTTTCAAATAACTTGGCATAAATGTGTACCACAGTAAGACAACGTGTCGCGCGCAAGACCCAGGTCCGTAGCTCAAAGGTCAAGGTCACACTTAGACGTTAAAGGATAGTGCATTGATGGGTGTGTCCGGCCCATATCTTTGTCATCGATGGATGGATTTTCAAATAACTTGGCATGAATGTGTACCACAGTAAGACGACGTGTCACACGCAAGACCCAGGTCCGTAGCTCAAAGGTCAAGGTCACACTTAGACGTTAAAGGTCATTTTTCATGATAGTGCATTGATGGGCATGTTCGGTCCATATCTTTGTCATTCATGCATGGATTTTAAAATAACTATGCATGAATGTGTGACACAGTAAGACGACGTGTTGCGCGCAAGACCCAGCTCCGTAAGTCAAAGGTCCTAAACTCTAACATCGGCCATAACTATTCATTCAAAGTGCCATCGGGGGCATGTGTCATCCTATGGAGACAGCTCTTGTTTTGAATAATCTTTACCATGACCTACTCACCTAGTTTTTTGTTTTTGAAGCTTTAGCAAAGAAATTTGTTCAAGCAAGCAACTAAACTCAGGTGAGCGATATAGGGCCATAATGGCCCTCTTGTTTGTTATTGTTGCATACAATTTCTTAAAAAATGTTGGTCATATGCCTTTCTATTTAAAAAAACAACAAAACATTGTATTACAAAATGTCTTTATGATATGGCTGATTGTTGCATGAAAAAATACCTTTCTTATTTAACTGAAGCGGTATGGAGAGACATGCTTTTACTAAAAGCATTCCCTGGTTTTAAAATGTTAAGCAATTCAGTTGTGATTATATATTTCCTGTTATTTATCTTTGATGTGCATAGGCTTTTATACAGTTACTAAACATGGCATGGGTTTCATTTTTTAAGAGAAGTGTAAAATCCATAGATTTTTAGCTCGTCTGATTTTCTAAAAAAACCTACAAGGTATTGTCGTCACTTGACCGTCAGTGTTGGCGTTGGTTAAATTTTTTGTCCACCTTTTCTAAAAAATTATAACAGCTACAGCTTTGAAACTTTGCACGCTTGTTTATCATCATTAGATGACTATCTAGACCAAGAAACATAACTCTAACCTGCATTTTGTCAGAATTATGAACCTTTTTATACTTAGAAAGTCTGTACTATAATTCTTTTCTTACATATTTTCCAGCACTTGCAGACGAGTGATGACACCTGTAGGCGGTGCTCTTGTTTTCCAGTTTTACTGTTTTTTATACTTCTTTGTCATAATTATTAATCCCCCGCCGTGGCGGAGGGATTATAGGAATGGTCTGCGTCCGTCCTTCCGTCCGTCCGTCCTTCCTTCCGTCCGTAACAAAATCGTGTCCGGTCCATATCTCTTAAACCCCTTGAAGGATTTTCATGAAACTTGGGTCAAATGATCACCTCATCAAGACGATGTGCAGAACCCATGAGTCAGCCTTGTCGGTTCAAGGTCAAGGTCACAACTCAAGGTCAAAGGTTTTAGCCTGCCATTTTGTGTCCGCTCTATATATCCTAAACCCCTGGAAGGAATTTTATAAAACTTGGGTCAAATGATCACCTCATCAAGACGATGTGCAGAACCCATGAGTCAGCCTTGTTGGTTCAAGGTCAAGGTCACAACTCAAGGTCAAAAGTTTGAGCCTGCCATTTTGTGTCCGCTCTATATCTCCTAAACCCCTTGAAGGAATTTTATAAAACTTGGGTCAAATGATCACCTCATCAAGACGTTGTGCAGAACCCATGAGTCAGTCATGCCAGCTCAAGGCCAAAGTCACAACTTAGGGTCAAAGGTTTGAGCCTTCCATTTTGTGTCTGCTCTATATTTCCTAAACCCCTTGAAGGATTTTCATCAAACTTGGGTCAAACGATCACCTCATCAAGGCGATGTGCAGAACTTATGAGTCAGCCATGTCGGCTCAAGGTCAAGGTCACAACTGAAGGTCAAAGGTTGAGCCTTCCATTTCGTGTCCGCTCTATATCTCCTAAACCCCTTGAAGGAATTTTATAAAACTTGGGTCAAATGATTACCTCATCAGAACGATGTGCAGAAATTATTAGTCAACCATGCCAGCTCAAGGTCAAGGTCACAACTAAGGGTCGAAGGTTTGAGCCTTCCATTTGGTGTCCACTCTGTATCTCCTTAACCCCTTGAAGGATTTTCATCAAACTTGGGTCAAATGATCACCTCAGACTTTGTGCAGAATTCATGAGTCAGCCATGTCAGTTCAAGGTCAAGGTCACAGCTAAAATCAAAGGTTTACCCTTTCACTATCCATAGCAGTGGCGGGGGATTTAGCTGTCTTTCAGACTGCCTTGTAAGCCTATGGCAACAGCTACTGGATGTGATTTTCCTGCTGTTGGTACAGTTTATTGCTCAAGACCTACCTCTTCCTTTTCAGACAGGTACAGGGTATAATTTACATGCAGTTGGTGCAGTTTATAGCTCAAGACTTACCTCTTCTTTTTCAGACAAGTACAGGGTATAATTTACATGCTGTAGATGCAGTTTATAGCTCAAGATTTACCTCTTCCTTTTCAGACAGGTACAGGGTATAATTTACATGCAGTTGGTACAGTTTATAGCTCAAGACTTACCTCTTCTTTTTCAGACAAGTACAGGGTATAATTTACATGCAGTTGGTGCAGTTTGTAGCTCAAGATTTACCTCTTCTTTTTCAGACAGGTACAGAGTATAATTTACATGCTGTTGGTACAGTTTATAGCTCAAGACTTACCTCTTCTTTTTCAGACAAGTACAGGGTATAATTCACATGCTGTTGGTACAGTTTATAGCTCAAGACTTACCTCTTCTTTTTCAGACAAGTACAGGGTATATTTTTACATGCTGTTGGTACAGTTTATAGCTCAAGACTTACTTCTTCTTTTTCAGACAAGTACAGGGTATAATTTACATGCTGTTGGTACAGTTTATAGCTCAAGACTTACCTCTTCTTTTTCAGACAGGTACAGAGTATAATCTACATGCTGTTGGTACAGTTTATAGCTCAAGACTTACCTCTTCTTTTTCAGACAGGTACAAAGTATAATTTACATGCTGTTGGTACAGTTTATAGCTCAAGACTTACCTCTTCTTTTTCAGACAGGTACAGAGTATAATTTACATCCTGTTGGTACAGTTTATAGCTCAAGACTTACCTCTTCTTTTTCAGACAGGTACAGAGTATAATTTACATGCTGTAGATGCAGTTTATAGCTCAAGACTTACCTCTTCTTTTTCAGACAGGTACAGGGTATAATTTACATGCTGTTGGTGCAGTTTATAGCTCAAGACTTACCTCTTCTTTTTCAGACAAGTACAGGGTATAATTTACATGCTGTTGGTGCAGTTTATAGCTCAAGACTTACCTCTTCTTTTTCAGACAAGTACAGGGTATAATTTACATGCTGTTGGTGCAGTTTATAGCTCAAGACTTACCTCTTCTTTTTCAGACAAGTACAGGGTATAATTTACATGCTGTAGATGCAGTTTATAGCTCAAGACTTACCTCTTCTTTTTCAGACAAGTGCAGGGTATAATTTACATGCTGTAGATGCAGTTTATAGCTCAAGATTTACCTCTTCTTTTTCAGACAAGTACAGGGTATAATTTACATTCTGTTGATGCAGTTTATCACTCAAGATTTATCTCAGGAAGAACTTGATAAAGGTACAGGATGTAGCCAGGAAAATCTTGATGCTAACGATTTTAAACCACAGGACTGGACAGGTAATTTTATATTAAATCTGTAGACTTGAGTTAAGGTTGTTTGATATGGTCATCCAATTGATTTATTTTCTGAAATTATCTTAACAGATTAATTTGTCAACTAGGTCAGTATGCCAGCAATCTCAGTATGAAACAATTCTGTGAAATAGAAAACTCATAAAATTCTGATTTAATCCACTCAAGGAATCTTGACCAAAGACTCTGCTGTCAAAGTTTGCCACATATCTATCTGTCTTATGTGGAGAAATTTTCAGTCATATATGGAGAAGTTGTCATTTATATGTAGAGAAGTTGTCATGTATATTTGGAGAAGTTGTCAGCTATGTGTTGCAAAGTTGTCAGCTACATTTAGAGAAGTTGTCAGTTGACTTGTATGTGGAGAAGTTAACAATTATATGTGGAGAGGTCAGTAATATTTGGAGAAAGTATCAGTTATATTTGGAGAAGATGTCAGTTTTATGTTGAGACGTTGTCAGTTATGTGTAGAGAAGTTGTCACTAGTATTTGAAGTAGTTGTCAATCATATGTTGAGTAGTCTGTTATATTTGGAGAAGTTTTCAAATAAACGTGGAGAGGTTGTCAGTTATATTTGGAGAAGTTTTCAAATAAACGTGGAGAGGTTGTCAGTTATATTTGGAGAAGTTTTCAAATAAACGTGGAGAGGTTGTCAGTTATATTTGGAGAAGTTTTCAAATAAACGTGGAGAGGTTGTCAGTTATATTTGGAGAAGTTTCAAATAAACGTGGAGAGGTTGTCAGTTATATTTGGAGAAGTTTTCAAATAAACGTGGAGAGGTTGTCAGTTATATTTGGAGAAGTTTTCAAATAAACGTGGAGAGGTTGTCAGTTATATTTGGAGAAGTTTTCAAATAAACGTGGAGAGGTTGTCAGTTATATTTGGAGAAGTTTTCAAATAAACGTGGAGAGGTTGTCAGTTATATTTGGAGAAGTTTTCAAATAAACGTGGAGAGGTTGTCAGTTATATTTGGAGAAGTTTTCAAATAAACGTGGAGAGGTTGTCAATTATATTCGGAGAAGTTTTCAAATATATTGTAGAACCATTACAGCTGTCTGATGGTAAGACCAGTTTAGAAGTGATTTTCCATAATTTCTAATTGGCACTGTGAATTACTGCCCTTAGGGCCCACTACCAAGTTTATATTTCTTGCACACTGGACTGACATTTCCTGTAATTTTACCCATACTGGCGAAACTGATCTGGAGCCCCTCATGCCAGATGACTTGTACTGTTAAATACAACTTAGGACTAAAAATGCGATAAAAATCAAATACCTTGATAGTTGCTGACCATTCCTTATAGCATATTTCTCAATTCAAAATAGATAATTTCATGGTAAAAACAACATTACACTACAACTGATAAAAACTAAACTGGAACTTTGTTGTTGTTGGTCACTGAAACATCATGATGTCACTTCTGTTTATACTTGTTAATCTCTTGCTCTATGTTTAAATATGCTTCTATAGAGTAAGGGTGCTACAAAGAAAGAATTCAATTTGCTATATATTTTCTGTAATTTCTAAAATATGGTATACAAGAAAAATAATGTAGCACTGGTTGTAGATGCAGGTGGGAATATCCGGTTCTCCGGTAACTGTTTTAGCAGTAACTCAGCAGAGCCTCATTACTGCTGAGACAGTTACCCTCGAACTGGATATTCCAATCTGCATCTACAACCAGTGACAGATTATTATGGTCTTTTGTCAAATCATCATAAATCCACCTGTATGCATGCAGAGTCTGCTTACGTTGTATCAGAGTCACACAAAAATTTAGCTGCATTAATATAAGTGCCTGTTAATATTTGGTCTACATTCTACATATCACGCTGAGTACTTTTATTAGTGATGATTAAAAACATTTAAACCCCTTTTCTTCCCAGTCAGTCCACATGATTGAGTTGTCATGATCAGATAATTAAATAGATGATGATATTAATGTACTACTTGATGTTGATTAGATTTAATTATATACAGTTATATTTAGTTTTGAAAATTTTGTTTTATCCATTATGAGAAGAAAGTCAAAAAGATAAATCCTGCAGATAGCATCCTCTTAATTTTTTAATTGTTTATCATTTTATATTTCAGTTCCACTGTTGTTCTGCAGTTCAGTCGCAGTATTCTCGTTGCTGATTCTTATGTGTTTTTTCAAAGCGGAGTACAGACGTATGAATGCTGAACAAAGAATAGCTGCAGAGAAAATCATGAATCAAACAATAGAATACCCACCACCAGAATTAACAACTTAACAGTAGTAAAAATCCAATTTAAGGTTGTTTTTCACTCAGGTTATGCCTATAACTTTCAAAGTTATTTATCTGTATATGCTGTCACATTGACCATATGCTAGCATTTTTGTTAAAAAAATGTGACCTTGCTGTTGTAATTCATTTTTGGTTAACAACTGCCTTGTTAACCAGTTTGATTAAGATCAAAACCCTGATCTTATAAATTATAACATAAACTTTCCACAAATTGGAAGTTGCAGTGTGAATGTGACAGATTGGTATGCAATAATAATGTTGCACAAATTTGAATGGATTATTTTTGACCAGTAAGGAAGAAGATATATATCAAGTCATATTCTCTGCTCTGTCATCTCCTGTTGTTATGTGACGTTTTAGTAATCTTTTTTATACAATATTTAACCCTTAGCCTGCTGCAGGCGAATTTAACAGCCTTTGCAAACAGCTTGGAACCAGATCAGACGCCGATTAAATCGGCGTCTGATCAGGTTCCAAGCTGTTTGCTACTCTGACAATATTTCTACCAATTTTGGAGCAAATTGAATGAACTTTACAATTTTAGCAGACGACATTTCCAGCAGACGACAATTTATCTAGCATGCTAAAGGTTAATGTAACACTACTAGTTGCTTCATTCTTGACTGACTGAAGTACATGTCTCAACATTCCTGTATTAGTGAGTCACATATACTTGGGAATAAGAATTGCCAAAAACTGCTCAATTTTATTTTGTCTGCAATTATTTTCAGTCTTCAAAATCAAACATGTTATTCATCTTTCTTAACCATTGTATAAAAAACTTTCTAGGGTAATATTTACATTTTAATGTGAACTGTAGTTTACATGACTGTACTGCTGAAATACTTCAACCACTACTGTGCAATACAAATGTAGTCGTTAATTTCCTTAAGATGTATGCTTGTACGTAGCAGATTTCTTAACAATATGTTTATTTTGATGAGGAGAAGACCTACCTTTAATGATATAAAAAATTAACCTAAATTAGCATCTGTTTCTACTAAATTTTACTGGACATATCTTGTATCATATTTTGATGCACTCTCACTTTATATGCCCCCTTTCTCATTAGACTTTCAATTTAGGGTTTGATGGTGTTTTTTTTTCACCATATCTCTGTTGTTACTAAATGTATTTGATTCAAACTTAGAAGAGTTGTTTCGCATCATCCCCCACATCTTATTGCACAAGGTCTATAACTCTGGCAGCAATATTTTTATGAAAATATAGGTTTTGATGCACTTTTGCTTTATCTCAATTATTACTTCCTGGATTCAATCCAAATTTGAAATAATTGTTCCACATTATTAGTCACATGATTTGACAGATAGTGCAGTACTGTTGAGGAAATATTCCATGAATTATGTCCCTTTTATACTTAGTTAATGTTTTGGGACAATTTCACTCTATCTCTGTTATTTAAGAAATAATTTATAGTAGAAGAATGTTTTAACACTATTTATGCACAATGGGTGGTTATACATTGTTGTAGTAGAGCGCACTGTTTCCTGTGAAAGATCCTGTTTATGTTTGCATTGATAAATGAATTAATGGTATAAAAAATTATGTAAAGTTGTAACAACTTGTTAATCAAAAGAAGTTCTGTGTGTTTCATAATTTTTTTATGCCTTTCTGTCATTATAATATTTATGAATGTTAATTGTTTAAATTTTTTGTTTATACAATATAAAATCATTTGTCATTTGATACATGCATAATCCTGTTTCCTTGCCAAAGCTATGCACTATTTTATTTAGCACTTTCTTTATTCTTTTTACTGTACATACTTACAGGGGCACACCTCAAGATTTATGTCTCACACCTCCAGACTTATGTCTGTATTTTAAACAGCTTACTTCCAGACTTGAGGCTGTCATTAAAGGACACTCCGCCAGATTGGTATCTATGCTTAAAAGGGTAAACCTGCATATTTATATCTTTACTTAAAGGGGAACACCTGCAGATTTATATCTATATTTAAAGGGGCAGGCCTCCGGATTTATGTCTGTACATTAAATGGCACACATGCAGACTAGAAGCACACCACAAGATTTATTTCTGTTCTTTAAGCAGCAAACCTCCAGATATATGTCTGTATTTGAATGGACACCCTCTAGACTTGTGTGTATACTTAAAGGGATGGGGGCACACCGCTAGACAAATAAATTTGACATTTTTTTAGCTTGACTATTCAAAGAATAGGGGAGCTATCCTACTCGCCCCGGCGTCGGCGTTAGCGTGAGCGTCTCACAAATGTTAAAGTTTGCGTACCACCCCAAATATTTTCAAAGTCCATTGAGATATTGCTTTCATATTTTGCATACTTGTTTACCATCATGACTCAAGTCTGTAAACAGGAGCAGACAACTCTATCAAGCATTTTGACTGAATTATGACCCCTTTTCGACTTAGAATAAATGTTAAAGTTTGCGTACCACCCCAAATATTTTCAAAGTCCATTGAGATATTGCTTTGATATTTTTCATACTTGTTTACCATCATGACCCCAGTCTGTAAAAAGGAGGAGGCCACTCTATCAAGCATTTTGACTGAATTATGGCCCCTTTTTGACTTAGAATAAATGTTAAAGTTTGCGTACCACCCCAAATATTTCAAAGTCAATTGAGATATTGCTTTCATATTTTGCATACTTGTTTACCATCATGACCCCAGTCTGTAAAAAGGAGGAGGCAACTCTATCAAGCATTTTGACTGAATTATGGCCCCTTTTCGACTTAGAATAAATGTTAAAGTTTGCGTACCACCCCAAATATTTTCAAAGTCCATTGAGATATTGCTTTCATATTTTACATACTTGTTTACCATCATGACCGCAGTCTGTAAAAAGGAGGAAGCAACTCTATCAAACATTTTGACTGAATTATGACCCCTTTTTGACTTAGAATATGCTTATTGTAATGTTAAAATTTTACTCATTGCTTATATTATACTATCAAGCACTGAGAATAGTCGAGCGTGCTGTCCACTGACAGCTCTTGTTTTCATTTCTTAGTAATTGTTTTTAAAAAGGAAAAAAGAATTGATTCATTGAGTTCTATTCAGTATTTACAAACACACTTCTATAAACTTTGAAATATGTAAAAAAGCTCTGCAGCATTTCTGATGCATTAAAAATGACTAACCTCATACCACCCTCTGAAATATGGGCTTAAATTATAATGATTAATGATATTTTTATCTTTTTTTTTTAAATTGCCATCTGAAAAAATAAGATACCTTGATATACAGCTGGTGTTCCTTAAATACATTGTATTTCCAAAATATTTCTACAGAGGTTGAATGCTTATAAGTGCATCTAATATTACATATATGACTATAATGAAACATTATTATCCAAAGAAGCAAAAATGTTCAAATCAGTGAATAGGAAGCTTGTTTTTCATTTTGATTCCATACCATGCATTAACATTGGTGTAAGCAGAAAAAAATTCGAAAATACAGTTTATGAATTTAAAGGTTTTCAGCAGTTAACATTGGTGATAGCAGGAACTATTGGTAGTTTCAGTTAAATTAAAGATTTGTCAGCAGTCAACATTGGTGTAAGCAAACAATAGGTATCGGAATATCCACTTAGTTTTAAGGTTGTCAGCAGTTAACATTGGTGTAAGCAGAAAACATTGGAATATCCAGTGTATTTTAAGGTTTTCAGCAGTTGACATTGGTGTAAGCAGAAACGATTGAAATATCTAATGTACGTAAAGGTTGTCAGTTAACTGGTTTAAACAAAAAACATCAGAATATCCCGTATATATTTAGGTCGTCAGCAGTTGACACTGGTGTAAGCAGAAACCATTGGAATATCTATTGAATGTTAAGGTTGTCAGTAGTAGACTTTGGTTTAAACAAAAAACATCAGAATATCCCGTAAACTTGAAGAAAAAATATCAAAATTAGTTCTCTGATATCATGTATGTAAACACTTACTGAATGGCTCCCTATTATCAATACAACAATAGTAAAATCTTTTTCTCCTCGGTCCTTTGGACTGAAGGACTGGAGGCAGATAGTATTGACTATTGAAAGGGAAGTCATTCAATAAGTGTATGAAATGATGTAACATGGTGTACTTTGACGTTTATTTATTTACATATGATTTAATAAATGTATTTCATATTTATACATATTGTATTAAGATACAAGTTGTATATTATATTATATCCAGATATTTTGTTGTTAGAAATAATGAATAAAAAAAAAATCATGTGAATGTATGTTTTTAAGCCAAACCAAAGTTTGCATACCATATAAATGAGTTTTGTATAATGTTATGTTTTAGTGTTTTCCATGATACATTATATATCATCTCATTTACTGATCAAGTGTTGTTCAGAATGTTAAAAGAATGTATTTGTGTGTTGATATTACATGCAGAGCTGATTTCTGTGATAAATATATCAGTAGAGATTATATATCCCATTGTTCTCTTGTTTGTTCTTAGATGTAACATGACTAACGAGTTTGATGTTTAAACTGTGTTGACGATCAAAAGTGTAACACCAAATTTTTAAAAGTTTGGTCAACCTATCCATGATAAAGTTTCCATTGATTTTTCTTTAAATACAGGGCAATGCCATTGATTTATACCTCCTTAATCACTCCAAGGGTTGTAAACATATTTTTCTTTTAATTTTCAAAATGTCTGGATTAGTTTGTGAATTTGTCATGACATCAAAAACAATTTGGAATAGTATTTTCAACTGTAAAATGCATCCATTTTGGGCACCAAAAGGTTTGATATTTTCGTTTTGATTTTACTTGTGGATGCATCATTATTAAACTTTTTATAACTTTTCTTAGCATAAAAGCAGCATTTCCATGTAAAACAATTTTAGGAAAGAATCTTAGCATTTCAATTGGGCCATAATTTTACAGGGTCGTATAATTATGCCCCTTTACTTTTTGTTTATTTTTAATATATTTTCTCTATACAGCTAGTCAAACCTGTGTTGAAGACCACCTCTGAACACTGTCTCTAAAGACCACATGTTTTGTTTCCCATTTTAACATTTACAGTGTATTTTAACCTGTGAATAAAGACCACCTCCCAATAAAGACCACATTTTGACTCTCCCAAGGGTGGATTTTATAGACAGGTTTGTATTTATGTTATTATAGAAGGGATTTGATTTAAACTTTTTAATTGTTCCACATCATCACACGCATCATATGACACAAGGGCCATAACCTCTCACCTATATTTCATGAATTATCACCACTTTTTAGCTTGACTAAAGAATAGTAGAGCTATTCGACTCGCCCATGCGTCGGTGTCGGCGTTGGCGACCCGATTTAGTTAAGTTTTTGTATGTAAGCGGTATCTCAGTAACCACTTGTGGGAATGGATTGAAACTTCACACACTTTTTTACTGTGATAAACTGACTTACATTGCACAGGTTCCATAACTCTGTTTTGCTTTTTTACAAAATTATGCCCCTTTTTCGACTTAGAAATTTTTGGTTAAGGTTTTGTATTATTATTATTATTATTATTATACCAGATTTATATCGGTATGTAAGCTGGTATCTCAGTACCCACTAATGGGAATGGATTGAAACTCCACACATTCGTTCACTGTCATCATCTGACTTGCACTAAGCAGGTCCCATAACTCTACTTTGCATTTTTAGCTCACCTGTCACATAGTGACAAGGTGAGCTTTTGTGATCACCCTTCGTCCATCGTCAGTCTGTCCGTCTCGTGCGTCCGTGCGTCAACAATTTCTTGTCTGCACGATAGTGGTTTCATTTATGATTTTATTTTAACCAAACTTGCACACAACTTGTATCACCATAAGATCTCGGTTCCTTTCTTGAACTGGCCAGATCCCATTATGGGTTCCAGAGTTATGGCCCCTGAAAGGGCCAGAATTAGCTATTTTGACCTTGTCTGCACAATAGCAGCTTTATTTATGATTTGATTTTTACCAAACTGGAACACAACTTGTATCACCATAAGATCTTGGTTCCTTTCTTGAACTGGTCAGATTCCATTATGGGTTCCAGAGTTATGGCCCCTGAAAGGGCCAGAATTAGCTATTTTGACCTTGTCTGCACAATATCAGCTTCATTTATGATTTTATTTTAACCAAACTTGCACACAACTTGTATCACCATAAGATCTTGGTTCCTTTCTTGAACTGGCCAGATTCTATTATGGGTTCCAGAGTGATAGCCCCTGAAAAGGCAAGAATTAGCTATTTTGACCTTGTCTGCACAATAGCAGCTTCATTTATGACTTGAATTTAATCAGACTTGCACAAAACTTGTATCACCATAAGATCTTGGTTCCTTTCTTGAACTGGCCAGATTCCATCATGGGTTCCAGAGTTATGGCCCCTTAAAGGTCCAAAGTTGGCTATTTTGGCTTTTGCAGCCATATAGAGATTTCATTTATGGTTTTATTTGATACAAACTTCCAATATATCTTCAACAACAATAAATCTTGGATTCCATAACAAATCAGATCCATTCGTAGGTTCCAGAGTTATTTTATCTTATATCTGATTACCTCCCCTGATTGTAATCAAAATGGATTTATATCAGTAAGTACTTATAGGACTTATTTGAAATTTCATTATTGTCATTAGTTGGACTGAGCCAATGAGGGTAGGTAACTATGGACTGATTTTATTTCAAATTACCTCCCTTTATTTCATATTAAAATGGGTATATCTCCGTAACTAATGAAGATACTGATCTGAAATTTCATTTATGTCAACAGATTTATTTGGCAGATCCTTCTTTTGTTCACTTACAATCATTTTTTCTTTAATTACTTCCCTTTTACGTTACTATAAATAGCTTATTTATAGTAACTTTTTTATCATTGGCCGTAGGGAAAATCCGAGACCACTTTTCTGTGGTACAACATGGATGGTACCTCCACTTTTTAGGTGTATTTTGACATATCTGTACCTTGTAAGAATTATTTTTTTTATTTTTGGTTTATTTTCTTCCCTTTGTTATTCCTGTCCTTTGGACTTAGATATTTTTTCTGAGGACCTACTTGTCCTCAAGTGCAATGATAACAGGTGAGCGATATAGGGCCATCATGGCCCTCTTGTTTCAAAATTATGACCCTTTTTTCACTTAGAAGTTTTTGGTTAAGGTTTTGTATGTAAGCTGGTATTTCAGTACTCACTAATGGGAATGGATTGAAACTTCACACACTTGTTCACTGTCATGATCTGACATGCACTATGCAGGTCCCATAACTCTACTTTCCATATTTTTCAAAATTATGCCCCTTTTTTGACGTAGCAGTTTTTGGTTAAGTTTTTGTATGTAAGCTGGTATCTCAATATGTATTAATGGGAAAGGATTGAAACTTCACACACTTGTTCAGTCATGATAATTATGACATGCAGTGCAAAGGTTCAATAATTCTACTTTGCAATTTTACAAAATTATGCCCCTTTTTCAACTTAGCAGTTTTGGCTTAAATTCTTATATGTAAGCTGGTATCTCAGTACCCACTAATTGAAATGGATTGAAACTTCACACACTTGTCCACTGTCATGAGCTGATAAGCACTGTGCAGGTTCCATAACCCTGTTTCCCATTTTTACAAAATTATGCCCCTTTTTCAACTTTCGTATTCATCCAATTAACAAGGCTGTTGAATAGTCCAGCGTTGGATAGTCTTGTTACTTAGAAGGTGAGTTATTGTGATCACACTGTGTCTTTTGTGCATGCGTGTGTGCATCTGTCTGTCTGTCTGTTCGTTGTCAGCAATTTATTTAAATGACATCTCTAAAACCACTAGATGGATTTTGATGAAACTTGGCCTGGTTGTTCCTTGGGTGGTCCTCTACCAAAGTTTGCAAACGGTTCTTCTTTGTTGCACATAGGGGCCACTAAAGCTAAAAATAGAAATATCTTTAAACAACATCTAAATTGTTGGTCCAATGATAAAATAATTTCACACAAATGGTTGAAGCTTCTACCAAGATCGGTCAAATTATTCTGATTCATCAAAAAACGTGGCTGCCAGAGTCCTGGTCACTTTTCTCAATATGAATATATTTATAGTCAAAACCTTGAAAATCTTCTTGTGTGAAACTGTTGGCCCAATCTTAAAATTATTTTACACAGATGATACTTTTGTGACCCTCTACCAAGAATATACAAATTATTATCCCCCGACGAAGTCGGAGGGATATAGTTTTGGCGTTGTCCATCCGTCTTTCCGTCCGTCCATCCTTCTGTCCGTCCATCCAGAGCCATTATCTAGGAAATGGTTGGGAATATTTAAATAAAACTTCATATACATGTTCACCACTATGAGGTTATGGGGCCTGTCAAGTTTCAGTCAGATTGCCTAAGTACCACCAGATTTATGGATGGCCCTTAGAAGCTTCTAGTGTTAACTATATAGGGTACTATAAATATGGCTATTTCTGCTTCATAACTATATATTTGACCTAGAACTATGAAACTTAAATTAAATTTAGATCACCATAATGTGGTTATGCACACACAGTTTCGTCTGGATTTCTTTAGTAACTTCAGAGTTATTGCCCTTTAATTGTTTAAAAATCCACATATTTTTACATAACAAACTTACCATTTGGTAGAATTTCATTAAACTTCTTTCATTCTTTTCCATGAATATTTATTATAAACATAAAGTTGTGTACCCACACCTGGTCACCCCCTTGCCTTTGCCACACCCCCCCCCCCTCCCCCCCCCCCCCCCCCTAAAAAAAAAGTTTTTTTCATCCTTATTTTAGATTTTTTTTCAAACCTTCCATGAATATTTATCAACATGCAAAGTTGTACTGTTCCCCCACCTCACTCCTCCACCCAGTCATGCCCACCACCCCTATCACGCATCCCTCCCCCACTCCCAACAGTTGTTTTATTAGTTTTTAATTTTCCATCAATATTTATAATCAACATGTGAAGTTTTGTACCCTCACCCCTCCCCCACCCCCCAACCACCCTCCAACAAAAAAAAAATATTTATTTTTTTTCCATTCCTTTTTTTAAAAAATGTTCAAGCCTTCAACATGTGAAGTTGTAACCACACCCACCCCACCACCAGCCATGTTCAAGATATCTTACTTGATTGTGCTCTCTTAAGGCATCTGTACTTTTATGTCAAATGTACATGTTAAACAGCAACACTTGGTGCCAAACTACTTGAAGACAACATTTCGTTCTAGTTACACTTCAAGTTCACATTTCAAATAACTCCATTTAATTCTAAAAGCTAACTTATTACAGTAAACATATTCCATTCAAAATAATTTCTTTAGTCAGGATCAACGTAACATACATTTATTATGTACACTTTAAACATTCATTTTCTGTTAAATTGATTTTGACTAATGAAATTATTTGTTTCTTAGTAACATCCTTAACTTTTTGCCGGATATATTTTTTTGCCATTCCTCACCACAAACCCTTTTGGCGGATAATACCAATTCACCGAATTTACTTGTTTCAATTCATTTAAACACATGGCCACCACAGGGCATGGTCACTTTCTCTATATGTATACATGTATAGCAGAAACTTAAAAAATTTTGTGTGAAACTGCTGGGCCGATTTTAAAATAATTTCACACAAATTGTCTACCAAGATTGTTGAAATTATTTTGATTTGTTATAAAACATAGCTACCAGGAGGAGTTGTCACGTTTTCATTATATGTATATATTGGAAACTTTAAAAATGTTCTTGTCGGAAACAGCAGGCCCAATTTTAAAACAATTTCAATATGATTTCACAGACATTTTCCTTGCGTAACCATCTACCAAAACTGTTCATGCAAGGAATGTAACTTGGGTGTGCGATCTAGGGCCATCATGGCCCTCCTGTTTATGTTTTTTCACCATATTTCTGTTGTTACCAAATGAATTTGATATCATCACCCACATCATATGACATGAGGTCCATAACTCTCACATCAATATTTTATAAATTTTGCCCCTTTTTTACTTAAATTTCAGATTAAATTTATGAGTAAGACCTTTAACCTTTAGTTTGCTGCTGGCAAGTGATTCTGCCTTTGCGACCAGTGCAGACCAAGATCAGCCTGCACATCCAAGCAGTCTTATCATGGTCTGCACTGTTTGCTGTTCAGTCAGTATATTTTCAGTGAACACCCCTTCAAATAATAAATGGTATTTTCCACATTGAATGATGGACCAGTCCATTTTAGAAATTTAGTAGGCTAAAGGTTAAACAATTTCTTCTCATGAAATGCTTGATGGTTCTTCATAAAACTTGGTCTGTAGCATCATCATAAAGTCTTTGCCAAAATTTTCAAATGGGGATAATTGGCCCCTTTAAGGGACCACTAGAGCAAAAAATAAAAATATCTTTGAATGGATTTTTCTTATGAACCACTTGATTGAACTTCATTAAACTTGATCTGTAACATCATTATTAGGTCCTCTCATAAATTTTTTCAAATGGTGGCACTTTTCCACTTTTAGGGGCTGTTAGTGCTAAATATGGAAATAGCTTTAAACAACTTCTCATCATGTATCTACATCAAGCTTGATCTGTAGGATAATTGCAAGGTCCTCTCCAAATCTGACCAAAAGAGGGTCACTTTGCCCTTTGTAGAGGCTGCTAGAGCTAAAAATAGAAATACCTTTAAATTACTTCTACTCAGTTGAACTGCTAGACTACCGGAAATCGCTGTTAAAATTTCATATTCAATACTGTATGTATAGAACCCGAGTGAGAGCTAATTATACATAAAATATTTACAAAAATGAACGGAATAAAGGCACCTTTATGACAATCATAACTTTTACCAGCAGTTACCTTATACACTGGACCTATAGACTCCGGGCCTTACTGTTATCTATTTACTCAAGCGGTAAAACGAACTGAACAGTTCATGAGCGAAATCCATGTCTTAAAGCCCCGTGGCTGCTCAAATTCTTTTGCGTGTATGCAACCCATAACTACAATAGGTAACAGTTAACGGCCACGTGCCACACTTTAGCACACAAAACCACAGGTATTTCATATAGAATTTTATATAAAATAGACTCTATTTTGTCAGGCGTCACTGTTCATAATCAGGATTTTCATGCTTTTTCAGTGACAATTCAAGGTTAAAAGGTAGGACGGGAGCAGGGCTTTAAGTTAATTATTTTAATTCATCAGTCCCGAGAAAAAGAATTAAAGCTTCCAATTACGGCGTACAAACTGCTATTGATTATTTGTCGAATTTGCGTTGTGTTTTCCCCAGGATTAAAGAATTATAAATACTTCTGTTTCCTGTGACTTACCATGTATCTAAAAGAACGAGAAAAATTCTATACCCGCCCTGAACGTGTTGTCTAGAGGTCTGGTTACCAGACCCTTGCCACTTCCTTCCTAGGAAATGTTTTAAATGTGCAAAATTTCGCGTATATATAGGAAAAACAATTTTTGTGCCTAGTTCGTAATTATGAAAATTTTAGAATGTTATAGAAAATAAATATTTAGCAGCTTCTAGCCAAAAGGTGTCTCTATAATTTAGTTAACTTTCACCTGCAGCAATTTTTACAGTTTGTAAAGATCAACGTTCACCTGAAAGTATTTCCGGTTTACTGATTTGTCAAAATTTTAAAGTTTATCTTAAAAATAGGGTTAAAACCGAAGAAAAATGTTCTAGTTCGACTTTCCTTCAAGACGGTCCTAAAGTATGTCTTGGCCAGGGAGACTTGAAACGGCGCTTAGCGTCATTTTACGCGTCCCACCCCTGTTTCTACTAGACAGTGTTTTGAACAAGTCGTTCCTGGCCTTTTTGTTTCCGTATGATCCGGCTATGTCCTGGCAACAGTTCATAACTTGGTTTCTGTTTATGGCACTAGGTATGAAAAATGTATAATTTGTTGTTTTTTGTACTAGTGTGCATGCTTCCCAACCTTTTTTGACGCTCAAGAGGGGTTTTCATGATTTCTAAGTGGGATATTTGGAGTCTCAAGTGGGAAGATTTTCGCGGCACAATTTTTTGTGGCGCATACTATAAATTTGATGGTTTTTTACCTTACTTTGATGGTTTTTTACCTTAGTTTACTAGATAAAGAAGATTTAAAACCAGATACAATAGAGGTGCGTGGTATTACCGGTAACTGTGGTACCAGCTTCCCGTGGTATGGTACCATAGGGGAATACCAGTATTTTATCAACATTATCCCTACGACTGTTTATTTTTAATTTACATTGTCTATGTATAATGTAGTCGTCCGTAACAGCAATTGACACCATGCATGATTTTCCGATTATATCTCTGGAATTCCCATGCTACTATTATTAGTTTCCAAAAATAACCACCCAATGGTGCAATTGAACATGTATAATCGACCGCGTGTTCCCCAATCAAAACCTCCGAAAACCTCCAGATTGTTCCGTATAGATGGATGACGTCCTGGGTGCACTTGTTTTTACTTTGAGTCTGGTAAATTCGGCGAGTCCCGACTTCTTGTTTAAATGATGATAGTTTAAAATATCCTGGTATGTATTTGCATGTATTAAAAAGAAATAAATAGTATGGAAAATGTTGAGTCGAAATTTATGATTTTTTGTTTGAAAACGATTTGATGAAGCCTTCATACTATTTGTTAATGTTACTGGTTTATCAAATGGGTGCACGAATCGAACTTCAAACAAGCCCGACCTATATACATGTGACCCAGTGCTTCCCTAGAGACAGTATGTCGTCTTCTGATGAATACACGCTGGAAAAAAATACTAAGTCATTAATCTAACTAGTCATTAGTCAAGTTAATATTCCAGCGTATTTTTTTCTTTAATTCTAGTCAAGTAACTAGTCTTTGTTGTTGCTCATAATAAATTAAGTATTTCTGAGAGTTTTTCAATATTTTTATGACCACTACCATAGCTGTAAGTCTTACGTTAAATATGGTGGTATACCATGGTATATTGGAAAAAAAACATGATATACCGCAGTATTTTTTTCAAGGTGGTACCCAGCCCTTATTTAATACAACAGTTTTAACTTTATTCTATTTATTAAAATAATCAAATCGTAACAGGATATATATCATTTATGCATACAATATATGTTGTGAAAGAGCTCTCGTTTCTTTTGTTCAAAGATGACATTTATGATTTATACTTTCAAACATTCTTATTCTGTTACCCTCATGAAGTGTTGGCTTGCATTTTCAGAGACAAATATCAGCCGATAATTAATAAGCAACAAGTTTTATTGAACAATTATCAATGAGCAAGTATATTTTGTCAATCATCACATATCATTTCACAGTTGATTTACGTTAACAGCTTAGGCAATTCGTCAAATCTACATGTAATCATTGACAATTTGGCCCAGTATACATGTATCAAACATGAATTAGAAAGTGTCGCATACCAGGAGCAAGTGCATGTAATTTTGTTTTCTTAATTGTAGTTTTCCTAATTGGATTAGTGATGTTTGTGATGTCAATTCGACAACTTTTGAGGATCTACAGTTACGTGGTAAACATTGTAGTGCTGGGTTTGTCATACTGGTGGAATCATAGCTTCATTATTGAGGTGAGTAAACTGTTACCTGAGCATATTCTTTCAATCTTTGACACCATTAATAGAAATAATTAAATAGGTGTATACACATGATCAGTTTTGTTAGCTCACCTTAACAGGAGGTTCAAGGTTAACTGTTAATATTAGGTGAATGATCATCCATTGTCATCACAGTTTTGGTCCAGTCAGGGTCGGAATATGCACCTCGGAAAAATCGTGGGCAGTTTGATACTGTATCATCTTGAGTTAAAAGCTAAACTGCTAGGTCAAAATAGAAAAAAAAAAGCATTATAAAGGCTGTATTTTCTAATCATCTTTATGAAACAGTGCCAGAGTGTTTGTCTTTATGCCAGCTTGGTCATGTTTGAAACTGGTTGTCTGGGGTCAAAAGTAATATAAGACACTTGATCCAGTCATAGGAAAACTTTATGAGCACTCTGGAAGTAACATTATCCACATGAACTTCAAGAAGTCAAATCAGAATGTCTATGAAATAAAGTTCAAAATTGGGTTACATAGAATCACAAGTTAGGTCACAAGATCAAATTTGGAAAACTCCGATGGCTATATTTTCTTCCTTTCTTACATAATGCCTAATCAGAATGTTTCTCTATATAAAAGCTAAATCAGTGCCCACCTGCTTGTTATACACCTTAAGGGATGTATGTTATACCCCTGGTGTCTGTCTGTCTGTGCTAACATTTGGATACTTCGATGGCTATAGGAACAATAGGTAACTGTAATTTTTAGCTCATCTGAGCAAAATGTGCTCAAGGTGAGCTTTTGTGATCGCCCTGTGTCCGTTGTCCGTCGTAGTCCGTCCGTTGTCCTCAACGATTTGACTATTAACACTCTATAGAGGTCACAATTTTGGCCCAATCTTAATGAAACTTGGTCAGAATGTTACCCTCAATAAAATCTTGGACAAGTTTGATATTGGGTCATCTGGAGACAGAAACTAGGTCACCAGGTCAAATCAAAAGAAAAGCTTGTTAACACTGTAGAGGCCACTTTTATGACTGTATCTTCATGAAACTTAGTCAGAATATTAATCTTGATGATGTCAAGGTCATGTTTGAATCTGGGTCATGTAGGGTCAAAAACTAGGTCTGACCCTCACCAGGTCAAATCAAAGGAAAAGCTAGTTAACACTCTAGAGGCCACATTTATGACCATATCTTAATGAAACTTGGTCAGAATGTTTATCTTGATCTATAGGTCAGGTTAAAATCTGGGTCAGGTGGTGTAAAAAACTAGGTCACTAGGTCAGATCAAAGGAAAGGCTTGTTAACACTCTAGAGGCCACATTTATGACTGTATCTTCATGAAACATAGTCAGAATGTTAATCTTGATGATCTTTAGGTCAGGTTCGAATCTTGGTCATGTTGGATCAAAAACTAGGCCACCAGGTCAAATTAAAGGAAAAGCTAGTTAACACTTTAGAGGCCACATTTATGACCATATCTTAATGAAACTTGGTCAGAATGTTAATCTTGATGATCTTTAGGTCAATAGGTCAGGTGAGTGATACAGGGCCTTCATGGCCCTCTTGTTCTTTGTTGTCATTCATTTCGTAAACTCTTATGTGGCTATTTTTTCCCCTAAGTGGCTGAAAGAACAATAGAGAGAACAAAAGGGTAGCCATAATATAAGTATCCATTTGGATGGCTAGCTACAAGGTCAAGGTCACACTTGGGGGTCAAAGGTCATACCTTTGGGCATATATTAACAGATCTGTAGATCATGGAGTTGTGAGTTTGATCCCTGTTCAGAGGCCTGCTTGGCCAATAATTGGCTGTAGCCAATTAAAGAAAAAGCTGTTAAAATCATACAAAAATATGTTTAAAATTGCAAAACGGACCATCAAATTTTTAGCCAAATTGAAAAAATTGTAGCCAAAGTGGCTACAATGGCTAATGGCAGAGTGGGCCCTGCCTGTTTGAGGTGTATTTTCTTACTGGTGGTTTGATAAAAGACACATGTCTGTTGTCATATCGTTCTTCACCTCTGTTTCATGTGAAGATGTTGATAGTGTCTTACAGAGAACAGGTTAGTACTGGTGTGAAACCCAGGAACACTAGTTGGGCTAACTTCCTGCAGTTACACAACTGAAATATTATAATAACAGTGCTAAACCCAAAGCAACGGACAGATAAAAACTAAGTTATGTCTGAATAGACGTATCTTTGGTAAGATTGTAGGTCACTAGGTCATATCCTAGAAAAATCTTTTGAACTAGAGGTCCCATTTTGTATCTAGTCTACATTAAGTCTGGTCTGGTCATTATATTATTTAAGTCAAAATGAAACTTGTGTTCTCTGGGTCAAAATCTAAGCTGCTATGTCATATCATAAAGCAAACATGAAATTTGGTCACATTGGTATAAAAGCTAAATCATAAGGTTATTTTATACAAAACAATGAATCACATATTCAGGTGGATGTTCCTGAAACTGTTATTGTCTATGTATACAGTTGAGCAATTTAGGGCAATCAGGGTCATCTTGTTTTGTGTCTGCTAAACTAGAACCAGATAACACAGTCATGTTATGTTAAGGGAGCCTATGTGGTATAGGGTATGACAACTGACTTCTGGTACTGTAAGTTGCTTGCACCTCGCAGCTGTTGGTAAAACATGCACTTAAGTGGTTTTGTAGAAATTTGGATGAGAAAACATGTTTTTGAAGACCAACATGAAATGATTTCATTGGACTGTATGAATCTGATGTTGTATTTCAGAGTTGAAGCATGATATGAGCCGTGCCATGAGAAAACCAACATAGTGGGTTTGCGACCAGCATGGATCCAGACCAGCCTGCGCATCCGCGCAGTCTGGTCAGGATCCATGCTGTTCGCTAACAGTATCTCTAATACCAATAGGCTTTAAAAGCGAACAGCATGGATCCTGACCAGACTGCGCGGATGCGCAGGCTGGTCTGGATCCATGCTGGTCGCAAACCCACTATGTTGGTTTTCTCATGGCACGGCTCAAATTTTGAATGATAACATTATTACTTTGCTTTGTATACTCCTTTGTATAATTCATTGAAAGTGGCAAAAATAAAATACAATGTACGTCAAAGAAAAAGAATATTGTGTACATGTTCTGTGTGGCTTGCTGGTCAATTGATAGATAATTTTGACTATTCAAAGGCAAGCCATTCGTCATATGATATCAGAAAATACAGAAATACATTTCCACACTGATAAATATTGACTGGTAATGTAGGATAAACTTTGGACAGGAGATTTACATAAAGAGGCTTGTAATAAGAGGAAAATGCCCTTTGTATCCGAGGGTTACATACAGTTCTATAGCTGTAGTTGTTGCTCTATATTTAATTCTACCACTTGATATTAAATATTCTACCCCATATCTGAAGGACGTGTATCCTAGATGCAGTTTTTAGCTCATCTGATTTTTTGAAAAAAAATGATGAGTTATTGTCATCACTTGAGCGGTTGTCGGCGTCGGCGTCTGCGTCGGCGTTGCCTGGTTAAGTTTTATGTTTAGGTCAGCTTTTCTCCTAAACTATCAAAGCTATTGCTTTGAAACTTGGAATACTTGTTCACCATCATAAGCTGACCCTGTATAGCAAGAAACATAACTCCATCTTGCTTTTTGCAAGATTTATGGCCCCTTTTGTACTTAGAAAATATCAGATTTCTTGGTTAAGTTTTATGTTTAGGTCAACTTTTCTCCTAAACTATCAAAGCTATTGCTTTGAAACTTGGAATACTTGTTCACCATCATAAGTTGACCCTGTACATCAAGAAACATAACTCCATCTTGCTTTTTGCAAGAATTATTGCCCCTTTTGGACTTAGAAAATCAGTTTTCTTGGTTAAGTTTTATGTTTAGGTCAGCTTTTATCCTAAACTATCAAAGCTATTGCTTTAAAACTTGCAACACTTGTTCACCATCATAAGCTGACCCTGTACAGCAAGAAACATAACTCCATCCAGCTTTTTTCAAGATTTATGGCCCCTTTTGGACTTAGAAAATATCAGATTTCTTGGTTAAGTTTTATGTTTAGGTCAACTTTTTCTCTTAAACTATCAAAGCTATTGCTTTAAAACTTGCAGCTCTTGTTTACCATCATAAGCTGACCCTGTACAGCAAGCAACATAACTCCATCCTGCTTTTTGCAATAATTATTGCCCCTTTTGGACTTAGAAAAATCATTTTCTTGGTTGAATATTATGTTTAAGTCAAGTTTTCTCATAAACTATCAAAGCTATTGCTTTAAAACTTGCAACAGTTTTTCACCATCATAAGTGGACACTGTACATCAAGAAACATAACTCTATCCTGCTTTTTGCAAGAGTGATGGCCCTTTTTAGACTTAGAAAATCATGGGTAGGACAATATTTCTATTATACAAAAAACATCAGATGAGCGTCAGCACCCGCAAGGCGGTGCTCTTGTTGTTTATTATTTCTGAATGTGTTATATCTATCTTTTTATGCCTCCACCATTGAAAATGGGGGAGACAGATAGTTTTTTCCTGTCCATGTTTGCATTTGTCCATCAATGCACAATGTTGTGCTATGTCAGATTTTGAAATAACTTTTAATGCACACATAGATATTCAAATAACTTTGCACAAATATTTTCCATACAACTACTTTAAAGATCAAGATCACATGTTGAGGTTAAAGATTTCTTTTACATAATGTTTCTAGTCCAGTCTATAACTTTTGTATGAGAGAATGAATATATTCAAGTACCTTGTCACAACATTTACTATAACTAGTCAGTATGTTGCATGCAAGACCTACACCCCTAGCTGAAAGATCAAGGTCACCCTTAGAGGTCATTACTATTTTTTTCTTTTCCATTCTATAACTTTTTGTATACAGAGACGGATATTCAAATAACTTGGCACTAACATTCACCTCAATAATAAAATATGTCTAGTCTAACACTTAGATCTCTACTTCTAAGATTAAGATCACACACAGATGTACCTTGTGTGTTTATGTCATCCAGTTAAAGTAGCAAAAAGTAGTAATTTTGATATTAAATCATAATTCTATGAAGAATTTTCAGGGAATATGTGTCTGTCAATTTTGACGTCTTTCTTACAATAAAATAATTTTGGCACTGTTTTCAGGTGCAAGATGAGGATGATGTTGTAGAAGAGGACAGAATGACCTTCCCACGAAGAGATGTGGTCTACAAACATTTTTTTGCCCAGTTCTTTCTAGCTTGGTTATTTTATATGGCATGGGATATACGTAGATCTTCAGACGGCCTTAGTAACTTTACAAAGAGTGCCATGCAGGCAGCTGTACATCTGTCTTTCATATCTCCCATTGTTGTAGATGGGCTGTTGAATATTGGTTTCTACCGAGGCTGGAGTCCAGCTATAGCTATTGTTTACCCAGTGATGCATATTTCACATGATATCCTGGATTCTTTATCTAATGTGTACTTTTCATGTAAGAGGATGTATAATATTGTGAGAGTGACAGTTAGTGCAATAGGAATTCAAGCTTTTATTGAGGATCAGTGGATGAGACTGCATGTTCCAAAAGTTCTAAGAATTTTCTTTATCACCAGAGTATCCTATCAGTTAACAGTCTACATTAGTTCTATTTATTATGACACACCTCCAAAAATGCATTTTGAAAATGCTACTGAAGAATACAAGCATGAAAATTTTACACTAATTTTTCAAAATTTATTGGTCAGAAGTTGTGAGACTTTTGTATCACTTCTGGGAACAACAAGTGTTGTTTCTTATATCGCTCATTATATTGGTCTCATTATGGCGTTCTGTGTCGGGTCTGATACTGAGGAAGATAGAAACATGGGGACAGTATCGGCCATTTTGTTTTTTTTGCTAGCACTACAGACTGGTTTAACAGGCCTTGAACCAGTAAAAAGATTAGTGCGCTTGTACCGAAACTTTGCTCTTCTGTCAGCAGCTATTTTGCATTTTATTCACAGTATGGTTAATCCAGTTTTGCTTGCTCTAAGTGCATCCCACAGTACTGCTGTTAGGAAACATTTACGTGTGCTCGCAATGTGCGCTTTTCTTGTGATATATCCAGTATGCCTTGTGACGTATCTATGGCAACACCACAGCGCAAGTCCCTGGTTATTGGCAGTGACAGCGTTTAGTATTGAAGTGATAATTAAAGTGATTGTTTCATTAATGGTGTATACCTTATTTATGATAGATTCTTACAGAGATTCATTTTGGGAAAAATTAGATGATTATATTTATTATATTCAGTCAACCGGAAACACTATAGAGTTTTTATTTGGAATATTTATGTTTTGTAACGGTGGTTGGATAATGGTATTTGAGTCTGGAGGTGCTATACGAGCAGTGATGATGTGTGTACATGCTTACCTCAATATATTCGTGCAAGCTAAGGAAGGCTGGAAAGTGTTCATGAAACGACGGACAGCAGTGAATAAAATTAATTCGTTGCGAGAAGCTACTAAAGAGGAACTTGAAGCATTTAATGATGTGTGTGCTATATGTTATCAAGAATTAAAAACAGCGCGTGTAACGCGATGTAATCATTACTACCACAGTGTGTGTTTACGTAAGTGGCTTTATGTTCAAGACAATTGCCCACTCTGTCATGAGGTATTGTACAAACCACCAGGTGATCAGAACGGCACGGCAAACACAAGTTCACGGAACATGGATGAGGCAAACCAGAATGATATAGGAAATGCTAATAGAGAACAAGAGGATTTGTAAATTCTGTGATATTTTGTACACCTGTAAACAGCCTGTTACTTAAATATTCATTTGATGAATTTCATGAGTATTAAACTATTTATTTTTTGTAGAAAAACGGATCACTTACAGATTGAGATATTGTACTAATTAAATTTTTCTTCAGTGTTAGCAATCCAAGTATTGTAAAAAAAAATTTAGATATCATTTATTTCATATAGCCTGAATTGAATTTGAAGCCAATTTGCAGCAGTATTAAATTTCTGTGAGAGTTCCTGAAACTAGAAATAAGATGCTTTCAGCTACCGGTATATCATTTTATATTTGTAAAGCTTTTTTATAATATGTTTTTGTGCAATGAAGTTTTTGTAAGAAGCTCATATTAGAATGGTAATGATTTGTCGCTTGACAAACTATGACAAAAGGTTGAATATTTATTGAAGTAATACTGACGTGTGCAGACTTTGGCTTTCAGTTATCTCTACATTGTATTTTGATGTAGATGTGATTGGAAGTCAAGTTCTGCTGTATAAATGTAATACTGTATAGCTGCTGAAACAATGTATCATACACAGGTTACATAACGCCTTCATTGTACTTTATACTTAACAGTCATGAGTGACCCACCTTTTTTCTCAAAATAAATCTATTGTACCTATTTTTAAAGTTGAACATCCTCAAATGATAAGATAACCCAAACTCTTTTGCCTTGCTGGAGATATTAATGGAATTATCATTAGTTTGAAGTGTTTTTGAATATCTACGGTAATTCTAGCTTTAACTAAAATAGTATGCAACATCTGTTATAAACTTATTATTGCAATATTAAATTTTTAGTGGTGCTCATACAATTTTTGTCGAGCCCGCTTGTGGAAGCGCAGACATAGTTGTCCAAATGGCTGTTTGGTGTATGTGCGTGTGTGCGTCTTGCCGTGCGTGCGTGCATCCGGATTTGTTTGTCCGACCATAACTTTGACATGCATTGAGCAATCTTGTCTATATTTGGCATGAATGTTAACCTCAGTGAGACGGAGTGTCATGCGCAAATCACAGGTTCCTATCTCAAAGGTCAAGGTCACAGTTGGAGGTCAAAGGTCATGTCAGATCTTGTCCGGCCCATAACTTTGACATGCATTGAGGAATCTTGTTTATATTTGGCATGAATGTTTAACTCAATGAGACGGACTCTCTGTCAAAGGTCAAGGTCACAGTTATGGGTCAAAGGGTGGCCTCGACACTTTGCCCGTGGGCATCTAGTTTCTGTGGAGGTAACAGTACATATTTTCCCCATTCTCATAAGTGCAGTTGAATTTGTTGCCATTATCTATTACAGCGCTTTACAGTAAAACATGTCTAGAGCTAGGAATTTAAATTCAGTGAGTTGGGGGTGTCTTAAAATGGCAGATAACAGAAAAATTAAAAGAAAATATTCTAAAAGTAAATATATTCATTCATACATTCATTCTTTCTTTCAAATCATTACAATTTTTTTTATTGCTGTTTATATTAATTGTTCACATTTCTTCTTTACTTTTCACATGTCAGTGATATAATGTTTTTCATGAAGACACCTTCAAGGAAGAATTGGTATATTATTAAGCCTCCAGGGTTTTTTTTTTCGGCCGTTTTTATAGCCGTTATTCGGCTATATTCCCAATGCCAAAAACTATGTATTTTTCCCAAAATGACTGCAAAAATTCCCAACCTACATTCTGAAAAACAATTTCATCAAAATTGCACAAACATTGACCAAATTATGGACAATTTTGTAATGGAAGTATGTTAAAGAGGTTGTACAATGTGAAACAAGTGTATGAGAAAGTGCTTAAACACATCCTTACTATATGCTATGGGACTAAATATTTCCCAGTACGCGTCAAAATTCCCAATTTTGAGGATATAGGCTATGTTCCCAAATCAGTTAGAAAAAACTCTGGGCCCTCTGCCTGTAGACAATTTGGTTTCCAGTCAATAACTAGAGAACCTTTTCTGATCTGTATTGATCAAACTTTAGGATGATTGCATGTAGTCATCTTGTGAACCCTAGTATTTTTGGGGACAGTATGTAGAGGTCAAGGTCACAGTGACTTTGGGACTAATCAATACTTGGAGACACCTGTTCTAAAATTGTTCAGGGAGGGAAGTAGCAGCTTGTTGAATTTAGGCGATGCATTTCATCATTCAAATTTTCTCATAGGAAATCGCTATATAGATTAATTAATGACAAACCATGTTATGATATAGGTGAATCCGACAGTAGGCAGTAGATTTTGTAACCCAGACCATTACCCATTAAACAGTATTTCATTTTTATGCCCCCACTTTGGGTGGGGGGGCATATAGATTTGCTCTTGTCCGTCCGTCCTTCCATCCGTCTGTCCGTCCTTCCGAGAATGTTGTCACGCCTAGCTCCAAAAGTATTTGACATAGAGCCACAAAACTTTACAGGAATATTGGTCAGCATGTGTAGTTGTGCACCTGGGGTTTTGCGTCCGGATTCATTCAGTCATGTAGAAGTTATGGCCCCTGACTTTGTAAAAATTGGTCATTTTAGCGTTGTGTCGCGCCTAGCTCCAAAAATATATGACATAGAGTCACAAAACTTTACAGGAATGTTGGTCAGCATGTGTAGTTGTGCGCCTGGGGTTTCGTGTCCGGATTCATCCAGTCATGTAGGAGTTGTGGCCCCTGACTTAGTAAAAAATTGGTCATTTTAATGTTGTGTCGCGCGTAGCTCCAAAAGTATTTGACATAGAGTCACCAAAGTTTACAGGAATGTTGGTCAGCATGTGCAGTTGTGCACCTGGGGTTTGCGTCCGGATTCATTCAGTCGTGTAGGAGTTATGGCCCCTGACTTAGTTAAAAATTGGTCATTTTAATGTTGTGTTGCGCGTAGCTCCAAAAGTATTTGACCTAGAGTCACCAATGTTTACAGGAATGTTGGTCAGCATGTTCAGTTGTGCACCTGGGGTTTCATGTCCGGATTCATTCAGTATTGTAGGAGTTATGGCCCCTGACCTGGGAAAAAATTGTCATTTTAATGTCATGTAGTGGGGGCATCTGTGTCCCATGGACACATTTCTAGTTAGGAAATGTAAGTGGAAAAGAAAAACAGTGTATGATTTAGATAAAAATAATTGTCTTTTTTATTATTTCATTTGTAATCTTGAGATTGATCAAGTTTACAAAGTTTATTAGTTTATTTACAGTGTTTCAATTATAGCTTACATTTGAAATATAAATGTGTGTGGTTTTACAGCAGTCTTGAACGATATAGTGTGAAGAGAGGAAAAATATATCGAAATATTCTTTTTATTTCATGTTTTGAATGAATTTATACATTTTATGGTCTCTTACCAGTGAAAAATATATATGACATTAAAACATTTTCAGTGTGAAAATATCAGATATATTTCATTCCAATATCTAGATAATTTGCTGAAAAAGATTTGTTTTTATTATTCGAGATTTGGTATACTTCAAGGATTTGTGAACTATAATTTCATGTAGAAGGAAGATGTTACGATATAGAGTTCAGAGTTACATGCTGTACTCCTACCTGAAAGGTTGCAAGTTCAAATCTTGCAGAAGGCCGAACTTTACCTGCAGTCTCCTGATTTCCTGTTGCTGTAATAATCTTTGTCATAAATCAAGTAAGCAGTCCTCAGCAGTTGTAAACATACATCATGATAAAAACACTTTTAATAGTATAAATTTTGCCAAACAGTAATTGAGCTTTTGTGACCGCTCAGTGTCCGTCGTATGTCGTCCGTCGTACGTCCGTCAACATTTTCTAAAAAAATCTTCTTGAAAACCACTGGACAGAATTACATCAAACTTCACAGTAATGATCCTTGGGTAGTCCCCTTTCAAAATTGTTCAAAGAATTGAATTCCATGCAGAACTCTGGTTGCCATGGCAACCAAAAGGAAAAACTTTAAAAATCTTCTTGTCCAAAAACGCAAGGCGTAGAGCCTTGATATTTGGCCTGTGACATCATCTAATGGTCCTCTATATAGATTTTTCAAATTATGCCCCTTGGGTGAAAAGAGGCCCCGCCCCGGGGGTCCCAAGTTTTACATAGACTTATATAGGAAAAAACTTTAAAAATCTTCTTGTCTAAAACCGCAAGACCTAGGCCATTGATATTTGGTATGTAGCATTGCCTTGAGGTCCTCTACCAAAATTGTTCAAATTATAACCCTGGGATGAAAAGAGGCCCTGCCCTGGGGGTTCCAAATTTAACATAGACTTATGTAGGAAAAAAAAATCTTGTCTGAAAGTTCAAGGCCTAGGCCTTTGATATTTGGTATGTAGCATTGCCTAGTGGATGTCTAACAAGATTGTTCAAATTATTCACCTGGGGTGAAAAGAGGGTCACTTGTTATATGAGTTATATAGGAATAAATACTTCAAAAATTATCAGATCATATTTCCTAGACTAATTATGATTACCTGATGACCCCAAGTGATTAGGGGTCACCTGACTGTGACCTTGACCTACTGACCTACTTTCTTGTTTTTTTAAGATACAGCCTTGAAATTTGGATGACATTTACAGTTTTGCACACCGATCTTAAAACTGACTTTCAGCGACCATGAATATGACCTACTGACCTACTTTATAATATTTTAGCATCAGCTTGCCATTTTAAACATGTGGCTCATATTACTCAGGTGAGCGATTCAGGGTTATCATGACCCTCTTGTTAGTCTCAGTGACTGCATCTTAGATATCATTAATGTGTGTTTGGTTGGTAGGAACAGGATCCACTTGTGCTGAGATTCATTCTTGGAACATAATGATTTTGAGTCTCAAAGCTCTGTTGGTATAACACAAAACTATAGTGATCTCAGACAGTTTGGCTGAAGTCATTCATCCACAACCACTGATCCATGTCTGAAAGTTGAAAGTTGCTTGAAGGAAACGCATCATTTTGGCATACTGGTTTGACTGGCTGCCATAACATATCATTGGAAAATACTGCATTAAAATCCAAATAAAACAAACATGTGGAGTCTTGTTACTAAACTCATACTTCCTGCATTTCAAAATGAATCAAGTAAAGCAAATGAGCCACACCATGAGAAAACCAACATAGTGCATTTGCGACCAGCATGGATCCAGACCAGCCTGCACATCCGCGCAGTCTGGTCAGGATCCATGCTGTTCGCTTTCAAAGCCTATTGCAATTAGAGAAACCGTTAGCGACCAGCATGGATCCTGACCAGACTGCGCAGATACCCAGGCTGGTCTGGATTCACGCTGGTCGCAAATGCACTATGTTGGTTTTCTCATGGCGTGGCTCAAATGACTAAATCTGATTAATTGATGAGAATCTGCAAATGAATGTTGGCAAGGTAAAGTTCGAAATTTTACCTATTCTGTGAAAGTATAGTTTGAATGATATTGCTGTAATTGCCATTCCATCTTGTCATTAAATATTTGTTGTAGGAAAATTTAAACTGAATGTGTTATATCTTTTTTATTATCATTTATTAAACAGTCATTATGTTGTTATTTATTTATAGTGTATTTTGGACTATTGTTGCTGATTATTTGTGTACATATGTGTTATTTTTTATAAGAAATTCATGTTTTGTAAAGTAAGAATGAAATTTTATGATGATTGTTTCAGTACTAAATAATACTGCAATTTATTTATTATAACCTATGATGCAACTATATGTGATCTATATTGGTGTCATGCTTGTCTGTCTGTCCGTCAGTCCATCATTCCATGGATGAGGCATATCATGGAAATAATTAATTGAATTTCAAATGACTGCAAAGATATATTCACCATCATAATACAATAAAATACATGCATTACCTGAGTCACTAGGTCCAAGAGCTCATTTTCATATGGCTCTGTATTCTAAACTGATTATAAGAATTTTCATAAAACTAGCTTTAGCATTTTTCCACATTAAGAGTGAGACACCTTGATTCAAAGCCCCTTATGGTACTCACTAAACAGCTGGTCTTCTTTTTATGCCCCGATTGAATTGACCGTCCTTCCGTAAGAACCAGATTGCCTGTTAGTGACCTGCTCTAGTTCCTACTCACTCTCCACAATCCTTATGGCAAGACCTACAAACTGACGTATATAAATGACCTTGACTTCAAATTACCTTCACTTTCAACTGAAAACCTTAATAAAAACCATTTTTCGCCCTACAGCCCACATAAAAGACCTAATTTAGTTCATATTCACTCTCACAAACCTTGTGGCAAGACCTACAAACAGACCAATATATAGATGACCTTGACCTTCATTTGATTTTCACCTTCAAACTTAAAACATCAAAAAATAACTTCTTTGTTTATACACCCGGGGGCATGATTTTACTTTTTGAAAATGCAGCTCCTTTGTTCTGTATAAAATTAAGAAACTTCTTATAGCTTTTAAGTGCTGAATGAAAACCAAAACAGAAGAAGGGGACATGTTTGATGCAAGAAATATATTGTCAGTCAAACTGACACTGTAAAATCAGCTAAAAAGTGAGACCCCAAATCCTGTAAAGCTATTATTTCATAATGAAAATGCAACCAAAACATTACAATGAAAGTGAGAAAAAAGCTCAACACAGCAAAAAAAACGACGTTTTTGAATCCACCAGTATGTGACTACTGTATTTCCCTGCCAATTCCCTTTTTAGTGTCTGTATGCCTTATGGGGGTATTAATCACCCACAGTGATGGCTCTAGTTGTTGATTTGGTATGAAAAAATAGATAGGAGTTGTTGCATTAAATGGGGGCCATATATGGCCATATTGTATTAAAATTTTCATTTGCATGCAGTAAGATGATTTAATTTTATGTACATGAAATTTTGTAGTTTTAGTCAAAAAGTTTACAATCAGCCATTTACTTTATTCTGTTAATAACTAGAAATTGGCATTTTGATGCAATTTAATTTTGCTCCAGGTTGTTTTGAAAATTTGTATTATGCAGTCAACAATTAGTTAGATCAGTAAAAGGAAGAATATTTCAAAGGATTCTGAACTTTGATTTTGAATTGGGACTAAATTGTCAAGATAATTTTATCTATTGGAACATCTGGAATTTAATAATGTTCAGGGGCTGTCTTGGTCCAAAGTTTTACAAAGGTGAATGCCACACTTAGAGGCCGAATATATCAGGTCATTTTTCTTGTGTGGTCAATAACCGTGCTACATGTGGATGGATATTCAAGTAACTTTGCAAAACACAGTTACCATAACAAACTAGGTGTTGCATGCAAGACAGAGAAACGCAGCTCGGAGGTCAAGTTGAAGTTGTATTAAACTGTAAAAATGCAGGTATTAATGTGTGAAAGCAATCAACCAGCTAGATTCCAGACATTTTTAATCCCCTGCTGCGAGTGGTTGGGGGTTATAGGAATGGTCTCCTTCCGTAACACTGTGTCTGCTCTGTATCTCCTAAACCCCTTGAAGGATTTTTATGAAACTTGGGTCAATTGATCACCTCATCAAGACGATGTGCAGAACTCAAGTTTCAGCCATGTCGGCTCAAGGTCAAGGTCACAACTCAAGGTCAAAGGTTGAGCCTTCCATTTTGTGTCCACTCTGTATCTCCTAAACCTCTTTAAGGATTTTTATGAAATGATCACCTCATCAAGATGATGTGCAGAACTCATGAGTCAGCCATGTTGGCTCAAGATCAAGGTCACAGCTCGAGGTCAAAGATTTGAGCCTTCAATTTTGCGTCCGCTCTGTATCTCCTAAACCCCTTGAAGGATTTTCAAATTCATTGATATGGTCATACATGGAATATAAAATATACTTCATCCCAATACCATCAACCCTTTCACTATCCATAACAGCGGCAGGGGATATAGCTGTTTTTTAGACTGCCTTGTTGAACTATTTATCTCTTCATCAATTACATGATATACATCTGTATAATTTGTTTTTTATGCCCCCACTTTGGGGGGGGCATATAGATATGCCCTTGTCCGTCCGTCCGTCCATCCGAGAACGTTGTGTCACGCCTAGCTCCAAAAGTATTTGACGTAGAGTCACAAAACTTTACAGGAATGTTGGTCAGCATGTGTAGTTGTGCACCTGGGGTTTCACGTCCGGTTTCATACAGTCTTGTAGGAGTTATGGCCCCTGACTTTGTAAAAATTGGTCTTTTTAGTGTTGTGTCGCGCCTAGCTCCAAAAGTATTTGACTTAGAGTCACAAAACTTCACAGGAATGTTGGTCAGCATGTGTAGTTGTGCACCTGAGGTTTTGCGTCCGGATTCATTCAATTGTGTAGGAGTTATGCCCCTGACTTAGTAAAACATTGGTCATTTTAATGTTGTGTCGCGCATAACTCAAAAGTATTTGACCTAGAGTCACCAAAATTTACAGGAATGTTGGTCAGCATGTGCAGTTGTGCACCTGGGGTTTCGTGTCTGGATTCATTCAGTTGTGTAGGAGTTATGGCCCCTGACAGTTAAAAATTGGTCATTTTAATGTTGTGTCGCGCGTAGCTCCAAAAGTATTTGACCTAGAGTCACCAAAGTTTACAGGAATGTTGGTCAGCATGTGCAGTTGTGCACCTGGGGTTTCGCGTCCGGATTCATTCAGTATTGTAGGAGTAATGGCCCCTGGTCTAGGAAAAAATTGTCATTTTAATGTTTTGTCGCACATAGCTCCGAAAATATTTTACCTTCAGTCATTTTGAAGAGAAATGAGTTTTTTTTGACAGCATCAACATAAATACACACAAGAGAAAAGGTGGGGGCATCTGTGTCCCATGGACACATTTCTAGTTGTTGTTAGAATTCAGATAGATTTTTAAGTATGTTGCCCTTAACTGGAAGACTTTGTTCTAGTTTATATTATGTTTTGTGAAAAATGTCCATAGGTGTGGGACATTGGGCACTCTGTTACAATATCTTGTCAATAGTTAAAATGGTACACAAATAATTTGGCTTAATTTTGTGTCACTAAATATTTATCTGTTGATAGTTCTTGACATTAATTCATGATAGTACATCCAGATATTGTTTTGAAACATGTAAAAAAAAATTTTACACTCAGATCCTAAGTTAATTTAGGTAATAATTTTATTTTTAGCTCACCTGTCACATAGTGACAAGGTGAGCTTTTGGGATCACCCTTCGTCCGTCATCTGTGCCTCCGTCCGTCCGTCAACAATTTCTTGTCTGCACAATAGTGGTTTCATTTATGATTTTATTTTAACCAAACTTGCACACAACTTGTATCACCATAAGATCTCGGTTCCTTTCTTGAACTGGCCAGAACCCTGTATGGGTTCCAGAGTTATGGCCCCTGAAAGGGCCAGAATTAGCTATTTTGACCTTGTCTGCACAATAGCAGCTTCATTTATGATTTTATTTTAACCAAACTTGCACACAACTTGTGTCACCGTAAGATCTCGGTTCCTTTCTTGAACTGGCCAGATCCCATAATGGGTTCCAGAGTTACGGCCCCTGAAAGGGCCAAAATTAGCTATTTTGGCTTTTGCAGCCATGTAGAGACTTTATTTATGGTTTTATTTGATACAAACTTCCAAAATATCTTCAACAACAATAAATCTTGGATTCCTTGACAAATCAGATCCAATCGTAGGTTCCAGAGTTATTTTATTTCTGATTACCTCCCCTGATTGTAATCAAAATGGATTTATATCAGTAAGTACTTATAGGACTTACTTGAAATTTCATTATTGTCATTAATTGGACTGAGACAATCAGGGTAGATAACTATGGACTGATTTTATGTCAAATTACCTCCCTTTATTTCAAATTGAAATGGGTATATCTCCGTAACTAATGAAGATACTGATCTGAAATTTCATTTATGTCAACAGATGGACTTAAACAATCAGTGAAGATACATATTGACTGAATTTTTGACAAATTACCTCCTTTATTTGGTTTGAAACGATCATATCATTTTGAGCAATGGTACTCAGATGAGCGACACAGGGCCATCATGGCCCTCTTGTTATGATAATGTTAAGTGTCTAAACATCAATACATTCCTGAAACACTGTTTGATTAACCAGTGCATGTTCTTAGATTTAATTAAGCTGATGTTTGATTTTGTGTTGCTTTGATTTCACTGAACTATAGATGTTGCTGAGAATTTAGCTTTAAATACTGAATATCTCTCACCCGTGTTTAATAGTGATAGTTCAGCTGTGGCTATTGTAAAAAGCCATGATACTGTTGCAAAAGACAATTGGTTTTCATTCCATCTGCAATTTTATAAAACAGAAGCAGTCGTGTAATTTTTTTCCAATAGTTATGTATCATCATATGTCTTTTTAACTTGTAATTCAGCAGTGGTCAAATTTAAAACTTGAAAATTTATTGTTTAATCCTTAATGAAATGAAACACTCAACATCTGTTGTTGGACTGACACACTCAACATCTGTTGTTGTTGGGGGCCTCCGTGGCCAAGTGGTTAAGGTCGCTGACTCCAAATCACTTGCCCCTCATCGATGTGGGTTCGAGCCTCACTTGGGGCATTGAATTTTTCATGTGAGGAAGCCATCCAGCTGGCTTACGGAAGGTCGGTGGTTCTACCCAGGTGCCCGCTCGTGATGAAATGCACGGAGGGGCACCTGGGGTCTTCCTCCACCATCAAAGCTGGAAAGTCGCCATATGACCTAAAATTGTCGGTGCGACGTTAAACCCAACAAAACAAAACAAAACATCTGTTGTTGGACTGACAGTCAACATCTGTTGCTGGAGGTGTAAATCAAGATAAGACACATCATGCTTGTTACTGTCCATAAAATGCGTGCAGTGATTTGTTTTTTTCCTGCTATGCGTAAAAGTCAACCTTTTTATTGCTGTAGAATGCATGGAGTGATTTGTTATATGAATTTTTAGAGTCTAATGAGAAAATAAAGAAAATTGTACATTTAAGTTTTGAAATTTTTCTTTTTGACCAAATTAAAGCTACACAATACTAACCTGTGAGAGGCACTGTGAGGAACCAAGAAGTAGAGGATTGGACTGTTCATCCGGAGTTCGCAGGTTCCAGTGTTGAGAACGGAAATTCCATTATCCCTTACCAAGGTGCAAGTAGATTATGTCAGAAATCTAGCAATTTTGTGAGAATTTTCTGTGTAAAATGAATACTGATATGTCCGTGTGTCTGAGCTGTGTTGTGGTAGATGTTTAAGTCAGAGTTTACCCAATAATTAGAGGACAAAACTTCTCGAGTGAATGTACCTCATGCTCATAAACTGAAGACAATTTATCTGTTTATTTGTCCTCAATTTCAGTTTCTTGTGTGGAAGTTGATAGTTACTTGTGGAGGCCAAGTTAAAACACTGAAAACCACATTATCATTTTAATCTTATTTACAAGTAAGATCAGTATTCATTGGGGATATAATGGATACCTACTTGACCAAATTGATACCCATAATAGAACCAGAGTCAACTTTGTTAAATCACCGACTTTGCTCAGCCAGAATATCACTGAAACAGACAACCCTTGCCTGTTCTTGTACTTACTGTATATAAGGATTTACAGTTAACAGTTTCCATTTGGGTGTTAAATGCGTCGTCGTGTTTTAAGTGTGTAAAGGCCTTCATGTACTTTTAACATAGCCATGTTTTTACACCTTGATTATAATCACTTTAACTGCTGTTCATACCTTGTACTAGTATCTAGTTTTATCATATGCCCAAAGGGACCTATTATGTTATGATGCTGGTGTCCGTTTGTTAGCAATTTCGAGTCCGCTCTGTAACTTAAACCCCTTGAAGGATTTCGAAGAAACTTGACACAAATACTTAGGGGTCAAAAGTCATATGACTTTGTTTCGTGTCCGCTCTGTAACTCTTGCTGCTTGAAGGATTTTAAAGAAACTTGGCACAAATGTTCACCACATCGAGACAACGTGCAGAGCGCATGTTTCGTGTGGCTCGCTTCAAGGTCAAGGTCACACTTAGGGGTCAATGGTCATACCTTCGGGCGTATGTGGTGCTCTTGTTTTCTATTTCATTCCCATAGTTTCCATCTATCCAGAGTTGCATATATTTGAAGTTCTAATCCCTGAAATGACCATATATACACGATATAGTTAATGCTCTGTCATTGTGTCATAACACACGCTTTCCATGACCACATATACACAATATAGTTAATGCTCTGTCATTGTGTCATAACACACGCTTTCCATGACTATCTTCCAGTTCAATACAAGACAATATGGCAAGTAAACAGGAAATTTAGCACTGTGACCATAGAAATGCTCCTGGTCAATAGATTTCACAATTATATACAACTAGTATACTTTCATCTAAAGAAATTCGTTTGGACTGTATATACCGACAATAGTGCAAAGCTCAATTGAAATGCCTCACAAAGACATCCAATTTGTTTCTGGCCAAGCTCGTGTTATATGTGAAGAAAGAAATGATATGTAAATTGGTATGAACAAACCTTGTGCAGAATGTTAACAGTTAAAATGATTTATAGCTATTGTGCACTTTTATACATGGATATATGCTATACAGGGATATTACAGAAAAAAGTGTCATAAACATTTAAAAGACAATTTTGTTTTTATGGAAAGTCCAAACCTGTCCAAGATCTAATTGTTAAACTCATTTCATCTAAATATCGTTAGGACTGGTGAAGAAATAAATGTGTTAGAAGGCTAACCATTTTGATTGGTAAATATAGAGATTTTTGATAAAAAAGGGCAAAAGATATGGAGGTACTGGTCTGATTTTGCCCATTATCGAATTTCAACAAGATTGTGTGCCTATATACAATATTTTTGTTATTTTCACAAAACACAAAAGTTAATGTAGAAGACAACAGTGACTACTTCATTGGCAGTTAAGCTTGTGTTACTGGAGCAATCTTGCCTATTGTCAAAATACTATATGTACTATATATAAAATTGCAAAGGGCCATAAATCTTGTCTTCCTCAACCAATCTGTATGAAACTTGCACAGCCTCATTGCCCTATAGCAGTAACCCTTTATATTACTTCCAACCATGCCAGAGATATGACTCCAGATGGACAGAAAATGGAATAAAACTATTATAATTTAATATGTAATACATATACATGTACAAAGGGCCATAAATTTTGTCTAAGGCAATCTGACCAAAACTTGCAGGGAGGTATTTCCCTACAGCAGTTAATATTTCTACCATGTTTTATTTGAATACTCCAAACCATGTCACAGAAATGACTTCAGATGGACTCCAGTTCTCACAGTACAATAGTATGTGGCCACTCCTTTGTTCTCTTTATTATTCTTTGTAGACATAAAAGAAAAGGAATGAATACATTTACTTTTATCTAATGTTCTAACATAACAACCCTACTATAATGAGTGAAGAACGAACAGAAAGACGGACAGACAATGCCAAAACTATATCCCTCCGCCTTTGGCGGGGAATGATAAAATAAATACAACAAAATTAACAATTGTTGCCTGTTTATTGCAGAACAACTGGTATAACACACACGTAGTCCAGAAACATAAATCTTCACACAATGATTAGTCTTCTCATTTCATAAAGCATGGAATTTTCTGCTACACAACAAGGTGAAGATACTTACATTCTACAATTTTCACAACAGATATGCCTAATAAATTAAAATATGCTAGCTCATATCTAAGAGGCAGTGAGAAAAACATCCATACTAATATCTTTCTAAAAGAGTAATATTTTATCTTCTCCCTCTTCCTAGAGTGTTATCAAAGTTTTTCTGTGATTTAATCTAGGGACCTTTTTTTTTGATCTCAGGTAACCCAGTTTTTAAACTTGTCAAAGATTTCACAGGGATATACATTCTGACAAAGTTTCGTAACTGTGAGGTAGAAAATGTGGCCTATAGCGTGTTAACAAAGTTTTCCTATTTACTGCCTGGTGATCTAGTTTTTCAGCCCAGATGACCTTGTAACAAATTCACCCAAGAATTTATTAAGCGTAATATTCATACCAAGTTTCATTAAGATTTGGCTAAAACTGTGACCTCTAGACTTAAAAGTCCTGTTGATGACACAAGACGGACCAAGATGGACACAGGGTGATCACAAAATGTTTTAGTTTGTTTGTTTTGGGTTTAACGCCGTTTTTCAACAGTATTTTAGTCATGTAACAGCAGGCAGTTAACCTAACCAGTGTTCCTGGATTCTGTACCAGTACAAACCTGTTCTCCGCAAGTAACTGCTAACTTCCCCACATGAATTATCAGAGGTGGAGGACGAATGATTTCAGACACAATGTCTTTCATCAAATCGTCACGGAGAACATACGCCCCGCCCAGGGATTGAACTCACGACCCCGCGATCCTTAGACCAACGCTCTCCCTACTGAGCTAAGCAGGCAGGCTGATCACAAAATGTACTTGCCAGTTGTGAATGAAATTACTTTTGTTTCGCAACAGATTGTTTCAGTGAAAATGACAAAAGCATGTACTGGTGCTGTACACGGTGAAAATCTCCTATGAGACTGTCTTTCATAAATAATTAACTCTGAGTCTCAGTCCAACAGCTTTGTATCAAGGATATCAGATTTTGAATTTTGATGCATGTAAATGCCCTCATTTGTCCACTTTGGATGCAGAAATTCAGCCCCATTCCATCTTTCTACCCTTCACCTTCACACCCTCCCACACAGGCTTCTGGTCCCATTTCCAAAATAATATACGGAGGGCCCTGAATGTTTTGACATTTTTCAGGTTTGCAGAATTTCTTTTCAGCCAAATGAAAACAACAAGTTGTTCTTATGACAAAAGGTGCATGCATGCAATTTGCAATAACACATGACTTACTGCTAAATTATAATCAACTCTGCAATTAGCATGAGAAATGAAACATCTGGTCAGGAGTTACTAGTACAGCAAAGTTTTGCAGTTGAGACATCTTAGGTGACTTGGAAAAAAATGTCTTATTACAGAGACCCTACCTAGAGTTATATCCATCCTTGAAGAAAGGCAGGTGGTATACCGAAGGTTTTCTCAAAGAAATTAGTAGTTGAGTTAATGTGTACAGGATTTTATTTAGTAACAAAAATCTTACTACTGTAAAATAACTGTTTCAAAACATGCTGTTAAACATTATTAAAGGTTTGTTTCTAAATATTTAGATTAGAATTCTCTTAAGACAGTTTTAATACATAGCTATCACAATTACCATTAGCTGCATATTTATTAATCTGTACATTTGCTGATAAAACTGTTTGGTACCACTGTTTCTCATTATGTAAAATAAATAATTGCACATAAATAAATAAATCAAATTATGATTATTTCAGACACTCTGATACCAGGTATCATCATCCATTTCATGTAATGTGTCGTCAAATTAGGTTTGACAGTTTATCACCACTAACTGGCTGACCTGCTCCATTTATTATACCTGCTTCTTAGTTGGCATGCACGATTTGCAAAACAAGAAATATTGCATGCACATTTCAGGGAGTTAAAAAAGCACATTTAGGCAGGATGGTATACAATGAAATAGCAGACAAACTGCATCGTTTGTAATGTAAGAACTGAAATACTACAAAAATGTTTGGCTCTTTAAAAAAAATTATTAACACAACAGTTGAATTTTCAGACTGCAGACTGGTTATTAAGCGGAACTTATAATAAATTGAATGTATTAAAACGTATTTGTTAAATGCTCAAAATCTCTCAAATGAGTATTATCAAAAACAAGAGCTGTCGGAGGACAGCAACGCTTGACTATTCAACAGCCTTGTCGATTGAATGAATACGAGTCGAAAAAGGGGCATAATTTAAAAAAAGCAAAATAGGGTTATGGAACCTGCATAGTGCTTATCAGCTCATGACAGTGAACAAGTGTGTGAAGTTTCAATCCATTCCCACTGGAGGGTACTGAGATACCAGCTTACATATAAGAATTTAACCCAAAACCCAAAAGTTTAAAAAGGTGCATAATTTTGTAAAATGCGAAGTTGAGTTATTGACCCTTTGCACTGCATGTCATATCATGACAGTGAACAAGTGTGTGAAGTTTCAATCCTTTCCAATTAGTGGATACTGAGATACCAGCTTACATACAAAACCTTGACCAAAAATTTCTAAGTCAAAAAAGGGGCATAATTTTGTAAAAAGCAAAACTGAGTTATGGAACCTGTGCAATGTAAGTCAGTTTATCACAGTGAATAAGTGTGTGAAGTTTCAATCCATTCCCACAAGTGGTTACTGAGATACTAGCTTACATACAAAACCTTAACCAAAAATTTCTAAGTCAAAAAAGGGGCATAATTTTGTAAAAAAAAAAAAAAAGCAAAATAGAGTTATGGAACCTGTGCAATGTAAGTCAGTTTATCACAGTGAATAAGTGTGTGAAGTTTCAATCCATTCCCACAAGTGGTTACTGAGATACCAGCTTACATACAAAACCTTAACCAAAAATCTCTAAGTCAAAAAAGGGGCATAATTTTGTAAAAAAAAAAAAAAAAGCAAAATAGAGTTATGGAACCTGTGCAATGTAAGTCAGTTTATCACAGTGAATAAGTGTGTGAAGTTTCAATCCATTCCCACAAGTGGTTGCTGAGATACCAGCTTACATACAAAAACTTAACCAAATCGGGACACGAACGCCGAATCCGACGCGGACACCAACGCATGGGCGAGTCCAATAGCTCTACTATTCTATGAATAGTTGAGCTAAAAAAACGTTACGACAAAAGTCACAACGCATGGTATATTTCAGTTCTACTGTAACCTTCAGTTTTAGATGCATGCAATATTGCTTAATCTATTCATTTTCTGCTACAATTTGTTTTTCCCCACTATTCAAGTTATCAAGTACATACACTAAATGCTCATTTATGATTGTACTTAATTCTTTAGATATATTCATTAATACTCGGAAATTTTCTTTATCCGCAACAACCCCACAAGGAGTTGCCATTACATCAGAAAGAGTTTTATGTACCTGAGAAATTTTCTGAAACAGTGATACATCTAGTGGCATAGGGACTACTTTACAAAACTCAGTGAAATTAGTCAACCAATTATAGTACTCCTGCTTAGAAAAATCTGGACTATTAACATAATCTATGCCACTAGCTACTGACACTGGTACATCTTGTTTGGAATCCTCATCTCCATTTGTTTCAACCTCTGTATCTTCAGTTCTTTCTATTTCATTAACCTTTTGTTCAAGGTCATTTTCTGTAAATATCTCGGTGTGAATCACTGGATCATCACTGTTGCCATCTTGTACAGGGGTTTCTGGGATTGAATTAACTGTTTCTATAATTGTTTCTGTTGCAGCAGTCACTTCAGAAACACAGCTTGGAACCGTGGATTCAGTGCTATATTCTAGTTGTATGTTCTCCTCCTCCTCCAGTGGATTAAAGGGAACCAGTATTTGTTTTTGTTCACCATTCTCATCTATTTCATACATCACTCTGTATCTCATCTGGAAAATAGAAATACTTAATTCAGGAAAACAGTCAAAATGTGTATATAGCCACTCCACTTCTGTAAACTCTAAATATATAAATAAAAGTACAAAATAAAATAGTCATCTTGCTGCAAAAATGTACTTCCTTGCAAATGTTTGGCGTAGCTCCAAACTACTTCTAGACGCATGAAACTATTCATGTGCTATTATGTAAACATTCTATTTGATCTCTGACTTCTTACTGAAGAGGTATAGCTGAGAGGTATAACCCTGCATAACTGATACTTGCTGTATGATCTCAGACTTTGACCTTGAATAGACATGGCTTGAAGTTACTGTATACACATGGTGTACATTTGTACAAGTTGTTCTAGAAGTGACAAATATATGGAGAAGACATAAACTATTGCTGTTTAATTTTTGATCGTACAATGATCCAACCATGAAAGATGTATTCTGTACATTTTCTCATACTGTGAAACATTTATGCCAAATTATTAGATAATTAATAAGCCAGTGATATAAAATTTGCATACAAGTTCATCCCATGATTCCAAAGATGTATGGAGAAACTGAAAACATTGGGTCAAGTAATTCCTGAGAAACATAATTACATGCAAAACTGTTACGAAATATATATATGTTAAAAAGGGGCATAATTTTGACCAAAAAAGGCTAAGCTGCTTGCAACATAAGGTCAACTGATGATGCTGATGTGAAATTTTAAAGCATATGGCCCAGCAGTTTTTGAGAAACCTGCTTATAAACTTTTAACCAAAGTTTTTAAGTTAAAAAGGATATACTTGGGACAAACTAAAAGCCCATGAGTTACATAATTGTCCTGTGAGGTCATCACGTGATGCTGAAGATATGTGTAAAATTTTAAAGCATTTCGTCTTGAAGTTTCTGAGAAACACACTTACCCTGAAATTCTAAGTTGAAAAGGGACATAATTTTGACAAAATAAAAAGCTAGGGTTATGTAACTTGTCCTGTGACACCAACTCATGATGTGTGAAGTTTGAAAATACTAGTCCTAGTAGTTAAGTTTTAAAGAAAGCTGCTTATATGCTGGACTTCCATGATGTGGATGCCAGTGCAGGGTTCAAGCTAGCCCAGAAAAATTGGGAGAAGTTACTTCTCCCTCCAGTGAAAATAGGGAGAAGTTTTCTCAGAACAGGGAGCAGTGACCCCTTGCATAGGCCTGTGCATTATCAAATTTTGCCAGTCTACATACAACACAGCACAATATGCAAGACTTATTTCTCTTATATCAGTCAAAACTAGGCAATAGAAAATTAATTTTCAGATTCTCATTCCCGCCCGACCCTGTCTGATACACCCTGCCTCAAATTTTTTTATTGGTTGAATTCTGGATATCCAAAATTTTATGTCCGGATACTGATGTTGCCCAATTCTCCAGCTTAAAGAATATGTTTGAAAAACTGTGATGATGCAAAGACAACAGCTTTTGACAGTATCTGATATTAAAGTCTACAATGCCAATACCTAATTTACTGAAATAAATTAAGAGAAATGTTCATGAAATACTGGCATTCTAACAACCTACTTTTGATTTCAAAAACTTTTACAAAAAGGTATAGCCAATGTTTTCTTACCTAAAATTGATTGTGATTGATTTTTATTGATTGAAATTAAATATCTGTTGTTTGAATTTCAATTTAACAAGGCTTATTGCTTTATGCTATAATGCCAGTTTATTTCAGTAGAGCTGAGTGCTTCAAGGGAGGAAACCATTGCTACCGTTAATTATTAGTTTAGGCATGGTTTTCTCCCTTTGTAATTTTATAAACAGGAAGTACCTCAAAAGTTATCTCCCTTTCAAAACTGTCTGCAAAACAAACAAGGTCGAAAAAATTTTAAAAAATTAAAAATCAACGTAATCCTGTGTAAAGAAGATGCCAGGTAGAGGGAAACCCAAGTCTAGAAAGAGACAGAACACTGTCAGTGTGATAGAAGCTGAAAGTTTGTCTTCAATGGAGCAGGAGCCTGAAAGATTGAACATTTTGGGCACCTCAACTCAGAGGGGTAAAAATAAAATAATTGATTTTGAGGAACTTATCCAGGAATCTTTAGAACTGACACCCCCATGTTCAAATATTGATAATGCCACCCCTGATAATATCTATCCTATTGAATCTAGAAATACAATTCAAAATTTAGATCTGGGTGTTCCAGAAAGGATGAGGTGTGGCGGGGATAATTTGGGTTGCCATGTCCCTGAACCAATCCAAACCAAAATCAAACAACATGAATATGTGAATCTGTCTTTATTATTAAAAGGTGGTATTGAACTGGCTAATTTGCAAGATAATTGTTTTCTTGGGGTCGATGAAGATGGCCGCTTGGTAACAAAGCCTAAGGCATGTTCTGAAAAAATTACATCAATTGAAAAATGGTCAGATGCTTTTTTAATATTTAGTAGCATTTACTTGAGTGCACATCCAGAACAAACTCAAGACTTACTACAATATATGTTTATTATCCGTGAAGCTGCTGGCAAATATAAAGGTGATTTTTGGCGGGTATATCGTCACCTCAACGCAACAAAGTCGTATCTCTATATAAATTTATAATAAGATACGACTTTGTTGCGTTGAGGTGACGATATGATGAACAGTTTCGTTTACGCCAAGCCTCTCAATTCATGCCATGGTCATCAATAAACTCAGATCTTTGGCTGAGATGTTTCTCTGGTGCTGGTAATCCACCCCTAGCGACAAGGGCACCCACTCACTCCAAACCACCACCATGCATCGACTTTAACAAAGGGTTTTGCAAGTGGGTTAATTGTCGCTATAATCATGTATGTTCTATATGCTATGCACCACAGCATGGCCTTTGGAATTGTCCAAATCCCCCCTAACAAGGTATCAGTTTTCTGCAGTCATCACCAGAGCCTGTCGACAGGCAGGTTTTCATTCACACATGTTTAAAACTCATAGTTTTCGCATTGGCCGTGCAACTGATTTGGCAATAAATGGATACCCTGCGGATCTAATAAAGCAAATGGGTCGTTGGTCCTCTGACTGTTACTCCAGGTATATAAGGCTTTGAAACCCATAACATTTTGTTAACTAAGATATCAAACATCACTTGATGTATCTTAATTTTATTACAGATATCTGGATAGTGGGGGATTCCCTTGTTAGATGGGCAGGGCGTCAGTTTTCCCAAAGGCAAAGGCCGAGTTTCTGTAACAATATCTCATGGGATGGAACTAGTGGGTTGAAGCTAGACGGTCTACATGCCAAGTTGCAGTATGGGCTAATCCAAGGCAAGGACCCTAAAATTATTTTTGTACATGTTGGGGGAAACAATATAACCAATACCAATCAATGTAAAATTGTAAGAAAACTTAAAACTGAATTCGAATATTTATTTTCTAATTTTCCCAGATCACTTATTGTCTGGACTTTCATACTACCTCGTTTATCCTGGTCATACAATAATCAATCAGCTGTATATAATCGTAACATGAATAAGAAACGTTTATCCATTAATAGACAAATGTCAAATTTTACCCTTAATCATACTAATGGCAGGGCTCTTAATATGAAATCTATAGATACTCAAACTCAGGGTTTCTATCATACCGATAAGGTCCATCTATCAAATGTTGGAAATGAAATGTACATTCTTGCTATTGGTGAGGCAATTACACAATTTCTTAGTTCTTCTGGTACAACATTCCTTGAACATTAGGCCTGAATTTTGGCGGACAAATTGTCTTTCTGCGTCAATTTGTTGTGGCGGAAAATTCTAGGCTGCTGGGGATTAGATGGTGTCATTATTAAACTTGTCTGTATCTGCACACATAATTCATAATTTATTGTACACTTTAACTTTATACAAATAAGCATTATTATATTGCGTTGGCTACTTCCCTTCATATGGCACAATGGGTACATTGTTGATGACCAATGTGGGACAGATGCTAATGTTGTATATTTTGTTTCACATTGCTGGGTCAGCTCGGAACAGGCGGGCTCAGCTGCATTTAAGGAGATGTAATAATAAAATGGAGATCTTATTTTACTCTGAGCAGTATCAGTAGAGCGGAGATATATTATCAGTAGAGCGGAGATATATTTGGCTCAGAGTATAGACCATACTTTGTTTAGAGCTGAGACTATCTATTACTGAAATTTTACAGCGGAAAATTATCTGTACAATTATTAGGGTTGCATAACCACGACCGATAAATATTAAGCACAATGACACTGTCTGATCCTCGGCGGTCTTGAAGTTTTCCAAACTTCCTTATGACATTCGCTGGTAACTGATGATCAAAGGTATTTACCGTATGACAGGAACTATGTGTTTGACGATCAGGGGAAGTTTTTACACACTTGTCATAGCGGTCGAAATATGCCATTGTTTAAATCTTTAATTATAAAAATGCCAATTGATATGTTTGTGATGTGGGAGAAACCTTATAATGTGAAAAGATTATCAAAATGCAATTTACTTCAGTTGTTCTTATTATTCACTGTCCAAGTTCATAGTGCTAAAGGATTAGATCACAGCTTCTATCTTGAAATAAATTGTGTATAACAGGGATATTAACATTTGACAGCCGCAATTAAAATTAGACATTACATACAGCTCTGGTTAAATTTGAAACCGTAATTATTCAGACCTTTTGTTTATTGGGTAACGTCAAACATCTTAATTTACGAGCACTATCATCCTTTAATCAGCTACTGTCCCTTGCACCAACATACTTTTCTTATTGTTTTTCAGCCTAACTTTTGACAGTTTTAGTTGTTTGTTTTCACACATGATGCACACAATTTTTATTGGTGATGCAAAAAATCAATTAAAAGCCATTTTGTCTTGCCGCGTTTGATTGGTGTTTACAAAGTTTTCGACCAATAAAAATCATCCTAACGATATTTGGTGATAGGCGGAGCATACTTGTTGACAGGTAAAGTTAATGACCCATAACGGTATGGTTTTCGCTAACTGATTATGTAATGTTTTTACAAGCTGGTAAGAAGCGGATACATGCGATAACATCCTTGGGCGCCGGATTTTAGGGCAACTTGTTTTTTGCTTTTCTGTACAAACAGAGCGAAGTCATGAAAAAAAAAAAAGAGTGACCACTTCGCTCACGTTGCCTAAAAGCGTGGACCCTGCAGTGACAACAACAGCCTTACTAATCAAAATTTTTCAAAAAGCTGTTCCAAAAAATGTTCTAGGGGTTAAAACAAGCACATAGAACTAATACTTTTGATCTCACAGGATGACCTTGACTAGTAAATGACATGATTGAAACTTGTATTCTGCACATCTTCTGTGTTCTGAAATGATATTTATAATCTGGAATCTCTTTAAGTAAAAAGAAAAAAACTAGCAGACCTGATTCTGTGACAACTTATTGAGCTAAATGCTGGAATGTGGGATAAAGGGGTACACATAACAATTGAAATCTAAACCATAAAGCAAACAACAAACCTGTTCGCCAACCATGTCCTTGTCCTCAGCACTGAGAGACTCTGCCAAGTCAGTGATAGCTATAAACGTCTGTCCATTACCATCTCCTTGAATCTCAACACCCTGAAGTTCAATTGGAACTTGTATATCCCCTTCTATTATACTGGCATCGACCTCCTTCTCTAACTGACTAATGTCTGTTATATTGTCTGCAGATATAGCAATCTCAGCTGGCTGATTAACTATTTCGGGTACATTTAACTGTGCATTTTCAATAATCCCTTCATTTGGTATGGCTTTAGAATGAAGATTTTTGATAAGTGTAACAATTCTCTGTTGTGACAAATTGTTAGAATTGGACTCCGAGTCATCTCCGACTTTAACGCTTTTGAAAGAAAACACTCCACTACCAGGGTCTTTCTCAATTGTCATAGCAAAAGCAAGAGAATGTTTTTTAGTAAGATGAGACCGTAACTGGCCTGGACGTTTAAATGTGTCATTACACAAGGTACATGTATATCTCTTATTGTTTTCATGTTCTCTCTCATGCCGATTTTTACTAGAAACATCACTGAACTTAGCCTGACACTTACTGCATGAGTAGCGCTTCTCACCTGAAAAGAAAAGTTATGACACATAATTAGTTATTTTTTCAAACAGATTTTTGAAAGAGTATGTTTGTCACTTACCTACCAATTTATTTAATATTTCCTACCTGTACAAACGTACTTTGAAATATTTTTTTTTAATTTTGTCAGCAAAAATGTCTTGTTGCAATGGAAAACAGCTCTTTTTTGATTTTCAAATCTTAATTATACCTGAAAAGGAAATTTTACTGCACATCAAGACATAATTTCTGGAGATTAACACAACTGTTAATTCCCCCTTAAATTTAAATAAATATTCAAACTAAGAATATGACAACAATCCACAGAAAGAGACATACCAGTACCTACACTTGGTCAACTGATCAAAGTGACCATCTTCCTTACCTGTAGATCCAACATGGGACCTCTGAGTTAGTCATGATGCACACAGTACTTGGTTAACCTAGCCGAGCTAATACAGCCATCACAAAATTACTTATTAAAACTCATACATTTGAACTTAAAAACATAAGCCAAACACTATATAAACATTGCCTAACTTTACCTGTATGAGTGGTACTATGTCTCTTCACATCTGACTGGTGAGCAAACCTTTTAAAACACACTGTACACTGGAAGGGTTTCTCTCCTGTAAGTCAAAACAAAACAATTCATACATTATGACATAGTATGAAATATCACATTTATATAAACAAAATAAAATATATCTAATATCAATAAAAATGCCAAACATTTTACAATATAAGCCTGTCACAGCAAATTACATTTGACTTTTAAAAGACTCTACTTATTGAGAAGAAAAGTTGTAAATTTTCCCAATTTGGACTAAATTAACTCCAAAGCAACAGACTATCTGACTTGTTACAAAACTTGTCCAAGATACTAATAATAACTATGCCGATAAACATTGTAAGTTTGGTGAACTTTTGACAGGAACAGTTTGTTTGCATTTTGTAATTTCAACTCAAGGGCCATAACTATTGAGTCACTAAAAGTATTCCAGTGGTTATGAAGCTTGTCCGAGTTAAGCCAAAAAAAGATTGTGACTAAGCTTTGAGACCACTGGATAGGCACTACTCATGACAAAGTGCATATATTGTCATTTTTCACAGTTTTTATTATTATGAGGGCCATAACACAATGCCTACAAGGCAATCTGAAGGGTACTGAATCTGGCCAAAATATTATACTTATAAACACTGTGACCCAATTTCGTGAATATTGGATAAGAAATGTTCAAGTTAGAGAGTGTCAATTTTTGCAATTTTGAGTAATTCAAGGGTCAAAACTCTGAAGAGTCTTGCAGAAGCCAGCTAGTTATCCAATCTGACTGAAATCTTACACATATAAACATTGTGACCAAGTCTGGTGAACACCTGATAAGAACTACTCAAGAAAGAGAGCCAATACTTCTACTTTCCCAATTTTGTTTTTATTTAAGGGCCATAATTCTAGATGAACTAGGGCAATCCAGCTGGTTACTGAACTTTGATGAGATATTGCGCCCTTAAACATTGTGACCATGTCTGATGAACACTGAAGAGCAGACAACCTTTGTAGAGATAGACTGCTGATCGTAGCAGGTGATCACATATATATCCCATTTCACTAGCTTATAAAAACTGGCATATATGATGAATGAGTAAATCATCTTGGCTATGAAATTCTTGGTACATTCAAGATATTTGTTTAATTCAAATTAAGTGTTAACCCCCTAAAACATCTTTACAGTAAAATTATATTGTTCTTATGAAGCTGAAACAAAATGGGTTAAAATCCCTGTAATGGAAAAAAGCAAATCATACAGAGTTGTGTTTTATACAAATGTATGTATGAAATTTTTTGTATAGTTTAGTGATATCGGACCTCGTCGATCCAACAACCTTCTATAAGCCAGCTAGATGGCTTCCTCACATGAAGACTTCTACAGCCAAAGTGAGATTTCAAATCCACAGTGGTGAGGTTCAAGTGAATCAAAGTCAGCCACCTTAACCACTTGGCCAGAGGCCTAATCATGTTAAATTTAGAACATGTTACCTGTATGGACTTTCATGTGAGATTTGAGGTATGCTGTCTGAGCAAATCTCTTCTGGCAGATTGTACAACTGTATGGCAGGTCACCAGTGTGAATCACAACATGCCGTCTGAAACATGAAATCTGACGGAAACACTTCTGGCAATGTGGACACTGATATGGTCGCTCATCAAGGTGGCGTGAGCGGTGCTCAGTCAGAGCAACATTGCTGGAAAACCTCTGCTCACATATATCACACTGAAATGGTTTGATCCCTGTAAAATAAAAGCGTGCTTGTTACTTATTGGGTTTTAACCTTTACCCTGCTGTATTTCTAAAATGGACTGGTCCATCATTCAGATTGGGCAGTACCACTTATGATTAAAAGGGCTCTTCACTAAAAATTCACTGACTGAATAGCGAACAGTGCAGACCATATCAGCCTGCACATCTTGGTCTGCACTGGTCGCAAAGGCAGAATCCCTTGCTGCTAGCAGGCTAAGAGTTAAGTTTTATGCACTTTTACAACAGTATTCTAGTTATGTAACAGAAGTCAGTGAACCCAAGTAGTGTTCATGGATTCTGTACCAGTACCGACTTATTCTCCAGTAGTCACTGACAACTTCCCCACACCAAGTCAAAACATGGTGGCATGGGATCATTTTTCATGACGTTTCCAGATGGAGGTGAGAAACCTGCAAAAGGTCAAGCATGGATGACTTCTGACACAGTGTCAGTCAAAATGTCATGTCCTTTCTTTGAAGCCAGTAATAGAATAACAGCAATAAATTAAGACACTTCATTCTTTAAAATGCCTTGTAATAATATATGGAAAATTGATCCAGATGGTCTGGCTTTACAATTATATTAAAAATTTTACCTTTAATTTAGTTTCACCTATTGTACTGGACATGAAACAGGTGTTTCAGGTTTTAGCCTGATTTTTAAATAAACATTCTGAAGTACAAAATCACCACTCCAGGGGCAAAGGTATCAAACTTAATAGGTTAACATTACAATACTTGCATGTGTAGTAAATCCCTGTACTTAATAACCATGTACTAAAAACTGTCAGACAAATCTAAGCAAGTTTCTCGCTACACTTAAGAAGTTCAGATTTTGACAACATAGATTATGAACATGTTCAGCTAAATTGAATAAATAATATGAGCCGTGCCATGAGAAAATCAACATAGTGGGTTTGCGACCAGCATGGATCCAGACCAGCCTGCGCATCCGCGCAGTCTGGTCAGGCTCCATGCTGTTCGCTTTTAAAGTCTATTGGACTTGGAGAAACTGTTAGCGAACAGCATGGATCCTGACCAGACTGCGCGGATGCGCAGGCTGGTCTGGATCCATGCTGGTCGCAAACCCACTATGTTGATTTTCTCATGGCGCGGCTCATATGAATGTTCAGAACTTTTGATAGCACAGACAGATGTAAGTGTACCTATACAAGTATAAAATCACAACCTCTGTATTACCTTGATGTGTGAGAAGATGGCGTCTCAAACTTTCATTAGACCTGTATGACTTATCACAACCCTCTTCAGGACAATGGTAGGGAGTCCCTGCTATATGTAAACGTATATGTGTCTTTAAATTTCCTGAAAAAAAAAAAAAATGTGAAACAGAATCTTAAGTATTCAAATGCTTTCCTTGTAAATATTTTAGCACCATGCATTCTTCAAATAAAGTCTTTGCAAACATTCAATAAACAAAGCCACCGCCTGAAACTGTCTTTCCCATAGGAGCTTTGACTCATGAAAAAGGTGCAATATGAGTTTTAAAACCATCTTCCGAAGTTTCAAAACTATATCTGTAACAATTTTTTGAAAAACTGTCATTTTTGTGAATTTTCAAAGGCTGATTTCTTCAAGGTCAATATCACTAGGGGGCCAGGACACATTGCAGGGATGTAAAATGATTTTTTGTTACCATCCTTCAAGGTTTCAAAGCAATATATGTAACGGTTTTTGAGAAAATGTCATTTTTCTGAATGTTCAAAGGTGTCAAAGAAATCTAAACAATGCTACTTTCTTCAAGGTCAATGTCACTAGATGGGTGGGGGGGGGGGGGGGGGGGTGCAAGACTCACCATGGAGTGTAAAATAAGTTTTTGAACCATCCTATAAGGTTTCAAAGCAATATATATATATGTTACGTTTTTTGAGAAATTGTCATTTTCATGAATTTTCAAAGGCATCAAAAAAACTAAACAAGAGGGTCAATGACCCTAAAGCGCTCACCTGTGAACAAGTAATGGTGCAAGTACTTCTATGTTAGCCTATATTATATTTATGTCGCACACATTTTTGGACCAATTATGGTAGACAGTATAACTCTGATATCACATGCCAAATATCAAGGCTCAGTTTGATTCAGAGAAGAAGATTTTCAAAGTTTCTTATATGCAAAGTTTCATCAGCTTCAACCATATGGTTTTAGAGGAGGTCATTTGAAGAAAAGTGTGGAAAGATGATGGATGGATAATGTACAGTGACTGATCACAATAGCTCACCTGAGCACTTGGTGTTCCAGTGAGCTAATAATGGTTAGATTTTTTATTTAATTTTCTTCCCGAGAAAATAGTAAGAAAATAAAAGCAAACAAGAAGGTGTTTTTGTCACAAATACATAATTTTGTATACCTTTGGCTCTGGCGGCCATTTTGTGCAGCGAAGCGTAACGTGTCGGCGAAATGCACAACTAGGCTTGGTACTGCTCACTCCTGTGAAGTTTCATCGAAATCTATCCAGCAGTTTGATCTGTGAAAGCCGGACAAGATTTTTCTATTTTTAGCTCTTGCGGCCATTTTGTGCTGGGAAGCGGAATGTGCCAATGATATGTTAAACTAGGCTTGGTACTGATCATTCCTGTGAAGTTTTGTCAAAATCCAGTCAGCAGTTTGACCTGTGAAAGCCGGATAAGCTTAATGCAGACGGATGGACGGACGGCGAAGGCAAAAACAATATGTCTCCCCCACCTATGGGGGAGACATAATTACACTGAAACTGATACTAAAAAATTCTGCCATTGTAAGTTGTATTTTATAATTACTAACATGTTGTTATAACAACATCATTAGATAGCTCAGCAGTCTGGTATCAACATTAATACTTGCTAGCTTTGCAGCCAATGTAGACAATCTTGATAATTTTGATTAATTGTGCACGTTTTTGTTACTATTTAGAACAGTAGCTTATATACTGATACTTTTCAAAAGATAATATACCTTTTTGTTTGAATGTTTTGCCACACTCTGCACATTTGTAGAAAGGAAGTTGAGACATACGAGGTCGGCCACGTCCACGTCCTAATAAAACACCTGCAGAATAAAATATCAAAATATCTGAAATGATAAAAAAAGCATAAACTTCCTTTTGCCTCCTGCAAAAACCTATTGCGCTAGTGCATTGTTACACTAACAAGAACTTAAGTAAAACAAATTTCAGTCATAACAAATGTAATTTTCAGTTTCTAGTAAGATGTGACACTGATCTTTGATCTAATGTCCACAAAGATGCCCTACTGACTATAGGCAATCAGGCACAAATTTCTGAGGTCAATGGACTTGTGTTCTCCAGCTATAATATCCTAATCATTTTTTTGTCTAAATGCCACTGTAACCTTGAACTTTAACTTCCCAACTCCTAAAACAATAGGACCATGGACAATTTTGTTATGAAATTTCTTTGCCAAACTACAAATACACTTGAACCCAAATTGCTCATCTGACATTTACAGCTGAACTGTATAATTTTTTAACAAGGAACAATGTCTTGAAATTATTTCAAAGACAAAAAAAACAATGTGGTTTTATGGAATTTAGTTGAGGTTTACCCAAGTAATACTGCCATGGAATTATTTTGAAATCAAGCCAGCACTTTCAAAGAAGATGTTCAAGGTTTTCCATATAGTCATGTCGGTAAAACTAGTCCCAACATCCCCTGCTGGACCCTTTTTTTAAAAAACAAAACCGAATGATTTTGAAGGAATTCAGTAGAGAATCACCCCAGAAATACTGCTGTAAGGTTATTTTGAAATCAGACCAACATTTTCTGAGAGTTTTCCATAAAGCTATAAAGGGATAACAAGCCCCGCCCCTATTGGCCATGTTTAATGAAAAAGGATCATTTGAAGGCATCTGGTAGAGTGTCACCCAAGTCCAAACATTGCTATGAAATTATTCTGAAATCGGGCCAGTAGTTTAAGAGAAAATTTTCAAGTATTCCATACAGCTATATCAGGAAACTAGTCCCATGTTGTTTTTAACACAATCCACTTTTTTTGCCCTTTTGGGAAATGGTCTGGGTCAAGGCCAACAACAAAATTTTTTATCTATACTCATTTGTTTCTGTGAGAGATCAAGTGTCACCAATTTCTGCTGCAAAATAATCCTCTTGTTCTTTAGAATTTTAACATATTTTTGGTTCTTAGAAAGGAACATTGGTCATCAGATTTGCTTATGACCAAGGTCAGTGTAATTACCATACATATAGACCAGAAGGATGCTCCTTACTGTTCGCGCAGCTGTACCTAAAGAAAGCCCCGTGTTTCAACTTTGCCAAAAAAATCTATCACATTGATCACATTTTGAGCATAAAATAATTCCTTAACTTTTGAAACAATACACGCCAAAACATTTACATGGGCACAGCAATTAGATGCTCAGTAAATTATGTAACAAGTATGCTGACTTGGTGTAGTATGTATCAGTAATTTTAACTGGTCAACAAGATAATAGTTTAAAAATAGAATTACAGGAATCCCAAAACCTGTCTATGTACCTCACAATTTTGATAGTTATTTCCATGCTTTTTGGAGCTTTTAATTTTTTAAAGAATAATATTGGATATTTTTTGGTTAGAAATTGGAAATAACAATCATTTTTGCATTTTGGGAATGGGTCCATTTATCGCTACAAAACATGTAAGGAAACAAGATGGGTTGAAATGCATGTGACACAAACCTTGGTCTTTTTTATGCACATTTTTTACTAAGTCAAGGGCCATAACTTGTCTGGTGGTGTTAGATCCAAATTAAAACCCCTGGTGCACAACTTCCCGTGCTGAATAACAAACCTGTGAGGTTTGATGACTGGGTAAAATACTTTTTGAGATATGCACTTCACATATTTGGATGGATGGTTGGACGGATGTACCAGGGCAACTCTGGCTACCATTCTGCAACTCAACAAACAAACAAGAGCTGCCATTAATGGTGACAAATGCCCCCACAGCGCCTTGACCTTTGACCTGGTGACCCCAAAGTCAATAGGGGTCATGTACTCAATAAATACTATTAGCATGTGAAGTCTGAAGGTCCTGGGTGCAGTGGTTGGCGAGTAAAGTGCCTTCATGCAAAAAGTTAACGTTGAAAGTTAACGTTGTGACGAACTAATGGACGGACAGTTGAAAACTAATATGCCTCCCTTTGGGGGCATAAAAATACCTAAGCTACAAGGTAATATAAAGGATGTCTTAAATCACATGAAAATACAAGCAGACATAACAATGTTACAGGTTTACCTTGATTACCTCCCTCTAATAAGTCCCCATCATAGACTGGTACTCTCTTTCCCCTTGTTGTCATTCTGTGGCTTTGTCCAGTATTCGTAGACTGTCCTTCCTCACTGCCTGGTTCCATTTTTATATGCTCAACTTGTGTCCCATCTTCATCCATATTATCATGTGTAGTTTCACTATTTGTAACATTTTCTCTGTTGTCTTCACTGCTCCCAAGTTCTGAAGTATCTCCATTTTCTACTTGTGCAACAGCATGGTTTGCTGACAATTCATTCTGAGTCAACTGGAGAGCTTGTTGGTACATTTTCTCCACTTCATTTGAAATAACCTCATCATGAAATAGTGGACTTTCTGTATGAGATGGAAAAAAGTTTTTCCTTGGACGTCCCACTGAAAGAAAAAAGATTGTGAAAGTCTGAGAATATTTAAATAAAGTATTTTTATAAAGATCTTACAAAAGTGACACATAGACTGTCTTTGAAAAACTTTGCATTTATGAGTAGTAGCATAGAATGAAGTTTCTAAAGTTTGACATGGTTGGTTGGGTTTCCAGTAACACCAAAACATATAAAGTTTCCAGCCATAAAGGTTGAGGAACTCAAAGTTCTGCAATATATTTAATACAGAAGGACACCATGGATTTTCAACAAGCCTGGACAATTTCCTGACACCCAGTGATGACAGCCATGTAGCTCAGAGTCTGACATCTTAACTGTTTGATGGTCACTGAAATCTGAATTAAAGTTAAACTTTAAAATTTTGAGCAGATCATGGTTTCTGATTGTAATGCTACCATTCTGCAACTCAACAACCAACTTGATAAAGGAGCAATACTGTTAATATTTTGAGACTTTCAGATGGATCTCCATTACCCAAGTTTATCAACGGATATGAGCCGTGCCATGGGAAAACCAACATAGTGGGTGTGCGACCAGCATGGATCCAGACCAGCCTGCGCATCCGCGCAGTCTGGTCAGGCTCCATGCTGTTCGCTTTTAAAGCCTATTGGAATTAGAGAAACTGTTAGCGAACAGCATGGATCCTGACCAGACTGCGCGGATGCGCAGGCTGGTCTGGATCCATGCTGGTCGCACACCCACTATGTTGGTTTTCCCACGGCACGGCTCATATGGTTTTGAACAAACCCAATTCAAACTGGTCAAAAATACAGTACAGTTCTTCAATTTTTTTTTTGCATTTATTAACAACTTAAGAAATACTAGCAAGTTAAAAGTACACTATATCTCCTTCCATTAAATGTTTAAAGGACATTCTGATATAACAAAACTAAATTGCTGCATCTTCAGAACTGAACTGCTACTTGCACTTAGATGGCTTTTCAAAGACAGTAAGTTCTAAAAAACACAACAAAAAACATACAAAGCTTTGAAAATTTAGAGCATAAAATTTCATAAAGTGTTTTATGCCTTCCTGCATTACAAAATATATTTCTCACCTCTCCTTATCCCATCAACTTTAGTCTTTATACTTCTTTCTGATGAAACAGAAGTCTCTGGTCTTGTGATCCTTGGCTTTTTAACCGCCCGTGAACTCAAGTATTCATGAGGATCATAATCCGAGTCACTGTCTTCATCATTAGAATTATTCTTGTAATCCCTGAATCAGAAAAAACGTTATCAATCAACACTTTTCTTCTAACCTGGGGGGTTTGGCTGTTATTGTTATAACAATATAAATATAAACAATAATATACAATTATTGCCTTTTGGTGAGGTCAGTATGTGGATTTATCCGAGGATGATATCGCTTTTGTCAGGTCGATAAATCCACATATCGACCAAACTTAAAAGGCAACAATTGTTTTATTATTAAATCCAGCCTACTCTAAGTATAAATATTAAATACAAATATCTGCAGCCTTTGGTCATTTCGAGTCAATACGACTTTTTATCATTGATTATGTGACTACAAAAAAATCTAGACCAATGGAAATGACTATAAATATAGATTTAATAATAATAACTTTTATTTGCAATCAGGTTTCATAATCATAATAACATGAATGTGTAATTTCAAAATGAGGGACTTTATCCGTATGCATATTTCAAAAATATCTGATTAGTGAGAAAAGATTGTTAAATGGGAACAAATGGCTTTGTTTTCTCTCATCTACAAACAAGAACAAGAGCGCCGCCAAGCGGGGCAATATATGCCCGAAGGCTTACATCATAGGATGGGAGCAAAATTTTAAGAACTTGACTGTTGTAGCCCCAAAGGACTGGAACAACAAAAGGGAAACTTCAAAAAACAAATCTATGTCCACAAAAAAAAATATTCAAAGTCTACAAAAAAATCCTTATCAGGTACAGGTATGTAAAAATACACCTTAAAATTGGAGGTACCATCCATGTTGTACCACAGAAAAGTGGTCTCGGTTTTTCCCTACTGCCAATAATAAAAAAGTTTCAAAATATACTATTTATAGTAACATAAAAGGGAAGTAATTCCAAAAAAAATTAATGTAAGTACAAAAAGAGTGCCAAAACAAGGCACTGCAATGCAGGCATTACACAAGCAGTCATATATGACTTTACCCTTAGTGTACTTGACTTGAAGGAGTATCCGAAATGCGCTCTGCACATCGTTGCAATGTGGTGAACATTTCTGCCAAGTTTCTTTGAAATCCTTCCAGCAGTTCAAGAGTTACAGAGCGGACACGAAACAAACTGATATGACTTTTGACCTCTAAGTGTGACCTTGACCTTGAAGCAAGTCATCCGGAACATGCGCTCTGCACGTCGTCTTGGTGTGGTGAACATTTGTGTCAAGTTTCTTTGAAATCCTTCAAGGGGTTCAAGAGTTACAGAGCGGACACGAAACAAACTGGTATGACCTTTGACTCCTAAGTGTGATCTTGACCTTGAAGCAGACATCCAAAACATGCGTTCTGCACATCGTCTGGGTGTGGTGAACATTTGTGTAAAGTTTCCTTGAAATCCTTCAAGGGGTTCAAGAGTTACAGAGCGGACACGAAATTGCTAACGGACAGACAGACGGACAGATGGACACCAGCGTCATAACATAATACGTCCTTTCGGGCGTATAAAAATATGTACTGAAAGCAACTTAATATTCCAAATGACATGTCTTCTGTACTAATCAATATTAAGTGGAAATGCTGACAGTACGTATTCTTATGACAGTGTGAAGATGGACCACAAGTTGTATATTGTTGCACTGTATAGATTTAGCGGCTAACGTGTATCAAACATCAGTAAAAAGTTATTACAGTTTTTGAAAAACTGTTTTTGATGAGACATTGCCAGTTTCTTGAAATCAATAAAATATACACATGAATATAACTGCAATTGCTTGTCTATGAAATGATTTATTCCAAGAGTCTACGAAATACTGGGACAGCCCTCATACTGTACTAACTGAAAGCAAATTTTGTTTTATAAAAGTTGTTTAGAAACATAGTTCATTACATTTATGCCAAAATACAATTGTCTCTCTTAATCATCCTGGGTACCAGTCTACTTCAACAAATTGCTTCAAGACATCAAAATCAGAGTTAACTCCCCTTCCCTTTAAATGTAAAACTCTTGTTGCAAGATCTTTACATTTGTCTTACCTGAACTTGACTGGTATAACTCTCTTTCTTGCTGGCAGTTTGCCAGATCTTCTTTCAATTTCATAGTCATTGGCTTGTACAGACGAGTCGACCAAGGTACGGTCTTCTGTCCTATACAAGAAAAGTAATCATATTTTACATAACAACTCTTCTGAACATAATGATTATATATACATAATAGCTCTTCTAAAAATCATGTCCTTGTGCAGCAAGAGCATTACACTTCTCAATGTTCACAACAGAATACTCTCAAGAACTCATCTCAAGTTAATGCACTTCTGCAAAGTAACTCTTCGTGTAGTAGGCACAATAACTCTTCCAAACATAATGCACTTATACACAGTAACTCCTCAACATCATGTTGCTATACAGTATACACTACAACTATTTTATTTTCAGCAGAATGCTCAGAAACTCTTCTCAACACAATGCACTTATGTACAAAAACTCTAAACATAATGTTCTTAAAAATGCAAAATTAACTATTCTCAACATAATGATCCTATGCACAATAACTTTTGAACACAATGCTCTTACACATAACAACTCCTCTGAACATAGCACAAATAAATAAAATAACTTCTGGATACAATCTTTAAAACAGGTATGCCTCACAGAAACTGCTGTATGCCACTCTGACACAATTAACATTGAATAACACAGGGATCATCCTGATTCTACTATTCTGCAAATTTTCAAACTGTTTTTAGCAGTTGTTTACTCGCGGAATTCAAGTAAGATTAAAAAAATATGAGTAGAAAATCATGGCACTCGAATATTTTTCGCGATCACGTTTGAAAATCGGGGAATTCGCTCCAACTGTCCTTTTCTCTTTAAAAACTCCTTTGGGGCAGTTAATTTACTGATAATCACGTGACTGCTTGTAGTTGTTATCATTGAGTACTTTGTCTCGTATCGTACTTTCAAAACCAGAAAGCCCCCGGCCTGTCCGGACCGTGAACTTTTACATGAAACGTAAGATATAATATTGATCTTAGTCAGAGAACATGTCATTTGTGTAATAATAACTCTATAGGGGATGAATTCCATTATATTTCTGATTGTGTACACTTTATTTCAGAAAGGAAAAAATACATTCCAAAAGAATTAAGAATACGCAATATTGCATCTTTTCAAAAATTATTTCAAAGCTCGGATAGGACTGTATTATTAAAACTTGCAATATTTCTTAAAAATGTTATGCAAAAGGTAAGGTAATATTACCACCTTCCATTAAATGTAACTTTACATTCAATTATTTTTACACGTCTAGTCACGCTTAGATAGAATTATCATTTTGAATATGTTTGAACTGTCTTGGAACTGTTTTGTGGAAATTGTTATGGTATTATGCCATGCAGATGCCCTTATGGGCCTTGTATTAAAATAAACTGAAACTGAAACTGAACCAAACAACAAAGCAACTTTATAAATTTAGCACGTAAACAGCTTTTAAGTAACTGCTAGTGGAACCCATCATTTTGCTAGTGGAAAAAAATGGCACTAGCAAAAATTTGCCAGTGGGAAAAAAAGTTAAATTCGATCCCTGGTTTTTTGTAAAGAAGAAAATAATGTGGACTGTGTAAAACATACCTTGCAATAGCTCCATCCTCAATGTAATAAATAACATGTGTTTGTCCTGGAACACTCTGGATTTCACCTTCTGTTTGTACTTCACTTGTCAACACAACATCCTCTGCTCCTGCACTCACACTCTGGAAGAAAATTTTTCTTTGTGTCACAGGGTGAGAAGAAATGTGCTGCCAGACTAGGATTCCAATCTGGGGCCTCGGAATACCATTCTGATGCTCTACCAAGTGAGTTACCCAGCCTCTTACACATTTTCTCTTTGTTTTACTATTCAAGTCCTATACCATGACATTTGCAGAAAGTAAAAGAACTTACACATCTTTATATGTCTAGTTGCTTCATTTAATACTGAGAACCTGCAGTTAATGAGATTTGCAGGATATTTCTGATTTATAATAAAAATATTTGAGTGACCCATACAGATACAAAATGTGTTTTTGGAGTTTATATTCACTTACCACAAACACCAATGTTTTTACTTGCCCTATACTATATCAAAAATAGTTTGGTGGGCTTTTGTAATTCTCTATAACTTTATATAAGCTAGAGCTGTTTTTGAGAAAAGAACATGTCTCCTGCAACTGCCTAATCATCTAGATTGGCATTTCTCCTCCATTATGTATATGAGTCAGCCATGCACAGAGACCTGTATCACTGGCATCAGTATTTTCTGTAATTCAAGGGCCATAATTCTGAAGTGCCTGGGCCGATTTGGCTAGTTATCAAACTTAACAGAAGACTTATTGGCAAACACATTTTGTTCAAGTTTGGTGAAGATCGGATGAGAAGTGTTAGAATTAGAGTGCAGACAAGACTTGTGACAGAGAGACAGACAGACACACACACAAACGGACACACAGACAGACAGGAGTAAATCTACTGAGATAGTGCATCAAACCAAATCAGCCATAAAGTACCCAAATCTTATCATTTACAGCAATTCAACTATAACTATAGGCTATTAGCAATAATAAATGTAAAAGGGAATTGTGCACTAACTGTGCTTGTATGTTATTAATACATTAAATATACAAATTAATCTGACAAATCTGCATTGCTGGTATCTGTTACTATTTTTGTACTTAGTCGCCTGAATTTAAATACTTGTTTTGTTTTGTTGGGTTTATTGTCCCACAGACACAATTATAGGTCATATGGTGACTTTCCAGCTTTGATGGTGGAGAAAGACCCCAGGTGCACCTCTGTGCATTATTTTATCATGGGCGGGCACCTGGGTAGAACCACAGACTTTCCATAAGCCAGCTGGATGGCTTCCTCACATGAAGAATTCAACGACTGAGTGAGGCTCCACATCGGTGAGGGGCAAGTGAGTCTGTTATTATTTGTGAGGCCCCTGTATTGCTGGTACTTGTTACTAAATTTTGTGCTATACCAGAGTTGCCTGTGCCACTATTAGTCATATTGCCAGCACATGTTATATATGCAACTGTTGCCTGTGTTTACCTGTGTAGCTGGTGCCTGTATTTCCTGCAATTCTGTGATTGCCTGGGCAACAATGTGTGCTTCTATTAACTCCGCATTAACTTCACCAGATTCTTCTGTTTCTAGAGTAGAAAAGATATTTCAATGATTATTACTGCATTACTGTATGCTAGTTCACATACATTTTATCTTCTTTGCATTTGTCATTTTTACAGCAAATACCAAATCACAGCACAATACTCGATCCTTAATTAGTTTCATAATTTTTGTAATTTATTTATATTTCTTTCATCAAAATACTTCTAATTTATATGAAATTAATTTTGTTTGAAAGAAAAATAAACCATTCGATCTTTTACGGAACGTAACGGCAATCTTAGATTTTAGCGGTGACAGTTAGCGCGAAGAGTAGTTTCCCTTTACCAAAATGGCAACCATTGGTAACAAAACTTGTTTGAAGTTGGGAAATTGTCTATACCTAAGTATAAATGCGCACCCACGATTCAGGGGTAGTCCCGGGGGTCAAAAAACTGCGCATTATACATGGGTATCTGCGCAAAGGAGGCTTAAGTGCAAAGGAGTTTTGTGACCGATTTTGCATGTCCACTGGACGCAGAGGTACTGAAAAATGCGAGTTCAAAGCAGTAAAAGCGCGTCAGGGACGCAGAAAACCTGCGTACGGGAAAACCCTGAGATGATGCAAGAATCCGGCATTATTTAAGCACGAGAATCAAAACATGAATGAAAATTTTCATGGCGTTTTGATCGTGCACCTGATAAATTTACGATAAAAACTTAGAGTGCGGACAAGCTTTGTGACAGACCGAAAAACAGACACACAGACTGGAGTAAATCAATATGTCTCCCACACCACTGTGTGGTGGGAGACATAATTAAAGGCAACTTTTTCATAGCTAAGTTTATACTTTATTTATAAATTCATGAAAATAATAATGCAATATTCAATTCCTTAAATAATTACTGTTTGTAAGTTATAACAAGACCCATAGAAAGTGGATATATAGGCGGGAAACTGAATACTATGCCTAATCTTCTCCTTAAAGCCCCAACTTTTACTACCCTGGCAGTAAGTTTTGTAGGAGGAGCCTATCAAATAACAAGGCTACTCTAGGCTGTCTGTCAGCTAAAAATAGCTCACTTTCAATGATTCAAAAGCAAATGTAAACAATGGTCAGTTGAAGAAGAAATATGAACTTGCATGTTTTGATGATTACAAATTATTATTATATATATTTTGTGCATCCATATCAATATCAATGTTATGAGTTGAGACTAGCATTCCTGATTTTTATACTTCTTATTAATGTAAATTGAACAGTGAAGCTTGAAATCAAACATTCTTAACTTTTCTGTCATTGCTGGCAGGTCCATTAATTGAGATAATGTAGCAATAAATGCAGAAATAATAAACTATTTAAGTCTGAGATGTAGCACAATGCACACAAATTAGCAAGTGTTGCTGTGATAAGGTCTAATAAAAATGATAAGCTATTTGAAATAATTTATCACTGTATGTCTGTTATTTAGTTCCCTATATCTTTAAAACATTTTTTAAATAACACATAAAAATATAACTGCAGAAATGATTGAATATGATATTCTATTCAGTTTAAAATTTCAAAATCACTTTTCTGGAAAAGTTTTACAATGCACTCTAGGTGTTAATTCCATTGATACATCAAGCCTTCTGCTGATCAAGTTTGTTGATAAAATTAACCACGTGGGAATTGTTTACATTCTCTGTTTCTCTAGGGTTCATGACCTCATTAGCTCCTCCCGGCAAATTCAAATTTTTGGCAGTTAGGTTTAAATAATTTTTTGAAACTGTACTTCACAATTTTTTGTTTTAAAAAATAAAAACACCAATTGATAAAGAATGTTTCAATGTGTATTTATGCAATTTTTCATAACTTTTTATTCAGTAGTTTATTTAAAATTTTGAAAAAGGGCTCTCTGATGTGAAACATGCATAATTTATATAAAAACCTGCCCCAGCGCCATCTTCTGGCTTTTATATGGCAGTTGGGGGTTTAAAATTAAAAGTTAAATTCCCTGATTTCGCCCTAAATTCTGTGGAGGGAGAATTCTCCCTAAAATTTTGACCTAGGATGATCCCTGATCACGTGACTGCCTATAGACGCTTGTTGCTTTATACAAATGTAATTATCGGATATCTAAGTAAGCATGTAGAAGATATTGTTTTCGTTTTGGTTGGTGATTCGCAACTGTGAAAATGGAGAGGAAAATAACAAGTTTCTTCGGACGAAAAAGGCCGTGGAGACAGAAAATGCTAGCGATACCACAGGCAGTGACCTGAAATAACGTAAAACTTCCGACAGGGTTCCCACAAAGCAGGGAAAATAAAATTCCCTGACCAAACTCCAATTTTCCCTGACCAAAACATTCGCGTTCTGGGACGCCTACCTGGTCATCTATTGATAAATGTGACTGTTTTTGAGTTTGCATTCTACAAATAATGATTAAAGATTGACATAGATTCATTAATTTAAGCAGAAATGCCTGTTTATTTTCAAAAGTTGAAAATTCAATACAGTAAATAGTATTCAGCTTAAATGCCTCAACATATCAGTATTAAATGACTTAACAAATCTTACTTTGCACATTTTTATCATGCTGATTTACTTTTCCAGCTGTCGCAAACTTTACTTACACCCTTTATATGTACAATGGAATTAAGTGTTTTGATTTCATTTTTGTTTAACTTTCAATTTTTAATTGTTTTTCCATGATGCTAAATAAGTCCTAATATCCACCCTAAGTATGCAATTTGTTTGCATCTTTTCTACAACTCTAAATATTAATCTTTCGGTCTTTCTCTGTTAGCTGAATTTTAAAATATTACAGGGTAAAATTAAGATGCCGCAAAGAATTCTGTTAAAATAGTCTTTTCCTTTTAACAACATCCACCACTAATAACTATTCAAACTTATACAACACTGAACTTCCATAAACACTTTTGCACTTGAAAACTAGTTTTGATCTTTACTAAGAAGAGTTGACCAGAAGACTATAAGGTCTATTCAAATATAAAATAAATCAAAATAGCAATGTTTTGCACATTACAATCTGTAAGCAGTAATTTGAGTAAAGAAAATGGTAAACATGTAAGAATGGTATATAATAAGTTTTCTTACTTAACTTTTCCATACAAACATAAATAACAGAAAAGCTTTATTATGGCTTATATGGTAAAATGATGAAACAGATTTGCAACTATGCAGGACTACACAGTTCATAGCATCATACAGTCTTATTTCAGTTAAAAGTTAAAAATAATTTTGTTTAACAGACTGTATTTTTTAATAATGTTTGGTTCAGCCAAAAAAAAAGTGAAACTGCCTTTGCCTTTTATCATGTTTGTTTTCATTCTTTTTACTTTTTCACCTTTTTCTCCTGCTTTTTACTTCTGGTTTCAAATTTCCCCGACTTTTCCCTGACTTTTGCTAAATTTCCCTGACTAATTACAAAATTCCCTGGCTTTTCACTGACCTTGAAAAAAATACTTTTTTCCCTTACTTTTCCCTGACCGTGGGAACCCTGTGACTGAGTCTAGCCAAAAATCAAAAGAATCATCGAGTACTTTGGCTCCTTCTTCCGAAACCAGAAAGTCCCGGCCTGTCTGAACCGTGAAAAAGTGGGAACAGAGCTGAACATTAAACTTTTATATGAAACCAAACAACAACAAAACCGCTTAATAAACTTAGCAAGTAAACAGCCTTCAGGCCTTTTTTTCCATCAATTTGGGAATGCCATCGACAACGTTGGAATTGGGAAAATGCTCTCGGAAATTATCTTAATTGGGACAATTAATTTTGCAAATTACCAAAATCTACATTAATGTGTTTTTGTGTGAAATATTAATGAATTGCATTTCAGTAATTGTTCAACAGTATTATAATTTACCTAAATATACATACAAATTAGCAAAACTATTTTAAAACAGCAAAAACCCTAAAAGGTTTAATCATTTGGGAATTTTAAATTCAACTTTGGGAAAAAAATATACTTTTTGGCATTGGGATTACCTCCTTTTACCGGAGGTAGATTTATAGGGGAAAAAAGCCCTGGCCTTTAAATAATTGCTAGTGGAACCCATTTTGCTACAGTAGTGGAAAACAAGAGCTGTCAGATGACAACGCGTTCGACTATTCAAAGAATTGATTGAAGAATGGGGTCAAAATATTACCACAGATTTTCAGACAAAAGAAAAAAATAGATTAGACAATCCATGTTCCTGTATTTGTGGATTTCGATATTGCACTAAATGGCAATGTGAGACCATGTTGGTAATGAAGTGCTCAAAGTTTCAAAGTCAAACAGTTTAATCAAAATATGGAATGGTATGAAAAATTTAACTGATTTCCAAGTCCAAAAAGGGGCATAATTCAGCCAAAATAGTTGTCAGAATTATGTACTCTTGCCTACAGATGGAAATCATGATGATAGATGGAAATCATGATGATAAACAAGTGTTCAAAGTTTAAAAGCCATATGTCAAACTAGAAAATGCTTTTGTAAAAAAGCGCATGTCTCCCCCAATGCAAAGTCCTATAGGCAAGAAGTCAATAGGGGTCAGGAGCAAAAATCAAAGAGACACTGACGGTTGGCTGCAATAGGGATCATCTACTTGGCATGTCCAGTCATCCTGCTAAATTTCAACACTCTTGGCCTAGTGGTTCTCCAGTCACTGTTCAGGCTCCTGTGACCTTGACCTTTGATCAAGTGACCTCAAAATAAATAGGGGTCATCTACTCTGCATGTCCAATCATCCTATTAAGTTTCAACATTGTAGGTCAAGTGGTTCTCAAGTTATTTCCAAAAAATGATTTTACATGAACAGGCCACTGTGACCTTGACCTTTAACAGACTGACCCCAAAATCGATAGGGGTCATCTACTCTGCATGTTCAATCATCCTATGAAGTTTCAACATTCTGGGTCAAGTGGTTCTCAAGTTATTGATCAGAACTGGTTATCAATGTTCAGGCCCCTGTGACCTTGACCTTTAAAGGAGTGGCCCCAAAAACAATAGGGGTCATTTACTCTGCATGAACAATCATCCTATGAAGTTTCAACATTCTGGGTCGAGAGGTTTCAAGTATGATTGGAATGTTCATTTCAGCCTTGCCTTGACTTTAACAGGACCTAAATCGTTAGGGTCTTACCTCATGACCAATATCCATGAGTTTCTCTCTGGTCATGGTTCTCATTTGACCGAATGTTCAATGTTCGCCCGTGACTTACTTCACAGAGTGACCCTAAAATCGTTAGGGGTCATCTACTCTGCATGACCAATCATCCTATTAAGTTTCAACATTCTGGGTCAAGTGGTTCTCAAGTTATTGACCAAAATTGGTTTTCAATGTTCAGGCCCCTGTGTCCTTGACCTTTAATGGAGTGACCCCAAAATCGATAGGGGTCATTTACTTTGTATGTACAATCATCCTATGAAGTTTCAACATTCTGGGTCAAGTGGTTTTCTAGTTATTGATCGGAAATGGTTTTCCATGTTCAGGCCCCTGTGACCTTGACCTTTGGCGGAGTGACCCCAAAATCAATAGGGGTCATCTACTCTTCATGACCAATCATCCTATGAAGTTTCAACATTCTGGGTCAAGTGGTTCTCTAGTTATTGATCGGAAATGGTTTTCCATGTTCAGGCCCCTGTGACCTTGACCTTTGACGGAGTGACCCCAAAATCAATAGGGGTCATCTACTCTTCATGACCAATCATCCTATGAAGTTTCAACATTCTGGGTCAAGTGGTTCTCTAGTTATTGATCGGAAATGGTTTTCAATGTTCAGGCCCCTGTGACCTTGACCTTTGACGGAGTGACCCCAAAATCAATAGGGGTCATCTACTCTTCATGACCAATCATCCTATGAAGTTTCAACATTCTGGGTCAAATGGTTCTCTAGTTATAGATCGGAAATGGTTTTCAATGTTCAGGCCGCTGTAACCTTGACCTTTGACGGAGTGACCCCAAAAACAATAGGGGTCGTCTACTCCAGCAGCCCTACAACCCTATGAAGTTTGAAGGTTCTAGGTCAAATGGTTCTCCAGTTATTGCTCGGAAATGAAGTGTGACGTACGGACGGACGGAAGGACGGACAGACGGACGGACAGGGCAAAAACAATATGTCTCCTGGGGGAGACATAATAATTTTGACAAAACGTGGACTTGTATGAACACAGAACCAATTTCCAAGTCAAAAAGGGCCATAATTCAGCCAAAATAGATTACAGAGTAATGTACTCTTGCCTACAGATAAAGACTATATACTGAACAAGTGATAAAAGTTTCAAAGCCATATGTCAAATACTTTACACAAAATATGAACTGGTACGAAAAACTTAACCAAGATTTCTAAGTCAAAAGGGGCCATAATTCAGCCTAAATCCTTGATGGAGTTATGTACTCTTGCCTATAACAGGACATGGTATTGGAAAACAAGTGTTGGAAGTTTCAAAGCTTTATCTCAAAAGACTGTCAAAATGTGGACTGATACGAAAAACTTAACCAAGATTTCTAAGTCAAAAGGGGCCATAATTCAGCCAAAATCCTTGATGGAGTTATGCACTCTTGCCTATAACTGGACCAGGTGATGGAAAACAAGTGTTGAAAGTTTCAAAGCTTTATCTCAAAAGACTTTGTCAGAATGTGGACTGGTACGAAAAACTTAACAAAGATTTCTAAGTCGAAAGAGGCCATAATTCAGCCAAAATCCTTGATGGAGTTATGTACTCTTGCCTATAACTGGACATGGTGATGGTAAACAAGTGTTGAAAATTTCAAACCTTTATCTCAAAAAAACTTTGTCAAAATATGAACTGGTACGAAAAACTTAACCATGATTTCTAAGTCAAAAGGGGCTATAATTCAGCCAAAATCCTTGATGGAGTTATAAGCTCTTGCCTATAACTGGACATGGTGATGGTAAACAAGTGTTGAAAGTTTCAAAGCTTTATCTCAAAAGACTTTGTCAAAATGTGGACTGGTATGAAAAAGGTGTGACGCCGACGCCAATGCCGTGGTGAGTAGGACAGCTCTACTTATTCTTCTAATAGTCAAGCTAAAAATGGCACTAGCAAAAGCGGGAAAAAATGTTAAATTCGATCCCTGTAGAAATCATGTTGCACCAGTGAATGTAAAAACTGTATTAAACAGTATGAAAATGCTGTGTCAACGTCGCCAGGCAAGTTCAATTCAATGATTTTCTAAGAGAATTTTTTTTAGTTTTTAAAATTTTTCATAATGTGTGCGAGTAATCTAGGGCTGAAATGAGTGTGTGTAAAGTAAACCCTGGGAGAGAAAATACCAAAGTCCCTACTGGGGCTCGAACCACGGACCTCTTGATCTGTAGGCGGACACTCTAACCACATCGCTAAAGGGTTAACCCAACACTGGCAACAGCAAGAACAATTGGAAGTGGCCTATAAACCTACTATCACCGGCCTACTATCACATGTGTCTTGACAGGTACGGAATGACGGTGGAATATTCTTTGAAATACTCTACAAAACATGTACGATGCATAAAAATCAATTAAAATAACGCAGAATGGCCAAGAAAAATGACAGCTTACAAGAACTAATCAAAACGAAAGTTGTTTTTATTTATTTAGCTTCGTGGATATGGTGGGCCGAAGCCTCTCAATTCAAAGACAATCGCTAGCATTAGTCATGAATACAACTGACTTTAAATAGGAATGTTTAGAAAAGAATATCTTACAATATCAATTTTTCATTTCACTTCGGTTCAGAATATTAAAATGACTTGAAAAATGACAAAAAATGTTACCTTGGACAACGTTGCAAGCGGCTGCCATTTTTTCTGAGTTGCCCGGATGTGAAAAAGTTTACCTTACGGATTGCCAATGGTGGATACAGGACGGCTACTAATAAAAGTCTGCGGCACTATATTAGATGCATTTATTATTTTGAGTTAAATGGAATGGTGAAAGAAGACTCCTAGGCGCCCTTGTGTAGCTAAGCATTAGAATATAGACATGCATCTGGTTAAAACCACCGCAACTTCAGTAAGCCGGCTAGATGATTTCCTCACATGAACAATTGAACAGTTTTCGTAGATGGTTATGCAAGAGAATTGTCTATGAAATTATTCTAAAATATTGCCAGTGTTTTCTGTCAAGCATATTTTAAAAGTTTGTACAAAATAATACAGACAGGTAATATGTGTTGGGGGAGGGGGTAGGAGGCAAGTGGTGTATTACTAAGATATTGGGAGAATGATGACAAAGAATACTAAATGACAATATCAAACAGATTCTACATACATGTTGGGAAGAGACTGCATCCCCTAGCAGCCATGTTTTTTGACAAACTGAATAATTTTGTACAATCTTCGTTTAGGGTCACCGGAAAAACATTCATGTAAAATTATTTCAAAATTTGGCCTGCTGTTTCTGACAAGATCTTTAAGGGGTCTCTATGGCTGAGTGGTTAAGGTCTCGACTTCAAATCACTTGCCCCTTGATGATAGGGGTTCGAGCCTCAATGGGGCGTAAAATTCTTCATGTGAGGAAGCATTCCAGCTGGCTTATGGAAGGTCAGTGGTTCTATCCAGGTGCATGCCCATGATGAAATTATGCCCAGAGAGGCACATGGGGCCTTCCTTCATCATAAAAATCTGGAGTTATCATATTATGACTTATACCTGTGTCGATGTGACATTAAACCTAACAAAAAATAAAACAAAAGGGTCATTGACCCTAAAACGCTCACCTGTGTACAAGGCTTCAAGTGTGTTTGTATAAGTACAGAGTTAGGTTTCTTCTATGCTAGCCATGTCACTTACACTTTTGAACCTAGGGCAATAATTTGAACAATTACTGTAGACATTACAAATCTGATATCACATGCCAAATATCAAGGCTCCTAAGCTATTATTGATTCAGAGAAGAAGATTTTCAAAGTTTCTTATATAAAAGCCTATATATAGTAAGTACATGTCAGACACAGGTGCGTGGCCATGTTTTTTTTGACGAATCGGAATAATTTGAAAATCTTGGTAGAGGGTCACACGTACCTTAGGGAAAATAAAAACTGCTCAATTTTGCAGTCTTTATGCAGTGAAACAGCAGTTTTTCTGAAAAACTGCCTTTTTTGCCAGTTATTTAAACTGTTTCCAGCATGAAATGACCAGTAAAAAGCAGGTTTTTTTAGAAACTGCATATAACTGGAGGATTGTAAAACTGGTGGTGGCCAGTTTTCCGCAGTTATTTTGAAGTTTTTATAAATGTTTTCACAAAAAGCAGTTTTACGGGAAGTTAAATGCAGTTATTTTCTAAGAGCAGTATTTTCAGCATCTTTTATGGACAGAAATATTTAAAAAAAACTGCTAAATACTGCTTCCTGATGTCCCATAATGCAGCGCAAAAGACTGGCTGCTCACAGTGAAAACTAAAGCATGTGAAATGTAAAAATGGACTATAACTGCTCAATTACAATGTTTTACACAAAATGATGCAGAAATAGTTAAGTAATTGATCACAACTGGAGTTTACTAATAAGGCAGTATTAAAGTGTGAAAATCATGCACAGACTGAATGGATTTATAGTCTTTTCGAGGAAACTGGTGAAAATGTACAAATTCAAACGATTTACAAGATAAAGACAAAGCCAGTTCATAACCTGTATAAATGAATCTGAGGTTTTGTATTTAAATAGAAATTCAGCTCATTGTACATTTTATGGCTGGTTAAATCATCACAGACAGTTTAATATTCAAAAGAAAGTAAAGAATGAACTATTCCCCTTGGAAAAATTGACGCGTTCAAAATTTCAAATATTTGAAATGTTTAACAGTTCTTCTACAGTTTTTTGTGATGTCATTTAAATGGTTGAAACAAGAAGTATAGTATTTTTGCAGTTTTTTGTGATGTCATTTAACTGCATAAAACTGATCCTGCAGTTTTTTGTGACATCATTATACTTCTTACTGCATTTTCACTGCTTTTCCCTACTTTTCTATTAAATATATAAATGCAGGCATTTAAAGACAAATAACTGCTAAAAATTGCCTTTTGAATGCCCTGAAAAATAATGCTGAACAAGAGCTGTCACTTACGGTGACAAATGCCCCCCCAGCACCTTGACCTTTGACCTGGTGACCCCAAAGTCAGTAGGGGTGGTGTACTCAATAAGTACTATCAGCATGTGAAGTTTGAAGGTCCTGAATGAAGTGGTTTGCAAGTAAAGTGCCTTCATGCAAAAAGTTAACGTTGGCCCCTGTGACCTTCGACCTGGTGACCCCAAAGTCAATAGAGTTGGTGTACTCAATAAGTACTATCAGCATGTGAAGTTCGAAGGTCCTGGGTGCAGTGGTTCGCGAGTGACGTGCCTTCATGCAAAAAGTTAACATTGGCCCCTGTGACCTTGACCTTCGACCTGGTGACCCCAAAGTCAGTAGGGTTGGTGTACTCAATAAGTACTATCAGCATGTGAAGTTTGAAGGTCGTGGGTGCAGTGGTTCGCGAGTAAAGTGCCTTCATGCAAAAAGTTAACGTTGGCCCCTGTGACCTTGACCTTTGACCTGGTGACCCCAAAGTCAGTAGGGATGGTGTACTCAATAAGTACTATCAGCATGTGAAGTTTGAAGGTCCTGGGTGCAGTGGTTCGCGAGAAAAGTGCTTTCATGCAAAAAGTTAACGTTGACCCCTGTGACCTTGACCTTCGACCTGGTCACCCCAAAGTCAGTAGGGGTGGTGTACTCAATAAGTACTATCAGCATGTGAAGTTTGAAGGTCCTGGGTGCAGTGGTTCTCGAGTAAAGTGCCTTCATGCAAAAAGTTAACGTTGGCCCCTGTGACCTTGACCTTTGACCTGGTGACCCCAAAGTCAGTAGGGTTGGTGTACTCAATAAGTACTATCAGCAAGTGAAGTTTGAAGGTCCTGGGTGCAGTGGTTCGCGAGAAAAGTGCCTTCATGCAAAAAGTTAACGTTGGCCCCTGTGACCTTGACCTTTGACCTGGTGACCCCAAAGTCAGTAGGGGTGGTGTACTCAATAAGTACTATCAGCATGTGAAGTTTGAAGGTCCTGGGTGCAGTGGTTCACGAGAAAAGTGCCTTCATGCAAAAAGTTAACGTTGGCCCCTGTGACCTTGACCTTTGACCTGGTGACCCCAAAGTCAGTAGGGGTGGTGTACTCAATAAGTACTATCAGCATGTGAAGTTTGAAGGTCCTGGGTGCAGTGGTTCGCGAGTCAAGTGCCTTCATGCAAAATGTTAACGTTGTGACTAACGAACAAACGAACGAACTAACAGACGGACAGTTGAAAACTAATATGTCTCCCTTCGGGGGCATAAAAACCATAGTTTTAAAGCCTTCCTTTTTCCTAAGGGAATTATATATACGTACAAGAACCATTTGTGTAAAATTATTTTAAAATCGGGCTAGCAGTTTCACACAAGAAGATTTTTAAAGTTTCCACTATATATTAACATATAGGGAAAAGTGACCACGCCCTCTGGCGGCCATGTTTTTTTGACGAATCAAAATAAATTGAACAGTCTTGGTAGAGGGTGACATAAGGACTATTTGTGTAAAATTATTTTAAAAAATCTGGCTAGCAGTTTCACACCTGAAGAGTTTTAAAGTTTCCACTATAATATTATACATGTAGGGAAAAGTGACCACGCCCTCTGGCAGCCATGTTTTTTGACGAATCAATATAATTTGAACAACCTTGGTAGAGGGTGACATAAGGACCACTTGCGTGAAATTATTTCAAAATCATACCATCGGTTTAGGAGATGTCGTTTGAAGATTTTTCTATTTTTAGCTCTAGCAGCCCCTATGTGCAACCAAGCAGAACCGTTTGAACAACTTTGGTAGAGGACCATCCAAGAAACATCCATGCCAAGTTTCATCAAAATCCATTCAGTAGTTATGGAGATGTCTTTTAAACACAATTGTTGACGACTGATGGACGGACGGACACATAAATGATGGACACAGTGTGATCACAATAGCTCACCATGAGCATTGCTCACGTGAGCTAAAAACAAAAGAAGATGTTTAATGTTTACATTTATATACACAAAGCCGGGCCAGCAGTTTCATACAAGAAGTTTTTTTAAGTTTCCACTCTATACATAATATATATAGGGTAAAAGAGACTATATGCCCTCTGGCAGCCATGTTTTTTGACAAATTGGAAATGATTTAAACAATCTTCATAAAGGGTCATACAAGGACCATTTGTGTGAAATTATTTCAAAATTGGGCAAGCAGGTTCAAATTTTTAAGGGTTCCACTCTATATATATACATGCAGAGAAAATTTACCACACCCTCTGATGGCCATGTTTTTTGACAAATTGGAATTACTGTATAATATGAACAATCTTAGTAGAAGGTTACACAAAGACCACTTATGTGAAATCATTTTATAATCGCGCCAGCAGCTAGTTTCTGACCAGAATTTTAAAAGTTTTAGCTAATTATATAAGTTTAGGGAAAAGTGACCATGCCCCCTATCAGCCATGTTCATTAATGAATCAGAATACCTTGAACAATCTTCATAAAGGGTCACCAAAGGAGCATAATTATGACTATTTAATTACTTTAAGATTGGTCCTGCTGACTTCCTTTGAACAAGATTTTTAAAGTTTCCACTACATACATACAGGGAGAAATGACTGTACCACATGGCAGCCATAATTTTTTAATTTGAACAATCTTGGTAGAGGCTGGGTCACACAAGGACCTTTTATGTGAAATTATTTTATAATCAGGCAAGGAGATTTTTAAAGTTTCCACTATATAAATATAGGGAAAACTGACAATGTACCCCGACAGGCATGTTCATGACAAAAGAGAATAATTTGAAGGCCAAGGGTCATCGTAAAGGATGAACCAGGCCAGCAGTTTCATACATTTATTTTTAGAGTATCCACTATGTACATAAAGTGACTATGCCCTCTGGCAGCCATGTTTTTTGAGAATTGGAATACCGGTAGTTTCAACAAGCTTGGTAGAGGGTAACATAAGGATCATTTGTATGAAATTATTTCAAAATCGGACAAGCAGTTTATGAGATGTCATTTGAAGAAGACTTTGTATTTTTAGCTCTGGCAATCCATATATGTGGAACTATTTTGGAAGAACACAACCCAAGAAACATCTAGGTATAGTTTTATCAACTTCCACCATACTATTTCAGAGATGTCATTTGAACAAGAGCTGTCTCCATAGGATGACACATGCCCCCGATGGCACTTTGAATGAATAGTTATGGCCGATAGTTTAGGACCTTTGACCTACGGAGCTGGGTCTTGCGGGCGACACGTCGTCTTACTGTGTCACACATTCATGCGTAGTTATTCTAAAATCCATGCATGAATGACAAAGATATGGACCGGACACGCCCATCAATGCACTATCATGAAAAATGACCTTTAACATCTAAGTGTGACCTTGACCTTTGAGCTACGGACCTGGGTCTTGCGCATGACACGTCGTCTTACTGTGGTACACATTCATGCCAAGTTATTTGAAAATCCATCCATGGATGACAAAGATATGGACCGGACACGCCCATCAATGCACTATCCTTTAACGCCCAAGTGTGACCTTGACCTTTGAGCTACGGACCTGGGTCTTTCGCGAGACACGTCGTCTTACTGTGGTACACATTCATGCCAAGTTATTTGAAAATCCATCCATGGATGACAAAGATATGGACCGGACATGCCCATCAATGCACTATCCTTTAAAGTCTAAGTGTGACCATGACCTTTGAGCTACGGACCTGGGTCGTCTTACTGTGGTACACACTCATGCCAAGTTATTTGAAAATCCATCCATCGATGACAAAGATATGGACCGGACACGCCCATCAATGCACTATCCTTTAATGTCTAAGTGTGACCTTGACCTTTGAGCTACGGACCTGGGTCTTGCGCGCGACACGTCGTCTTACTGTGGTACACATTCATGCCAAGTTATTTGAAAATCCATCAATCGATGACAAAGATATGGACCGGACACGAAAATTGCGGACAGACTGACAGACCGACAGACCGATGGACCGACAGAAGGTTCAAAAACTATATGCCTCCCTTCGGGGGCATAAAAAGTGTGGACGTACAAATTCATGGATGGACGACGACTTGTGAGCAATCATAATAGCGCGTCCCAAGCACTTTGTGCTCAGGTGAGCTAACAAGAGCTGTCACAGGAGACAGCGCGCTCGACTATTTCGATGCTGGATAGTGAAACTGGGTACATCTGAGGAAACTGGGGCTGTCACTGAAGTGTTTAATGACTCCGATGGTGGACGAAAATATTGCACAATAGCTTGAGTCTGTGTCAAAAATATTAAGTATTCTAACACGATCAGATTCATTATCCTATTAAACAAAGAAGGCAGAAAACAGTGAATTACTAGAAAATGCTTTTGTAAAAAAGCGCATGTCTCCCCCAATGCAAAGTCCTATAGGCAAGAAGTCAATAGGGGTCAGGAGCGAAAGTCAAAGAGACACTGATGGTTGGCTGCAATAGGGATCATCTACTTGGCATGTCCAGTCATCCCGCTAAATTTCAACACTCGTGGCCTAGTGGTTCTCAAGTCACTGTTCAGGCTCCTGTGACCCTGACCTTTGATCAAGTGACCTCAAAATAAATAGGGGTCATGTACTCTGCATGTCCAATCATCCTATTAAGTTTCAACATTGTAGGTCAAGTGGTTCTCAAGTTATTTCCAAAAAATGATTTTACATGAACAGGCCACTGTGACCTTGACCTTTAATAGACTGACCCCAAAATCAATAGAGGTCATCTACTCTGCATGTTCAACCATCCTATGAAGTTTCAACATTCTGGGTCAAGTGGTTCTCAAGTTATTGATCGGAACTGGTTATCAATGTTCAGGCCCCTGTGACCTTGACCTTTAACGGAGTGACCCCAAAAACTTTAAGGGTCATTTACTCTGCATGAACAATCATCCTATGAAGTTTCAACATTCTGGGTCGAGAGGTTCTCAAGTTATTGATTGGAAATGGTTTTCCATGTTCAGGCCCCTGTGGCCTTGACCTTTAACAGAGTGACCCTAAAATCGTTAGGGTTCATCTACTCTGCATGACCAATCATCCTACGAAGTTTCATCATTCTGGGTCAAGTGGTTCTCAAGTTACTGACCGGAAATGGTTTTCAATGTGCGGGCCCCTGTGACCTTGACCTTTCACAGAGTGACCCCAAAATCGTTAGGGGTCATCTACTCTTTATGACCAATCATCCTATTAAGTTTCAACATTCTGGGTCAAGTGGTTCTCAAGTTACTGACTGGAAATGGTTTTCAATGTTCAGGCCCCTGTGACCTTGACCTTTAATGGAGTGACCCCAAAATCGATAGGGGTCATCTACTTTGCATGTACAATCATCCTATGAAGTTTCAACATTCTGGGTCAAGTGGTTCTCTAGTTATTGATCGCAAATGGTTTTCAATGTTCAGGCCCCTGTGACCTTGAACTTTGACGGAGTGATCCCATAATCAATAAGGGTCATCTACTCTTTATGACCAATCATCCTATCAAGTTTCAACATTCTGGGTCAAGTGGTTCTCTAGTTATTGATCGGAAATGGTTTTCAATGTTCAGGCCCCTGTGACCTTGACCTTTGACGGAGTGACCCCAAAATCAATAGGGGTCATCTACTCTTCATGACCAATCATCCTATGAAGTTTCAACAATCTGGGTCAAGTGGTTCTCTAGTTATTGATCGGAAATGGTTTTCAATGTTCAGGCCCCTGTGACCTTGACCTTTGACGGAGTGACCCCAAAAACAATAGGGGTCGTCTACTCCAGCAGCCCTACAACCCTATGAAGTTTAAAGGTTCTAGGTCAAATGGTTCTCCAGTTATTGCTCGGAAATGAAGTGTGACGTACGGACGGACGGACGGAAGGACGGACAGGGCAAAAACAATATGTCTCCTGGGGGAGACATAATTATACAACAAATCATTGTTCTGACGTCACAATTATTACGTCATGGCGTCAAACAGCATAGTGGCGCGCTGGAAAAGAAACCGATTGAAAACGGGCAAATATTCAATGATGGTGTGGGTGAAGATGAGAATGAGGAATAACTATTTTTTAAGTTTGAAGCAAATCCATCGTGTAATTACAGAGATAGAGAGAAAAAAGTGCATCAAAACTTTAACCAAGGTGTGAAAATGGAAGGACACAAATGCTGACGTCGGGGCGAGTAGGATAGCTCTCCATATACTTCATAAAGTCAAGCTAAAAATTCATATTTCTGGTTATTCTGCATGTTCACATCAAATTTTTTGATAAATCTAGAAATTGCCTATACCTAGTCCGGCTGCGGACTAGATAATCTTTTTTTATTTTTTTCAATAGTTTCTCCTATAATATTCTTGTCTCTGATTATCTTTGTTCTGAGAAGAAACGGGACATACTTATAAAAAAAAAAAAAAAATAGAATGGTTTTAGGCATTTTTGGACAATTCAAGTTTCATCAATTTCAACCAGATGATTTCAGAGGAAATGTTTTTGAAGAAATTTTGAACAGATGGATGACAGAAAATGGCCTCAACAGCTCATCCTAAACACGTAGGTGTACTTAAAATCAAAGATATAATTCAAACTAGCCTCTGTATATATTTATTTCACTAACATTTGACAGTAGTTTAAGAGTTAAACTGTACTTGGTTAGAGTATGTGAAAAAAACACTATAATAACTTGCGCAGTTTCATCTACAATTTCATATTCATAGAGGCAAATATATTAACAACAAAAATATGAGTAAATGAACACAAATGGCAACATAAGTGTAAGAACAAAAGGTAAAACATAAAATAAGTATATATTAAAATACAATCATGTTTTATGTACAAGAGTTGTCTGTAAGACAGCACCCTCAACTTTTCTCACTGCTTGACTCTGAATAAGAGCTTTGCCAGTAAAAACTTTATAAAACTTTAACCAAAAAATTCTACGTTAAAAGGGGGCATAACTCATGTCAAAATTCAAATCAGTTATGAGGACTGTTTCTCCTAGTGTAATCTTTGACAGTAAATAAATGTTTGAAGTTCCAAGAGAATAGCTTTGATAGTAACAGAGATATTTGACTATAAAAAACTTACACCAATGCCGAAGCGAGTAAAATAGCTCTACTTTTTCATCGGAAAGTTAAGCTAAAAACAGTTTCAGGCCACTGAAACCTGTTAAGAATGCCAGAGAAGTGCAATATGACAATCTACAATCTGCATAACAAAAAACATAAAACATTTAGAAACACTAAACTATAATATTTACGTACCATTACTCACTAGGATGAATGCGTTACAAGTCCAGTATAGACAAAACTTACACCAAATAAAGGCCAAAAAATAATAAATTGACTGATTATTGATTTATTTTATTTTTGTTTTTCAACACCCAACTTCTTTCAAATATCCTACAAGCAGCAGGTTTTACATATCTCTAGTAAGGTTCAAACTGTAATAAAGATTTTGTTTCCAGTAAAATTTGAGAACATAAAACTTATATCCCTTAAAGTTTAACAACACTGATTAAATTGTTAAAATAAGTGCATAAAGGGAAATTTTAATATCCGAAGTTGTAAATAATATGAAAGTACAAAATTAAACTTGAGATCTTTAAACAAAATATTATATAAAGTAAAAACATAATGCCATTTTATCAATGTTATCAGCTTCCAAAGTTCATTACAGTAATATTCAATAAGAATGACCATAAAAAAATGTAAAAAATAATGTGACTAAACATGTATCAAATCTCTGAACTATAAAGTATTAAAATAGAAAAGCAAGATTATTTTATGCTTTAAACTTAAAGGTCCAATACTAAGGAAAGTGGACATTTTAATTTCTTTTAAAAAGCACAGAAACTATTTCATTTTATTGGAAAATGAAAGTTGGTACCGTATGTAGAAATTCGAAATAAATTGCAGTATATGTACAATTATTTTTCTATGAAGTATGAAGAACGTTAAAAAGACCTGGGGGGTCATTCTGTCGATTCATTGAAATTTCAACATAATACACATACATTTCTTTGAGTTCCAAAGACCTTCTGTAAATTTTGACCTGCCAATCTTCATTATTTAGTGTCTTGCAGAAGTCTATGCACTGGCTATGAAAAAAATTGCCAACTCACTTTCCCTTAGTAATGGACCTTTAAAACATTATATAATAGAATGACATAATCTTAAGAAATAGGACCTACTGGTAGAAACTACTTATTTATATGATTACTTTATGCATGACGATGTTATTTTGGTGTTTTACCTACACCTTAAAATGGAAATCTGTCAGCCAAATCTCTCAGAAAGATGTTTTATTACAATACTTTGTAATATCTAAGTTACTGGTAAAATAAAATAAAAGTGGAAATAAAATGTCACAAAACAATATACATTACAAATAAACAAAACAACAGAAGGAGCCAACTAGTAAAATTACATACACAAAATATTGCAGACAACTTATAAACTTCAAAACTAAATTCTGACATCCTTCCATTCTTAAAGTATAACATAAACTGTGTGATGACAAGTAAGATGCAAGTAATCTGGCTTCATACAAAAGTATGCAAACAGATAACAAGAGAATCTCCATTTCATTCACTCAGTCCTCTTTAAATACATGCTGCTCCCCTACCCTCTACTACCCAAACACATCCGGCCCCATAAAAACACCCTTAATAAAGTCCCTTATTCTAGTTTTTCAGATTTGAATTGCAGTATCAGCAAGCCTCAAATCAAATTAAACTCTAACTTTTTGAAGGCAAAGTATCAGTGTTTGGTAACTTGAGTGCATTGCTTTCAAAAAAGCTATACCGGTATACAAACACACACACAAAAACTGGCATATTCATGGATATAAGTTTTGATGAAACAGAGATTAAAAATCAACAAACAGGTAATTCAATTTTCTGTTTCAACAATGAAACACCCACAATACAGATATGCTAGCTTAGTATGTTTCATACAAACATGGCTGACTGAAACATCCTACAAATGTTGAAAAATCTTGCATTTAAAATCCAATACAATCAGATAGAACATCTGAATTCACAGAACCTGAGCAACAATTTTTTTTTCAGCGAATTGCTTGATGCCATCCATGTTACCTTTTCCCTAAATTCTGCATCATTCTTATAAATATCATTTAGCATTGTTGAATAATACTGAGGTATTTTCTATTACAAGATTGCTAAAAAACTTCCAGAATATACCTTAGTAAGCCTATTAAACAGTAAATACCTCAAAGAGAAAATAATTTTTTTAGAGTTTTTTTTCTGGCTTCTTCTATTTCCCAGAGACCTTTAGAAGGATTTATATCATATTTCTAGTGCCAATAAGGAAGCAATTCATGAAATGTGTGAATCAAGGGGTAAATGTAAGACCTATAAGTAATCTCAAATGAAAAACAAACAAGAGCACCGCCTTGCGGGTGCTGACGCTCATCTGATTTTTTTTGTGTAATAGAAATATTGTCCTACCCATGATTTTCTAAGTCTAAAAAGGGCCATCATTCTTGCAAAAAGCAGGATAGAGTTATGTTTCTTGATGTACAGTGTCCACTTATGATGGTGAAAAACTGTTGCAAGTTTTAAAGCAATAGCTTTGATAGTTTATGAGAAAACTTGACTTAAACATAATACTCAACCAAGAAAATGATTTTCTAAGTCCAAAAGGGGCAATAATTATTGCAAAAAGCAGGATGGAGTTATGTTGCTTGCTGTACAGGGTCAGCTTATGATGGTGAACAAGTGTTGCAAGTTTCAAAGCAATAGCTTTGATAGTTTAAGAGAAAAAGTTGACCTAAACATAAAACTTAACCAAGAAATCTGATATTTTCTAAGTCCAAAAGGGGCCATAAATCTTGCAAAAAGCAGGACGGAGTTATGTTTCTTGCTATACAGGGTCAACTTATGATGGTGAACAAGTGTTGCAAGTTTTAAAGCAATAGCTTTGATAGTTTAGGATAAAAGCTGACCTAAACATAAAACTTAACCAAGAAAACTGATTTTCTAAGTCCAAAAGGGGCAATAAATCTTGCAAAAAGCAAGATAGAGTTATGTTTCTTGATGTACAGGGTCTGCTTATGATGGTGAACAAGTATTCCAAGTTTCAAAGCAATAGCTTTGATAGTTTAGGAGAAAAGTTGACCTAAACATAAAACTTAACCAAGAAATCTGATATTTTCTAAGTACAAAAAGGGCCATAAATCTTGCAAAAAGCAAGATGGAGTTATGTTTCTTGCTATACAGGGTCAGCTTATGATGGTGAACAAGTATTCCAAGTTTCAAAGCAATAGCTTTGATAGTTTAGGAGAAAAGCTGACCTAAACATAAAACTTAACCAGGCAACGCCGACGCCGACGCCGACGCCGACAACCGCTCAAGTGATGACAATAACTCATCTTTTTTTTTCAAAAAATCAGATGAGCTAAAAAATGAATATACATAGTTAACAACTTGAGCATCTGCATCACTAAGTTATACCGTAATATAGGAATTATTACAACAAATATTAGCTGCCTTGTATTACAACATAATATATTCTTACCTGTTACTTTCTTGTTATTATATTTATGTCTACTTATAATTAATGCTGGTATTGGGCATTTTGATGTTGAAAGATACAGGTATGATTCTTAAACATTTTTACTGTAACAATACAATTTTTTAAGCCCTCTAACCAAGAAGTTTCTCTGGTAGTCTGTTGAACATTTTAGATGTAACTTTCATACCATTGTAGAAGAAATAATCAGGTATAAACACTACAAAATAATCTTACACAAACTGCTACATATTTACATAATGATATGTACATATCCCATCCTTAACAATATGTACATTTACCAAATTATATAAATAACAATAATGCCAAATATTATAAGTTTACATATTTCTTTACAGAAAACTGTTAACTATTATATTAACAGAATTATAACACTGTCCATGTTATAAGATAATACATCTGCCACTCCTACTGTCTGTGTTAATCGTGTCATTAAGCAAAGACATGTTCCCTGATTTCTCACCATTTTCACCATTGTTATTTGTATTTTGACTCACGCTTACAATTTCAGCTAAATTTTTGGGTGAACTTCTTTTCACTGTTTTGATTACTCTTGGAGTTTGCAGGTCTGTGGCTTCAACTTTGACTCTCTTGGTCTGTCGAGGAGAAGGTGACTTGGATGCTTTCCTCTTTTCTGTTTCCGTTACTGATCTCAAAACCGACGACATTTCAACTGGGGATAGTTTAGACCTCTCCTTGATTGGCTGATCATCTACTGTTGTGACTTTCTTTGCTGCTCTTTTTACAGATTTTACTGTTCTTGTTGTCGGAGTAGCTTTCACTCTCTTTGCAGGAGGACTTTTCATAGAACTGACATCTGAATCTGCCGAGACATTAAGCCAGTTTCGCTTAACAGCTGGGGTCTTACGTGTTGGCATTCGTTTGGGTGTTTTAGGTGTCTTCTTTTGTGGTGTTTCTGATGGAGTTATATGTACTGACTTCTTCAAGGATTTCTTTCCAGATTTAACAGGCATTGCAGAAAACACAAATATCTCGTCTGTTCTCCGAGATGGGATTGGTGTCTCACCTGGGGTTGCGTAAAATGACTTGCCTGTTATTTGCTCAACTGACTTTGTTGGTGTTGATGTAACAAGTCCTGGCTTCGTCAGGGCCGTCTCCTTCTGGACTGGTGACGATTTCTTTCCTGTTCTTGCTTTTGGAGATTTCTTTGCAGATTTTGGACCAGGTGTTGACAACCCTCCTTTCCTCAGTTGTTTAGGGCTTGCCCTGGTGGGAGATTGTTTAGTAGATGGCATGGGCGTTTTGCTCTTTTTCTTGTCCAATTTTTCTGGTGACTTGTTTCTACTTTCTGGTATTTCAATAGCATTTGTAACAGCCTTTGGTGTCCTTCTAGTTTTCTTCGGAGAAGGAGACTGTTTTGAAGCTTGTGCTTTACTTTCAGATAACTTAGACCTGTTGACTGATTTTGGTGTCTTGACTGTCTTCTTTGGGGTGACTGATCTCCTTGGAGTTACAGTTTTGCTTGGTGATGCCTTGCTGATTGATTTGTTTGTAGCTCTTGGTGTCCTGCCAATTTTCTTTGGAGATGCAGATCTGCTTTCTGCTCCTTTTACCTTTTCAGGCTTTTCTGGTGTTTTTTCAACAACCGGGTCTGGTTGTCTGACTGGGGTAGCCCATACTTTTGAGAAGACATTGACAGGTTCTGGTTTAGATTTTGATGAAATATACATGGAGGCCCTGCGAGCACGAGTGTTCTTGGGAGAAATTAGCCTTCCACCACCCTTCTGATAGATTGACGAACGTCTGGCACGTGTTTTCACTCCAGGAGGTGAAATAATTTTTGGGAGTGGCATCTTGAAGCTATCTTTGGTTGACACTTTACTCTGATATACAGAGGTCCTGAAAATTCATTTCAAAATTTTAGTGATAACATATAAGGTAAAACATCACTGATTTCTAAGTTGAATATTTCAGACTTTTCAAAATCAATAAACAGTCATGACTGTATTTAGTTAAAGGGGAATGTGCAATATTTGAGTGTATGATGACATTTCCATTGAATTAAGATCAGAGAAACAGTGACTGGGAAAGAAATTTTGTCCATGGGACAATGGCTCATCATACACAATAAATTATGTGACATTTATAAATTTTATGTGACATTCAGAAATTTCTATGGGACAATTGCGACTTGTAAACTAAGAACTGGCATTGTAGCATGTACACATTTCATATTAAAGAAGCTCTCAGTAAAAAACAAATATAGTAACTAAAACTGTAACAGCTTGTCAATAAAGAAAATTATTGAAAACTGACAAAAAATGGAAGTCTAGAATAAAATACGATGTTAAAACATGTTTTTAAACACTGGAAGCACTTTGAATCTGCACATTGAATACATTCATTTGTGTAAGATTTGCACTATTAAATAGTTTCATCCTTTTGCATTCAATACAATTTAGACATATGACACAGGGCTCATCAGCACTTAAACTTATGAGACATTTTTCATTTTTATGTGACTATGGCTCATGTCTCATGGGTTTCCCAGTCACTGGAGAAACATTAAAACTTTTTAAAAAATGCAGACTATACTATCATGTCCAAACAAACAAAAAGTTGTATGTAAGACAGCCAATGCTCGACACTTTGAATTGTTGTCCCAGAGGCAGAAATATTACCCTAAATGTTCAAATATCTACAGAGTTTCAATCCAGTATCTGATTAGTTTTAGAGATAGTAACTTGCATGCAAAACTTTAACCTAGGACTTTATAAGTCCAAATGGGGGCATAATTTGGCAAAATACATGTCAGAGTTATGGGTCTTGATGCACTCACCTAGTTTTACAACCCCGAAGACACAAGTGAAGTTTCAAATCACTATCTGCAATAGTTTCAAGAGATAGAAACTTGCTTGCAAAACTTTAGCCATGATTTTCTAAGTCCAAAAGAGGGCATAATTTGGCCAAAATACATGTCTTTAAACGCTAGCTATACGTACTTACATGCAAAACTTTAACCAAGATGTGATGGCGACGTCAATGTCAGGGTGAGTAGAATAGCTCGTACTATTCTTCTAATAATCAAGCTAGAAATCTTTGTAGTTTTTCATTTAAATGCCATAATGTTAAGGCCTAATTTATCAGGAAAATATCAGAAATCACTGTGTCAAAAATGGCTTCCATTTCATCAAATGGAAAGTATGCAAATGGCTACAGATAGAATGGTAATCTTTTGTGCTGGCATTGTTGTCAATTTTTTACTGAGAAATGTACTGTTAACCACTGTCACCTCAGTTGACATCATATTTTTCCAAGGTTGACAATATCTTATACTAACACACTTAAATTTATGCATATGATATTCATTTTATTAGTTTTCTTACAATCCAAAAAATGTAGATATGAAATAGAAAAATGATTATTTGAAAAATACCTGTTTTTAGATTCTATTTAAGGCCTAAGGGATGTGCCAAATGTTACATTTTGTATTGGGAAAGCCTAATGTCTATGTACATTTTGTATTGGTAAAGCCTAATGTCTATGTTACATTTTGTATTGGGAAAGCCTAATGTCTATGTTGCATTTTGTATTCGGAAAGCCTAACGTCTATGTTTAGACAGTGCTAGTAATTTTTTTGGGAAGAGTCACCATGAAGTTACATGGCGAACATTTACATTTCATACTGGGTAAACTTAATAACTATACTTTAGCGGTGTGCCATCTTTAATGTTATATCATATATGGGTAACACTGGAAGTTTTAGCCAAAGGAGAACTGTAAATTTATCAACATTAGGCCTAAAAAAAAAATTCTTTGTTTCCGGTAACATGCACAAAAAAATTAGGGTAGGTAGGTCGGAAATATCTTTTTTTTTTGGAATTTTTTTTATTAAGGGAGACTTTTTGGAAATTATTTTTGTGTCAAAAAATGAATGCAAATAGGGGGGTAATGCCTTTAGAGCATCAGTAAGTTTATTTCTAACACCTCTGGCTATGTTTAAAGCATAAAACGTGCAGTTTTGCAACTTTTTGTTAAAAAAGTTGAAAAAAATATTCTCCAAGGCCATAAAAACATTTAGGGTCGGGCCAAAATTTAGGGTAGGTCAGGATACCAGAAACAATTTTTTTTTATGCCTTATGAACTTAATGTTATTCCTATAACTGAAATTTGTAATGTCGTTACATTTCACACTGCATTTGTAACTGAGTCTCTTACGTTTATTATGTCCCACTGGAATGTCATTCATGAATATACCAGTAGATATAAAAATATGACTTCCTGTTGATTTGTTATATTACAAAATGCATATTAAAAATAAATGGCATGATGTAAAGGTGTATTTCATTTTTTTTCATAAAAACAAATGTACCTAAATATATCTATAACTTTGTTTATCTAACTGGAGTCAAAATATACTGAAAAGGTAAGAATTTTAGTAATATTCATTTTTTTAAAATGCTTACGTAAAGAAATGGAAATACGCTAGGCTGAAAATGACATTGTAATTGATAATGCACTAACATCATATACAGCTGAATATCGTTACCTCGATATCGGTTAGCTCGATACTCCGGTTAGCACGATGTGTTTGAGTCGGTCCCGATTTTCCCCTATTTATCTTAATGTAATTATTTATCATTACCTCGATATGATTAGCCCGATATTTTGTTTAGCTCGATGAGATTTTTCAGTTCCGTCAACTTACCTGTACTGTTTTTACACCTGGTTTCGTCGATATCACAGCTTGTCAAAAAATGTCCATGTTATTTGTAAGGTGTGAAAATCAACCTATTGTTGTCCGGCGATGTATTAATCATATTCAAGTTAGTTTGTGTCTTTGTTTTGTTTGTTATTTAATCTTTAATCCAATTTAAATGTCAGGAAGTTTGCATTTAATTCCCAATAATTAGTGTTATAAAACACCGTGCAAGCATGAAAGCTGTTTTCAAATATCACAACTAATTTGGATGAAATATTTTCTGTTTGACGGAGTAAAAATCTGCCATTTAGGATTGAGAAACAATACGCGTATTTAACTGGCAAATTTTCGTTATTGAAGCACAGTCAAAATGACTACTCAACATGGAATGTTACCGCTGCATTCAGACTTGTTTAGGGAAGGAATAAAAATGCTAATGCTAATTAAGATATTTCATTTGTAAGTAAAATTAAATCGTATTTACGTTTTATATTATTTCTTCCCCCTTTCAAACTCTCTGAAAAAAGCATTGGATATAATGACAATATAGACGTTCGACACAAGTACAAAGTAGTCTCAGATAGTCGATATCGTTACGTCGAACTTCGGATACGTCGATGCAATTTTGACAGTCCCTTGAATATCGAGGTAACGGTATTCGACTGTATTTAGTAAGACTGCAAAATTTTGTACATTAAACAATGCAAATTTAAGGGATTTTGTAATGTTTTCTATTACCTGCTAGGCTGCTACGACAAAACCAAAATGTTTTAGGAATAAAAGCTAAGGTATACATAACTTTAGCAATAATATTTACCTGATATTGTAACTTAAATCTGTCTTAATTTTTTCAGCCCAATATTGCAATTAGTTATATTAAATGGTAACATCTGAGATGTTACTTTTTTGCAATATTTCAAAGGGTCATGTACTGGTTTAAAAGCTTCCATTCAAATCCATTGTGTAAGTAGCATTATAATATTTTCACTAACCTTCTAGTAACTCTTCGAACAGGTGATGGTGATTTTGGTGACTTAAACACGTCTTTGGCCGATGTCCAAACTGGAGAAGCTGGTGAACACTTCCTGGATGTTACAGCTGATCTAAAACACAAACAGAAATAGATTCTACAAACTTAAGTCATGTCAAACAATATCGCATTTCCCTATTTAAACATTCTTTTTTTTTTTGCCTCTAAAAATGGCATTTCTTGAGAGAAAAATACCTAAATAAATGCATTCTCAAAATACATTCAGTAACCTTTTCCTGTTTTTACATTTTTGATGACTAGTTTATGGTTAGATAGGAACTTATCCTTCTAATAATTTCACTCATTCCATTAAAATTGATTAAATTTTTTAAACAAAAAAGTCACATATCAGCATGATCAACTGAGTTATCAATTTTAAAATCTTTATCATTTGTTAATTGCTATCTTACATCACATTAGATTGTTTATCAGACTATGATAAAGTCATAAATCAATCAAAAATTGACATGTGGCTCACTGATTTACTCAGATTCATTTAATCAGCCATGACAATATGCAGTTAATTGGACCATAAATTCCATATTGTCAATTATCAGTAATCCTGCAAACTGTGACAAACTCACTCATGCATAAACTTTGAGTGAAAGTTCACAATAATCTGTTTTGTATCAACTGACCAGATATAAGGTCGACATTTGCAAAAACATCTCATAACTGCTGATAGCACATTACCATAAGTACAGTGAAATACAAGTGAAATTTGTTTTCTGAAGTGGAATTACAATTACTGGAAGGTAAACCTCGAGTTTAATTCCATAATTAACTGTTGAATACTAACTTTTAGGCACTCGTGAATTAACTGCAAGATATCTGTCAGGGCACAATGATTGTTAATTATATATAACAGTTCTATGCATGTATTGTCTATGAACAAAAATGATTAATATATACCATTCAAATCACTTTGATCAATATTCACAAAACAGCATTCTCTTATTTACTACTGAAATAACACCAGTAATCTTTTTTCCATGAGTTGGCCTTTTAATTAAATGTATGGATGTTACATAACAATGATTCTAGTGATATCTCCATTCAGAAGATGTTGGTTACATTTATTTTATCTGAAAATGGTAATGACAGGAAAAAATCTAAGCTTTCTTACATTAGATGTTTGTGTCTTTCCACCCTGAACTTACTGAATTAAAAATTGCATTTTTTTTTTTTAAATATATAATTTTATTACTATTATTTTTTTTATGTTTTGGATTTACTTAAAATCTGTAAATTAATGTATTGCATGCAGGAGGAGTTCAACCTAAAATTCTAGTGAAATAACTAAAATGCTTATACAATGAATTTCCAAAATGATTTTTTGTAACCTTGCTGAGAGACTGACAATTATTTTCACATCCAATTCCAAAGACATTCATGATTCCTTAAGATAATGTCTTACAATCCAGAAGTTCTCTAACCTGCCATGAAGATTTTTTACTTGAAATTTAACTGTTTTATGCCTCTTTTATACAAAATACAATAAATTATTCCTTTCTGTTTAAAAATTAGTGAATAATTTAGCTATTAGTTTACATTTTTTTTTATTTAAACTTGATTTTCTTTCCTCTCCTCAAGTTTACCAATATTTAATTTTTAAAAAGAAAATATTCTAAAAATTAAGACCTACTGTTTAGTCTTATCAAAACAAGTATACAGAAGAATGATAAGCTAAGAAATGAAAAATCAACATATGACTATTTTTAGCCCGACTTTTCGAAGAAAAAGTACAGCTATTGTACTCGCCCCGGCATCAGCATTGGTTAAAGTTTTTGATAAAGTCAAATATTCTGTTACTATCAAAGCTTTTGACTTGAAACTTAAAATACTTTTTAGCATCAAAGTCTACACCCGGAGAAACAATCCCCATAACTCTGATTTGAATTTTGACAGAATTATGCCCCATTTTAACTTAGAATGTTTTGTTAAAATTTTTGATAAAGTCAAATATCTCTGTTACTATTAAAGCTTTTGACTTGAAACTCAAAATTACTATCAAAATCTACACCAGTAGACACACTTCCCATAACTCTTGATTTGAATTTTGACAGAATTATGCCCCTTTTTAACTTATATTTTTGGTTAAAGTTTTTGATAAAATCAAATATCTCTGTTACTATCAAGGCTTTTGATTTGAAACTTAAAATACTTGTTTACCATCAAAGTCTACACCAGGAGAAACAATCCCCATAACTCTGATTTGAATTTTGACAGAATTATGTCCCTTTTTAACTTAGAATTTTTTGTTAAAAGTTTTGGATAAAGTCAAATATCTCTGTTACTATCGAGGCTTTTGATTTTAAAAGTCAAATATCTCAGTTACTATTAAAGCTTTTGACTTGAAACTCAAAATAGTTATTTACTATCAAAGTCTACACCAGGAGACACAATTCCCATAACTCTGATTTGAATTTTGACAGAGTTATGCCCCTTTTTAACTTGGATTTTTTTTTTACTGGCAAAGCTCTAATTCAGAGACAAGCACTGAGAAAAGTCGAGCGTGCCGCCTTACGGACAGCTCTTGTTAATGAAAGTAGTTAGCTGAAGCCCCAAACCTTAGACAGGTTTAATATAGGAGAGATCACCGTGACGTCACACATTAACATCTGTTTATTTGGTGGTGGGCAAAACAAATGTTTTTACATCGTTTGTGTGGAGGGGATCGGAATTTTTTTAATTTTTAATAACTTTTTCGCCCATTTATGGATTCAAAATTCAAAAGTTTGAATATTACATTCTATTGAGTATTCAATATATATTCAAATTAATTACCATTAAAGACATATAATTTATAGTGCGTATGATGTGAAACGTTAGAAAAACACTGTAAGTTAAGCGTTCATATAATCCTTTATTCGAAATAATAATTAAAGTAATTAATAAATTGCTTGTTTTATAACCTTTTTGGTGATGCACAGATTGGTGTATCGAATCTGAAGGTCTGGATTACAGACATACATTGATATTGACCTATTCAAGTTATTGAAATATTTGTAAACCTCTGGATAGAATGTCCTTTATTGAACCGGTGCATCACATAGAAAAGTTTTGCAATTTTTTTACTTTGGGTCACAAGAATCAAATAATGACCATTCATAGACAAGAGCACCGCCTTGCGGGTGCTGACGCTCATCTGATTTTTTTTTGTATAATAGAAATATTGTCCTACTCATGATTTTCTAAGTCTAAAAAGGCCATCATTTTGCAAAAGCAGATAGAGTTATGTTTACTTGATGTAAGTGCCACTATGATTGTGAAAACTGTTGCATAGTTTTAAAGCAATAGCTTGACAGTTTATGAGAAAATTGCCTTAAACATTAATACTCAACCAAGAAAATGATTTTCTAAGTCCAAAAGGCAATAATTAATGCAAAAAGCAGGATTGGAGTTATGTTGCTTGCTGTACAGGTCAGCTTATGATGGTGAACAAGTGTTGCAAGTTTCAATGCAATAGCTTTGAATGTTAAGAGAAAAAGTTGACCTAAACATAAAACTTAACCAAGAAATCTGATATTTTCTAGTCCAAAAGGGCCATAAATCTTGCAAAAAGCAGATGGAGTTATGTTTCTTGCTGTACAGGGTCAGCTTATGATGGTGAACAAATGTTGCAAGTTTCAAAGCAATAGCATTTGATATTTAGGATAAAAGCTGACCTAAACATAAAACTTAACCAAGAAAACTGATTTTCTAAGTCCAAAAGGGGCAATAATTCTTGCAAAAAGCAAGATGGAGTTATGTTTCTTGATGCACAGGGTCTGCTTATGATGGTGAACAAGTATTCCAAGTTTCAAAGCAATAGCTTTGATAGTTTAGGAGAAAAGTTGACCCAAACATAAAACTTAACCAAGAAATCTGATATTTTCTAAGTACAAAAGGGGCCATAAATCTTGCAAAAAGCAAGATGGAGTTATGTTTCTTGCTATACGCCGACGCAGACGCCGACGCCGACACCGACGCCGACGCCGACAACCGCTCAAGTGATGACAATAACTCATCATTTTTTTTCAAAAAATCAGATGAGCTAAAAATGAAAAATAAAACACTGATGTTGGAAGCATGGAGATTTCCAATGAGTAATGGGAAAATTCCTGCTTGATGCACTGGTAAAACTTCAAGTGTTCACTCTCATTTCATGGTACCCATCGCAATCATTAACATTTGCAATTGCCAAAATGCATTTATTTCTGAATCCAATGATATTTACTAGAAACAGTCTCCTTATGATGTCAATATACCAACGTTAATAGCCACTGAACACCATGAATATGAAAGACTCCAAACCTTGCTTTCAAATTCTTTCTTGGTGACCTCATCTTTTCTAAATGTTCAGTCACTGCTATCCTATACTTCTGCCTATCTGAAAAAGAAATCTGAATCTAAAAACAAATCTGTTAACTACCTTCTGCATGACATTTTTGGTTACACATAGAAATATAACACAGTTGCCATTCTGTGTATTTTATAGTTCTTTAAACAGAATAAACATAGCAGATTAAAAACAAGCTTAGACAATTCGGGTTTACTGGCAGAATGAACATGAGTAGTTCCGGATATTGTATACTGATGGTGACTGATGAAATGAAATGCTTATGTCATTGTCAAAGACCTTAAACTAGAACATAAGCATCTGTCAATCTCTCTCCATTCCAATTAAATATTAAAAATTACTGTAATTAATCTCATCCCTTAGGTGCTGAGGCAATGAGTTCCTAGCTTTAGGTGCATATGAACAGGAGTTGCAGCTCATTAAAATGGTCACCGTCAGTATAAAAAAGACGATATATGTATTTAATTATGCCTTATGGTAGTCCAACTAATTTAACGTGATCCTAGGAAATATTGAGATTATTTTTCCATATGGGCAATATCCCCACTCGTGCTCAACCTTACATGCTATAGGTTTAATTGCCGCTTATTTCACGAATTGGCCATAAATTCAAGTAAAACTTACACGTATCAAAAGGAGATTCAATTCCTCATTGATTTATGTAAAAAATATCAAATAATACCCACAATTACGATTTTTCTGGTGATTTAAACCTATGTATGTACTGTACATGATTAACGTTTACCGTGTATACACGCAAATATGCGCAAGCGATAAAACCAAAAACTTTACATGACTGCAACTGTGATTCATCCTCCAGTTATTTTGGTCCTTCAAAGCTTTGACGTTTAGACTGCCAGTCACAAATATAAAACAATCTGAACGTCGAATTATTTTGACTAGTTTAAAATTAATCATTAATCTTCAACAAACTTTTAATCAACAACAGAAACAGTGGATTATGAAATTGTAAATTTAAGCTCATTGACAGTGTTAAGTCACTTAAACTAAGGGATATCTTTTTTCGGAAAAAAACCTTGATATAATATAATTTGTATCCCAGGTTCGAATATTTAAGAGTACGAAACGATCTGACCACAGGTCTCCTTTACAATGCAAATAGCATACTGCAACAGCGATCGTTTCTTTCTGTTAAGGATAAGACTGTGATATTGATATGTATAAAATAACAGAAAAAAAATCATAAGGTTTGCAATTAAAGGGAGTATATGGGGAAGTTTACCGAATAACTAAATGAAAATAGCCGCCCTTTGTTTGTTTACACCCGGTGAATTCCGATTTATGCCGACTTTGTCCGTGTCAAGCCAATCAAATGCATAACGGTGTATTCCGGAATTTGCCGGTTTGTGACAAAGTCACGTGACATATGACGTGTCCAATCAAAGCAATGGTTTGTCGGGATTTTGAATTTTCTATCACCGCATCCGTCTAATATTCTTCCGCGAAAAATAGCGTGGGTAAATATTTATATCTTAAATTAAATCTAGTTCATCAGTGCGGAGTTTTCTTTGATTATATTTTCTAAAGCATTAATGTGCATACATTTTATATTGAAAATTCAGAAATCATGTAAATTTTATTTCATTTATAAAAATATATATTGGTACTTTTTCTTGCGCGCATTGTTATCGGTTGTCAATTCGCATTCGCGCGGAGTCCGAAAACACAGAAAGAAGTGGAAAGGAGAATTTGAAATGAATTAGGCTTTTATTACATTATTGAATGGTCGTGGAATAGTTGGTAAGAAATAATAATGTAATTTGTTGTCGAAAAAATTAAATGCGTTAACATTTATGTAAATTTAACCGTTTCTTAACGATGAAAGTGAGTGCCGGCCACTAGGAAAATGATGAGAAAGGTCGAGGTCGGCGAGAAAGTGACCGGGTGCCGGTCCGCTTTAAATGACCACCACATTCACTATATTAACCGTTGATAAGTAGTATGTAGAAGATATTTGTTTGTTTCATTGGAAGATTGAAATATCGTAAACGATTGAACATCAAATGAATTTCAATACATGTTGCAAATTTATGCGATAACTGATTTCTGAATTTGTCTTGTGTTACAATGATTCTCTCAAGTGAAACATTCAGCAATGATTTATCGCAAAATACTGATGCATATATTGAAAATGTGACTGCAAAGATCTTGCTTTTGTTGTTGTTGTTGTTGATCTGTTTTTGTGTTATTGTCTTACATCTTATAAACAATTTGGGCGTGATTCTTACTTTTTTGCATTTGATTTTGCATTATTGTTATTGGTTTTATAGCTACTTCTAGATATTAGCTATCTATTTATACTGCAGCGCTCCTCTCTGCGAGTATAGTGTTTCCTGCAGACTCTTAAAGGGGCATGGTGCTTCCCATGAAAAAGGGCACTTTTAGGGCGCGCTTAGGCATCAAAGGGGCATTCAACCAAGTGCGCTTTCCGGTGTCATTTTCAAACTATGTTCACATTGCATCTTCAGACCTCATAGTATATATATAGTATTATTAGATAATGGCTATAATGTGAACAGCTTTCCTTTTTCTTTTCATACTTTTAAACATTCTCATTCTGTTACCCTCATGAAGTATTGGCTTGCATTTTTGAGAGACAAATATAACAATTAATAACCAACAAGTTTTATTTAACAACTTTTAATTGAAATTTAAATAATGTAAATCTGAGTAAAGTAAAACACACACAAATAAGTGTAATACAGCAGTAATACAGCAGTCATATTCATGCTATTACATAGACTAAGTATGATTTACATCAGATTAATACTTATTATAAATTAATTCTTTATCTGGGTAAGGTTGAGCAACAAGCATGGGAAAACCAGATTTTAAAAATACTTCCAGTTAAAATCAAAGTAAAACAAACACAAATAAGTGTAATACAGCAGTTATATTCATGCTATTGCATAGACTAAGTATGATTTACCTCAGATTAATACTTAATATACTAGTAAATTAATTCTTTATCTGAGTAAGGTTGAGCAACAAGCATGGTAAAACCAGATTTTAAAAATACTTCCAGTTAAAATCATTCATGTATGAAAGTAAAACACACACAAATAAGTGTAATACAGCAGTTATATTCATGCTATTGCATAGACTATGATTTACATCAGATTAATACTTAATATAAATTAATTCTTTATCTGAGTAAGGTTGAGCAACAAGCACAGGAAAACCAGATTTTAAAAATACTTCCAGTTAAAATCATACATGTATGAAAGTAAAACACACACAAATAAGTGTAATACAGCAGTTATATTAATATTACACAAATAAGAGTAATCTGACCAAAATCTGATTGACCCCTTTTAAATGTTGCGCAGTACATCAACTGTCTATTTCACTATCTACATAATGCGGCGATTGTTCCTCATGAACTTCTTCACTACCTTTTTCAAGTCAATATCATTGTGTGTCTTTGTGTTCATTTTGATCATTAAGAGTTTCTATGTTCCGTCACTATGAGTTTAACCTGTGAGAAGACACGCTCTACTGGGGCAGTGGATAGGATGAGCGTTTGATGGATGGAGAGAAGCTTGTTCATCAGGGGATTGATGATACCAGTGGTTTCCTGAAGCAAGTAAAAAAAAATAATAATTAAATTTAAATATGTGGAACTGTTAGAGTAGTTATTTGAATATACATTCAAGAGCTTAAATTGTACGCAAGCCATACCACATTTTTCCTAAAAATAAATAGCAGTTGATTTTAAGTATACATGTATGAATATTTACATAATTATAGAATATATACCTTTGTTTCATGGAGTTTTTCCAGCATGAACTTGCGAGTGCATGAGGACAGCACAGGGTTGAACTTCTCCTTCAGATCATTCCACTCAAACAAGACGTCGTCTTCAGGAAGTTGGAGATGATTGGACAGTTGGGAGATCTCAATGTCACCATGGAAAGTACACTGGTTTGCAGGAACTCGGCTAAGGTCAAGGACGGATAAGGCTGACACAACCTCTATATGTTCTAGGCGTTCCTCCAGATGGTCAGTTAGGGACACAATGAACTTATCTCTGACTTCCTTCACCTTCTCTTCATTTCTCTTCTCTATACCGAGTGAAGCTGCCATGTTTTCTACTTTGGAAAGGTAGGGTCCTGGGTGCCTTTTCATTTTCTCAATGTTATGGATCGTTGAGTGAACTTGGGGATACACACATGACAAGTCAACATTTTCCTGTTCAAACAGTAGGGTCAGACGGGCCAGGGTAGCACACATGTCACACAAGAGAAGAATGTAATATAATTTCTCATACTGCTTCATCAGTTTTAGCAGTCCAGCTGCTGAGGGATCTGATTTTTCACCCAACTTTTTGTCTCATCCAGTGGCAACAGCATCTTCTAGGTCTTGGCAGATAGGAGAGTACAGTTTCCTTATGCTTTGGAGTGCATTTTCATGGCTGAGCCAGCGGGTGTGGACAGCTTTTTTCACTGTTAGATTGTTGTCAGACTCAGATGTTCCCATTTCACGCATTAAGTCCTGTATTGCATTCAAACTCCCTGATTTAACTGTACTGTAGTGGTAGTACTTCCACAGACCTATCAGTAACTCATCAATGTTGTCTATTTCTCTGACACTTCCGAAGGCCTTTGATACAGCTAGCTGCAGACAATGATTCATGCAGTGCACGGGGATGACCTTGGGGTTGTCTTTTTCAAGGGTACATCTCATTTTTCTTTAGCAACTGATCAACAGCGAATGAGTTATTGTCTCATGAGCGTTAATTCGAGAGTTCAGGTACTGCGACGGCGGTGCTGTAGATACTTTTAGTCTTAGGTCAGCTTTTTCCTAAACACAAAACTTTGGTGATTGAACTGTAATACTTTCACAACATCAAGAGCTGCACACTCTGTATACGCAACAAACCATAACTCCTGTCTTCACTTTTTTGCAAATTTATCCCACTGTTGTCACTTGAAAATATCAAGATTCTTGACTATTAATGAGTTTAGTAACATTTTTCCTTTTTTAAATGATGAAGCATTGTTCATAACAACTAGAGATTCACTGTTTGAACAGTTGAGAAGACCTGTACATCAGAAAATAACCTCCATTTACTTATTCTTTTATGAGCAATGGGTTTATTAGCCCTTGTTGGAACACTAGAAAGACGTCTACGTTTTCTCTGGTTGAAACGTTTTATGTATTTAGGTCACTTTTGCCATGACACTTGTCATAATGTAGTAAAACTGGCACATATTGATTCACCACTTAAGTTACCACTTACATCAAGCAGACACATAATCTTGTCCTGCCTTTTTTTGCAAGATAATAAGCAGCTTTTGGAGTTGTGAGAAAATAAGTAGAATTTTGTAATTTTATGTTGTTAAGAAATGTTTTATCTTAAATCTACTAGTATTGCATTGAAACTTGAACAAACATTTTACACATCAAAGAAGACATGTCTGTAAGCAACAAATAAACTCATACTTTGCAATCTCGCGAATAATTTACTTGATTTAGTTAAAAATGCATTTCTGTTTAAGTAATATCGATGTTTTGTAACCTTTTCACTGATTAAACAAAGCTTTTGTCGTAGATTTAAACACTCGATGCAAACTTGTTTTTTCCACAAACAAAGTAGTGCGACGTGTACATCGTGGAAGAAACATAACTCTATATCCATCTTTTTGCAGATATGTGCACTTATTAAGATTAGAAATAAACAATGGTAGACAGATCATTGCAGTTAAATCCAAAAAAATCAATGACTATGTTTGTATGGCACCCGCAACGGGTGCCTTGTTTCAAGGGATAGCTACACTCATTCTTTTCCTTTACACGTCATGATCAGAATGTAACATCATAGGAAGACGAATTCAATTAATGTTCAAGACTTAATTCTGAAGAGTTCATGTACTCTACGGAGGGAGTTACAACAAGTTCGTTGGGACATTAATGTTATTTGACTGTGATCTCATTTAAGAACACAATTTTGAGGATTCAAACTGTCCAATCATACTTTATCGACAACTGTAAATATTATCTTCACAACCGTTTTAGTCGTCAAATACAGTTCATGTCCATGAAATGTTAAACACGTTTTCACATTTTTCACCATCTATCCTCTTGCAACTCCTGTCAGCTTGAAACAATTCAAAATCGCGACTATATTAGAATGCACCCGTGTCATGTAATTTATACACCTGTAATTTATATGTGGTTTTGAATGGCACTTGTCAACATCAAACACAGGCTGATAACAAGGGCACATGGAAACAGTGGGTGTCAAGGGCACATTGGGGGATTCAAAAGGTGGTCGATGTAAAGCCTGGCAGAAACACTAGAGTATTATGTGCCTTTTGATTTAGGTAGATTTTAGTATTAGCTATTGTGATATTCTGACTTAAGAAACAGAAAATCTGAGTCTACATGTTTTAGCTGGTTGTGAAAATCAAGTCACTTTTTCATTTCCAACCATGAGTCCTCCATTGCCAATTGACCGACTTTTCTAATGTAGGCGAGTAATACAATGCTCTAAATTGAATTCACTATTAATCCAAAATCTACATACCAACGATGGGATGACACTATCTCAATCTGTGGCAAATTGTGAGTTCTGTGCAGGGAATAAATTTGTCTCCAAACATCAGCATAAAGCAGGTGGTTGGGTTTCCCCGATTGTGAGCTTTCTCGAACTAACCTAGACAAAGTGAATTTGTAAAGACTATTATAGTGTTGAAACATGAAATATGGTTTTAAAAATTAAAGTCGACATATTTATTCATTAAAAATATTCAAGTAATTGCTTAACTCAAAAATCCATTTTAGAAGTTTCAAAAGAAACAATGTTCTTTATATTTTGAATAAATTTGCACATTTAATATTTTTCAATTCACGCTAGAATATTTTTACACCGATTTGAATTTAAGTTCTTAAAGCGACACCAGTAGATTAAATGTAAATGTAATCAATATTTTGGATACCAAATCGCTGATTAAAACCATTGTCTTTCGTTGTCAGTAAGATTTAAGACGACAAATCGGCATAGAAAGTTTATTTCCTGGTGTTTTTTCGGCATGCGAAAACGAAAGTAGAGTGCGACGTAAAAAGTAGATGCTGTGGAATTTGCAAAATTAGATCGTCTGCCACTATTTTTTACCATTCCTTCGTCTGCGATATTTTACAATCTAATCATACAGTATTCAGAAATATAAACACAGATGGATACTTACGGTTCATTGCGAGTAATAAATCCAAAATTATCTAATGACCTATTTGTTTTTGCTATTTTGGCATTTTCCCGTACTAACTGGGATTGCCTACGTTTTGCAGAAGGCATTATTCCGCTATTTCTTAAATTCACTTTAGACACGTTCACTTTGAATCAGAAAGTAACAATGATAGAACGAATTAATTAAATGTTACAAGGAGAACTTAAGATTTTAATTGATTCGTAATTAGTCATAATTACATCTTTAATCTGTAGACGGGATTATTCTCAACAAAAGATTCGGTTTGGACTATAAATAATTGTTTTATTTGATGTGTCGATACTTACATCTTCCAAAAAAACAATTCTATTGAGAGCATCGAAAAATGTGCGACAATCAAACTACTTTTTAAATGAGAACAACCTTTTAAAATAATTATCTTTTAATTGACCGTTTTCAGTCGTCACTTACAAGGCTACATGTAGCTTCATCGCCGACGTGTTAAAAACAACGATTTTTCGTCCATTGTTCCCAATCAAACACAATCATAAAACAGTTATTGATTGCATAATCCTGTCAGTCCTTAATCAGGGTCATCAAAAGATCGCAGCACGCGTTCATAATTCACGGTCGATGCACAACGTGTCAGCTAATTGACGGTACAATACACGAAACATGTCCCGCGGACATTCGCTATACTGGCTGGTTTTGAAAGGGCACTTGTCAAAATCAATACACAAGGCTGATAAAAGGGCACATGGCGCAAACAGGCGGAGTCAAGGGCACCTTGGCGGCACTTCAAAAGGGGCTTGGCGCTGCGCCATGCTAAAAAGGCCTGCAGGAAACACTAGAGTATTATGTGCAGCTTTTTTTAGGCTAGATTTAGCTATATAGCTAATTTGTGACTTTTCTGGGACCTGTTAAGAAGACTCAGAAAAATCAAGAGTTATCAATTGCTTCTTTAAGCTGGCGTGAAAGCATCACCAGGGCCACTTTTTCATTTTCAACATGTAGATTCTACACGATTGCAATTTGCACCGAGTTTTTCTAATTTAAACGGCGAGATAATCACAGAATGTCTAAATTTTGTACTGATTTCAATAATATTATTCCTAAAATTTAATACCTTAACTGATGGAAAGATGACAGCGTGATCTAAATCTGTGGCAAATGCCTAAAGCAAAAGTGAGCTATGTGCTATGGAAATAAATTGCCCACCACACATCACATAAACAGGTCGGGGAGTTCCCCTGGATTGAGAGACATTCTCTCAATCTAAACACTAGACAAAGTGTCATTTGATCAAAAGACTATTATAGTGTTGAAAAAACATGAAATCAAATGTTATTAAAACAACCATTTCATTACAGTCGCATTATTTATTCATTTAAACAACTTATTTCAAGTAATAATGCTTAACCAAAAATCCCTAATAATTTGGATTTGAAAGTTTGACAAAAGAAAAATGATTTTCTATATTTGAAATAAATTTGCACATTTTAAGTATTCTTTCATTGCTGAAGCTAGTTGAGTCTTTCTAACAAAAGACCAGGGATCGAATTTAGCGGTCTCTTACTCGCGAAATCCGAGTAAGAATAAAAAATGCGATAGGAAATGATGGCACTCAAATATTTTCGCGATCACATTCGAAAATCGACGGATTCGCTAAAACTCCTTTCGGGTAGATATTTTACCAATAATCATGTGACCACTTGTACTTGTAGACGCTTGTCACTTATACAAATTATGTAATGATAGGATATCTAAGTAAGTATCTGGACGATGTTTGTTTTCATGTTGGTCAACTACAAATATTGTCGAAAAGTCCTGCTGAGACCTAAAATGCTAGTGACACCATGGACAGAGACCCCGAAAGAATTTAATACTTCTGAGTCAGCCAATAGTCCAGTGAATCATTGAGTACTTCTGTTCGTACTTCCGAAACCAGAAAGCTCACATCCTGTTCAAACTGAAAAAGTGGGAAACAGATTTGAATATTAAACTTTATATGAAACCAAACAACAACAAAACAACTCAATAAATTTAGCACGTAAAACAGCCTTTAAATAATTGCTGGTGGAACCCACTATTTTTGCTAGTGGAATAAAATGGTGCTAGCAAAAATTTGCTAGTGGGAAAAAAAGTTCAATTTGATCCCTGAAGAGACTGTGTTTTGATGAAGAGAATGTCTCTCAATCCAGGGGAAGTATCCGACCTGATAAATCAAAGGCATGTTGGTCGCTTGTTCTTTAAATCTATTATAATATTTACAGTACTGTCTTAATCAAACATACGTTTAAGCTACAGTTTAAATCTGATATCTAAAGCTGATTTTTTGTTATAAATGAAGTTAAGAGCCAACAAAACATGAAAAATAAAAAAACATAAAATATCGAAGAGTGTGTAAGGTAATACGAGTTATGTCAGGAATTGTTTTTAGGACTACATTTAATTGCAAAACCAGTCACTTCACTGGACCAATTAAAACAAGTATAATTCAAGATTTTTCATGTATACAGTACTATACACTCATCAGTAAATTTTCCATCCTTTGGTGGAACTTGCAAATTTGTTCAAATCTGTATTAGATCAACAGAGATACTGATAGCGGGAAAAATACTAATTTGAAATATTCAGTTTGATAACAAAATTTGTTTTGATTTGTTTCAGGATGAAACAATATGCTGTATGCAAACATAGTAGTCATTAAAAGAAACGGATCAGATGGAGCTTCATTTCCACTGACATCAACATCCTGTTTATTTGGAAGGTTTGTCATTGTTATTTGTTAATCCCCCGCCGTGGCAGACTCAAACCTTTGACTTTGAGTTGTGACCTTGACCTTGAACCGACAAGGTTGACTCATGGGTTCTGCACATCATCTTGATGAGGTGATCATTTGACCCAAGTTTCATGAAAATCCTTCAAGGGGTTTAGGAGATATGGACCGGACACGATTTTGTTACGGACGGACGGAAAGAGGGATTATAGGAATGGTCTGCGTCCTTCCCTCTTTCCGTCCTTCCATAACAAAATCGTGTCCGGTCCGTATCTCCTAAACCCCTTGAAGGATTTTCATGAAACTTAGGTCAAATGATCACCTCATCAAGATGATGTGCAGAACCCATGAGTCAGCCTTGTTGGTTCAAGGTCAAGGTCACAACTCAAAGTCAAAGGTTTGAGCCTGCCATTTTGTGTCCGCTCTGTATCTCATAAACCCCTTGAAGAAATTTTATAAAACTTGGGTCAAATGATCGCCTCATCAAGACGATGTGCAGAACCCATGAGTCAGCCATGCCGGCTCAAGGTCAAGGTCGTAACTTAGGGTCAAAGGTTTTGAGCCTTCCATTTTGTGTCCGCTCTATATCTTCTAAACTCCCTGAAGGATTTTCATGAAACTTGGGTCAAATGATCACCTCATCAAGACGATGTGCAGAACCCATGGGTAAGCCTTGTCGGCTCAAGGTCAAGGTCACAACTCGAGGTCAAAGGTTTGAGCCTTCCATTTCGTGTCCGCTCTATATCTCCTAAACCCCTTGAAGGAATTTTATAAAATTTGGGTAAAATGATTACCTCATCAAAACTATGTGCAGAAATTATGAGTCAACCATGCCAGCTCAAGGTCAAGGTCACAACTAAGGGTCGAAGGTTTGAACCTTCCATTTTGTGTCCACTCTGTATCTCCTAAACCCCTTGAAAGATTTTCATCAAACTTGGGTCAAATGATCACCTCATCAAGAACTCATGAGTCAGCCATGTCAACTCAAGGTCAAGGTCACAACTGAAGGTCAAAGGTTTCAGCTCTGTATCTCCACTGTATTTCCACTGACATCAACATCCTGTTTATTTGGAAGGTTTGTCATTGTTATTTGTTAATCCCGTGCCGTGGCGGAGGGATTATAGGAATGGTCTGCGTCCTTCCGTCTTTCCGTCCGTCTGTAACAAAATTGTGTCCGGTCCATATCTCCTAAACCCCTTGAAGGATTTTCATGAAACTTGGGTCGAATGATCACCTCATCAAGACGTGCAGAATTCATGAGTCAGCCATGTCAGTTCAAGGTCAAGGTCACAGCTAAAATCAAAGGTTTACCCTTTCACTATCCATAGCAGTGGCGGGGGATTTAGCTGTCTTTCAGACTGCCTTGTTAAAATTTTGTATTGTACCATCATAAAAAATTTTAGCTTGACTTTATGAAGTATATGGAGAGCTATCGTACTCAACCCGGCACCAGCGTCTCTGCGTCCCGACCTTGGTTAGTTTTTTTTTTTACTTTTTCTCCTTGTCTCTGTAATAACATGGTGGATTTGCTTTAAACTTAAAATGGTTACTCCTCATCATCACCCACCACCCACATTATTGGCACAAGGACCATAACTCTCACCAATATTTCATGAATTTCCCCCCACTTCTAGTTTTACTTAGAATTTCAAGTTAAAAGTTTTGATGCACTTTCACTCTATCTCAATTATTACTTTATAATTAATAAAGTGCATTTGATTCGAACTGAAAGTAGTTTTTATGCCCCCCAAGGGAGGCGTATTAGTTTTCAACTGTCCAATCGTTAGTCACAACGTTAACTTTTTGCATGAAGGCACTTTACTCACGAACCACTGCACCCAGAACCTTCAAACTTCACATGCTGATAGTACTCATTGACTACTGACTTTGGGGTCACCAGGTCAAAAGTCAGGGTCACAGGGGCCAGTTAACTTTTTGCATGAAGGCACTTTACTCGCGAACCACTGCACCCAGGACCTTCACATGCTGATAGTACTTATTGAGTACACCACCCCTACTGACTTTGGGGTCACCAGGTCAAAGGTCAAGGTCACAGGGGCCAACGTTAACTTTTTGCATGAAGGCACTTTACTCGCGAACCACTTCACCCAGGTCTTTCAAACTTCACACGCTGATAGTACTTATTGAGTACACCACCCCTACTGACTTCGGGGTCACCAAGTCAAAGGTCAAGGTGCTGCGGGGGCATTTGTCACCATTAGTGACAGCTCTTGTTACTAAATGGATTTGATTCAAACTTAAAATAGTTGTTCAACATCATCACTCACATCATATGACACAAGATGCATTTTGCACCAATATTTTATGACTTGTGTCCTCTTTTTTGCTCAAGAATTATACTTAGTGTTTTGATACAATTTATCTTTTTCTCTCTTATTAATATTTTTGACACATCCTTAAGCTATTGTGAAATATCTTCATCCACCATTGGAGTCATAAAACACCCCAGTGACAGCTCCAGCTTCCTCAGATGTGCCCACTTTCACTCTCCAGCATGGAAATAGTCAAGCGCGCTGTCTCCTGTGACAGCTCTTGTTATATTTAGGCAGAAGTTAAGAATATAATATATCTTCTACAAAATAGTATCAACACTAGCTTTATCAGAACTAATAGGTTCTAGTTGTTTCATGTTGCTCACAGTCCTGTATTAGTTAGAAGTCTCACCAAAAAAGTGAAAACTGACTCTGAAATATCACTTTTTAGGAGTAATGAATGTGACATAAGAATACAACTGCCACAAGTAGGTTTGGAACATTGTCGTCTCGAAGTCAACGAAAATTCTGAGGTAAGTAGCGAAAGCCTTTAACAGTTATGATTCCTTCTTCATAATGTTGTGTGCTCTTTCGACAACATTTTTATACGCCCATACCAAAGAGCTGGGCGTATTACATGAACACCTGTGGCAGGCGGGCGGCATCCAAAAGCATATCCGCTCTTTTAAGTCTTAAGTTTTCATCCAATCTTCACCAGACTTGCTGACAATGTATGTGGGCATAATATCACGACCAAGTTCAATACCCAGCCAATTCGTCCGAGGCAGTCTTGGATTATGGCCCTTGAATTACTTGAAATCTGCGAAATAAGGCTTGTTCATTCAAACAGTTTTGATTTGATTGTCAATTTCATCCCATTGAACTTTCATTAGATAATTTGTTTGTTTTATGGGTATTATAATGAAATAAAATGGGGGTGTAATGGTACGCTAGTCTCACAATACCATAAGTAAGCATTCATATGACTAAATGGGAAAAAAGTCAATGTTGGAAAGTTAAAGAAACTGTTTTAAAAGATACATTTGTTTAGTTACTATTTTTGACACTGATTGTATGAAAGTTTTCATTCAGTGTTTCTACTTTTCACTGTATCGTTCAAATTGTTTCAGATTTTTCTTGTCAACTGCGGTAAATCAAACTCACTCGACGTCAACAAAAAGGCAGTAAAGGACACAATTCAGCTGAAGCATTGCGACGTATTCACAGTAATCGATAGATCATTTAGGTTGGAAATACCAGAAGGTGGAAAAGGTTCACCAAGCAAGTCCAAGTCTCCCCAGAAAGCAAGAAAAATGTCCCCGTCACCTAGTAAAAGATCACCATTGAAGGAAGCTAAAATACTCACCCCTAAGGTTTGTTATAAAATCATTCATGTATGTTGTAATATCATACAAATAGGGTGTATCAAGAATCAAGTGCACACTCGTAATTTGATTCTTTGTTATTCACTAGTTTGTATACCGGTCGAAAAAAAACTACATGGGATAAGTTATGAAATGATTTGCAGATGTCACAGTCTATTTCTTCTTAACGGCATTGATAGGTTGATAATATGATATAGAATGTATAATCATTCTAATAAATTGGAAATTGTGTAGATGCTTACATGCTTGTACTTTGCTTTTTTTTTTGTAGGCTAAGCCACCCACACCAGCAAGGAGTTTAAAGAAGTCTGTCAGCCCAGGTTCAGCAAAGAAAAGAGTGCAGTCTCCATCACCAGTGAGGTCTACACCAACACAAGGTCGCCAGTCACGAGGAAGAACACCAAAATCTGTGGAAAAAACTGCCCCAGAAAATGTTGTACCGAACAAGACTGTAGCCACACCAAGGTCTGGATCAACCCCGGTCCCAGTAAAACAGACCACAAAAGCAGTTACTCCAAGACCAGTATCATCACCTGCTGGAAAGAAAACTCCCAAGTCTGCACTAAAAAGTCCCTTTGCTACAAAAACAAATTCAAGCAAAACCCCTAGGTTGGAAATGGTTAAAGCAATGACACCACCAAAATCAACAACGAAATGGACAGCAAGCCCTAACAGAGCAACACCAAAAGCTGCCACACCAAGAGTTTCTAGTCCTAAACCAGCTACACCAAAGGCTGCAACACAAAGAGTTGGCAGTCCAAAGCCAGCAACACCCAAGGTTGCCACACCAAGAGTTACCAGTCCAAAGCCTTTGACACCCAAGGCTGTCGCAAGAGTTGCCAGTCCTAAGGCAGCAACACCAAAGGCGGCGGTCACACCAAGAGTTAGCAGTCCTAAGTCAGCAACACCGAAGGCTGTTACCCAGCGAGTTGCTAGTCCGAAGCCAGCAACACCACGTGTAGCAAGTCTAAAGCCAGTGACTCCAAAGGCTTCCACGCCACGCGTTGCTAGTCCAAAGTCTGTAACACCCAAGGTTGTCACACCAAGAATTGCCAGTCCGAAGCCATCAACACCTGCAGCTGTCACACCAAGAAAAGCCAGTCCTAAGCCGGCAACACCTAAGGCAGCCACACCAAGAGTTGCCAGTCCTAAGCCAGCAACACCCAAGACTGTCACACCAAGAGTTACCAGTCCTAAGCCGACAACACCCAAGACTGCAACACCAAGAATAACCAGTCCTAAGCCAGCAACACCAAAGGCTGTCACACCAAGGGTTGCCAGTCCTAAGCCAGCAACACCGAAAGCTGTCACTCCAAGAGTTGCCAGTCCTAAGCCAGCAACACCAAAAGCTGTCACTCCAAGAGTTGCCAGTCCTAAGCCAACAACACCCAAGGCTGTCACACCAAGAGTTGCCAGTCCTAAGCCAGCAACACCAAAAGCTGTCACACCAAGAGTTGCCAGTCCAAAGTCAGCAACACCAAAAGCTGCACGACTTTCTATGAACAATAATGCCAAGAAAACACCTGCAGGTAAGAGTGCAAGTTATTACAACTTGAATTTAGTTACAAGATCATAATTTGTCTTGATGTGAAAAATTTTGAATGCATGTTACGTTATTTTCCTTAACTTATAACCTTAAACTGTTTTTGTTTTTTTATATAGCTAAAGGAGGTAGTCCTAAGACGCCAAAGAGTTCTGGCAGGAAAAGAAAAGTAGAGACACTTGACAGTAGTGTAGTTCCACCATCTGCAAAAAGAAAAAGGGTGTCATTTGGACCAAAGTTGAGCCCAGAGCTGTTTGTTAAAAAACTTCCACCATCTACTCCAGTTAGAAGAGGAGCTTTACCACCAAGAATAACTGAATCCCCAGTTCCCTCTTCCCCATTACTCAAAAGGAGATCTTTGGCTCCACCAACAAAGAAATCACCCATCCGTGAAGAATCACCAGTCAAGTCTGCTACCCCTGCAGCTTCTAAAGCAAAATCACCAGCAACAACTCCAAAACAAAACAGAAAATCACCAGCTAGATCTACATCTCCAGCTGCACCAGTGGTAAAACAGTCTCCAGGAAGACCAAAAAGCCCAGCTAAAACACCAGCACAAACAACCCCGCCTAGAACTGCATCTCCAGGGTCAGCGAGAAAGTCTCCAGGTAGACCAAAGAGCCCAGCTAAAACACCAGCAAGCTCTCCTAGAACTGCATCTCCAGGGTCTGTGAGAAAGTCTCCAGGAAGACCAAAGAGCCCAGCTAAAACACCAGCACAAGCAAGCTCTCCTAGAACTGCATCTCCAGGGTCTGTGAGAAAGTCTCCAGGAAGACCAAAAAGCCCAGCTAAAACACCAGCACAAGCAAGCTCTCCTAGAACTGCATCTCCAGGGTCTGTGAGAAAGTCTCCAGGAAGACCAAAAAGCCCAGCTAAAACACCAGCACAAGCAAGCTCTCCTAGAACTGCATCTCCAGGGTCTGTGAGAAAGTCTCCAGGAAGGCCAAAGAGTCCTAAAACACCAGCACAAGCAAGTTCTAGAACTGCATCTCCAGAGTCAGTGAAAAAGACACCAGGAAGACCAAAGAGCCCAGCTAAAACACCTGAACAGAAAATCTCTGCAAGGCCTGCTTCACCTGCAACGGCAAAGAAGTCTCCAGGAAGACCCAGGACACCCTTGGCTGCTTCGCCAACTGCCACAAAAACTGACATATCAGCAGGAACTGTACAAACACCAAGAGCAAGGTCAGCTTCTCCAGGAATATCTAAATCAGCTGGTAAAGGTCGTAGATCAAGGTCTCCTGGTAAGAGTTCAAAGAAGTCTCCAGCACGAAGCAAGTCTGCCCCATCTACCCCAAAATCACCTGCTAGAAGATCTGCATCGCCTGTTGCAAAAAGTCCTGTTTCATCAAAATCACCATCTAGAAAATCAACCTCGCTTAATGAGAAAACACCAAGTGCTGCAAATACACCGAAGTCTGCAAGGCCTGCTACACCAAAAACAGTTCCTGCAAAGCAAACATCTGTACAGTCTTCACCTAGGAGAGCAAGATCATTATCACCAAAAGGAATAACCCCTACTGTAACTCCAAGGAAAACCCCCAAATCTGCTAGAAAGTCTCTTCCAGCAGCAAAATCTAGCAGGCAGTCTCCAAAGTCTGCTAGAAAGTCAGTAGCAAAGAATGCAAACAACAGTAATTCTCTTGACTATAGTTTTACTGGTATAGCAGATATGCTAAAAACACCAATTATATCAACGCCAGCTTCGGCTAGATCAAAAGCCAGGTCAGCTTCACCTGCAGCATCACCAGTCGTGTTGACTAAGAATGAAACTCCCAAGACTACATCAGTGACCAAGAAATCAACGCCAAAAGTCGTATCAAAGAAAACACCCAAAACGCCAAGAGGAGGCAGAAATTTGAAGAGGAAGAGGTCTTCCCCAATACAAAAAAATGTGAAAAGAATGAAACTTGGTACACCTAAACAGTCGCCACCTACTGCCATCAGGAATGCAGTTGCCATGAGGTGAGATAAAATTTCAATTGATGCCCTTTATTTTTTATTGATGCAGGAAATTAGTTAGCTTTTTCTGTTTCACTACAAATGGTAATTCTTGGTTTAGTTTTCATTATGTCTCCCACCACACAGTGGTGTGGGAGACATACTGATCTACTCCAGTCTGTGTGTCTGTCACAAAGCTTGTCCGCTCTCTTTAAGTCGAAGATTTCTCATCCGATTTTCACCAGACTTGAACAAAATGTGTTTGACCATAAGACCTCGGCCAAGTTTGATAACTAGCCAAATCTGTCCAGGCGTCGCAGAGTTATGGCCCTTGAATTACCAAAAATCGGTCTTTTTACTCTTGTCCGCATTCTTAATTTGAATATTTCTCATCCAATCTTCACCAAACTTAAACAAAATGTGTTTGACCATGACACCTCGGCCAAGTTCGATAACTAGCAAAATCTGTCCAGGCATTTTGGAGTTACGGCCCTTGAATTATCTAAAAATCAGCCTTTTTACTCTTGTCCGCATTCTAAGTCGAACATTTCTCATCCGATCTTCACCAAACTTGAACAAAATGTGTTTGACCATGAGACCTTGGCCAAGTTCGATAACTAGCCAAATTGGTCCGGGCATTTTGAATTACCGAAAAAATCCGTCTGTTTACTCTTGTCCGCTCTCTAAGTTGAACATTTCTCATCCGATCTTCACCAAACTTGAACAAAATGTGTTTGGCCATAAGACCTTACCCAAGTTCGATAACTAGCCAAATCTGCCCAGGCACTTTTGATTTATGGCCCTTGAATTACTGATTGGATCCACTCATCCAGACCATCTAATTGGATCCGCTTGTCTAAAACATCTAGAGAAACTAACATTTTTCATAGGGGCAGTTGTGGGAGACATGCGCTTTTCTCAAAAGCATCTCTAGTTTTTATCAGTTTTAATGTTTTATAAGATTTGGTAGTTAATCTTCTTTTCACTCAATGTTATTGTAAGGCCTATATTGGAGTAAATGGGTTAATGAAATATTCAGATTTTCATGCTACTGCGTGTATAGGAACTGTTTGCCTATAAAAGCTTGAAATTCATTCATGCATAATTGCCCACTAATTTCTTGAAAAAGGGTGTCTGAATTTTGCACTGTTGTCAGAAAAGAGGAATAATTTTACAAAGTATATATAGAAATACTGATTGTTTTAGTTATAAATTCCCAAACTTACTAAATGTGTTCTCAACAATTACCCTGATTATTATTTACCAAGAGATACAAACCAACTGGTGCTTTGTAATCCTAAGCAGAACAAGATATTTTATGGAAAGATCATTTATTTTATGTCAGTACACTAATGACATATTGAAATGCTATTTCAAACCTAAAATGGAATATTCCATTTTGAGCCTTCCAATCTATATTTAAAAATGAAAAGTTAGAAGTTTTCAGCAGAAGATGCTGCATTCAGGGTACTAAATAATTGCTGGGAATGCTTCTTCAAAGCTTCTGTTAATGTAAACTTGCATCCTTACGACAATTTTTGTCTACACTTACTGAAATGAATCAAGTTTTGTTTCACAATTTTAATGGATTTTTAGCTCACCTGTCACAGTGACAAGGTGAGCTTTTGTGATTGCGCGGTGTCCGTCGTGCATCCGTAAACTTTTGCTTGTGACCACTCTAGAGGTCACATTTTTCATGGGATCTTTATGAAAGTTGGTCAGAATGTTCATCTTGATGATATCTAGGTCAAGTTCGAAATTGGGTCACGTGCCGTCAAAAACTAGGTCAGTAGGTCTAAAAATAGAAAAACCTTGTGACCTCTCTAGAGGCCATATATATCTCACAAGATCTTCATGAAAATTGGTCAGAATGTTCACCTTGATGATATCTAGGTCACGTGGGGTCAAAAACTAGGTCAGTAGGTCTAAAAATAGAAAAACCTTGTGACCTCTCTAGAGGCCATATTTTTCATGAGATCTTCATGAATATTGGTCAGAATGTTTATCTTGATGATATCTAGGTCAAGTTCGAAACTGGGTCACGTAGGGTCAAAAACTAGGTCATTAGGTCTAAAAATAGAAAAACCTTGTGACCTCTCTAGAGGCCATATTTCTCAATGCATCTTCATGAAAATTGGTCAGAATGTTCATCTTGATGATATCTAAGTCAGATTCAAAACTGGGTCACGTGGGGTTAAAAACTAGGTCAGTAGATCTAAAAATAGAAAAACCTTGTGACCTCTCTAGAGGCCATATTTTTCATGAGATCTTCATGAATATTGGTCAGAATGTTCACCTTGATGATATCTAGGTCAAGTTCGAAACTGGGTCATGTGGGGTCAAAAACTAGGTCAGTAGATCTAAAAAAAGAAAAACCTTGTGACCTCTCTAGTGGCCATATTTCTCAAAGGATCTTCATGAAAATTGGTCAGAATGTTCACCTTGATGATATCTAGGTCGAGTTCGAAACTGGGTCATGTGCGGTCAAAAACTAGGTCAGTAGGTCTAAAAATAGGAAAACCTTGTGACCTCTCTAGAGGCGATATTTTTCAATGGATCTTCATGAAAATTGGTCAGAATGTTTACCTTGAAGATATCTAGGTCAAGTTCGAAACTGGGTCACGTGGGGTTAAAAACTAGGTCAGTAGATCTAAAAATAGAAAAACCTTGTGACCTCTCTAGAGGCCATATTTTTCATGAGATCTTCATGAATATTGGTCAGAATGTTCATCTTGATGATATCTAAGTCAGATTCAAAACTGGGTCATGTGGGGTCAAAAACTAGGTCAGTAGATCTAAAAATAGAAAAAACCTTGTGACCTCTCTAGAGGCCATATTTCTCAATGGATCTTCATGAAAATTGGTGAGAATGTTCAGCTTGATGATATTTAGGTCAGGTTCGTAACTGGGTCATGTGCAGTCAAAAACTAGGTCAGTAGGTCGAAAAATAGAAAAACCTTGTGACCTCTCTAGAGGCCATATTTCTCAATGGATCTTCATGAAAATTGGTGAGAATGTTCACCTTGATGATATCTAGGTCAAGTTTAAAAGTGGGTCACGTGCCTTCAAAATCTAGGTCATTAGGTCAAATAATAGAAAAACCTTGTGACCTCTCTAGAGGCCATGTTTTTCAACGGATCTTCATGAAAATTGGTCAGAATTTTTTATCTTGATGATATCTAGGTCACATGTGCTCAAAAACTAGGTCACTTTGTCAAATAATAGAAATAACGATGTCATACTCAGTTGAACACTGGGTCATGTGGAGATAGGTGAGCGATTCAGGACCATCATGGTCCTCTTTTTTTTTTAATTAGGGGAGAAATGCTGTGGGAAGTTATTTACCTAACACATGTTCTACTTTTAGAGCTATCCATGGTAAAGCAGCTACTCCAAAGTTGAAGAGTTGGGCAGATATTGTAAAGAAGCCAGCTGTTGTGGGACAGAAATCGCCAGCTAAGCAAAAAGCTATCCCTGCTGTAAAACCACCAACTCCAAGACCTGTTACTAAGGTAATTATTCATATATAATGATTTTTCTGTATTTCCAAGATCTGAAAATGTGAAATTGTTGTGTCTCCTTAATATTGAGCAACTTTTTTCAATGTTTGCTGACCGACAAAACCTTTATTTGAAAGGATAATACAAATGTTATTACTTGCATGACCAGAAAAAAAGTTTACCTTGCTTTTGTCATTGAAACTTTTAAATTAAAATTCCTGATTAACAATGAGAAACTTGGTTACCTAAAATATGCATGGGGATCCTTAAGTTTAAAAAAAAAACCTGTTCAGTAAAGCATCAACAGCAGTAAATGATAAATTTCAATTTTAGACATTCCCAAAGACACCCAGGACAAAGGCAGCTCACCTTGCTCCTACAACAGGTCATGCTGCATCACCAGCAACAATTGTGATTGGCAAGAGGCAGAAGTTGACAAAAACCCCAAAACCTTTGCCAAAGAAAGGAAGGAAAAGTATTGGAAAGGTATTTTTATGCCCCCAAAGGGAGGCATATTAGTTTTTGACTGTCCGTCTGTTCGTTAGTTAGTTCGTTCGTTCATCACAACGTTAACTTTTTGCATGAAGGCACTTTACTCGCGAACCACTGCACCCAGGACCTTCAAACTTCACATGCTGATAGTATTTATTGAGTACACCACCCTACTGACTTTGGGGTCACCAGGTCAAAGGTCAAGGTCACATGGGCCAACATTAACTTTTTGCATGAAGGCACTTTACATGCGAACCACTTTACCCAGGGCCTTCAAACTTCACATGCTGATAGTACTTATTGAGTACAACACCCCTACTGACTTTGGGGTCACCAGGTGAAAAGTCAAGGTGTTGCATGGGGCACTTGTCACCATTAGTGAAAGCTCTTGTAATATTCTTTTATCAGTGTAGTTTTAGCAGTTCAGTTGTATGCTTCTTCATTCCTATTTGAACAGATGTGAATCTTTTTATTTCATACGCAAAAAATTTTGTTTTTGGTAAATCTGGTATTTACTAGGGACGTGAATGCATGGATTCCAATTTCAGAAGATAAAATATTTATGGAAATTTCAATTTCATAGATTGACAAAACTGGGAAATACAGGAAATTATCCCCTTGTGAATATTGGTTTATATTTGATAGTGTTAGGCAAATACTTTAATTTTATGAAATCAATGGTAGATCATTTTAAAAATAATGAATGGCAAAATAGTTTGATGTTGCATTGTTTTGAACTTTTTGTTACACAGAAGGCAAAGAAGTCAGTCGGAAGAGTGAGTCTTGCAGGTGTAAAAGACCTGTTCCTTACCCCACCACAGACCTCAGCCCCATCCAGACAAGAAACACCATCATCGACTGGTACACCAGATTCTGTCCTCTATGCTGATATACCAGATACACCCAATGGACCTGGAGAAATGCTTGTCTCACCTCTTTCCTCGGCCAAGTCTTCTGCAAAGAAGTCGAGAAAAAGTACAAGCCTCATAGGTGTGAAGGAACTGTTCAAAGCCAAAAGAAGTAAATCCCCTGCCAGTCCAACAGGACTGAAGAGATTGATGAAAACACCACGCAGAAAACAAGAACCAGCAAGTCCCTCAGGAGTGGCAAATCTATTTTCCACACCAGTAGAAGAGGTACCAATGTTTGACTTTTTGTGTGATTTTTACACATTAAGCTTTCATCATCTGGTTTGTAGGACCCAATCATATTTATGTAGATTTTGGCAAAACTATTTTGTGACGCTTCCTATTTTCAAAGTCGTTCAGCATGAAGACCATGCGATAAAAAAAATAACAGTTTGGGATTTGAATGGGAATGTGCCACCCTTCCCTTTTTTTTTTAGAAAAATAATGTCCATGTCATTTTTAGCTCGACTTTTCAAAGAAAAGTAGAGCTATTGCACTTGCCATGGCGTCGCCGTTTTTGTTTTAAAAGAACCATGCTATCAAAGAAAAACTAACTTGATCTGGATGAAAATTAAAATCTTGATGAATATTTGACTGACCAATGATTTGATTTAAACCTAACAAGGGTATTCTCTGGTAACTTTGAAAGTACAGTTGAAAATGTGGATTATGTTTTTTTCAAACTTCACATTTCAGAAGGCTGCTCAAAAATCTGCAAAGAAAGTAAAGACCCCAGTACAGTCTGCAAAGAAAACTCCAGCAAAATCTGTGAAGAAAGGAAGAAGTCCAGCAAAATCACCAGCAAAGAAGAATTCACCATTACCTACCAGGTACAGTGCTTATTACAAAAGCAGCTATAGAGATATAGATCTGTAAAAGTTAAGTTTCTTGCTTTTTGTAAGCTTAACTTGTCCATACATAAGTAGCGGTATATATTTGTTTAATAGTACATTTAGCTGCATACAGTTAAAGGTTTTATTGGATTTCATATTGTCATGTTTTCAGTCTAAAGTATCTGTTACCCTCGAACAACATAAATTCATGGAAACCATTGTACTGTCAAACATCTGAAATGCAGGTCCGTTTTTATTTACAGGGCAGTTTACAAGATGTGTTAGAACCAAAATTCATATTTGAAAATAACTTTATAGTATAGATCTGTATTCACATAAAATTGTTCGTGTTATCAGTGCAGTGTGTTAGATTTAAAACAGTACTCAGTCTTGTGTATGTATAGCTAGGCACAATAAATGTGTATTACCACTTTAAGAAAATTTTAACAAATTACTGTTTTACGTGACATCTTATTCCTTAAACACTTGGTTAACTTAAATTCATTTGAGGATTTTCTTTAATTAGAGGTATCTAAAAAAAATTAGTTGAAAATTCACATTGCATATCTTAAGGTTTCGATGGAGGCCTTGAGAAACAAAAATCAAACAACACCAAATCATAGAAAGAAAGAGTTGTTTAACATGAAAATTGAACAGCATGTAAAACATGTATATTACTTTACGAAACAAGTGTCAGTATACTGATATAAACACTGAATTCCGGAAAAGGGCTGCCTAAAGGGGCTCCACTTCCGGACAGTTAAACGCCTTTAAAAACTCACCATTTTCAAAGAGCTGTTACACATGTTTGTTTTGATGCATTTGCAATAGCGTGCGAGTGGTGAAATTTCACGTAACAAGGTGGAACATAGTTTTCAGCAATGTTTATCTTTTTTTCTTTACAAATGGCATTCATTTTCAAAGGGAGACAACTTTTTCTCAAAGATTACTTAAAATAATCGGGAAAAGTTGTTTCCCTTTGAAAATGAATGCCATTTGTACTTAAAATAATCAGGAACAGTTGTCTCCCTTTGAAAATGAATGCCATTTGTAAAGAAATAAAGATAAACAATTGCTGAAAACTGTGTTCCACCTTGTTATGCGAAATTTCACCACTCGCACGCTATTGCAAATGCATCAAAACGAACATGTGTAACAGTTCTTTGAAAATGGTGAGTTTTTAAAGGCGTTTAACTGTCCGGAAGTGGAGCCCCTTTTGGCAGCCCTTTTCCGGAATTCAATGTTTATATCAGTATACTGACACTTGTTTCTTAAAGTAATATACATGTTTTACATGCTGTTCAATTTTCATGTCAAACAACTCTTTCTTTCTATGATTTGGTGTTGTTTGATTTTTGTTTCTCAATGCCTCCATCGAAACCTTAAGTTTTGAACTACAAATTGTAGGCGAGGTGGAAGAAAGCGAGCAGCAACCCCAGTGAAATCACCAGCAGCAAAGAAGCCAAGAAAGGAGGAGGTTCCCACTCCAATTCTAGACTCACCTCAACCTACCAGGTAACTTTAAAGCAATATAATGAGATACTGACTTCGGGGTTACCCGGTCAAAGGTCAAGGTCACAGGGGCCAATGTTAACTTTGCCTGAAGGCATTTTACTTGCGAACCACTGCACCCAGGATCTTCACATGCTGATAGTACTTACTGAGTACATGACCCCTACTGACTGGGGTCACCAGGTCAAGGCCACAGGGGTCAATGCTAACTTTTTGCATGAAGGCTCTTTACTCGCTAACCACTGCACCCAGGACCTTCAAACTTAACATGCTGATAGTACTTATTGAGTACACGACCCCTACTGACTTTGGGGTCACCAGGTCAAAGGTCAAGGTCACGGAGGCCAATGTTAACTTTTTGCATGAAGGCACTTTACTCGCAAACCACTGCACCCAGGACCTTCAGACTTCACATGCTGATAGTACTTATTGAGTACAGGACCCCTACTGGCTTTGGGGTCACCAGGTCAAAGGTCAAGGCACTACGGGGGCATTTGTCACCATTAGTGACAGCTTGTTTTTTGGAGGGGTTTTTGCTGAATAAGACAGTGTAACTATATATATCTGTGTACTTCTTTTACAGGGCAACAAGAAAAGGTGGACTTAAAAAGCTGAAGACACCTGCTAAGGTCACAGCTGTTAGGAAAACAGGTATTTTGTTTTATATAAGTTTACATGTAATATAATTTTAATGCACATGCTTAAAATTATTCAGTTGAATGTATCACATTAAAAGCTCCCTATTTTATTTAGCTATTGAGGCTTATAGGGTGATGCTGTGGATGAGAGTATAACTTAGAACATATGAATGACACATACATGTAGAAGGATAAAAAGATGGAAATGTCTCAAATACTGATTTCTTTTCAATATCTGTAGCAACTCCAGTAAAAGCAGTTTCACCAGTAGCTGGTAGATCTACAAGAAGAAATGTAAAAGCAAGTCCAGCTAAGGCCGTCACTCCCAAGAAAGGAAGGCAGACGAGAGCAGCCCCAAAAGTTGCCACACCAAAAGAAAAGGTCAAGACCGCACCAAGTATGTATATAGTTTCTTGGATTTTAGCCATAGCATTAAAGAAAAAAAGAAATCCTGCTATTAAGTTAAATAAGAAATTACTCTTAATATACATAATGAATGAAAAGGTCAAGAATGTTTTGATTTGCTTAATTAATGTGATAGTTTGAAATCAGATATTGTGTGATACTAATTTTTGTGGATCTCTTGGTTTGGTTAATCCACAAAAGGAAATCACAAAAAAAGTGTAAATTTCCATTCGTTGTATCTTCAGAAATAGAAAATCACAAATCATGTCCGCAGCAAAATCTTTAAAATGTCATGCCCACAGAAATAACTTGATTTCAAATAGTTAAAAAAGATTTCAGTCTCACAAGAACGGTCTTATTTCAACGTTTGACTGTAAGTAGTATTTTAGACTATAGCTGTGAAATTGTTTGCTGGAAAAATTGTTTCTAGCTTGACTATTTGTATTTAATAGGTAGAGCTATTAGAAGCGTATCCGCATTCCAATTTGGTTAACTTTTTGTATTCATTGTTATAAACTGACTTGCATTGCATAGTTTCAGTAACTATTTTTGCAAAATTATGCCCATTATTCGACTTAGGAATTTTTGGTTAAGTTATTGTATATAAACTGGTATCTCAGTACCCACTTGTTGGAATGGATTGAAACATCACACACATGCTCACTGTGATGATGTGACATGCATTGCACAGGTTCCGTAACTCTACTTTGCAGTTTTACAAAATTGTGTTCCTTTTTTCGACTTTAATATTCATTCAAATGGTCAGGCTCTTGAACAGTTGAGCGATGCCCTCTTCAGACAGCTCTTATTCATAGTGTTGTTGGTCATAGAATAGGAAAAAGCAGTTTAAATTGATAGGATGTATTTTCTATTGAAGAACAAGCATCTCCAGCAGTCGGAAGGGTAGGAAGGAGAAAAGCATTTGTACAACTTGAGAAGATTGTTACCCCAAAAGTGGCTACACCAGAAGCACCCAAGGAAGCTACACCTAAGGTGGCTAGGGGCAGATCAACAAGAGCGGCGCCCAAGGTAGCAACACCTAAGGCAGCTACACCTAAGGTTGCCAAGGGCAGGTCAACGAGAGCGGCACCCAAGGTAGCCACACCTAAGACAGCTACACCTAAGGTTGCAAGGGGCAGGTCAACTAGAGCTGCACCCAAAGTAGCCACACCTAAGGCAGCTACACCTAAGGTCGCCAAGGGCAGATCAGCAAGAGCAGCACCGAAGGAGGCCACACCTAAGGCAGCTACACCTAAGGTTGCTAAAGGCAGGTCAACAAGAGCGGCACCCAAGGTAGCCACACCTAAGGCAGCTACACCTAAGGCCGTCAGGGGCAGGTCAACAAGAGTGGCACCCAAGGAAGCTACACCTAAGGCAGCTACACCTAAGGTTGCCAGGGGCAGGTCAACAAAAGTGGCACCCAAGGTAGCCGCACCCAAGGTAGCCACACCTAAGGCAGCTACACCTAAGGTTGCAAGGGGCAGGTCAACAAGAGCTGCACCAAAAGTAGCCACACCAAAACCTGTTGAGAAATCTGCAGCAACTGGTAATTTTCATTATGATCATTATGAAGTTCAATTTCAGTAAAACATGTTTTAATTTTTGACTTCATCAACTGTAACCATAATATGCTTAGAAAGTGGATAATTTCCTTTATCATTTTAGTTTTTGCAAAATTTTTGTTTGTATTTTATACTACACTTTCATACACCTGAAGGGATCTATTAAATGATGATGCTGATCGCCTTCCGGTAAGTCTGTTTCAGTTAAGAATGTTTTGACCAATGATTCTCAGACTTGATGGGCTCTTTGCTTCAGATGTATTCTGTAAATGTTGACCAGTGCCATACAGACAATGAGGAAGGTGTAATGAAGTTTTATATGTTAGACTTGTAAATAAACTGTTTATGAATTTTTTTAGAAAAAGCCATCAGTCCACTGAAGGCAGCTACACCAGCAAAGAAAGCTACAAAAGGAAGATCCACCAGAGCTGCCCCCAAGCAAGCAAGTCCAGTCAAAGAGGTTAAAGTTAGTTCACCAGGACCCATACAGTCAAAGAGATCACTGAAGACAGGTAGGTAGAAATAAAGTCTATAAGGAGAAATTCAAAATAGGTTTGTGCTTCTTACTTAATCCTTTGTATGGTAATTTGTACACATTGGTGAAAGTTCTCCAGCATATGTCGTAGGTTCCAGTGTTTCTTAGTCCCAAGAAGTCATTTTCCGAAACTGTGTAAAGATATTTTGAGAGGGGTAAAGGCTTTACTTGTTTTGGCGTTTCTTTGATATTTCTCTGAGTAGTAAAAGCAAAGTACATTCATCAAATGTATTGCCTATTTTTAGTAACTTAGCAGGTGCCCATTATCAGGTATTTCTTTGATGCATAGTTTTAGCACACCATCTTCCACATGACCTCAAAATAATTATATTTGTCATTGATGAATCAAATGAATTTGTGACAAAATTTTCAGCAATATGAATATTCGTACTCGATTTAGTTCAGTAAGCACTGGTTTATGCACCATACATTTAGATTGCATCATAAGTTGAATGGTCTGTTTCACTTAAGGCTCTGTTACCATTGTAATATACTTCGTAATAATGTAGACTGCATTAAAAGTTTAACAGAAATTGGCTGGAAACAGGTTTTCTGTTGTCTGATGTCAGCTGTGTGCATAAAGATAGCACTGAATCATGTTGTGCAGGCACAAGGTTCCAGCTTAGACAAACATGACCAGCTTTTAACTGAAAACAATAACCATAAAACAACAAAGTCCTGGCCTTGTTGGTAGATAAATACTAAAGGTCAGGGTCCTTTAATTTACAATTTTCCTCTTTTCCTTCTAAAAAGTTTAATCTAATTTTTAAAAAAATATATTACCACTTCATATCCAAACACAAAGGGGTCATGATATCAAATATCAAAATTTTACAAGAAAACAACACATACTCTTATGGAGATCTGCAATTACAGCCAAACAGCTATTTCTCGAAATTAATAAATAACTGCTTGATTTCAGACAAGATTTACCTCACAACATTTAAACTGAAAACGAAGATTTGGCTTTTAGGACGTGTTTAGGACTTGTCAACATAGAGAATACACATATACCTGGCTAGAGGTTTATCACATGGCAAATAATATTACCTTGTTAGTGATTGAAAACAATATGGCTGAAGTTATTTTTGGGCAGCAGAATTTATCTAAGTTTAGGAGAAAAATCTGATATTGTTGGTTTGAAATTAAACCAGCAATTCCTGTCAAGAGAAGGTTAAGGTTGTTTCATGATAAAGATGTTTAAACATCACTGTTCTGTATCATTTGAAAAATTAAGACAGTTTCCTTTTTTATAAAAAGGATGTTAAGTAAAACATTATTTTTAACACCTTTCTTAAGTTTTCATTATTTTTTTTTTGCAATTTTTCAGTTAAAACTCTGAAAGCTGCTACACCAGCCAAGAGAGGACGTTCTGCGCGTGGAGCACCGAAGGCAGCAACCCCAAAACCTGTGGAGGAAGTCAAAGTTCCAACTCCAGCACATGTTGCTAAATCACCTGTGAAAGCAGCTAAAAGGAAGGCAAGCCCAGTAAAAATGACCCTATTGAAAAAGGGGAGAGCAACTAGAGGAGGGCCAAAGGTTGCTCAGGAGGATAAAGTCGCAACTCCAGAACCTTTGAAACCCAAAAGTGGTGCTGCTGCCAGAAATGCAGGTATGCTTCAAATTCAATTACATGGGTGATAATTATCTAATAATTATACTGTTTAGTGATAAAACACCTTTCATAGTTCATCTGAAATGATTTGTCTCCCACTTCTGATTCAATGGTAGAAGCTGGCAATTACTTGCAGAGAACAGGTTAGAACTGGTACAGAATCCATGAACATCTGTTAGGTTAACTGCTTACCTACTCAGTAACTACTTGTGGGTCTATGGATCACTAGGTTCGAGTAACTGATAACATTCATGTAAATATTACCTGTTGTTCCCTTGAAAAAACAATGTCTTCTTGGATGTTCCAAATCATGTAAGAATGGTTTCATCCACTGTCAGATGACAAAAAGTGGAAAACAGTTATCTTGTGAACTGAACAATTTAAGATTTGTTAAACTTCTACTGATCTTGCCAGCAGAAAAATTATTTAAGAATGCGGTATATTGAATATGGATTCTTGTTTTGCAGAGAAAATGTAGAGCATACAGATCTACCTTTACCTTCTAGTTCTTGCTTATGTACAGCAGTTTCGTTACTTTTACCCCCAACTTTAGTGTGTCTTTTAGGTTACTAATAAATTCAGCTAAGAATGTTTGTATACTGTTTCTGGTTCTAACGGTCAATAATTGGACTTATAAATGCAATGCTGGAACATATGAAGAGTCGGTTAATTATGTTACGGTTACCAAAGCTTATAGTTTGGGGAATTTATTTTTTTCAAGTGATAAAAAATGTAGAGAGTATAGAAATAGAATGTTCATTCTATTTTAGCCCTCACAATATTTCTAAAGAAATATAAGAAATCTTCATGCCATATTTGTCTTAAATTAATTTTAGGAAAAGGAAAAAGTCCGTTAAAAGCAGCAACGCCAAAAAAGGCAACCCCTGCAAAAAGAAGTACAAGGGGTAAACCAGTGAAAGCTTCCCCAGTAAAGGCTTCAAAATTGAAACCAGCTAAACCTGTTGAAGTAGTGAAGGAAGCTGTTAATTCTCCACCCAAGAAAGCAACAAGAGGAAAGGCAGTTGCTAAAGTTGCAACACCAAAAAAGGCAGCAACACCGAAGAAGGCTGTAGTGGCAAAGAAGACAACAACATCCAAACTAACTCCTGTAGCATCTCGGAAACGCAAGGCTGAAACTCCTGTGAAATCAGCAGCAAAAAAACAAAAAACATTGAAGGTTGCTACACCTGCAAAACGAGTAACAAGAGCACGACGATAAATTGACAAGATATGATCAGTTATTTTACATGATTCTTATTTATTTATATTGTACTTTTCATCATTGCAAATGTTTATTTTATGTTGTTTCTCTTTCCTTTTTTACAAGTGAATTGGATGTGCAATTGATACAGAGTTATGAAAAATTTTAAGGGGAAATAATTATATACTTGTTGTTGGGTAATGCTGTTTTCATTTTGTGAAATTAGATACGTGTCTTCCTCAAATAAGTGAGTATTTTAGGAAAGAAAATTTAAGTTTTATCTTCAACTTGGTTTTAGTGTAAATAAATCTTTACAATTTTTTGTTTCTTTTACATAATTTATAGTGCATTTCTCATTTTGTATTATATTTCCCACCACTTGATCATTATTTCTGTTCAGTTCATTTCTGTTTTTATTGTTGCAGTTTTATTTTTTGGGTGAAGTAGATAAACTTTATTTTCCAAGTAATAGTTTTAAAAAAATGATAAGATTTCTAAAGGAGGATAGAATTACATTTCAACTCGAGCACCTGTTTCAGTGTGATGAAAGTGATAATATGGTACAGCGCTTTTATTAGTAATAATGATTGCAAATGTGAAAGAATTGGCTGATAGATCTCATATTGTATTCACACTTTTAATATATTCATTAATAACTTTAATTTCATCAGTTTCATTGTACATACCATTTTCATACCAATTAGATACATAGATTTTATACTTTACAGGTATATGAGTCTTGCATGACCCCATGTTTCAAACTAAATATTTGTCACTAGTATTGTGAGATCATAAAATGAATTTCCAATATTTATTTTTGTGTATCTTGTAGTCATCTCTAAATGAAATATAACCAATAATTCTGTGTTCAAAATGCAAAATATATTGCCAGAACAGATTATATAATTCACTTCTGTCTGTCTCTCTTCTTATAGATTTACATATATGATGTATGTTTAGTTGTGTAAGGATTTATGTGGATATTGTTCAGGGCAGTAAACATGTACCTCATACCTGTAGACTTGCTTTTATCTTTCAACACAACTTTTTGTGACTTTTTAGCTCGACTAGATGAAGTATGAAGAGTTATCCTACTCTACCTGGTGTCTGCAACCGCACCTTGGTTAAAGTTTTGATGCACTTTATCTCTGTAATTACTTGATAGATTTGTTTTAAACATAAAATAGTTATTCCTCACCCACCACATAATATGGCACAAGGGCCATAACTCTCACCAATATTTCATGAATTATCCTTCCTTTCTCCTTTCTCCTCCCCCCCCCCCCCCCCCCCCCCATCACCTTTTACTTGGAATTTAGGTTAAAGTTTTGATATTTCACTTTATCTCAGTTATTACTAAATTGATTTGAACTGAAAATAGTTGTTCCTCATCATATGGCACAAGGTGCACACTTGCACCAATATTTCATGAATTATGTCCCCTTTTTGCTCAGAAAATATATTAACTTAATACTTTAGACACAGACTCGAGCTATCATCCAATATCTTCATTAGAGTCGTTAAACACTCCAGTGACAGCTCCAACTTCAGATATGCAGAGTTTTACTATAGAGCATCAAAATTGTTGAGCGTGCTGTCCCCTTTGACAGCTCTTGTTTTAACACATCATGCTGGACAGATTGATACTGCATTTACAACCAGTGCAGTGTTCCACTGTGCAGTCTGATCATGACCTGCACTGTTTACCATTGTCGGTATCATTTTGGTGTGCACCCCTTCTAACACTTGATGGTACTGTCCAAATTGAAAAGATGGACATGTTCATTATAGAAAAGCATGGTAAGGGTTAATACAGTTTCTGAAAATAAATGATACAACTATATTGGAGTACATGTAATACTTACATTGTTTCCTGTACCAAATTTCTTGCAAGCCAAGAACTAAATAAAAATTTAATACAGGCTATATACCAGTCTGGGTGGACATGTCACTGTCGCATTCCACCCCATGTTTGGAAGCTATACATTTTTCATGTTGAATCCTGCAATGCACTTAAAATGAGTTCCATATCATGTCCCATAACTAACTTGCTTTGACAAAATGATACCCCTTCTCGTGTGAAATTTTTTCCAAAATTATTTCTGATTACTTTTCATGCATCTGTTTGAATCGACAAACGGAATTGTTCAGGCTGAGCTAATGGTATAGGTGGAATTTGTCCATCGTCCCTGCTTCAACATCTCAGAAGCTACTGGTCAGAATTACAGAGGTCACAATTATGGCCCAATCTTAATGAAATTTGGTCAGAATGTTACCCTCAATAAAATCTTGGATGAGTTTGATATTTGGGGTAAAAAAACTAGGTCACCAGGTCAAATCAAAGGAAAAGCTTGTTAACACCCTAGAAGCCACATTTATTTTGTATCTTCATGAAACTTCAGAATGTTGATTTTGATGATCTTTAGGTCAAGTTCAAATCTGAGTCAGCTGGGGTCAATAACTAGGCCACAAGGTCAAATTAAAGGAAAAGCTGGTTAATACTCGAGAGGCCACACATTGATGAAACTTGGTCAGAATGTTAATCTTGATCTTTAGGTGGCTCAAAAATCAAGTCAAATAAAAGGAAAAGCTTGTTACCACTTTAGAGGCCACATTTATGACTGTATCTTCATGAAACTTGGTCAGAATGTTAATCTTGAGGATCTTTAAATCATGTTTGAATCTGGGACATATGGGGTCAAACACTAGGTCACCAGGTCAAATCAAAAGAAAAGTTTATTAACACTTGCCACATTGTCTTCATGAAACTTGGTCAGAATGTTAACCTTAATCTTTAGATCAAGTTCGAATTTGGGTTAGGTGAGCGATACAGGGCCCTCTTGTTTTAAATGGGAACTACCGAGTCCTTTTTGCGGCTACCAGTGCTAAAATTAGAAATGCCCTAATATGATTTTTGTGGACTTGTTGATGGATCTTCATCCAACCAGGTCTACAGGTTAATTTCTTGTCCTCTCCATATTTTCTTCGCTTCATGAAACTAACAATAATGGTTTAACTCGCCAAGATTTGCAGAGTGCTAAATTCAGAAAAGTAGGACCTATTGTTAACCTCATCAAGAGGACCAGCAGAATATGCAACCAAGGTCACAACAGGCCTCGACACGAACATTGTCCCGGGACCCCAAATTCTAGCGAGGGACACCCATTATTAAAGTTGGAGGTTCCTCTAGGATACCTATTTTCAACGACAATGTAATAGCCATATTAAATACCGAGTTACATTGATTTTAAAGATTTAATTCTAGCAGAATATTCGACCAAAAAAGTACGAAACCGATGTTGCTTTCAACTCTCAATAACTGCTAAATCTTGTATTGTATTTATTTCTTTTCTTGCTTCAGTTTAAATTCAGCAACAACCAATATCAGTTGTTACAAAGTAAAGTATATAGACTGTTGCAGAATTTAATTCTAAACAGGAAAAGAAATAAATGATTGAAGATTTGGCAGTTTTGGTCGAGCGCTGTACATTTTCATACTGGAGGGATCCCATGTGTTGGTGAGGGACACCAAATTCTATAGGTAGGGGGCCCTCCGGGACACCACAAAAAAAAGTGCCAAGGCATGCACTAGGTCCAATATATAAGTTCAATGTGTGTGCTCCATATTGTTTTAACTGCTTGAAAAAATCATTAAACTAGCATTTATTCACCACATCAAGACAATGTGCAGATCATTAAACCAGGTCTAAGGTCAAGGTCACACCAATAATAAACCTCCAATGGCCGTCTTTCACTTAAATACAAGCTATGCTTACGTAGGTGGCATCAGCGAAATTTATGACGGGCAGTGGGAGGGACGGCTTCACGGAATTTATACCTTGCTGGAACCGGTTTGATCCAGTTCTCTTCAGCGTGGGTTGCTAAAACACAATGACAATTTTGATTTTACCCACCACCTACCCCATCTCCACACTAGTTCAAATTCAGTTAGAGAGGTATCCCAAGTTTCCATTCGGCCAATGCCATTTCTGGCCATTTGGGCCATTTCTAAAGAAACCTCCACATTTTATTTACTTTTATAATTTTATTTTACTTAGCCTAATACAAAAATACAAAAACAAAAAAAAAAATACAAAAAAGAAGGTAAGCTCTCACAATGCATTTAGCGGTTTTTCTTGGATACGAATTAAGCACAAAGACAGTGTCATATCAGTGAAATCGTTATTGCTTAGTAAATCACCAAATTGTTCTACTTCTTATATTCAATGTTATAGAGTTCACAGCTAAAAATAGAGTTTCGTTCTCCACAACTCGCGCATTACATACTGGCAGTAATCTGCAGTGTACGTCTTGCTTCGGGTCGCTCACCAACAGTAGTTATATATATAGCGTTTTTGGCGTTTTGACCTCGTATGACCCCCCTGACCCCTTGTCCCTATTCTATAAGTGGACTTTAATCTTACCCTAAACTTAAAATACTAACTTGCTACCCTTGATACCCTGAAAATATTTTAAATCTTTAGTTAAACCGAATGAAAACCTTTGGTTTAACCAAACAAAAGATTTAGTCTTTGGTCCGGACTGACCCCTTGTCCCTATTCTAAAAAATCCAATGTCGGACAATTTAAAACTTATGGGTTTTAAACAGACTAAAAAGTTTTAAACATATATAATATAAGATGAGTTTACAAAATAAAATATATTGTTTGAAAGAAAGAAAATTTACAGATAATGTAAATCCTCACTATGTTATAACAAAAAATGGGAGAAAAATGATAAAAGCTACCTGTTCATCTTGTGGAAAAATAAAATCAAAGTTTGTTAAAAGTACTATCAAAGCAGGTAATTTAGATATTCACAAAGCAATGTTACCTTTATTACCTAAGAAAGGTTTAACACTTCCAGGATATAATTATTGTGGGCCAGGAAATCCCCTAGATAATGGACCCCCTGTCAATGACTGGATTTGCAGTATGTATGGGACCATGATTTTTGCTATGGACGCAAAGACTGAGTAAAAGTGAATGTGACAAAAAAAAGGCTTCCAACTTCCAATATAATACTAAATCAAAAAAAACCTTTATTGGGAGAAAAGATTGCAAAAACATTTAGTTGTAAAACAGCTTACAAAAATCAAACGAAATACAAACTTGGGTTGGGACAAAAAAATCAAAAAACGGGAAAAGGGGGTAGGAGTATACCCGGGAAATCCATGGAGCGCATGATTTATGCAGAAGAATTACACAAACCAATTAAAAGAAAATTTAGGAAACGAAGAGTGGATAGTGAATGATATGATGATACTTGGTCAGTGATTTAGTTGACATGCCAAGCTTTTTCTAAATTAAATAGGAGTAAATACTTGTTAAACGTTATTGAATATTTAGTAAAAATGCTTGGGTTACTATTCATTAAGAAATAAAACTGGAGAATCTTGTTACTGAAGCATTTGAAAAAAAATAATTTTAGAGGAGATATACCAGTAAATTAATGGGTAGATGAAGGAAAGAATTTTTTTTATAATTAAAAGTTTGAATCATTTTTGATAAAAATTAAAGTTAACATGTACCATACATTTAATGATGGAATGCTGTAGTAATAGAAAGATTTTAATGAAGTTTAAAAGTATAATGTGGAAATAGTTACAGCCAAATATTACTTATACTTATTAGATAATTGCAGATATGGTTGATAAATATACAAAACAAACTTTAGTATTAAAAATGACACCAAACCGAAGCTAGTAAAAAACTTAATAAAGGTTACTGTTTATCTTTAATTTATATGTTGATTTATAGATACCAAAGAGTAAAGCATAAATTTAAATTTGGTGATCGAGTTCGCTTAAGTAACTTAAAAGACATTTTGAAAAAAAGGATTATACACCAAAATTTGGAAAGAGGACATATTTATAATTTATAAATTAATATACAAATCCAGACATTACACTATTAAAGATTTAAATGATGAATAATTCAAGGTTCATTTTATGAACAAGAAACTTTTACCTACCTAACACATGAAAGTTTTTAGAATAGAAAAAGTTATTAGACGAGGACTATAAGAAAAAACAGCTTAGTAAAATGGAAAGGTTACAATGAAAAATTTTAATAGTTGGGTTCCGTTTAGCGATCTTCGAAAACAATTAAAAACTCCCACCCCCCCTGTTTAATTATATAAATGAGCATAATAATCTAATTTCTAATTATAATGAATAGGAAAACAATAGATCAATTAATGTTTCACTTAACTAAAACTAGGGCTGCTTAGCAGAAAAAAGTTCTAAAATTTTGTGGAGTGTAAGTACTGGTTATATATTACAGCAGGTTGTTTTTGGTTGTTTCAGCGCATTAGCCTTGTTCCATGCTATTCCTATATTTGTAAGCTAGTTGCTGGTGTGTTCAATCAGTAATTACATATTTACTAAAAGACTAAAACTTGACGACAAGAAAATTTTTTAAAATCACACCAAACCCTGAGAGTACTATAAAGAACTGTTATAAACAAATATGCTCACGTTTCGCGAGAATAAGTGTAGATAAAGAGATCCAAAATAAAGTTATTTCAGGGTATTTTTACTATACTATTAGAAATGCAGAAAGAAAAAAATTATTCAACACCTCTTGAAATGCATATGAAGGAATTTAACTTAACGGATATAAAAGTAAAAAAGAAGAAGAGCTGTATTAAATTATTACTTGCGTTTTTAGAGATTTTTTTTCTATATGTATATTATATAGATGGTTAATAGAAAGTAGTTCGAATGATTATGCCAAAATTAATGTTAGCACTTTAGAGAATTAATGAATAAGATGTAAATTCATATAAGAATGTTCTTAAAAGAAGAATGTTATTTAATCAAAACTGATCAAATAGTAGCGATATGTAAATATAAATCCATGTCATTGATTTAAATTACTATATGTTATAGATCTTATCTTTAAAAAATAATTTATTTGTATGGAAATGCGGTTAGTCTGCTTAAACTGGAAGAAGAATAATGCTGTTAGATTATGTGATTGTCCCAGACAAATAATATTCGATAACAATCTTACAAAAGTTATTGCAACCAGATTGTTGACACTAATGCCAGAAAAAACTTATAAAAGCACTTTTTGCCCGCATCAAAGACCTTAATATTAATTCAGGGGTTAATAAACAAATGTGCAGCAGAAAGGAAAAAAACCAAGTTAAATGTGGAATTCAAAAACCAGCGGAAAAAGATATATAAGTTAAATATTTTATCCTCTTAAGATTAATTTAATACGTGTATTTATTTTAGTATTTATTTTATTATTTTTTTTTTTAAATTATTTTTTTATTCATTTTTTCCTTAGTGATTTTTTTTTCTAAATATATATATAGATGGAAATCGAGAGATCTAATAAACAATATTATAAGAAATTTGAAATTAAAATTTACATATAACAAGATCCAAAGAATCAATTAGATATTAAGCTATAAACGACTCTTATGAAATACTTAAAATTTGAAATTAATACTTTAAAGGTATATAACTATAAACGTTGTTGTTGTTTTAAATATAACTTTTGCAAATCATGGATAAAACTGATACTATATATTAACATCTGCTTATTTCAATCAAAGGCTTTAGAAATTATTAACACAACGAATAAAAAAAAACGTTACTATCAGCTTTTGATTGAAATAATAAATAGAATTTGGTAAATGGGATTTTGAAAGGAAGCGGCTGGAGAAATTAGAGTCAGTTGATGCTCATTATATAAATTGATTATAAGGATAGTCACTTGGCTGCTTCTAGTTATTTAGCTATTACCCAAAACCATTACAACATCCATGAAAGGATTAATATATTTAAGAATGATGATAATGAATGTTTTAGATGGTGTCATTTAGCTTACAAATTTCTGTTGAAAAAGACCCTCAAAATTTTCAAAAATATTAAAAAACATTTAAACGATCTTGATTAACTGAATTAAATTTCCTGTTACATTAATCAAATACCTAAAATAGAAGTTTTTAAAATGATATATCTTTAATATATTTGGATAGGAAGAAATAGTATTTTTCCATGTACATATCAAAAATAGCAATTCGAAGAACTCTGTGACATGTTGCTCTAATTACTAAGATTAAATAAATGTTAAATAAATGATAAAATAACTGATGATGACTGTAAGCCTCAAGAACTGTTAATCCAAAATTATGTTGGGATAAAAGTCTTTAATAGATAATGTTTCAAAATACATGAAAATATTAACATAAAAAACACGTCTGTAAAAGGTGCTTTACAACATTTTACATATGAAAGAATATTAATGTACATATTCCAAAGTGTTTAGTATTAATGGTATCCAAGGTGTTAAAATGCCAAAAGAGGGAAGTAAAGTACAATTTAAAAATTATATAAAGGTTTAGCAGTACTTTTGTAATTTATGCTGATTTTGTAATATCAAAACTAAAAAAGTTTAACTGCTTTACCATCAACTGAATCTTCATTTACTGAACATATCAAAAATATATAGATTGTGGTTACGGCTATAAAGGTGTTTGTTGTTTGACGATTAAATTTACTAAACAAACCAAGATTATAGAGGTCCTAAGGCTGTTTTTAAGGTTTATTGAAAAATTGCTGGGAAGTGGAATCTTGTAAAGAAATATTTAAAGAACTTTTTAACATAGAACTAGAATGTCTAAAAATGATTCAACGAAATTAAAAAACAAAAGTTTTGTATATCTGTGAAAAAGAATATATAGAAGAGTGAATTTGCCAAGTATTGATCATTGTCATATAACAGGAAAATGTAGGGAAGTGCTCACTCAGACATGTAATTTTAATTTTAAACTAACACATAAAATTCCTGTTATTTTTCATAATTTAAGAGGTTTTGACGGTCATTTTATTATGCACAAATAGGGAAATTTAAAAAAGAAAGTTATATGTTATTCCTAACAATATGAAAGATTATGGCCATTTATGATTCCGACTTGGTTTTTATTGATTTAATTCAATTTATGTCTCTTTCATTGGATAACTTAGTAAAAAATATTCCGAATTTAAATACTTATTCTCAAGAATTTAATTGTGATGGAAAGTGTTGAATTATTAAAAACAAAAGGTGTTTATCCCTAGGATTTAATGGATTCATTTAAAAAATTCAAAGAAACAGAATTACTTCTAAAGAAGAGTTTTATTCAATTTTAATTGAAACTACTATTTATGTAATGAATTCGAACCTGCTAATATATTTGGAAAAAAATTTAAAATTAAACGATGGGAGAATATCTTGATCTATATTAAAACTGAAGTATTACTTATAGCTGATGTATTGGGATAATTTTAGTATACTATGTTTTGAGTACTATCTAATTAGATCCTTGTCATTATTTTAGTGTCCTGGTTAGCTTGGGATGCATTGTTAAACATGATGGAATTACGTTTAGTTATAATGATATTGATATGTATCTTTTTATTTGAAAAGGGACTGAGAGGGAGGAATAAGTTATATTACAATCTGATATAGTACAGCAAACAATAAATATATAAAGATTACAATTCAAAAGAAGAAAGCAAATACATTATGTTACCTTGCCGCCAGAATAACCTTTACGTAGGGCTATGTGTCAACCCTTTACCTCTGGAATCTTTAAAATTTATATCGAAAAAACAATTTTTAGAAATTAATTGCAAAAGGTTTAAAACTAACTTTATAGTGAATGTGATCTTGAATATCCAAAAGAATTACATAAAACCCACAACGATTATCTTTAGTCCTGAATGATAATTATTATACCGATCAATGGCTTTCTGTTATAGTTAAAAGAATATTAAAAACAGAATTTGAAATAGGAAAAGGAATGTAAAGAAGTTGATTCCAACTTTAATGAAAAAACAAATTTATGTAGGTCATTCTAAATATCTTGAAAACTATATACACTATTAGGAGTTTAAAGTATACAAAATTACATAAAATATTAACTTTTGACGAAAGTCCCTTGGTTAAAAAAAGTAGATTGATTTTAATTACTCAAAAAAGAAACATCTAAACCCAAAAAAATTCATTTGAAAAGGACTTTTTAAGTTAATGAAAATAGCTCTGTATTCCGGTAGACGATGAGAGAATTTTACGCAAGAGGGTGATTAGTTAAATTAACACATGATGTAAAATATTTTTTTAAATTACATAGCAACCTTCATTTGTTAGTTCAACGATGTTTAACAAGTTTTTTGTTTGGTATTTTAGAATTAAAGAAAGTTTGTTATTAAAACAGACCTTGTTTTGTTGGAATGTTCATTCTGATTTTCAAATATTTATTGTATGATTTTATTATAATTTCCATTAAGGAAAAAGGTACGAGGGTAATTGTAAAATTTCTTATTCACTGGACACTGATTCATTATGTTATGAAATTAACACCAAAGATGGTAATAAAGACTTTGATAAGGACAAGATTTATTTGTTATAGTGATACGATAACAACTCAAAATTTATTTCGATAATAATAAAAAAGTAATGGAAAAATTTAAAGATGAAGCTGTGGTGTAGTTAATTGTTGAATTTGTTGGATAAGATGTAAAATGTCATTCTTATTTATTAGAAAATAAGTTAACATTTAAAAGTAAGGAATTAAAAAACTTGTTGTTGTAAGAAAACAATAGTTATAAAAATTACAAATGATACTTTGTTTTAATTCAACAAAGTAATCACACTTTAAAGTTATTCGTTCTTGATAAACACAACAATTCTTTCCATTATGTTATAAATAAAACATCTTTATCATGTTATGATGAGAAAAGATATATTTCTTGATAATGGTATTGATACATTAGCTTATTCTTAAAATTATATAAAACTTAAATTAAACCTTAAATTGTAACTCTTATATTATAAGAAACCAAAATTTGTAACTGGATATTCATAAAACGTGTAAAGAATTAATAAAATAACATCATTTATTTTAAATTCATTTGCATAAATAATAGAAATAGATTCATTATTTCTTATATTTTTTACATGAATAACTTTGAAGAATTACATTATCTTATTTTTAGTTGTAAGTTAGCTTTTTCTTATCTAATTTAATTGCATCAACAAGAATATATTAAAATGAATGAAAAATTATTTGATTAACATTATTTCCTTTTTGAACTTAAACCAGGACTGAGCATTTACAGTTTTCGAGGCTTTGAATAATCACCATCAGTATCTTGGGTTAAACACTGTTAAAAACAATGGAGGTTTTTCGTTGTAATTGTCTTTCTATTTGTTTTTTATTTTATTTTACTTTTTCTTTAATTATTGAATATTCCCATTTATATTAATTTATTCAGTTAAATTTCGTTAAATAAATGTCCTTTTTTTATTAAAATAATTATAATAGCTTGTTCATTTCTCTTTGATTATATAATTTTAGTAATGTATACATAAATCATACAACGGTTACTTGTTTTTGTAACATTTTAATGAATATTAAACAATTATTATCCACAAAAGCAACTGGTTTTGTCTGATATTGAACATTGTTTGTATTTTACATTTGTATATACTGAATTACTTCTTTTGGGTGGAGGAAGTAAATGGGCGAAGTATATATTATTAAGTACAACCCAATGTGTTCCAGGACAAACAGAGTCGTCAATTTATAATTCCACACTCGTCCTTTTCTTTTAATTTTAGTAAATTATTTCTACTAAATACACCCTAAAGTTTTTAATTTTTAATTGTTTACCATTGTTCTTATTTCAAAAGTTAGAATATTGTTTGTTTTAAATTTTATTTTTTTTTTTTTTACTATTAGGAATTCGTCTGTTAAGGTCTTCGTTGTGAATCAATCTGTAATACCTTACACTTAACAAAGATGTATTCAAAGGTTTTCCTAGAATAGCAGCCCCCCCCCCCCCCCCCCCCCCCCCCCCCCCCCCCCCCCCCCCCAAACTACCTAAATGCCCACCGTCTATGTTTTGTTTCTTGTGTTCATTTATCATCGATCCTACTAATTGCTTTTTTTGTTTTGGTCATGTAAGATATGTGATATCATATTTCTCTTATCATTAATTAGCTACTGTAATTAATACCATTCCCACGTATTTACTGACACCAGTACTGGCTAACCAGAAAAGCACCAATGCCTAGAGGGGTAATATTTTTGGAGCTATTTTTTGCTGCATTGGCTGAATTGTTTTTCCTAACAAACAGCCAAAGCTCCTAAAATCCACCATTTTGCTTGACTGGACAGTTTGTTTTCTTTGAATTGTAAATTTAAATCCCTTCTTATTGCAACAGCTTTTTTATTGATTAATTTGTGTTTTTGTTAATAATAAGGGAAAGTTTCCACGTAATTGTTCATGTTTTTAATCTTAAAGTATGTGGATTTTATTATTATAAGCTTGTGTAAATTTTTTCTTATTGTCCTCTGTATGGTTAATTTTTATATTCAAAATAATTTGATGACATTATATACTTTTTATTTATTTTAATTTATATTTATTTTATTTAAACAATAAACAAGTTTCAATTTAAACAATGACAAGTTCATTCAATCGTATTTATTTCAACTGTTTCCTCATATAATACAATTGCGTAAATACGTATTTTGCAGCGGGAAGTGCAGTTAACTTAATTGGTATTGTAATCTGCTTAGGGTCATCTGTAATTATCTTCTTTTATATTCCAAGTTAAAATGAAGGAAATCCAAACAAAACTTTGAAAATAAATTCTATTTAGCAGACTTCCAGTAGTTTTGTTATTTTGTTTATAATTATAATTTATTACTTCATCATATATTCTTGGATATACTTGTGTATTCTGTTTTTGGATAAAAAACACCATTACCAACTTCAAGACGACAGAGCTCAAAACAGAATTATAATATCATCTGCTGCATTTAGTTAAATGTATCTATAAATGTGGAATTATGTTATTGGAGTATTACTTTTGTCAGGTCGTTGTAAATAAACATAATACATGTTGGGTTTTGTTACTACCGCCTTTATTCTAAAATGTTGTATTTGTTGGTTGTGTATCAGTTGATTGCGTATTCATTTCCCGAAAGTACCTATGACCATCTTGCCTTTTGTAATCGTTCAGTAGCATTAGATCAACCCAAATTCATTGAAAATTAAACGTGGAACCCATAGAATTAATTTTTTTACAATTACTCTACTGGATCAGCAGCATTAGTAAACTCTAAAATTAAATTCATCATCATCTTTCAGCTGCAGTGTTATTTTGATTTTGACTGGAGGTAATATTAGTTTTCTTAACCCTGAAAAAATGAATAATTATTATGGGATTTTAGCATTTTACCTCATTATTTTTTTGATTAAATTCCTTTCTAATAGCAAACCCGAATTATTATTGACGCAGCTGTATCAGTGTATCTAATAGTTAAATTCATTTGTTCCAGTTGATTTTACATAATCTTTAGATTGTTCAACTAAAACTCTTTACATTTATTACTTGCTATATATTATACAATCATAAACAATTTTTCCATTTTGTTTAACCCTAACTGATCAAGTATTGAAGCTGCATTTTTAATTATGAGCAATTTGAGCTCCACATACTCAGCACATTAGCAAGTTTAATTACTTTAAAACTTCACTTCAAAAATAACCATTAAACCAATCAAAATATGAACTTCTATCATTAATTGTAAAGTGTTATCGTTTTTTTGTTGTTTACATTATTTCCCAGGACAGATTATTAATGCTGTTATCTAATTGACTAGGAGTTAATTCATATCTTTCACAATTTCCTTTTGTTCTAAAACATGTTTATATTATATATTATTTTATTTTTTTATTTAGTTTTTATTAAAGTTTAAAACTTTGTTTTTTTTTAAGTTAAACTTTAGTTTTGATTATAGTTAAAACTTTAGTTTTTATTTTGTTTTTATTCAGTTTTTTATTTTATTTTTTATTTAAAGTTTAAAACTTTAGTTTTATTTTTTTTTTTATAAATTATTCTGTAATACGTTTTTTGTTGAGCTGCTGAAGTTTCCAGATACTGACATTAATCTATTTTTTCTTATATTAATATCCTCCTCATTATCATTATTATTTTTATTATTTTTAATTTTAGTCTTTTCTTGTAATTCCTCGGCAATTAAATTACCGACTGCCGTGCAGGTTTCTTTTATAAAGTTTTTCATAATTTTAGCTGCGCTAATTTTACAACTTCTGTTTCCTACCCTTTTTTGTTCACTTTTCAAGTGCTGCTTTTCACGGCTGTTTCCATAGCTTTTTTTCAGCTGTGCTCATTGAAGTATATGGGTTGAACTTGAAAGCAATGTCGTTAAGTGTCAAAGAAACTGTGCCGTGTATGTTTTCTTCTCCTGTTGAGCATCAACATAAATAAATATTCTTTATTTTTGTCATAAACTTTCTTGTACCTTTTATAAAAACTAATTTTAATAAAAGTTTTAAACTTTAGGTTTTAATTAATTTTCTTTAAATTAGTGTAAAAATTGTTTCTACCTCATAAAATTAATTATTCTACCCAAATACATCTGTAATATTTTCTAATTGAATTTATAATATATTTATTAATTCAGAATATCCAACTCTTTGTGGTTCTTTTGTAATTGGATATGCTTCTTGTTAAATCTGCGTACTAAAGCATAGTTAATTCACTGAAATTAATCAATCAAGTGAATTATAATAGTCACAAGAGTAAATTGTATCCACAGAGTTAGTTATTTAATTTGGTGTTTGTTTTAGTTCCCATTCATTTTTGTCTAATTTTTTTTTTCTCAAATCCAGCAAGGTATTGAAAATTTGATATTTCCAAATCCAACTTAAAATTATCATGTAATTGAAATCAAATCTTAATAATCTATCTTAAATCAAATTCCAAACTTATTGGAGCAATTTCTGATTTATCAAATTTCAAAATCATCCATTATTTATTATGTTTCCCTAATATAATTATTAATATCTGTGTAACTGTAGAAACCATTTGTAATATGATATCTTTCAATCATTACCATTATGATATCGAATTATTTTATTGTCATATTCATCACTAATATTATGCCAAGAGTAGGTCATAGTGTTTATACTATCCAAACCAACAACATAAATTTTATTTTTATCTAAAATTAAAGAACGACTAAATCTGATTGTAAAATCACTCGAGTATTTTTATTATCTTTAACTGTTTTCAGAACTTAATACTATTTTTTTGTTCCATTTATATATTCAAGAAAAATAATTTTTATATAACATTTCATGTTGTCTGGTAAAAGAGAATTCATTTTTAATAGTTCATCAATTATTCTAATACCTTCATTTTTTAGTTCTTCATTATTATTTCCAGCATTAATTGAACCACAAATTAACTCCAAGTCATTAACCAATTCTTCTGGATTACATGGACAAACGTCATAACCTTGTCCCCTAATTACTTTTTTAAATTTCATAGATCTTTTATTGATAGGTAATCCTGACTTTTCTGTTAATTCTTTAAATATTTTTCTAGAATGAATTGAATGTTTTTTATTATTGTTATATCTTTTATTAATTAAATCAATTAAATCATCATCTACTTTAGTGTTAATTACTTCTTTTCCAGTTATTCTATCCTTAGCAATTAACTTATTTTGACCATAAAGTTTATTTAAGTTAATAATTAAATTACCGTATTGTCCATTTGGTAAAACTTTATACGGGTTATGATGTTTTATTCCTTTTCCTTTTTTATATATATGATCCGTACCAAGAATATAATTTAACCGGTATTTGTACTTTATGAGTTGATCTTGATCATGTTTTAATTCTTTTGCTTTTTCTTGCTTATTTGGATCTTTTGATCTTGATTTGCTTGCTATCGGACCATTTAATTTTTTAATATCTTCAGTAACCTTATCTATTGTAGCTTTAAGATTGCCTTTATCTATTTTATCTCGATTAGATTCATCTGCAGTAAAAAAGTCAAACATTTCAGACGGTTTGTAATATTTATATTCTTCTAAAACATCATTATCCATATCAGCATCCAAATCTACTGTATGTATTTTTTTTTCTTTCGGTCTTGCTCCCAGTTCTTCTTCTGATTCTTCAAACACATCATCTTCATCATCCAAACCCATATGATCTTCAGGAATTTTTTTTTCTCTGTTATAATAATCTTCCAGTATTTTATCAACCTCTTTTTCGTCCAGTTTTTGTTGTAATGGTTGTAATGGTTGTTGTAGTTCTGGAGGTGGTTGTTCTTCCATTATCTCTGCCAATTTTTGTTGTTGTTCTACTTCTTTTATTTTATCAACAAAACTTTTTGGAAGTAACGCTAATTGCTCCTTAATTCTAGGTAATGCTTTTAACTGACTTGATAATTGTTCTTTTTGACTTTCTATTTTTTCAGTAATTGGCTTATAAATTTCAGTGTACATATCCCGATTTGTAGCTTTTCTTATTTTTTCTCTCATTATTTCTTCTCTAAGATCTCTCATCTTTTGCCCAACTAATTTTTTTCTTATTATCATTTCATTAAGTTTTGATTGCATTTATATAATAATGTAAGATAATGTAAAATAATGTAAAATAATGTAAGATAATGTAAGATAATGTAAAATAATGTAAAATAATGTAATATTATATAAATGGAAATTCCAAATTTTTTTTTTTTTTATAATTTATTTTTCAATCTTCATACATTTACAAAATATGATGACTTGGATAAATGTTTTTAACAATAGATACAAAACATGTATTTTATGGTCATCTAATTAAACAAACATTTGTAGTAATGGATGTCACAAGAAGACTTTTTCTATATATATATTTTTAGATGAAAAAAATTAGAGAACAAAACATCTAAGAGAGAAAAAAGTTAAAAAGAGTAGATATTATTGGATGTTTAGATCGTCTCCAAACTCATATAATTGTCTAAAAATTGTAATGGTTATTTATGCTACAATCATGTAAAAGTCAATTTGTAGGCACACTGTCTAGAAAGTATCATTTTATTATATAGATGAAGAATAAAATATGTAAGATATTTTCTTTTTTTTTTTATTATTATTATAGCCAACAGCATCTACATTCATACCTCAAAACCAGACCATTTGATATTATGTTGGTTTATTTTGTCATTTGATAATGCAATTTCTTTTTCAAGTTTTATCCTGATTTTAAGATATGATATGAAACTGTCAAAACTGAGTGTTTGTTTTCTATTTTTGATTTGAAAAATGTAAGATTTCATTAGAAATATTATAAAGTTTATCACATTTTTTCGTTTTACGTTCCTTTCAGCGATACCAAAACTGACTACCTCTAAGCTAAATTGTGTTTTGAGATTTTTCTTGTCAAGGTACATATGTAATTTGTTCCATAGTTGTTGTACACAGTTACATTCCCAAAACATATGTTCTAATGTTTCAACATGCATATTGCAGAAATAACATAAATTTGATTCTGTTAATTTGTATTTAAATAATGATTTGTTTGTTGGGAGAATTCTCATCAGATGTTTTTATTGAAAACTTCGTATTTTTGTATCTATTGTTGCTTTCTGTGTTTGCATGTATATGTTTGACCAACAAGAGGGGTTCTCTGATATAATCGCTGACCATTTCATTTCCGACTTAATTATTGGTTTTGGTCTGTTTCTTCTTTGCGTGTCGTAAAGTAGTTTATTTGGTTCTTTTGTCTTTCTTAATTTATCTATAAGTAATTCATTTCGTGCATAAGATATATTCTCTTGCTTAAGCACCTGTTTAACAGTTTGTGGAATGCTTGCTATAAGATTGTAGTACTTCAAGAATTGATTGTTTTCTATATTATATAAAAATTTAAATTCGTCAAAAGTATAGAAAGCTTTTGTTCTGTAATCAAATAAATGTTCCAAATGCTTTATTCCCTTTTCGTACCAGTCTTTATAGAAAAATGTTTTATTTTCAAGTTTTATGCTTGTGTTATTCCATATTACCTGTTTACTTATGCTCTTATTGTTGTCCTGTGTATTAATATTTACCCAAGCTGTCAATAAATCTTTCATAAAAATGTTGGATTTACATATAGTTTCAATTTCTTTCTGAGAATAATTACATTCAAATAAAAGTTCTCCTCCAACATTAGATAATAATGTACTATAAAAGATCTTCCATTGTCCTTGGTTACTTTTATCTATTATCCTTCTGATCCAACAAGCTTTTATAGCATTTATGAAGTAATCTAGATTTATCATTTTTATACCACCCATTTTGTAGTCCAGTATAATAATCTCCCTATTAATTTTATCTGGTTTATTATCCCACAAGAATTTAAACAATTGTGTTTTAATCTCTTTCATTACTTCATTTGATGGGTTTGGTAACACTGTAAGAGGGTAAATTAGTTTTGGTAAAGCTAATGATTTTATAACAAATTCCAAATTATGATACAAAAAATGATAAATCCAATAACTTTAAACAATTTTATCCTTTTATGCCAGATTCATGTTTTAGAATGTTAATATGCGGATCGTCTGGATCTGGAAAAACAAATACATTAATGCATATACTTCGAAAACCTCTTATATATTATGATAAATTATACTTGTATGCTAAAAACTTAGAACAATCTAAATACCAAGATTTAATTAACAACTTAAATCAAATTGCAAAAAAGATTAAATTAGATCCAAATGAAATACTTGAATATTCAGCTGATCCCAACCAAATTGAACCTTGTGAGAATCTTGAATCAGAAAAACAAAAAGTAGTAATATTTGATGATTTTGTATGTGAAGATAAAAAAGTTCAAAATGAAATAACAAAATACTTTATTCAAGGACGCCACAAAAACTGTTGTGTTATTTATTTAAGTCAGTCTTACTATAAAACACCAAAAGATATTCGAATTAACTGTTCACATTATATTTTATTTGAAAGTCCAGGTAAAATGGAAAATAATAGGATTTGCGATGAACAAAATATAGATCGTGATACTTTTGCTAATGCAACAAATCAAAAATATGGTTTCTTATATATTGACAAACCAAGGAAGTTTTTAAGAAAAAACTTTACTGGTAATATATAATAATTATATAATGGGAGTTTTTAATGATGTAAAACAAATTAATCAACCTGACAGTATAAGTAAAGTTAAATTTGATATTGATTTAAGTGATTATGCTACTAAAAAGCAATTCAAAAAGCTTAAAAAGGAAACGGAATCATATCTTCACAGAAATAAGGAACTTGATAACACAATGAATAGAGCATTAGATATGGGAGGTAATGAAATAATCAACCTAGGAAATCCAGATAAACCCAACGATGCAGTTCCAAGACGGTTTGTGTATAAAAAAATTCAAAGTGTAATAGATGACTATAAACTTGAAGACATCAAAAGTATAAAACAAACACTAGAAGTAGAAGTAAAGAATATTGAAGAATTAACAAAAGATTTTAAAAAGAATTCATTATTAATTAATCAATTACAAGGTAAAATTGAAGAAGAAATGAAAGCTATGACTGATTCTATTAAAGAACTTGAAGAGAAATCTGATTTGACAGATGACAACATAAAAGAAGTATTTCGAGTTAATTTAAACATTTTATTCACTCAAGTTCAAGAATTAAAAGATAGTATGATTAAACATGAAGAACTAAAAGACAAGATTATTGAAGCTGAGAAAAAGTTACAAAATATATATCAGTTAGAAATCAGAACAGAAATAAATAAACTAAATACTGAAATGGCAAAAGGGAATCAAGATTTACTCGATACATTTTCAAATAAATTTGCAGAATATAAATCTGAATTGGAAAAGGCAGCTTCACAAAGAGGTGATGATCATGATACAGCATTAGATAACCTTAAAAAAGAAATTAATTCTAAAATAGATGACTTTAAAAAACAAATTCGAAATTGGATTAGTATTGTTGACAACCGTCACAATTTAAAATATGCAGAATTAAGTAATATTACAAAAAAATTACAAGAAGATATTTAACAAATAATCAAGGCCTTCGCGTTGTTTATCGTCTAATTTACCACGGTTCAGAGTTCAGATGCGTAGGAATTGAACCACGAGGGCGTTAGCCCGAGTGGTTAAATACTGAAGCATCTGAACGATGAACCGTGGTAAATTAGACGATAAATCACAAGAAGGTCTTGATTGTTTTCATTCTGACATGCACGTTAATATATTTCAATAAATATTATGCTGGAATTCATTTACGCGAGGAGTAATGTATCGGACGTCAGGCGGCTACATGACGTCAAAATTGACGTCATAATGCTCTCTTACCGGTCCGTGCGTCAACCGTTGTTTATCGCAGGATATATTGCGTTTGATTTTCTTCTTTGTTTAACTGGAAATCAATTCGAGCCATGTTAGAATAATGAATTTAATAATAAAATTAAAAAAATAATAAATGATCTGGACTCTGTAGTTGAAAAAACAGTTAAACAAGAATAAGCAATTAAGATAATTAATGATAAAATTAATGATAAAATTAAAAAAATAACAAATGATTTGGACTCTGTAGTTGAAATATCAGCTAAACAAGGAGAATCAATCACTGCTAATACCCAAGTAATTACTGCTAATACTAAAGCAATAACCGCTAATGTCGAAGAAATTACCACTAATACCCAAGAAATTACAAAAGTAAAAAATGTTTTTTTAAAACAAGAAACACAATTAGCTAGAACAAAGAATACTGTTGACAATCTATCTGCTTCTGAAGTTGCTACAACAAAACGACTTGATGATTTAGCTGAAATAATTCTTAAACTTAAAAAGAAAGACAGGAAAATAGAAAAAAGGGTAGAGGAAGTAAAACATGAAGTGTTTCTCTTTGAATACTATTATAATCATACTTTTGATTACATACAAATGAAAAAGTATTTTGACCGTCGTGGTGCCTGGATACATTCAACATATAAAAATATGGCCGATCTGAACTATTTAAATATATTTGAAATAAGACCTGGAATTTTCGTAGATTATAAAGACTTTATAAACACAAACCAAGAATATAAAATAGATGTACTAGATATGCTTTTGAGTGGTGTGTTTATAGTCAAAAAAACCGGAACTTATATAATAGATATTAAGATTTTATTAAAGGGTGCAAGCTCCCCGGGTGAACCGTATAAACCGACTAAAAGCCCAATATCACATTTTATATTTAGGTGGCGAAATAATAGGCCTCAGGATGATGTTTTACTTTTTGGTATATTTGATAATGTAAATATAACAGCTGAGGCAGCTGAGGACTTTGATACTGATAAGTTAATATCTATGTATAAGAAAAAAATTAAAATTTATCTAAAACAAGGAACAATGTTTGATATTCACCCGTATGACGATTCAGCATTTACAGAATTAACATTTATGCTTTTGATAGGTAGTTACATCAAATTCTACATATCAGATGAACCTGTATCCTATGATAGAAACAGCCTTTTGGATTAAAGGTTTAATTACTATGTGTACCCTAATAATATACTTACTAATTGAAAATAAGATCAAATATGTTGTATAAACAACTCCTCGATATATGTTTATCTTAAAAGGAATGCAATAAATCGTCTGTTTAACTTATAATATTGATTGTAAACACACCGTGTGTCACCAAATTACAAAGCTATAATCTATACGTTTAATGGTTTTAAAAATTTTTATGAATTACAGCGTAATTCTCAATAAACTGTTTCAACAAAAACTGACACATATGTCGTCTGCGAAACGTTCTATACTAAGGTCATTAAGTGCAGACGGATTACAGCGTAATTCTCAATAAACTGTTTCAACAAAAACTATTTATCAACACCGGTGTCATTTTCAAGTTTATCAATATCAACAACTTTAAACAAATATTGGTTTAATACACCGGTGCCGCTTTATTGATTATTGCAAATAACAGCTGATAAAAGGAATGCGACAATAAATCGTCTGTTTAACTGCGGTATAATAGTTAGTATATAAATAAGAAATTCGGAAGTAATATTACAGGAGGTACATTTTATAGTTAATTATTTTTAATATTTTTAGATTTTGTTCTCATTTTTGTTAATTGGTAAGGTTTTGTCAAGTTAAAGCAACCTGAAAACCTGTTTTTTTCTTATTTTTTAAATTGTCCGGCATTGGTCAGTTTTTCAAAAGGTCAGGGGGGTCAGTCCGGACCAAAGACTAAATCTTTTGTTTGGTTAAACCAAAGGTTTTTCATTCGGTTTAACTAAAGATTTAAAATATTTTCAGGGTATCAAGGGTAGCAAGTTAGTATTTTAAGTTTAGGGTAAGATTAAAGTCCACTTATAGAATAGGGACAAGGGGTCAGGGGGGGGTCATACGAGGTCAAAACGCCAAAAACGCTATATATATAACTACTACCAACATATCTACTGACTTTCAACCAATGCCTGTCAAACATTTTAATGATGACACATTTATAATTTGGCGTAATGCTTACACTTCATTTTTATTTTCACCCAATTTAAAGCCCCAACTTTTACTACCCAGACAGTAAATATTTATGGGAGGAGAATATCAAATATCAACGCTACAGGTAGCTTGAAAGATACGCCAATGGCAAATTATGTTTTAGCGCATTTAGTATAGAAAAGGAGACAAAATTGGACTGGATGACGTTGCCATGAGGACTAGTATTTAATATTTATCCAAAGAAAACAAAATTTTGATACATCAACTCGGTATTCCCTAATCTACATTATGTAGCAGCTTCATTCATTTTTGATGATACATAAAGAAATGAGAGCACATTTCCGGGTATTTATTGAACACCCATCATTCGCACCCCTGTCTCTAATCTTAGCGGTAAATCCCACATTGTAACTGACTTAATAGCAATCGTTCATATTTCTAAAAGTTCATCAAAACATAGTCCTCACATTTGAAATACGTTAAAACGTTTTATATGTTCGCAGTTTAGGAACCGTTTGAAAATTCTGAGACCATTTGCTTGCATAATATACACAGTAATCAAGTTCTTAGATTGCGGTAAATCAATTGAAGTGGAGGGATACTCCAATATAGTCCATTATCTGCTTAATTTCACTACGTAAGTTATTTGTGCACTTATTGAAGTCGAAATTAAACACTCGTTTGGTCATTCTGTTCAGATAAGTCTGTTCCAAAACCGCAACATACTGCCCATCTCCGGTACATGCTATATATAGGTATCAATCCCGTATACCCATTAATGGCCAGTGTGTGCGCAAATCGATGAACTCCACATGAGTAGTATAGCTTTTCGTAAAATTGAAACCCGAAGTCTTTCAGATGCTGCACTTTACTGATGATACTCCCCAACGTCCGACCAGCAGCTCCTTTTGAGTCTTGACAATACTTCACTGTTTTAATGTAAAGCTGTTCTTTTCTTGGAAATGTATTCCAAGATATTTGAACTGTTCGGTTTTTCAATGTTAATGATACACCAATCGTGTAGAGTGTTAAGCATAGTTCGAGTCAGGTTATCAGCACAATATATCATCTGCATACATCAATATTGACACTTTAAAAATATCCTTAGTTATTCCGAGTTCAAGGTCTTTGACGTCCTGGACAAGGTCATTAGATAATACAGAAAAAAGTGTAGTAGATAAATTGCATCCTTGTTTAACACCTGTGAAGCAGTCAAACCAGTCGGTCAACATGTTGTTTATTAGGATTTTTTTTTTAAATAAAAATCTATATCGGCAATGAAATGCAAACTATTGAGCAGTAGCATCCAGATGTTTACTTAGCATTCCATATTTATATTTATTTATTTATTATAGTCTCTTCACTGTACAGTACATCAATATACAACATAGGTTAAAGAAACAATAATACAATGTACAATGTCATTCATATATGAATTATAAGAGACTGAGATAAAATTGATTTCTACTATAAAAAGCCAGACAAAAGTTTTTAAAAAACATATTCATATTTACTTTTACTAGTATTATCACTAATTAAAATTCTATACTAACTATCTAAAATCTAGGAATTAGACATATAACTACTAAGACAGTGACATTTAAAAGTTTAAAACAGTCTATTTATAATGAAAAGGAGATAGAACAATTGTTTACAGACTGTCCTAAATATCTACATTGGTACATATAAGACCATAATGTCAGCGTTATTGATACAGCTATTAAAAAGCTATCTGTTTTAAAATATATGTTTTATTAAAAATATATTTCAACAAGAACTGTTCGTAAGACAGCACGCTCAACCTTTCTCAGTGAATTAGAGCTTTGTCCGCAAAAGAAACACTGTGTAAAACTTTAACCAGAACATTCTAAGTTAAATAAGGGGCACAACCCTGTCAAAATCCAAGATCAGATCTATGGGGATCGTCCCTCCTGGTGTAGAGTGACAACAGATGACCATTTCAAGTTGCGAGTCTAACAAAAACAAAAAAAAAATAAAATAAAAAAATACATATGTAAATTAAAAGGGAGCATAATAACCCTATCAAAATTGAAACCAGAATTATGTAGATTTTTTCTCCTGACATAGAACTTGGTAGTAAATAATTATTTTATGGTTCAAGTCACAAGCTTTAATAATAACAGAGATGTTCAAATTTATCCAAAAACAAAAAAAAAACAACAAAAAAACCCAACAAACTTTTGACTAAAGAAAATTCTAACTTAAAAGGGGCATACATGAGTTTGAGCTGGCGTAAAAAATTCTAATGGAGTTGTATATTATATTATATATTTATATTTAATGTGTTGTTGTATTTTCTGTAGTCTATTTCTGTTATTACCCGTATTTACTTCATGCAGACTTACAATATTGTTGCTTTTTAAATGTCAAACGCTTTCCTGAACTTTTCTCATATATAAAAGTTCTTAGGGTTTTGGTCCTCGTAATTCCATACCTGAACGTTTGATACATGTAGCCTATATATCTTACAGGTTACAGATACCGAAATACACAGAGGTATAAGTCGATTTTTTGTTGCTTGGCGTTTTTTTATTATTATTTCTTTCAGACATGTCCCAGCCTGGAGCTATTTTTATGCTGTATTACAATATAATATTTTTAGAAATGGCGGGATCATTATAATGATATAGAACGCTCTAGATTTATCATTGTGAGGCTCTAATGACTATTTTTGAAGACGGATAAGACGCAGAACGACATCCACTTGATTGCGTTGCATAGCGACCCACTCTAAACTGCGTTGCATTAGGTTTTCGACCAATTTTCAGAAACAAACCCGAGCAATTCTGTGGAAATACACACGCTTTGTTTTAAGAGGTAGCCCTTTACTATTTGTTCCCGATAAACGCTATATTTGATGCGATATTGTCAAAAACTGTCAAAAATATCCTTCCTCCGCCGGACTGTACAGAAGTGTTTGAATAAACGGCACAAATCAAGTTTCATGAAAATCCTTCTAGGGGTTTAGGAGATACAGAGCGGACACGAAACGGAAGGATCAAACATTTGACCTTGCGATGTGACCTTGACCTTGAGCCGACATGGCTGACTCATGTGTTCTGCACATCGTCTTAAGAAGGTTATCATTTGACCCAAGTTTCATAAAAATCCTTCAAGGGGTTTAGGAGATATGTACAGAGCGAAAATGTTAACGGACAGACGGATCGAAGGACGGAAGACGGCGACCATTCCTATAATCCCCACCACTCGTGGCGGGGGATTAAAAAGTTAATCGCTTTTTAAGCTATATCCAGTGTACGTTTCCCCCACCGTGCTATGCGGAAGTAAATATCACAAAGTTTTTTCTATATTATTCAACAGTTGTGGCCTTTGCTGGGTCACTTTGACATCAGTAAAGTACTTTTATTACGCGGAATTGTGTCACTCGGTCACACGTGTCTACCTTTGTTATTGTAAACGACCGTTATATAATGTCTTACAAGACTTACATTAAGATATATATATTTAAAGCCCGCTTTTATTCACTGGAACATAATTTATGTTTAAAGTTTAAAAAAAAAACAACAACAACAGCATGTACTTCTAATCGAGTCATCGGATTATTCTTGGATGATTTGCAAGAAATCCCTCATATAAACGAACAAATTTCCATATATTTCCCAGTCTGAAAGTTAATCTGACATAGTCGTCAAACAAAAGGGAATCAATAGACTATTAAGAATGCCACATGGATAAAAATACAGTTTTAAATCTAGATCAGTCAGTAAACGTAGATGTTAGCCAATACCCGTAATTTTGTTCGTGCTTTATATGTACTAAAATATAAAAAAAAAAAAAAAATCGACGTATATATATATGTACTCGTTCTGCTCTACATGTGTCCTCTTACTAGCACAACCGTAAAAGGACCGTTTCGCGCGGACGAACAACAAATATATTCTCGGCTTAGCCTCAGACAACTTATTGTTCGTTTTTTTGCAGTTGTAAGAGCAAAACTAGGACGGCATCTATTACATAATTTTTCAAATACAAATGTATAAATTGACAACATGGAAATAACAACGGGTTAAGTGCTATCAAGCTGTTCTTCTATCGTACTGGAAGCCTGTTTATTATGGATATATGTGACGTGAAGGTAAATGTTTTCACATCAGTATTCTTTACTGTAAATGTTTCACAAGTTTCAAATTTTTTGACAATCAGCATAGTACATGCCTTTGGTCATATACAAACAAAACATGAATGGCAAAGACAGACATTACATAAGTAAATCAACATGTAAACAATAAATCAAATAATTTACATGACACTGTAATGCAAATTTCAAGAAACAGTCATATTTTCAAAGGTATTATTTCTTAAATTAAAAGCATCTTTAATATATTTTGCTAAGTTCTATAAAATTGTTTTCTAAGATCATCATTTCCAACAATAGTGAGATAATTTTCAAATCTAAAGTGTTTTCAAACTTACAATTATACTCTAGTTTAGGCATAAACTGTATAGATGCAGACCAATCCAACATAAACTGGTCGCGGATACGTTTCTTAACTATGGTGGCATATTTCTCCACCATACTTAACAATGATAAATATCAAAAGTGTAAATTAACCCAAGATGATCAATACTCGAATATATACGAGTTGTCCAACAGCTGGTAGTATTATTATCAATAAGCTCTCTGTACATAGTATAAACGGGAGAGTTTGTATTTTTCATACATTTTTATTGTACATGTTTTCACATATTCTTTACTGTATATTGTCAAAAACACACGATTCGGAACTAGGATGTGACTTCGATAAATATAATTATATTTGGCCTGTTATAGAACGCTCTCGAGATATATTTCATTCTTCTATAACATTTTTATTAGTTTACATACGTTTTTTTAAGCAACTTGTTTTCTGGTTGTGTTCCCAGACAATCCAAAACATTTTTGACAAGATTTAACTGTTTGAAATTCACAGCCTTCATGGTTGACTTCTGTTTTGCACATCATCTTGATGAGGTGATCATTTGACCCAAGTTTCATGAAAAGCCTTCAAGGGGTTTAGGAGATATTGACCTAGAATTGTGACCTTGACCTTGAGCCGACATGGCTGAATTATATGTTCTGCACATCTTCTTGATGAGGTGATTGTTTGACCTAAGTTTCATGAAAATCCTTCAAGGGGTGTAAGTTATATGGAGCGGACACAATTGTTACGGACGGACGGAAGGACGGACGGACGTTCCAACATATGGGTATTTATGTGGCTACTCTTTTGTTCTCTCTATTGTTCTTTTAGCCGCGTAGAAGAAATATCGCCACATAAAAGCCTTACTGAATGAATGTCATCAAAGAAAAAGTACAGTTACCTATTGTTCCCATAGGCCTAGCCACCTAAGTATGCAAATGTGGGCTCGGAAGGACGGGCGAACGGTCGGAGACCATTCATATAATCCCCACCACTCGTGGTGGGGGATTAAAACTATGGTCTGTGGTTGAAAATGTTGATCTGAATCCAACTTGATTTTGCTTTGTAAAGAATGAAATTATATATGACAAATACGTTCAGACAGAATCTAGCAACTTGATATTGTAATGTGGGTCTGTAATTCCCGGGATCGAGTTGCGATCATTTCTTTTTATAAACTCGATTTATGGAACCGATAATAATATCTTATTGAAGAAATTGTAATGTGGGTGTCATTATAGACTTTGTACTTAAATGTGCAACCTTGCGGCGAAACTTCTTTAGAGTTAGCCTATTGTAGTTATTTTAATCATTTATCATTATCTCCTCTTTTTGTGATTCGTTCGTTTTGCGTTTATGCATGTGCATATACGTAATCCATGCATAAACGTAACCGTTGCTGATACGTTCAGTAAGATAGCTGTGAAGATAGCGATTCATGTTTAATTTGCCGATTCTATTCTGTCGTTCATTTCGCATGAACACCGAAAAAATAGTTTCATTTCTTATATTTACATTATATTTCCTTTCCATTTGTAAACAAGATAATATTATTAATTGCACATATTTTGTGACATTTTAACATTAAAATCAGCTTCCCGGCCAGTCTGTGCACCAGACGGAACAACTGCGACGTCATCTATGGAACGTTCTCCCGACTGTACGCGGACGTCGTCAAAACAGCGGCCGGTTATCACTAAGCAAAGATGACGTAACTTTCGCGCCTTTCCTTTTGCTGTTCATACGAAATGAACGTCATAATTTCAAATGGAAAAGAATGGGGCGAATGTAAATATTATGAATTCTAATATGACTAACAATTCTTTAATCAATACAACGATATTATGTTGACGTCACGTCAACGTGATATTTAGCGCCACGTACGCATCAAGAAATAGCGCTTTCAAATTTCATGATATATTTTACTTAATAACATGTTTTAAACGAAATGTCACACTGCACAAATGTGTTGATTAATTTGCACACATACTGAGTTAGTTATTCGATTTGCTGAATAATTCGCAATTATTTTCGCCTGAACTGAACTGTGCCGCAAGACGTATTACTATTTCCGGTCCTGGCGTGTATAAAAAAGACCTACTATTGGCGCCATGCTTGCGCGAAGAAACAGTTCCATCATATTTGATATAAATTTTACAATAAAAAACATATTAGAATCGAAATAATTTATAGCAAAAACAGTGCTTTATCACTATTTATACACTCGGGCGTTTATACGTCGTCCGAAATAATTTCACTTGGGCTGCGCTCTTATGAAATTATTACGCCCGGCGTATAACCGCCCATTGTGTATAAATAGTGATAAAGCACTGTTTTGCTATAAATTATTTCTTAAATCAATTTGTGGTAGAACAGAAACGTAGCTGCCGGAAGTTTATTGATTTTGTATATTGATGCCATCGTGAAGGAAATTTATCACATGTTTGACGTCGCGGGAGTGTAATAAAGCCATTAAATAAAAATGATAATACACTATAGTGTAATAAAGCTTTGACGTCGACGTCGTTATAAGTATAGGAGACGTTGGTGAAATTGACTTGTTTATATAGTAAAAGAATGTAGAAGTTTTGATGTTTTAAAAGGAAAAACTAACCTGTGATAAAAAGAATATTACATTTGTGACTTTCCACATTGAATTTATTTAACTCGTTGAATAAAGTTAATAAAATGCTCGGCAGAGCCTCGCATTTTATTATTTTATTCAACTCGTTTAATAAATTCAATATGGAAAGACACTCGTGTAATATCCTCTATGTAAAAGCACAACGTTTTGAAGGAACATACGGTATTTAAACAGAATATAATAATAATAATAGTAACACCCATTTAGGACTGTGCTCCTAACTGATCATATTTATCAAACGTTTCGCTGGCGACGGTAATATTATGCTGACGGGCTATGATAATAATCAGTTACTGTAAGATTTATGTCGGTTTATAAATAGAACGCAAATTATAAGCGGTACAAAAAGTTTATATATATACAGGTCGTCACCTAAACGCACCAAAATTTACCTGTTTATCGTAATAATAGCTTTTTAAAACTACGGAAAACAGAGGTTTTTTGTGACATACGGAAACATGAACATAGAGGGGTCATGTGGAATTTTATTTTATCTCTTGACTACGATATCTAATAAAAATAAACATGTCCCCACTATTGGCTTCCGTAATAACTTAAAGCGAAATATGTTTTTGTTGTTCATATTTATAAAGTTTTATAAAGGTTTCATATTATTCAAAACTTAAAAGGAACCTTCACAATGGGTTACCAAAGTATAAATGTCAGATTTTATTCTAGAAACAAATAAATATCACATGAAAATCAAGAATTATTAGTATATTTCCATGCATTTTCTTACACTTATCTGTTTTTGGGGCGGTGCGTAAGCTCCGCCTCCAATGAAATTAAAACGAGAAAATGAAAGTCCGTCACTTCTTAGTGCAAAACGGCAAAGCGCATCCACTTTCTACATCCTCTCATAAATAAGAGCATCTACAACAAAGCGCATGAATATGACCTATATTACGGCTATTTTTACACTCTGACATCATAAGGGAAAATTACTGAACTTATTACTGAAACCCAACTTGTTTTTAATCAGAATTGTCTATATATGTATACATATTTATCCTACCTTCATGCAATTTAGCGGCAAAAATCAAGGGGACAAATAATTTTGCTTTATTAGGTCAGTGACTTGTAATGCTTGGCGGACTACTTTTTAATTTTTTCTTAAATCGACGCCATCTTGTTCTTGAGAATAACTGCAAAATGACATATCTATGCGATTATTACTATTAACTGGGCTTTTATTAGGTTCGTGAGACCATGTTACAAATGTATAGTGTATGCTTACCGTATTTGCAATTACTACATAAAAGTTTTTATAACGGAAACGCTTGAGGAAACGGAAAGTGACTCATATGTAAGCATTTGTTCAGGATTTTAGCTTTCTGCAATTGAATCTAGGAAGATGTTGCATCTAGAATGGAATGTTATTGGATAAAATCATCGAGGATACGGGTTGCCTATTTGTTCTGTCAAACGGCGTTATGGCGTGTGTATAAGTCCCGTCATTCGTTTGCTTGGTGAGGATGGGTAACCCGGAATGCAACGGAACTTCGGACAAAATTTTACTTGGCAGCAAATCAAAATTATCCAAAAATCATAAATGTTAAGCAGAACAGAGAGGTCGGGCACAATGCTAAACAAGGTTAGCGTTTGTTTTTCAGCTCTTATTTTATAATATTTTTGATTAAAATGCTCTGTTCAGCTATTTATGCTTTCTACTGTCCATTCTACTTTAACGTTTCTTCTACAGGGGCGCAGCTGCACATAATACTCTCGTGGAGTGGCGAGTTCAATCCTCGGGCGGGGCATATGTTCTTCATAACTATTTGATAAACAACATTGTGTCTGAAATCATTAGTCCTCCACCTTTGATTCATGTGGGGAAGTTGGCAGTTACTTGTGGAGAACAGGTTTGTACTGGTACAGAATCCAGGAACGCTGGTTAGGTTAACTGTCCGCCGTTAGTTACATGACTGAAATACTGTTGAAAACCCGCGTTAAACCCAAAATAAACAACAAACAAACAAATCACATTTCATTTCATTGTCAAAGCCAGTTGTTCTTTGAAAGTCAACAGGGTACGACTCCAAAATAGTTGCATTCGTTTTATTACAAAATGCACATTTTTTACAAATTGGTATCCCATCAATTGGACCACATTCTATTAGTGTACAATGAAAAACAAAATGTTTGTACAATAAATTCCACTCCAATTAACTGTTTTTTAGTTCGCTTTGCCATTTTCGGAATTGACAATAACTGAGGTATTCCGTAAACCCATGATCGTTTTTGAGTTTCCCAACCTTTCCATGTCGAATTAAATCTTAATTAAGAAAGAAATCAACTTTTGTTTGTAGCCCAAGTTTTTCCTTATCTAATAGGACTGAGATCGCCCCGACGTCACGCATCAGCACCTGTTTATCTGGTGGTGGGCAAAACAAATAATTTTACATTGTGTATGGCATCAGAATTTTTAATTCTTAATAACTTTTTCGTTTATTTATGGATTTTAAAAAATCTAAAAGTTTCAAAATGCTTACGATATTCATGTTTTGTTATTCAAATATCTTTTGAAAATGAATAACCGTTTTAAATGACATACCGGTACTATTTAAATTGCGCCGTAGATGCCCTCAAGTTTTAGATAAAACTCTGTATGTTAAGTGTTCATAGTAAATCCGTTTTATTTCTAAATAATAATTAAAAGTAATCAATAAATGCTTATTTTATATCCTTTCCATTGATCAAAAAATTATTGATATCATTTGTGAGAAATTTTAGAAAATAAAAGCCGTTAGAAAAACATCACGGTTAACCAAAAACATGCCCATCCAATCTTTTCTTATCAGTTCTATAAATAGAATATACAACGGATTTGTATAAATATAAACATGATCTCCCCTATTAAATCTTAATTAATAAATAAATCAACATTTTCCGTGAACACATCTTAAACTGTGTATTTGGTGATGTTATAGTCCAACTTGTGGCGTAATTATCACTTTCATTTCATTTCAGTCTGATATTACGTCCAACCCACGTCCGAACACAGGCGTAATCATTAGTGATTAAAATATGAACATGAATTATAAGCTTCATAGTATGAAAAACGAACGAAATGTTTTAATTTGCTGTAGGTAATACATTTATCTCTTGAACAGAAATGTTATTTGACATATTCTGCATAAAAAGTATAGAAAAACAGTTATCAAATATACATGCATGAACGTACAGCATTTAGCACAGTGTTGTACTTGATTTGTTCACCAAAGTTTATTCCGGGTGTTCGTAAAGGAACAAGCACATGAGAATACAATGTATATGTGAATAGTTTTCTCCCAATATTTGTTTTGTCTTCAAATTTTGTAATTCATCTTTAGACCGAGGTAAATATACTAATAATATTGCGCTAATACATTTAGAATCTGAGCCTAAGACGTTGAGCTCATCAGGTACCGGTACCTGACTATGATGAAATGCGCCAATAGTGACGTAATAAAGCTGTGACCTTACCTATGGCGAAAAACAAATCGATAATGTAGGTCAGCAGGAACTACGAAGTGCTTAGGACATGACATACCGTGTATTTTACAAGACAAACACACGAATAAATTTGCTATTTGAAATATTTTTCTTTTACCGATTAAATCATCATTATGCTTGCAATCATGTCTGAAAGACTGAAGTTCAAGTACCTAAATTACGCCAATTTTTAATAGTGGCTGCTTGTGACTCTGTGGACGGACCGTCAGGGGAGGTAACTAGAGTCACAGATTGGAACTAGTGATGTTGATGCAGTCTATTTTTAACTTAACCTATTCTATTTTAATCAAGGATTTTCAAAAAACGGCACTGTGGCAGAGACACTTCCCAAAATGCAAGATAGCATTTCCCAAACTCACACGTACCAACAAATGGTTTAATTTTGTTTACATTTTAGTTTTATCAGGGGAAGCGGTTGTCGGGTATCGATTTTTTGTCTTACTTATAGTGCTGCGTGTACTGCGTGTTGTGCAGTACCAGTCCAATCTGACTAAAGTACATCTCCTATTACGCTACGCATAGGATCTGACAACGAGCTATTGATGGCCTCGTTCTGACAACCCTTCCGCTAGCCAATCAAAAGCTAACTTACAACATTCTGCAAGCTTTAAAAAGCCTTGGTTTTTGATATCAACAATTTTTATGTCGAAAAAGATGTCAGATAGCCGCTTAGCTCAGTCGGTAGGGCACTTGCTCTGTAAGCGAGAGGTCCCGGGTTCGAGCCCTGGATTAAATGCAAATTTTTCTTACTCTTTGACATTCGAACAAGTTGTCCGATTGGTTCAAACAAAAATAGATTTGCGAAAATAAAAATAGCAATATTGGAAATCCAAAATATACAGAAGACGAATGTGAATGGGTCGTTCTCAGATCTTCGTTTAGAAGATCAAGTACTTTAGTCAGATTGAGTACCAGTCTAATCTGTTATGTTCCGTGTCCCGGATTTTAGATTTTAGTCTGTGCTTCAGGGGAGATAAATTTAATTCATCTTTCCCTGTTTACTTCCAGTTGATTATTCTCCCAACAAAATGTCATATGACAGGAAATATTACTGCAAATCAATCAAATGCGTGGCGATATCAAAAGAAATCAGAAGTCATGGTTCGGCTTTGGGGTAAATAAGTGTAAATTCTAGGGTTACCGGGTAATAATAACACCGAAGACACGGCCTGTGATTAGATTTGTGAAACTTGGAAGTCTGAAAAATAAAGTGCAGTAGTCTAGTCAGTAACAGTAAAAATTAAATTTGAGTTTAAAATATTTATTACTGTTTAAATTTCTAAACTAACACCATCTTTCCATAAATAGCATTTTTTCCCAATCTGGACAGTTATCGCGCAGAAAATTCCCGATTTTAAAGGCCTTAACGTCTTCCCAATTTGCTGGTGAAAAGCCCTGGGAAATAATGCAATTTTCAGCATAAAATCGTTATATGTGGGTTTAGTATCAAAATTCTTTCGACAAAACATTTGAATAATATTACAATTATATGTAGACATTACTTTTTTTGCAATATTCTAACAGTGAACTCGCATTTTTATGTGCTGATCACACACAGAGTTGATTTTGAAAGAGGACAATTCCATAACTAAAAGATCACCGTCAGTATATAAAAGACCTTATTTTAAAAGTTATGGTATCCAGAACTATATGCAAGGCAGACTCGCATCAACTTGGTTGTAAAGTTTGAATGTAATAAAAAATATTTTTGAGCCTCATTTCTAGCTCACCTGAGCACAAAGTGCTCAAATTGAGCTTTGGTGATTGCCCTGTGTCCGTCGTCGTTGTCAACAATTTGACTGTTAACACTCTAGAGGTCACAATTTTGAGCAATCTCAATAAAACTTTGTCAGAATGTTACCCTCAATATTTTGTTGACGAGTTCGAGATTAGGTCATCTTGGGTCAAAAACCAGGTCAGGTCAAATCAAAGGAAAAGCTTGTAAACACTCTAGAGATCACAATTTTTGCCCAATCTTAATGAAACTTGGTCAGAATATTAACCTCAATAACATCTTGAATAAGTTCGATATTGGATCATATAGGTTTAAAAACTAGGTCACAAGGTCAAACTAAAGGAAAAGCTTGTTAACACTCTAGAGGTCAAATGTTTGGCCCAATCTTAATGAAACTTGGTCAGAATGGAACCATCAATTAAATCTTGGATGAGATTGACATTGGGTTATCTGGAGTCAAAAATTAGGTCACCAGGTCAAATCAAAGGAAATACTTGTTTACACACCAGAGGTCACAATTCGGGCCCAATCTTAATGAAACTTGGCCATAATGTTACCCTCAATAAACTCTTGGACGAGTTTGATATTGGGTCATCTTAGGTCAAAAACTAGGTTAGCAAGTCAAATTAAAGGAAAAGCTTGTTAACACTGTAGAGGCCACATCTATGCCTGTATTTTCATATTTGGTCAGAATGTTAATCTTAATGATCTCAAGGTCCAATTTGAATATGGGTCATGTAAGTTAAAAAACTAGGTCACCAGGTCAAATCTAAGGAAAAGCTAGTTTACACAGTAGAGGACACATTTATGACCATATCTTAATGTAACTTAGTCAGAATATTAATCTTGATGTCCATCTATAGGTCAAGTTTAAGTCTGGGTCAGGGGGATGAAAAACTAAGTCACTGGGTCAAATCAAAGGAAAAGCTTGTTAACACTATAGAGGCTACATTTATGACTATATCTTCACGAAACTTGGCCAGAATGTTAATCTTGATGATCTTTAGGTCAAGTTCGAACCTGGGTCCTGTCGGGTCAAAAACTGGGTCACCGGGTCAAATCAAAGGAAAAGCTAGTTTACACTTTAAATGCCACATTTATGACCATATCTTAATGAAACTTGGTCGGAATGTTAATCTTGATGATCTTTAGGTCAGGTGAGCGATACAGGGCCTTCATGGCCCTCTTGTTTATATTTTCTCTGACCCACTTTATAAATTAAAATTTATATGACAGTAACCTTATATTCTCTATTTATAACATGTTTGACGTTGCAGGAGTGTAATACAGCCATTAAATAAGAGCGATACTACACTAGTGTAATAAAGCTTTTACATCGACGTCATCTATAGTGTAATAAATTCAATGTGGATAGTCACAAATATAAGATGAATTCTTTTTATCACATGTTAGCCTTTCTTGTCGAAACACCAAAAATTCGACTTTCTTCTGCTATATAAACAAGTCAATTTGACCGACGTCGCCAATAAAAGTTGTGTTTATGCCGGTGCTAGGGATGGGGGTTGGTGTTTCACATTTTATCATGCAATCTATTTTATATTTGGCATGAATGTCATCCTCAGTCAGACGAGGTCTCTTGCGCAAACCACAGGTTCCTATCTCAATATTTGACTTTCATCTAAGAATGTTACAAAAACAGCTGAAATGCACCGCCCCATCAGTACTCTCAGTGCTTTGATTTTGGAAGGTGGTTTATCAAAATCATCTGAAACTGAAACTGTTTTATTTGATTAAACGCCTATTTTTACGCAAAACATATTCAATGGCGTTTTACAAATACATAAAAATACGACAAAAATTAAGATATTTAATGACATATAACATAAATTAGCATAAATACCATTGTGAATAAACTATTCAGTAAGCATTAAAAAAAGATCAGACATCAGATAAGATTAATAAAATATTAGAATATCAAGATACAGTAAGACAGCTGTTTGTTATTAAGTAAGAATAAGTGGGTTATTGCGACATGTCCAGACGGTATTACAAACAATTGTATTTTGTATTTGTTATAGTTCATATTCGAATGTATTTACACAATAAAATCATCCAGTTCACGTTACTTCAATTTCTTAAAAATTACAGTCACAGTCTCTAAAAGAGTGCAAAGTAATTTCCAAAATAATGAGTTTTCAACTTCTTTTTGAAAACATCTATTGTGTCTGAGTTCCTTATTTCGTGAGGCAATTCATTCCAGAGTTTAGGTCCAACAGTACCAAAACTTCTGTCGCTGAACGTTTTGCGCTTGTTGAAAGGAACAACGAAACACCCAGTAACGGAGTTTGAAGAACGCAAGTTTCTTGTCTGTGTTGGTTTTATGAGAAGTTCAGAAAGATATTCTGGAGAGTTTCCAACTGAACAATTATACATGTAGGTGAGCATTTTGAATGTGATTCTGGCTTTGATTGGTAGCCAGTGAAGGTCATACAGCGCTTGCTTGGGACTGTCATATTTTCTTCGATTTAGGACAAGTTTTGCACACATGTTCTGAATTCGTTGCATTTTGTTTACTTCGCTTTGAGCAATACCATACAGAATGGCATTACAATAATCTAAATGGGATATCACCAATGACAGGACAAGAGTTTCGGTAGCCTCCTTGGTAAGATATTTCCGGATACATTTTATTCTGAAGTAGTTGAGCATTGCTGTTCTACACTTTCGTTTTACATGCTCTTTTAGATTCAAGTTTTCATCCAGGAATGCACCTAGATATCGAATAAAGCTCACTGATTTCACTTCATCACCTACAATGCATACTTTGTCAGTTGAACACTTAGAGAGCTGTTTCCTACTACCAAACATGATGAACTCAGTTTTTGAAGTGTTCATTTTAAGCTTATTTTCATTCATCCAGTTGTTGATTGTTTTAGCAAATTGTTCAAGTTCTCGTATTGCCTGGGATTCTACTGTTGGAGAAGATGGTTTAAAGCGTTTATTAGCAGTGTGGTCATCCGCAAAGCCGTAAACTGAAATCGACGGCGGAATAACATCAAACAGTGTCCCCGCATATGTCAAATATAGCCACGGTCCTAAGCAGCTCCCTTGTGGAACGCTACAGTTCAACTGGCGTGGAAATGACATGGCTGAATTGACACTTACACGACAACTTCTGGGGCGTAGATAGGAATCAACCCAGCTCAGTGCTGTTCCACGAACGCCATACTGCTTGTTTAACACATCAACAAGAATGTCATGATCTACAGTATCAAAAGCGGCACTGAGATCGATGGCAATTAGCGCCGTAACTTCTTTCTTCTCCATAGCATCCAGTAAATCATTTACAAGACGTAACAGTGCTGATTCGCAAGAATGGTTTTTCCTGTAAGCAGATTGGTTTTTTGGTAGAAGATTGTGTTTGTTTACATGATCATTGAGCCTGAACAGAGCTGCTTTTTCAATTAATTTTGACAGAAACGATAGATTACTAACAGGCCTGTAGTTTGCGAATTCAAGTTCCAGTCCCATTTTCTTCAACAAAGGTCTTACAATTGCTTGTGTCCATTTTGTTAGAAAGATGCCGTCGCGCAACGACAAATTAACCAATTTGGTAATAACAGGCAACAGCTCATCCAAGTATGATTTTAGCACTCATATGGGAAAATTAGACCCATCGATTTTTCACACGAGTGAAAATATTTTATATAGCGCAAAGAGGGAGCCCTTTACTTTATTTAAATTCATGGAAAAAGTATTATAGGTATTTTAGCTTTGCAAACGATGTGATAATATTCAATGCATTGTCTTTCTTATGAATATTTTATTTTAAAAATGAATTTAAAAGAAAATGGTCTTTTTTGCGTATACTTTATGCCTGTCTATCAACAATTAGAAATATAGTAAAATATGGATAATTTGCTGAATTTTTTTCTGTTTAACAAAGAATAAATAGATTCTTATGTGTGCTTAAAGACCCTTGCAAACGACTTAGTAATCTATATTCATTTAGCTATTGTTTCATACTAATTTCAGTTTTCTAGGTGAAGAAGAAAATGGTCTTTTTTAAGCATTTTGCAGATGATTATAGGTTTTTTTTCCTTATCGGAGAGACTCGAACATTCTCGTATGTTTCCGTCAATTCTTACGGAATTTAAGCTCCTTAACGGCAAAGACTGATATCTTCTCACCCGCTAAACAGCACACATGTACAGATTTATAAATTAGTGGACGCTCCATAATATGTTTTGTTTACAGCCAATAGTCAAATTTAAAACAGCTTGGGGATCGTAGTTCAAAATTTAAAAAAGAAACGTTGAAATTTTTATGCGGCATATTTTGGACAAGTTAGAAGTAGAAAATCAAAATTCAAATTTTGAAAGGATGATGTTGAATTTCGCTTACATTGAATTTCGCACAGACTCGGAAATTGAAATTAAAATAAAAAGAATTCGTCGAATTTCGGGGCAGAGTTGAAATTAGATCCAGCAGGATGACCGATATTCAAATATTTTGAGGGGAGGGGTCGTCCAGTGAATAATGTGTCGGCCGCTCAACCAAGGGGTCGGGGGTTCGAGCATCCGTGAAAGGTCTCACGACTATGACTTCTCATATGACACCCAGTACTGGGTTTTCCCGGAAGCTGGCTGTTTAAAAGATAGTTTCACATTCAATCCCAGTTTTAAAATTCGATTGCTTTGAAAATTCGAGCATGCTTGAAATATAATCCAGAAATAATCTATTTAGATTTTTAACATGGAGCTGTGTTCAATAAATGCTTGATGCCCCCGGTGGCATCCTTGTCGATACAAAGCAACCTAAGTCCAAAACGAGGTCAAGTTTAAGGTCAAGGTCAAACTGAGGTCAGGTGATGTCTGAAGATGAGGAATGGTCACATGTTACATCTGCATTAGTATCAAGTCATTCTAGTAAGGGGTATTGATGCTAGACCAAACGGTCCCATTTGGTTAACCTCGTACGGATGGACGGACGGACGGACGGACAATCACTATATGCCTCCCGCATCAGTAGATGCCGGGGGCATAAAAACTTGAATTTCGATATATCCGATCTTGTACGATTTTTAATCTGTGAATCTTGAGCAGATCGCAGTTTCAGTATTATACTGAAATTCAGCTTTTCAAAATTTGAAGTACGATTTTCGAGATGGCTCGACACTAATTGCTTGCTCGATATTTGACTTTTTCATTTCAATATCAATCTTGGAACAGGCTGTTCATTCAATACGAGATCGAAATTTGGCGTTTGGAATATTATAAATTTCAAAGAAAGTATTATAAAAGCGAGTTTCCATCTGATTGTAAGAAAGTAGAAATTACTTTGGAAAGTCATTGTTTGGTTTTATAATAATGTGTTTGTTGAGAATACCGTTATAAATGGTATTCTGATTAAACCACCAATAGCCATTTGGGTTTCTATTTTTCTAATCTATCTTGCAATCACTGTAAATTAGGCTTAACAATCAGGCCCGTAGCCAGAGGTAAAAAATAGGGAGGCATTTGGTAGGGGTCCATGGGCATGCTCCCTTGGGATTTTTTTGGGATGCCATTTCGTCGTTTTTCTGCATTTCAAACATGTTTTTGTTACTTTTTGAAACAGCCAACCTATTTGCGATTATTGTCACTCTAAAACGCCAATTTAAAGGCATATGGTCATGTTTGCTTGCTTGGTATAATGTTTTCGAACCATATCATATATCATATATAAAACAAGAAAAACTATCCCACTCTCATTCTTTACTGAAGTTTAATTTATACAGTGAAAGATTTTCAAAAAATGATTTACAACAACAACAATAAACTGATGTCAGGTTGACATTTTAAGATATCATTTCATGATTCAGACACGCAAATAAAGAAAAGAATTTATATAATCTTCAAACGATTTACCAAATATAGCCGGTAATACTAAATCAAGTTTTGGAGTCAAGATGTTACATATTAAGTTACATTTGCATCGTAATATAAACACGCTTAATGAAACAATATATACAATACCGTGAAAAAATGATCTTAAAATGTAGAAGCGTAATGAATGCCGCAAAGTAAGTTTTTATGCCTTTTAGTTGTTAGTTGGTTGGATCTCATTACTTGGTAATATGGGCATAAGTTGCAGTGTCATTGAATTTGTGAAACAAAATAGGAATAAAAAGCACCTGATAACTCCGTTCGAATAATAGAAAAGACAGCAGCCTCAAACTAATGCACTTTTAGTTTTCATAGCTTTAAATATATCCATAATATTTGTGTCAAACAAATTAAGTAATTCATTGCAGATACCAAATTAAAAACTTTGATCTTCCCCTTTCATTTTCAAATAAGCTCCCAAATTGTAGTATTAGGGCCAAGGATGAGGGCTCATGGTGTTGCCATATATCAAAACAATATTGAAGTACTTTCCATTCAAAACAATAGTTTTCTGCGTTCTTACTCTTTTAGCAAACTAAGTCGAATGGGACTATAGCAAACCCATCTTAAGCAGCCATCAAAAGAAGCGACTCAGCGTGACTGCTTAAGAAGGACGGCTGCTTAAGTCATGCTGAATAGCTACTTAATACAGTTGATCGCGAAGGCAGGATTTATTCTATACCTCTATTACAGTTTAATAGATTATATTTTTATCAAATGTGTGCAAAATGTCTCCCTAAATCTTCATTTTAGCTCGACTATTCGAAGAATAAGGAGAGCTATCCTACTCACAACGGTGTCGTCGTCACACCTTGGTTAAGTTTTTCGTATCAGTTCACATTTTGACAAATCCTTTTGTCATATAGCTTTGAAACTTTCAACAACTGTGTACCTTCACCATGTCAAGTTTTAGGCTAGAGTACACAACTCTGTCAAGGATTTTGACCGAATTATGGCCCATTTTAACGTAAAATCTTGGGTTAAGTTTTCCGTACCAGTTCATATTAGTGTAAACGTTTTACATATGGCTTTGAAACTGTGACAAAGCCTAAAAATAAAAGGGTAAAATATCGAATATTTAGTCTTTATTGTAGCCTCATTACAGATACATAAAAGATTTAGCATATTTAAACTAGGGCCGGGACGATTTCAAAATTTTGAAACCGGTTAATCATTTGTTTGAAATCGAATCGAACCGGTTAATCGGCCGCCATATTGAAAATGCTGACTTCATTAGGAACTTACGGACTTCATCATTGTGCAAGCAGTCTGATAATTAATTAGTCATATTTTGGTGTATTTCATTTGAATATTTTACGACGGCAAATCCAAGACTAATGCTTATGTTGATTGATGTGTTTTAGGGAAATATACTATGGGTCAATGTGCTGGTCAAAGAAATTAGAAATATATAAAGATAATGTACGATTTGTGATATTTATTGTTTAATGAGCGATTAGCGGTTTTGCAAAATTGAAACCGGGTTTCACATAGTAATTGAACGGATCCGATTAAACCGAGTAATCGTCCCCGTCCTAATTTAAACATCTGTACACAGTCATTAAATACATTAGAATTATAAGATAATTTTTGTATACTACACTATGTCTACCTCTCACATGTACATGTAATTAGTGTTAAAACCAAGATGGTGTAAAAGGTGCTAATCGTTAATTAAAAACTGATATATCTTACGACCTAAAATTACATTAAAGCTCAATAAAAACAAGAGCTGTCCGTAAGACAGCAAAGACAGCACGCTCGACTTTTCTCAGCTAGCTGGGCTGAATTCTATCAAATATCGGAAGAAGCAATAAAACATATCAGGCGAAGGTATGAGGCTTGTGTCAGTGTTTGCGCATATATCAGTAAACTGTATTTTTGGTAGATTTGTATTTCCGTATCGGAAATACAGGACCGTAGCCAGATTGATTTTTCTGGTCTTAAACATCACATGCCTCCACCTCCTTCCCTTCATAAAAACTGTTATAAATCATTTGCAGATTCATTCATAAAACTTAACACGCAGTGTATAGCTTGAATAGCCAAAACACGAAGCGCGTGCAGCACAGGTCAATGGTGGTTTATTGATGAATAACCCGAGATAGATTTTTCTCTACATGTATGTAGGTTTTTCACTGGTCGTGTTAGAATTTAATTTATTTTGAAGAATATTAAACGCGAATTCTTGTTGAAGCAGACGCTAGGTAGAACATGGGGTATTGTGATCAATTGATGAAACTCCATTTATGCTGTAATCATTAATTGGTATGGATTTGAATGTTCTTTTCAACCTTATGAAGTTTTATTTTAATTTCACCCTTCAAACAATTTGTTAAAAACGCATTTTTCTCTTACCTCTGGATATCCAGTCTTTGTAGCAACATCCTTGTCATTGTATGAAAGAAGAACTTTTTTTATAGAAAACCTTTTTCAGCATGAGAGCAACATTATACGGAACTTTGATTTTAGGGAAAATTGTTTCAACATTTTTACATTTAATTTTACTCGTATAAGATAAATCAGCGGCTCTACCAAGAAGAATAATATAGACATACATCTCCCAAAAAGTAAGTCCTGTGTTGCATCCGAGACCTCCTTCGCAAGAGCGACACATTACAAACCATAAATCGGTATTAGTACCAGGGGTAGATTGAGGAGTGAAAGGGAAATTTGTCTCTTTAATATAAAAAACAGGGCAACAAAGTGTGTTTTTTTTTTACATATCATATATCTTGTTTTTTGGGGGAGCCCCACAAACCCTCATATATGGAGGAGGGTGGGACACAACCTTCCAAATTAATGCCCGTCGGGGCTTTGACTTTACCATTCAAATTTACCTAATAACCACGAACAAACGCACATACTCGTTTGCCTCGGTAAAATTTAGTCTCATGGTCAGCTTTTAACGAGAACTTGCAAGAATTATCTCCCTTAATTATTGACTGTGTTAAAGCAATTCCCTTCAAATTGGATTGCCTCCCTTACATTAGCTCAAGTCGTGTCATTCATGACCGAAGTCAATAATTCTTTGTCATGGATTTTGCATTGATCTAATATTTTGCTCTAGGTAATGCACGGAAACAAGGCTCGCATGTTACTCCATAGAAAGCAACAAAACAGTTAGTCAGTTTTTTTTTTATATAAATCATGTTGTTTTATAGATTCATACAGAAGTATTATTCATGTAAAGATATAAAACATTTCTGTAAAAAAACATTATGTTAGCTTATGATTTTGCGAAATTCGTGCTATCATGTAACAGAAAATGAAAACATTTAAATAAATTTCTTTTCTTTTGAAACTTTGAATCCCGCGAAACATTGAAATCCGAAAATTATTTCATTAACGAGCTTTCCCACAAACACATGTATACATACTAGTTTTCCTCGAGAAAAACGAAACTTGTGTGAAGATACATGTATTCCCATTTTGACTGATCGTTCTTGTCCATATAACGGTACTTTTGTTTAACTTTCATGTCTAGAAGTTTGCCTGTTTTAATAAACTAAACAATACTGTATTTGACAGGCAGTGGCAAAGAAAAACCCGAGCAATTTAACAAACTTTAAAAAAAACATACATGTTACTAAAACACGCACACACATGTTTTATTAACTGGTCTTGATCCAAGGTTTTCCATATAAATCAAAGAAAGAAAGAATCTATTGAATTATGAATCAAGTTTCTGATTTTTTTCTGATCACGTTGGTGTATGTGTATCATAGAGATCCTAACTCATTTTTTTTAAACAATTAGCTCTGATTCATCCTGTCTACTTATTTATAGTGTCTAAGTTACTTGATTATACATATATAAATCAAATTATGCCATTCAGATATGTGTTTGTACATACAATACAATTCAATCAGGAAATCGAATTTATCGTGTAAACTGAAATCTTTAGCTGTAAAAGGTGACTGTTTTTCATGTTTCCCACGAACAAAACGGTGGCAAAAATTGTAGGTCGTACTAAAGAGATAATCCTACCGTGCAAATTCATGGAAAGCATGCATTTTTTTTTTCAAGCTTGGATTTCATTTCTAAAATAGACACGACATTGCGCGTCTGTTAATTTCACCCTGTCTTTGCACATCGTAGAAATTCTATTGTGTCTTTTGTTTAATAAATGTAACATTCTCTCTCCCCCCCCCCCCCCCCCCCCCCCCACACACACACACACACCCACTCTCAAACCCGCTTTCAGTGAGCGCCTAACTTGCAAATATAACACTATTTCATTAGAAATTATTCTTTGAAGTAGTTTTTCTTCTGTCGTCGAATGTTTTCAATATTCAAAAGATATTTAGCTTTCAGTCGAAATAATGTAATTTATGTTGATTCGTATTGTTTCCATAAAAGTTTGGTGAAAAATCAAAGCTCTGTTCAATTCTGTTCTTTTCATTCTTTTCTATATTTTTTTTTACTAATTAGACAATTATGAACGTTATTATTTTAAAAACTATATTGAATCGTACGTCAGTTGTTGGTATATGCAGTTCCGTAAATTAGCACGGTTTAAGTTATATCAGAACTTTAAGAAATCCACAAATTTTTTTATTTCTTGGTACACTTTGAGTAAAATGGAAGCAAGAAGCCTTTACCCTATACACTTAAAATTATATTATTGTATTGTTTATAAAGTCAAGAATACCTACATATGTGATAATAAATTGTCATACTTTGGAAAATCTGATTTATTTGCCTCTAAAGTAGAAGAAATTGAAAAGTTTACTGTTTTTCCCTATATGTTCAATATAAGCGACGGTGATATTTTTAAAACAAAATTGGAAGCAAGAAGATGTTCAGTTAGAATAAATATTTTCACATTAAATTGAAGAGAAGAAATTGAAGTTTTCTGTCATATCTGGTAAAATATTCACAAACCAAAAGACATATTAGAAATTAATCATTACAAATAAATTTCCTATATAATCTATTGCTCAAAGTAATGTCAATAGGGAAACCAATATTGAGTATCGGATAATTTTCAAGGGGGACAACCTACTATAATAAGCCAGTCAAATATAATAAAAGCTGGGGATGCTCGCTACGGCCATGTATAGTGTAATTATTCGTGATATTAAAAAAATAGCGGAAAATAGTGCCTAAGTTCGGTTTTGCCTTTTAAGATGGTGACTCTAAACATATTCTTTTTTCTCATAATTTTGGCAGAAAAACAGGGAGGCACTGGCCTCCCTGTGCCTTAGTGTAGCTACGGGCCTGACAATATCCCTAAATCCATATGATCAAAAGTATTAATGTAACGGAACATTGGCGAAGAAGGGTTAGACATCGGCCTGAAATACGGAGTAGGCCGAAAACTAGCGAACAGTCTCGACAGCCGATTTACCTGGCCAAACGTATTATCGGCTTTTGTGGTGATTTTCACGATGGGTCTAATTTTCCCATATGTTTGTTGGTAGAATATCAAGTTCACATGATTTTGTCTGTAGTTGGTTTATAAGTTTTCTAACTTCTTCATTGCTCAGATCTTTAAAACTGTCAAAACAAGGAATATCTTTTTCGCATGGTTTAAACTTATCGAAATGTTTCAACGATTCTCGAACTTTTTTCGATTTTATTCATGAAATGATCTGCAAATTTCTCAGCCAGTGTAGTGTCATGTCCAGTTGGCATAGGGTTCTCAGACCTAGTGCCTGTTGTCTCAGATACAAATCTATAAAGCTTTTTCGAGTCACCTTTTGCATTAAGAACTTTTTCACTCAGAGATGATTTTTTCTCATGTTTAAGTTCTTTTTCGTAGTTTTTACGTGCTGTTTTGAAGGCTTCATGCAGATGTGATTGTCTATATTTCTTCCACAAACGTTCAGATTTGCGAGCCACTCTTTTAAGGTGAAGAAGTTTTTCTGTGAACCAGGGTTTTGGAGCGCGATGGATGATTGTTTTTTCTATAAATGGTGCGTGTGAGTTCATAATCTTTTCTACTGCTGTCTGAAATTCTTCAACAAAAAGGTCGACATTATCACTTTCGACTGTCATTTTTCTCAGATCGCTTGAAAATGTATTTGTATCCATGTCTTTGAAATTTCTAAAGAGCACCACCTCACTTGTTATATTTTCCTTTCTAACATTTGTCACAATTTTGACTGCACAGTGATCAGAAATATATGGACCCTGTTCACAAGAAACTACTTCAACACCATTTACGACTTCCGTAAGGACCAAATCAAGAATGTTACCACCAGTGTGTGTACTAAATTGTACATGTTGTTGTAAACCCATGGCGTACAAAGAATTATTGAATTCTGTTACTGCATTTGTGTCATCGCGGATGTAAAGATTAAAGTCACTCATGACCATTACATTTGAGTACTGTGATAGAACTCCCTCCATATATTGAAAGAAGTCTGTGGCGAACTGGGAACAAGTAGATAAAGACGGAGGCCTGTAAATTCCAACTACATGCATGGTAATGTTCTTGAAAATCAACTGCCAAATACCATATTCAAAACTGTGAGAATTTCCTGCCGAAAGTTTGCGCATGTTTACAGCAGATCTACACGTCAGTGCAACACCACCACCCACCCTATTTTGCCTGTTCGTAACACTCAGTTTGTAGCCATTTTGATTGAGATCAGACGTTTCATATTTGTGTTGTTTGTCGTCCGAAAACCAAGTCTCTGTAAGAAGAGCAAAATCTATCTTTTCCTCGCGTAATAATTGACCAATAAGAACATCCTTGTTTACTGCCGAGCGACAATTTAGCGTCAAACATGTAAGCTGTTCATTTTGCCCATTCAATTTATTTCCATTTTTCTTAGGGTATATAAGGTTGCTTACTTTACACCTCTGAAAACCACTGGTTTACCGTAACCACTTTTGCTATTGTTCAAGGATTGTGCCTTCAGGCGACCAGCTCTTTTTCCTCTGTACTGTTTCAATATTCTCAAATCTTTTAACCTTGATAACACAATAGGATTAAGTCTACATCTTGTTGATTGTCCAATTTTGTGTAAGAAATTGCTGTCATACATAATAAAATCCATGATTGAAAACTACAATGGTGAACGAAAGTTCACAAAGTGTTTATCAATAATAAATATTTCAACTTTATATATGTGATTGTTTCTGATGCTGATTCTGGATCAACTCATGCAGCAATCCAAAATATAATGACACAAACACATCAAGCACACATTCACAAAACTACACTCCAAAAATCACGTCTCTACTCCCACTATTAACGACAACAAAATTAAATCAAATCAGAGCTCAAAAAGTGCAGCCTAACAATATGGCGCATATACAATAATTATACGCTGTTAGCGCTTGTGCCATTTTGGAAAGGATTCTTTTCATACACGTACTAACATATAAATCACCTTCCATCAGTACTGTACTATCAGTACTATCAGTACTTTGATTATTGATCATTACCGGTTTTGAAACTATAAGATTACGTTTTTCCGTTTGTTTGTCCGTCCGTATGTAATCGAGCGATAGACTGTCTCACAACTATTTCGTATCTATCCGCTGTACAATGTAGTTCAATGCGGAATGATTTACCACCTCAGACATCATTATCGTTACAGACCGGTAAATTTGGCCTACTCTATCACCACCGGACTTAATAAACTTACAAGTACTCATGTCCAGTAAAAAAATGTTCAACATACTTTGAATATATACCAATGGCGAAGTAATTTACTACGAATAACTATCGATTGCATGCCTTTACTTAACATGTTTTTACTTTACAGGGGGTTTGATTGCATAAATGTATATGTATCACCAAAACGCAGTATCCTATTGATAATATGGTTAGCCGATACAAATCCTATATGTATTAGGTTTCTAACTATCAAAGCGCTGTTAGCGCTTGTGTTTCTAGCTATCAAAGCGCTGTTAGCGCTTGTGCCATTTTGGAAAGGATTCTTTTCATACACGTACTAACATATAAATCACCTTCCATCAGTACTGTACTATCAGTACTATCAGTACTTTGATTATTGATCATTACCGGTTTTGAAACTATAAGATTACGTTTTTCCGTTTGTCCGTCCGTAATTCAGTCCTTTGACACTGTCATGTCTGGTAAATTATTCTGCCATTCTGGTACAAATGATCCCCATAATGAGACGAAGTGCCATGCGCAACATTCGAAACCCTAGTTAAAAGGTCAAGGTTAAACGTTAACATGGTATTAACAGGGCCTGTTTAACGATTTACCTAGTCAATTACTCCGCCATACTTTACTTGGCATAAATGTTTCCTTTAATGGGATAACATCTCAGGGGCAACATCCAGAACCCCGACTGAAAGATCAAGGTAACATCGGAGGTAAAGGGTGTTTTTCCCTGTCCACATTAATCTTACTTGCGACAGGAGGTGAATGTGTCATGCGCAATTTCCAGACAATGTCACACTTAGCTGTAAGATATTTTAGGTCCTTTTCGCATAATTAGCATTGCAATACACACATTGATAGTCAAATAACATAGCGCGAACATTTTATCATTACCAGATTATGTTTCACAACACCCTGACCGCTAGCCCAAAGGTAAAGGCCCCACTTGGAGGTCAAATGTTAAAAGTGACTGTTTTGTGTCCGCTCCATAACTGTGCCATCCATCGAGGTATTTCAATATTACTTGTACAAATATTCTCAGTGATGAGATGATGTCTCATGTGGAACTCCCCTTCGGTCAAAGGTAAATGTCTTTCTTGTAAGTTTGTTTGGTGTCTTCTGAACAGCTGCAATCCATCAACGTATTTTATTATTACATTTTACTTTGCACAATTGCTCCCGTTAATGAGCGAGAGCAAGACAGTCACTGTTTTTTTCTCTCTCAATCAGCAAAATATTACAATGCATACAATTTTAGAGGAGACGTATCTGTATATGGACTGTGAAGGAGAATAAAGTAGACGGCTCTTATATCAGAAATTAGGTACGGAATTGAGAAACAGTATGATATCCACGTAAATGCGTTTCTTAGCGGCCCATTTTGAACTGTGTTACATGAGGGTTTTGACCTATTAATATTTAGTAATACTGAAACCCTATTAATACTACAAAAATATGGCTGCTTTATCTTAATAAGTAACCCCTTGTACCTAGTGTTTCAATTCGGTGAGTTATGCTCATATGTAAGGAAAAATCTCCTTCCTCTGCCGCATTGCAAGGCCGAAGTGTTTGGATAAATGGGAAATCCCTGAAATAAACGAACACATGTGCCACAAAACAGACTCACAACCTATTTGGTAAATAATATTAGGTTATTTAACATTGTTCTGTACAATACGGAGATATATTTGGACGAGTACCCAGCTGAGAAAACCATATTGGACGAGCCGCTAGGCGAGTTCAATATGGTTTTCTCAGCTGGGTACGAGTCCAAATATATCTCGTATTGTACAGTACAATGTTAAATAACCTTTTTATTCTATATCTATTTTATCTTACTATAATAATAGTTTAAATTAAAGATGTTTTACTGAATATTGTATTCCTGCCTTTTCTAGTTTTTCCCAGCTTGGTATAAATGCAAATACATATTATACAGAACAATGTTAGACCTTAAATAACCTTTTTATTCTATATTTATTTCACTTCATACGTTATATACGTAATTCATTGGATGTTGTTTTTTCTCTGCGTATCATCATTTAAAACGTATATGGTGCAACCTCCCTACAACAGCCATTTGGCGATTTGGGTGGTAATAATACTTGGCTGAGATATTATGCCCACAAACATTGTCAGCAAGTTTGGTGAAGATCGGATGAAAACTGTTCGACTTAAAAGAGCGGACAAGGCTAAATTCCCCGTTTTTCGAGTAATTCAAGGACTATAATCAAAGAGTGCCTGGTACAATTTGTCTGGTTATCGAAATTGGCCGAGATGTAATGCCCACAAACATTGTCAGCAAGTTTGGTGAAGATCCGACGAAAACTGAATTATAGAGCAGACATGTTTTGGATGCTGACCGCCCGTCCGCTGCCATTCATAATCTTCTCCATTTTGTTTCTTAACTGTTAAATAAAAACTGGTGAGGTAGCTATTCAGACAGTCAGGGCTGATACTAAGTTCTAGGTTTCGTCCGGACGGCTTATTTTAGCGACTTTTCAAATATTCCAACATCTGATGATCCTTTTTACTGTATTTCTAAGTTTTTGATTATTAACGAACGATTTAATATCTAAATCAGATAGCATTGTTATCCCTTGAATCGTTTTTGTGTGTTGTAAACAAAAAAAAAAAACTCAAATTAAATCCAGATTTCAAGACGCATAATCAATCTCTGTACATAGAGCGCCTACTTCATCCAATTTACATTCGGAACATTTTCACACGTTTCGTGCTTTATCGTATTTTTAACATGGAACTGTTGAACCGTTCAAATACAGAAAATACAGGATTTTTTGTACGCGCGTGCGTCCAAATACAGAAAATACAGGATTTTTGTACGCACGTGCATCCAAATACCATAATATATTGTACGGTCACGTGTTGCAAATGAACGTTCGCGATTGGATAGATAAAATAGGTATAGAATAAATGGTAGAGTATCATTCAATCATAGTTACAATGTAGGAATAATACACGCTTTTTTGCGTATTAGCGTCTGCAGAAGCCCGCGGGATTGTTTGTGACCGAGACCGAAGGTCAAAATCAAAGACAGAGGTCAAAGATTTAAGACCAGTCTATATCTTTTCCATACATACATGTATGGATATTTTAATAACTTAGCATGATATCTATATAACTTGGCATAAACATTTAACATAACATCCTGATGTGTCATTTTGACTTGTAATACGAGGTGAATTCAGGTAATTTTGAGACTGACGCGCTTCCGTAGAAACCATTACAGATACAGGCATAATCTTTAAGAATTTCTGGGTGGTTTCAGTAGCCATTACATTGGAAATGTCAACACAGTTGGTTTTATTAATGATGAGTTACAAGCGTCTTAACACACACACTTACACTGTAAGCATGCTGGCTCAATGTAGGAAGAAAATTAGGTCCTACAAAAAGATGCGTTTTTCTCTGAATGTACCAGCCAAACAGATTCTGGAGGAGTAAAAAACTGTTCATGGTGATTCTTCCCCATTCAAAACCACTGTTTATATGTGGGTGGGGATATCTAAGAAGGGAGAATTTAGAGTCCATGATCTACCTTGTGTAGGGCGCCTTGTTAACATTGCTGCTGTAGCAGCAGTCATAATGTTCTCAAATAGCTGCATCAGTGGCAATTTCATCGGGAAGGATTCATGAAATTCTTACTAAACAATTGAAATTATCGTGATATCGAATTTCATCAGCATGATTTCAACTTTCGCCATGATTAAAGTTGGAGCCGCGATAATGAAAGTCAAAAACACGACGGTAAAAGTTGAAACTACGATAAAGAAAGTCGAAACAACGTCGGTGAATGTCGAAAGTACTAGGATGAAAGACGAAAGTCGTGAAAGTGGAAACAGCGATGGCAAAAGCCGAAACTATCATGATGAAAGCCGAAACTACGATGAAGAAAACACGAAACCACGATGAAGAAAACACGAAACCACGATGGTGAAAAAGGCGAAATTATATCATAAAATTATCGAAGTTTCGTTTTATTTTCGACTTTCATCACCGTAGTTTTGAGTTTTCACCGTCGCAATTTCGATTTTCACCATCGTATATATATATATATATATATATATATATTATATTTATTTATTTATATATAGTTTCGACTCTGATCATTTTAGGTTCCCGATTTCAACTATCGCTGTATGGTGTTCTGAAAATATTTACTTGATGATCCGAACGGAACACCATAAAAACGGATCACACGTTTGGTTCATGTTTCTGCAAGTGTTTTGCAATAAGTGTTTTGTTTCTTTTCTGATATATAGCACGAAATGTATTTTAGTGCATGAATGAATGAAAAGAATGTCCTAGATGTTTGATACCATGTTGTAAATCATTTTACGCTTTATCTCTGAAAGGTAATTTGATCTTGATTAAATGTGCTGTGTCTTCTTCGTTTGAAATATCAAGTAGGATCAAATTATTTTTCTGGTGTTATATTTATAAACCCTGCCAAATAACGCATACACCGAATAAAACCCTGAATGATTGCGTACATGTGCACTTACATATTTCATTCATAAATAACAAAGTTATCGCCGTTTTTCGAGTTTTAATGCTATATCTGTCATGCTAAAGAACGTGCATGAATACAAAAATGACAAAGGAGTTCACTAATGTGTGAACGTCTCATATTGGAATTATAAAAGGCACGATTGCCGCCAAACAAGGTTCGAGTGTATCATTATTTTTTTCATTTGCAGGTCATGTTAAGTTAGTTCAGTGATGGAACTAATTGAAACTGGTTTTGGATACAGTGATATATGTTGGCTCGCTTGCGGTCTAATAGCAGGTTGTACCGCACTTCTACCACCAGTGTACATCATCCTTCATCTCGTGCGTTTAGTGTGGGAGTATTACGTCACTTCCTGTCTTAACATTGAAGGATGTCAGGGTTTGAGCCTTCCGCCAGGCACAATGGGGTACCCTTTCGTAGGAGAGTCCGTCGAATTCCTTAGAAAGGTAAATTGTCTTTTAGATGCTCTCTTAAAGGAATCTATATAGTGCCTTAGGCAATTATTTTTGGTAATTGTTCAAACGTATACCGCCAGAAAAATTAAAGTGGGAAAAGACATTGTCATATCAACTTTTTTCTCTTTTCTTTTTCGATTTTTTACATATAAATTAAAGGATCTGAGATATCCTTAAAACAGCGAATGATGTCGACTTTGCTCATGTGGCAAATGAAATTTACATGTTTCCTCTAATTGGAGATGATTTCAAAATCTGCAAATTGTTGCATTCACTTACGCTCTTGTTTTCCATTGAAATCAACAGAAGCCGGCTAAATGTGGGCATAATTTAGGACAACTTTTTGTTGATAAAAGTGCAAAGTAAGAAATGGTTTTTGCTGAGATGATCATGTGCACTTACTATTCTCGCTTTTTATATGCACTTTTATTGTTTAAATTGATGACCCTCTCTGACTCATGGTTTTCTGGAGATTTTGGAAACTTTTATCAGAGCGAGGTTACAGATAGGAATTCATTGGCATTTTAGCGCAGTATTTTAATCTTTTATATAGGAAGCATAGCAGTAAAAATTAAAAAAAAAATATATATATAATAAGTTTTTTTAAATATACGTCTGCGTGTATAAGGCACTTGAAACAATTAAATCACCTTCTGTGTTGCCGTGCGACTGCTATAAGCCGTTTAATACAGATGGTTTATGTCAGAACAATCCTTTGTTGAACGAATCAATGTTGAGAAAAAGAATCTGCAAAGTGATGAACAGTTTAAGGTATTTCAAAATAGCAGCTATTTTTGTTGCCATACTAACGTAAACTAAGAGGACCACATTGGCCCTATAAGTCGCTCACTTGAACTTGACTATTTTACCTGGAATATTATTTATAACACGCTGCCCACGAATGGTAACAATTGTGTTCAGTATAACAAATAAAGCAGTTTAAATGCCTGTTTTGAACAATTTTGAAAGAAGACCTTACAAGAATGCTACTGACCAAGTTTCGTAAAGACCAACCAAGCAATTCAATAAAACCTTCTGATACTACAGACAAACTTTGATGAAGATCCGGCAAGCGGTTCACGAGACGAACACGTTTAAAGGTACTTCTGTTTTTAGCTTCAGCGGTCCTAACACGGGATTGAACGCCCCCATTTGAACACATTAGCCGGGGAGAGGACCTTAATAATGATGTTACAGACCAAGTTACATGAAGATCCAAGCTAAGTGAAAGCTCTGTTAAAATTGCCAATATAGTGATGCTATGGACTAAGTTTAATGGAGATCCCTCAAAAGGTTCTTTGTCTCTACGTTAGCTCTAGCGGTCCCTACAACGGGCAAAGTGTCCCCCGTCCATTTGAATAACCTTGCCAGTATGCTGCAGACCAAGTTGGTATAATACTATATAGTATGTTTATGTAAATTACTGATGACTGACGATGGACGCCGGACCATCCACCAACTCAGCAGCTCTCACTGAACCTTTCGGAAAAACAACGATTTTTTAAACAGTATTTCCGTTTTAGACATTTTTGAGTCGTGCTTTAAAAATAGTTATCCCTCGTATCACAGATGCGATGTTCTCAGACCCTTCTGTTCCAGCTTCGAAAAAAACAACAACAGTATAAATACTCTACCTTAAACGGGCCATAGTCTGTCCGTTTGTTCGACCAATCGGTATCATGACCGGTCCATTTCCAATTAAAAGTTATCTATGAAGCGCTATTCTTTCTGATTTAACAAACACCTTATTAACATTTTTCAGAGATGTACTTTCTATCAAGAGAAAGTGGAAAAGTACGGTTGCATATACAAAACCCACCTCCTTGGACGACCCACCATTAGAGTTATTGGAGCTGAGAACGTGAAAAAAATTCTGATGGGTGAAAACAGTCTGGTCACTAGTAACTGGCCAAAAAGTGCGCGGATTCTGTTAGGAGCGGGATCAGTATCTCAGTCAGCTGGCATCGTGCACAGAGTGCGCAGGAAACATATGCTACGTGCTTTCAGGTAATCGATCTGATGGTGATTCCAGACGGATGTTTTGATTATTTCATTGCATGACTGAATTAAGGGTGTTTACATCGAACCACTTGCCCCCGACCCGAGTTCAAACATTCCTTAAAAGGAAGCCGATCGTTCTTTTCAAATGCCAATCTCTTCAGAGCGGAAACTTGCATTCCTGAAAAGGTTATGAAGCAGGTGTCTCTTATAAATAGATCCTAGTTTCACCATATTTTAATAGCATATGAGTGCTTAAACTGGGGCCAAGGGTGCCCTATTTTACCCATGGAATGCATTTTACATAAACTAAGCTTATATTCGTATGTCCTTCAAAACGAAAGAAGAGTGACCTGTTTCCGAAATGCGACATATAAGGATACCAGAGTACAGATGACATTGGTATATAACCAAAAGAGAAAAATATAACTTAACCAGAATTTTTTTTTTCATGTTTTCACGAACTTTGTTGTATAAGGATAGAGTTTATTGCCTTGCTATAACAGGTAGCAGTACACGTGCACTCTTACACTGCATCCTTCTACGTATACTAAATGATTAACTAATCAATGTTAATTTTATGTACGCCATTTCAATGAATCATGATCAAAATGACGTTTAAACAATTGCCGATAGAAATGTATCCGCATGACACCTAAAACTGTTGTAAAATTTGGACTTATTTTTTTAAACAAAACTGATGGGGTTTAGGAAATAGACAAAAGACAAGATACTTATTTCATTATGTTAGAAGTTAAAAATATAATATAATGTGTTAATAAGATATTCATGTAACAAAATAATTTTGTTCTTTTGTGAAGTCTGAATAGGGAAACGAAATATTTATTTGCCCATTTACAAGTAATAGCCAAAGAGTTATGACCCTTTTTCAAAATGATTTTGAACAGAAAGTTGAAAATATTATTAAAGATGAAAATGGAAATATTTCCTATGGTAAAGAACTTCTTAACACAAAAGATATTTTATCTTATCAGAAAGAATACTTAGGCAACTTATACAAAAAAAAAAAAAAAAAAAAAAATCAGAGGAATGTATCGTTAACTGAAAGATTTGGCGAAAACAAGTTTAAACTTTCGGATGCATAATCGCAGAAGCTAGAAGGAGAAATCACACTTGAAGAACTCACTACGGCAGTAACAGGTATAAGAAGTCCATGTTTAAACGGATACGCTGTAGAGTTTAAAGACATTGCACATTTTATCTTGCGGTCAACTAATTTTGGGTATAATATTGACAGATTTTCAGTAACATAAAAACTGGGTGTTATTACTAGTTTACATAAAAAAAAGGAAAAAAAATACAATGTGAAAATAGACATCTTCTGAACACTTGGAGACCAATATCTTTTTTATATGTCATTTCGACCGCCTTGAAATGTTTAAGACAGAATAGTCAAGACTATTACAACAATTTTAACACTACCATACTAACTTACAGATAGCCAACGAAGAATGTTCGTGTTGTAAAATATAAATGAGCCGCGCCATGAGTAAACCAACATAGTGGCTTTGCGACCAGCATGGATCCATGCTGTTCGCTAACAGTTTCTCTAATTCCAATAGGCTTTGAAAGCGAACAGCATGGATCCTGACCAGATGCGCAGGCTGGTCTGGATCCATGCTGGTCGCAAACCCACTATGTTGGTTTTCTCACGGCACGGCTCAAATATTATTTAGACACGTTTCACATTGTTGTAAGCATTTGAAGTTCAGATCTGAAACCCTAAAATTGAATTATGTATTTTAGTAAGAAAACTGTCACGTTTTATAATTCGAACACAATTTTTTTTTTATCTACAAATGACACTGCAACTTATTATCGCATGACAGTAACTAAACCCTAACATCCATAAAAAACGCGCTTTAATTTACTTATGATGTAAAGTTTTATGTATTTTGATAGCAGTTTCCCAGGATAATGTTTCGTAGTTAAGTAAAATTTTTGCAGTTACTTATAGTAACTGACACTTTTATACAGTAAACATCCTTCATATATTTCAAGATAGTTTTTATAGCTTACATTACTGGACCGGAATCTGTTCACAACAAACATCAATGTTCAGGTATGTAGCTGGGTATATGACCTTTCTTGCTTTCAGTTTCCGATAATAAAAACTAAATAAAAGCTACAAAGCCCAAATCCAAAATAAGCCTTGAAGGCAGAGGGAATTAGAAGTTAGGGCGAAACGAAGATTAGAAAATTGCCACATTTTGCACACTGTAAATTAAAATACTACCGTCAATTGTACAGTGATCGTTGTACCTCATTTGGTAGTTGTTAAGAATTTTTTATTGTTCAGAATGGAAAGTTCTCCGTGTTGGCTCTAACACAATACGGGAGCTTATTTGAGACCAGTAGAAGTTCGTGAGAATTTGAATTTTTTATCTATGACAGAAACATTATGGATCTATCTAAAATCATAAACATTGTAACATTCTAACATTATAACACAATAATACCTTTATAAATTTGTATTCGTATAAAATATTCGTACATTTCTTTAACAAAACATGTATGGCAGTTATAACATTAAATATGCACAACAGTAGTCAGTCAGACGGTACTATGAAAGTGTTAGTGTCAGGAGACTGAACATGTTTGACTGGAAGGTGTTTGCTAATATTTGTTTAAAGTTATACTCTTGGATAATGATGATTATGACTCTAAACGTAGTTTGGAACCGGATAATCGGGATTAACAACTGGATCACGAGATTGTAGCATAGTTTCTCCTCGGACATACATGTGTCACATGTGTTTCTCAGATCTTTGTTAAGACTGCTGCTATGGTTCTATCATAAAAATCTCATGTCAAGTAATAATGGGGCCGTCTTATCAATATCGTAACTTTACGAGAAACTTGCGAGGTCCATTTCTCATAAGTTCCGATTTACGAGAATATTTATGATTCTCGCAAACCGTCTTATCAACGTCCTCGTAAGTCCGCATATCGCAATCCTCGTAACTTTCTCGTAACTTTCTCGTAACTTTCTCGTAACTGGTTAAACACAGTGACGCAGTCTACATTTTTTTAACGTCGTGTAAATAAAACGGGCACTTGCTTAGTAACAAAACAACCGGCATAATCTAAACATAAACATGTAATAAAATTTATGAATCTTATTTAATAAGCATGTTTTATATAAGTTTTCTTCGGCGGAGAGATAAATGTTTAAAATAAATGTGTTCCAAAACAAAAACAAAAATATTCGCACCGGAAAACTTGTTAGTTGAGATGATGTTCAAGTGTTCATATTTCGTCTGTTTGAATTCGGACTGGTAAAAAAGCAATTTTTATGCGTACATCATATTCAGAAGATCTGACGTTGTGTAAAATGAACAAAGCACAGGGTGTAGTTCTCACCTGGGATAAACATGTCACTTTTTTCAAAACTAGTAGGAAGTAATTGTACGGATGTGTAGCCTATATTGATCGTCGATGTGTTTTCTGATCGTCCGAGAATTGGTTTATCGTGCGCAAATGATAAAGCATGTTTCATTTTTAAATGATCTGATAATATTTAAAGTAGATATATTTTACAATGATTGATGCTACCATAGAAATTTACAAACAATTTGAAAAATCGTGATTTGTGCGAGTCTGGATTGTGCGTTGGTGTATAATCTGAAATACATTTTCATCTTAATCACAGCCATTTGTATATATTTGTGTAACCACAAGGCATTAAGTCATCTTTTTATCAAACAAACTATAATAATTTCATAGCCTTCATTTTACTAATGTCATAGCAATTCCCGGCGTCGGTTCGTTACTCTCTTTCTTATTCGTAGATCTTATATAAAAAGCCTCACATAAACATGACATAGGCCTAATACAAAATTGCACAAACAATAACTCACGCATTGTGTAAAGAAATACAAAATACAATATCAACAATATATCTAAATATCTTTTACCACAACTGAAGTGAATTAAATAATTCAAAATGATTTGAATTTGAAGTAGGCCTAATAGGCCTAGTATATGTAAGATTTACCATCTTACAATTAGGGGTAGAAATAAAATCTGGAAATTAGATCCCTGGAAAGTAGATCGTAGGAGTAGAAAGACTGTTCTGAGGGCCGAAGGAATTAGGCGGTGAAAAGTGCAAAGGGATTTTTTAAAAAAAACAGACCAATGTATTTCTTTCTCTCATTCAATCTCTCATTCAGACACGACGATTGGACATATTAAAAAGAAAAAAAAAACAAACATGACAAGTGTGCACAAAGACTGCATGGACAAACACAAGGATGAATTGCCTCTGGAACCTACGTTAATATCTGTGATATTATGTACATTACCGTGGATCTCCGATTCAATAAAATAGCAGACGATACAAACATAACCCTCGGGAACCTCCGTTAATATTCGTGATATAACGTACATTACCGAGGATCCCCGATTCAATGAAAACGAAAGAATAGGCGAGCGGATCAGGCGACGCTCAAACCCCTAAAGCTTACTGGGTATCGTTTTGAAATGTTAAAATAAAGATATAAGTCATCAGTTACGATATTTTTGGTTTACTCCGAGCTACAGTAAAATGCTAATGTTTGTATTGTGAATTTGGATGACGAAAACGGCCATGTATTATGAAAATTTAAAATCATCACCAAATTTCTTTCTTAATTTTTCACGGGAATGATACCTCCAGATCTTTCTAGAAAACTCACTACTCTCACTCAAAATCTTGGAGCCATCATTACCCTCACCCGCCTTATACTTCCTTTACATACGTGTATTCCCTAACTAAATCTCAGTTTTTCAACGGTCTAAATCCGGAAACGCGCCTTTTGTGAAAATTAACTTTCATTTCCAAGTAATAATGTTTATTTCAGACAGAACTGTTATGTGAAAATGATACAAAACAAGACATTTAAAACTGACTGCTGAACTGAGACCTATGCATGTATCATTGAAGACTTTATATAAAATTTATATATGTGCCATGAAAGAATGTATAAAAGTATGGTTCCTTGTTACGGTCTGAGTATAGTATTCTGGATATTGATAAGTGTCACGCAGACGAATTGTTATCATTTGTGTAAGAAATAAAAAAAACTATTGATGTGTATAGGCGGTCAGGAACATACCCTGAACATAACTTGAGGCAATTTTCGGACATTTGGGAAAACCATAGGACAGGCAATGGAGCTGATGTACAATCTTAAAAACAGTACGATTTTTTTAACATAACCTGAAATGATTTTGGCCCTATTAAATGCCCTATAAACTACAAAGGATACACCATTGAAAAAGATCCGATCTATCACGGCCCAATTTGCAAGATTTTCAAGTCCCTCTGGGTAATACATATGAGCCGCGCCATGAGGAAACCGACATGATAGTGACTTTGCGACCAGCATGGATCCGGCCAGCCTGCGCATACACGCAGTCTAGTCAGGATCCCTGCTGTTCGCTTTCAAAGCCTATTGGAATTAGAGAAACTGTTAGCGAACAGCATGGATCTATGTTGGTTTTCTCATGGCGCGGCTCATATATGCTTAAAATAACTATGAATATGTAGAAATATACACAAGATAATGTACGGTACCATGTTTCCATGCATTGCGTTGCACCAGTTGCTTGGTAACATTAATGAATGGTGTCTCCGAGTGGTAAAGGTCGCTGACTTCGAATCACTTGCCTCGCTGTGGGTTCGAAACATCACGTGAGGATGTTGTCAGTATGGCTTACGGGAGGTCAGTATTTATAAGTGTCCACCCGTTCTTAAAAGAATGCCCGGATGGGCACCTGTGATTAATTATTGCATGTGCTATTCAGAATTTTTCTGACAGATATACCTATCTTACTCTGTCGAAATACTTGAAGTTGACAGGACAGGTGTACAGAAACAGTGTGCTAGTTTCTATGATTTCAACTAGTGACGTATATTTTGCTCGCAGATGAACAGTTTGTAACTTGAATTCATCAAAACAATAAACATAAAGTAGAAACTGTGACATTAGTTGTAAACGTGTATTTTTGCGATTTGATCTACTTTTTGATCCAAATTTCAGACTTGGTCGCGATTTTACGAAAATAATCATTCCGGCCTTGTTTCGTACAGATCATGACGAAATGACACTTATGGCTGTTTCTTTCCTAACCTAGTGATAACAAAAAAACTTCCCATACTTCAATACAGGTTCAAACCCCGGCTTAGTATGTAAATCATATGAATGAGCATCTTTTTCACTTTGACTTCGACTCATCAACAGCAAAAACCTCAAGTGTCATATGTTGAAAATAGAAAATATGTCTGTGAAGTTAGGTTTTTGTTGTTGTTTAATTCACACCGACAATTATAGGTCATATGGCGATTTTCCAGCTTTGATAGTGAATGAAGACCCCAGGTGCCCCTCCGTGCATTATTTCATCATAAGCGGGCACCGACCTTCCGTAAGCCAGCTGGATAGCTTCCTTACATGAAGAATTCAACACCCCGGGTGAGGCTCGAACCCACGTCGGTTAGGGGTAAGTGATTTGAAGTCAGCGACCTTAACCCCTCGGCCACGGAGGCCCCCTGTGAATTAGAGTAGGAGCAAGTGTTCTATAGTTATTAAGAAGAAACTTTTCAGTCTAAGGATCAGTGACCCTGACCGACATACTGACAGGTAAAAAGTATAGGTCATTTACATTCAATTTTCCAAGGACGTTTAAAGGCTGTAGGCTAAAGGGTTCTTCAGATATTGGCCGGAGAACATTTTCAGTCTAGAGATCACCATGACCTTCAAACAACTGACCCGTAATGATCATTTGATGACGACAGGATATCATATTGTAGTTCTAAATCTGTCAGCTGCAGCACTCTTCAAGTATACAGCAGACAAAGTTTTCAGTCTCAACGTCCTTGTGACAATAGAAGTCTACTTACCACAGACAATTCTATAAAGCTTAGCGTCAGTAGGCCAACGCACCCTTGAAATATTGGTCGGAAACTGTTTACAGTCTCAAAATTACTATGAACGTTATTCCACCGATCCCAACAACAGTAAGGGTCATCTGCTGTCTACAGGTAATAGTCCCATGAAGTTTGACTACTGTAGGCACAAGTATTATCTAGTTATTGACCAGACAAGGCAATCTTAAAGACAGCTGTCCGCCGCCGCTGTTATAGATAGTGAAAGGGCTGATGGTAATGGGTGGAAGCACTGACGTTGTTAATTATATGACAACATCTATGAATTTGAAAATTCTTCAAGGGGTTTAGAAGATACATAGCAGACCCAAAATGAAGGCTCAAACCTTTGACCTTGAGTTGTGACCTTGACCTTGAGCCAACATGGCTGACTCATAAGTTCTTACAATTGTCTTGATGAGGTGATCAATTGACCAAAGTTTCATGAAAATAATTCAAGGGGTTTGAGAGATACAGAGCTCAAACCTTTGACACTGAGCCAACACGGCTGACTCGCGAGGTCTGCATATTGTCTTGATGAGATGACCATTTGACCCAAGTTTCATGAAAGTCCTTCAAGGGGTTAAGGAGATACAGAGCAGACACGGTTGACTCATAAGTTCTGCACATTGTTTCAATGTGATCATTTGACCAAAGTTTCATGAAAATCCTTGGAGGGGTTTAGGATATATACTTGGCGATAGAAATGTTACGGACGAACGTCAGGACAGAGACCATTCCTATTAAAACGATGCCGACAGACCAACAATGAGCAAAACAATTCACCACATATTCTTCAAAGTTGGGCATAAATATGACCTTTTGACATCTCTCTATACGAGATTCAGAGACACAAAAGCATTTGGCTTGTGAATAATGGCCTTAGAGCTTGACCTTTCAGCTATTGACCAATCCTCCTGTTACAGCGTTTATATTTAGTCATTTTAAACTGAACTTCACGGCATACATTTATGTCTGTAATCAATCAATTAACACTATGGTTAAGTGGTAGCTTAAAAATACAAGAAGTTGTCTGTGCTTTTCAAATTGTATTTCCATTTAGAACTTTATAATAAATTTTCAAAAATCACAGCTTGGCTTTCAGTTCTGTAAACACCATGACCAATCTTTGATGGATACCTGAAAAAAAAAAGAAATCAGTCAAGATACACGTATTCATAAGAGCTGTTTGAAGAACGTGTATGCCCCCATGATGGGTTGTTCCTCTGATCTGTATGACCTTGACCTACTTATCCCCAAAACATTTGGGATCATCTACTTCTTAAGCCTAATCATACCATGTATGGTAACTGTAAGAGCAATTGAGTACACCAGCTAATGTGACGGACGAATTAAGAAGGTCCAAGACCTTCACCATATGACAGGGAATATATCTATGACACACAGAATCATGAATAATAATATTTGTGATCAGTATAAAAGCATAAAACAGATAATGTGCCCTCATTTGAACAAATTTGAGAGATGACCTTACAATGATGCTATAGATCAATTTTAATGAATACTTGAGTTGTCACAGGAGTGACGAATTATACCCCCACAATAAGTCCTTGTCACAGAACTAAGCCAATGTCGACAGTGAACATGCTTGAGCTTTGACCTACTGACCTCAAAATCAATAGAGGTAATTTGCTGGTCATGATCAACCTCCCTATGAAGTTTCATGATCCTCGGCCGAAGCGTTCTCAAGTTATTGTCTGGAAAAGGTTTAAATGTTTCGGGTCACTCTGCCCTTTGACCTTTGGAACTCAAAATCAATACAAATCATCTGCTGGTAATAACCAACCTCCCTATTAAGTTTCGTGATCCTAGTCCCAAGCCTTCTGAAGTTATTGTCTGAAAACTGTTTAAATGTTCCGGGTCACTGTGACCTTGACCTGTGACCTACTGACCTCAAAATCAGTAGGGGTCATCTGCTGGTCATAACCAACCTCCCTATAATTTTCATTAACCTAGACCCAAGTGTTCTCAAGTTTTCATCTGGAAACCGTTTAACTGTTTGTGTTATTGTGACCTTGACCTTTGACCTACTAGCGTCAAAGTCAAACTTGACCTGTATTTTATCATGTTACATGTGTGTAACAAAAATTATGATCTTAGACCCAAGCGTTCTCATGTTGTCATCCGGAAACCGTTTTACTGTTCCGAGTCACTGTGACCTTGACCTATGACCTACTGACCTCAAAGTAAAATCTGACCTGTATTTCATGATGTTACACCTGTGTACCAAAATTTATGATCCTAGGCCCAAGCGTTCTCAAGTTATCATCTGGAAAGCATTTAAATGTTCCGAGTCACTGTGACCTTGACCTTTGACCTACTGAACTCAAAGTAGAACTTGACCTGTATTTCATGATTTTACACCTGTGTATCAAAATTCATGATCCTAGGCCCAAACCTGTTCTCAAGTTATCATCCGGAAACCATTTAACTGTTCCAAGTCACTGTGACCTTGCTCTTTGTCCTACAGACATCAAAGTCGAAACTAACCTGCATTTTATGGTGTTACACCTGTGTACCAAAATTAATGATCCTAGGTGCAAGCGTTCTCAAGTTATAATCCAGAAACTGTTTAACTGTTCAGGGTCAATACGACCTTGACCTTTGACCCCAATTTCAAACCTGACATGTATTTTCTAATGTTACACTTGTGTACTAAACATTATTAAAATCGGTCAAGCCTTCATGAGTTATCTTTCGGAAACCATGACCCAGTTTCAAACTTTACCTAGAAATAATCAAGACAAACATTCTGACAAAGTTTCATACAGACTGGGTCACAACTGTGGCCTCTAAGGTGTTCACAAGTATTTCCTTTGATTTGTCCAGGTGACCTAGCTTTTGACCCCACATGACCCAGCTTCAAACTTGACCTAGGCAAACATTCTGGCCAAGTTGCATAAATATTGGGTAATACCTGTGGCCTCTAGAGTGTTCACAAGCTTTTCCTTTGATCTGGCCTACTGACCTAGTTTCAAACCTGACCTAGAGCTCATCAAGACTAACATTCTGACCAAGAATCATAAAGATTGGGTCACAAATGTGGCCTCTTGAGTTTTCACAAGGCAAATGTTGGTGCACGACGGATGCCGGACAATGACTGGTCACAATAGCTCACCTTGAGCACTTTGTGCTCTGGTGAGCTAACAAAAACAAAGTTCCATAACTCAGCAGAATATATGTTAACTCTTATCATGCTGGACACGACTGATTCTGTCTTTGCGACCAGTGAAAATCATGAATAACCTGCACATCTATGCAGTCTGATCATGATCTGCACTGTTTACCATTCAGTCAGTTTATTTTTCTTAAGTACCCCTTTTTTCAGTTAATGGTACTGTGACTAATTCATTATAGAAATTTAGCAGGATAAGGGTAAGACCCTAACATGCACAATGCACAACTAGGGTTTGTACTGATCACATCTGAACTAGCTTCAAGACAAGGAGTTATCTACTTCTTTTCTATTTTTAGCTCTGGATATACCAAGTTTGAAGAAGATACATTTAGCTGTTCATGACAAATGTAGGTTAAAGGTATTTCTATTTTTAGCTCAGCCTCTAGCTGCCCCTAAAAGGGGACCCAAGTGCCCTCACTTTGAACAAACTTGGATGAGGACCTTTAATTAATGCTACAAACCAAATTTATTAAAGATCCATCAAGCGGTTCATAAGAAGAGGTCATTTAAGTTTTTCTTCCTTTAGCTTTTGATGGCCACTAAAGATCAAGAAGAATCTTAGAAAACTATTTAATTAAAAGTCCATGACAGGATGTTACTGACCAAGTTTTGTGTAATTCTGACCGGTAGTTTCAGCGAAGAAGATGTTTAAATTTTTTTGGAACCTTGTGTCATTTTGATGTGGGAGATGATGTGGAACAACTGCAATGTATTTCAAGTTTTAATCAATTAATAATTAATAGAATGAAAAGTGCACTGAAAATTTAACCTGAAATTTTTAGTACAAAAGGGGAATAATTCATGGAATACTGGTGCCAGAGTTTTGTCCCTTGTGTCATATGATGTGGTTTTAAGTTTGAAGAAAATCCACCTTGTACTAACAGGTGTAGACAAAGATGCTGATGCCAGGGCAAGTAGGACAGCCCTCCATATACTTCATACAGTCAAGCTAAAAAAGCTTCAAATGAATTCAGTTTAGCAAGTACTTACTTGACTTGTATGTAGAAACTCAGTAGGTAACAGGGCAGCATTAACAAGACGTCTTGGGCTGTTGCTCACTCACAACTGTCTTCAATAGGATGTCTTGTACAGTTGTCAACACATATAATACCTGAAGCAAAAAAAACACACCATATATGGGTGGTTTTCAAAATAATGAAGCAAAAGTGTGACATAGGGGTTGAAAATTCAAACTGATTTCTTATGGTTGTCACCTATTTTTTATGATAGCAAATACTTCAAATTTGAAGGAAATAACTTTAGGAAAGTGTTGAGAAATGCCAATCAGAAAATATTTCAGCCTTTAATTTGAAAGTTCAGTGAATTTCCAGTAAGATGGGTGATAAATGTTGCATGGTTTTATGACAAGGAAATATGTATAACAGTAATTTTTTCAACATAAATGATAAGTAATGGGTGTATGTGTATGGTTTGAAACTTATTTAATCATATGTTTGTGGACATTGGTTTTTAAAATCACCCTTTCTGCACAAATCTGACATGAAAATAAAACTTTACCTATAAAAGTTGTTGCTGAATGCAAAATAACTAACATATGATTATAAAACCTATTTTTTTCTCACACTTTGCATGTTTATAAACCACATGCCAAATTTCAAGAATGTCCAGTAATTCTAATTTCTAGAATTGTCAACTCAAAATTGAGTTATTTTACAGATGCACAGGGGACACATACTGAAGATCAGTGTAATATTCATCCATTATTAGTTTTCTATTCATAAAAAGACTAATGGTAATCAATTTTAGATAAATACTATTAAAAAATTAGTTTATTCCACAAAATAACTACAAAATTAAAAATTTTCACTACAAAAACATGAAAATTCAACAGAATGTAATGCTTTAAATGAAAAATAAGTGACTTTATACATAACTAACACATTGAAATCATTTAATTTACATGCAATGCTTATTCATAGTAGAAAAATGACAAAATGCCACGCATGATAAAATGGAATAGTTAAATTCATACATACTTCATAATTTTACTAAAAAGGGTGCACAGGGGACAAATTGTATCAAAAAATTTATTCATAGAATATGTTCATGGTAAGTAAAACTCTTTTAACTACATAATATTTACTAGTGAATATTACATATTTAGATAAACTTAAGAGCCTAAGAAGCAATAAAATTGATGTTTCCACTTTTAAACTTGAAAATTGGCAACTTCAGAAAAAATTGCAAACAGTGAATTTTAAATTGTCCAGGGTTTCTTATATAATGCTAAATTATCAAGAAATGCCTAAACTTTGCATTCACACTGCTAAGAATATAGAACTGCCACCGCAAATTACAGTAATGCTATGACAATTGATATATGTCAAAAAAGGGTGCACAGGGGACATCACTTTTGGCTCTGTGAATGTTTAACAGTCAGTAATATGTGAAGTTGAACACTGCTTTTGTATCTGTTGTAACTCCCTTTCAAGGAAAATAAAGCAAAATCCCATTTTAATTAAAGAATAAAAGAAATCTGACACTTAACAACTGAAAAGGTGCACAGGGGACATTTTTAGGTGTATAGACACCCATCAAGTTTCTGAGAAAGTTGATTTATTAAAGAAAAAAATCATAATGTGTCTTCACAGCTGAAAGGATAAAGATCTTATTAAAACATTAAGACTTCAGAAAAGTAATAAGGTTATGAAATTGTAGTGTTCAACATTTAAATTTAGTATTTTTTTCACTATTTTTGTGAAGGGGGTTCCTTCACAAGATGTGAAATATATGCCCTACAGGTCTTAGAAAAGACAAAAATAACTTACTTTATTTCACAATTTAAAACTCTGTACTTGCAGACCTCTAAAAACCTGTGTTGACTGCAGTTTCATACCTGAAAAAGTAAAGCTAATGTTCAAACTTATCCTGGTTTATTAAAGCTATAGTTATGACAAAATGTAATATCAGTAATATGGTCTGTCAACTGTTTTTTCAGAAACAAACAATAAAATCTGCTTTAATATGAAGAATTGTTAAATTATTTATAATGTGCAATACATTAAAAATTTTATTACTATCACTCTAAGATAAGAAGGAATATATATATTTGCTACTATTATTCAGACAAAGACATTATTATATCTTTAGAATGAAGGAATTTTATAATTTATTTATTTTTAACATTTTATAAACTTAAATGACATTTTCATGGTTCTATATGACTGTATGAATTCAAGAGGAAGAAAAAAAAACTCAATGGCTTTTTTGTCACATACAACCAAGAATACCTGACTAAAATTGGACTGGGAAACAAGACGTCTGCTTTACGCTATGCTGCTATCTGCAGTTGACCCTTGGAGCCCATGCAGGGCAAAGCAGTTTGGATGGGGTGTGAATCTGAATTCAGTTAACAGTGTGTAGTGGTTCTCGTATCGGGTGGCCTCGGTACATGTAGCTGAGTTGGTAGAGCTTTGGCATGGTAAGCAGAAGGTCCGAGATTTGAAACCCAGTCGAGGCTGCACATTTTTCCTGAGACTGTTACAGTTGCAATACTGTCAAACATACCCTTCGATTGCAGGCATTTGTCCGTATCAAATATAGATCATTGATGCCTATTTAATTTATTTTTATATGTAACAGGCTGATCCTACTTCAGCCCTGACCGGGAATCGAACCCGGGACCTCTCACACCGAAGGCGGACACTCTACCACGTAGCTATAAAAGCTAGCTCAATAGCAAGGAAGTATAAGTGCACCCTTATACTCTAACCTACTACATACACCCCCTCCATTTTAGAATTTGTCCTGGAATTCCAGGAGTTTGAACCCCTATGGGACGTTCCAAGGTGTCCATTCACATCTACTCGTGAGTTATTTACGTTGGGCGCCAAATGTAACAGGCTGATTACACTTCAGCCCTGACCGGGAATCGAACCCGGGACCTCTCACATCTAAGGCGGACACTCTACCACGTAGCTATAAAAGCTAGCTCAATAGCAAGGAAGTATAAGTGCACCCTTATACTCTAACCTACTACATACACCCCCTCCATTTTAGAATTTGTCCTTGAATTCCAGGAGTTTGAACCTCTATGGGACGTTCCAAGGTGTCCATTCACATCTACTCGTGAGTTATTTACGTTGGGCGCCAAATGTAACAGGCTGATTACACTTCAGCCCTGACCGGGAATCGAACCCAGGACCTCTCACACCTAAGGCGGACACTCTACCACGTCGCTATAAAAGCTAGCTCAATAGCAAGGAAGTATAAGTGCACCCTTATACTCTACCCACCTACATATATTAAAATCAAGTCTCATGCACATTCAGTTTCTTTTGTTATATAGATGATAAAAAACACTGATACGAAGTAAACAGGGTACGAGTCGACCCCAAATAACCGTTGATGATGAATGTCTGCAATATCGACACTCATAAAATTATACCTAAATAACCGAATATTTCTACAATAATTATTACCAGCATATCCCTCCAACTGATCTGTCAACACAGGAAACAGCGAAAATAAACAGAATTTATGTGCTCAATATTTCCTTTACACTCGCTTCCGCTTCGTGTCGCACTGACCCAAAGCGCGTGCTTTTGTATGATCGATGACGTAGTTCATCCACTGTTGTGCAACATGTACACAGAAAATCAAGTTTTACTGCTGAACAATCTGCAGTATTTTCGACAGAAAGTTTCGTCGTGGTTGCTCACACGGATGCCGCCATTTTATTTACGATATCGTAAATATTTACGAGACCCCTGACCCTCTCGTAACTTTACGAGGATTTTATGTAGAAACTTACGATATCGTAGCTACGATAATTTTCATAAGACACCTGTCAGACTTACGAGAACCTTGCGAGAGACTTACGAGAAAGATACGAGAAATATTCTCGTAAGTATCTTGATAAGACGGGCCCAATATATTTATATATGGTACTTATTTACTTTAATATTGTTCTTACAACTATGGGTTCTGTTGCTGTTTTTCTGGACTATCATATATAATTCAAATAGTGCGACAAACGTAACGCCATACTTTGACGTTATGATGTCATGTTAACTGACGTTATGACGTCATACATTTGTTTGTATACGTTGTATGTTTGCCTGAAGAAGTATTTTAATACGAAACGCATTGCAAACTTGAGTTGTCTTCTTTCTTTAACCATATTATGTCAGGTGATGGAAATATATTTAGAAGCAATGAATAGTCACTCTGTAAGTTTTATTATTCTAGCACAATAATTTTCGTGCTTACATCTGAGTATGTAGAATACAATAATGTGAGACATTTCCTTTTAAGAAACGGACCATATTAGCCTTTGACCAGAACGGTAAAGTTATGATCCAGACACGAAATGTAACAGCCGGGCGGAAGCAGGCGCATTTCTTGCTGGAGATGGGTTGGCTAAATGTGAATTGGTGGTATTTTTTTTGCTTTGGAGTTTGATGTCATATGTTTAACTTTTATAGTTTGGAGACACTAAATTCCATGGTTCCTGTTGTACAAGAAGTCATTTGCAAAAGTTTGATGGACTGGCGTAACAGAAAGGAAGTTTATACCTACCCAGAATGCAAATTGATGGCGTTCACTGTATCTGCATGCGCGCTCATCGGTTTGGACATGACATCATCAAAGAAGTCTGGAATGCACGATACTTTCATGGATGTCTTGAAAAATATCATGACGTTACCTTTCAACATTCCAGGATTTGGATTCAGAAAAGTAAGACTTGTCAATTTTTCATGTCGGCTGCTTCGTACAGTAAAGAAAATGAAATATATCAGTTTCTTCTTAAATCTTATTTTTTGGACATTTATTTGTTGTGTATTAGTCAACGGTTTGAATATTTGATTCACATAAAATCAAATTTTCAAAGTTATTAATCATTCACCCGCGTCATCAAGTAGTCCATATAGCAACAGCAGTAAGGAATAACCACACATACAAAAAGTCGTGGATGCAGTTTAACTGTTATCGGCACTATTTGGCAGTTATGGACACCCTAACAAAGTTTCAGTCCGCCCGCTTAGCTCAGTAGGTAAGAGCGTTGGTCTACGGATCGCGGGGTCGTGAGTTCGATCCTCGGGCGGGGCGTATGTTCTCCGTGACTATTTGATAAACGACATTGTGTCTGAAATCATTAGTCCTCCACCTCTGATTCATGTGGGGAAGTTGGCAGTTACTTGCGGAGAACAGGTTTGTACTGGTACAGAATCCAGGAAAACTGGTTAGGTTAACTGCCCGCCGTTACATGACTGAAATACTGTTGAAAAATGGCGTTAAACCCAAAACACACAAACAAACTAACAAAGTTTCAAATAAATATAAAATAAGTATGTTGACAGAGGATATAGTAAACTACTAGATGAAGAGAAGTCAGTTGTAAAGCTTATAGCAAGGCGTTTGAGACTTTGCAACATTTTGGCTCTAGATTGTATATTGGCCGTTGGAAAGTTTCTTTATCTGTTTATATTTACATTCATCATACATTTTGTATGAAATGAAAAAAAGCGTTTATTTTCGTGTAAACAATATTAGTGTAATAATATCAAGGACGGCTTATTCCGCGAGATTGCATGCGCAATTTTACGACACACACACACACACACACACACGCACACGCACACGCACACAAACATTAACAAAATGGCGTCATTCGAAAAATAAAAAATTCTTTCAAAATTTGACGCCAGAATTCCAAAAAGAATACTACATTTTAGATTACGCTATTTTTTTCTGATGTTAAAGTCGACACGACTGTATGGTTTTTCAACTGGATTTAACAATATTTTGAATAAAAACCAGGAGCTGTATTTTCATCATGCGGGAAATTACATCTTTTTGGCTGTTCTATTTAGATGTTGAAAAGATCGATGTCCTGTCTTCTTTTCTTTTTTTTTCTTTTTTGATACGCATGGAAAGCAAACCACTCTTTTTTTGTAGCAAGCTACCATAAACAAGTAAATGTAAGAACTGAATATTATTTTATTTTTCTGCGTTTATATGGGTATAAACCACATTGGGACTTCTAGCGCGATTCATAGATTTGCAAGAAGTCCCAGTGTGGTTTATATCCATATAAGGCCTAACTAAACTAAAGGAACCAGCGTGGGAGCCATCTGGTCTAGTCGCGTAATGGCTGCCAGGTATTTGAACACTTATTTTTCACTTGGCATGGCAACAGAGGTCTAAATTGAGGCTAGTTTTTGTTTAAATTTCATTGTGGATGTATTGTTGACATTTTGGTAGGAAAAATGGGAGAGCAGGTTGTATTTAGTGAAGTCAAGCTCAATTTTAGTATGAGTAGTACTTCCAGGTCACAGCAGTGTGATTTTGATGTCACTTTACAGTAAGTAATGTGACCAGAGAAATCTCTCTTAGAAGATACATGACCCCTACTTTTCTCTTCATTTTATATCAGTTTTATCATAACTCTTTAAAATGAGGTGAGGATTTGTTCTCTGAAATGGGTCTAGCTATGTTTGGTATCTCTTTGAAAAAGGTCAGTTTTATATAGAATATATAGGGAAAACTATTTAGGCTATTGTGACCTATAAACGCACAAAACATAACATTTAACGTAAAATTCAAAGCCTTATTTTTGTAGCGCCCATATATTGCATAAAGAATACTGTAAGCATAGTGCATTACTTACAGCATATGAAAACCATTTTGAAAGTATGTGCCTGAAGTTCTGACGAGGCTGCTGAACAGCAGTATGGCAACAAAGATAAAACACCCAAAAAGAAACAGAGATTGTCTGTAGCACGAACTGGGAAACGACAAACTATATGAATGCGTCTGACAACGGTTTCCGCACGGTTCAACGTTAGTTTTTAAAACATATTATAATTATATTATAATTTTATTATAATTTGTAGGGAATGAGGGCCAAACGACAGCTACTAAATACACTTCGTGATCTACTTCCGGAGACAGAAAAACACCCATACACAACAATTTTGAAAGCATATTACGACTCTTGTCAAAAACTAGGAACAGATTCAGAGGACGAAATTTACGAGGGTGTACTCGATTTGTTGTTTGCCGGTCACGAAACCGTAACAAGCGCAGTCACGAGCTGTGTCATGTTCCTAGGCCAAAATGAAAATGTCCTGGAAAAATTGCGGCGTGAGCTTGCAGAATATAATCTGTTAGAAGGCAACAACCGCAGTGATTTAAACTTTAAAGTGATAAATGACTTGAAATATTTGAAAAACGTCGTCAAAGAAGTTATAAGACTGTGCCCGCCGGTTGGAGCCGGCTTCAGAAAAGCCCTGAAATCTTTTGAACTTGGTGTAAGTACATTGTATTCGCAAGTTCATATTTAGACCTGTTGCCGGACTGTCACTATGTCTGTTTCTGATTTTTCTTCTCTTTAAAATATCGAGGCTATACTATAAACCTGATTTTGGTGAAAATAGAAAGAAAAACATTGTTTGCCTGTTTATCTCATTCTTTAGAACGTAGATAAAGCTAAGATTTTCCAGTCGTATTTCATGCAATCACACGACACCGAACAATGTGTATACCTGCGTAAGTGAATCTTTACACCAACGATGATTGACACATACATTTACTTCAAAATCACAATATCCTTCCATCCATCCATCCTTCCTGTCATGCCCAGATCTCACAAAGGCGTTACGGTAACCTTGCATAAATATGTAGGGCCTATCATATGGTGGCATATTTCTACCACGACACAGCTAGGTAGCTACTCTAGTATCGCGATATTTTAAAAATTATCTTGATAAAGCAGAGATTCCTGAAAAAATTATCTCAATATAACTTCATTTGGGGAGACATATTGTTTTTGCCTTATCCGCTCGTCCGTCACACTTCATTTCCTGGAGAACTGAAGAACCTTTTGACCTAGAACCTTCAAATTTCATAGGGTGATAGGGCTCTTGGAGTAGATGACTCATATTGTTTTTTAGGTCACTCCATCAAAGGTCAAGGTTACAGAGGCCTGAAAAATGGAAAACGTTTCCAATCAATAACTTGAGAACCACTTGACCCAGAATGTTCTTACAGAGGTCAAGGTCACAGGGATCAGAACATGGAAAACAGTTTCCAATCCGTAACTTATGAATCACTTGACCCGGAATATTGAAACGAAAATTCATGGGATGACTGGACATGCCGAGAAGATGATCCCTACTGCATTTCAGCCACTAAGCCAACCATCAGTGTCCCTTTGACTTTCGCTCCAGTCCCCTATTAACTTCTTGCCTATTACTACTATGCTTTTGGGAAGACATTTGATTTTCTACAAAAGCATCTTCTAGTTTACTTTATTATTTCCATATATTTTACGTAAGTGCCCACAGCTGCCATCTATTAGCTGGAGAGTTCAGGCTTTCAGAAATTATCCTGATGTTTCGAACTTTTTTATGAAAAGTTTATCTCAATAGCCTAAAGTTTCCTGGAAATAAAAAAGCATATAGATCTGTAATCTTTTTTTCCCCAGAAATATAGACAACTTTGCTTGAAAGTTTAGAACATCACCGCGATATCTACCAATCATCTCTTGCCAGTTTCAAGCATTAAAGCGAAATTTTGCGCTAACACATTTTCAGGAAAAATGCAGGCATTTCCTGGAACATTTACAATATTAACGTGATAGTTACCTAGCCATCTCGTGGCAGAAATATGTCCCCATAGTGTCATATTGACATCTGTAGCTATAAGTTCTAGTTTGTTACACATGGGTCAGAGCCGTCCAATTCCCGATTTCCCTCGGATTTCATTCATAATTTTAGCAACTACATGTACGTTATATTTTTGTATTTATTGTTTCAAATATAAACCAGAGTTTAATGACATTTTCTAGCATATTATGTTGACTGCATTGGGGCCTCCGTGGCCGAGTGGTTAAGGTCGCTGACTTCAAATCACTTGCCCCTCATCGATGTGGGTTCGAGCCTCACTCGGGACATTGAATTCTTCATGTGAGGAAGCCATCCAGCTGGCTTACGGAAGGTCGGTGGTTCTACCCAGGTGCCCGCTCGTGATGAAATAATGCACGGAGGGGCACCTGGGGTCTTCCTCCACCATTAAAACCGGAAAGTCGCCATATGACCTATCATGTGTCGGCGTGACGTTAAATCCAACAAAAAAAGAAAGAAAGAAAAATGTTGACTGCAAGGGTGGCCTTGAACTTTGAGGTATGGGTTTATGTAAATATCCCTTGCTAATTTGAAAACATAATAAAATGTGTTTTTCATGAATAATGATTAAAAGTTTTTTTATTAAGACATATGATTTCCTGTGTAATTAGCCTACCTTCTGACAGCGGTTCTTATGATACATACCGACAGTTAATTTAAAATTATGAAAGAAAATATGTAAATTTATGATAAACTAAATGACGAACGGTTTGGTGCACAGGTACTCTGCGGCTGGAAATAAAGCTGCTATGTTGACTACCCGCCGTGATTTGACCGTTATTTCTCCTATTTGAAATTCTTTACATTTTATAGTCACCAAAAAACCCACAACTTTCGAATTAAATGCTTCTTTAAAATATTACGAATTGCCGATGATTTTTAAAAAAAAATGACATTTTTAATATCACTTGAAAATTCTGGATATTTTAAAAAAGTATTTAAATCCAATGTTGTTTGTTATTTGGTGACAGTGTATGTAAAGAATTTCAAATGGGAGAAATAACATTAAATCACGGCGGCTAGTCAAAACTTTGGCTGTATTTCCAGCCGCAAGGTACCTGTGGTATTTCCAGCCGCAAGGTACTGTGCTTTGGTGACGATTGATATCTCGATTTTATACGACTTGTTACAGTTTTGACGGTATAAAATGGGTCGTTGAAATGGTCTACGGTTTCTAATCTAATATTCATGTGAAACAAAAAGACATATGGAAACTGAGAATATTATTTTCTCTTTCACAAAGAATATCTACTAAGTGACCTAGAACCGAGACAAAGTGAAGACACTGATATCGACATTTAAAATGCTACATAGTCGTCATACAACCATGTCACTTCGTTCATTGAATTAACATATCGTCCAAATTTAATAACGCTTTACAGCAATGAGAATTATTAGATAAAGACTGCAAGAATTTTAGGAAGAATTCTTGCAACAAGTTAGAATTACTGTTGTGTTGGCTTTTGCAATTTAGTGTCAGAAAATACCATTTCTGCACAAGCGAAGTTGACTGATAATTTTATTTTGCCTCATTTGACAAGATAAAAAGATTAAAAATCTCAGAAATAAAGAAAATCAAAATAAATCGTTTTGGGTGCTCGGGAAAGCAATGTCAGGAACTTTATTCAAACTATTATAAAACGTACAAAACCGAAACACTTATCTTCATGAAACCGATACTCATTTTCCAGCCATTCATCCATTAGGGAACCATTAGGGTAAATCTCTGGTAAACGAGAATGGATATGCACAGTGTTCTTGTTAATTTCATGAATACATGTACAGTATATGATTTTTGTAAAAAAATCGTGAATCCTTTTTCCGGCCTCTGAAATAAAATAACGCATTTATGTTGCCTGTTCAGTTTTAATGTGAACTTGTAAAAAACATATACATGTATGTATCATTTCTAAATTTTAGCACGATTATTTGATTTTTTTTTCAATTAGTCTTTTGTAATCACCCTTTCGCCAGCGTCGGCGTGACAAAGTTAAGATTAATTATGTACTACCAGGTCAAATGTTTTCAAACTTCCCACATGTTTTCATGTTTCGTTCCTGTTTTAGTAAAATTATACCTCTTTTTCTACTTAAAAGAAAATTTTGGTGAAGCTTTCGTATGTAAGCTGGCATTAGATGGAAGGACTTAAAATAGCCGAGCGCGCTGTCATAAGACAGCTCTTGTTATGCACATGACAGATGATTTACTATATTCTTTTGTTTTTGTTCTTCAGGGATACCTGATTCCTAAAGATTGGACAGTCATGTTTAGTATACGAGAAACACAACAACTCTCACCTGTGTTTGAGCATTCAGAGAAGTTCGATCCCGACCGCTGGGACAAAATTTTATCAACAAGGAACTCGAGCCCGGAGGGTTTCAACTACATTCCGTTTGGATTCGGAGCGCGGGGCTGTGTAGGAAAAATGTATGCCCAGCTTGTCATTAAAATATTCGTTATAGAACTCGTGCGCTCGTGTGACTGGTGTCTTAAGAACAAAAATATAGAAATGACCTACATACCCATTCCAGTGGCACGTGATCATTTGCCTGTAATTTTCTGTGCACGTGGCGAGTTCACTGCCAACAAGAGTTCCACTGACACACAGTGGAAATTAGAATGAGGGTTCCGGTGTTTACATTCATAGCATACCTGAATGCTGTATAACTTCTGCAGCCTTTTTGTATAACATTCAACAGAAGCTTGTGTAAACGGTATTCATTATAACTTGTAGCTACACGGAACAGTTCGCTACACCAGTTAATTTAAACATTTTAATAATAATAATAATAATGATTGCATGAAGTAAATACACTGAGGGACATTTCTAACCCGACACCTATATAATGCCATGTAGTTCGACTGTTTGTGAATGGATTTCGTTCAAATTTTGAATACAAATGTGTGTATAAATATTTTAACACATTAGACTTACTTCCCAATAATTTAATTCCAGTTGATAAACAAATAGGTATAAAACTAACAAATGAAAAATATCACTGTAAAATCCGAATTTACAAAATGGCATAACGCAAAATTCTAACAATGTGAAAAGTAACTGAGTCACAGAATAGTTTGTACGTCCCAGTAAAATACTTCGTGTGTCCTCCCATGGCTCTCACAACATGCACACGCCTCTGCTTCATCGGCAGTACGTAGTTCCGGGTGACCCCTGTGCGCTGGATCTTCTACCGAAGTGGATACAATACATTTATATTATAATTTATTGTGAATAGATCCATTATGTAAATATGTGAATAGATCCATTATGTAAATATTTTCAGTCAGAATATTGTTATTTAAAATTCGATTTACTTACGTGGACTTGCAACATGCCGCTCTTGGAAGTACAATTTTAATAGTTAAATTATGTTCCCTCTCTGGAATAACTAAGTGACAATATAAAATCAATATTTTTGCTTACCAACATTTCCTCGTGCAAATGTTGAAATCGTGCACGTATCTGGATCGTCGCGGTTGAAAGATTTTATGACTTCTGTACAGCTAATGTAGCCAAACAACTTTATGTATAGTTTCAAACTAATACTAGTACATTGAACCATATTCCAGAAAACAGAACTTAAAACTTGTCGGGCTGGGAATGGCCGTAAGTATGACATATTGTATGCTTTAGTTGCATTTTATACACTATGTTTAGTTTGGGATACTGCCGACATTGACAACGCTCGTATAGATCAGGGGGGTGGACGTATTTTGCATTTCGCTGCTTTTTAGGCGAGAAAAATGCTGTTTGCAGTTCAAAATGGCGTTATTTGTTTACTTTTTGACCTAACAGAGGACACATTTTGCAGTTGTAAGTGTGTTTATTATATACAAACTTTCAAACGATAACGCCCAGTCGGTGGCCATATAATTTATCTTCACTCGGCTTTTGGACTTACATGTTTATCGTTATTTGTTAAAAAGTTATAGATGGTACAGTGCCAGTTTATAGTGACGAAAAAATCGTAGCCGTGCATGAAAATGTAATTCCTGTACAAAACGAACTCTTTACGGGATATTTATTGATTTGTACATATATATAAATTTATACTCTAATTTAAGATTTTTATCTGCTACTTCTAAAACCTTCCATTGCAAAAATATAAATATAAAGTATAAAGTTATATATATGCACAAATCAATAATGTTCAAATGTCCAAAACATATAATCATTTTTTTTTCAAAGTCATCGTCCTCTAATTTGAATTGCTACCAAATCTATAGGTGACCGATTTATTTATAATAAAGTATTTTTCGGCGACGCCGTCTAAATTCGTTTTCGTTTTCCTATGCCACGTGATTTCAGTTTGCCAGTCAAACTACTTGATAACGCATTATAGATAATTTATCAAAACGGAAGATTTATGCAACACTCTGCCTGATTGGAAGAGAGTGTCAATTTCTTTCACTCTGTTGACTGTGCTACGCTGAGTGAAATGTAGACAAAGCGTTTATCCTAAACGACGCTGCTCACAGTTTTAAAGCCAACTTTGGCTCAGTATATTTAGCAAGAATATTGATATATCTCAAAATAATAAGTAAGTTTAAAGTGGCATTATGCGCATCTTACTGCACATACTGTGTTTTTGGAGAATGTTTTCTAAAAGCTATTTTCGGTTACTGTACATTTAAACGTGTTAAATTAACGGTAATGCCGCATAAGTAATTGAAGTTGATGCTTTAGAAATAAGGTTATCGGACAAATGAAATTATAGTTCTTTTTCTGCAATCTTCTACGCAGTGATTTCCCTTACCTAAAGGTAGAGATTTCTATAGTTGAAGGGAAGCAACTACTGCGTGCAGTTTGACTTTTCAAAAAAAGACTGCCCCAGTCAAAATAAGAAAAGTCATATTTGGAAAGTTATTATTTCGTACTGGTAACAGGACGAGTTTGGTTTATTGGGTTAAAAGCTATAATTGTCTCCACCCTTTTTACACACACATCTATTTCAGCTGATTTTTTACTTGAAAACATGCTCATATTTCCACTTTAATAAATATGATAAAAACCTGTTCAAATACCAACATATATCAAATTAAAGAAAGAGCTGAATACGGTCTGCGTATCACATGAATAAGGGTGTGATAAGAGTCTTTTATGTAGAGAAGTGTTTTTTAAAAGATTTTCCTTGTTACAATTGTCGTCTGTATATGAAAAGGTTTCTTGCTTTTGTGACTTATTCAGTTTGCATATTAAAATGAGTACTTGTTTGCTTTGATGTATTTGTTACAAATTATTTAACTGATTTGTTATATATGAATATTTTTTTTAGTATTGTATGCAAGTATTGAACTCAGTTGAAATCTGTTTCATTATATATATGCTATATAATGACTGAATCTCATTTTACACTGAAATGAAGGTACGTTGCATACAGTTTATCTGTGTGATATAACTACGGTCAAACTTTGCTTATGCGGTCAAAATTTGCTTATGAAACAGAAATATTGAAATAATAACAATTGTATGTTTTGCTTGACCTTCACTTTTTATAGGTGTGACGTCATTGTCCAAAGATTCACGAATAGCGAATATGCATTTGTTAAAGCGGGATCAATTGGCCTATTTTAGAAATAAATAAAAATAATAAATAAAAAAATCCTTTAATTGATTTTTTCTCATGTATTCTAATCAAACTTGATTTGTAGCATCTTTATTAGGCCCGCAGCCAACTTTGTTCAGCTGGGACATTTGACCCCTTTTAGGGGCTGCTAGAGCTAAAACTAGAAATGCCTTTATACAGCGTCTCATGAACAGCTTGGTGGATCTTTGTCATACTTGGTCTGGAGCATCATTATAAGGTCCTCTTCCAAATTTATTTATATAGGAACATGGGCCCTATTAGGGACCACTATAGCTAAAAGTAGATATGCCTTTCTTCGCATTAACCACTAAAATGTAATGGATTTTTTATCAAACTCAGTGTGTAACAATATCGTAAGGTCTCCTGCTATTTTGTTACAAATGGGGATAGGGACCAATTTAGCTAAAAATATAAACACGTTTAATGACCTCTTCTCATGAACCGCTTTATGAATCTTCATCGAACTACTGCTGTAATTATTCGTCTAAGGATAAACGAAACAAAATTGTAACCCTACGAAACCATTGCGAAAAATTAAAAGAGAACCATTTAAATTGTTAAAGTGCGGTGTTTAGTTTTGCAATTTGAAAAATGTTAGATGACAGATGAATGTTGGATGAAAAATTTATAAACTTCTTTCCTTATTACAATTCGCCGACCATCATTTTTAAAGATATTTCTTGTTAACACTGTTGTTGAAGAGAAGTACGGACTTTCTTATCAAGAGTGCAGAGGGAGTGAGGAGAGTTGTATTTATATTGTCTGTAACACTACCACTACATTCATGCTGAAACAATCACTTTCTGTACTAGATATGTTTCTTCTTACATACTGGTTGGGAACCATTTTCCGGACACATTTTCATATTTCGGCTCCATTATTCCCTAAAAAAATATTTGACATAAATGAAACCCACACTGCTCAAACTTCATCTCCTTCCGCATCCGATGTAATCAGCATCGCGTTGTGACGTAAAATATGGGTTCCATGGGGCCTCAAATGGGATCACTTAAAGAAGTTATTTTCCCCGTCAGGTAAACCAGTTGCCGGACAAATATTTTGACGGTGTTTTGCTGTTAATTTGATATCAAAATAAGTAATTAAACTATTTCTACACATTTCTTTATCATTCATCTCTTCAAAATTGCACATGAAACATAACCCGACGTTCAACAGTAGCTACGAGAGCAAACCGAGATTGACTATAAAAAACTCGAATTTCGTCTAACACGAATTCTTGATAATTCCAATAGATATAGAATAAAATTAGTGCAAAAACCGACAGCCCTGCATCTTACGTAACTTTTACCATGAAATTAAAAGAAGAACATGTTATCAGCAGACAATCATTTTGTAGTTTAATTATTTCTTCCCCACTTGATACCTCGGCAAGTGTGAACTACTGCGCATGCGCAATGCTATCTTTATGCCCCGTTAAGGCCGAAAATTGTTTTATAAACGCAGGTGAGTTATCATCAAAAACCCAAAAATTATACAGCCTTATAGTTGTTTGTTGTAGACATGAAGAACAAACTTCTAAATGATCTAGATGAAACAATTACATGAATCGCAACGAAATAAAGCGGATAATACATGTGTCCGGAACTGGACCTGTCCGGAAAATGTCTCCCAACCAGTACAGTTTGCCTAACATTTTACTCATGAATACACAATATGCATAAATACAAACGATAATCTGATTGTGTGTATATATAGGCTGTGCATGGTATTACATCTGTGAAATTCTGCGATGAGTACTGCTGTACGTGGTACTGTATCTCTATAGAACGCATTCTCGCATACCAGAGGTCTACCGTGATTCCCCGGATGTTCGTCTCGGGATTTTGACGAACATCTGATGGATCAGAATGTTTAGAACGTTGCTGATAGTGGGCTGTACGTAGTACTGTGTCTCTATAGAACTTTGCTGAGAGTACTGCTGTACGTGGTATTGTGTCTCTATAGAACTTGCTGAGAGTACTGCTGTACGTGGTACTGTGTCTCTATAGAACTTTGCTAAGAGTACTGCTGTACGTGGTACTGTGTCTCTATAGAACTTTGCTAAGAGTACTGCTGTACGTGGTACTGTGTCTCTATAGAAATTTGCTAAGAGTACTGCTGTACGTGGTACTGTGTCTCTATAGAACTTTGCTAAGAGAACTGCTGTACGTGGTACTGTGTCTCTATAGAACTTTGCTAAGAGTACTGCTGTACGTGGTACTGTGTCTGTATAAAACTTTGCTAAGAGTACTGCTGTAGGTGGTACTGTGTCTGTATAAAACTTTGCTAAGAGTACGGCTGTACGTCGTACTGTGTCTCTACAGAAATTTGCTGAGAGTACTCCTGTACGTGGCACTGTGTCTATAGAACTTTGCTGAGAGTACGGCTGTACGTGGTTCTGTGTCTATAGAACTTTGCTGAGAGTACGGCTGTACGTGGTACTGTGTCTATAGAACTTTGCTGAGATTTCTGCTGTACGTGGTACTGTGTCTCTATAGAACTTTGCTGAGAGTACTGCTGTACGTGGCACTGTGTCTATAGAAATTTGCTGAGAGTACTGCTGTACGTGGCACTGTGTTTATAGAACTTTGCTGAGAGTACTGCTGTACGTGGTACTGTATCTCTGTAGAAAATTTGCTGAGAGTACCGCTGTACGTGGTACTGTGTCTATAGAAATTTGCTGTGGGTACTGCTGTAAGTGGTACTGTATCTCTATAGAACTTTGCTGAGAGTACTGCTGTACGTGGTGCTGTGTCTCTATGGAACGTTGCTGATAGTGGACTGTACGTAGTACTGTGTCTCTATAGAACTTTGCTGAGAGTACTGCTGTACGTGGTACTGTGTCTCTATAGAACTTTGCTGAGAGTACTGCTGTACGTGGTACTGTGTCTCTATAGAACTTTGCTGAGAGCACTTCTGTACGTGGTACTGTGTCTCTATAGAACTTTGCTGAGAGCACTGCTGTACGTGGTACTGTGTCTCTATAGAACTTTGCTGAGAGCACTGCTGTACGTGGTACTGTGTCTCTATAGAACTTTGCTAAGAGCACTGCTGTACGTGGTACTGTGTCTCTATAGAACTTTGCTAAGAGCACTGCTGTACGTGGTACTGTGTCTCTATAGAACTTTGCTAAGAGAACTGCTGTACGTGGTACTGTGTCTCTATAGAACTTTGCTAAGAGTACTGCTGTACGTGGTACTGTGTCTGTATAAAACTTTGCTAAGAGTACTGCTGTACGTGGTACTGTGTCTGTATAAAACTTTGCTAAGAGTACGGCTGTACGTCGTACTGTGTCTCTACAGAAATTTGCTGAGAGTACTCCTGTACGTGGCACTGTGTCTATAGAACTTTGCTGAGAGTACGGCTGTACGTGGTACTGTGTCTATAGAACTTTGCTGAGAGTACGGCTGTACGTGGTACTGTGTCTATAGAACTTTGCTGAGAGTACTGCTGTACGTGGTACTGTGTCTCTATAGAACTTTGCTGAGAGTACTGCTGTACGTGGCACTGTGTCTATAGAAATTTGCTTAGAGTACTGCTGTACGTGGCACTGTGTTTATAGAACTTTGCTGAGAGTACTGCTGTACGTGGTACTGTATCTCTGTAGAAAATTTGCTGAGAGTACCGCTGTACGTGGTACTGTGTCTATAGAAATTTGCTTAGGGTACTGCTGTAAGTGGTACTGTATCTCTATAGAACTTTGCTGAGAGTACTGCTGTACGTGGTGCTGTGTCTCTATGGAACGTTGCTGATAGTGGACTGTACGTAGTACTGTGTCTCTATAGAACTTTGCTGAAAGTACTGCTGTACGTGGTACTGTGTCTCTATAGAACTTTGCTGAGAGTACTGCTGTACGTGGTACTGTGTCTCTATAGAACTTTGCTGAGAGCACTTCTGTACGTGGTACTGTGTCTCTATAGAACTTTGCTGAGAGCACTGCTGTACGTGGTACTGTGTCTCTATAGAACTTTGCTGAGAGCACTGCTGTACGTGGTACTGTGTCTCTATAGAACTTTGCTGAGAGCACTGCTGTACGTGGTACTGTGTCTATAGAAATTTGCTAAGAGTACTGCTGTACGTGGTACTGTGTCTATAGAAATGTGCTGTGATTTACTAAGAAACATATCACACGTGTACATGCTAATGGTGTTAGTTTTGTAAATATCAGTTAACCGTTGGAACCTGTACATATTGCACATTCATCCGCCGACTTTTTGCACTGCTTTTGAGTAAGTTCACGCATTTTAGTGTTTCTATTGGTTCATCTTTTAATACCTTGACATTAAGAAACCTTTTTTTTTATAATTTATTTTTTCTCTTTTATGACATACATCATACAAACACGTTACACTTGTTTTGTACAATTCTGCAGACCTACTAAATAATAATAAAACAGAAATAATATCTTTGAGATACATAAAACAATTGCAATTATTTCCCCTTCAGTTTTGCTTATAAAATCGTTTTGTATGTCAAAAAAAGATAAATAAATGTATCCACTTTGCATGATAAGACGCTTAAATTGAGAAGAAAGTTAACACTGTATAAAATAAAAGTAGAGAAAAAAAAATATAGAGTATACCCATGTGCGCTCTTGATTACCTTTGAAATAGATTATTTCAAATATTTTTTTTTTCATTTTTTTTTTCATGTGTCTCAGTGATGTAGGTGGTAAGGATGCATATTAAAGATTCAAGAAAGCCCATTTCTTTAAATGATAATCAATTTTGTTTTGCATTATTGCTATTTCTTTTTCTAGACAAATTCTGATATTTAAATAGGATAAAAACTGATTGAATACGGGAACCTTTTGTCTATTTTTCATTTGAAAAATAAAATATTTCATCAAAAAAATCATGAAATTTATGGTATTGCTTTTTAACTCCGTTTGCACAGTGCCAAAACTTATACATTCTAGATTGAACAGGCACGATATTCCCTTTTCTGCAAGAAAGTTACTTAGTCTATTCCACAAAATTTGAACATGATAACATTCCCAAAATAGATGTTCTATACTTTCCACTTGCATGTTACAAAAATCACATAAGTTTGTTCTAGACAATTTCATTTTGTACAAGTATTTATTTGTTGGAACTATTCGCATTAAAAATTTATACTGGAAGTTTCTAATTTTTGTGTCTATCGTTGCTTTAAAAATTTGTCCGACATTAAGAAATCTACAAGTACCCAGTTTCAGGTTTTTTTTAAAGAATTAATCTTGTTACTTCTCGCATTACAACTGTCTTAATTATTTTCTGGTATGAAAGTTATTGGAAATGAAACCATTCCTGCTTCTTATTGTATCGATTTGCCAATTTCAATAACAGTAATAGTAACCACGGGATATTCATTTCTTTCAATGTCGTCTGCGTACTTTGAGTGCTGATAACTGCTTTTACATGGCGCCACAGCAAAGCAATTGTCACAGGGTGGGAAGAATGTGCAGCCAGACCGGGACTTGAACCCGGGGTCTCGGAATACCGTTCCGATGCTCTACCGACTAAGCTCATACACTTTCTCCCCGTTCTAATATTCAAGTCCTATACCGTTTTAATATTAAAGTTCTATACCGTGACATATTCCTCCGGAACGGTATTCCGAGGCCCCTCCCGGTCTGGCTGCACAATTTTCTCCCCGTTTTAATATTCAAGTTCTATACCGTGACATATTCCTCCGGAACGGTATTCCGAGGCCCCTCCCGGTCTGGCTGCACATTTTTCTCCCCGTTTTAATATTCAAGTTCTATACCGTGACATATTCCTCCGGAACGGTATTCCGAGGCCCCTCCCGGTCTGGCTGCACATTTTTCTCCCCGTTTTAATATTCAAGTTCTATACCGTGGCACAATGATCGTGCCAAAAGAATGCTTTAACAAATAATGAAATAGAGGCATCAGCTCGGACAGTCAATGACCAGATACACGTTTAACTGGTTCGTGTCAAGTCAGCCTAATCTTTACACAAAGTTACAAGCCCGTTCTGGACTCATTAGCACCAGGCCAGAAAGAAAAGGTAACTGTACTTGTTGTACACCACCCTTAGGTATACTATAAGAACCATGGTCATGAACGGGAAAATATACTAACCCATTTCAATCGTGCATTTCTCACTTAAAACGCGGAATTCAGTAAAGGAGTATAATGCATATTAAACAAGTGCTAATTTATCTGCCATTCTGTACCGGTCACGTTGCCTGGTTCTTATAGTATACCTACGGGTAGGGCATCATATGTACAGTGGCTTTTCCTTTCTGGTCCGCTGCCAGTGCTTGGATTCCATCTTGTCTTACCGTTTGGTGTTTTGATAGCATATAAATGTCTATGTACACTAGAGTTCCGCTTAAGCCAGCTGATGATGCCATTTCATTGCAACTCGTGAACATGATCAATAAAACAGAGACTGCTATTACTTTGTTTTGCCGCCTTTCTGGTTTTCAAAGAATCTTCTGATAGATTCGATATTTACTTAGTACATCTTTGACATTTACTATGCCCGAAACCTCTAGCAAGGTCTCTGAATTCAGACTTTCACTGAACTATAAATTTTAAATGTATTTATTTTCAAACATGATGGATTATAATTGTTGATGACTGCCATGTAGTGGAAAAATATTGCATGTCAGCACGCATTCTATATATAATATATATAATATACTGACTAAAGGTTAGAGTTAGGATTACGATAGTTACAAATTATATACATTAAAGATAATCGACATTCCAATCTCTTGAATCCGGTACATGTCGGAGTCTGTACTATGTTGCAAGCGCTTTTGGTTTGATTTCCGGAATAGCTGCATCAGTGTGCGTTTTGTCGGGAAGTGTTCATGAAATTCTGACTAAACTGTGTGCGTGCAAAGTGGGTACCCAGTCTTTTGACCAAATAGATTGAAATGTTTGAAAAAAAACAACTTCTAAAAGACTTCTAAAAATCTATATAAATGCAGATGAAAGGAGGTTTAACGAACTTCTCACATGGGATGAGTATAGGTATATTATTTCAAATCTCAAAGGCGAATAAACATCAGACAATGGCCTAGGAAGAGCAGGAAAGACCAGTTATCGCAAAAAGAACTCAAAAATTCAAACGGGTTCTTTGCAAAATTTTCGTCAATTCCAAATTCCCTGTTGTGCAAATACCCACTGCACCAGTTTAAAACAAAAAGTAACGTTAAACGTCACCCACAAACTGGCTAACGGGGCATTTGTCTATTGACGACAATGTATCTGTGCACACAAGAACAATACAAAATGTATTGTAAATCAATAGTGACAGGACCAGCAGATCGAGCAATTGTCGCATTTTCCATATTTGCCCGGCTAATGTCCCTCTCGGTGATTTTTTACTTTCCTTTGCTGAAAAAATATGCTGTCTGGGCGTCATTACAATTCTTGAAGTGCCCTCGGTACAGCAGTGTATCAGTGACTGCTTAGTGTACCAAGGACAGACTACCCTGCAGCTCTCAGGTCATGGATAGCCTGGGTGGAAAAGAGCGTTTCTGTTAAATGTGAATGTGTAAGCAATATGCTTAAATACTGGTTCTTCTATATTTTGTGTGGATAGTCTTAATTTTTTTCTGAATTCCCGTCTAATTACACATTGCTTATCGGGATCAAGAAAATATTTACACTTCATTTCCGAAGAGCTACTTCTTAAGACCGAGCAATGCTTATAAGATGAGATGAGATGAGATGAGATGAGATGAGATAAGTATTTAGCATCAAGTATTTGGCATTAATAAAGTTAAAGAATTTTAGGATTATCATATATCATTTTGCATTTTGCACTAAATATACAACATATATAGCATGTGGCATTTAACATAAAGTATTGGCATTTAGCTTTAAATATTTGTCATTCAGCATTTGGCTATAAACATGGTGCACAAGCCTTCCATATATCTGCTAATTACAAGTAATTTTTAGTTCATCAGAGCACAAAGTGCTCAAGGTGAGCTATTGTGACAGGTCATTGTCCGGCGTGCGTCGTGCGTCGTCCGTCAGTGCGTCGTCCGTTAACATTTGCCTTGTGAACACTCTAGAGGCCACATTTGTGACACAGTCTTTATGAAACTTGGTCAGAATGTTAGTCTTGATGATTTCTAGGTCAAATTCGAAACTGGGTCATGTTGGGTCAAAAACTAGGTCAGTAGGCTAGATCAAAAGAAAAGCTTGTGAACACACCAGAGGCCACATTTGTGAACCAATCTTTATGAAACTTGGTCAGAATGTTTGTCTTGATGATCTCTAGGTCAGGTTCGAAACTGGGTCATGTTTGGTCACAAACTAGGTCAGTAGGCCAGATCAAAAGAAAAGCTTGTGAACACTCTAGAGGCCTAATTTGTGACCCAATCTTTATAAAACTTGGTCAGAATATTTGTCTTGATGATTTCTAGGTCAAGTTTGAAACTGGGTCATGTGGGGTCAATAAATAGGTCAGTAAGCCAGATCAAAGGAAAAGCTTGTGAACACTCTAGACGCCTCATTTTTGATCCAATCATTATGAAACTTGGTCAGAATGTTAGTCTTGATGATCTCTAGGTCAAGTTTAAAACTGGGTCATGTTGGTTAATAAACTAGGTCAGTAGGCAAGATCAAAGGAAAAGCTTGTGAACACTCTAGAAGCCACATTTGTGGCCCAATCTTTATAAAACTTAGTCAGAATGTTAGTCTTGATGATTTCTAGGTGAAATTCAAATCTGTGTCATGTGGGGTAAAAAACTAGGTCGCCCGGTCAAGTCAAAGGAAAAACTTGTGAATACTTCCACAGTTGTGATTCAGTCTTTTTTGAAACTGGGTCAGAATGTTTGTCCTAATGATTTCTAGGTCAGATTTGAAACTGGATCATGTGGGATCAAAAACAAGGTCACTAGGCCAGATCAAAAGAAAATCGTGTCAACACTCAAGAGACCACAGTTCAAGTTTGAAACTAATTAGAATTAGTCAGAATGTTTGTATTGATTATCTATAGGTCAAGTTCGAATCTGGGTCATGTGGGGTCAAAAACTAGGTCACCTGGTCAAATCAAAGGAAAAGCTTGTGAACACTCTAGAGACCACAGTTGTGACCCAATCTTTATGAAATTTATGTAGAATGTTTGTCTTGATGATATCTAGGCCAAGTTTGAATCTGGGTCAGTAGGCCAGATAAAAGGAAAAGCTTGTGAACACTCTAGAGGCCACATTTGTAACTCGATCTTTATGAAACTCGGTCAGAATGTAAGTCTTGATGATTTCTAGGTCAAGTTCGAAACTGGTTCATGTTGGTTTAAAACCTAGGTCAGTAGGCAAGATTAAAGAAAAAGCTTGTGAACACTCTAGAGGCCACATTTGTAGCCCAATCTTTATGAAATTTGGTCAGAATGTTTGTCTTGATGATTTCTAGGTCAAGTTCGAATCTGGGTCATGTGGGGTCAAAAACTAGGTGACCCGTTCAATCAAAGGAAGCTTGTGAATACTTTAGAGGCCACAGTTGTGACTCAATCTTTATGAAACTTGGTCAGAATGTTTGTCTTGTTGCTCGCTAGGTTAAATTCGAAACTAGCTCATGTGGGGTAAAAAACTAGGTCAGTAGGCCAGATCAACACTGGTGAGCGATATATAGGGCCATCATGGCCCTCTTGTTATGGAATGTCGGTTGAGACATGCCAATTGCTAATTGCTAAATGCTATTTGCTAATTGTCATTTGCCAGTTGCTAACAACTATTTGCTGATTGCCACCCAAGACATGCCATTTACTAATATATTGTTGCCAGTTGCTCATTTGCCAACTGCTTATTGCTAAATACTATTTTCAATTTTCAATTTTCAGTTGCTCATCTGCTGATGACATTTTTGCTTATTGCTATTAGCTAATTACTATTTGTCATTTTCTAACGACTTTTACCAGTAACAAATTCAAGAGCATATGAACTACATGTGGCGGGATTCAAACCCGATAGTTCATTGCTCTAACCACTGAGCCAAAGAGTTCACTCCCTGACGCAGTTGTCATAGGTTGGCTTTAAATGTACATGTTATGCGTAAGCGACCGTAACACTTCCCCTCTTCAAAGGAGTCATCATTTATTTTAACATGTAAGCCATTTTGGCATAGAGAGTGTCATTTTCGGCACGAGATAAAGTTCCCCAGAAGAGCCCATATCATACGACATTTTGCCGGAAAAAAAAAGAGCACGACATTTTACGACGAAAATCCAAACTGCCTTTGGCGGGATTCGAACCCGGGTCATTCGAGTGCTAGTCCAAAGCTCTAACCACTGAGCCGACTCCTTGACGCAGTTGTTAGTGTAAAGGCTATGCATTAGCGACTTTAACAATTTGCTAATTGCTTATAGTTATTTGCTGGAAAGTATTTCTTTCACTTTTTGTTCCTGAAGTGGTCACAAACTCCAACACTGTGTTACTTCCTCTTCTCAGTACAGTAGATTGCTTGACAATACTCCTGCACAAAGGTGGATGGGGTCATTTTTCATTGCTGGGAATCACGGTCTTATCAGATCATCACAGTGGGCAAGTGTGTTCAGTTTCAGAGGGTACTGAGATACCAGCTTGCATATATAACCTTAACCAAACATTTCTAAGTCGAAAAAGGGGCATAATTTTGTAAAAAAGCAAAATAGAGTTATGGAACATGTACAGTGCAAGTCAACCCGGGTCATTCGAGTGCTAGTCCAAAGCTCTAACCACTGAGCCGACTCCTTGACGCAGTTGTTAGTGTAAAGGCTATGCATTAGCGACTTTAACAATTTGCTAATTGCTTATAGTTATTTGCTGGAAAGTATTTCTTTCACTTTTTGTTCCTGAAGTGGTCACAAACTCCAACACTGTGTTACTTCCTCTTCTCAGTACAGTAGATTGCTTGACAATACTCCTGCACAAAGGTGGATGGGGTCATTTTTCATTGCTGGGAATCACGGTCTTATCAGATCATCACAGTGGGCAAGTGTGTTCAGTTTCAGAGGGTACTGAGATACCAGCTTGCATATATAACCTTAACCAAACATTTCTAAGTCGAAAAAGGGGCATAATTTTGTAAAAAAGCAAAATAGAGTTATGGAACATGTACAGTGCAAGTCAACCCGGGTCATTCGAGTGCTAGTCCAAAGCTCTAACCACTGAGCCGACTCCTTGACGCAGTTGTTAGTGTAAAGGCTATGCATAAGCGACCTTAACTATTTGCTAATTGCTTATAGTTATTTGCTGGAAAGTATTTCTTTCATGTTTTTTCTGAAGTGATCACAAACTCCAACACTGTGTTACTTCCTCTTCTCAGTACAGTATATTGCTTGACAATACTCCTGCACAAAGGTGGATGGGGTCATTTTTCAATGCTGGGAATCACGGTCTTATCAGATCATCACAGTGGGCAAGTGTGTTCAGTTTCAGAGGGTACTGAGATACCAGCTTGCATATATAACCTTAACCAAACATTTCTAAGTCGGAAAAGGGGCATAATTTTGTAAAACAGCAAAACAGAGTTATGGAACATATGCAGTGCAAGTCAGTTTATCACAGTAAATAAGTGTGTGAAGTTTCAATCAATGCCCACGAGTGGTCACTGAGATACCAGCTTACATACAAAAACTTGTTAAACCAAATCGGGACGTGGACGCTGGCACATAGGCGGGTCCAGTAGCTCTACTTATTCCATGAATAGTTGAGCTAAAAATTATGCTTTTTCGATGTAGCAGGGCATTCATTTTTATGGACATGCAATATCAGTTATATACTAGATATAAATCAAAATATTGAAGTCAGGCCTAGCGCTACAGTCATAAATTTCAAATGGCAACAAACTTTTTATAAATTGCAACTATTGTTAACCAGTCATGCATTTCATCAATTGTAACAATTTTCTTGGGGTTCAAATCGTAGTCTAGGTTAGATATAAGCTATACCATAGCTATGGTACTTGTACTTATCAGACTTCATATTTATTTTCTGTATGAAATCACTTATACTCTAGCAAACAAAGTTCACTTTGCCTCAGACTTATCCAAGGACTGATTCACAAAACGGTGGGATCATATCATTTTACAGTCATGAAATGCATTTTACAGAAAGGTATATTTTCCATATTTTCAATTGGTTGTGTCTGTCCATCAACGTTGTACAATGTTACAGTGCAACTAGTGCTGGAAAACTGGAATTAGCTTGCTACACAGAAGTTGTTAATCAAGAAAATTTGCTAAGAAACTGGTGAAAAATAAGCGTCCTTTGTTAGATACTAGACTTAAACAAAACACAACACAAACTATACTGGTGTAGCATTTATTTTTATCAAAATGTAAGAATATAGCTTCAGGTACAAATATGACATATCATATAACTTCTAAAACAATTTTTAAACATATTTAAATATAGGATATACAATAATGGTTTTGCATCAGATTACAAACAAAAACTTGTACACACACAAAAAAATAGCTACTATTTCATGAATGTAGCAACTTGTGTTTGGCAACAGAAGAAGTGCATGTGCTACATGATCTTTTGTTACATCTTTAATAAAATAACTTAAAGATGTTAAGCTAGTAATTAACTAGGGTATGAATTTATTTCCTTGCAGCAAGAACAAGCATTACACTTTACGAGGTTCTCATTCAAACAGCAGCTCCCAGATCAGCAAATGTGTAGCAGATGAAAATAACCTTTTCTGTTTAACCATAAGCCTGCTGGCAGCAAGATGTGCAGGCTGATTATGGTCTGGACTTTTCCCATTTCAGTCAGTATATTTTCAGTGAAAACCCCTTCTAATAATAAATGGTACTGCCAAAACTGAATGATGAACCAGTCCATTTTATAAATTTAGCAGGCTAAAGGTTAAGCAGTATGTAACAGTTCAGCATTAAAACAAGCTTCAGTACACAATGTGAGCAATAATAGGTTATCAATATATATATACATGTAAAAGTGAGTAGAAAATTAGGGAATGTGTGAAGAAGCACCATTAAAGTGGAAATATGAGCATGTTTTCAAGTAAAAAATCAGCTGAAATAGATGTGTGTGTAAAAAGGGTGGAGACAATTATAGCTTTTAACCCAATAAACCAAACTCGTCCTGTTACCAGTACGAAATAATAACTTTCCAAATATGACTTTTCTTATTTTGACTGGGGCAGTCTTTTTTTGAAAAGTCAAACTGCACGCAGTAGTTGCTTCCCTTCAACTATAGAAATCTCTACCTTTAGGTAAGGGAAATCACTGCGTAGAAGATTGCAGAAAAGAACTATAATTTCATTTGTCCGATAACCTTATTTCTAAAGCATCAACTTCAATTACTTATGCGGCATTACCGTTAATTTAACACGTTTAAATGTACAGTAACCGAAAATAGCTTTTAGAAAACATTCTCCAAAAACACAGTATGTGCAGTAAGATGCGCATAATGCCACTTTAATTAGTAACATCTGTTTCATGACAGCCGAGGGTTTCTACTAGATGCTTCCTTAATCGCTTGCTGGTCAACAGTAAAAACTATTTGCCTGACGTCTGAATTTCTGACATCTTCGAACTATAAAACAGTCTAGCACAATAATTGTGGATGTCTAATATCAAATTACGCAAGCATGACTTCTGAAAGATCTAAAATCTATTGAATACTGTAATTAAAACTTCAAAATGACCAACAACCACCAACAGAAATGTAATATCTAGCACAATATTTTGCTATCATACCTAAAAAGCCATTTAATGAAAATAAAATAATAAAGTTTTAAACTGTCAAGCTACCCTCCTTTCCTTAACATTGCATATGCATAAGTAAAATTGGTGTACAAAAGATACAAAATTATTCTTTATCACATAAATGCCAATTATTTTATTTAGCTTTTCTTACAAAAATATGAAAAACGTGGTTTAAATGTTTATATGAACAACATTAGGTGTCAATTCATCATTTATACATACATGTACACACATATGTTAGCACAGAGCCAATCACCCCATTCTATGAGAGATAAAACAGATTAACAACACAACTTTACATTCTGCAGACATGACAAAAATAAAAACATAAATAATACACATGAAATATGGCAGAAACCTAGCATGCTTGTGAAGATACTTTTTACTTTACTTCTGACATTTTGTTTTTATTATTGCTACCCCTATATAAGTTATTTAGCCACTTACTTTCTGATTATACAGACTAATGTTGATAATACAATATATAGCCCCTACAGACTGGAACCAAGGTTAGTGTTTGAAATTATTTTTTGTCCAATGGCATTGTAGTATTTTTCAAACTATCGGGAAATTTATTTTGGTAAATCAACATTTACTTCCAGTCGTTTATTAACCCAGAAAGTCACGCCATACTGTAGGCGGAGCTTAAATTTGTAAACAAAAAAATAATTTCAAACACTAAACAGGTTAGTGTTTATTAGTAAGCATTTATCAAATTAAATTAGTCGATTTAATTTGATAAATGCTTACTAATAAACACTAACCTATACCTAGTCTGACCAATCTATAAATGATATCTGGTCAGTTTTGTTATCACAATATTTCAAAGTAACAAACTACATGTTAAACAAATCTTTTCACAATCCAACTATAAAAATAACTGATTTACCAGCCACTAAAGGAAGTTCTGTCTAAAACTTTTTCCTGAATATCACAAATAAGTAGTCATTTTTTACCTTAATAATATAAAAAAAAACACCAGAAAACTTTGTCATATGATCAAGATTTTTTGAGAAAAAAAAAAACCCAACAAGCTTTAACTATAAGCTGAACGATAACAAAAATAAAAACGTTTACCAGCAGGTGTGTCTTTGTAAGAGCTTTAATGAAAAGTTTCTGAATGAACATTTTCATGGGAAAAACTTTATCAATGCATTTGATGCACTCTTTAACAAAATAAAAATTGCTCTACCAAGGGAGAGAACAGTCTTTTTTGAAACACAGTTACCTCCCATGACATTTTTACTTAAAACAATCTATGAACAGAATAAAAATGGCAAGCTTAACAAAAAAAAAAACAATAATATAAATACACAAATGGCAGCTAAACAAACCCTGCTTTCAAACAACATGAATGTTACTGTTTTAACACACTTTATTATTCAAGACAGTTTAAAAAGACAACAAGGACTTTGTCTATGAGGTAAAATACCCATATGCCATGTTTTTTAGATCATGTTCCATCAAATATTCTTCTTTTGGGTTTAACATTGCACCAACACAATAATTGGTCATAATGACTTTCTAGCTTTGATGATGGATGAAGACCCAAGGTGCCTTTCTGTGCATTATTTCATCATGGGCGGGCACCTGAGTAGAACCACGGACACTCCATAAGCCAGCTACATGGCTTCCTCACATTGTTCCATCAAAAGATTATGTTACTGTGAAATCAGTAATATAATTATGTTGGTGACTACTTTTTGCAGATATTACGGTTGAGTCAATCCATGACTAAATCTTAACAAACAAGTAAAATTTGCAATAATTTCATATTTAAAAGTTCAAATTCCCATTCAATTTGCTGTTTCAGCACAACTTCTAAAATTTCATGCAAACAAAATTCAATGATTTCACAGTATTAACAACACGATGTCCGGGTAGAGAATGAATTCTGAATGATGTTTTTTATGCAATAGTATAGTTCTACTGACAATAGTTTATTAACCCTTACCATGCTTTGCCTTTTCGACCAGTGTAGATCATGCCTGCACATCTGTGCAGTCTGATCATGATCTGCACTGGTCGTTAGTTAACCAGTATCTTTTTGATAAGCACCCCTTTTAACAGTTAATGGTACTGTCCAAATTGGAAGTTGGACAAGTTCATTACAGAAATTTAGCAGGGTCAGGGTTAAATGCCATTATTTATGCAGCATGAAACAGACTCCTATGATTCTACATACTTTGTTCTCTATGTTACAACATGAACCAATATTAACCAATATTCTAACTTATTACTAAATTCTAATAACTGTCATGATACTGGGAACATGTTGTATGACAATGCCCTCATTCTCTTTTAATCTTTGTGTTAACAACAGCTTAATATTTCAGATATAAAATTACCTTAAGTAATTCACAGATCTATTAAAATAAGAAAGAACTATTTGCTTTCATGCAAACTAATCCTACGATGAAACCATGGTAACATCAACAATATGGTTGGCACAATTTGATGACAAATATATACAAAATGGTGTACTTTATACATACGCAATGACTAGATATTGTAAGTCATATGTGAAAACATATCCTTTTTACACAGTCGAACCTGCATATACAGACCATGCTTGGGAAATGTGGGGTTTTTATACACAGCTGGAGTTGTTTAGAGTAAACAAGTGAGCCGTGCCATGAGAAAACCAACATAGTGGCTTTGCGACCAGCATGGATCCAGACCAGCCTGCGCATCCGCGCAGTCTGGTCAGGATCCATGCTGTTCGCTAACAGTTTCTCCAATTCCAATAGGCTTTAAAAGCGAACGGCATGGAGCCTGACCAGACTGCGTGGATGTGCAGGCTGGTCTGGATCCATGCTGGTCGCAAACCCACTATGTTGGTTTTCTCATGGCACGGCTCAAGTGATGTCTCCAGTCACGGGTGGTCTGTAGCAAAGGTAGGACTGTATATCACATATACACATCATTAACATAAACAAAAAACAAATGCTGTACAAAAAAAAAAAAAAGATTATTTGAAATAGTTTGATCATTTAATCTACAAAATTGTTAAAAAATACCTACAGAATGAATGCTTTATACTTCCTAGTATTCATTTTATTTATACAAACATATATCTAATAACACAGAGGTAAACCTACAAAATGATCATTCCTGAAGAAACTAAATGACAAAGTTGTGAATGAAAAGATTAACATTTTTGTTCCCAAAAATACCCATGTGCAAAAGTTGAAAAGCAAAGCTGGAGCAAAAATACCAGGAATTGGAATGTGAAAGTTGGTCAAGAAGATATACAGTCTGACTTTGTTCACTCAAACTCGGATAATTTGAACACCAGCCTTCGCTCGAACACCAGCCTTCGCTCAAACTCGGATAATTTGAACACCAGCCTTCGCTCGAACATCAGCCTTTGCTCAAACTTGGATAATTTGAACACCAGCCTTCGTTCGAACACCAGCCTTTGCTCAAACTTGGATAATTTGAACACCAGCCTTTGCTCAAACTTGGATAATTTGAACACCAGCCTTTGCTCAAACTTGGATAATTCGAACACCAGCCTTCGCTCGAACACCAGCCTTCGCTCAAACTTGGATAATTTGAACACCAGCCTTCGCTCAAACACATCAACATGTCCCGGAAAGATCTCTATAAAATGTATATTGTTAAACGGCTCAAATTGATGATAACTTGAACAAATTTTAACTGTACCATCAAGTTTGAATGAACAAAGTTCCACTGTATAAGAATTTTATATGAATAAGAATAAATAAGACAAAGTCTGAGCCAACACACTTGAAAAATATCTTATGGTAAAGCGATATAAAGCTGAATAGAAGATGCAGTCCAGTATGTTTTCTTTCAATTTTTAATGGAGATTTTCTTAGTCAATAATATGTGCAGATATTTGAAACATAGAACTTTTTGCATATATGCTAGTGACAATTGAAACCTATATAAATCTGAAAATTCCAGTTCATTACATGCTTCACATTTTTAATGTCTTCACAGTGAATAAACATGTCACATACACAGTCAAATAGTAATGTAGAAAAGTATGTGAATACATCTAAAAAAAAAAAATGTAAAATCATTTGCTAATTTACATGGAGTTCACGGCTGAGTTAATACACAAAATTAAATCCTAATTCTGTTCAGCTTACGTTAGAGTCAAAATCCACAAATAAATATCCCTGCAAAACAGCCACTTTGGCTAAAACCAAGAAATTCCATGTGCATGATATTAAATGATTTTCGCAGTAGTCACAGAGGTATATTCTGTAGTCAATGAATTTTCTTCCTTTGTAAAATGTCATGTTCAACAATGAAGAACTGGTCATGATTTGGTCAAATGATCTTACCATTTTAATCATGATTTCACTAAGTAATACACAATTCATATGTAGCATATTTTAATTTCATTCAACAACTAACATCTGGTCACAAGTTTTCAAATTGCAAAATAAGAGTGTTGTCTCTGCGCAAAAAAAAAAAAAACCTTCAAGAAAACCTATAAATAGTGCAGTTTTTGTCAATTAAAACTTGAATAATGATACATTAATCAATAGCTATTATATAAACAGAAAAAATGTCTATACTTTTGTGAAATAAAAGTGTCGATACAAAATGCACTTTGTCGATACAAAAATGAAGTACAATGTATTGTATAATTTATTCTTTACACAGAATTGTGCATTGTTTGTTCAAACATTAAACACTACATATATACTATTGCCCAAGAATGAGACTATTATTATATACTAAGCTGAAACAATGAATGTCTCTTCATTATTGGTATTTTTCAAATAAGGCAAAAACATATATAATTTTATTTAGACAGTGTTATTTCAGTGAAATGCCAGCATTTCAAGTTAACCCATAGCAATACAATGTATAAATATTACAATTTCATCTCAACATATCACAAACTTTCCCCATCAAAAGACCGGCTTGGAGTGAGTTTCTCTGGTAACAAGGGTGGGGCAGAGTCAAGAGGGGCAGAGTCGAGTTCCACAGAGTGAGACGCCTTCACAGATGACTGGAAAAGATACGCAAAGAAAATGTAAGAAAGTGAGCAAGAAAATAAGATTTCATTAAGTCATATATTCTTGTCTATGTACAAAATACATACATTGAAAGGCTTTCATTTACAAAACTGAATATTTAACAGAATGCAATCAAATAATTATACAATTCTTTAACTTGTGTTAAATACCAAAAGAGACAAGTATATTACCATACAATCTTCTTTCTTAATCTCTCAGCTGTCTTGGAAATTGATATCAGATGTGTACATTCCATTTCCAATCTATACATACTATATATAGAATATAATGTTTATTTAACAGCCTTGGAATTATCACTCTTATAAGCCTTTTATTGTGAAATGCATTTTCATACTGACTGACATGATTTCCTATATAAAAATATAAATGAAAGCCTTCGTATATTAAAGAGAACAGTTGAATTAAAACTCATATACTTCATGCATTGACTATCAAGTGAGATATATGTTTCAATACAATGAATTAAAATATAATGTTATAAAACATGCAAGATCAGTTCAGAGTCAGAAGCTTCTAGAATAAGCTGGCCTTATTTCAACACTGAATATGACACTATATACACCCAGCCAAGCTGACTTTATGAAAATGATCTTTTAAATGTTGAATAAAATCTCGAAAAATCAGTCTTTATGCATATGTCAGGGGTAATAAGCTGAACATGTGTAAATTCCTGATATAGAAGTGTCAGATGTACACTATACCTTTCTATCCTCTATATATAAAATGTACGAGATAGGAATCATATCTAAATAAAGACATGAGCATAAAAAACATAAACACACTAGAATTGTGTCCATAGGAAATGGAAGTCCCCTGCATACTGTGTCATCCACAAAATAGCAAAGTTTTCAGTACAGACCATCTTCACATGAAGGAAGTTTGACTAAAAGTTTGAAAAAAATTGTATTCAGATAAGGTTGTGCATCTGAGCAACTTTGAATCCATTCCTTCAAAAAGTGTATGAGGAGTTGAACACACCAAATTTCTTCACTGTGGCCTATTTTTTGAGGAAGGGCCATAATTCTAGTAAAAATAGCCACAGAAAAACTCCATTATTTATAGCCATCTTCACATAGCAAAACTATCATAGGGCCATAACTGTGGTAAAAATAGTCACTGCAAAAGTTCCCTTCTTTATGGTCATCTGCACATTAAGCTTGTTCATCTGTGAAAGTTTGAAGCAAATCAGGATAATAGTACGAAAGGAGTTGGACACACAAGATCTTGGAACATATGGACAAACAGATGTACAGACAGCTGCAATGCTATAAGCCCCACATAAATGTGGGGGGCATAATAAAACATGGACACACAAAAACAAGAATATAACAAGAGCCATGTCAGACATGGCTAATCCCCCCACCGGGCAGCTGTATTTGCAAATGGAATGTTAATTTTGTGGTTGTTTAGTAATCATTGTAAGTCTTTTGTTTTTTAAAGTCCACAAAAAAACTCCTTACTAGGTAGAGATACCTTATATATAATAAAATTAATAAAATACACCTAAAACTGGAGAGTAACATCTATGCTGTACCACAGAAAAGTGGTCTTGTTTTTTCCCTAGGGTCAATTATAAAAATGTTACAATATAAGTTATTTATAGTAACAACTAAGGGAAGTTAATCTTTAAAAAAAAAAAAAAAAAAAAAAAAAAAAAAAAAAAAAAATTGCAAGTCCACACAAAATCTTTATCAGGAAGAGACTGGTCAAAATACACCTCAAAATTGGATTTAGCATGTTTGTTGTACTACAGAAAAGTGGTCTCGATTTTTCCCTACGACTAGTAATGAAAAAGTTACAATAAAAGCTATTTAAAGTAACAACAAAGGGAAGTAATTCTAAAGAAGGGAACTGCGCATGACACTTCGTCTCATGATGGTGTATAATTGTGCCAAGTTACATCAAAATCCCTCTATGCATGAAGAAGAAATGCTTCGGACAAAGTCATTCTTGTATCTGACCTTTGGCCTCTAAGTGTGACCTTGACCTTAGGCCTAGTGACCTGGATCTTGTGCATGACACTCCGTCTCGTGGTGGTGAACATTTGTGCCAAGTTATATCAAAATCCCTCAAAGCATGAAGAAGAAATGCTCCGGACAAGGTTTTTATTCTTGTATCCTTTGACCTCTAAGTGTGACCTTGACCTTAGACCTAGGGACCTGGTTCCTGCGTATGACACTCCGCCTCGTGGTGGTAAACATTTGTGCCAAGACATATCAAAATCCCTCCATGCATGAAGAAGATATGCTCCGGACAAATTTTTTTAAGAAAATATGATAAAGGGGAATAACTCAAAAAATAGGCAAGGTAGAGTTATTGTTCTTGCACACTGCACTTCCTCCCAATGTGTTCTATCAGTGTATGAAGTTTGAAGAAAATCCCTCCAGTACTTTTGGGGTTATGCTCCGGACAAAATGTTTTAAGAAAATATGATAAAGGGGAATAACTCAAAAAATAGGCAAGGTAGAGTTATTGTTCTTGCACACTGCACTTCCTCCCAATGTATTCTATCAGTGTATGAAGTTTGAAGAAAATCCCTCCAGTACTTTTGGAGTTATGCTCCGGACAAAATTTTTTAAGAAAATAAGATAAAGGGGAATAACTCAAAAAATAGGCAAGGTAGAGTTATTGTTCTTGCACACTGCACTTCCTCCCAATGTGTTCTATCAGTGTATGAAGTTTGAAGAAAATCCCTCAAGTACTTTTGGAGTTATGGTCCGGACAAAGATCGTTGCGGACGCACGGACGGACGGACGGACAGACGGACGCACGGACGGAGAGCATTTCTAATATCCCCTTCACCTTTGGTGGGGGGATAAATAAATTCATAACATATAAAAATGTAAACAACTAAAAACCTGAACACATAAAAAAAAACCTGTACACCTAAACAAGAAGCCAAACTGGGCATAGGTTGCTCATCTGAAGAGGAGCATGACTTTTTGACCAAGTTTGATGAACACCTAAGCAGATCTTAAAAAGAGCTGTCCATAAGACAGCACGCTCAACTTTTCTAGATGCCTGACTCTGAATTAGAGCTTTGCCAGTAAAAAGGGATTAACTCCATCAAATATACAATCAGAGTTACGAGAATTGTTTCTTCCTATGTAGACTTTCATAGTAAATAACTATTTTAAGTTTCAAGTCAATAGCTTTGACAGTAACATAGATATTGGACATATAACTTTAACCAAAAAATTCTAAGTTAAAAAGGAGCATAACTCTGTCAAAATTCACATCAGAGTTATTTGGGATTGTTTCTCCTGGTGTAGACTTTGATAGTAAATAACTATTTTAAGTTTCAAGTCAATAGCCTTGAAAGTAACAGAGATATTTGACTTTATCAAAACTTTAACCAAAAGCGATGGCGACGCTGGGGAAAGTGCAACAGCTCTACATTTTCTTCGGAAAGTCGAGCTAAAAATTACTGATAGAGCCTCTGTCTTCGCAATACATTCAGATATAAAATATGAAGGGATAGTTCAACATTAATAAAAAATGTATTTGGCAGTTTCAAACAAATGAAATAAATTTAATACTGAAATGTCTATTTTGTTTTACCACAAATTGTTGATAAGACACTGAAAGCACTTTTTAACAATATAGAGAGTCATCAATATATCTATATATACAATGAGCATTTCATACAAATTTACCCCTTTTGAGAAACTCCCTTTAAAGGTGTTCAATGGCAAAACAATTTTATTACTCACAATTAGGTTTACTCATTAGAAACATAACTATCCTGATTTTTAAATGACTATTTGTAAATCAAAATTTTGATTAAAATATGAAGACATCTTGGAAATCTCGGTACTCCTCTCTTCTTACATGTTTATAAACAAGTGCAGTGCTTACATTAGTTGAACCATGCCATGAGAAAACCAACATAGTGGGTTTTGCGACCAGCATGGGCATCCACACAGTCTGGTCAGGATCCATGCTGTTCGCTAACAGTATCTGTAATTTCTATAGGCTTTGAAAGCGAACAGCATGGATCCTGACCAGACTGCACAGAGACGCAGGCTGGTCTAGATCCATGCTGGTCGCAAACCCACTATGTTGATTTTCTCATGGCGCGGCTCAGTTATATTCATAAAATGTTATCACACTGTTTATCATGTTATTTACCACAGTTCAAGTCCTGGCCCCGTGTTCACAAAACATTTTTCGATCTCAGCTGAGTTTGAGTTTGAAATTTTAATATCAGTTTTACTAAAACTTCAAGCTTAAGTTCCAAATGAGACTGACCATCAGTACCGAATAATCACTTTAAAATAGTTATTAACTTAAAATTTAGTCTTAAACATGCTATTTAGATATAAATGAGAAATTAAGTTTCATTATCAAACTCAGCTGAGACTGAAAATGTTTTGTGAACACGGGGCCAGATGCTCGGGAATTAAACAACGAGGGTTTTAGACAGAATGCTTAACCTTTAACCTGCTGGTGGCAAGTGATTCTGCCTTTGCAACCAGTGCAGACCAAGATCAGTCTGCACAGTTTGCTATTCAGTAAGTAAATTTTCAGTGAACACCCATTTGAATAATAAGTGGTACTGCCCAAATTGAATGATGGGCCAGTCTATTTTAGAAATTTAGCAGGGTAAAGGTTAAACATCCAAGCAGCTGAACAATGAAGCATGGCAAATCAGATGATAAACTACCTAACATGCTGATTAAAATATTATTATAGAAATTATGCTGGACATTGAATAGCAATGTGATGTCTATTCAACTGGTGTTTACTGCAAAATGTACAACAGCTGACTGACAAAAAAGAAATTGAGCCATGCTAGAATCTATAATCAAGAGTAATGACAATACTATGAACTGAAATCAAAGGCACAGCTTGTTCTTTGTTTGAAAGGACATCTTTTTCAGAAAAGTTATTTTAGTAAGGCAACCATATGCTCACTTGTAGGAGGTAAGGTACTAGTGCTATATAGCTGGCTTCTAAAGAAGTTATTTTGGTGAGGTAAGGTCAGAGTCTGACCCCATATTTCCTGCCCCGTGTAGAATGGGGGCTGACTGATGTGATACAGACAACCTTGGCATCCACCTGTCAAAGAAACCCACCTTAGACTTGCGTGGAGTTTTTGCTGGGGTGAGAGACTGACGAGACGGCAGGGGTGGAGGATCAAAGCTCATTTTACTGTTGTCTCCTGAATGTTTTTCTGGTAGTGGTGGGGGCCCATCATCTTCTCCAGAGTCACAGTTTTCTGTAATCATAGAAAAATTATAGTGAGTTTATCAGTCATTTCTACCATCAAACTTAATATAAATCTTTAAATAAAAAGAAAAGAACATCTACTGTGATGAGATATAATCCACGGCAAGAGTAAAAGAACATTAAGTAAACTTAAGATCTTATAATTACATGATTAACTATACTATTAGGCAACAACCATTGATAAAACAAAGATTTATAAGTAGTTAGGACTGAAAATATTACAGTGCATCAGCAAATGGACAAACACCAGTATCTTATCATGTAGCATGGATGACAGAAAACCCACAGACTGTGCTGGCAGAAGTTTTAGTGCATTTGCTCCATTTAGTGTGAAATTAAATCTCTTTTTAAATTATCTATTAGATTTTTCATATTTTACCTTTTCCATAGTCTACCTTATTTTGCTTGACTAAATAAAAGTCACATCTACAATAATAGTACTGTATGAACAAAGATACAAATGTATATCATAAACTGTTTTCATGAACATTTTTGTTCTCTTTTAACTAGTTTTACTAATTGTTATTCTAATACACGGCCACCCCCTGAAAGTGTCTCGCCCACAGGAGCTTTGAAATAGATGCAAAGTGAGTTTTAAATGGTTAAAGTCTACTCTTACGGTGACAGAAACCCATGACCTCTGGCTCAGAAGTCAAATAGTCTAACCTGCAGCACTGTACCTCACTATTGGAAAATGAATATACAATTCAGACAGTAATGAGGTAAGCTTTAAGCAAACACAGAGAATCACATGCATAATTTAGACATAGTCACAGAAAAGCCAACAGTTTTTGCTATAATGGGTGACAATTTCTGTTCCACTGATGTACTTATCCAACGTACACTACCGTATGTTTATGAAATTAATCAAGGCTTTCACAATAATTATCAGTTCAGAATTTAGATGTGCAGAAATTGAACCATAAAGATTGTGAGCCAAAGCCATTAAACAGCCATGCATCTGAACAACAAACCCTGGTGATCAGATGGGAAACTACAAGGCCTTGCCTATTTTCATTCCATTATGATCATTAAAATATGATGACAAAAATTATGCTGAACTTTATTCATCCAAGTAGTAATGAACTAGATGTCAGGTGGCTATTTGACATAATAATAATTTCCTCTATTGATCTGCATGTCAACCGATATTTATCGGAGAATATACAATGCTTGACTTGCTTCTTTGTTTAACTGATAAAAACTGAACCACGGTCAGATTATATTATAAAATCCATTGAATTTTTATCAGGTCTTAATTTTCACTCCATTTAAAACATAAACTGGATTCTAGTAACAATGTCTTACACCATTCAGCCAGGAGTTCAGACATCAGATCTATGCACCATGCTCTAAAGCTCTGAAATATATCTGTATCAAGTACAGGTAACACATCATACAAACCTTTTGAAACAACTTTTTTCACCACTTAAATACATAAATACATTTTAACATGTTTATATAAATGAGAATAGTATTTTTAAGTATTATAGCAATACAAATGTGACATTACAAATAATTAGTATAACTTATACAGTACATAAACAGTAATTTACATCTTACATTAAAATGTGTTTTAAAACACAGTTTTATTAATGTACACATCTTTACATGGGTGTTTCGTTTACATTTTTAAACATATGTAAAGATTTCTGGCGGGTACAGTGAGTAAATACTTAAATGTCAAAAAATGAAATGTATGTATTTCTTAGGCCTAAAACAAGAGTGCCAGACTGTCACAAAATACGCCCATCATTGAACTTGGCCTAATTCAAGGGCCATAATCCAAGAGTGCCAAGGGCGATTTAGGTGGTTATCGAACTTGGCCGAGATATTATGCCCACATACAATGTCAATAAGTTTGGTGAAGATCTAATGAAAACTGTTCAATTTAGAGAGAGCAGACGGCTAAATTCGCAGTTTTTTTTTTAGTAATTCAAGGGCCCTAATCCAAGAGTGCCTAAGGCGATTTGGATGGTTATCGAACTTGGCCGAGATATTATGCCCACAACCATTGTCAGCAAGTCTGGTAAAGATTGGATGAAAACGGTTTGACTTAGTGTGTGGACAAGGCTAACTTTGCAGTTTTTTGAGTAATTCAAGGGCCATAATCAAAGAGTGCCTGGGGCGATTTGGCTGGTTATCAAACTTGGCTAAGATATTATGCCAACAAACATTGTCAGCAAGTTTTGTGAAGATAGGATGAAAACTATTCGACTAAGAGAGCGGACATGCTTTGAATGCGACCACCCGCCGCCAGGGGTGTTCACATAATATGCCCTGCTCTTTCAGAGTGAAACTATAGTTTTTTTTAACTTTTAGTAAGTTTTACTGTACAGATTAAAGTAGCATAATGGCACCCTAAATCCCTTAAAAGTACATAAAGGTAACAATAAAACATATCTTATTTAGCAGAGGTTGGTCGATTGTTTTGGGTTTAATGCCGTTTTTCAAGACAACAGCATTTCAGTTATGTAATTGCCGGCAGTTAACCTAACCAGTGTTCCTGGATTCTGTACCAGTACAAACCTGTTCTCTGCAAGTAACTGCCAGCATCCCCACAGGAATCAGAGGTGGAGGACTAATGATTTCAGACACAATGTCTCTTATCAAATCGTCACAGAGAACGTTCGCCTCGCCCAGGGCTTGAACTCACGACCCAGAGATCCGTAGATCTGCGCTCTCCCTTCGAGCTAAGGGGGCGGGCTATTTAACAGAGGTAGTTAATGGAAGTCACTACCTTGAATGGATGCAACAGTTGATTTAGGGCAGCTGTCATATAAACCTACTACAGGCGCTTTAAAACTACTAGTTCAGTTTGATTTCAGGAAAATAGGAATTTTTTATATACAGTTGAACTTCAATAGCTCGAACTCGGATCTTTCGAACACCCGGGATCGCTCGAACTCTTCGCCCGGTCCCGAATTTATTCCTTCTTTATTCTATATAGTTCTACCTCGGATCGCTCGAACTTCGAAAATTCGAACTCTCGAACTCATTTGGTGGTCCCCTCGGCTTAATTATAGTGATAATTACACCTATTCAGTCGAACAGAAAATTTGTCGCCGGAATGGCTTGTGTTTACAAAGTTTTTCACACCTCTGCCTGACATTCGCCAAGCTTCCCCTTTAACCGGCGCGTGCGTAATTTTCACACGCTTATGTAATTAGCGTAGGTAAACGACAAACAAATTAAACAAAGTGACTTTCATTCACTGCAATGCTTTAATGGGCTTTGATTTATACGAATAAAATTATTTAAAATAATTGAGCAATGTCTGTTTTTATTTTTTCTGCATTAAAACGGGAGATCCGATGTCAACTTTCATACTGCTTTAGCATGGCTGAACAACTTAGTAAAGGACACGGAAACGGGGGGATAGCTAAGTCGGCTACTGGAAAGCAATATATTTGATAATATTTGTACTGGGCTATGATTCATAAAGGTTTTCTATTCATGTCTTTCTATTTGATGCTGTCTTCATCAAATTCTTATAATTATATTAGTGTTTTATCTGTGTTGTTTTTGTATCTATGTCATGTTTGAAAATATTATTTATCATCGTATCATACACACATTTAGGAACAATATGACAATATATTACGATGTAAGGTTTGTAACACATCATGCCCTCGAATTCCAAAATTCAAAATGGCCGCCATTTGGATGGCTCGAACAACAGAAAACTCGAACTAATTTCCACGGGACCCTCGAGTTCGAGCCATCGAAGTTCGACTGTACATAGAATATGATCTGATGAAATACAGATTTTCTCTATTATTTCAAAAGCTTCTGATTTAAAATTTCTGAACTTTAGGTTTACAGGCAATAGAATAGGGAAATAGTGTGAAAAGAATGGAACTCGCATAATGGTCGATTCAAACAGTTCTCAATTTTTTAACATTTTCCTATAAATTTAATGCTAAAATCACATGGCAGGTCTTATAATGCTTTGCATTTTGGTAGCACTTTCATCATGAAATACTTGCACTATAAAATGAGTCATGGAAAATTTGATCATACACCACCACTACAATTTTTGGTGTCATTTCTGCTCTGATTTTCCGACTGAAAATCCTTTTCACGCATCAAGAAAGACCACCACTTTTCTTTTTTTATTCAGTACTGACAATGTTCTTTAAGAACATGTATGTTACAGACATTTAAAATTGGTCCTGGTGTATGATGTAGTCATTTGAAGTGTATATAGAATAAAGAATAAAGTCTAGTAATTAGTGCCTTTTTGTACAAATTGCCTTTTAAAAAAGATAGGAAAGTTTTTATTTTTCTGAAAAAAAACAAAAACAACTAGAATTGTGTCCATTGGACACGGATGCCCACACATACTGTGGCATCCTCTAAATAGCAAAGTTTTTATGAAGACAAGAGATCACAGAGTGATCTTGGCGCCCACCAATGTGTCATTTTTGAGTGTTCCAAATTTCAAGACTTATTGACTAGCTCAAGGTCAAGTTTCATTTCCATACACAACACTGTGCATGTGGTCCAAATTCTAAAGCTGTAGCTTGAGAAATGTGAAAGTAGGTCACTAGATCAATTTCAAGGACAAAATTCTTTGTACACAAAACTATGCATGTGCATCAAGTTTGAAGGCTGTAGTTTGAGAAATTTGAAAGTAGGTCACTAGGTCAATCTTAAGGTCAGAGTTTATTTCGGTACATAAAACTATGCAAGTGGTCCAAATTTGAAGGCTGTAGCTTGAGAAATGTGAAAGTAGGTCACTAGGTCAAAATCAAGGTCAAATTACATTTCAGAACACAAATCTATGCATGTGGTCCAAATTCAAAGCGTGTACCTTCAAAAATGTGAAAGCAGGTTACTAGGTCAATGTCAAGGTCAAAGTTTGTTTCGGTACACAATCCTATATATGTGGTCTGAATTTAAAGCCTGTAGCTACAGAAATGTGAAAGTAGGTCACTAGGTCAATCTTAAGGTCAAAGTTCATTTCGGTACACAAAACTATGCAAGTGGTCCAAATCTGAAGGCTGTAGCTCCAGAAATGTGAAAGTTGGTCACTAGGTCAAAATCAAGGTCAAATTTTATTTCGGAACACAGAACTATGCATGAGGTCCAAATTTTAAGCCTGTACCTTCAAAAATGTGAAAGTAGGTCACTAGGTCAATGTAAAGGTCAAAGTTTGTTTCGGTACACAAAACTATGCATGTGGTCCAAATTTGAAGGCTGTAGCTTGAGAAATGTGAAAGAAGGTCACTAGGTCAAAATCAAGGTCAAAGTTCATTTCGGAACACGAAACTATGCATGTGGTCCAAATTTGAAGGCTGTAGCTCCAGAAATGTGAAAGTAGGTCACTAGGTCAAAATCAAGGTCAAATTTTATTTCGGAACATAGAACTATGCATGTGGTCCAAATTTGAAACCTTACCTTCAAAAATGTGAAAGTAGGTCACTAGGTCAATGTCAAGGTCAAAGTATTTTTCAGTGCACAAAACTATGCATGTGGTCCAAATTTGAAGGCTGTAGCTACAGAAATGTGAAAGTAGGTCACTAGGTCAAAATCAAGGTAAACGCATGTCAATGTTCATCTTGCCACTCAAAACCATACATGTGGTCCAAATTTGAATGTTGTAGGTTACTGACAAGAAGGTTTTAAAAGCTTTTCCCTATATAAGTCTATATGAACCATGTGACCCCCAGGGCGGGGCCATATTTGACCCTAGGGGGATAATTTGAACAAACTTGGTAGAGAACCACTAGATGATGCTACATTACAAATGCCAAAGCCCTAGGCTTTGTGGTTTGGACAAGAAGATTTTCAAAGTTTTTCCCTATATAAGTCTATGTAAACAATGTGACTCCCGGGGCGGGGCCATATTTGACCCTAGGGGGATAATTTGAATAATCTTAGTAGAAGACCACTAGATGATGTCACATACAAAATATCAAAGCCCTAGGCTCTGTGGTTTTGAACAAGAGGTTTTTCAAAGTTTTTCCCTATATAAGTCTTTATAAACCATGTGACCCCGGGGCGGGGCCATATTAGACCCCAAGGATATAATTTGAATCATCTTAGTAGAGGACCACTAGATGATGCTTCATACCAAATATCAAAGCCCTAGGCTCTGTGGTTTTGGACAAGAAGATTTTCAAAGTTTTTCCCTATATAAATCTATGTAAATTATAGAAATAAACAAAGGGCCATAACTCACTAAAAAATTGTTGAACCAGTCTAAATTTCAGGGGGACACAACTAGGGTACCAATACATCATTCTGACAAAGTTTGGTCAAAATCCCTCTGGTAGTTTCTGAGGAGATGCGATAACGAGAAATTGTTAACGGACGGAAGGACGACGGACCACGGACGCAGAGTGATTTGAATAGCCCACCATCTGATGATGGTGGGCTAAAAAGGCCATAATTCTCGAAAAAAATAGCCACAGAATAAAGTACATTATTTATGGTCATCTGTGAAACTTTCAAGCATATCCTTTCAATAGTGTTTAAGGAGTTTGACACACAAGATTTTTCTCTATACTCTATATAAGCAAAACAACCAACGGGCCATAACTGCAGTAAAAATAGTCACAGAAAAAATTTCTTCCTTTATGGTCATCTGTATATCAATCTTGTTCATCTATGAAAGTTTGCAGCAATCAAGCTAATAGTGTTGGGGGAGTTGGACGCACAAGATTTCAGGATGTATGGACGTACATACGGACAGCAGCAATGCTATTTGGCCACATAAATGTGTGGGGGCATAAAAATGTCAATGATTCACCAGGCTGAAAAAATACAACACAATGTGCTTTAAAGAACAAGAGATCACATAGTGATCTTGGCGCCCACCAATGCACCAATTTTGAGTGTTCCAAATTTCAAGACTTAATGACTAGCTCAAGGTTAAATTTCATTTCCGTACACAACACTGTGCATGTGGTCCAAATTTGAAAGCTGTAGCTTGAGAAATGTGAAGGTAGGTCTCTAGATCAATTTCAAGGTCAAAGTTCTTTGTACACAAAACTATTTGCATGTGCATCAAGTTTGAAGGCTGTAGTTTGAGAAATGTGAAAGTAGGTCACTAGGTCAATCTTAAGGTCAAAGTTTATTTCGGTACACAAAACTATGCATGTGGTCCAAATTTGAAGGCTGTAGCTTGAGAAATGTGAAAGTTGGTCACTAGGTCAAAATCAAGGTCAAATTTTATTTCAGAACACAGAACTATGCATGTGGTCCAAATTTGAAGCCTGTACCTTCAAAAATGTGAAAGCAGGTCACCAGGTCAATGTCAAGGTCAAAGTTTGTTTCGGTACACATTCCTATGCATGTGGTCTAAATTTGAAGCCTGTAGCTACAGAAATGTGAAAGTAGGTCACTAGGTCAATTTTAAGGTCAAAGTTCGTTTCGGTACACAAAACTATGCATGTTGTCCAAATTTGAAGCCTGTATACTCAACATCACTAATCTCGCGTCATCACTAATTTCGCGGTATTTGAGTTGCGCCACCTATGTGGTGTTTACCGGTGAAGTTAGTGACCTATTTTACTCATGCGGGCGAAAAATATTCCTACCTGTAGTTACATTGCTAAATATCTGTCAATATTTATTAAAATCGTATTTTTCGCATATCTATTGCAAAAGTCCATGAATTAAGCAAATATTTACAATGTTTATAAGTTCGTCTACCAGCTGATCGGCATTTGTCCTCATTAATTATGCAAATTAAGTCCCGCCTATAGGTTAGAGGACACCAAGTTTTACGTAACATCCCCCAGCTACACAAAAATGAATGAAATATCAGTATCAGGCGAAACATCAAAACGTCTTAACTCGACGGATTTTAAGGGGGAGGAAGGGATGGGGGCCCCCTGACCATCTCCTCAAAATACACCCATTATACCGAGCAGTGAATCTGAACATATTAGATAACTATCAAATAGAAAATATTAAGTAATAATACAATTCTTAGGCTCCGCTACATTATGACCACGCCCACGACCTTGTGATTTACTTGCAAAATATCTGGTGTGTCCGCTGCCCAGAGGAGAATATTTTCGATAGTGCCAAAACGTTTAAATTGGCGTTTAATGACTTTTGAGTGTTCCTGATAGTTTGACTTAGATAGCTTTTTAATGTTTGAATTATATTTAGTGTTTTTTAACCTATGATAGTTTGATTGACACAATTGTTGACCTATACCGTGACATTAGTGATGTGACGTCACATGATAACAATGGCTGACTATTGTTGTTCAAAGTACACATGGATGTTTCTTGAATGATATCTTACTCATTTTCACACAGTTATTGATGCATATGACATGAAAAATTGTGGTAAAGACAAGAAATACACTTTTGTGTTGTTTCTTGTTTAATGTGGTTAAGTCGAATGTCAAGTACCGCGACATTACAGATGAATGGTATACCTTCAAAAATGTGGAAGTAGGTCACTAGGTCAATCTTAAGGTCAAAGTTCATTTCTGTACACAAAACTATGCATGTGGTCTAAATTTGAAGGCTGTAGCTTGAGAAATGTGAAAGTAGGTCATTAGGTCAAAATCAAGGTCAAATTTCATTTCAGAACACGAAACTATGCATGTGGTCCAAATTTGAAGCCTGTACCTTCAAAAATGTAAAAGTAGGTCACTAGGTCAATGTCAAGGTCAAAGTTTTTTTCAGTGCACAAAACTATGCATGTGGTCCAAAATCGAAGGCTGTAGCTACAGAAATGTGAAAGTAGGTCACTAGGCCAAAATCAAGGTCAACTCATGTCAAGGTTCATCTTGCCACTCAAAACCATACATGTGGTCCAAATCTGAATGTTGTAGTTTATTAACAAGACTTTAAAAGCTTTTCCCTATACAAGTCTATATGAACCATATGACCCCGAAGGCGGGGCCATATTTGACCCTAGGGGGATAATTTGAACAAACTTGGTAGAGAACCACTAGATGATGCTACATTACAAATGCCAAAGCCCTAGGCTTTGTGGTTTGGACCAGAAGATTTTCCAAGTTTTTCTCTATATAAGTCTATGTAAATCATGTGACCCTAGGGGCGGGGCCATATTTGACCCTAGGGGGATAATTTGAACAATCTTAGTAGAAGACTACTAGATGATATCACATACAAAATATCAAAGCCCTAGGCCCTGTGGTTTTGAACAAGAGGTTTTTCAAAGTTTTTCCCTATATAAGTCTATATAAACCATGTGACCCCAGGGGCGGGGCCATATTAGACTCCAGGGTAATAATTTGAATTATCTTGGTAGAGGACCACTAGATGATGCTTCATACCAAATATCAAAGCCCTAGGCTCTGTGGTTTTGGACAAGAAGATTTTCAAAGTTTTTCCCTATATAAATCTATGTAAATTATAGAAATAAACAAAGGGCCATAACTCATTAAAAAATTGTTGAACCTGTCTGATTTTCAGGGGGACACAACTAGGGTACCAATACATCATTCTGACAAAGTTTGGTCAAAATCCCCGTGGTAGTTTCTGAAGAGATGCCATAACGAGAAATTGTTAACGGAAGGATGGACGGAATGACGGACGGACGGAAGGACGACGGACCACGGACGCAGAGTGATTTGAATAGCCCACCATCTGATGATGGTGGGCTAAAAATTGGATCTTCTATAGAATATAGATCTACATGCATATTCATGCAGAGCTACTAATAATATTTCCTAAGACTTATATCAATTTGTTGTACTGCTTGTTCAACAGTTTATTCTAACAACAGCTTCCCCTTCAAAACTATATACAATGTACATTTATACATGTACTTTAAATAACAATTAACTTCAAAACCATACAAGACCAAAGGTCTTCATGTCTAATTTAAACACAACTGTGATACCGTAGTTCATGCATGCATGGAAATTACTCAATATTTTTCAAGGAAATTCAGAGTTCAGAAAGAAAATCCTGAAGAAAATAAATCATAAATTTCAGAAAAAGTTGAAGTGCACAAATAATAACATAGTATAAGTATAGAGTGTGTAGAAGTTACATGCCTGTGGAAGTATAGGATATAAATGAAGCAGTTGCATTAGGTAGTGATATCATGCCTGAGCCAGCACCTGGTAGGTGACCCATGTGGGTGAACTGGGCACTCAGTCGCTGACTGTTCCGACGCTCCTTGTCACTCTCCGGCCTTGGTGGACGTCTCGGTGTGATCTGTGAAAAATTTAAGAATTTTGTAAACTCAGGCCAAAGATGTAATACTGGCTGTAAAGAAACCTTAACAATGTAGAATTCTTGATAATCTTTTTTTTAAAAACATTATTTATTAAAACTAAGATGAACTGACTGTGGTGAGTTGATAAATGTGCAGGTCAAAAATGTTTGAATGTTTCCTTCTTTCTTTTTTTATAAATTACTAGCAGAAATGAAGTTGCCTGGAAAACTAGCAAGAACTAAGTCACACTTACTTAAAACTACATTTTTTAAGTAGTTACCATGAACATTTTAACTATGTATAATAATTACCAAACAACATCTACAGCATAATTTTGAACCATTACTTATAAGGATATACCATTGTTACCTGAACCCTAACTAAATTTAACTCCAGGAGCCAAATTAGCAAATCATCTTAACATGCATGAAAACAAATGTTTGTGTAATCTAAACTTTTACCACTTTAATAAAAGCAAAGAAGCAATATAGTTAATACATGCATAGCCATGTGAAGAAAAACTTGGGTGTTATTTTGCATCAACTTCTTGGCAACGTAATAAAAGCAAGTTATTTTCATTTTTGTAAAAAAAATATTTCAAAGTTCAAACTTCAGCTGAAACATAAAAGCATCATTAGTACTTCCACAAAAAAATATAAACAAGAGCACCTTTTGGTCTTAAATCGCTCACATGTGTATGTAGAGATAGTACCTAAACCTTTCATAGACAGGAAAACATGAAATGTAGCTTAGAAATTGATTTGTAAGTTCTTCCAATACAGAAGACAAAAATACAGCATGCGTTAGATATTATTTTGACCTGCAGTAGCTGTACTGGTTTCTTTGTACTTTAGCACAAGGTGAGAATTCTTTGTGTTGAACAGCAGAATAATCCAAACAAACAATAAAAGAAATATCCATTTAAGCATTCCGCAGTGCAAATTTAATTAAAATCAATTAATTTTCATTAATTTTGTTCTTAAGACCAACTTGTGATCTGAAGCAGAATGAAACTAGAATGTGTATGTAGGTCACAGGGTGTGCCCCCACTGGTACATTTGTCACAAATAAGGGGAAATAATTCAAATGTTTGCATTCTTAATTGGGTATAGCCTCAAAAAAAATTATGAAAAGGATTCATTATTCTATACCATATACTTTTTGAGCTATAAGCATCACAAACAAAAAATCCACTATTTTGGCTATTTCAAGGGCCATAACTCCATAATAAACACTAAGATTCTCAAGAGGAATGCCAAGTGTGCATGGTCACATTATGATAAAGACTCAAGCAAGGTTTCATGAATTTACATACAATACTTTTTGAGTTAGGCACATAATTAGGTGAAAATGTGCATTTTTTTTTACTATTTCAGGGGCCATAACTTTAAAAATAGGGGGAGAAGCCAGCAAATAAATAAGAGGTGTGCAAGTTCATATCATGATAAAGACTCATGTAAGTTTTCATCCATTTATATCATATACTTTTTGAGCTAGGTGCGTCACAAGGTGAAAATGTGCATTTTTTACTATTTCAGGGGCCATAACTCTGAAAATAGGGGGCAGAGGCAGATAAAAAATAAGAGGTGCACAAGTTCATATCATGATAAAGACTCATGCAAGGTTTAATCAATTTATATGTAATACTTTTTGAGTTAGGCGCGTCACAAGTTGAAAATGTGCATTTTTTACTATTTCAGGGGCCATAACTCTACATATAGGGGGCAGATCCAGATGAAAAATAGAAAGTGCGCAAGTTCATATGATGACAAAGACTCATGCAAGGTTTAATCAATTTATATGTAATACTTTTTGAGTTAGGCGCGTCACAAGGTAAAAATGTGCATTTTTTACTGTTTCAGGGGCCATAACTCTGGCAATAGGGGGCAGACCCAGATGAAAAATAGTAGGTGTGCAAGTTCATATCATGATTAAGACTCACGCAAGGTTTCATGAATTTATATGTAATACTTTTTGAGCTAGGCGTGTCATAAGGTGAAAATGTGCATTTTTGACTATTTCAGGGCCCATAACTCTAAAAATATGGGGCGGAGCCAGACGAAAAATAGGAGTTGCGCAAGTTCTTATCATGATACAGACTCACGCAAGGTTTCATCAATTTATATTAAATACTTTTTGAGCTAGGCGCGTCACAAACTTTGGACAGACGGACGCACGGACGGATGCATGGACAAGAGCAAATCTATATGCCCCCACCACTCATTGGGGGGTGGGGGGCACAATAATTCAAAACAAAGCTTTCTGTTAAGATAAGAGAAGTTCTGACAAATAGTGTTTGATAACCCTGTACAAATAGACATAATAAATATGGATGTGGGCAACTGGAGAATCCACCTATACTAACAGCTCACTCTGTGCCTCTGGTTCAGGTGAACTTAAATTGATTAAGTGAAAAAAAAAAACAACAAAAAAAACTAAACTGTATGCTAGCACACCAACAAGAACTAAAACCAACGTAACTGTGAGAAACAGTGTCTTTACCTCTCCATTAGTTTTTTCCTTTGAACATACACAAATATGAATAATTGGAATTAAAAACTAGAGCTGTCACAGGAGTGACGAATTATACCCCCACACTAATGCCTTGTCACAGAAGTAAGCCAATGTCAAAGTCTAACCTCAAAATCAATAGGGGTCATCTGCTGGTCACGATCAACCTCCCTATTAAGTTTCTTGATCACAGGCCCAAGCGTTCTCAAGTTATCATCCAGAAATGCGAATTATACCCCCACAATAATGTCTTGTCACAGAAGTAAGCCAATGTCAAAGCCTAACCTCAAAATCAATAGGGGTCATCTGCTGGTCATGATCAACCTCCCTATTAAGTTTCTTGATCACAGGCCCAAGCGTTCTCAAGTTATCATTCAGAAATGATTTAACTGTTTCGGGTCACTGTGACCATGACCTTTGACCAACTGACCTCAAAACCATTTTGTGTCATCTACTGATCATGATCAACCTTCCTATCAACTTTCATGAGCCTAGGCCCAAGCATTCTCAAGTTATCGTCGAGAAATGGTTTAACTGTTCCGGGTTACTGTGACCTTGACCTTTAACCTACTGGTCTCAAATTCAATAGGGGTCATCAACTGGTCATGACCAACCTCCCTATCAACTTTCGTGATCCTAGGCCCAAGCGTTCTCAAGTTATCATCTGGAAACCATTTAACTGTTTCGGGTCACTGTGATCTTGACCCTTGACCTACTGACCTCAGTCAATCTTGACCTGTATTTTATCATGTTACACCTGTGTAACAAAATGTATGATCCTAGGCCTAAGCATTCTCAAGTTATTATCCAGAAACCATTTAACTGTTCCGGGTCACTGTGACCTTGACCTTTGACCTACTAACCCCAAAGTCAAACTATGATGTTACACCTCTGTACCAAAAATTATCTAATTCTGTCCAGCCTTTCATGAGTTATTGACCGGAAACCATGAAAACCAACGGACTGGTAGACCGGCAGACCAACAAGCTCACTCCTATATACCCCCTCAAACTTTGTTTGTGGGGGTATAAATATGCCAAGGTAGAAGAATTACTTGTGCTGACTCTCATAGCAAGTTTGACATTTTTGAAAATGTTTCTAATCTGATTTTTGCATTATTCTTTATTTTACTGCAATAAAAATATTTCTACAGGACTCTATAAAATTATACAAAATGTCCTCTATTAAAATTAATGAAAAAAAGCAGCTAATTATTTCATACAAAAATAATTCTTCTTTCTTAATAAAAGCATGAGAAATCACACAAATCATCAAAGATGCTAATCGTACAGTTGTAACCACAAGCATCTGAAGTTTGTTATAAGGAAACTAGAGGGTGGGGGCTGGTACTGACTCAGGCAACTGAACATTATTAGAGGTAAATCCCCTCAGTAAAGGCTGGAATAGACAAAGACATCAGAAATTTTTAACAGGGAACTGAGAGGCTAGGGGCTGGCACTGTAATGATAGGAGCTGGCACTGCAACAGGCACTTAAAATTTGTTAAAGAGAAGCCAGCACTGTGACTGTAAGGGATGGCACTGTGTTCGTAGGGGCTGGCACTGTGATGGTAGGGGAGGGTAATGTGATGGTAAAGGATGGCATGGTGTTGGTAGGAACTGGCACTGCCACAGACACTTGAAGTTTGTTAAAGAGAAAGCAGAAAGAAATCACTTGTTCCGATAGGATAGAAACTGACATTGACACTTGAAGTCTAGAGGTTGGCAATGACACAGGTAACTGAAGTTTGTCTTAGGGAAATTAGGGAGTAGGGGCTGATACTGTCTGACATAACTTGTCATCCCAAGGCGAAACTTTCAGCTACTTCAGAATTCTTTAAAATATGAAGCTTGAAGACAAACAATCCTAATCAATAAAGTACAGTTAGAAGACAGTTTTGTACAAAAATATTTAAAGACAAAAGACATCTAAAGGAGTGCATTATACAACTGATCTGAGCATTAGTTTGCCAGGAAACTACATTAAATGCCATTAATGAAATACCTACATTAAACAAGAGCCTCCATAATCACATAACTGGTGTATAATTTTATGCCAAATGGTTCTACAGAAACTGTTTGGTTACCATTTTCAGTCTTAAATTCACTGTGGTCTTGAATTTTGACCTGCTGATCCCCAAAAACAATCATCTACTGGCCATAGGCAATAAGAAGTTTGATAGCTGTTGGCCCCAGCTAGTTACTGATTGGAAACCAAATAATCTTATGAACCTACTATACTGTAAAACAGGTTGAATGACAGACATACCCCTTCTTCTTCGAAAGGGGTAAAGGCATGAAAACCCAAATTTCTTCTGGACTGGTTGTAATAAAGCTTCAATAGAAATATAAAATCTTTAACTGTCTTCCATAACCTTATCTACAGCGTGAAGAAATTACTGCAAGAAAAACAGAGTTATTGAGATATAAGTGATAATGCAAGATCGAAGATTTATTTCCCAAAACCAGCTGTCTTGTTGTGTAAGCATTTAGACAGAATCACTGCAATACCAAAATATCAAAACATTTTTGATGTAAGTCAAGTGAAAAAGTACCAGATAAATGTACTAAATGGAACAGTAGAATACGTTGCCCTAGCAGTTAGTCAAAAATGTGGTGCTTTTACTCATGAGTTTGGTCACCTTATTGGTTTTTAACTTATGAAAACTTCAGAAACATTTTATCATTTTTTAGGATGAATCATGTCAAATACAAATGTACATAAATAAAGAAAAAGGAGGAAAGAATTATTCTTTCTTTTGATTTGCAAATTATGCAATTTTTGATGTCACAAGATCATGATACTGTGAAGTTACTTTTTAACTTGACTCCCTTCTTATAAGGATTTGAAAAAAGTAAGAATACTTTTCTATACCTGCTCATTCAGTTCTATTGGGTTGTCAAGTGAGTTTCTGTTCGATGAGTCTGGTGAATCCGAACTACTTGCATTGCTGACCTGAGATGCACGTTTATTTGTTAATTTTTTGTTGACCTTGGTCTGAAGTCCTTTTATTGGTGTAGATTTATCTCCCTTCTCTGCTTTGACCCACACAGACTGGATGCGCGTTCCTTGTGCCTTGTTGGGACTTGGTGATACCGTAATGGCAGGTGAAGAACTGACATTAGTCAAACTACCTCCTACAGCTCTGGAAAATACACACAATCTTACAGGATAGATCTCATGGATAATCTGAACAATGCTATGATCAATTTTGAAATAACTGAAAAACTATTACTGTACTATCCCGGTCATGTAAAGGACATAACAGGCTACATATTTACTGAAACATGCATCTAATAAATTAGCAGAATTCTGTAAAGTCAATCAATTTAACCTTTAGCCTGCTGGAGGCAAGCGGTTTTGCATTTGCAACCAGTGCAGACCAAGATCAGCCTGCACCTCCATGCAGGTTGATCATGGTCTGCACTGTTCGCTATTCAGTCAGTAAATTTTCAGTGAACACCCCTTTGAATAATAAGTGGTACTACCCAAATTGAATGATGGACCAGTCCATTTTACAAATTTGGCAGGGAAAAGGTTAATTTAAAGGGTACAACTGGACATTGTATCCTTACTCCGTCAATCTTGCTATAAAGAAGTTAATGTTCAGTCTTACTATATTAACCTTTAGCCTGCTAAATTTCTAAAATGGACTGGTCCATCAATAATTTGGGCATTACTATTTATTATTCAAAGGGGTGTTCAATGAAAATTTACTGACTGAATAGCGAACTGTGCAGACCATGATCAGTCTGCACGGATGTGCAGGCTGATCTTGGTCCGCAATGGTCGCAAAGGCAGAACCAATTGCCGGCTGCAGGCTAAAGGTTAACTTATGAAATTAATTTTCTTTGCAAAAATATTGTTTAGCAAGAAAGATTAAAATCCTTAGTACATGTAAATAGTAGGAGCGAGTAATTCTAGAAATATACACAAAGAAAATCACTTGCAAGAACTAATACCGAAAGTTTTATGTACATAATTATTTAATAAGACATTTGATTAATTCGTTCTGGAAAATATATTTCAGTATACTACAATGTTGATAAACAGGGGTACACATAAAGGCCGTGTAACAGGGATACACATAATGGCCGTGTAACAGGGGTACACATAAAGGCCGTGTAACAGGGATACACATAATGGCCATGTAACAGGGGTACACATAATGGCCGTGTAACAGGGGTACACATAATGGCCATGTAACAGGGGTACACATAATGGCCGTGTAACAGGGGTACACATAATGGCCTTGTAACAGAGGTACACATAATGGCCGTGTAACAGGGGTACACATAATGGCCGTGTAACAGGGGTACACATAATGGCCGTGTAACAGGGGTACACATAATGGCCGTGTAACAGGGGTACACATAATGGCCGTGTAACAGGGGTACACATAATGGCCGTGTAACAGGGGTACACATAATGGCCGTGTAACAGGGGTACACATAATGGCCGTGTAACAGGGGTACACATAATGGCCGTGTAACAGGGGTACACATAATGGCCGTGTAACAGGGGTACACATAATGGCTGTGTAACAGGGGTACACATAATGGCCCTGTAACAGGGGTACACATAATGGCCCTGTAACAGATCCTAGTTCTGTTATATTACCAGTACTACTGTCTGATTGCAGGCTGAGGGTCAATATGACACGTTAAGAATCCATAACTAAGCCAATGTGAAAACCTTTATTTACTGAAAATTTTAATACTTGTCGCTTTCAAATGTGTTGAATTTAATACTTGTTGATAAAATAATTTTCCTTGTCTGGAAAAATACCTAGTTTTAGCATTCTTACTAAATTCAGAAGCTCTGTCATAAAAATTTATGTCAAATAAAAGTCTGTATTGGTTACAACATTTCAAGAAAAAATCCATAATTTCCCAGTCATTACAGACCCGCCAAATAATTTTAATTCTAGTATAATAATATGCAGGATGATATGACCACAATAAGACCATGTAACCTAATCTAATCCTTGTGAATAAAGGCAGAAAAGTTATTTCCAAAACAGTTACTACAAAGCCTTCTGACACATTCTGTTGAAAACTACTATTTTATACTGAACACTATGTTTTTAAGAATGTACAACTATGACAACAACTGTAAAATCATTAATATTTATGGTGACAAATTTTTGTGGATTGTGTGCCTGCATCAATCTTCAAATAAAGTCCCAATGAACAAACAAAATTTGATACATTTAATCTTCAAAAACTTCAAAATCAGCCCATTCATATCCAATTTCATGCCAACGAAATTGATAATTTCATGGTCATTTGTTTGTATCAACACAATTTAGGTAAGTTTTGCACTTTAATGAAAGCAAAAAGCAAAAGACCCGAGGTGCTCCTCCTCACCTATTTTTCAAATATGGGCGGGAACCTGGGTAAAACCTCAGCCCCTCTACAAGCTAGCTGGATATCTTCCTCAGCAGAACAATTTTAAGCAAAGTTCTAAAGTGAAATAATCTGATGTTAGTGACCATAACCATTCAGCCCCAATGATTCAGTAGATTGAGTCATCAACCTTTAGCCTGCTGGCGGCAAGTGATTCTGTCTTTGCGACCAGTGCAGACCAAGGTCAGCCTGCACTGTTCGCTATTCAGTCAGTGAATTTTCAGTGAACGACCCTTTGAATAATAAGTGGTACTGCCTAAACTGAATGGTGGACCAGTCCATTTTAGAAATTTAGCAGGGTTTAGCAAGTGTTAGAGACAAAACAGATGAGCATTTATAAACCTCAAGGAGAGTATAACAAAATTCTGCTTTTTCTTGTTGTTTTTTTCCTATTAAATTAATTTTTTCCCCTCCTATGACCAACTAAGAAAATATGTATTTAAAAAACCAAAATGTTATTTTTTTTGTATCTTCCAAGGAAATTTAAATTACAGATCAATATCAAGAAGCATGCTAGAGAAAACATTTTTTTATATCATAGATCAACAGGCATGCAGTAGCAGTATTGCACAGTCTGACATATCCGGAAAGGATTCAGCCAGTAAACATACGTACGTGTCAGGTGCGCGAGGCCAAGCAGCTCTGTAGAAAGAAATATGGGGTAAGGTAGGATATTTGTTAATTATACTGACCTACTCACACAAAATTATTGTGTAAATTTATTTTTGATGTGCTGAAGGAATCAAAGTAACAATGGCCTTTTTCTCATGTAAGTCAGCAGAGGTGTAAAACTGGTCATTTCCCATGTTTTTCAACAATATTATCACTGACTCACAAAATGGTTGGTAATCCCTAAGTTTGGCTATTGACCATTAGTCCTATGAGGCAAGACTCTCCATTACAAAAAAAAATATGGAGAAGCATACATGACTGATAAGGATCATAGTACATTTCGAGGGGTAAATGCGAAAGAGTTCTAAGTGCATATAAATAAAAAAGCACTTAGAATTTTCTCGCATTCACCCTTGTATTCATGCCTATAAGATGATGATTCAGTTTAAGGTATCAATGAAGACAAACACTTTTCTTTGGAATTATTACAAGTCTTAGCCCATTTAAATAAAATGTATTTACCCACATACCTACTCAATAAACCTACCTGGGTCATAGAAGGAAAAACAGAGTTTATCTGAACTTCTGAATCTCAAAATCCAAGGGACTGAGCATTTTAGTCAAAGATAACCAAAATTCGACTTAAAATGATACTTTGGGTACTTGTTTTTTAGACGGGACTTGAAAATATCTTCAAGATAGCTGTAATTTTGAGATAATGAAGTTTGAGAGATCCAGTTTCAACTGTATATTATATATATGAGCCGCGTCATGAGAAAACCAACATAGTGGCTTTGCGACCAGCATGGATCCAGACCAGCCTGCGCATCCGCGCAGTCTGGTCAGGATCCATGCTGTTCGCTTTCAAAGCCTATTGCTATTAGAGAAACTGTTAGCGAACAGCATGGATCCTGACCAGACTGCGCGGATGCGCAGGCTGGTCTGGATCCATGCTGGTCGCAAAGCCACTATGTTGGTTTTCTCATGGCACGGCTCATTTGGCTTAATCAGATGCTCTACAGGAAATGATGACTTTTCAGCCAACTCCTGACTTCAAATACTTTAGGCTTTGTATGATTTCATGGAACTTTATGGTATGATGCATGTATAAAACAGTGTTTTGTTATTAAATCTGCCTCTCAATAAGAATGTCATTAAGAAAGATTTGGTGGCCAACAACCCATACAGTGCTGCTGTTAAGCGTCTCTAAAAAATCACAGCAGGCATAAAACTCATAAATTAGCTTTTTCTTATTTCCTGACGTTTATGGGGTTTTTTTTAATGAAAAAATATACCACTGCAATTACATTCAATTCTGCCTGAAAACCAAAGTAATATATAAACACAACAGTTTCTGTCCTATCCTTTAGGACCATAAACATACTGTGTTACACCAATGTAATGCAGCATAATATATGTTAACAGAAGCAAATGTTGAAACTGCTGGCAATTAGGCCAAAGTTGAGTGTTTGAAAAATGGTAGATACTTCTTGGGTGTCTTATTATTAACACGTGTGGATAAAATATACATATTTTTAATATCTGAATATATTTTACATTTTTTAGACCTGCATGGCCTATTTGCCAGAAATTTTAATATGAACAATAATATTAAGCTTATGTCTTGTGTAGCAGTAAAATGAAACATTGAACAATTGAATAAAAAAAGAGCGTATGAACACAGTATCACTGTATATAAGGTTGTTCTGCTCATTTGTTACACTGGAAGTCATGATGTTTTTCAAGGTCATTTATTCTTATAGCCTGGAATAAAACTGGAGTCGGCATACAAAAAATAAACAATTCTACACTGTAGAAACAAATCTTCTCCAAACTTGCAGAGCTACCTTTAACAAAACCAAGACAAATCTATGGAAAAGTATAAGTGCAAAAATGGGAAGTCGGCTGGTCAACAAAGGTTCACTGCAAGAAAGAAATTATTGCTTTGACAATTAAGATTATAAACAAACTAGAAGTGTGTCCATGGGACACAGATGCCCCCACTACATGACAAAGGACACAGATCAACTTTGGGAAAACAATACGTGCTACAAAACATTAAAATGACAAATTTTTCCTAGTCAGGGGCTATAACTCCTACAATACTGAATGAATCCGGACGAGAAACCCCAGGTGCACAACTGCACATGCTGACCAACATTCCTGTAAACTTTGGTAACTCTAGGTCATATACTTTTGGAGCTACGCGCAACATAACATTAAAATGACCAATTTTTAACTAAGTCAGGGGCCATAACTCCTACATGACTGAATGAATCCAGACGCAAATCCCCAGGTGCACAACTGCACATGCTGACCAACATTCTTCTAAACTTTGGTGACTCTAGGTCAAATACTTTTGGAGCTACGCGCGACACAACATTAAAATGACCAATTTTTACTAAGTCAGTGGCCATAACTCCTACAAGACTGAATGAATCCAGACGCGAAACCCCAGGTGCACAACTACACATGCTGACCAACATTCCTGTAAAGTTTTGTGACTCTACATCAAATACTTTTGGAGCTAGGCACGACACAACATTCTCAGAAGGATGGACGGACGGACGGACAAGGGCAAATCTATATGCCCCCCAACCCCCAAAGTGAAGTGAAATGTTAACATTATGCATAAAGTAATCTGTGTAAATAATATATTTTCTTTATGTAATCAGACATACTGCTGCTGTGTAAAGGCACGTTAATTTTTCTATACTGCAACCCTGAAGCACTATTGAAGATTACTTGAAGCTTCTTGTCTTAAACTAGATATGTGATGACATTTACAAAACAGAGACATATAAAAAGAACTACCGTAAGCATACGAGTATAGGTAGCATTTGTGTATAAGACGCAGTGAAAAAATATCTACAGATTTCTAGAAAAATGCTTATACCTGTGTACTGGTCGCAGAAAAAAAAAGGAATCTCAAAAACATGTAAATTTGTAAGAAAATGCAACTTTTCCAATATGGGTCGGCAATTGTTGTGGCACTCATTCACAAAGGTGTGAAAACGACTTATTAAAATCATGTGGCGAGATACTACTAAATTGACAGTTTCATTACAGTACAAGATGCTATCGAAAACACAGGTATTTAAAGATTTGTCCAAACTATCTCAAACTTCTCAAACATCTCTAAATATCGTATCGACTTGTGTATGTGTGGGTGCAGCAACTTGTAATTATGGTTTGTTTGATGTACTTGCAAAATGTGTGAAAACAACAATTTGGGAAAGTTTTACACAATTTTTGCTAAAAACTTAATGATGAGTTACAGTAAGGCATTGTAAAATATATTTTAATGAAAAACAGCTTTTCTTTAAAGCTTTTGCGGGAGCTCTTAATTTTACATTTTATACAAAATTCATTTACTAATAAGACATCTGGTCCGGATACCGGCTGTTACCCAAGTCCGAGTAATAGGTAGTTACTCCGCTTGAATTATCTTCAATGTAAAGGTACGCAGTGTAAACGAAGAGCGATTTTAATTTTTTGAGCCAGGGAAAAAATGTGGCCTTGTCCTATACCCATGTATTGGTCATATCCGTCCTTCCTGACCAGAATCTCGGTAAAAAAGATGCAACCTATACTCGTACAATTATGGTATATTAAATAAACAGTGCTAAAACACGAAAAAACCTGATTAGATATTTACACAAATAAAACAATTAATACCACTCTGTGTAAGCAGAATACCTTTTGGTCTGTTTCCATTTTTTCATACTTTAAAACACATATAGGCAATGTTTAAACAAAATTAAAAGAATAAGACATACATGAAAGCAATCATATCTTTCTTTCCTCCATAACTGGAGAGTTTTCCTACAGAAATGAAGATATTTTCTTGTAATATAAAATATATAAGGCAGTTTCTTAACTATAGCTATCATATGTTAGTATAGCTAAAACACAGACTAATACAACACTCCATTTATTCTAGAATATCTATAAAACATTTTTTTCTTCTAGACCACCAATAAATCTCTTATACTTCGTTTTTTTCCCCCTTCTTTTTTGTTTTTGTTGAGTTTAACATCGCACATAGGTCATAGGACAATTTTCTGGCTTTGATGGTGGAGGAATACCCCAGATGCCCCTCCTTGCATTATTTCATCATAAGTGGGCACCTGGGTAGAACCACCGACCTTCCATAAGCCAGCTGGATGACTTCCTCACATGAAGAATTCCAACACCCCGAGTGAGGCTCGAACCCACATCAATGAGGGGCAAGTGATTTGAAGTCAGCAACCTTCACCACTTGGCCATGGGGGGCCTCCTATACTTTGCTTCATCTTGCAACAAGAACTCCGCCAAGCGGGGCAATATATGTCCAAAGGGTTACATCAGAGGATGGGAGCAAACTTTAAGAACTTGACTGTTGAAGCCCAAAGGACAGGAGCAACAGAGGGAAGAAATTCCAAAAAAATTTCTAAGTCCACAAAAAAATCCTTACCAGGTGCAGGTATGTAAAAATACACCTAAATATTGGAGGTATCATCTATGTTGTACCACAGAAAAGTGGTATCTATTTTTCCCTACAGCCAATAATAAAAAAGTTTCAAAATAAGCTATTTATAGTAACATAAAAGGGAAGTTATTCAAAATATTTTTATTGTAAGAGAACAAAAAAGGGATCGGCCAAATAAAAACAAGAGCACTGGAATGCAGAGCAATATACACATGGTTGGTACATGTAACTTACCCCTGTGGGAAATTAGGTTGGTATGAAAATTTTGAAAACATGACAACTTTCTCCTGTGTAAGATTAGGTTGGTACATATAATTTACCCCTGTGGAAAATTTGGTTGGTATGAAAAATTTGAAAACATTACAACTTACCCCTGTGGAGAATTAGGTGGGTACATACTACTAAGTCTATCCAGACTGACCACTGACAAAGACTGGAATCGCTTCAATGTACTTGTGCCAGACACTTTCTCCTTTACCTAAAATGTGTTCAAGAATATCAATTTTTGGGGGTTGAGGGGGCTGTGGTATGGAGGGGGAAGTGACTCACAATTGTACAAACTATATTACAGATATAATATCAAACTGAAACATTCTGCAAGTCATATACCTTTTAAAGATTTTCACAATGAAGAGTATTCTAGAAAGAAACCTAGAGCTATCACATAATGTGACTAATACCAAAATAAGCTGCTTTGATACAGGGAAGGTGAGTACTCTGCACATCATCTTGATGAGTTTAACAATTTAATGTTGGGTTTATGAAAATCCTTTCAGCTGTTTAGAAGATATGCAGCAGACAACAATTAAAGATATCTGAAATCTGACCTCAAAATGTGACCTTGACCCAGAGACCTTTGTCATGTTTGTATCTTGTTAAATATTGACATAAAACCATTGATGTGTACTAGCTTGAAAATCCATTTATATGTTTTTAATATACCAGTAAAGAAATGAAAGACAAAGTGAGTGACGTGTGTGATTTCAATATTGCCCCAAGTGGTACCTTGATGTTGTACTCTGTTTCAACCATCTGTAGCCATTCTAGATGTTTCTCCTCCAGATAGGCATGGAAAGGTTTCTGTACTTCTGGACATTTACGTTTAAATACCCACATACCATCCTTTATCAAAACAGCCTGCAAGTACAGATATATACCTCTAAGTACAAACATAAATATGCAAACAGTTTCAATATGTCAAAACTAATGTAACAGATAGATCTTCAGTACTTTTATTTATTATACCTATTTGCAAGATTACGCACACTAGTCTTAAAGAAAATAAGATTTCATTTCGAGTTGGCAAGGTATATACAAATAACATAAGCTCTAAAGAGTTTTTTTTACTGACTATATAACATACTGTTTTATACAAATCACATCAGTTTTTATCTTTCTCAACTCAATTTCTGTACTTTTCTAATTTTGTCTGGGGAACTATTTCTTGTTTTAAACAATATCACTGCAGCACTAATTCTTACTTTTCAGTAATTTCCATTCTAGCATGTGGCTGAATAGTGTTCCGTGTTCTCATATCCAGCTCTATAAAGCTGTTTACATTACCAGTTTAACCTTTACCCTGCTAAATTTCTAAAATGGACTGGTCCATCATTCTGTTTGGGCAATACCATTTATTATTCGAAGGCATGTTCACTGAAAATTTAATGACTGAATAGCGAACAGTGCAGACACAGATGTGCAGGCTGATTTTGGTCTGCACTGGTTGCAAAGGCAGAATCATTTTCTGCCTGCAGGCTATAGGGTAAGCAGTCATTAATACCTGTAGTTTTGGCACTCTTACCTGTGTTTTAGTGTGTTCCTTGAGTTGTTTTACAAAGTCTCTATCTTTGTCATTTTCAGCAAAGTCGTCATTGTAGAAATGTTTCCAATTGGAGATTCCACCCATCACTGCAGCATCTACTATACCCTTCAGCAACATACCTGCAATTTCAATATAGACACCTTAAAGACTTAAATAAGCATTGGAATTTCATCCAATATTTGATGCAGAAAAGCGTTTTAGAAAATCAATAAAATTCTATGAAACTCTATCCAATGCTTTTAATCTTGATCTTTGTCTTGTACTCTTCTGGTCAAACACATATAGTGATATTAATTATTGTGCTTTCAAATAGATTTACTGCAATTATACCCTAATTAGGGCGGTAAATTATGTTGAAAACATTTCATAACTGAGCCAAAGGACTTTGTAATACATTGATAAAGTTTTGTCAAATACCTCACACTGGAATCAAACTCATTACCCTATGATCCATAGATCTGTGCTCCCCTACTGAGCTAAGTGGGCAGACTGTTTTGTTTGTTTGTTTTGGGTTTAACGTCGTTTTTCAACAGCATTTCAGTCAAGTAACGGCGGGCAGTTAACCTAACCAGTGTTCCTGGATTCTGTACCAGTACAAACCTGTTCTCCGCAAGTAACTGCCAACATCCCTACATGAATCAGAGGTGGAGGACTAATGATTTCAGACACATTGTCGTTTATCAAATAGTCACAGAGAACATACGCCCCGCTCGAGGATCGAACTCACGACCCCATGATCCGTAGACCGACGCTCTAACTACTAAGCGGGCGGGCTAAGTGGGCAGACTGTACCCTAGTAGAACATACAACTACAACCATCTACAAGCAGACAGTTTCTTTACATGAGACAATTCTTCGTCCTTAGCAGACTTTTGGAAAGACATCGGTCCGATGGACATAACCCGGATGCAGACATTTTTTAACCCGGATGCAGTCTGACTGACCGGCATTTATCCTATCCCGAGAACTGCAACATTTTTTGACAAAATAGCGTCCAGTGCAGAATTCAGAAATTAATGAAAATACATGCCTGCCGAACGTACAGAAAGCAAAAATGAGTATGAAATGAAGAGATTCATCTTAATACAAGAGATCACAGAGTGATCTTGGCGCCCACCATTGAACCATTTTTGACTGTTCCAAATTTCAAGACTACAGATCAAGGTCAAAACCAAGGTGAAAGTTCATTTTGGAACACAAAACTTTGCATGTGGTCCATGCATGTGGTCCAAATTTGAAGCTGCAGCTAAAGAAATGTGAAAGTAGGATCAATTTCAAGGTCAAAGTTCATTTCTGTACACAAAACTATGCATGTGCTTCAAATTTGAAGGCTGTAGCTTGAGAAATGTTGGTACTAGATAAAAATCAAGGTCAAATTTCAATTCAGAACACAAAACTTTGCAAGTGGTCCAAATTTGAAGCATGTAGCTTGAAAAATGTGAACGTCAGTCACTAGGTCAATCTAAAGGTCAAAGTTCATTTTGGTACACAAAACTATGCATGTGTTCCAAATTTGACGGCTGTAGCTTAAGAATTGTGAAAGTAAGTCACTAGGTAAAATTCAAAGTCAAATTTCAGTTTGGAACACAGAACTATACATGTGGTCCAAATTTGAAGCCTGTACCTTCAAAAATGTGAAAGTAGGTCACTAGGTCAATGTCAAGGTCAGAGTTTATTTCTGTACACAAACCTATGCATGTGGTCCAAATTTGAAGGCTGTAGCTACAGAAATGTGAAAGTAGGTCACTAGGTCCATCTCAAGGTCAAAGTTCATTTCGGTACAGAAAACTATGCACATGGTCCTAATTTGAAGACTGTTAGCTTGAGAAATGTGAAAGTAGGTCATTAGGTCAAAATCAAGGTCAAATTTCATTTGGAACACAAAACTATGCATGTGGTCCAAATTAAATGTGAAAGTAGGTCACTAGGTCAATGTCAAGGTCAAAGATTATTTCGGTACACAAACCTATGCAAGTGGTCCAAATTTGAAGGCTGTAGCTACAGAAATGTGAAAGAAGGTCACTAGGTCAAGATCAAGGTCAACTCATGTCAAGGTTCATCTAGCCAATCAAAACTATACATAAGGTCCAAATTTGAATGTTGTAGGTTATGACAAGATTTTTAAAGTTTTTCCCTATATAAGTCTATATAATTAAACAATATGACCCACAGGGCGGGGCCATATTTGACGCTAGGGAAATAATTTGGACAATCTTGGTAGACGACCGCTAGATGATGCTACATACCAAATATCAAAGTCCTAGGCCCTGTGGTTTTGTATAAGAAGATTTTCAAAATTTTTCCCTATATAAATCTATGTAAATTATGAAAATAAACAAAGGGCCATAACTCACTCAAAAATTGTTGAACCAGTCTGATTTTCAGGGGGAAACAACTAGGGTACCAATACATCATTCTGACAAAGTTTGGTCAAAATCCCCCCAGTAGTTTCTGAGGAGATGCGATAACAAGAAATTGTTAACCGACGGAAGGACGACAGACCACGGATGCAGAGTGATTTGAATAGCCCACCATCTGATGATGGTGGGCTAATAAATGATAAATGGCGAAGATTCGTGTCAAGCTTGTAAAACAGCATGTTAAACTGGTAGTTTACAGAGGCTTGGTTTGAATCTGCATTACAAGTTCATTTTCAGTCCAGTGGATTGTTTTTTGGTCAGGCAGTTTTTTTGACATTGCAGGACTGAATGCCTGGCCATTTTCCCCAACTGAAGTCTGCCTAAGAGAAAGGCTTCAAATACAAGAGGTCAGGGGTAAGTAAAACAAAGTCAGCTACTTTAACCACTTGGCCAGAGGCCTCCAGAGACAAGTTAAAAACAAGAGGACCATGATGGTCCTGAATCGCTCACCTGTCCCCACATGACCCAGTTTTGAACTGAGTATGACATCGTTTTTTCTATTATTTGACATAGTGACCTAGTTTTTTAACTCATGTGACCCAGTTTTGAACTTGACCTAGGTATCATCAAGATAAAAATTCTGACCAATTCTCATGAAGATCCATTGAAAAATATGGCCTCTAGAGAAGTCACGAGGTTTTTCTATTATTTGACCTAATGACCTAGCTTTTGAAGGCACGTGACCCAGTTTTGAACTTGACCTAGATATCATCAAAGTGAACATTCTCACCATTTTCATGTAGATCTCATGAAAAATATGGCCTCCAGAGAGGTCACAAGGTTTTTCTATTTTTAGACCTACTGACCTAGTTTTTGACCGCACATGACCCAGTTCTGAACTTGAACTAGATATCATCAAGGTGAACATTCTGACCAATTTTCATGAAGATCCATTGAGAAATATGGCCTCTAGAGAGGTCACAAGGTTTTTCTATTTTTAGACCTACTGACCTAGTTTTGGACCGCACATGACCCAGTTTCGAACTTGAACTAGATATCATCAAGGTGAACACTCTGACCAATTTTCATGAAGATCCATGAGAAATATGGCCTCTAGAGAGGTCACAAGGTTTTTCTATTTTTAGACCTACTGACCTAGTTTTTGACCGCACATGACCCAGTTTCGAACTTGACCTAGATATCATCAATGCAATGTTTGATAGAGAAACACTTACCAAGCTGATCGGGCCTTGCTTTAAGTTTTATATGCATTTGTTAGGTTGAGATACACTAACCAAGTTGATCAACCCTTGCTTTAGGTTTTGTAAGCAATGTTTGATAGAGAAACACTTACCAAGCTGACCGGGCCTTGCTTTAGGTTTTATATGTATTTTTTAGATAGAGATATACTAACCAAGTTGATCGAGCCTTGCTTTTGGTTCGGTAAGCTGATGTTCTATTGCAGAGCTCAGTTTCTTGTTGGAAGAGTCCAGAGTTTCTATTGCCGTCTCAATGGGACTCACTTTATACTGAAATACACATAAACCACTACAGTATAATTAATAATAGATTTTTGCATCTACATTTCAACTAATGCCAGGCACCCTTCTGTATATTTCATCAAAAAAGTCTGTTTTTGTTTCTGTCGGGTTTAACTTCGCACCGACACAATTATAGGTCATATGGATACTTTCCAGCTTTGAGGAAGACCCCAGTGCCTCTCTGTGCATTATTTCATCAGAGGGTACATGGGCAGAACCACTGACCTTCCGTAAGCCAGCTGGATGCCTTCCTCACATGAAGAATTCAACACCCCGAGTAAGGCTCAAACCCACATCGATGAGGGGCAAGTGCCCCCTTACACTGATTTGCACTTGTCTAAATTGGACGGGTAGCATGCTCTTCTATTTGGTATATCTCAGGACATGCCAAATAGCCTGATCAAAACAACACAACACATTATGGGAAAGCATAGTGGCACCATTTTAAGGATGTAAAAACTAAACTTTTTTTACCAAGAAATAAATGGTCCAAAAAACAAAATAAATACAAAAATAAATCTTAAAATCTGTCATTTCATGTTCTGTAATTTAAACATTAATGGGTATCTCAGAGGTCTGGTACGTAAATGTGATGGGTATCTCAGGGGTCTGGTACGTAACTCTGATGGTGATTTGTGAAAAAATACACCATTTTAAACTTCATTATCATACATGTGTGACATCATATACTTGATTGATATCCATGAAAGTTTGATATAAAAGGTGTTTTTGATATTGTTTAACATGATTTTTTACAATTATTCACAATCGTAGCTATTTGCCAAACCCCTTCACTGGGTATATTTTTTTCATTTAATTTTCTCATCCAATGATGGTGTATGGATGGCCTAGTCTGGATAGGCTTCCATGCTAAATCTAAGTATACAATCATGTCTGCCTGACAGTTAGAGTGACTGGGTACCAAACTTACCACAATGGTTTGTGTGACTGGGTACCAAACTTACCACAATAGTTTGAGTGACAGGGTACCAAACTTACCACAATGGTTTGAGTGACTGGGAACCAGCACAGTATACCAGGTAGAGGAGAGGCTGTTGTCATGTTTGTTTTCTCTTGCCAGATATTCTGTAATAGTCAAATATAACATAATATGAAATTAGGTGCTACCTAAAAGGCAGAGCTCCCTTGAAAAATCACCAGTGCCCTTAAAAATTAAAGGAGTGTTGTTGGAATTATCTGGAATTATGGATTCGTTTTGGAAGTTTATGTTCTATTAGATCTATTAAAATTATAAGTATTAATGATAATTCATGATTTCTGAATGCTTGTTTTAGACTGCATCAAGATTAATTCTTGACATGGGAAAACTCGAAAGATATTCTATATATAATCAAAAGAAAGTTCGATATAGATTAAAATCGGCATCAAGATAAAGAAAAAAAAACGTAATTGAATAATTTCTGTTATTCTTCTTAAAACGTACTGCATCAAAAATTTTACATAAATTATTATCATACTGGAAACCAGTCACAAATGATAACTCCTTCAAATTGAAAAGCTTGAATCTTGAAAATTTCAAACCTAACAGAATCTCATTACACCAACAGCCAAAGGAATTCTGTCTCTTTGCGTGTAAATGTTTGGCAATGAGGACTTAATGTAAAAAGTTAATGTTCCAGTTCCAACGTTAATAGAAATTAGAATTTACGTAATCCTGGAAATGACTATTGCAATTCTTTTAAATGTCATTATTGTCAAATTTTGGTTCTTTTTGGATGGAAGAATGTGTCCAACTTTTAGTAAAAACAAGAGCTGTCCGTAATAAGACAGCCAAGCTCGACTATTCGAAATATTGTCCCAGAAGCAGGAAAATATTACCCAAAAAGGTTAAATATCAAAAGAGTTTTAAGTTCAAAAGGGGGAATAATTTGACCAAAATGCATATCAGTTATGGGACTTGCTGCTCTTAACTAGTTTTATAACCTCGAAGGCACATGTGAAGTTTCAATTCAATATCTGCATTAGTTTTGGAGATAGAAACTTGCATGTAAAACTTTAACCAGAATTTTCAAAGTCCAAAAGGGGGCATAATTTGCCCAAAATACATGCCAGAGTTATGGGACTTGATCCAGTGAGATTAGTAATTGATCTAGAAAAAGGAAAAATAAGTTTCAAATCTATATGCCTTTTAGAAATAGCTGTATGTACTTGCACGCAAAACTTTAACCAGAATTTGCTAAGTCCAAAAGGGGGCATAATTTGGCCAAAATGAATGTCAGAGTTATGGGACTTGCTGCTATCAACTAGTTTTATAACCCCGAAGAAACATGTGAAGTTTCAAATCAATATCTGCTTTAGTTTTGGAGATAATAACTTGCATGTAAAACTTTAACCAAAATTTTCTAAGTCTAAAAGGGGGCATAATTTGCTTGAAAAACATGTCAGAGTAATGGGTATTGACCCAGTGAGGTTGGTAATTGATCTAGAAAAAGGAAAAATAAGTTTCAAATCTATATGCCTTTTAGAAATAGCTGTATGTACTTGCACGCAAAACTTTAACCAGAATTTTCTAAGTCTAAAAGGGGGCATAATTTGGCCAAAATGAAGGTCAGAGTTATGGGACTTGCTGCTATCAACTAGTTTTATAACCCCGAAGACACATGTGAAGTTTCAAATCAATATCTGCATTAGTTTTGGAGATAGTCACTTGCATGTAAAACTTTAACCAAAATTTTCTAAGTCTAAAAGGGGGCATAATTTGCTCAAAATACATGTCAGAGTTATGGGTCTTGACCCAGTGAGGTTGGTAATTGATCTAGAAAAAAGAAAAAATAAGTTTCAAATCTATATGCATTTTAGAAATAGCTGTATGTACTTGCACGCAAAACTTTAACCAGAATTTTCTAAGTCCAAAAGGGGGCATAATTTGGCCAAAATGAATGTCAGAGTTATGGGACTTGCTGCTATCAACTAGTTTTTTAACCCCGAAGAAACATGTGAAGTTTCAAATCAATATCTGCATTAGTTTTGGAGATAGCAACTTGCATGTAAAACTTTGACCAAAATTTTCTAAGTCCAAAAGGGGGCATAATTTGCTCAAAATACATGTCAGAGTTATGGGACTTGACCCAGAAAGGTTGGTAATTGACCTAGAAAAAGAAAAAATAAGTTTCAAAGCTATATGCCTTTAATTGATGGCTGTATGTACTTGCATGCAAAAACTTAACCAAGGTGTGACGCCGACGCCGACGCCAGGGTGAGTAGAATAGCTAGACTATTCTTCGAATAGTCGAGCTAAAAACTGCTATAAAAGACGCCTGGTATGGGAAAATTACAATCATTTACATGACTGTACAAAGCTTGTTTTAAACCCAAAAGACTAGCAATTTTTAAAAGTTAATGATCAGAATTTTACCTAGAGAAAAACAGTGTTTGCCGAAATTCTCGTAAACACCTGTTTATTTACAGAACTTTTAAGTTCACAATCTATGGCGTTTTTATGGTTAATCTTTTAGCACTAGAGAATAGGGATGGCAGTAAGAACCTTTTTGATGTTTATTGATAATTCATCGCCAATAGTTTTATTTTTATTTATATAAACTCTGGTTAGTGATTTTAAAGCTAACGGACGAAATATATGTGAACGGGAAGAAGAGCATTATTTGCTTTTCACAGTTCAATGCCTGTATATTATGATTCTAAAGCTATTTTTTTTAAAGTTATGTCTCCTGACTACTGCACAAGCACTGCATTGGAACCTGACATCAAAACTAAACACTTGTTAAATTTCACATGAATGACTTTAGCTATACAATATTTTCAAAACTTATAATAATACAAAAAAGGACTGAAATAAAAAAGGAATTAAAAAAATCTGGTCCAGGTGAGGTTCGAACTCATTACCTCTGGATTTCAACGCGAACTCGCTAACCACTACACCACTGTGGAGTTATGACGTCATCGGGACAAACGTAAGTATATATAATTAAGTTCAGTAATGGCAGTGTGACGAAAGTCGTTTCAAAATGAAATTATTGTATTTTATTTCTTTTTTCTTCCTAGAAAATGTATTTAGCAATAATTTCTTATTATCAAACGCTCATTTACATTTTTATTCTATATTCAAAGCAGTAAGCGAGACGCTTTTGTCAACCGTAAACAGTAAGCGTCTACTGACGTCTTTATTGATTAATTACTATGTACATAGTACACATGAAAAAATCCGAACAACACCGATGCCAAAAAAGTACCACGAATTTTCAACTCGATAGTATACACAGTTAGATCTCTCTATTCATTTCTTTTTTCACACGTCTAACCGTAATGCGACGCTGTCGGCGCCGCTTTGCGGTGCCGGTAGCTCTGCTATTAGCCTAAGGTATGCAATGTAAAAGTAAAAACAAAAGTTCGATAAAACTTGCCTTAAAAAATAAAAATCTAAAGTTGACCTACAGCAAATTTAATCATTTTTTTTCAATAAAACTTGGTTGTAAGGTTACAAGCTTATTGTTATTCTAATATGCTCTTTAAGAATCCTTGTTTAGTACTTTCCATTTGGATGCGAGATATATGTGTGTCTCTGAACACAACCAATGTTTTTTCATTCCCCAATGAAAGTTACTAATACTGCAATTTATATATTACATTGAATTCAGTTGCGCTTTATCTTCCATTCCCGTTGTTTTAACAGTCAGATTTACTTTTGCATACTTTTAAAGTAATAAAGCTCTGTAACACAGAACTGTCTACTAATGACAGCTGTTGGAATAGCAAGTGTCATGTCACAATGTACAACATCCTGTATATTACAGGTATGTCATATGATGATGTGATATATGCCGCCAAGCAATATGACCTCTCAAAACTTCTGTCTGAACCTTTACCCTGCTGAATTTCTATAATGAACTTTTCAATCTTTCAATTTGGAGAGTACCATTAACTGTTAAAAGGGGTGCTTACCAAAAAGATACTGACTGAATGGCGACCAGTGCAGATCATGATCAGACTGCATGGATGTGCAGGCTGATCATTATCTACACTGGTCGCAAAGGCAGAATTAATTGTGTCCAGCACGATCAGGGTTAAGGGTTAACTGATTTCCCAGAAGTTGGAATACAATTGCTGTATTTAGTTCCATGGAAGAAATGTATTTAGACAGTTTATTTTTTATTACTTTTTAAAGGCATCTTTCATTTACTTGTCCTCTTCATTATTAAAGTTTAATAAAAGTAGCACTAAGTAATTTTCATGTGTTTTATTAATTCTAAGACTGACCAAAATCAGCAAAAACAAAATGTAGAAAAAACACTAGAACAAAATGAGTACACATTTTAAATAATTGGAAACATCACAAAAACACTTACAGCAATATTGCTTCCTCCTTCATCAATTCTCCGTGAATATGTAAACAACTGAACCTCATTCATCTGGTAATACCTGAAATAATAAGAAAGCTGTTATTAACATATTTCAAAAGCTTAAAATACTTCAAATGTTCTTACTGTAACAGGTATCAAATCTTCTTATTCTTGTTTCCTCTTTTCTCACATCACTACAAAATCCATGTTGATAACTGATCCATGTCTACAACTTTATCCACTCTGCTACAGACTCATGAATACAATGCCCTTACTGTCTGTGTTGCATGACTATAAATTCAGCCTTTGAAACAGAATAACAATTTGATACTTACTTGAGTATTTTCTCACTGACTTGTTTATTGAGAAATTTCTGATGCATTTCCATCACCGGGGTTACAGCATTTATCTGTAGATCTGTGCACACAGGTTAAAGAACAATATAGTGGCTTATCAATTTAACTAATGTTACACCTAGCTAAAAGCAGTCAGATTCTGTGTTTATAAATGATTATGTATCACCGAGCTGAAATAAACACCATATAAAACTCTGTCAGAAATCTGTCACGCTATAATTTCATCAATTCAAATACAGATTTACATTTTAATTAAATAGGTATTAATCATTCTTCTTTTTATCTGACATAAAACAAGAGCTGTCTTATGACAACACACTTAAACCCTTAGCCTGCTGGCAGCAGGTTATTCTGCCTTTGCGACCAGTGCAGACCAAGATTAGCCTGCACATCCGTGCAGGCTAATCATGGTCTGCACTGTTCGCTATTCAGTCAGTAAGTTTTCAGTGAACACCCCTTTGAATAATAAATGGTACTGCCCATATTGAATTATGGACAAGTCCATTTAAGAAACATAGCAGGGTAAGGGTTAAAGCCCTTTCACCTAATATTTCTTACATATAAGAGCTTTTAGCAAAATTTTCTATGCTGAAAACTTTGAAAGTTTTGCATGTAAGCAGGTTTCTCTGCCAAATGCTTTCAAATTTCACGTGTCTTTTGTCAAAATTATGTGCCTTTTAAATTTGAAATTTTGGTTCAAGTTTTGCATATAAGCTACTTGGAAAACCATTGGGTGGAATATTATCATTATTTTTTTGTGGATTATTTGTAAATTGAAACTTTTTACAGCTTACTTTGACCTACTGACCTCAAAGTCGAACTTGACCTGTATTTTATGATGTTACACTTGTGTACCAAAACTATTTAAATCTGTCAAGCCTTTCATGAGTTATTGTCCGGAAACCATGAAAACCAACGGACCAACAGACCGACCGACAAGCTCACTCCTATATACCCCCTCAAACTTTGTTTGTGGGGGTATAACTATATTCCCTGAAAATATGGTGAACTAACCAACAAACAAAAGGATACATTGTTTTGGAGATTCTTTTATGTCGTCTGATGGGGCTGACAAAGTTTTCATCAACTACAAAGTGAAAGTTTTATTACTGATTCAAGTATCAATGAATAATGATCCAATTAAAAAAAATGTGTAATTAAATGACAGTACCAAGATGAGTACCAGGATGAGTCATCTATCCAGAGTCAACTTGTTAGCAGCTAAAATGAATTACACAAAGTTTGGGTGAAAACAGCCTTTTTGAGTCATATTACTTAAGCAAAATTTAACAGTCAACTATTCATATATAACATTAATATAATTATGTAATATTCAGAGGTCACTGAAAGAATGCTTGTAATGAAAAAAACAATCAGCTCAATATTACAAATCTTACACCAATTCCATTATACCCTCAGATATTTTGTTTGACTGGGAAGTGTATGGTTAAATATTTTTCACAAATATGAGCTGTGTTGCATCTGTACATGCAATATAAACTGTATGACTGTAAGACTGATAGTTTACCTCCGAGTTCGGGAACAAAGTCTGCATTCTACCATTGAAATCCTGCAATCTCTCGTACTCTTTCCCTCTGTATATAAACACTTTGTTCTGCAAAATAAGAGAGATTAATTTATTTTAAATATTAATCTAGTTTATTCTGGTGTAAATTTCTCGCTTAACTTGGGTTAGATATTTACCGGAAATTAGCATTGCAAGACGCCGCGTAGTGTAACCATGGTAATTCTCGCGAGATCGTTCGTAACTTCGCCGAGTATAAAAGTCACGTGACCGCCACGTTCTATCTTTCAGTCCGCAAATTCAGCGTCGCACAACATTTAAAAAATCTAGAGTAAATTCAGTTAGCAGTTTTAAGCATGCCAGGTCGTGGAAGGGGCGTGAAGAGAAGGGGCACGGATAAACGTGGCCCGACAACAAGGGCAGCCGAGGCTAAACGAGCAAGGCCGGCAATTGACAACGGCACAGGTCCGGACAGAGGTAGGCAAAATACACCAATTATTGATTTTGAACAGATAATTCGTGATTCTGAGGTTGTACATGGCATTCAAAGTAGAGAAACTCAAACTTTCAATAACGATTTTGAGTCTAATAATTTATTTTCAAGTAGAAATAATCCCGACTCAGAACAAAACAACGCTCAAGGTGAATGTCCGGTATTGACCGCGCAAAACGCGGACGTTGTAAACCAAAATGATGGCTCAAATTGTTATGCTAACGCTACCGACAATTATACAATGTTAGGTAGTAATGAACCGTTAGTGCATTTTAACAATTCATTGAACTATGCAAATTCGTTTCCTCAAAATTATGACATGACACGCTTAGCGCAAGATGATATCGCTATTCATGTTCCCTCAAGCATAAAGCAGAAAATATGCCGGGGTGAATATATCAACATGGCATTACTTCTTAAGGGTGCGGTGGAACTTTCAGATTTTGCCTCGGGAAGTACTTTGCAGTTTTCTCATGATGGTACAATTACTTGTCGGCCTAAAGAGTGTAAAGATGACATCGGAAATATCGAACGCTGGTCCGATGCTTTTATCATTTTTATGTCTGTCTATTTAACGGCATACCCAAACAAAGTTCACGAACTCCTTCAGTATTTCTATGTAATACGGGAATGCGCATCTCGTCATGGGGGAAAATTTTGGAAAATGTATGACGAGCAATTTCGTCTGCGTCAAGCTAGCATGCCTTCGTCATGGGCTATCATTAATCATGAATTATGGTCGCGGTTAATGCCGTCCATATACGAGCCTACAAGGCAAAGCCAGATAAAGCAAAAGCCAGCAGACATATGTATTCCTTTTAATAAAGGCACGTGTAACTGGTCATACTGCAAGTTTCGGCACGCGTGTTACCATTGTGGCCGTTCACATAGCTTGATGAATTGTTTTACCGGTACAAAACATAACAATGGAGAGACGTTCTCATTGCCAGAAAACACAGGGGGTTATTTTCAACAAACTGGCCGAAAAAACCTTTTTCGAGGGCGTGGATTCTGGCGTGGTCGTGGATTCAACCAGTATCGGGGCTCAAGGGGTTCAAACAGAAAGTAATAACTTACCTTGCGATGATGTCCATTTTAAAGTAGCACATTCACCTATAAATATCCAATTTTTAGAAATTTGGCTTAGTAAATACAAGTCGCATGATGCAAATATTTTATTAAACGGTTTTAAGCACGGTTTCAGATTGAACTATTCGGGCCCGCGTCAAGCTCGTGTATCAAAAAACCTGAAGTCCGTAAAACAACAGCCTGAATTAGCACAACAAAAAATACAAAAAGAGGTAGACGCAGGCCGAGTTGCCGGTCCATTACCGTTAGCCCATTTAAAAACTTGCAGATTTCACCAATTGGCTTGGTTCCAAAGAAAAGTCCGGGCGAATACCCGTTAACCGGTTCCGAGCAAAACAGTTCGTGGCGGACATTGAAAAAATGTGAAAGCGAAAGTTTATCACGGTATATTTAATTCACTTTTCAACTTCGGTCTATGGTATTAACGTCAACCTTTATAATAATGTTTGCCCTGAATAGTGTCCAATATTTAAGCGACAAAACGCAGTATTCAACGAGTTATAGACATTCAAACATGACATGGTCGAAAAAAAGTGTGGCGGCATTGCACAGCTTAAGGTTATTTGTGTGGCGAGCAAGAGCAGTCCTGTATCTTTTTAGTTTACTTTAATAAATGGTCTAAATAGTGATATCCAGCTCGTAAGTCTTGAAAAATAACGTTTGTAATCAGACAACAGCAATTTACACTAATTTTAATTAACAAACAGATGTAAATCAACGCATATATAAGTCATACAACCGTCTAACAATGTAATATATCATCAACACTTCTTCATACATTTTTAAGTTATGTTTACAGTGGTACGGTAGTTTGATTTGATGCCTTCCCATTTAGGAACGTTCCACTTACTTTATTATATCATTTGTGATATTTCTTTCAGGATCACAATGCATATGTACCTGTGCTACTACTGCAATACAACAACTGACGTTTATAGGCCCTTAATTCAGCACCTCTGTAATAGCCCTAGGTTTGACACGTTCAAGTTCAAACAACTTGAGCTTGACTGTCGTACAGGAAAAACTAGATATCGAACAAAAATATTTGAATGTATTAAACCTGTGTCACATATATTATCCGTTGATGAAAACAATCAGTTACACATATCTCTTCTTGAAGAAAACAACACTGAAAATTCTTTTTTATCTGAAGTAGCAGAAGACAATCTTTCACTAAACGTTAACGAAAACAAGGAATTAGGAAACACTTCAACATTTAAATTAGAATCCTCTCCCTGTTTTTCAGAAGAAACAGACCCACCTGAAGTAAATTTAACTGATATTTATGACAATATACCTGAGGTAATAGAAACATTACATGAAATGGTCAGTTAGAATTATATAAAACCATGGCTATCACTAGTCGCTAGTAAACAGTTCCCAATGGAAAACATATGTTATTTGTTGTTCCTCGATTTTGTAGAATGGTCTTCGAAATCCTCTTCATCCCGGATGAGATATATGCACGAATTTTTTTCAAAAAAATTGGAAAGTTGGTTACAAACTGTTCCGTGGGAAATTGTTGCGTTTCATGGCTGGTCCCCGAAATACAGGTCAAGTTGTAAGTTGACAGCAAGTTCTTCATGATTGTTCTACACAAAACTCAAGTATAAACTTTGCAGTGCCTTCTAAACCAATCATAGTTCAGGACGCATTGGAACCAATACCTCTAGGTGTTTTTGTAGACACTATGAAGATGTTTGCAAACTATGTAGGGGAAAACCCTATCAAAACCGGCATAGACGGAAAGAAAATTGCAAGGGGTAAAGGCAAAACAATGGGAGATATAGACTGTTGGTGGTTCGAGCCTGATCCAACACTGACTGACAGAGAAGCCCGATTAAAATCCAAAAATATGTTCTTTTTACAAAATACATGTGCTGGTTTAATAGTGCCAACTATGGACTGGTGATGTGTATAATCATTATACGCGTATTTTACATCACTATATGCATACGAATTGCATCATGTCATCCCCGCTGTATTTTCTGAACATTGCTGTGCTAGTACCACTTGTTTTTGTCAGATTACAACGAGTAACAGGCTTGATATCACTATTTAGACCATTTATTAAAGTTAAATAAAAAAAAGACTCAAGACTGCTCTTGCTCGCCACACAAATAATTTTGAGCTGTGCAATGCTGCCACACTTTTTTTCGACCACGTCATGTTTGAACGTCTATAACTCGATGAATATTGCGTTTTGTCGCTTAAAAATTGGAAAATATTCAGGTTAAACATTATTATAAAGGTTGACGTAAATACAATAGATCCAAGTTGAAAAATGAATTAAATATACCGCAATAAACTTTCGTTTTCACATTTTTTCAACAAAATCACAATTTTAACTAGTCATAACTTATTAAATATAGGTTAGTTTTAAATGGGAAGCATATGGCCATGTTCTTCGTTTATGCTACTTTTTACAGAAATAAAAATCTTTAACATATTTTGCACCAGCCGATTCTTGGATAGAGAATACTTACCCCAATGCAGATACGGGCAAAAATATCGGTGAACTGTTTTGTCCGCCACGAACTGTTTTGCTCGGAACCGGTTAACGGGTGTGCACCTGTCATATCCTGAGGGATTATCAGTCAATGAATTTATAGATCCGAAAATATGCTCGGTTAAATACACAGAATTCGATGAAGCGATTCGTATTATACAAGACCTGGGTAGAAACTGTTATTTATTTAAAATGGACATAAAAAGTGCATTTCGATTACTTCCGATTACTTCCGATTCATCCCGACGATTTCGAACTTTTAGGATTTTCTTGCATGGAAAAGATTTATTTCGATAAATGTTTACCATTTGGCTGTAGCATTTCGCCTAGTTTGTTTGAGAAATTTTCTACTTTTCTAGAATTTTGCATTAAATCAAAAATGAATTCAGGACATCTTATACACTACCTTGATGACTTCCTTGGCGGGGAGAAAGGGTACGAGTCTTGTAAAAGCCTAATGCTATTATTCGAAACAATCATGAACGAGCTAGGCGTTCCATTGGCAGACGAAAAAAACGGAAGGTCCCTTAAAGGTCATTGTTTTCTTGGGCTTAGAACTTGATTCGGATAAAATGGAGATCCGAATACCGATCGTAAAAATTGATGAAGTCATTCAAAAAATTGAATTCATTTTGTCAAAGAATTCCGTTACTCTTAGAGAAATGCAGTCGCTTATAGGATCTTTGAATTTTTGCTGTCGCGCGATAGTTGTTGGAAGACCATTTTGCCGACGTCTTATTAATTCAACTTGTGGCGTTAAGCGTCCATTCCATCATGTCCGACTGAACAAGGGAATAAAATTAGATCTGGAAATGTGGCTTAGATTTTTTAGAAACTGTAACGGAATTTCAGTCTTTCATGATTGGTTTTGGTTATCCAACGATGACGAACAGTTGTACACAGACAGCTCTGGGGGCATTGGTTTTGGTATCTGGTTTAATGGGCATTGGTGTCACGCAAGATGGCCTGTTGCATGGCATAGTAATGGTTTAACAAGGGACATAACCGTATTAGAGCTTTTCCCAATTGTTACAGCTATTTGTATTTGGGGCGGGCAGCTACGAAATAAGAAGATACGGTTTCACTGTGACAACCAGGCCGTAGTACATATATTGAACACGATGTCTTCCAAGTCCTCACAGGTTATGTCATTAATAAGGGTACTTACGTTACAGTGTCTGCGCTTTAATTGTTTGTTGAGAGCTTCTCATATAGCCGGGGCAAAAAATGAAATAAGCGACGCATTATCTCGTTTTCAGCTCACCCGGTTCAAAACGTTAGCACCAGAGGCCGATTCGTCCCCGACACCAATACCAGACTATCTTTGGGATATCTTCAAAGCAGATGTAAGCACTTGGTTCGAGCAGGAATAGCAAATAATACAGCGTCTACCTATAACACGGCTGTAAATTCGCTAGAATCATTCAGAACATTATATAATTTGTCTAGAATTTGGCCATTACCTTTAAAACATGTCGTGCTCTTTATTGTGTACTGTTTTGAAAAAGGCAATTCAGCAAAAACCATAGCTACATACACGTCCGGTTTATCATTTTTTCATAAACTAAATAATTGGTTGGATTTATCACAATCATTCATCATAAAAAAGTTAATAGAGGGTTGTCATAGGTCTCGCCGATGCACTGATAATAGAGCACCAATTACTGCTAATATGTTGGAAGAAATTTGCACATTGTTATTGTCAGTTTGTTTTAACGATTATGAGGCAAAATTGTTTAAAGCTATTTTTTGTTTAGCATATTTTGGTTTATTTCGGGTTAGCGAGCTTGTAGCGAGTAGATCTCAAAATTACACACTTCAGTCAGGTGATATCTCTTTCTGTCAATTTCGTAATAACGTGCGAATTGTAATGCATACATTTAAAACAAATCAACGTGGCCATCCAATAATTCTGAAAATACCATGTGAGGAAAACAAAGCTATCTGCCCAGTGGGCACATTGAAGGAATATATGCTTGTGAGACCGAGTCAGACTGGTCCTTTGTTTATTCACAAAAATAGCCAACCGGTAACAAGATATCAATTTTCAGCTATCCTTAAGAAATGCATAGACAGGTCTAAGTTTAAGTCGCCAAACTTCAAAACGCATAGCTTTCGTATTGGTAGAGCGTCCCATTTAGCGTCAAAGGGGGTTCTGGAATCTTCCATCATGAAATTAGGTAGGTGGCGCTCCAATGCCTATATTTCATATATAAGAACATAATTCAATAGTATTTCAAAGGGAGAAAGTTTTTCAGTATTTTGTTTGTTCTGAAGATGAGAGTATATACCGGATATTTTCCTGGACCGATGATGTTCCATATAATGAAATATTGTAAAGTCACTCGCTTTTATTTATCAGGCTGGGTGCGATTCCTATTTGAAACATTATTTTACTGTAGATCGATAGTAAGTTTACAATTATAGATTTACGTAACCTAGGTTAGGTACGTCATAGTTTCATCTATTTTATAGTAAGTTATTAATTATACATGCAATTTTACAGACATTTGGGTCATTGGGGACTCTATACCTCATTGGGCAGGTGTGAGAGCCAGCGCAAGGGGGATTGACAATTTACGGCTACCCTGTACAATAGCATGGTGGTGCAAAAGAGGGATGAGTCTGGATGAGCTGACACATGCATTACAACTCCCAGCCCTCTTTAGGAGTCCTCCTCAGGTGATTGTGATACATCTAGGGGGGAATGATTTAACAAAGCATTCTGTTAAGTGCATCTTTAAAATTATACAGGACTCCTTTGATTATATAAAGAGGGCGTTTCCAAACGCAGTAACGATCTGGGTTGATATAATTCAGAGATTAAATTGGGGTGTTCCAGACAATGAAATCAAGAGTATAGAAACTAAAAGAAAACGAGTCAACCAGCTAGGTAGGAAATTGTCCGTAAAAAATCTCAGAGTCGATATAGATGTGAAAACTAAAGGCTTTTTTCGACCTGACAGTATTCATTTGTCTGACGTAGGTTTAGATTTTTATCTAAATGCTCTTCAGGAATGTCTGGAGACATACAACGCGTAAGAATTTTGGGTGAAATAAAGGTTTATTTCGTGGCGGAAAATTCTTTCGCTGGGACGCGATCAGGGGCATATTATATCTATCGCTAATTTAATAACAATCTTTTTGCATCCCCGTGGGTGTCTCGGCCTACCACAGTAGTTATCTTAGGAGGCTGAAAGCCCATGTGGTCTAAATTACAGTCGTTGTGACTACAGTTTTTTGTGAGCTTGTAGGAACTTGCCAGAGAGCGAAAAGGGCTAGGCGTTCTTACAATGACTCCCTCTTTTGCATAGGTTTGTTTTTCTCGAATGTAAGCATTGTTGCGCTAATGGTTATTGGTACAAATAGGGTACCTGGCTATTTGGTTTATCGGTTTAATATGGTACAACGGTGTACCATTATTTGGTACAAATAGGGTACCTGGCTATATGGTTTATCGGTTTAATTAATATGGTACAAGGGTACTATTATTAGGTACAAATAGGGTACCTGGTAACCGTATATGGTTTACTTGGATACATTATGGTACTAAGGAGTGCCATTGGTTTAAAGGTACTAAAGGGGTACCTTGGTATACTGGATATTTGTTTACAGCGCAACAAGGTTAGGAAAATAAGTTTTAAAAACATGCCCTCGGTCGCTTCCCAGCGCGAGATTTTACGGCTCTAGCAAAAGCTGACATGACCAAGTATGCTCCATATCTCTTTAATCTTTATAAGAAATTGAAAACAATATATTATGTTTCTAAGAAGCTAATTATTTGAAGCTTTGTGAAAACTTTTACAAATTTATAATAAGTAAAGGATTGAAAATCGTATGTTGTTGTTTTTGAAATTTCATCCTAGAATAAGAGAGATTAATTTATTTTAAATATTAATCTAGTTTATTCTGGTGTAAATTTCTCGCTTAACTTGGGTTAGATATTTACCGGAAATTAGCGTTGCAAGACGCCGCGTAGTGTAACCATGGTAATTCTCGCGAGATCGTTCGTAACTTCGCCGAGTATAAAAGTCACGTGACCGCCACGTTCTATCTTTCAGTCCGCAAATTCAGCGTCGCACAACATTTAAAAAACCCACCCACCGCTCCCTTGTATGATTTAAGCCTGGTCTGATTTATGAAGACATATTATTTCTTATTTTATTAATGCAACTTTTATTTATTCTATGAAACATCTGTTCAATTTCACTGTCTGCCGCCCAGTTTACTCTGTATTTTCAGTCTGCAATGTGTTTGTTCGCCGACCTGAGGCACAGCTTGTATATACTGGTGGTAACAATAGGACTGGAGCAATGCTGATGTTGAAATCAAGCTACAAATATACACAATCACGGAAGCATTGACTGAAAAAGTGAGCCACCCGTATAACGTACAGTGATATGGTTATTTCCAGTGCTAAGAAGTTTAACCAGATAAACTGTTCAAAGTTTGTTATCTGCCGATATCTCCAGGATGGGTTTATATACTTTTGATATCATCATCGGATCTGTGTCTCAGGCGTGCATTTGCTAACTTTCGCAATTCTCAGTGTTGATAAGTCATTTAAGTTAATATGACAGTTTCTTATATCATCATGGTATTTAGGCTTACTACAGTAGTTATCTGTTGAGGCTGAAAGCCAAGGTGGTTCGTAAGTTTGTACCTAAAGAAAGAACAGTCAGACTTTATAAGCAACAATGGCTATTTTGAAAATTTTGTACTTTTAGAAATCCTCATCGAAACTGTCTCAGACGTGCATGTGCAAATATATACAAGTCGTAATTCGCGATCTTCAGTGTTCATCTGAGTTACAATGACAGTTTCTAATATCACCATGGTAGGCCTACTACAGTAGTTATCTGGGGAGGCTGAAAGCCAAAGTGGTTCTGTACATCTTCTGTGTGAGTTTGTTTGTAAATATAAAACAACCGAAACTCATAAATGACAAAGACATGATCATATGGTTCGAACTTGTGTTCTATTACTATGTTTTATACATTAGTGAATTTGTACTTTTCATTAAGTATATTTTGTTACATAATTATTATTATTATTATGTTATGTCAGCGGAAAATTCTTTCGCTGGGACGCGATCAGGGCATATTATATCAATCGCTAATTTAATAACAATCTTTTTGCATCCCCGTGGGTGTCTCGGCCTACCACAGTAGTTATCTTAGGAGGCTGAAAGCCCATGTGGTCTAAATTACAGTCGTTGTGACTACAGTTTTTTGTGAGCTTGTAGGAACTTGCCAGAGAGCGAAAAGGGCTAGGCGTTCTTACAATGACTCCCTCTTTTGCATAGGTTTGTTTTTCTCGAATGTAAGCATTGTTGCGCTAATGGTTATTGGTACAAATAGGTACCTGGCTATTTGGTTTATCGGTTTAATATGGTACAACGGTGTACCATTATTTGGTACAAATAGGGTACCTGGCTATATGGTTTATCGGTTTAATTAATATGGTACAAGGGTACTATTATTAGGTACAAATAGGGTACCTGGTAACCGTATATGGTTTACTTGGATACATTATGGTACTAAGGAGTGCCATTGGTTTAAAGGTACTAAAGGGGTACCTTGGTATACTGGATATTTGTTTACAGCGCAACAAGGTTAGGAAAATAAGTTTTAAAAACATGCCCTCGGTCGCTTCCCAGCGCGAGATTTTACGGCTCTAGCAAAAGCTGACATGACCAAGTATGCTCCATATCTCTTTAATCTTTATAAGAAATTGAAAACAATATATTATGTTTCTAAGAAGCTAATTATTTGAAGCTTTGTGAAAACTTTTACAAATTTATAATAAGTAAAGGATTGAAAATCGTATGTTGTTGTTTTTGAAATTTCATCCTAGAATAAATGTATTTTATACAGAAAATTAACATTTCTCTTATCATATTATATACACAGCAATTTCATCATCTTTTATTTGCAAGACTTTTACCCAACAGTTAAGAACTATTGATATATCTGCCAAAACATCTAACTTAATTCTATAATTATAAAGGAACATACACATAGTTTCATATTTCTAATTTTGTTTTGTGAGAATCGTACAAGTTTTACAGTTTGGAAATATGACTGTATTTTTGATATACAGTATACATACCTGTAAGAAAGAGGGGAATCCCCTGCCGAAGTATCCGACTCTGAAGTACTCTGGGTCCGGCCTCATTTCCTTCATAATACTCTCAAACAAAGCTGCTTGACGTCTCTACAAACAGTATAACACATTATATAAATCTCTATCTATGTTATCTATGAAATCTGAAATCCATAAATTCAAATTCCCATGGTAAGTCCTGTATGGCACGAACAAGGAATCTTTATACCATTAAAATATCAATACAAACAAGGAATCTTTATACCATTAAAATATCAATACAAACAAGGAATCTTTATACCATTAAAATATCAATACAAACAAGGAATCTTTATACCATTAAAATATCAATGTACTGATGCATAGTTTGTGCTTTATGACCAGCTGATATATAACACTTAATTTGACTAGGCCTAAGTCAAAACTTAAAAGACAGAAAACATAAAAGTTCATTTTTATTTCATGTAATAAAACAACTGAATGACTTGTCAGTTAACAGTTAAAACTATTAGCCCCGAGTTGCTGGGCAACACTGCAAAATCATTTTATTTTGTGGGCATAAAATTTCAAGGTTTTGTCTAAAATGGCCTTCTCAAGGGGATATGAATTTGTAAATTTCAATTTTTAAAAATAAAATGAAAAGGATTATGTTCATGATGAAATTCATGAAAATCAGCCATACATGAATATCAATGATTTACCACTGGAGTAGTTGTGACTATTGACCTGTTACATATTCAGTAATGGTAATAGTTTTGTACCTTTTGTGCTGGACTTCACAAAAAGTGCTGAATACTGCAATGACTGTTGAAGGTTTAAATATGTTACTTCAGGAGAAAGGGACCTACACCATTCCCCCTATCCATTTCTTTTGTATAGTTATTTACCAACCTTGTATTTAAATTTCTCTCTGTCAGTGTTATGGAATTCAAGTACAGTAGTCAAAATGCTATTGACAAATGTCAATTTTTTTATTTTTGGCTCTTACTTCCAAAATTTGAAAAGGAGATTTATTTTTATAATTGAGAACTTACCAGAATCCAGCTGAGTTTTTCAAAGTCAAACAACTCATTCTCATACAGGCCTGAAATCTCTTTACACAGATCTATACCCTTCTCCCACATCTGTAATTATAAAACAATATCATTATAACATTATTTCCTTTCTTGTTCTAAAGTTAAGTTTCTTGGCGTTTTGAATTACAAAACAGCAAAAACATGACTTCCTGTATGCTAAGTAGTAAAAGCGTAAACAAGAGGGCCATGATGGCCCTATATCGCTCACCTGTTATCATTGCACTAGAGGACAAGGTCCTCAGAAAAAATATCTAAGTCCAAAGGACAGGAACAACAAAACAACAATGGGAAGAAATTAAACCAAAAAGAAAAAAAAAATTCTTACAAGGTATAGATTTGTCAAAATACACCTAAAAATTGGAGGTACCATCCATGTTGTACCATAGAAAAGTGGTCTCAGTTTTTCCCTACGGCCAATAATGAAAAAGTTACTTAAAATAAGCTATTTATAGTAACGTATAAGGGAAGTAATTAAAAAAAAAATATTGTAAGTGTACAAAAGAAGGATCTGCCAAATAAATCTGTCGACATAAATGAAATTTCAGATCAGTATCTTCATTAGTTAGGGAGATATACCCATTTTAATTTGAAATAAAGGGAGATAATTTAACATAAAATCAGTCCAAAGTTATCTACCCATATTGTCTCATTCCAACTAATAAAGATAATGAAATTTCAATTAAGTCCTCTAAGTACTTACTGATATAAATCCATTTTGATTACAATCAGGGGAGGTAATCAGATACAAAATAACTCTGGAACCTAAGATTGGATCTGATTTGTCATGGAATCCAAGATTTATTGTTGTTGAAGATATTTTGGAAGTTTGTCTAAAAAAAACCCATAAATGAAGTCTCTATATGGCTGCAAAAGCCAAAATAGCCAATTTTGGACCTTTAAGGGGCCATAACTCTGGAACCCATGAAGGAATCTGGCCGGTTCAAGAAAGGAATCGAGATCTTATGGTGACACAAGTTTTGTGCAAGTTTGATTAAATTCAAATCATAAATGAAGCTGCTATTGTGCAGACAAGTTCAAAATAGCTAATTCTGGCCCTTTCAGGGGCTATCACTCTGGAACCCATAATGGAATCTTGCCAGTTCAAGAAAGGAACCAAGATCTTATGGTGATACAAATTGTATGCAAGTTTGGTTAAAATAAAATCATAAATGAAGCTGCTATTGTGCAGACAAGGTCAAAATAGCTAATTCTGGCCCTTTCAGGGGCCATAACTCTGGAACCCATAAAGGAATCTGGCCAGTTCAAGAAAGGAACCAAGATCTTATGGTGATACAAGTTGTGTGCCAGTTTGGTAAAAATCAAATCATAAATAAAGCTGCTGTTGTGCAGACAAGGTCAAAATAGCTAATTTTGGCCCTTTCAGGGGCCATAACTCTGGAACCCATAATGGGATCTGGCCAGTTCAACAAAGGAACCATGATCTTATGGTGATACAAGTTGTGTGCAAGTTTGGTTAAAATAAAATCATAAATGAAACCACTATCGTGCAGACAAGAAATTGTAAACGGACGCTCGGACAGACGGACGGACGGAAGTTCTAACGAAACGGTATTCATGTGACACCCCAATTGTTCTCTCTATTGTTCTAACAGTCACATAAAAAGAAAAAGGTCACATAAACAGAACGGAATGAATGACATCAAAGAGAAAGTATGCAGTTATGCAGTCACTTAACCATCATTTTGTGGGCATGGACGGACTGACGACGGACGAAGGGTGATCACAAAAGCTCACCTTGTCACTATGTGACAGGTGAGCTAAAAATACAGAACAGCATGTATTTCTTTCTTTTTGTTTGGTTGTGATACATTTCTCTCCAGAATTTTATAAATACACTACGCTACAACTGATATAACATTCTGACTTTGATATAATGAAGCGTTCATGAAGTGTATGGTAAAATGATATAATTGAACCGTGCCATAAGAAAACCAACATAGTGGGTTTGCAACCAGCATGGATCCAGACCAGCCTGCGCATCCCCGCAGTCTGGTCAGGATCTATGTGTTTGCTTTCAAAGTCTATTGCAATTAGAGAAACTGTTAGCGAACAGCGTGGATCCTGACCAGACTGCACAGGCTGCTCTGGATCCATGCTGGTCGCAAACCCACTATGTTGGTTTTGTCATGGCACGGCTCATTATCATTGACATAATCTATCTTATCTACCTTCTAAAAAGCTCATTATCACTGATATAATCTATCTTATCTACCTTCTAAAAAGCTCATTATCACTGATATAATCTATCTTATCTACCTTCTAAAAAGCTCATTATCACTGATATAATCTATCTTATCTACCTTCTAAAAAGCTCATTATCACTGATATAATCTATCTTATTTACCTTCTAAAAAGTGCTGTATGAAATTATGAAATAATATTGATATAATGTATGTTTCACTTCTTAAAGCAATGATATCACATTGATATAATCTACCTGTATGAAATGATGATATAAAACATTTATATATTAACCTACCTTTCCTTTCTCAAAGTACTGTATGATATGATGATACAACATTTCCTTGAGTTCTCTGTGTGTTGTTGCCTCAGGAAACCGTTCTGATTGTAGAATGGTTGATAAACGATCATCTGACCACTGCAATAGTTTTATTTATAAATTAAATTTCTAACCTCTTACACATTAGCATAACAACTGATGTATTACGTGTCCATATAAAAAGTCTCTTGTTAACAACAAGAACACATTTTAGTGAAAAGCATGCATGCCTATATATAATTTACATAATGAGAAGACAGACTATCAGCATTTAATAATCTACAATATAATGATCTATAAATATCCCATTGTAAGAGATTCTAGTGAAACGAGCATCATTTGAAATTACTGATAAATGCAAAACAAGGGAATCTGACTGGAGTTAAATGTTGTTCAAACAATCAAGACAGGTGACAAATACTGATACATTATACTTACATTGAGTAACTTTGCATATAAAATAAGCGTATGAGCTGCCTCGGTAAAGTTGTCACAATCCAAGTGCATATTGTGTAGTTTGTGTAGGTATCTAACATACATCTCCTGTCTTCCTATCTCATTGTAGAAATCCTGAAATATTTTCACATCAGTTTTAACCCTTACCTTGCTAAATTTCTATAATGAACTAGTCCATCTTTCAATTTGGACAGTACAATTAACTGTTAAAAGGAGTGCTTACCAAAAATGATACTGACTGAATGGCAAACAGTGCAGACCATGATCAGATTGCACAAATGTGCAGGCTGATCTTGGTCTGCAATGGTCGCAAAGGCAGAATCACTTGCCACCAACAGGCTTAAGGTTAAACTGATCCCCACAGGTTACTGTAAACTTCTTCACATGAATCAGAGATAGAGGTCCAATGACATGAGACACAGTGTTTTCAGCGAATCATACCCTCTCTCTCATTCAAAAGTCATGTGCTCTACCAACTGCTAACTGGGCAGGCTTGACATGCATTTTGATCTCCGCACATGTAAAACATTCCCAAAATATTTCATACCCAAGTAAAACTGCAAAACCACTTTTCATTTCTCAAGTAAACTGTTTTGTATTGTCAGGCAAACCTGTCCTTACAACATACATACATCCTGAGAGAACTGGGGTAAAGTAACAAAGTAATTATCAGAGGGACAGTGGTATAGAGCCTTGCAAGTTTTAACTACAGTATTAACAATCAGGGTTTGATTCCTAGCTGCCGCTAATATCCCAATTAGAGTTCAGTGCAATGTGATTTATTTAAATTGGAACTGCACTATCGGCCTAGACTGGATGCTATGGAGGTAAATATGACAGCTGCTGTAGGGTTCTTCCATGCATTACACTACCCATGCTATATAATAAACCTATACTTGTAACTAGAAGTAATAACTTGTAATAAGCAATTAACTTACCAACAGATTTACAATACAACTCATGCGGTGATCTTTTATCTCATCTTGAATAATGTGTCGGTACTCCAGAAGCCGCTGCAGCAACTTTGTAATCATTTCAACAAACTCCAAGCCCTGCTTACGGATCAGATCTGAGCCATTGCACAAGTTCAATAACCTACAAAATTTTACATATATTTTTTTAAAACCTGCAAAGAGAACTATCAAACTGGACAACAAAGGGCTGCAACTCTGTAATTCATAATTTGTCATACCAGTTAGATCAGTCTGCTGCAAATCTTTAACATTTTTTTAAACACGCTCAGGTCTCTAACTGGTCTCATATAAGACACTGATGCTGACTTTTTTCACACAAAATAGACTCTAGAATGAGTCATTAAGCTTCTGGCTTTTGTCAAAAGCCAGGTAAACTTTAACATATGACACTCGCAAGAATGACGGATCAGTAAAATAAAACAGTTATTGCACCATTATTTCTGTAACAATAAACTCAGCTACTGTATGTTGCTTCTGTGTATTTAAAGGATACGAAGATAAGAATGCATTTATTCCACTACTTTCCTCTAGGTGTCATACTGACATTACCAGCAACACAGAGGAGAATGGTACTTCGCATTTCAACCTTTTGAACGAATTAAAAACATCTTCTGTTTAAACAGTATTTACATTTAGTATATATTTTGCACAAAGAAAAAACAACATTTATTTTCGTATTAACAACACTGATGTAATAATGTCAATCATGACCTTTTCCGCGAGACTGCATGTGCAATCTAACACAATCATTTACACAACAAGCATGTGCCAAATGGTGTTGTTTGAAAAAATCTTTCAAAATTGAATGCAAAAAGTTCAAAAAGAATGTTAAGTTTTAACTTAAACAAATTTTTTTGGTGGTGAAGATGAAAACTGATTAGATATGACTACATGATTTTGTCCTGGATTTAAGGTTGTATGAAAATAAAAAATCAAGAAATATTTTTAACTGATGATTAATTACAATTTAATGTGGGTGGGTCTTTTTGTCTGTTCTATTTAGATTATCAGGTCAATTATTTTGATTTTCTGATATTTAAGGAATGCAACCCTCTTATTTTTGTAGCAAGCTACTGTAAAAACATAAATGTAAGAATTGAATCCTTTTTTCTTGTACTTTCACCAAAGAGTCACTAGCATGATTCAAGAATTTCCCTTTGTGCTTTATACTCTTTGTTCAATTCTTTGTTGATTTTCTTCATACAAACAAACAAAGGTAACTTACGTGTCTTTAAAGAGTTGCATGTACTGCTCATCCCCTCGTCCTCCCTCCACCAATACATCCATCTGGTTTATCATTTCATTCTCAACCTGGCACATAAAATAGTAAAGTGGTGAAAATCTTTTAAAAGTGAACAGTATTTTACTTTATGCTCTTTGGTGAAATACTGAAATTTATCAGTGAAATAAAACTGATTTATTTTATGCTGACTAATGAAATACTGTATTCTACCAGTTAAATATTTTCATATTTCATCACTCACACTGTGAAAATATGAAATCTATATTTTCACACTGTGAGAGATATAGCTCCGCCCCCTCATTACATTGTGTATGAATTTTAAATTATTTACTTAAAACAGGATGAAAATTGTAGTCGCACTTTGTTCTTTATAGTTCATTTCTCAATTCAAATTATTTTACCTAAAGAGAATTTCATAACGTTATGCAGCAAAAAATAAAATAAAATGAAACTTTATGTTGCATGCGTCTTTATAATGTCACAGCACGTCTGACGTCATGTCTGTTTACGTGCATCTGTTTCCCGCGCTGAGATTAAAAATAGTTGCATAATGCAAATCTCAACGTAATTGAGCATAAAATAAAAAGAAAATTTGTTTGTTTTCGTGAATATGGAATATATCTCACCTCGAAGTGAGAAAATGTTCACATCTTCACGAGCGCGTATATTTGAAATTTTCTTGGTTCTCAGTGAGATATATTCCATATTCACTCAAAACAAACAAATATCCTCTATATTTTCACTGTTTCATACAGTGAAAATATCATTTTTATTTTTCACTGGTACAGAACTACACTTGAATGCGAAAGAATATGAATTATAAATAATAGAAAATTCCATGCAAAATATACTTCAGTAAAGAAAAAGATTTATAGAAATACTAAACTGGATCCTATATATATATATATTTATCATAATAAAATGTAAAAGAGATCAGGCGACGTAATAGAACTACTTACAGTTTTTCTACAAAGATATCTTGACGTCACGGCATTATGATGCATGTGACATTGCGCGGTAAAAATGGATATAATTTTGTTAAAATCATTAAAAATACATAAAATAAATAGAAAATTTGTTTGTTTCAGTGTAAGATCGAAATATATTTCACTCATGAACACCATAATTTACATTTTCACTTGTGGCTGCGCCCACTCATGAAAATATTGCATTATAGTGTTCACAGGCTTTCCAGTGACTTTTGAAGAAAAAATAGGAGAAAAGTAGGAGCCTCTAACATAAAAAAGTAGGAGAAAAGTAGGAGGAAAGTAGGAATCAGATCATTAAAAGTAGGATCTTGTAACGGTCAACTTACCATTTGATCTTCTAATTACTCACATGTGCCATCATGTAAACACTTGAAATGAACTCATTCTTTGGTGTATGAAGCTGTTTTCATTCTCATCAGGTTCTGAAGTCAATGGAAGTGCTGCCATCAACCTAAAATTTTTTTTTCATTTTATTATTCAAACTGAACATTTTTACATATCATAAATCACAATGTTATATAAAAGCTACTGTTCTAGGGAGATATATTGAAAACTTTAAGCATTATGTTTCACAACTGGGCCTTAATACTATGCCTGAAAAGTTCTTTGAAACATATAGATTTTGTCCAAAAATAAGCCAAGTGTTTTCTGCTCATCTTCCCTAGAACAGTCTAGTTAATCTAGACAGTACAAAGTGATTATGTGTAGCTCTTTATATAATTACAGGCAATGGTATTATTAAAGGCACTATAAGCCACAAAGCATCTAAATGATACAGCAAAGTAAAGTATCATGCATTAGCAATAACATTTTCTAAAATGCAAGGTCAAGTAGATTTTAAAATGTTAGCTGAAAACATTGACATACAAGTACTAATCTAATACTAAAACAACCAAACATGTATTTTCTACATCTAGCAAGCCATGCCCCATTTTAAAAATAACCCTAAATGATGGACTTAGCAGATATGAATGTTGTGCACTGTATTAATATATTGTTAACATCAGTTTGCAATACATATAATATTCCTATACATGATTGTGTCACACCATATTAAAGCTATATAACCAAGAGCTGGTTTTGTGGCTTATCCTCTCTCTGTATAGTCAATTTCCTTTCTTGTTTGATTTACTTGAGTCCAATGATGTTTTCTGTTTGTACATAAAATTGTCAAGCATCTTTTGCCGCTTGCAATCAATGTCTTGCCTTTTTTCTCTGCAACATTCCAAAGCATCACCAACCTTATCAAGGTTTGATTTGGCAACCTGTAACAATCCTTGTGCTATGTCTAATTCCTGGAAGTCTTTCTTCTTTATTGCTTCAGAAAGTCTATTATTTGCTTCTGCAAAGACATGCTTTGCTTTTGACAGATCATCCTTTAACTGCTGTTCACTCTTCTTTACTTCTTTTTCTTTTTCCCCTAATTTTCGTTTTCTTTCTTCATTCAGCTTCAGTGACTGCTGTTCTTTTTCTCTTTGTTCTTTCAATGCTTGTTTTTTACTTTCAGTCAATCTAAATTCAGCTTTTTCTGTCTCAATTCTATCCTTATACTTCTGATAGGACTTGGCAACAGAAGACTGTAGATCTTTGGTCATTGGAATGTCTGTGACCTTACCCTTGTACATACCAACAGCATCCCTAGTCAACCTGAGGCCATTCAGGGATTCTTCAGACAATAGTGTTCTTTCATTAGTTAACAGTTTCTTATTGATAGACAGACTTCTTTCGACATCTGCATTCCCATGACTTATGCACAAACAGCTTATCACTAACTTTCTCAGATTTTTATACTTTAGACGACCTGATGGTGTTTTCCTGCTCAAGACATAGCCCCAATAATGATCTATTCTATCAATCTCATCCTGGTCATTATATATCTTGCTATCTGGAATATCATCTGCTCTATACAACTTCCATTCATCCCTGATTAAAGGAACTTCTTCTTTTGAAATACCTGGCAGAGTCTCTGATAGCCTTTTCAAGTGTTTAAAGGCACTTTCCTGCTCTCTTACTTCTGGATGTAAACACTGAATATTTTTTACCAAAGCAACATCAACCGGAAGCTTTTTAGCCAAGTAACTTGTTACTTCTTGATAAAATTTCCTCATGTCATATTGCAGACTTTTCTGCTTTCCTGAGTCAAGCTTAGATAACGTCTTCTCAGTGTCACTACCAACTTCCATCTCTTTCAAATCAAGACAGTTGTTCAGATCTTTCACATCTAATTTAACCAGTTTAGACCCGATGGCATCTGCAACAATGTCATGTTTGACAAATCTAAGCATCAATGTCCTAATAAGGTCACAGGCTTCTGAATACAACATGTGAATTAGAGGCTCTTGCTTTTGGAACATGATCAAAAATCTTTCAAAGACTGGCCCCACACTAATAAGAAACTGAATCTGTGCTAGAATTTCTTTGGACTTCAGCTTTTCACAAATCCTGAGGTACCTAGAATTCTTCTTCAGATACTTGTCAGTTCCTTGATCTTTACTAATCTGTGGTAGCACTTTCAAGAAATATCTACTAGAACCCTCCCAATGCTTGAGTAGTCTTCCAAGAGCGGGTATCAATGTCAGCCACCTACACTGAACGTGTCTTACAAACATGTTTTCATCAAGATTAAGGTCTTCCAGCACTGCAGCATAATCTTCTCTCTGACAGGTGTGTGATTTAAACCACTGAAAGAGGTCGATGGCTAATTCCTCTGCATCCTCACCATAGACATTAAGACCTTTTCTGAATCCATTGTGAACAGCATGTATAGAACATGGAACAAATTCAGTAAGTTCAGGTAGACCGAGAGAAGCTTTATGTGTATTGACATGGTTCCAAACAGTCTTATTAACATTGGGACCATCACTCCCAAGTGATACTAATAAATCTAAAGGTATCTGATAAGGTGTTTCATTCAAAGTATCAATTAAAGCCTGTCCTACATCAACACCTTTGGCATGACCAAACAGTTCACTCTTTAAAAACATAGTGCTTATTTCACCTTTCTCTTCATTCCAAAACCTGATTAATATATCACACTGTTTCATATTTTGGACTGTACCAGTTTCATCAACTGAATTGTATATGGTATCTTATCAGTTGCTATTTTATTTGCTATAGTCTGTCTAAAATAAGGACCAAGCCCATCTGATATCATATATGATACTTTTGATTTACTCATTGTAAAGTCCTTTGCCACAGAGCTACCTGGGAACATGCTTTGGAATAACTCTGGTGTCCCATCACAAGAACTGTATGTGTAACCACTAGCTGCTACTTTAAACGCCCACAGTGTCTCTGCTTTACAAACTTGCTCCTTATGGGATAATGACTGGAGCTGAATGATTGAAGATTTTTTCTCGGTATCACCTCCTCCTTGAGAAGTACTTGCAACAACACTGCTCTGTTTTTCAACAAAGAACTTCTTCTGGGAGCATGAATTTCTTAATTTCATATTATCTTTGTGCTTTTGTCCATCAGCATGGTTCATAAGTTGCCCAACACCAGTATTGGAACATGAAATTGATTTATCACAAATAAAGCAGAAGCCATTCAAGTTAGATGACGAATCCTTTCTACACCACTGATTAAGTTTGTGTCCATTTTTATCAATCTTATTAAGCCAAGAAGCATTAAAATGAGTCTTTCCACCTGGCATAGTTAGTATCTATGTTAAAGGATGTTAGTTTATCTTTGGTACATCTAGACTGTTAGTTGACACCTGCAAAATATATCAAGTTAGCTCAGCTACTACAAGCATTAATGTTTGCAGCTGATACTTCAAAAGCTCAAATGTTTTCTTAAAACATTTTCAGTGGCTTAGAAATATTTTCATGTAATTATACATCAAAATATAAATTACATTTGAGAGAAGTACCAGTAGCAAACTGATCAGGTTAAGGCATCCCAGCACTGCTACAACAAATTCTTATCCGGCTTAGCCAGATAGAATTATAGTTGGTCACTACAGTTATGTTCTACCTTAACCTATGCTTAGAGTGAACAGAAACATTATAATGCACTTTGAAATAGTGAAATTCAGATCACAATATTTTATGTTTTAAAAAGATGTCTTTAGAAAATTGGGTCTAAGTCAAAGTACAGTGTATCATTTCTGTTCACCCAATTCCCTCAGTTTGCACATCATTGGGAAAGAGTTACAGTGCACAGCAATCATATCTGTTAGCCTACATGTGTTCAAATGTGTATCTCTTTACCTTTAGAAGACAATATTTGCTGGATCCGGCACTGAAGATTCCCTAAGAGGTCAATGGCAGCATGTCCAGTAGTCCAATCAGAGCCTGATGAGTAGCTATCACACCATAAATCATATAACACAATTCATTCTACAAATAGACTAAAGCATAATCATGTTAACTACTTAATTTAAAATTTCATTGAACATGTTTTAATTTTTTTTTATTTTGAAAATATCAAAGAAGTAGGAGAAGTAGGAGTTTTCTGAGAAAAAGTAGGAAAAATGTAGGAAGGGATCTAAATAGTAGGAAAAGTAGGAAAAAGTAGGAAAAAGTAGGACTACTTGAAAGCCTGTGTTCACTCGGTGAAATATATTTCAATCTTACACTAAAACAAACAAATATCCTCTATTTATATATCTAAATAAAGTCTGCAATTCTAACATCATTTTTAACCTTACTTAGCTTCCAGGCTGATTTTGCAAATGGTAGTTGAATCCCCAGGTACCCCTCCAAGCATTATTTCAGGCGGGCACCTGGGTAGAACCACAAACCAAATGCAATCCGGCTGGTTAGCCTCCTACATCTTAAACTGAGGTTCGAGCCCAATTCAGTACAGCCCACTCAACCGTAGTGGCCTGAAATCAAATCTTGTTTTAAGTTATGGTATGGTAAATTGTGTACTTCAAATGCCATTCCACTGATAATTCTAGTAACACAAAATTCTTACTTCTTTAAAGTTTCCTCGGATGCCTTTATGTGCAGGCTGGGGCTGGTTAAATTCACAGACCATCATGTCAAAGAAAATTGGAATTGTTGCTTTCCTCAGCTCTGAAATAATGAGATTATTACCAGTGTAGAAAGGCCTACTATATTGATCAGCTTGGTTTGAATATTGTGAGAATGGATGAATTTGTGTAAAACAACTTTCAAAGACTTGCTTATGCTTAGCCTGAGACAAGTGACAAAGTACTGCAGTGGCAATACATAAGTCCCCTACTGGTGGAAAACTTTCAATAGTGACCTTGACCTTTGACCGACAAGCATAGGTCATATGTTGACACATTGTCTCATCATGGGGAACATTTCTGTGCAGCACTAAGATAATCTATCAATGCATAAAAAAGTATGGAACGGAATCAATTTTTACTTGACCTTCAATAGTGACCTTGACCTATGATCTAAGATTTATGAAAGTAGCTTAATACTTTTTGAGTCATTGCATGATCCAGATTTGCAGATGGACAGATGAATGAACATTCCTACATATGCGTATTTATGTGGCTACTCTTTTGTTCTCTCTATTGTTCTTTTAGCCGCGTAAGAGAAAAATAGCCACATAAAAGCCTTACTGAATGAATGACAGTACAGTTATCTATTTGTTCCTATAGCCACCTAAGTATGCAAATGTGGGCTCGGACAAATGAAGTGCATTCCTATAGTCCCCTCCAGTGCTCTACAGCTTGGGGACTAATAAAGCATTTTCTGCTCAAAACAGTAAACTAGCACTTCTTTCTTAAAATAGCCATTCATAAGTTTTGTTGATACTTATTCCTATATATCCACGAATTCTTAACATTTTCAAAACCATCAGGTTTACAGCTCTAGAAGCCCATGTGTTATACTGTAGTTTTATTTACCTGTTTCAGGTATAAGAGTCATCTCTAACAATGGACCAACCATCTCTGGGATAAATGATATCTTGTTTGTACCTGAAAATAAGTGAAAAATAAAATCCAGTCAAGAAATATCAAGCTAAATGGATGCTTTTATATATATTTACCAAAACCTGTCCTTCTCTTCATGTCTTATCTGAAGATTATCTTCTTAGACTTACTCTCAAAGAAATTGTCAAATCATATCTAGAGTTTTTCAAACTGACATGGCCTCAAAACTAGCCTGTACCCTGAGCCCATATTTTTGCATTTAGAGATTATTTGTGTTACAACGACATGCCAAGAACAAGCAAACTTACCTAAACCTTTCCACATTGACCTTATTTCAAAACCCATCTCTCGCCTCATATCTTTGTACTTGGAGATTATCTTGTTTCGTTTACTTGCCGAGAAATTCTCCAGCTGTAGGTGATCCTGGGTCAGGAACGATATTGCACAATGAAAGAAGTTGTTCCACAACTGAAATTAACAGAAACATTTTCTTACATTCAGAAATAGAACTATCTTTATAACAGTCTTTGTGAAAAACATTTCTTGTTCCAAATATAGCTGATTTTATAGACTACAGACAGCAGTCTTCAAGAAAAGAGGGCAATATTTGATAGTCTTAGATAGCTCACTAGAATTTCAAAGCTTTTCACTATATCATACACTCAGGTCATATGGCCATGTTCTTGACAAATCTGAATAATTTTTAAAGTCTTGGTAGGGAAACACTGCTGAAAAATTATCTCAAAATTGAACCAGTGATTTAGGATAAGATTTTGTTTGAAGATGTTTACATACTCTGCAATCATGCTTGATGTGCCAAAAGTCATTCTGACCGTAACTCCTGTATTTCAGATATTCTTTACCCTTAACCTGCTAAATTTCTAAAATGGACTGGTCCATCATTCAATTTGGACAATACCATTTATTATTTGAAGGGGTGTTTGCTGAAAATTTACTGACTGACCAGTGAACAGCGCAGACCACAAACAGACTACACGGATGTGCAGGCTGATCTTGGTCTGCACTGGTCGCAAAGGCAGAAATATTCGCCACCAGCAGGCTAATGGTTAAATTAATATAACACAATCATACCTGATACTGGAATGGATTTGAAAACTTTTCACAAATTGTATGAGCAAAACATCGCAAGGCACGCAGGATGATGCTGAAAAAGAAAGAGATATACCGTCAAATCATATAATATTGTGCCGAAAACAGCTATTCCATGGGAATATAAGTTCAAGGATTTCAACTTTGAAAGATGAAATGAATGGCAATTTTAATGCAGGTTAATGCAACTATGAAATACTTGAAAATCATTAATGACTACACAGAACAGTTTGAACACAGCCAATTAAGCTAATAGATGAATATTTAAAAGGTCCTGTTCTATTCTTTTAATCCATTTTGCAGTAATGGTTTACACTGCATATCAATTAATCAAAATCATAAAAACTATAAACTGCTTGTTCATCATGTAACACCATTACCCCACCCACCTGTTTTGCAACATGATCATTTCCATCCAGTCAAGTTGGTACACGCTAGATGTGATAAGGTTTCGGAACAGCATCATAATTTCCAGGAGGAAATCCTCAAGGTCTGTCAGGAGGGTGTAGCGGCTGATATAACTCACATAGTGGGCCTCCGTCATTTGCCGTAAAATATTCAACAATACCGCCACACAGTCGCCCTAAAGTATCAATTTAAATTCAACAGATTTGTTATTTAATATTTAAATATTTAAAAAAAAAAAATTGAATTACCATCAAAAATTGCATGCAAAAGATTCTGAAGGCAGAAACTATACATTTGGAAATATGCAGTTCTCATTTACAAGCAGTAGAAAGACTTGCCTTACAAGAGTCAGCTTTACTAGATAAACAATATTTTGAAAAACATGCATATTCTGAATTGCAACAGTTTTTCAACATTACACATAAATACTTATTATCTAACTTCTAAGTATATATTTTATACGTTCAACAAAAATTCATTAAGTAATTACAACAATGTAAGTATATTCGCATAACAAAATATCAAACCAGTTTTATTAAAACAAATATAAACAAGAAACGCGGCAATGCCACGAAACCAGGTTTTCAACACTTTTCATAAGAATAAAAAAGTATACTGAATCACAGTGCACCACTTTAAAGCACAACCCTAACCCTAACCCTAACCTAACCCTAACCCTATTTTTAGTAACAATGACCTTGACCTTGATCCCAGAAACCCCAAAATCAATCCCAAGCTACAACTTTATATAAGTTTTCTATACACCAAGTTTCATCATGATAGCTCATTCCTAAGTTAAGTTATTGACCGGAAACCCTTTTTCTATTTTAAGTAACAGTGACCTTGGCCTTGACCCCAGAAACCCCAAAATCAATCCCAGCCTTTGTCATGATATAAGCTACATACATACCAAGTTTTATTCAAATATCTTTACTGAAACAAAAGTTATTGACTGGAAACACCAGTTTGACGCCGCCGCCCATCCACCCGCCCGACCAACGACATACCCCAATGTAATAACTCAGGTTTTCAACGAAAACCTGGTTAATAATTCTACAGAAATAACTCCAACAAAATAGATTTTTACTCCAGTTTCTATATCAAGCTACGGGGTATTGGATAACAATGAATTCGAACAGTCACCAGGTATATGACAGTACAGTATATATTTCACAAAGTGAGGGAAATGCAACTTGACCTTAATTTATGAAAGAAACTACAGTGAAACACCGCTCGCTCGAGCATCGATGACTCGAGCACCCGGGCTCGCTCGAGCAATTCATGTGGTCCCGGCCGATTTCCTTCTATTTTCTATGTGAAATTACCATGGATGGGTCGAGCATCGATAACTCGATCGCTCGAGCATGACATCTGGTCCCTGTGTATTAATTTACTCTTTGTTGCTTATGGCAAACTCGAGCAAAGGTGTCAACATTTTCACACCTTCGGCGGTCAGAATGTATCGGTTAATTTAAAATTTTCGCATGCCGTGAGAATTCCCCGACTATCTTAAATGTTTGTTTATCGGTATATTTGATCTGATAATGAGATTAATTATTGATGAAAGGTGGAAGAAAAATTTTCTTGATCAAAATTGTTATTAATTATTACTTTTTTCTGTGGGATCGGGAAGATAATTATGAGATCTTAATATTTTAATCAACAGTTGTTTGCATGCAAATAAAGCCTTTTCATAAAATTGAGACTATAATTATGAGATCTTAATTTGGAGAAGAAAACTGCGAATTTGATTACAGTATTTCAAATAAAAAAATGTCTTAGCTGTTTCTTCACATGTGCCATTTACGATCTATAATAAATAACGTTTGTATTACGTTTTTTGAAAATGTCGCGAGTGTGTTGTTATTACGCATCACCGTTTCCTCTGCAAATGGTCTCGATGACAACTGGTAAACCAAACTTCAATTTTCTTAGTATGTTGGTCAATGTTTGGGTCACTCGAAACCATAGATAACTCGAGTATTTTGCTCATCCCCTTGCGGCCTCGAGCGAGCGGTGTTTCACTGTAGGCAAATATGTATAAAATATTTTATTTTTTTTGTTGGATCTAACGTCGCACCGACACATGATAGGTCATATGGCGACTTTCCAGCTTTAATGGTGGAGGAAGACCCCAGGTGCCCCTCTGTGCATTATTTCATCACGAGCAGGCACCTGGGTAGATCCACCGACCTTCCGTAAGCCAACTGGATGGCTTCCTCACAGGAAGAATTCAACGCCCCGTGTGAGGCTCGAGCCCACATCAATGCAGGGCAAGTGATTTGAAGTCAGCGACCTTAACCACTCGGCCATGGAAAATATCAATGTTTAAACAATAACTGTTCATTCTGATGTTCATATAAGACTACATCAAGCAAAACATTTAAACCGTTTTATAAAGATGTTGTGTGTTTTAAGCGACTTGGCGGGGCGGGATTTTGCAACAGTCCACTGCATTATCGTGCAAGATATGTTACAGAAGTATATTCGGCAACCTGATTTCTTATTCAGTGGCCATCTCCCTCACATTGTAACAAATGTAGTGTTGGATACTGAAAGATTACGGAATTTCACAATTATATTGCTCTACATATTTTGCTTGTTTTTGAGATTACCATTATCTGCATAAGTCAGAGATTAACTCCGCCCCGCCAGGTCGAATAAAACACACAATAAAACAACATATAGCCAGCTACTTGCAAAACTATCACTTTCTTCATTTATTCTTCATTCTTTCTCCATAATACAGTTTTGCAAGCAGCCCTTGATATGTAATGACATTGACAAGTGAAGGACTAACTGAACAGTAAAAAAGTATATACTGCCAACATTGTGCAAACTCCATTACTGAGTGAAGAAAAAAAGTACTTTTCACAAGAGAAAATCAAGATATAAACTGGGAAAATAACAAATATATACTGTCCACATGTGCAAAATCAAACAATTTCAACACATAAACATGTATGTGCAACACATGGAATATAGAATACATACTCTTAATTTCTTTGCTATTCTTGTCTGCAATACAAATTATATCCAGTTTCTATAAATTTAAGCACAAAACATTTGAGCCGTGCCATGAGAAAACCAACAAAGTGGCTTTGTGACCAGCATTGATGCGACCAGCATGGATCCAGACCAGCCAGTGCATCTGCACAGTCTGGTCAGGATGCATGCTGTTCGCTGAAGATTCTCTAATTGCAATAAGCTTTGAAAGCGAACAGCATGGATCCTGACCAGACTGCGTGGATGCGCAGGCTGGTCTGGATCCATGCTGGTTGCAAAGCCACTATGTTGGTTTTCTCATGGCGCGACTCATTTAAGGGCAAAAAAACTTAACTAAATAAATCAATATCATACACAACTCCTTTCAATTTTTTTCAAAATATGCTTTTTGATTAAAATCTTGCTTCGTTAAAACACACATGAAAGGCTTCAACATTGCCTTTCTGAAGGGATTTTCATGCTACTTTGTTAAGGCTTATCAGTAGCTGTTAGAAAGACAATCAATGCCATTTTTCACAAAACAATCAGTATTGCTATGTGGTCATTAATGTAAGTAGTTTCAAAATAAAAAATGTTAATTTTACACATGGTAGTTGAACTTTTCAAGACATGCTAACTGCAAGGGAGGGGTATGGTTGGTAATGTGCAAAAATAAAAAAATATTGATAAATATTAATAGCAGTGGAAAGTGAGTATATCTGCTTTATAGAATGGTAGAAATATAAAAATAGCTGAATAACAATAATAGGTATCTGGTAGGATAGAAACAGCCATATTGAAAGCTTGTTTCGCTTTTACCTTCATTTAATATTGCAGGTATATTCATGACCCTTAGAAAAGCTTTTTACCACTTTCTTAAAATCAACAGGAACTTGATTACTATTTATCCAATGTGATTTTACTACACGGGTATTGTTAATATATCTAAACAGTAAGTAAAAAATTGTGAAAAAATGAAGTGAAATAGTTTTTTATTTGACCTGGCCTGTTTCAGTCACGGAAGCCTGGTAACACCGTAACCTTGTTTTTATATGAATGGCATACACAGCCTTGACCTGGATCATATTGAGCCTTGTCCTAGATTTGTGCAAAGGTGACATATACAAATAACCTATATTCATTAGTAACTAATACACAACCTTGACCTAGACTATTACTTACATGTTTGTTGACCCATACTTAAACTTCTGTCTTAAACAACCATGAACTTGATTAAAGTCTTTAAAATTTACTTTTAAAACAAAAATGTACATAGATTAGGCATTTCTACTTGCTGACAGTGTTTAAGTCCTAGTTCTTAATCTCTGAGTCCAAGCTAAACTTTTATTATATACCTATATAAATTCTGTAAAAACTCGGCTGGTATTTCACAATTAAATATGAACAGACAGACAAAAATTCCGTATTGTACCTTTTAAATTCCGTATTGTACCTTCCGTATTGTATGCTGCCAGACTATTTTCATAAATATGCATGACCCGAAACATTTCTATAAATGGCGCATTAAGTTCCATTTAATATCAATAAACATTGAAAATTTCGTTCAAGAACAAAACAAGAATCAAGATGGTAAAGGTATATAATAAAAGGGTCATTATAACAGTAGCTAGATCTGGGACTTTGTATTCGGCTCTCGTGGATTTTACAAGGTTGGATCACACTCGGCGCTTGCGCGCCTCGTGAGATCCGATCTGGCAAAATCCACTCGAGCCGAATACTGCATCCCAGATCAATCTACTGTTATAATAACCCTATTATATCCCAGTGGAAACCAAATCCAACCCCCTAGAACCATTTAATGATAACTGAAACCAATTAATACGTACAGGAATGCTAACTAGCTAGTTTTATTTGCGATTAATGGAAGACTGCAAGTTTATAATCAAACTAGCAAAATTTGAGCAGTGGAGGATCAAAATCCTGTCACTAGAAACTGACATATTAAAAATTATTAGATAAGTAGAGCCGAACTTCATTCTTTTGAACGTGACGGGACCAGCAAATTTTTTTTCGAGTTATCAGTAGTTAGAGCCATCAAAATACATTATATAGGGATTTTGCCTGGACCTGACGATGAGTTTGAGGCAAAAGTGGTGTTTGAATTATCTGAGTCTGAGCAAACAAAGTTTGACTTTATCTTAGATTCAAATTTTCTAGAGCATCATACCGAGGCAGAGGCCTTGCAGTTACATACAGTAAAACTATTATCATTGTTGGAGGATTATCTTTCATGGATATTTTGCCAATCTGCAACATTAATAACAAAAATTTGTTTTTTCCTTTTTAAAAGTTGAGATCCACAAACCTGTGTCCTCAAGAAGCAGCTGTTTCGGCTAAAACAACAGAATTGTATGCCCAGGAAATTAAATGATTTTACAGCATACATAGTTTGCAACCATATATATAAAGCAAGAGTTAACAGCATTAACAAGCCTCTAATTTACATGTAATAAATTTAGGTGATTAAGCTCTGCTATATAGCATCTACATGTTTATAGATACTTAAAAGTAGCCTTTATAAAGCTTAGATCAAGCCAAGCTCTAGAATTCTTAAAATGGCAAGTATATAAATCCCCCACTGCACAATATATGAGGTTAAGTTTTTGCATATCACCTTAACTTCTACACATTCCTCATAGCGTTCCCAGTTCTCCTTTAAATAACACATAAATTAAGTACCCATGAAGTACTGTGTATACAATCTTTTATATCAGCTGCTATTTTCCTTCACAAAATAGAATTTTTTACCTGGAACACAATACCGACAAGGTAACATTTAGATAACATCTGATAGCATCAGGTTTAATGACTTTTTAACACAACTGCTTAACATGGTAACAGATAATGTTAACAAACTGGTTCTAACAGCCAACATGGTGCTATTTGATACACATATCCTACATAATATTATTAGAAACCAACAGCTAACTTGATGGTATTAGATAACAACTACCAACATGATGTTATTATATACTAACATGATGCTACTGGACTCCAATAGCTAACATGACACTATCAATTCCCAACTTCTAACATGATGTTAATGGCTTCAAATAGCTAACATGATGCTATCAGATTCCAACAGCTAACATGAAGTTATTGGATTCATAAAGCTAATATGCTGCTATTAGATTCCAACAGCTAACTTGATGCTATCATACTCCAACAGCTAACATGATGCTATCAGATTCCAGTAACTATGATTATGCTATGCAATGCCAACAGCTGACATGATGGTATCAGAATTAAACAGCTTACATGATGCTATCATATTCCAACAGCTAACATGATGCTATCAAATTCTAGCATCCAACAAGATGATTCTTCAGCGAGACAACCCAGATCATGCTCTATCATAATGGTATCAGGTAACATGATGCTACTTTAGTATATTCATACAAAAAGATATTCTTGCTAGGAAATGTATATAGTTATGCAAGGAATAATTTGAGATGTCATGCATTCCTGAATTGTGCAGATGTAAACTATTTTATTCAAATGTTAGCACTTTTTCATGGAGCAAAACAAGTAAGCAGTTATATATTTTGTAGTTCAAAGCAAGTTAGTACGAAGATCTATATGAGCTGTGCCATGAGAAAACCAACATAGTGGGTTTGGGACCAGCATGGATCCGGACCAGCCTGCGCATCCGCGCAGTCTGGTCAGGATCCATGCTGTTCGCTTTCAAAGCCTAATGCAATTAGACAAATAGCGAACAGCATGGATCCTGACCAGACTGCGCGGATGCGCATGCTGGTCTGGATCCATGCTGGCCGCAAAGCCACTATGTTGGTTTTCTCATGGCACGGCTCAATTATTATCATTTTGTTTAACTGACTCTATACAGACCAAGTTTCATTTCAGACCAGGAAATGATCCCAGTGATAAAAGAGCTATCTGAGGACAGCAACACTTAACTATTCAAAAGCATTGTCACTTAGAAAAGTTGAAACACAGACATAAACCAATAATAAACCTTTACACTAAAAAAACTGCCAAGCTGAAAAAGAGGCATGACTTTGTGAAAAAGCAAAACAGAGCTATAGTCTAGTGCATTGCATGTCAGATCTCACAGTGAACAGGTCTGTGTAGTTTCAGTCCATTCCAATTAATGGATACTGAGATACCAGTTTACATACAAAACTTAACCAAATATTGCTTACACGAAAAAGAGGTATGTCTTTGCAAAAAAAACCCCCAACATTATAGTGTTATGGAACATCTGCATTGCATGTCAGATTATTACAGTTTTAGATAAGGGTGTAAAGTTTCAATCCATTCCCACAAGTGGTTACTGATGTACCAGCTTGTACACGAAACATAACCAAATCAGGATGTGGAAGCAAACGAATGAGTGCATTAGCTCTACCTATTTCTTCCCAAAGTCAAGCTATAAATGATTGTAAACTGCCCATTTTTCTTAACTCTTTGTTAAAGCTCCGATCTGGACAATAAAGAACATAAAAAGCAACAGAAAATGAGGAACAATTTGATTATATTTGACTCCTACACCTTCTTGATAATCACAATTTTTTTCAAAGTCTGTTAACATATTCTTTTACTGTGTATATTTTTGATAATAATAATAGTAAATTGCTCAGTTTTCTCCAATCTGTACTTTTTTGACTTCAGTATCTTTGTTAATAAACATTTATACCTATACAAATTCTGTAAGAAAATTGGATTGTATTTCACAAGTAAATACGTACAGGCAGAAAAAAAAATTCCGTATTGTACCTTTTGTATTGTGTGTTACCGGACTATTTTCATTAATATGCATGACCTGACACAGTTTATGCCCATAGAAACTTCACTAAGTTCCATTTTAACATTGATAAACATTAAAGATTTATTATAACAGTAGCTAGATCTGAGATTTTGTATTCGGCTCTCATGGATTTTGCAAGGTCGGATCACACTCGCCGCTTCCGTGCCTCGTGAGATCCGATCTGGCAAAAATCCACTCCAGCCGAATATAGCATTCGAGATCAAGCTACTTCTTTAATAACCCTATTGTATTTCAAAGATGGACTACAGTATCTCTGAGCAGCTTTTAGCTATTGATCATTTACATTTTAAGGATGGACTAGAGAATCTGGTAGAAGATTTTAGCTATTGATCATTTACATTTTAAGGATGGACTAGAGTATCTGGCAGGAGATTTTAGCTATTTGATCATTTACATTTTAAGGACGGACTTGAGTATCTGGTAGAAGATTTTAGCTATTGATCATTTACATTTTAAGGATGGACTAGAGTATCTGGTAGAAGATTTTAGCCATTGTTCATTTACATTTTAAAGATGGACTGGAGTATCTGGTGGACTGGAGTATCTGGTAGAAGATTTTAGCCATTGTTAGGATTGGCTGGAGTATCTTTTAGCAGCTTTTAGCAATTGATCATTTACATTTTAGGGATGGATTGGAGTATCTTGTAGCTGTTTTAAACTATTGATCATAGGAATAAAAGTTCAACAGAACGCCAATGGTTCAAACTACAGTCACTAGTTCTTAAAATATTTATGGACCCCAGACACCTTAAGGTACCAGTAAGATGTGTTACTAGATCTCAATGGATATCTCAATCATTTCTTAAATGCATGTTCAGCCTCGAATAATATGTCCTACACCAGACTATACAATAGTTCTGAGAGAAACTCCTCATTACTGTCTAGGCTAAAACAACTGTGGACTTCCTTTTGTTTTTCTCTGAATATAAACAAAACTATTTGAAACGTAAACTTGATATGAAAATGTAAGGAAAATCTCATTTAAATATGCACTGACAGCCAAATAAATACAGAATTGAAAACCTAGCAATTAATTCATTTTTACCTGTATTATGACAAATCTTCCATGTTCAAAAACATAACTTACCTGTTTCAATTATAAATAATCATGCATTCACAAGTTATATGCAAACCAAAAATTGCCTCACATTTTCTACAATCAACCGTGTTTCAAGTTACACCGCTATTTTGGAGACCAGTCTAAAGTAGAACTTCACCATTGGTCAATTTTATGACTGAGCTCAGAATCAACCAATCTGCTTCAAGATTTAGGAGACTGGTTTCCAAACTCAGTTTTATAATCTTTAACAAAAAGATAAACATATTTTGAGGCACCACCTTTATGAAACAGTTTTGCTGATATACCTACTTTAAAGTAAGTACTATGTCTGAAGGACTATATCTTGCAGGGAACGAGCGCTGATTTCCAGATAACCAAAGTTCAACTTTATATGCTATTTTGCGCACGTTTTTGGGATGGAACTTGAAAATGTCTTCGAGATAGCCAGATTTTGAGATATTAAGTTTTGACTGTATATAATGAAAAAGCTTATGAAAAACAAAGAAATATTTCAAACAAATGCCAAAGAGAACTTACAGCATGTGTTTTAATTGTAGTTTGTATCACAGTCCGTAAAATAATCTCCATGATCATGCTCACATCTTTGTCATGTGACAACTGAAAATATACATGTACATTATTATCTATTAATTTGTATTGATAACTTGATTATTAATGACTCATTACATAAATCACTGATCCATAGTCTAAGCTTTTGTTCAATCTATAGTTCGACACTAAATTTTGCAAGGCTAAAGTCAAATACTGAAGAAACAAGTAGCTGCGTTCAATAAACACTTGATGCCCTCGGTGGCATCCTTGTTGATACAAAGCAAGCTAAGTCCAAAACGAGGTCATGTTCAAGGTCAATGTCAAACTGAGGTCAGGTGATGTCTGAAGGTGAGGAATGGTCACAGGTTACATCTGCATTAGTATCAAGTCATTCTAGTTAGGGGTATTGATGCTAGACGAAACGGTCCCATTTGGTTAACCTCGTACGGATGGACGAACGGACGAACAAACTCATGGACGGACGGACAGGACAATCACTATATGCCTCCCGCATCAGTAGATGCCGGGGGCATAAAAATAATGAAAATTTATTTCTGATATCATGTAACAGTAATAGAACACTTTCCAAATGTCTTGCCAGTCTATAGATAAAACTAATGGGTTTGGTCCTTTGGACCTCGAGCATTTGGTAATCAGCAAGCAATTCAATCAGTGTTTACAATTAAGTTAAACACATAAAATGTCATAGAAATGTTTAAGGATACTGCCTCTCATATTTTTACTGCGGTATATCTGAAAATGCAATGAACATTTTAGTATTTCATAACCTTCACATGACTATTTTCCCATTGACTAAGTGCGTTTACAATCATTGTAACACGCAATATCAATGACTTGTACAGACTGGAAAATGCATTACCTGCCTTAATATATGGATTTCACTGATTTTGGTGATAACGAATATTGTATAAGTTTCATAACCTATTTCATAACAGAGGCCCCAAACTGAAGAAATGGTAATCTGTTTATACATACCAGTTTGCTTGGATTAAACAAATGGTCCATTATACTGCTGAGCACTTTTATACATGCGGACATTTCATCTTGTGCCTCCATCATGTCACGTATATGGCAAAGCATCATGGGAAGCAGCACCTCCCGACACTCTCGTTTTGCAAACAACTCGGTCTGCACGAGATCCTCGATACACTTTATCTTCTGAATCTTCAGACGCTGCTTTGGCACATGGTTCAAGAATTCAACAAACAGCTGACTGCAAGTAGTATAATTTATGTCAAATAAGCAATGGGTTATATTCTGCAGCAACTTAGGCTCCTTTCATCCTACATTTAACCCTTAACCTGCTAGATTTCTATACTAACGGACTGGTTCTTCATTCAATTTGGGCAATACAATTTATTAATCGAAGGGGTGTTTACAGAAAATTTACTAACTGAATAGCGAACAGTGCAGACCATTATCAGACTGCATGGATGTGCAGGTTGATCTTGGACTGCACTGGTCGCCAAGGTAGAATCACTTGCTGCCAGCAGGCTAAAGGTTAATCGAACAGATTTAGTTTCATCTATGTATGTTTATGTATTTAAAGGTGAAATGTCTGATACTGCATTATTGTTCTTCTCATACAGGAAAATACTTAGTTTATCAGCACTGTAATCAGTGTATCTCTAGTGCTTGTGGTTGGTATGTTCAAGTTTTATTAAGGATAACATGGTGTAATAGGCTTCAATTCCACCAAAAGCGTATATACATTATCAAGTTGTAAGCTTTAAAAATGTCAAACGATAGAAATAAGGTGCATATTGACAAGTTATATAGTGACAGAAGTTCTCAAAAATTTCCTTTAGATTACCTCCCCTGATAATGTTGGTTTTTTTTCATGAGTTATCTCCCCTGAAAACTAGAAAAATATAATTTTCTCCTTTTCCCTACCGGGAATTTTAGATTTCTTTTTGATATTTTTATCAGAATTATATAATGCAGCTTTCTACCGCAAAATTTTCTCAAGACTCAAGTTCAGATTCTCATAATCAAAGAAACTATATATTTCTCATAGGCATCAATGTTAACTTCAATACCGATTATCTCCCCAAAAAATGATAAAATTTGAAAAATCTCTCGGTGAGAAGTTTTTAAATTTGAATGTCTTTAAAGTGACCAAATTTTATTTAAATATTACCATCCAGTTACAAGATATGAAATATGGCTATTACACCATGTTATCCTTAAATTTCTCTGTCAATCTTGAGTATATTAGAGACTGTTGCCTGAAGTTTCCAACTTACCTAAGTTCCACAGCATTGAAAACCTTGAGTATGTCAGAGATTGTAGCTGGCATGTTCCGTAAGGCATATCCCTGAGCTCTGACGGTTCTGTCTGAGGTATACAGCATCATGCCACCTATAGACTGTATCAGCTGCTTCAACATAATTTCAAACTGCTGCTTCCCTCGGTTCTCATTTAGCCTACAAAAGTAAAACCCATTCATTATAAATATTTGTAAAATGTTTTATCAAACATATATCTGTTTCAATACATTAAATGAGCCGTGCCATGAGAAAACCAACATAGTGCGTTTGCGACCAGCATGGATCCAGACCAGACAGCACAGATCAGGACCCATGCTGTTTGCTAATGGATTTTCTAATTGCAATAGGCTTTGAAAGTGAACAGCATGGATCCTGACCAGACTGCATGGATGTGCAGGCTGGTCTGGATCCATGCTTGTCGCAAACGCACTATGTTGGTTTTCTCATGGTGTGGCTCAAATGGGAAGTAAAACTTTTAAAAAGGTATTTAACATGAATTCCATATATTTTTAACATAATTTTTAGGAAGTCTTGGACAATCTTTTAGTTACTAAGTTCTTATTCAAAAAAGCATTCAGACAGGAAATTTTGTCATTTTATCACTATCATATCAGCATTAAGCTTCTCAAGTACTTGATATATATACTTACATAGCAAAGAGTTCCCGAGAACGAATGATGAATTTGAAAATGTATTCCAGAGATTTCATGGCCTGTCTGAATGAAGGTTCATGGTCAGTATCTTCATTGGCATTGTCCACATACTCCTTCAGTATACACATCAACTTACTGGAATTATAGTAACATAAAAATTATGTTAGCGTGTATACCAATGCTTGTTGTATGTCTTAGCTACATGAGGAATCCGATTGCTTACTTCTAATTTTCTGCCTTAGTTTTTACTTACACTGCAACCATGTGATAGCCTCACATCCGATTAAAGGACGGAAACTTTTGCACTTTTTTTTTTGTAAAATTTGATACATCAACTTCAAGTCTTAATATGATAAGAAACTGGTGCAACAACTATCACTGTATGCATATTACTATCTAAGTAAAGGACTCTGGTAAAGTTGTGTGAAATCCCAGTAAAACTTCACATGATGAAAAACAATCCTGTAAGGTGTAATGACTCATGGTTGACTATATTTCTTTTTGTTTTTGTTTGGTTTAATGTCTCACCAACACAATTAAAATCATATGGTGACACTTTTCAACCAAACAAGATTTCAGCTATTAGTATACTTACTTGTAAGCTGTTGTTATACTGAAGGAGTTTATGTATGCATCTAAAATTGGTCTGAACTGGTAGTATCTACTATCTGCCACAAGACCTATGATGTACACCTGAAAACATAACCCAGTCATTTTAACTTGAAGTTATATAATATATATAAGGATACTAGAAATTTTATTCTCGCAAGCCAGACAGTATTTTCCAGAGGGTCTGTCAATGGAAAAACTTGTCTTACATCCTGTGGTGTAAGATAACTCTTAAGCTGTAATTCATGAATCAATTCGTAAATTCATACCCTACTATGATAAAATAAAATAGTGCTTAAAAGAAAACAATTCTTTTATTTTATTTCATCTATTAATAGAAGAATACAGTAAAAACTATGCTAACTAGTTTAAGATGCAGATGGAAATATCTGGCTCTCAGGTAACTGTTTTGTGGTAACTCCACACAGCCTCATTAATTTACAGCCTATTTGCAGTTACCCGTGAGCCAGATATTTCCATCAGCACCTTCAACCAGTGAAAGATTCTTGCTATATTATTTTAAAAACAGTCAACCAAAATTTTGAAGACCGCCTGAATTCCTACTCTGTACTGACAAAAACTCATAATACAAGATTCAAAAATAGTTTTCACTATCTATTAAAATATTATGATGCATTTCACTATTCACTGAAATATTATAATGCAGCAAACAAATGATTTTTGTTGAAAATATAATTATTTACCAAAGTTGAAGACATTTATCATAGTAATCTTGCATAAAAACTACTTTTTTCATTTGATCTGCCCATGTATTAACGGGAGAAAAATCATGTATTAACAAGGCGAATCACGTGCTTTGCCAGGGATGGACATAATAGATCCTTGCGCAGATGGATATCTGTGTCTTGTTTCTTCCATAAAAAACATCTTTTTGTAGCATAAAACATACAATCTAATCCATAGTATGTTTTGCTGTATCAGTTACCAACCCCAAACGCATTGTCCCCAACAATGTATTTACTCACTTCTCCCTCTGTTTACTCCCCTTTTTTGAACTCGGCATTGGTTCAATTTCGGTTGATAACCATGAATGTATTGAATCGCATTAACTTGTAGGATTATCTGTTTTTAAGTATCATATTAATGAGTTTGGGATTTATCAGTATTTATATTTTATCAAAATTCTCACAGAATTCATATAAATCTTGAAAGCCTGTCACTACGTTTGTACTTATCCGTACTCAAAATGTGTTTGTACTCAAAATAACTTGAATGTAAAGTTATTTTCTTGACACTGTGTTCCTGTTTACCAAATGTTTAGGTAATATGCAAAATTATAGGTAATGTCATGTTTGTAATACTGAGAAATTAAAAAAATTGTTAAAAAAAACTTCAATACATGCTTTTGGTAGTGCTATTGATTTGTGGGCCGTGGTTATGTATATTCAAACATGTTTACCAATTCCAAGAACAACAGAATGGTAACTAGAAAATGCTTTTGTAAAAAAGCGCATGTCTCCCCAAATGCAAAGTCCTATAGGCAAGAAGTCAATAGGGGTCAGGAGCGAAAGTCAAAGAGACACTGATGGTTGGCTGCAATAGGGATCATCTACTTGGCATGTCCAATCATCCTGCTAAATTTCAACACTCTTGGCCTAGTGGTTCTCAAGTCACTGTTCAGGCTTCTGTGACCTTGACCTTTGATCAAGTGACCTCAAAATAAATAGGGGTCATCTACTCTGCATGTCCAATCATCCTATTAAGTTTCAACATTGTAGGTCAAGTGGTTCTCAAGTTATTTCCAAAAAATGATTTTACATGAACAGGCCATTGTGACCTTGACCTTTAACAGACTGACCCCAAAATCAATAGGGGTCATCTACTCTGCATGTTCAATCATCCTATGAAGTTTCAACATTCTGGGCCGAGTGGTTCTCAAGTTATTGATCAGAACTGGTTATCAATGTTCAGGCCCCTGTGACCTTGACCTTTAACGGAGTGACCCCAAAATCAATAGGGGTCATTTACTCTGCATGAACAATCATCCTATGAAGTTTCAACATTCTGGGTCGAGAGGTTCTCAAGTTATTGATTGGAAATGGCTTTCCATGTTCAGGCCCCTGTGGCCTTGACCTTTAACAGAGTGACCCTAAAATCGTTAGGGGTCATCTACTCTGCATGACCAATCATCCAATGAAGTTTCATCATTCTGGGTCAAGTGGTTCTCAAGTTACTGACCGGAAATGGTTTTCAATGTTCAGGCCCCTGTGACCTTGATCTTTCACAGAGTGACCCCAAAATCATTAGGGGTCATCTACTCTGCATGACCAATCATCCTATTAAGTTTCAACATTCTGGGTCAAGTGGTTCTCAAGTTACTGACCGGAAATGGTTTTCAATGTTCAGGCCCCTGTGACCTTGACCTTTAATGGAGTGACCTCAAAATAGATAGGGGTCATGGTTTTCAATGTTCGGACTCCTGTGACCTTGACCTTTGACGGAGTGACCCCAAAATAGATAGGGGTCATCTACTTTGCATGTACAATCATCCTATGAAGTTTCAACATTCTGGGTCAAGTGGTTCTCTAGTTATTGATCGGAAATGGTTTTGCATGTTCAGGCCCCTGTGACCTTGACCTTTGACAGAGTGACCCTAAAATCAATAGGGGTCATCTACTCTCTATGACCAATCATCCTATGAAGTTTCAACATTCAGGGTCAAGTGGTTCTCTAGTTATTGATCGGAAATGGTTTTCAATGTTCAGGCCCTTGTGACCTTGACCTTTGACAGAGTGACCCCAAAATCAATAGGGGTCATCTACTCTTCATGGCCAATCATCCTATGAAGTTTCAACATTCTGGGTCAAGTGGTTCTCTAGTTATTGATTGGAAATGGTTTTCCATGTTCAGGCCCCTGTGACCTTGACCTTTGATGGAGTGACCCCAAAATCAATAGGGGTCATCTACTCTTCATGACCAATCATCCTATGAAGTTTCAACATTCTGGGTCAAGTGGTTCTCTAGTTATTGATCGGAAATGGTTTTCAATGTTCGGGCCCCTGTGACCTTGACCTTTGACAGAGTGACCCAAAAAACAATAGGGGTCGTCTTCTCCAGCAGCCCTACAACCCTATGAAGTATGAAGGTTCTAGGTCAAATGGTTCTCCAGTTATTGCTTGGAAATGAAGTGTGACGTACGGACGGACGGACGGAAGGACAGACGGACAGACGGACGGACGGACAGGGCAAAAACAATATGTCTCCTAAGGGAGACATAATTAAAAATTGTACATGTACCTGAATCTTTTAAGTCATTACATATGAAAACAACAATAACCTTAGTCGCTGTGGCATGTTCTTTATACAAGAATAGCAGCAGTACACGTTTGTTTTATGTATTAACGTCTGCAGAAGCCCTTAGGATTATGTTTGTGACCTCGATCTGTGGTCTCAGTTGCAAACATCCCTGCACGGTTCTGCAGAGATTAATACACAAAGAAAATTTTTATTTTCCCTATAGAGAACAATTATTACAGTACTGACTAAGACATCACAAATACCAACACTTCCATATATATGAATTTAAGCAGTTAAAACTTATCTTCTGGTACTATACCACTATTTTTACTTACCAAGGCATCAAAGACTAGATTATCATAGAGATCAGAGACTGTGTTCTGCATCAGTATGTAGAATAGAGAGTCCAACAAATCTTGTAAAAACTGAAATGTGAAAAAAACAACATTTCAATGCAAATTCAAAATACCACAAATTCAAGAAACTGTATCATAAGTAGAAATTATTGTCAGATAACTACTGATTCAGGAACAAAATATGAAAAATATGAAAACAATATTTAATTTATCAAATGTATGTATGCATGCTGAGCTGATGAAAAGTATCTATAAAACATGACTATTTATATTCTGTTTAAAAGTACACTAAATATTTAGTAAATGCAGCTTATGCATTTTTGTATTCCTACACAAAGTGTTATTTGAATTACTATTACCTTAAAGATAGAAGTATAATAAAATGAACTCAATAAAATGAAGACATTTTGTTTCCATAAAGTTATGTTTTATATATCTAAGAAAATAAGATCAGAATACTGTATTTTTTAAACAAGAGCTGTCAGTGGACAGCGCGCTCGACTATTCTCAGTGCTTGATAGTATAATATAAGCAATGAGTAAAACTTTTAACATTAAAATAAGCATATTCTAAGACGAAAAGGGGCCATAGTTCAGTCGAAATGCTCGATAGAGTTGCCTCCTCCTTTTTACAGACTGGGTTCATGATGGTAAACAAGTATGCAAAATATGAAAGCAATATCTCAATGGACTTGGAAAATATTTGGGGTGGTACGCAAACTTTAACATTTATTCTAAGTCGAAAAGGGGCCATAATTCAGTCAAAATGCTTGATAGAGTTGCCTCCTCCTTTTTACAGACTTGGGTTATGATGGTAAACAAGTATGCAAAATATGAAAGCAATATCTCAATGGACTTTGAAAATATTTGGGGTGGTACGCAAACTTTAACATTTATTCTAAGTCGAAAAGGGGCCATAATTCAGTCAAAATGCTTGATAGAGTTGCCTCTTCCTTTTTACAGACTGGGGTCATGATGGTAAACAAGTATGCAAAATATGAAAGCAATATCTCAATGGACTTTGAAAATACTTGGGGTGGTATGCAAACTTTAACATTTGTGTGACGCTCACGCTCACGTCGACGCCGGGGCGAGTAGGATAGCTCCCCTATTCTTCGAATAGTCGAGCTAATAAAATTACAATTTTTTTAACATTCAAAAGAGAAATTCTGTTGGATTTCAAGGGATGTTAAAAGATGAATACTGAATAAGGTTGCAAGGGAATTCAACCATTAACAGGTAGGGGGAGATAAACACATCTCAAAGACAACATTAAATAAGAAAGTCTTATAATTCCTATTAAATCATTTTCACGTATCTAAATCAATTATAAAAACAACTGAATATCAATTTTTAAAAATCTGACTTAGCAGTTAATAAATTTAAATTACAAATAATAAAGAGGTTGTTGTTTATATAACGATACATACAATAACCCAGTATCTAAGGTTGTTGTTTATATAACGATACATACAATAACCCAGTATCTAAGGTTGTTGTTTATATAACGATACATACAATAACCCAGTATCTAAAAACATAAAGCAGATATGAACCATAATTCCCTCTCACACAATGTTGTATAAGCTTTAGTATGTGGCATGACCTTTCAATTTTTCTTCCTATTTAAAGTTTAATAATGCAATTATCATAATTTCAAACAGTAATAAACACATAATTATCAAAAAGTGATAAAGAGTATTTTAAAGGAGTATGAATTGACCAGACTCTGTTTTGGTAAAAAAAGTGGATTTATAATTTAAAGTTATATAAAACCTGCAAGGTATCACGGGGATTATTATTTTCATTTCAACAGCAAGAGATAAAAAAGTGTGATTTAGTAAGTTTGTACCATCAGTTAAAGCATGACCTTTTGTTAATCTAAATGGCCAATTCTGAAGTCTCTGAAGCATAAATTAAATTTATGAATGTTTGTCACTGCAAAATCTAAACATTTTCAAAAGTAATGGTAAATTTGGACAAAGATTTTACTGATGTGAAAAAAAAATCATTTTATTTATTTTGTTGGGTTTAACGTCGTATCAACACAATTGTAGGTCATATGGCAACTTTCCAGCTTTGATGGTGGAGGAAGACCCTAGGTGCCCCTTCTTGCATTATTTCATCATGGGTGGGCACCCTGGGTAGAACCCTCGGCATTCTGTAAGCAAGCTAAATGGATGATGTGAAAAAAAGAAACCCTCTTCCCAAGGCAGCCCATCACCTTCAAAACCTAGAAATTGTATGAAATGCTAAACTGAAACAAAATACCACTATCTCAATGTTCAGTCTATCAAAAGAAAAGCAACAAGAGCTGTCCGTAAGACAGCCAAGCTCGACTATTCGAAATATTGTCCCAGAAGCAGGAAAATATTACCAAAAAGGTTAAATATCAAAAGAGTTTTAAGTTCAAAAGGGGACAAAATTTGACCAAAAGTCATGGCAGAGTTATGGGACTTGGTGCTATCAACTAAGTTTATAACCCCGAAGGCACATGACATTGTGAAGTTTCTTTTCAATATCTGCATTAGTTTTGGAGATAGTAACTTGCATGTAAAACTTTAACCAGAAATGTCTAAGTCCAAAAGGGGGCATAATTTGCCCAAAATACATGCCAGAGTTATGTGACTTGACCCAGTGAGATTGGTAATTGATCTAGAAAAAGAAAAAATAAGTTTCAAATCTATATGCCCTTTAGTTATAGCTGTATGTACTTGAACGCAAAACTTTAACCAGGATTTTCTCAGTCCAAAAAGGGTAATAATTTGCTCAATATACATGTCAGAGTTATGGGACTTGATCCAGTGAGGTTGTTAATTGATCTAGAAAAAGAAAAAATAAGTTTCAAATCTATATGCCTATTAGTAATAGCTGTATGTACTTGCACGCAAAACTTAACTAGAATTTTCTAAGTCCAAAAGGGGGCGTAATTTAGCCAAAATGAAGGTCAGAGTTATGGGACTTGGTGCTATCAACAAGTTTTATAACCCCGAAGACACATGTGAAGTTTCAATTCAATATCTGCATTAGTTCTGGAGATAGTAACTCACATGTAAAACTTTAACCAGAATTTTCTAAGTCCAAAAAGGGGTATTATTTGCTCAAAATACATGTCACAGTTATGGGACTTGACCCAGTGAGGTTGGTAACTGATCTAGAAAAAGAAAAAATAAGTTTCAAATCTATATGCCTTTTAGAAAGAGCTGTATGTACTTGCACGCAAAACTTTAACTAGAATTTTCTAAGTCCAAAAGGGGGCATAATTGGGCCAAAATGAAGGTCAGAGTTATGGGACTTGCTGCTATCAACTAGTTTTATAACCCTGAAAATGCATGTGAAGTTTCAATTCAATATCTGCATTAGTTTTGGAGACAGTAACTTGCATGTAAAAACTTTAACCAAAATTTTCGAAGTCCAAAAGGGGGCATAATTTGCTCAAAATACATGTCAGAGTTATGGGACTTGACCCAGTGAGGTTGGTAATTAACCTAGAAAAAGCAAAAATAAGTTTCAAAGCTATATGCCTTTAATTGATGGCTGTATGTACTTGCATGCAAAAACTTAACCAAGGTGTGACGCCGATGCCAACGCCAGGGTGAGTAGAATAGCTAGACTATTCTTTGAATAGTTGAGCTAAAATAAAAAGCTCAACAGGCATTGCTATATAAGCAGTTAGTATAGTTCTCCAAAATGTTGTCTGCTCTCCATTCATTCACATACAAAACTGTGTACACTACTGAGTCAACATAGAAGAACTATCTTGTCTCTGCTCTCTGCAGTAAGGGATTTAAGTTAACCCTTACCATGCTAAATTTCTATAATGTACTTGTCCATCTTCCAATTTGGACAGTACCATTAACTGTTAAAATGGGTGCTTACCAAAAAGGTACTGGCTGAATAGCAAACTACACTGCTTGCAAAGGCAAGAACCAATTGTGTCCAGCATGGTAAGGGTTAAAGTTAATCTCATCTGACACACAATGAACAATTTAGAAAACACTACAAAACTGTATATTATAGAGTAATTTCCAAATCAACATAGATGTACTATGGTATCATAATTTATAATAATGGAACACAAAACCAAAAGCAAAACGTAAGACTTTGCCACTTTCTAACCTAAACTCATGAAAACTGTAAAAGAAAGCGCACCCAGCCATAAAAGGTATGTGTTAATGCAAAGTTAGCCAAGTCTAAAACAAAAACACAAGCATTATGTTTGGTTAATGTTAGTTTAACCATGTTGTACGACACACAAGTCTACCTTCACAATCTCTTCACCATCTACTCGCATTAAACATGTCAAGTGCTTCTTTAACGAGGCTGTATCATTCTCATTTAGTATCTTCTGCCATTTAAGGCAACCTAGCAGATCAACTGAACAGAAGAAAAATCTTATTATCATTATTAACACTTCTAGCATGCTCTAAACTATTACCCAATCCAAAATAAGCCATCAACTATTTTTCACATTTCTGAAGAATTGGAAAGGAACAATCTAACATATCTTTTATACTTTTATTTTGGCAGAAAATTTTGTAGAAACTTTATATTTTCATCCAATTAAGAATATTTTCTCAAGACTGGCTTTTTGGCACAAACAACTGCAAAATATCTCTGGTATTTTTTGCCAAATTTTATATCTGGATCATTTACTTTGCAATAATTATAATGCATTGGGATCATATCCCAATTTTTTAACTTTTTTTTCTGATATTAACAAATTCATGACCCAACAAAATTTTAAGCACATGATATATACACAACTATTACTCAGGCTGAAGTTAAGATTGGGTAACAGTTTCATGTCTATAGTAATTAAGTCTGACACGGTACTGAAGTTCTGTTGCAGTAGTCTTGATCATAAAGCTATCCTCCAAAACCATACTAGCACATGTCTATCACCTTTATTTTAGGACAGTTACACGCAAGTTCACAGAAAATTAGTTCCAAAATATTTGTTTTCAGAGCGAGACCAAAAAAGCAACAAAGGAATTTTAGAATAATTGAAGACAACAGTTTAATAAAACTTGAAATATATTTTTTATTCTCTGTGAACTAACAGTATGACAGAAGATGACAGAAGCCTAACTGCAAGAAAACTTGAAGCACAGGTCCAAATCCGGTTTCCATACATGTATGTATTGTGCTATAACATGCAGGCAGAGTTGTGTACCTTGACTATCTCCTCACCATCGACACGCATCAAATGTTCAAGGTGTTTCTTGAGCATCGTTTGGTCACTCATAACTTCCTGCCATCTCAACAGACCCAGTAAATCCACTGCCATCAAAAATGTACAAACTTCCATACTATAATATCCATTTAACCCTTAGACTGCTAAATTTTTAAAATGGACTGGTCCATCATTCAATTTGGGCAGTACCATTTATTATTTGAAGGGGTGTTCACTGAAAATTTACTGACTGAAAAGCGACCAGTGCAGACCATGATCAGGCTGCAGGGATGTGTTAGCTGATCTTGGTCTCTACTGGTCGCAAAGGCAGAATCACTTGCTGCCAGCAGGCTAAAGGTTAAATAACATAACCAAGTCAAAATTCTACTGCTAATATGAGTTAGTAGAAAGCAGTTGTGTGTTTGCTAAATGCTTTTTCTCAATATAGATTTCAGATCTGAACAGTGAAACAGTTCAGAACAGAAATCCAATTGTATTCAGTACTAGAACTTAGACTTTGGATTTGAAGGAATATGCCTTCTGATGACATCAAAATTTAAAAAAAAAATAAACACAATGCAACTGATACAAGTTATCATTTGGTGTTGTGCACCTTTAATATTCTATTTCTCTAATGCATTCAAATACAAAGAATTATTGGCAACTTTCCAGCTTTTAATGCTGGAGGAAGACCCCAGGTGCCCCTTCTTGCATTATTACAGGCAGGCACTTGGGCAGAACCATCGACCTTCCTTAAGCCAGCTGGATGGCTTCCTGACATGAAGAATTCAGTGCCGTTAACGAGGTTCAAACCCACAGTCAGGGGCACATGATTCGAAGTCAGCAACCTTTACCACTCACGTATTAAACCACAATAATAACTTAAACACATTTTCTGTACTTAGTTCCTTGGAAATAAACAAAACATAATATGTATAATATACAACTGAACATCAATAATGATTTATTCCAGGAGCCTACAATTTATTAGGACAGCCCTAGTATAACAGTTTATCTTGCCTCCTACAAGTTTCTTGCATTTCTATTGGTCAATAGACGTCACATGGAGACAGGATATATTCCATATCCTGCTAGTATATTTCAGATATGAATTTTGATTAAAACAAAATGGCTGCCACACTGCTGGCTTAATTGAATCAAGCCAGATTATTTATCAGCTTCGGTGATAGTATTGTTTCTGAGAGTAAATTTAGTGTTTTCTTGCCGATTTCATTCTACTTAAGTTGAGGCTCATGAAGTTTGACAAAAGTTAGCCGTAAAAGCGGAATAACTCTCTATGGAATACACGGACGTTGAAATCTTGTTTTGGAAGTTAAATAGTAAATCATCGTGAAATAAAGGAATTGACATATTTGTTACTCAGCAGTTTATTGTAGGATCATTTAATCTACGTGCAAGATAAATGATTTAACAGGAAACGGGATGAAAGCCGAAGTATCAAGACATTTATGACATCATGATATCCGTTAACTTTCGAAGGGATGGAACAAGAAGTTTTTTAGTGTTTCTAATCTAAACCAGTTCATAACCTGTGTAAATGAGCTTTTGTGTTTTGTGATTTAACCAAAACACAGGTCATTGTGCATTTTATGGCTAGTGTAAATCAACTAGTGATGACCAAACAAATGATTTGTAGGATTCCAGTCTGCACTGTAAGTAGCTTTGTTAATTTACAAAATGTGTTGATTATAGCATGTAAGTAAAGGGTAGTCGGCAAGATAAAATCGTTACACTGCTTGTTGGTGACAGAATACGAGATATACGCTGTCTCGAAAATCCATATCAGGCTCGAGCTTCGCTCTCGAGCCTGATACGGATTTTCGAGCCTGATATGGATTTTCGAGACAGCGTATATCCCGTATCCTGTCACCAACAAGCAGTGTAACTAATAATATTATCATACTTTAACAATTTGAGCCGTGCCATGGGAAAACCAACATAGTGGGTGTGCGACCAGCATGGATCCAGACCAGCCTGCGCATCCGCGCAGTCTGGTCAGGCTCCATGCTGTTCGCTTTTAAAGCCTATTGGAATTGGAGAAACTGTTAGCGAACAGTATGGATCCTGACCAGACTGCGCGGATGCGCAGGCTGGTCTGGATCCATGCTGGTCGCACACCCACTATGTTGGTTTTCCCATGGCATGGCTCATTTATACTTTAAGAATGTTTGTAACAATAAAATCATTAGTAATGCATTTAGAAAACAAACACCTGTTCTTTCACGGAGCCAGTAAAGTTGCATATCTTTGCTGCAAAACTCAGACGTATTTCTCAATACAAATTTAATACAGTAAAATCAGCGCCCAAAACTTGCTAGTTCTTTAACTAGAATTAGTTAATGAGATAAAATATCGAAGACGTATAACCATTTTGTGAAATATATAGTTAATACTTATAACAATAACAGCACTTTTGTGACCATTTCTTTTCAAGATCACAGTCAGTGAGCAAATATAGTAAAAATTAATCCCCTGGATATTTTGTTTATTTACAGTAACCTATAATCATTGAACTTTCTAAACCCAACATATTCTTAAGCCATATAAAAATAAAATATTTTTGGATAATACTGTCAACTGACTACACCATGTATACTCCGCAGTACAAATATATATGACATTTAGTTATAGAACATAAAGATATCACCAGTAACCTTTGTATACACAAAACTTACCATTGTGGGTGAGCTTTGTTGAACACACATAGGTGGCAATTTTAAAACTATCCTTGTAACTCAAAGAATATGGTCCATTAAACAGAGGTATTTTTGGAAGACGTGAATGGGTCCCGGCACCACTAGGTCCGAAATGTCCAGAACCGGGGATATTGCTGGCTTCGAGTTCCTTCAAGGTTGACGGAAGGTCAAGGTAAGCTTGATGCATCTTGTCTTCCTTCTTATAATCAATCTAGTGAGAAAATCAAAAGCAATTTATCATTATCACAATTAAGGAGCAAATTGCAACCAAATTAATCAAAGTGCTAACCAAACATTTTTCTTTCAGACACCAAAAATATTAAACATGAAACAAGAGCTGTCTCCATAGGATGACACATGCCCCCGATGGCACTTTAAATGAATAGTTATGGCCGATGTTCGAGTTTAGGACCTTTGACCTACGGAGCTGGGTCTTGCGCGCGCGACACGTCTTACTGTGTCACACATTTATGCGTAGTTATTTTAAAATCCATGCATGAATGACAAAGATATGGACCGGACACGCCCATCAATGCACTATCATGAAAAAAGACCTTTAACATCTAAGTGTGACCTTGACCTTTGAGCTACGGACCTGGGTCTTGCGCATGACACGTCGTCTTACTGTGGTACACATTCATGCCAAGTTATTTGAAAATCCATCCATCGATGACAAAGATATGGACCGGACACGCCCATCAATGCACTATCCCTTAATGTCTAAGTGTGACCTTGACCTTTGAGATATGGACCTGGGTCTTGCGCGCGACACGTCATCTTACTGTGGTACACATTCATGCCAAGTTATTTGAAAATCCATCCATCTATGACAAAGATATGGACCGGACACGCCCATCAATGCACTATCCCTTAATGTCTAAGTGTGACCTTGACCTTTGAGGTACGGACATGGGTCTTGCGCGCGACACGTCGTCTTACTGTGGTACACATTCATGCCAAGTTATTTGAAAATCCATCCATCAATGACAAAGATATGGACCGGACACGCCCATCAATGCAATAACCTTTAATGTCTAAGTGTGACCTTGACCTTTGAGCTACGGACCTGGGTCTTGCGCGCGACACATCGTCTTACTGTGGTAACATTCATGCCAAGTTATTTGAAAATCCATCCATCGATGACAAAGATATGGACCGGACACGAAAAATGCGGACAGACCGACAGACCGACAGACAGACGGTTCAAAAACTATATGCCTCCCTTCGGGGGCATAAAAATTATATTTAATGCCAGCATCAGTTAATGTTCAGACTTTTACAATCATCACATTTGCTGATATCAAGGACCTTTATGTCTGTTATATTTATAATCCCAAAGTGTTTTTCAAATGCTGTTTTCCTCAATAAAACTGTAATACAGCTACTGAATTCCAATGAAATCTATAGAACACAAAGGCAGAATACTCCAGAGGTCACAATGCTCAATGGCCGTGTTTGTACACATAAGTCATCACGTAAGACAATAGCATTTTACCAAACATTGCCTATGGAAGGCATGTGTTGTGATACAACTTCAGAACATTCCTATTAAACAAATAATAAATGCTATAGAGGACAACTTTATCATTTCACAGATATGTAACTTCAAAATACTGTAACAATGGATGTTAATGAACAATTGGAGCTGTGGTCTAGTGGTTAAGGTGTCTGCCGCTCACCCCGGGGGGTTGTGGGTTCGAGCCCAACTGGGCTCATGTCCATGACTTCTCATATGACACCAGTACTGAATTTTCCAGGAAGCGGACTCGAGAGTGGTTCAAATAAGCTTGAAGCTTTCATCACAATCGAGCTAAAATAGAAAGATGAACAAGTTCATTTTAGAAATTTAGCATGGTAAGGGTTAAGTGTTGCAGTATCAGAGAAATACATTATAGTGATCCTCACAAAGTTATGTAACAAAAACTTGTTATAACCTTATAAAGGAGAAGATCATGCTCCTCATCCTTCAGTGTTGTACCATTCTTGTTGAGTAACTTCACAAAGGCCATAGCAAATGGTTTCTCATTCTTGTCTTTTGCTGAAATAAATCACAAACAAAATGTTCTAGGATTCTTCAAAACAGATAGTACAAAATGTATACATTATTGTAAACATTATATAAAAACAACAAAAAGAAGTTTTAAGAAGATCCATCACGCATTATGATTGAGCATACAAAGGAATTGTTTGTTGTTTTGGGTAACCGTTTTCACAGTATTCAGTCATGGAGGCGCAGTTAACCTAACCATGTTCTGATTTTACAGTACAAACATGTTCTCTCAAGTACTGCAATCCCCGCATGATTATCGAGTGGATACGAGATTTCAGAACGATGTCTTTATCAAATCTCACGGAGAACATAGCCCCCGGGGATTGAACTCGTACATGCATCGTAGACCAACGCTCTCCCTACTGAGCTAAGCGGGCGGTGGCACATAAAGGAAAATGCAGAGCAAAATCTTCCGTTATAAAACTTCCTATTGTTTAAAAGGTGTATTTAATCAATATATATGTGTATTCATCCCCTACACAAAGACTTTACCTAAAACCATAATGCTACAAAATTATATCTGCCTCATACATCAGTATAGATAATGCAATGTTCATGTAAACAGAAAAGATATAAGCTACTTCATTTCTTGACTGTGTTTGAAAGGAATTTCAAATGAAGCCTTTAAACTCAGAATCCGTGGAAAACAACTAAAAATATTCTAATTCCAAAAGTTCTATTTGTATAATTTCTATAGAACTGTACTTCTTATAAAAAAATACATTTTTTTTTATTCTTAACAAAAACAACATATCATGGGTATCATCAACATAAATCATATAACAGAATAATGTATGAAGTAAACAGTACATCATTTCAACAAAATAATTTACAGCAAGATATACCTTGACAATTTCCAACCATTTTGGCTTGTCTTCATGATAGTATATAAGAGTTTTACACTCTGAGCTACCATCATTTCCACAACCTGGGTTTATCACTCCCTGAAATACAAAACTTGTTTACGATCATGTTTATCATTACGTGAAAAACAAAAACAAACCCTTGTTTTACAATCATGATTATCACTTCCTGAAAGTACAGCTCAGGAAACAGTTGTTGCAAACTTTTGGCTTTCCAGTTTGGTCTTTAGAGATTTTGGTGCAACATTGTTGTGGGTGACATTTGTTAAAACAGCACCCCATAGAAATCTAACAAGCAGTATGGGAGAGCTATGTTGGAAATACTTATATTTCCATGCCAACAAGTCTCTGAACACAAAATGCTAAAGATGAGCAAAACTATAATCATACTTCTTACTACAAGAAATAAAATCTTCAAGAAGACCCTTTAGAAGCACAGAACCCAACTAAACACAATGACAGCAGACTCAATTCATGTACAACATGTCTAACTTCCCCTAGCACAGGCTCGGTTCATGTACAACATGTCTAACTTCCCCTAGCACAGGCTCGGTTCATGTACAACATGTCTAACTTCCCCTAGCACAGGCTCGGTTCATGTACAACATGTCTAACTTCCCCTAGCACAGGCTCGGTTCATGTACAACATGTCTAACTTCCCCTAGCGCAGACTCGGTTCATGTACAACATGTCTAACTTCCCCTAGCACAGGCTCAATTCACATTATGTTATACATTCATATTGAGTGGACTCTATGATCCAAAAGGACCAGAAAGTATGTCCAAAACTTCCTACAACTTTTAGAAGCATAGAATGCAACCAAGCAAAATAAATGCAGACTTTGTCTGATCCAGTCTGTTGATGTGAGGTAATTGCGTGCAATAAGTCTCAATAATTTTCATTACCATTTTTCAGTTTTGAAGGGATAATTATGCAGTCTTGCCAAATTTTGCATTCCATTATCTCCCCTAAAACAACAATTAAGGCTTACTTTGAGAACCTCTCCTTGTTTATTGCACACCAACATGCTGACCTCTACATTCTTATCTGCTGTTTTTGACCCTCGGTTGAACTCTCCCTCCAGGATTGTTACGTAGATATCATTACGTACATCACCTGATATAAAACAGACCTAAATCAACTACATATATCCTTGATAACTTATTACAGGGAAATACATAGCAATTCAAATTTGATAGTAAGTTGGGTTTTTTTAAAGACAAAGTCACATTTGCACAATAAACACCACAAGAAAACCTTGATAAAATTCCTTTCTGCTACTTTTTAACACAAGGCTGTCTGAAAGACAGCTATATCCCCTGCCGCTGTCATGGATACTGAAAGGGTTGATGGTACTGGGTGGAAGCACTGACTCTGTTAAGTATATTTTATTGTCCATGTATGAGGAAATCAATGAATTTGAAAATACTTCAAGGGGTTTAGGAGAAACAGAGCAGACACAAAACAGAAGGCTCAAACCTTTGACCCTGAGTTGTGACCTTGACCTTGAGCCAACACGTCTGACTCATGAGTTCTGCACATCGTCTTGATGATCATTTGACCAAAGTTTCATGAAAATCCTTCAAGGGGTTTAGAGATACAGAGTTCAAACCCTTGACCTTGAGTTGTGACCTTGACCTTGAGTCAACATGGCTGACACATGAGTTCTGCACAACGTCTTGATGAGGTGATCATTTGACTCAAGTTTCATGAAAATCCTTCAAGGGGTTTAGGAGATACAGAACGGACACAAAATGGAAGGCTCAAACATTTGACCTTGAGTTGTGACCTTGACCTTGAGCCAACTTGGCTGACTCATGAGTTCTGCACATCGTCTTGATGAGGTGATCATTTGACTCGAGTATCATGAAAATCCTTTAAGGGGCTTAGCAAATACAGAGTGGACATGAAATGGAAGGCTCAAAGTCAAACCTTTGACCTTGCATTGTGACCTTGACCTTGAAATCAACACGGCTGACGCATGAGCTCTGCAAATCATCTTGATGTGGTGATCATCTGTTTCAAGTATCATAGAAATCCTTCAAGGGGTTTAGGAGATACAGAGAAGACACAAAATGGAAGGCTCAAACCCTTGACATTGAGCCGACATAGCTGATTCAGAAGTTCTGCACATTTGACCCAAGTTTCATGAAAATCCTTCAAGGGGTTTAGGAGATACAGAGTGGACACAAAATGGAAGGCTCAAACCTTTGACCTTGAGTTGTGACCTTGACCTTGAGTCAACACAGCTGACGCATGAGTTCTGCAAATCATCTTGATGAGGTGATCATCTGATTCAAGTATCATGGAAATCCTTCAAGGGGTTTAGGAGATACAGAGCGGACACAAAATGGAAGGCTTAAACCCTTGACCTTGAACCGACATGGCTGACTCAGAAGTTCTGCACATTTGACCCAAGTTTCATGAAAATCCTTCAAGGGGTTTAGGAGATATGGAGCAGACACAAAATGTTACGGACCAACCATTCCTATAACCCCCCACCACTCGTGAAGGGGGATTAAAAATACAGGTATCTCTTTTAAAATTGACTGGTGAAGATTCAACCCTGTGATCCACTTTACAAAGTAGCCCATCAAAGCTGAATACACCCAGACAGGTCCAATGTCAGCCATTGTAATATATCATATTAAGCAGAAACATTGTGTATCAGTCACTTCAAGGCATATTCATGAATGTTAAGGTTTCTTAATTCATTCTGGTTATTACATACAAACATCATTATTTCTGAGGTATACCATTCAAATTATATAAATGATATAAAGCACTGTTTTGGACAGATAATTAAGCTTTTTTCACCATATCTATAACAATTTACCTGGCAGTATGACATCAGGGAAGCCCATTTTCCTAACCACTGTAGTACTCGGCTGTACAAGATGTGGAAAATCTTCTCTGATCTGAAAGCATTAAGTATAAGAGTAAAATTTAGTTACACAAATACACTGACCTTAGTGTGATCATTCTTTCCAGAATCACTAAATTGTCAGTCGTTGTTGTTTCTAGTATATTTAAGTACCCTGCAACATGGAGATCAGGTTTGTGTACCTTGGTAAGGTCAGGTACAAATCTGTACCATGCCAGCTGTATGGTTTCCTCACATAGAACAAACTGACAACTGCAAAACAACAAGGCTAATGGGGAACTGGTTTAAAATAATCATCACTGTCACTTGGTAACTGAACCCTAATATCCCTATGATCCAGAAGCATGTAAAGTTGTTTAACACACAACATTTGAGCAATACAACTTGATTATTCAGAGCTCCAGATAAGCTTTTGGTGCAACTGGGTATTTACCCATCACTTTTTGTCTGAATCGGGTATTGGAAATCTGAACTGGGTAAAAATAATATTATTACCCAGACTTCTCAGAATTGGGTATCTACTAAAACCAAATGGGTTAACATATAATGTTTTTTGGGATACTTTCGTTCCATTGTGTTTTTTTGCACTTTTAATGCAGTCGGACTTCTTTAGTACCAGAAGTGGCTATTTCATCGGCATAGTTATTGTTTACAAAGCATCGAAATAAAATTGCTCATACTGTCAGAATGGTCCTGTGATATTTCCGATAAATAGCAACCTGTTCTGCCATAATGTATAACCAGTCTGTTGTCTAGTGTTAAAGTCTCGTACCCATTATATAATACGGAAAATGCGATACGCAAGCAATTTTTAATGTATTGGTATTAAGAATTTTAACTGTTTTTCAGTAGGCACACTGTATGAATTCAACTGGGTTTTCTGCAAATTTAATTCTGTAAATATGCAAATACGCAGCTTATCTTCAGCTCTGTGATATCGCAAAAATGATATTCAAACTGCACAGACTAAACAATCCACTATAAATTTATTCCAGTCAAAAATTCAAGTAAAATGAAAAGAAAGAACTGTATGAAGTACCTGTTTTATGTCACCTTTCAGCAGTTTGAGAGAGACAAACAATCCCTGTCCACGATGGTTGATTTCTTTACCTGTCACAGTCTTACGTACACAACTGTCCATAAACTCCTTGTCACCACATCTAAAATTCCACAAAATAAACACTGTAAACATAACCAGTATCATCTTCACTCAATATTCTAACACACATGCTTTAAAGTGGATTTGGTTGGCAGTGCGAAGTCTACTTTCAGTTATCATTTTACCATATTAAAATAATTTTATGTTGACAAAAAAATCCTAATTACACTCGAAACCCGTTATAACGCTACTCGATATACCGCGGTCCTCGGTATAACGCTGTATGGCCTTGGCTCCCAAATTTTAGAGGGTTAAAAAAAAAAAAAAAAAAAAAAAAATCCGCAGATGTTACTTAATTTGATTATAACCAGCGTTAAAACTACAAGTACCTGTGTACTTTAACACCTTTCCATGACAACTGTCACAAAAATCAATAATCGTCTGCTAGCTTACTTGTTTGCGTATCGCCTTTGTTAAAGTTTCAATACATGTAGACCTGTGACAATTAGGCAATCAGTACCGTGTCAAAATTAAATTGTTTGCATTAACAAGTGTGTAACATCGGTCAGTCAACTATCAAACTGTTTAAGTTTGCACCAATTAAGCGGATGACATGAACATTTGAGTGAATAAAAAATCAAACAACAGGCCCAGATTTGTAATAAAATGCAGCCGTTTTTGGTAGTGATCACGACGGTGAATTAACAATTTTCTATCTTATTCATCGATTTTGTTTATTTTTTCACAATTAAATTTTTAAAGTCTGTCCGCCTGTTTTAGTTATATAAAACCCCATTGCAACTGCATTGCATATGTGATTTTCACGAACGCGCACTCCTCACACAGCGTTATATGTTTACTTCCGGGTTACAGAATTCCAACTTTCTTTTAGAATCACGACGAAATGAGAAGCTGACACAGCGTTATAATTCTTTTAATGTATTTTTTAGTAGCATTTAAGGTAAATAAATATCCCGTTTGTACATTCTTAATTTCTTATGTAACATAAACAGCGTTCAAAATGCGTCTAATACATTACCGGTGGGTGGGGTATTGCATATACCGTATATACGACCAACCCGCGTTATAAATTTAACCCCGCTAGATCCGCGGGTCTCGGACCTTGGACCCCGACGACAGCGTTATAACGGGTTCCCAGTGTACTTGACAACTAACAATTCAACCAAATAACAGTTTCTACTCCTTCAGACTATTATGAAATTCAGTACCTCAAAAAATTTAATTTTTGAAATATATCTAAATGAACCGCCAAAAACAAAAAGCATCCATCACTTATACCAAATAACAGAGTATGTTAATTGTTTCAGGAAAAATGTATCAAACAAATGACCAGTTAGTAAATACAGTCAAACAAAGATTCGCTCAAACTTGTTTAATTCGAACACACATTGTCCTTTGCTCAAACTCATCGCCATGTCTAGGCAAAATCAATGTATGTTGTATATTTGCTCTAACAACAGACAGCTCTAACAAAATTTCCCAGTCCCATCTAGTCTGAGTGAACAAAGTTTGACTGTAAAAACAAATGAATTAGACCTCACAAGTCTTTTACCACGAAAGCATAGCAATATAATGTAGCACTGATCTGAATTAAGACACATAGGCAACAATAAAACCCTTTGCGTATCCTTATGTATGAAACCTAAACATTTATGTACATAAGATAGGACAAAATTTAGTATACATACTGTAGGAATGGTATAAACTCTTCTTGCTCATCAGTCATTGACGTGTTTGATACCGTACCCTGTAATTTCTCTGTTATATCCATTGCTGAAATGTATACCGGTAATGAAATCACTTTTTATACTTCATATTATCATTTCATAACAAGAATTTTAAAAAAATAGAGTTAAATGAATTATGTAAATACACAGTTTGTCACTACTAGTCACTATAAATTTTACACTTTCAGTTTCTCAGCAGATAAATTCACAGCAAAGATTTACAATATAAGAATTAATTAAATGTGTACCGTACCTGCAGCACCAAATGGTCGGCGTAAACCACGGGTCTGTTTTTTATCATCCACATCTTTAAAGTCCATCACACCTGGTGATAAAATCAATATAGTTATCAATACAAGCTATAATTCAATATAAAGTTAACTATAAATGTGAGACCTTCAATCCAGCATTCTAATTAAGTCAGGATATTTTATTCAATATAGTACCCTTTAAATAATTGTTTGACTGAAAGATTTAATCTTAGACAGTGTTGTCAATAACAGAAAGGCATGAACATGTCATTTCTGATTGGCTATGAATCAAAACTGATTGAAAAAATGTAAACACTTCGGTATATAATGTATTCTGGAATATAGAAATTATAAAAGCATACAGTCCAAAAGAAAAAATATATGCAACAAAAAAAACACATACCACAGCGAACAATTTGGAAGACAATGAAAACTTTCTCTCTCTGTCTATCTTTGGCATCTAAATCCTGGAAAAATACAATACAGAACAGTGAGCTAAGTTCTAAAATCACTTTTAATTTAATTTTTTTTTTTTGGAGGGGAATGGGGGGGGGGGGGGCGTCAAAACTCATTAAATGTACATAAAAGTTATCAGCAAAATACAAAATTCCCTACTGGGCTTACAAGATGTTCTTGTCAAGTAATCTGACTTATTCACTCAAAATCAAGTTTCTGGTCATGAAAAAAAAAGGGTACAAAAAATTATATTTGTTCATGGTTGGAATGCTGTAGAGAGCCAAGGGGTTAGATAAATGTTTTTCGATTGTCGTATTAATTGCAAAAGAGATATAACAGGTTGTAACTAGTTTCATTTGCTGTAATATTGAAGGAGTTGACACTTACTGTAAAAACAACTCTGATACTGCTGAGGAAATCTGGATCTTTATGAAGTCTTTCCTTGTCCCATTTCACTATGTAGTTCTCACTGAAAATAAGATAAAAGTAAATAAATCAGTAAAAACCCTTCTTCACAAAAGTACATATGAGCCATGCCATGGGAAAACCAACATATTGGCTATGCGACCAACATGGATCCAGACCAGCCTGCGCATCCGCGCAGTCTGGTCAGGATCCATGCTGTTCGGTGACAGTTTCTCTATTTCCAATAGGCTTTAAAAGCGAACAGCATGGAGCCTGACCAGACTGCGCGGATGCGCAGGCTGGTCTGGATCCATGCTGGTCGCAAAGCCACTATGTTGGTTTTCTCATGGCGCGGCTCAAATTACAGCCAACCTTACTAAACTGAGCTTTATTTTAGCATAGACTATCATTAGGCGTAAGTCATAAAATCTAACTCGGGAAATTGTATATACAAATAATTGATTTAGTTACCAATGTATACAAGAACAATACTGTAAACTTCTGTGCTGCAATTAACGAAATGAAATCCCAACAAAAATACAAATTCTCTTATTATATCAGCTAAACTTGAAAATTAAATATATATGTATGCCATCAAAGCCATATTAAGCCAAAACCACACAATTTTCACAGTATTACATACTAGCTGCTAAAATATAAATACAAGTGTTTTCATACAACTCTCGAGATATGAGCAATGACTACTAAAAGAAAATATTATTTGTCAATATGTGTAAAAGTTATAATGATAAGCAAAATGCAATGAACAGCTATTTTCCCTAGACGTAACTCACCAAATATATTTCATATCTTTGGCATCATACAGGTTGATGAGAATTTCACAGTCATCTACTCGGCAGACAAAGTTGTGTAACATCACATACAGGTTGTATGTAGCCCCTACAGAAGCTTTATTTTCTACAGGGGCATCCTTATCTCCTTGCTGTAATAAGACAGTAACATTTCTGCCATTAAACACAGAATGATTTAACAGCTGGGATTTAAAAACTCCTTTTTAACTTTACAGAAGATACCTATGGTAGACTTTCAACAAGACTGTGTTATAATACTGAAAGATATTGAGGATGTTCCTTTGTTTCAGTGCAAGATTGCATTAGTTTCACCAAGTAAACATCAGAATCAATTTTTTTTTTTAAGTTGTGTAACCATCAGTAAAAATGTAACATATGGTGTTCATGAGTGAAAGATATTTTGATCTTACATACATGTATAAAACATTTTTTTTCATGTTTTAACTTTTTACACATTTATAGCACTTCATCAGACAAAAATATAATTCATATTTTGTTCAATGTAAAAATAACAGGTATCATTCTAATTTTCAAAAAAGTTACTAAACCAGCTACATACCATTTCCCGTTTCAGTCTGTCAGCAACATCTACATGCTGAAATAGATATACATATTTCCTAATAAACACAACCAACTTTATAGTCATTAATTAAAGCCACACATTTTTTACTATGATAATCTACACTTGGATGTTTTCCATTTCGATTTTATTTAGATAGTCCCTGACTTAGCAAGAATGTGGTACATTGGACTCCCTGACCTAGCAGATGTGCAACACATGAGGCTGTCTGACCTAGCAGATGTGCAACACATTTGACTCCCTGACTTTACATCAGGATTAATATATCTTTTGCCCAAACACCAAGCCATTTCCCCTTCCAGGCCCAACCACCCTATATAGGCCAGGGTTTTCCTTACCGCCTAAAAAGCGCGGGATTACACAATTTTTGGCAGTCACTTCCCCAAAAATCTACAGGAATGCGACCTCGATGTGCAAAAAGTCATTTCCAATAATTTCTTTCTTGTAGTTCTTTTTAGTTAGTTTAAAAGCAAGACGCTTTATACATTACATTTGAATAAGAATTGACTTTTACTGTTTTTATTCCGTATTTTGTTGTTATACAATACAGGACAAAACTTCAGTTAAAAATTCTCAGTAATATTGAAAATGTCCCCCAAAATCATGTGTATGTCCCCTAAAATGCAAACCTAAGGGACATCATGTCCCCAAAATGAAAAATCGTCGGGAAAACCCTGATAGGCCTATTCCCAGCTATGAACCCCTTTAATCTCTACTGCCTGAACAAAATTAGAGTAAAAGTCAGGAAGCTGGCTTTTGAAACCAGAAAGATCTATATACAACCATACAGGATGACTTACTTCTCTGTAGATGCGCACAACACTGGCACCTTCAGGGTTGAGAATATTTCCCTCTTCATCTCGTACAACCAGATCTAAACCAAGCAATCTGAAATACACAACATACCTGATCATTCCATGTGGCAACAAATGCAGGACATAAAAGACTTGTTTTTAATCCAGCTTTAATTTCATCTACAATAGATCTTTAACAAGTCAGCTGTCTGTTGACAGCATGCTCGACTATTCAAAGAATTGATGAAAGCATGGGGTCAAAATATTACCAGAGAATTTCAGACAAAGGAAGAAAAATAGATAAGACAAACAATATACCTGTATTTGTGGTTCTGGATAAGAACTGCACTATATGGCAATGTGTGACCATGATGGTAAGCAAGTGTTCAAAGTTTCAAAGCCACATGTCAAATAGTTTTGACAAAACTTGGACTTGTATGAAAACTAAACCGATTTCCAAGTCCAAAAAGGGCCATAATTCAGCTAAAATACTTGACAGAGTTATGTACTCTTGCTTACTGGTAGAGACTGTTATAATAAACAATTCTTAAAAGTTTCAAAGCCACAATTCAAATGGTTTTTACAAAACATGGACTTGTACGAAATCTGAACCAATTTCCAAGTCCAAAATTCAGCCAAAATACTTGACAGAGCCTAAGTTTGCACAATTTTACTTACGCATTGCCCAGATCAATTTTAGCAGACACTTTCTGTTTGAGGTCTTTGAGCTGTTCTGCTGTGATTTTTCGTGATGTGATTTCTTTTCTCCATATCAGTAAGTCATGGATCATGTCCTGTACTTTGTTAAAATCTGGATCATCTTCCTGATAAACACATATGTAACAGAGATATGTTAAACCAAATCTGTGTAAAAATGTTTATGCAATGGGGAACGATAAAATGTATACAAAATGTATATGCAATGGGGATATGTTAAACTAAAACTGTGTAAAAATGTTTATGCAATGGGGAATGATAAAATGTATACAAAATGTTTATGCAATGGGGATATGTTAAACCAAATCTGTGTAAAAATGTTTATGCAATGGGGATACATTAAACCAAATCTGTGTAAAAATGTTTATGCAATGGGGAATGATAAAATGTATACAAAATGTTTATGCAATGGGGATATGTTAAACCAAATCTGTGTAAAAATGTTTATGCAATGGGGAACAATAAAATGTATACAAAATGTATATGCAATGGGGATATGTTAAACTAAAACTGTCTACAGAAGTATATGCAATGGGGATATGTTAAACTAAAACTGTGTACAGAAGTCTATGCAATGGGGATATGTTAAACTAAAACTGTGTACAGAAGTCTATGCAATGGGGATATGTTAAACTAAAACTGTGTACAGAAGTATATGCAATGGGGATATGTTAAACTAAAACTGTGTACAGAAGTCTATGCAATGGGGATATGTTAAACTAAAACTGTGTACAGAAGTCTATGCAATGGGGATATGTTAAACTAAAACTGTGTACAGAAGTATATGCAATGGGGATATGTTAAACTAAAACTGTGTACAGAAGTATATGCAATGGGGATATGTTAAACTAAAACTGTGTACAGAAGTATATGCAATGGGGATATGTTAAACTAAAACTGTGTACAGAAGTATATGCAATGGGGATATGTTAAACTAAAACTGTGTACAGAAGTATATGCAATGGGGATATGTTAAACTAAAACTGTGTACAGAAGTCTATGCAATGGGGATATGTTAAACTAAAACTGTGTACAGAAGTATATGCACTGGAGATGTATAACTTAATAAGTTAATTATTGTTACTAAGACGATAATCATCTCTGAACCAATGCAATTAAATTGTAAACAAGAGTTCTGAATACCAGATATAATAATATGGCATTATGCATTGGCAGATGCTTTCTTTCCTAATCAAGCTATTAATTTGTATAAACTTTACATCTCCAAAACAATGACCCATGAACTGTTAACCAGGTCCAGTATGCCCTAGATCATTGCTCGACAAGAGGTAGTACTGCAATACATCATTGCTCGACATGAGGTAGTACTGCATTACAAACAATCTTTAGCTGAAGGATAATCATTATATCCTTTAAAGGTGTACACTAGAATTCCAGGCAATTTTTTTCCCAATAATAAGAATTTCTTCAAACTTTGAAGAAATTCTATTATTAGGAAAAAATTTGCCCATCTTATTATAAAGGAAAAGCATACACCTTAAAATAAAATCATAAGAAAACATAGTTTTCTATCCCTACCACATATTGGTTTTTCCAGTATATACACCATTCTCTAACAACAGATGTAATTTCCTGTGCTATAGAAGGCTCCTTTGGTATAATTGTTTCTATTGACCTGTAATAAACATAAAATATTGGTATGTAAACATGTATTTACTATTTACATTTGTATAAACTATACTTGTCACTTGCAATGTAGAGAAGCATCTGACTGCACTATTTCACATGCAATGCTGTGTGATACTGAACATCAACAACACTGCATTCTGCTTGTGGTCTCAGTTCTCAAGTTAAAGACCTTAGAGTCTGGGCTATAAAACCCCCACCCTGAAATACAGGTTTAATACTAATATATCCCTCAAACTTTCTTAATGTTCAGAGTATATCACCACCAAACCACAGAACAAGAGGGCCATGAAGGCCCTGTATCGCTCACCTGGCCTATTGACCTAAAGATCATCAAGATTAACATTCTAACCAAGTTTCATAAATATATGGACATAAATGTGGCCTCTAAGTGTTAACTAGCTTTTCCTTTGATTTGACCCGGTGACCTAGTTTTTGACCCCACATGACCCATTTTCGAACCTGGCCTAGATTTCATCAAGGATATTATTCCAACCATAATTCATAAAGATCAATTGAAAAATACAGCCTCTATTGCATACACAAGGTTTTTCTTTAATTTGCCCTAGTGACCTAGTTTTTGACCCCAGATGACCTATTTTCGAACTTGGCCTAGATTTCATCAAGATTATCATTTGAACATGACCTAAAGATCAACAAGATCAACATTCTGACTAAGATTCATGAAGATATAGTCATAAATGTGGCCTCTTAGAGTGTGAACAAGCTTTTCCTTTGATTTGACCTAGTGACCTAGTTTTGGACCCCACCTGACCAAGATTTGATTGTGACCTATAGATCATCAAGATTAACATTATGACCAAGTTTCATTAAGATATGGTCCTAAATGTGGCCTCTACAGTGTTAACAAGCTTTTCCTTTGATTTAAACTGTTGACCCAGTTTTTGATCCTTCACGATCCAGATTCAAACTGGACTTTGAGATCATCAAGATTAACATTCTGACAAAGTTTCATGAATATACAGTCATAAATGTGGCCTCTACAGTGTTAAGAAACTTTTCCTTTGATTTGACCTGGTGGCCTAGTTTTGGACCCCAGATAACCCAATATCGAACTCGTCCAAGATTATATTGAGGAAAACATTCTAACTAAGTTTCATTAAGATTAGGCCAAAATTGCGACCTCTAGAGTGTTAACAAGCTTTTCCTTTGATTTGACCTAGTGACCTAGTTTTTGACCCCAGATGACCCAATATCGAACTCGTCCAAGATTTTATTGATAACATTCTGACCAAGTTTCATTAAGATTGGGCCAAAAATGTGACCTTTAGAGTGTTAACAAGCTTTTCCTTTGATTTAACCTGGTGACCTAGTCTTTGACCCAATATCGAACTCGTCCAAGATTTTATTGAGGGTAACATTCTGACCAAGTTTCACTATAATTGGGCCAAAATTGTGACCTCCAGAGTGTTAATAAGCTTTTCTTTTGATTTGACCTGGTGACCTAGTTTTTGACCCAGATGACCCAATATCGAACTCGTCCAAGATTTGATTGAGAGTAATATTCTGAACAAGTTTCATTAAGATTGGGCCAAAATTGTGACCTCTAGAGTGTTAACAGTCAAATTGTTGACGCTGACACTGACGGACGGACGACTGACACAGGGCGATCACAAAAGCTCACCTTTGAGCACTTTGTGCTCAAGTGCGCTAAAAATTTGGAAAATGGACAACATCTTTACCAACAATCTACCTGTCCAATACAAGGTTTACTGTACTGTCATGTATGACAGGACTCAGCAAGTTGTCCCGCATTAAAACTGACTGCCATTTGTAAAGAAATAAAGATGTTTTATTTAAATACTGAAGACAACATTAACCTTAGAATCTGATGTGAAATTTCAGCACTGAGACATTATGCATCAAAATGAAGATATGTAATAGTTCTTGGAAAATGTGAGTTTTTAAAAGTGTTATATTTATACCTGAAAGTGTAGCCTCTTTTGCAACCCTTTGCAATATGCATATATCAGTAAAATGACAAACATTTTGTAGAGACTAGATTAATTTAAGTGTTTTACAAGAGCTCTGCCAAGAGGGGCAATATACGCCCGAAGGGTTACATCAGAGGATGGGAGCAAAATTTAAAGAACTTGACTGTTGAAGCCCAAAGGACAGGGAAGGAATTCAAAAAAAAATTCTAAGTCCACAAAAAAATCCTTACCAGGTAAAGGTATGTCAAAATACACCTAAAAATTGGAGGTACAGTAAACCTCGCTTATAAGGAACAGCTTGGGACCTTTAAAAATTGTTCCTTATAACCGAGGTTCCTTATATCCGTACAGTGAACTAGTTCCTTGTAATCAAGGTTGGTATAACGAACACAGTTTGTATAGCGAATTATGACGTTTGAAAAGGGAGATGTGTTCTCACTCGGGGCAGACCATGAATCTTTATGTGGGAAAGTTGCGAGTCTCTGTCCATTTTTTTATATTTATCTAGCACAAGGAAATTCTATACTTAAAATGGCCAAGAGAATGTAGTTCGTATCTCATTCATTTTGAAAACACGGTGAGCCAATTATTGTCTAAATTGATTCGGGAACAGCTACGAAAAACAACACAATCAAGTCCTGTGACTGTCCTGCAAACAGTCTAATTTCAATCATCATTTAATCCGATTAGCAGCGAACTGAAAACTCTTAAGTACGCTGCATGTTAAAAATCAAATTATTTGTGACATAATCAGAGTGGTTTGTCACGTGTTGATTAGATTACGTAAACACACAATACTACATGTACCTTAATCGACCATTCACCTATCTTTGATTGGCCAGGAGCAAAAAGAGTCATCGTAAACTCCGCCTTTTGATTGACAGGCGCAACTGTGTTCCGTTTATGTAATTCATTGTTTACTGAGAAAGCACGCGCATGGCAAAAAATATATGTCCCAGCGAATCGCCCGTCATCAGCGATTCTCCTGTTTATTTCCGGTTTTTAATAATTTTTATTCTTTATGTCTGTTCGCTATAACCGAGGGCTTCCCTTTAAATTTCATATTTTTGGACAGGAAAAAGTGTTCCTTATAACCGAGTTCCCTATAACCGAGGATTTTTACATTGAATAAAGAAGGAATTAGATAGGGGAATCGAAAACTGTTCCTTATAACCAAGTGTTCCTTATATCCAATTCCTAATAAGTGAGGTTTACTGTACCATCCATGTTGAACCACAGAAAAGTGGTCTCAGTTTTTCCGTTTCGGTCAAAAATAAAAAAGTTTCAAAATAAGCTATTTATACTAACATAAAAGGGAAGTAATTCAATTTTTTTTATTGTAAGTGAACAAAAATGGGATCTGCCAAATAAAAGAGCACTGCAATGCAGAGCAATATACACAAAGCAAAGTCATATAATGACCTTTGACACCTAAGTGACCTTGACCTTGAAGCGAGTCATCCGAAACATGTGCTCTGCACGTCATCTCGGTGTGGTGAACATTTGTGCAAAGTTTCTTTGAAATCCTTCAAGCAGTTCAAGAGTTACAGCGCAAACACTAAACAAACTGATATGACCTTTGACCCCTAAGTGTGACCTTGACCTTGAAGCGAGACATCCAAAACATGCCCTCTGCACGTCATCTCGGTGTGGTGAACATTTATGTAAAGTTTCTTTGAAATCCTTCAAGGGGTTCAAGAGTTACAGAGCGGACACGAAATTGCTAACAGATTGATGGACGGACGGACACCGGGGGTATAACATCATATGTCCATTTTTGAAACAACATTATCTTTCTAAGGTTTGGTGTTGTTTGTTTTTTTCTTCAAAATATTGACCTAACTTAAAATGCTATACGCAGTAAATAGCCGCAAGCATTCTGAATTAATTCTTTAATAATTTGTTACACAAATAAGCCAGGTAAGGAAGAAATTAGCCTGAAATCACTTTATCAGTGCAATTCTTTAGAAAACTTTATTTCCTTATTTTAAACTTTTCATTACCAGTACAAAACTTGATCCTCTTATTTATTTACATTTTATAACTTCCAATGTTTACCAAGAAAGTACCTGAAAGCTTTCATAGGCATAAAGTTTTTAACCTTACTAAAAAGGCAACATGTATTAAAAATCATGTATTTTCAATAAAGGAAATACAAACCCTGACTGCACTATTGTAGCTTCCTTCAGATAAACATAGTTTTTAGGGAAAATTCCAACCATAGACTTGTTCTTTGTGGCATATCCCATAAACCAATCTGCACAAGTAATAAAAGAGGTTCTTAATCAATGAAATTCTTATTTATACCAAATCTTCACTCAAATGTGTTTTTAAAGCAATAAGGTTATCAATCTGTATCTAATAACTCTTCTTAAATAGGGTAAAAATATTTGTTTCTACACTTCAGATCTATACGATTTAATGCAATCTCAATATGCACATTTTTTTTGTATTTCAGCTCTATGTAAATATGTTATTTTCATACACTTCCTTGTTGTATTCAGCCATGAAATTAAATGGATACAAACTTAAAACAATTTCTATCAATTCTATATCAGAAGTTTAGCTCAGTAGGGAGAGCGCAGATCTATGGATCACAGGGTCGTGAGTTCGATCCACAGGCAAAGCATATGTACTCTGTGACGATTTGATAAAAGACACTGTGTCTGAAATCATTTGTCCTCCACCTCCGATTTGTGTTGGGAAGTTGGCAGTTACTTGCGGATAACAGGTCTGTACAGGCGCAGAATCAGGCTTTTGACTGAAACAACAAAACTTTATTGTAATTACTTTTTACAGAAGTACAACCAAGGCAGCAGCAAGTAAATGGTCATACAATGACCATGCCACAGGATTAAACTCTCAGATCAAATTATGTATTCATCTGAGCTCTTGCAACAGGATTGGAGGGGTGACTGATAGATAAGTAAAAAAAATAATTAAATGATGAAGTAATACCATCTGACTCTTCTCTTATAACAACTGTGTCTCCAACCACCAATGGTAGAATGTTACCCCCTTTCATCTTGAAGTGGTATATAACTGAAATACACATGTAAGTAGTTCATTATTGAATTAAAAAAAAAACTAGAAATGTGTCCATGGGACACAGATGCCCCCACTACATGACAAAGGACATAATGTTTTTCCTAGGTCAGGGAATATAACTCCTACAATACTGAATGAATCTGGACGCGAAACCCTAGGTGCACAACTGCACATGCTGACCAATGTTCCTTTAAACTTTGGTGACTCTAGGATAAATACTTTTGGAGCTATGTGCGACACAATATTCAAATGACCAATTTTTAACTAAGTCTAGGGCCATAACTCCTACACGACTTAATGAATGTGGACGCGAAACCCCAGGTGCACAACTACACATGCTGATCAACATTCCTGTAAAGTTTTGTGACTCTCTATCAAATAGTTTTGGAGCTTCGTGCAACACAACACTAAAATGACCAATTTTTACAAAGTCAAGAGCTATAACTCCTACATGACTGAATGAATCCAGACGCGAAACCCCAGGAACACAACTGCACATGCTGACCAACGTTCCTGTAAACTTTGGTGACTCTAGGTCAAATATTTTTGGAGCTACGCACGACACAACATTAGAATGACCAATTTTTAACTAAGTCAGGGGCCATAACTCCTACATGACTGAATGAATCTGGACGCGAAACCCCAGGTGCACAACTGCACATGCTGACCAACATTCCTGTAAACTTTGGTGACTCTACGTCAATACTTTTGGAGCTAGGCGTGACACAACATTAAAATGACCAATTTTTTACTAAGTCAGGGGCCATAACTCCTACACGACTTAATGAATCCGGACGCGAAACCCCAGGTGCACAACTACACATGCTGATCAACATTCCTGTAAAGTTTTGTGACTCTCTATCAAATAGTTTTGGAGCTTCGTGCGACACAACACTAAAATGACCAATTTTTACAAAGTCAAGGACCAGAACTCCTACATGACTGAATGAATCCAGACGCGAAACCCCAGGTGCACAACTACACATGCTGACCACATTCCTGTAAAGTTTTGTGACTCTGCGTCAAATACTTTTGGAGCTAGGGGGCAAAAAATCACTCTCAAATTCACATTGCTCCAGGGCCAGAGTCTAGAATGCGGTATATAAGCATAGAATGCCCCAAAAAACACTACATTAGTCACAACCAATGAAATCTACCTGACATCAGTGTGAAAATTTTACTAATGACATGAAATGTACTGAAATGACAAGTTTTTTTTATAACTCGAACTAAATATTCTATGTGACTATGTCAGATCAAAAGAAAAATGGATTTGAAGTATGGCAGTGGATAGGGGTCTGCCGGGTCCGGTAACTGGACATCTAGACCCAGAGTCTGTTTAGAGGTTCAGTAATCAATATGAATACTGAGTACGGTATTTACAAAGAGAAGACTATATTTTATCTTTAAAAATGGGAGATGATTTCAAAAGTTTGCTGTCAAAGTTGTAAGGAAATCCAGAGAAGACAAAAAAGGGAAAAAGGGAAGTGATTTCCCCTAGTATAATGCATTTTATTACTTCCATTTGTTACATAAACAAACAATTTTAATACAACGAAGTTATCGTAAGTGTAAAATACTTATTTAACTGAAATTTGTCTGCTATTATTCTTCTTTGTTGCATTCTTTGCTTCCAAAAGATCTTTTTACAGATTCTATTCTAAACAAGAGCTCGTAGAACACGAAATGCCCCCCTTGATACATTCAGTAATTGCACAAGAAACAGATATTATTTGCTCACTATAAACAAAAGTTCTACTGTTCTGGTTCAATCATCAATGTGACCTTGACCTTTGACCTATTGACCTCAAATTCAACAGGGGCCATCTGCTGGTCATAATCAACCTCCCTATTAAGTTTCTTGATCCTACGCCCAAGCGTTCTCATGTTATCGTCCGGAAAGGGTTTAACTGTTCTGGATCAATGTGACCTTGACCTTTGGCCTACTGACCTCAAAATCTATAGGGGTCATCTGCTGGTCATGACAAACCTCCCTATCAAGTTTCATGATCCTAGGCCCAAGCGTTCTCAAGTAATCATCCCCAAATGGTTTAACTGTTCCAGGTCACTGTAACCCTGACCTTTGACCTACTGACCTTAAAATCAGTAGGGATCATCTGCTGGTCATGATTAACCTCTCTATCAACTTTCATGATCTTTGGCCCAAACATTCTTCAGTTATCGTCCGGAAACTGTTTAATTGTTCCTGGCCAATGTGACCTTGAACTTTGACTTAATGACCTCAAATTCAATAGGGGTCATCTGCTGGCCATAACCTCCCAATCAATTTTCCTGATCCTAGGCCCAAGCGTTCTTGAGTTATCATCCAGAAACCGTTTTACTGTTCCTGGTCACTGTGACCTTTGACCAACTGATCTCAAAATCAATAGGGGTCATCTGCTGATCATGACCAACCATCTTATCAATTTTCACGATCCTAGGCCCAAGCATTCTTGAGTTATCATTCGGAAACCGTTTAACTTTTCCGGGCCACTGTGACCTTAAACTTTGACCGACTGACCTCAAAGTCAATAGGGGTCATCTGCTGGTCATGACCAATCTTCCTATCATCCTTGATGATCCTAGACCCAAGCATTCTTGAGATATCATCCAGAAACCGTTTAAATGTTCAGGATCACTGTGACCTTGACCTTTGATATACTGATCTCAAAATCAATAGGGGTCATCTGCTGGTGATGACCAACCTCCCTATCAAATTTCATGATCCTAGGCCTAAGCGTTCTTCAGTTATCATCTAGAAATGGATTGGTCTACATTGCAACCGTCCGACAGACAGACCGACCAACATCTGCAAAACAATATACCCCTCCTTCTTCGAAGGGGGGCATAATAAACCAGAAAACGATTGTTGGTTGTACAGATGCAGATGTAAATACATATGTTGTTTATACTTATATTGTCAACTAAACCAGTTACAGAATTATTGATCTATGTTTTGCGTATGTACATGCAAATTTTTCACAACAGTACAATCACTTATTTACCACTCTAAAAATGTTTATTGCCCTTTAATTTAGTTTTATACTTGACGTTTGTCACACATCAGCTTGACATGTTTGCATCAATTCAGACCTGACATTGAAATAATGACTAAATGTGATTACATGTCATCTCCGAAATCGGTTGAAAATAATTATATCAGTTGAATGACTTCAGTACAATGTATTGCAATACAAAACTGCCATAGGAATAACCACCTGTGGGCATTTCACTATTCTTACGGGAGAGCCATAAGAATAGCCTGCGAGGCTATTCCTACAGGACCGTAAGACTAAAAATTGCCACTTCCTTGACTAAGTCCATGGCATTTCATTTGCTGAAATTATTGAGATTTCTTGCAAAATTTCATCTTTGGTTCGATTACTTGGCTCATATCAACTCATAGATCTGTAACAGCATACAAACATTCTCTGAAGCTGAAATTTCTTTGAAATAGCTTGTAACAGGTCTAGGAAAGTGGCATATTTACAGATTATCTGTAAATTTACAGATAATCTATAAATTTACAGATTGTGTGTATGAAAATTCATGAAATTACATTATCCCCAAAACCGCAGCTTGATACTAATTGGTTTATTTACAGTATGCACAAATTAACATCATTTGTGAGTTTTAGCCACTTTTATTGACTTTGAATTTTTGGCATTTTCAAAAAAATCAAAGTCAAGGGCAATGCTTAATGTTACAATTGACCTTTATTTATGCATACGATAAGTAAATCAATTAATTTCAAGCTGCGATTTTGAGTCATAGTATGATTTTAGCAGTTTTCAAACATTTGATCTGTAAATTTATAGATCGAAAAATCTGTAAAATTATAGATTATCTGTAAATTTACAGATAATCTGTAAATATACCACTTTCCTAGACCTGTGTAAGGGGGAAGGAATTTGGAATTCCAGACAGTTCCCCCCCAAGACTATTCCCCCTCTGACAATTCCCCCCCTGACGATTCCCCCCCAAACTGGGGGGGGCGGGGGGGGGGGAATTGTCACCTTATTTTATTTATATTATTTTTTCTTTATACTGATGTAAAGATATCTTTTTTTTTTACTAATTTTGTTCTAAGGGGAGCTTTTTATTATTCTACATGAAGAAATTATCATTCTTTGACCTGGTAACTAACAGTTCATTGGATAATTATATTTTTATCCTTTATTCTATTATCTATATTTTTTAGTTAGACATTGTGAAAATATTCTTAGGACGGGCGTCGGAAGGTGTTTGATATTGGGGCCGCGAAAGGTGGGGTAGGTACTGGAGGGAGATATCTCCTCCCATAATGGGGGTACGGGGAGGCTCCCCGGAAAATTTTTGTTCTGGTACATTTTAGGGGTATTGACTCCAGTATTTTCTTACTATTTACATAATGTTACAAATTTAAGAAATGATTTAAAAAGTTTTTCATGATGAAAACATGTGAAATCAGAGAATACGTACCTCATCATAGTGAAGCCAAGCACTGAACATTGAATGAGCGCTGTTCAGGATTTTTTATTCCAAAAGTGTGTTTTGGAAATTTGAAATTTAGTGGTTGGTTAGGAGTATCCATTATGAGTATTATAAAAGATCTTAGCGGCAGGGTATATTATGTGGTATCATTTTTAAGTGTATTGACTCTATATTGTGAGGACTTAGCTATTTTAAGAAGCAGCTTAGCATTTTTCGAAGACATTGAATTATTATTATTTTTGTGAATAGTGGGCCATTGTGTATTACCAAGGTTCTTCTTTCTAATATCTTTATATTGAGTGTAGGACAAAATCCTCTGCGGATTTTTCAATATCTATAATTATCTACATCTAATGAATGTGAATGGAAAGAGGTGTCTTGAAAATAATTATAATCATAGAGTATAATATCGATAACTGATGCACTTATTAAAGAACAAAATTCAGCCAAAAGACTCAAAAAGAGGTTTTTAAATAATTATGTTAACTGTGCCATTGGTTAACTGTAACCATTATTTTAACTAATGTAGATATTTTCAGGACACAAATATCGCATAAAATATGAGAACGCCAGAAAATATTGTTTTATAAATAAATAAAAAAAGAGTGCCAGGTCAGTACTTACGGACAATTATAACTCACAGGACCGCTGCATCCGCTTTATTTGATTTTATATATATGTAGAATATGATAAATACTTCCATCTTACAGAAGGATTATTTACACATGAAACAGAAAATAGTACTTGTATAAAATAAATCTCAAACCTTTTTGGGATATTTTATTCCAGAAAAAAACCCTAAAATGTATAATAATTAAGGGATACATACAAACAAATCATTGTTCTTTTGACTTCTCAATTCGATTGAAAGGTGCTGATTACCAGAATCGCGTAATGACATTATTGCAATAAACAAATTTAATCAAAATGGTAACCAGTCAATCTTTCACACCTCTTGATTGAATTACCAGCTGTAAAACAGTAATCAAAGCTGACATTGATCAATCAATTATGATATTGTTGTTGTTACATTTTAATTGTGTTCTATGTGTTAGGATTATGATATTTATAAACAATATAACAATTTGTCCATGTATAATGACAATTATCAGTATTCAGTATTACTAGCTTTGTGTAATACTTTTGAAGAAGCACTTGTTGGAAATTGTGATAAACCAAAATTAGATAATGCCAATCAACTTCTTCTTGTAAGAAATTTATCAAAACCTGTATTGTAAGGATATAGTACTTTTTATCCAGAGAAAATACTATTACTCCATGCTTTCTGGAATGAAAGCAAACCAACACATGTAACATCCTTAATAAATTTCATGGTGAATTCCAAGGACGTTTCAACTTGTAAAATTGTATTGATATTTCATCGTTTTTTTTAATGCATGTTTGCAGCTTCGTTTTTGATCAAGTTTTTCATATTAATGTTTAAAGTGGTATTATTGGCTTTTATTAACATAACTGTAATCTTTTTAGTTTTCCCCAATTAATATGATTAAGATAGTTTTATTGTCCAACATCGGGAAACTCGGAAAACATGAAAGAACATTATGGTTAGATTATCTCTCATGTAATTAGATATTTGATTCGATTTTTATTCTAGTATAATAATATATAAACTACTTACATAAAAATAGAAAGAATGTAAAATAATTATGTATATAAAACACTAATGAAAATGCTAAAAATGATACTTTAATGCTTTATAGCACTAGCTAGCTATTATCCAAAGTAGTACAACTTCAAATAGAAATAAGCATTATTTTGACGATCAGACAACCTTATCAAATGTAAATATTTCTTACTTCTTTTTATATATGTCGTAGCATAAAGGTTAATTCTCTATAGATATATACAAAAATTAACTTAATTGCGTTAAGTGTATTTAAGTTGTTGATTTCCACGTTCCCCAAAATGCCACATTTTCTCATAGAAAAATATGCTATTTTGATGATCAGATTACCTTATTAAATGTAAATATTTTCTTTTTTTTTTACATACATCTTTGCATAGAGGTTCCATTATAGATACCGTTAACAAATAAATAAATTGCTTTAAAAATAATTCAGTTCTCAGCCATGGCTACTTATCCAAAATGCTACTACTTCACATAAAAAAATTCCTTATTTTGGGTACCAAATTAATGCATCAAATATAAGTTTTTCTATCTATTTTTAAATATACAGTATTGAAGTATAGGATTTTTCCATATTAAATAAACTTTACAACCCTTTAAACATATTATAATATGGAGAGGGGGAACTGTCACCCTTACATAACATTGTGGGGGGGGGAATTGTCCGGGAGTGAATTGTCTTGGGGGGGAATTGTCTTGAGGGGGAATCATCTTGGGGGGGAATAGTCTGACAACCAGGGGGAAGGACTTCGACTGCCAACTATGTATTAGGTGACTGAATTTGGATGTCATTAAACAAACATAACTAATAAATCTGAATAAAATAGTTACGAATGTACTTAGAGAATGATTACTGTCTGAATAATAATTTATAATACTACCAAATCATTTCACTTCCTACTTCTGGATTGAAAGGAAGAAATCAAAATTTTCCTTCGACATAAAAAACGATATATTCGGAACCTGGTCTGGGAGAAAAACTGCTTACCAACTCCATATTTGGGGCTGTTTTCAACCTTACGCCAGACACCCATTCTGTCGTATTTTTAATCTATTACATGATAAAATGACTAAGAAATCAAAAGTTGATTTGATGCTTCCGCTTTTAGTCGGCCATTGAGAATCACGTGATCTAAAATTTACTTCCGCATTAGTATGTACTTTGCGACAGCTATATTATTTGCGGTACCTAAATTCCGATAACGGAACAAAACTTTCGTGGCTCCAAATCTGAATCACTTTAACAGTATTGTAAACTTTTGTCTTCTGCCTTGGCGTTTTATTATAGAGAGTTACACTACGAAGATTGAAAAAATCCGGGAAAAGGCATCTGTTAGACCAGGCCCTGAGGAACATGGAGGCCTGTCACCCTGTTTTCGGCAAGATATGAGAAGAAAAAGAAAAAGATATGGAATGAGGCACTGGATTTTGAAAACATTGACCTGAGGCACTCTATTTTATGTTGTTTTCTGTTTCAGTATTTTCTCCTATTTATTGCACTACAGCATAATATTTATCATACAAGATACACCGTGCACCTGTTAGAGGGATGGGACGGGGGCACGTGGACATCTTCCCCGCGATTACCATTAGTTTCTGGTTATTTAAGGTAATGGGCCCGTAATAGTAATGTTTAAAGAATAGCATTAACTTGATACAGCCTTAAAGTTAACATTGTTTCACACTGTGTTGCAATTCTTAAACAGATAGATATATTCTTCTTTTTTAAATTGTATAATTTAAGATGTTTACTCAAGCTCAAACAGTAACAGATTTCAAAGTGATAACCACTGTACAAAACGTATGCAGAAAACTCATTTTATTACTAATAATTTTGATAGAAGAAACCTCAAAGTATTGGTAAACAATTATAAAACACAAAATGAAACTGTCGAGAACATTTTTTAGGGAGTCTGAAGTAAAAGAATTTAATCGGACAGAAATTTTGCTCCAGCTCTGAAAAATTATGACCGAGTCCTGTGAGACTGTTTTAAATGCTGATCTCTACATTAAAAATCAACCATGAGGCAGAAGTCAAACCTACCTACATTTCTTCCGTAATATGTAATCTAAAAGGAAAAAGAAGAGAAAAAGTGAAATAAAGATTTTTTTACCGCATGTAACTCAGTATTTATAAACCTGCACCATTCTGTATCAGATGTAAAATTCACTTTAAACAGCTAGACACGTTTTTGTTGTTGTTTCTTTTTTCAATGAAAAATTTCCGCTTTTGTACAATAAATCAATAATAAGTCTTGAAAAGCAGTTAAACTTTTACAAGAAAAAAGAAATATAAAGAAAAGAAAACGTTTGGGCCTAGTGCGGCTTGAACCTACGCCCTCCAGAAAAATTAATCAAAGTAGGTTTTATAACGGTATGGGAAATGAGTACTCTTCAAAAGACGGTTCACTATTACGGGTCCATTACCCAGCAATGGGACTTTGTTTCATTCCAATATTTAGGAATCAAAAAGAGATAATTGAAGAATATCCAATATTTTTTTGTGAACGAACATTAGGTTGTCCTTCATTGTTAATCTTGTCCAAGTTGTCTAAGAGCAATGAAGCTTCGTTCACACGAGCAGGATCCCGCAGGATCCAACGCATGTGGCAACGGGTCAGCTGGGATATGGTATTTAATTCTATGTTGCATCGCAGTATCTCAAACCCTTTTTGGAGGGACATGACACTTTTGATGTTATCATTTCTGTGTTTCTACCTGAAAAGTTCTGTCTCAGAATGGCTTTCCATTGGTAAATTATGAGAAACAAGAGTGCCAAACTATCACAATATACGCCCTTTACAGAAAATACTTATAACTTTTATGTAAGAGACATTAGGTCCATTAACATTGTGACCAAGATAAGTGAACATTGGATATGAACTACTCAAGTTACAGAGCGGACACTGGTAATTTGGGCAATTTTGACCAATTCAAGGGCCATAACCATGGAGATCCTGATCCGAACTGTTGAGTATTCATGTATTACTAGAACTTTAAAGGCAGATATACATTTAACATTATACGAGAACATTTGAATTCTTCGTGTCATGCCAGACTCAGTATTTACATTTAGAAAAGTGACATTCACAAGTACGCATTTAATTCTATATCAATATATTTTATGCTGTTTTCCCCATGCAATGTTACTCTTTCGTTATCAAATGTAAATTGCCGTTATCCTCTTTTGAGCTAGTTTTCATTTTATTTTGATTTTACCTTGAAAGAATGTTATGTTTTACACACTGCACATTTTTTCTTGTTTTGTGGTTGTTCAACGAAGCTGAGAGAGACCAGAATGGCCATCTTATATGCTGTTTAACTATTCTAGACTAGATGAGTTCAAGTTATTACATTTGGTTCATTCGGAACCTAACAGAAAACACATTTTTACAGTTTAGATTTTCATGTACATCTGATTATATGTTTGCCTTAAATGTTGATAGTATGTTTTCAGGCTGAGTGGTGTACAAAGATAAAGATAATCACATTTACCCCTTTTCTACTAGTCGAGCATCACCACATCGCACAACATCGTACCATCTGACATTTGCAAGACAAATATATTCGTATTTTTTGTACATTGGAATGCTGTCAAATACTAAGACCTGTATCCTATATTTTGTTTGTTGTTTTTGTAGTTAGGAACATGAAATTAGTGAATAATTGATTTACTCACGACGACACGACGAAGAGTGAGCAAAACTACTTTCTCTACACATGCATAATCATTTAGACCTCGGGTAATCCATATTTTCCGTAGGACTTGATCTCCTTTTCCTTGAACTGTTACGATTTTGTTCTTGTTAACCACATGAACAATGCCTCTGTCAATGTACTTTCCGTGACTTCCTTCATCCTCTGCATAGAGTTCATCACCTGCAGTCGTTATATTCTTTAATAAGGAAAACGGTGCACTTAATGTGGGACCATTGAGAATATGTAGAAATACTAGCATCGTCAAGTGACAATACTGTCGGATTTTATGAACATGCAAGAGAAAGAGCCGAAAGTTAGAAAATGAGCTTAACTTAAGGGGGAAAAAGCAGAGGAGACTAGCCATCAAAAGTCTGTGTGTTGCACTAAGATAATCCATCAATGCATATAAAAGTTATGGAGCAGAAACAATTTTACTTTACCTTCAATAGTGGCCATGACCTTTGACCTACAAGCATAAGTCATGTACGTGCAGAATCTGCATATTGCCCTCTGTATACATACCAAGTTTTATGAACCTAACTTGAATATTTTTTGAGTTATCGCAGGATCCAGATTTGGGAACGGATAGACGTTCCTACAAAGGGTATTTATGCGGCTGCTCATTTGTTCTCTCTAGTGTTCCATTAGCCACGTAAAAGAAAAACAGCCACGTAAAAGCACATGGAATGAATGACATCAAAGAAAGGTACAGTTACCTATTGTTCCTGTAGCCACCCAAGTATGCAAGTTAGAGTTCAGATTTTCTAAGTACAAAACAGGGCCATAATTCTGACAAAATGCAGGTTAGTTATGTTTTTTTTGCCTACACAGTCCCCTAATGATGATAAACAAGGTGCAAAGCTACAGCTCTTAGTTTTGAGAAAAGGTTACCTAAACAAAAAATTAAACAAGAATTTCAAATTTTTTAAGTAGTAAAGGGCCATAATTCTAACAAAATGCATATCAGAGTTATTGTTCTTGACCTACATAGTCCCTTAATGATAATAAACAAGAATGCAAAATTTCAAAGCTGTAGCTCATAGCTTTTGAGAAAAGGCGTATCTAAACAAAATCTTAAATTTTTTGAATACAAAAAGGGCCATAATTTTGACAAAATGCATATCAGAGTTATGGTTCTTGGCCTACTATGTCACCCAATGATGATAAACAAGTGTGCAAAGTTTCAAAGCTGTAGCTCTTATAGTATTTGAGAAAAGGTGGACGGACCTTAACAAAAATTTTAACCAGCACAGACGATCAAGTGACAATACCTCGTAATTTTTTGTTTCAAAAATCAGACAAGCTAATTATAGATCTACTACAATAAATATTATCCAGAACTCTCAATCAAATCTGTCTAGCTTATATTGTCTATACCCAGTATAGTAGAGTTGCACAAATACAATCTTGGAACTCCAACATGAAATCTAAGGAACCAAGATTGGAACTGTCAGCCAGACTAGTCCTTATTTTTGGTGATTATTTCCTTGACAATTAGCTCTACCAGTTGGGGATAAGCTCAGGTGGTTCACCAGCATGCCTATGTAAGACAATATTTGAGAAATGAATACCTGAACTTGAATCTTGGAACAAAGATCTCACATTTACATATTTCAAAGGTCTGGTGATATTTTGTAAAGAGGTGTATACATGAATTTAGCTGAAAAGAAATAAGGAGCCTAGAAGAATATTTAGATAAATAAAAACACAATACACAGATGGAAGCAACATTTTTATTGACATATCAAATGCCACATGCATGATCAAAATAATGACTATGGCATAAATACCATTCAATACATGTACACAAGTAACACAGGTTTCAAGACAGACACATTTCATACACAACCAACAAAAACTAATACATGTTGAGGATATCTAACATTTGAGCTGAATAAATGGTCAAGTTTATAAAATGCCTGTTTATAAAAATCTTAAATTCCTTCCTAAGTTGAACAAAATGTTATTCTTAGTACCCTTAATACATACCCCTAATACATCCTTACAAAGATAAAATGGCACAACTGTTTATCGTTAGCGTTATTGAATTTTAACTACATTTGTATAACTACAACAACCTTTGCCTGAAATAACTATTTTCAAAAAACAAAATATCAACTCAAGTAAAAAAAACAACAAATATATGCCCTGCATACAATTTCTATACCCTTTATTGCACTATTCAAAGTTAATATACAAGATTTTTTTAGAATGAAGCCCCCACTGGATTATTCAGATATTATCTATTTTAAAGGGGGTTAGTAATCTACAGTAAGAAATAAACTTCTGAACATCAATGTGCTCTGTCCAACTATATACCAATATGTAGCAGTATTGTAATTACCTCCCTTATTTCAGAAGATGCCTAATGTCTGTTTTGATCAGCATTTTCTTACTCATGTTAAGATTTGGACAAGCAGCATTTAATATCATGTTATGGTAACTGCCATAGAGGAATAATGCTTAAAATCATTCCTATATTGTTACATTACAAATTGAGGAGGTACATGTTCCATAATTTATGAGTTTCCTTGAATACATTTCTCTGTGATACACTACAAATTGTGTCAAGAACAATGCATGCACATATAGTTGAAACTCTCTAACTCAAATTCTAGCAAATTCTAGTACTGTGAGAAAACCAGAGTTTGGTTTAAAAATTATATTTAGTAAAGGCATTTTTGCTGCAGACTCAAAGATGGACATGTAACAATAACATATACAGGCAACATTCATTTTGAATGTACTGCATTTTTTCACAAGTTTTGTTGTTTGCAAGATCATGCCTTCATGTGTGCAACATTTGTTTGTACTTTAAATATCAAGACTTACACAAATTTCACTGAAAGGACTTCAGATTCACTATGAAACAACTGATAAGATCTGATCTGGATTTAACGGCATACCAACACAGTCCAGGTTATATGGCCCTACACAGGGATTAAAATTTTGGTTTCAGATCACACTTACATAGAGTATAGAATCAAAACGTCTTTACCTGCCAGAATTACAGAGGTACAGCAAGTCAAATGTTCAGACCATATTAGTTGCCTCTTACAATCATGAAAATGCATATCATCAGTTCTTCAACCTAACTGGAAGTTCGAGGTGAGTTTGAGAAACTGAGTTTGAACTATAGTTCTAACACTTAAGACGAACCACAAACACACAGAGACAGTTTCATATACTGAAGATTTCAGTAGACATTATTAACAGGGGCACATTATTCAATCGCAGTTTTCTTCTGCTAAAGACTAGAAAATACTTTATACATGATCCTACAGGGATGCATATTCAGCTTTATATTTCAGATTTCATAAAATCAGATTTTCATTTTTAACAAACTATATTCGACTTTAAACGTGATATTCTGAAAGTGAAAATATTGAAGTAATAATCCACTATGTAAGATCATCGCTTAATGTTAAGTTAGTCAAAACTGGTAAATAACAACCACCAGTCTATTACCTTGAAATATAACAGAACAATATTATGCTTTAAAATGAAAAAAAAAAAACAAAAAAAAAAACACAATACATTTATGACTGCATCTGAGGAAAAAATAATTAAAAATCCTCCTGGTATATCTTCAACTATGTGTATTCCGAGAAGCTGATATACATGTAATGAGATAAAATTGCACATTTTTATTTTCCAATAGAATACAACATGGCAAACCGAATGACATGATTTCCTTCAAAAATGTTTTTAACCACATGAAAGTTTTAGCACATTTAACTATAAACACAAATCAACACACATATGAGACATATAGAAAACCTCTACTTCTGTTTACTAATTCCAAATCCCTAATAAATATACACAACCATATTGTTAACACATAACAAAATCATAAAATCAACAGCATAAAAAATCAATATAAATTAAAAGAAATAAAATATTTTTATCTGTCACTAACATAGATACCATTTCTATATAAAAGCAAAAAAATATTCAGCAATAGATTATTTTTCCTATTTTACCTGAAATAGTGAGCTAACATTTTGTTTGCCTGAATATCATAATCCCCAAAACAGGTACAGATCAAATATCAACGTATGCCAAATTAACAACAAGAGCTGTCAGTGGACAGCGCGCTCGACTATTCTCTGTGCTTGATAGTATAATATAAGCAATGAGTAAAACTGGGGTTATGATGGTAAACAAGTATGCAAAATATGAAAGCAATATCTCAATGGACTTTGCAAATATTTGGGGTGGTACTCAAACTTTAACATTTATTCTAAGTCGAAAAGCATGATAGAGATTCCTCCTACTTTTTACAGACTGGGGTCATGATGGTAAACAAGTATGCAAAATATGAAAGCAATATCTCAATGGACTTTGAAAATTTTTGGGGTGGTACGCAAACAACATTTATTCTAAGTTGAAAAGGGGCCATTATTCAGTCAAAATGCTTGATAGAGTTGCCTCCTCCTTTTTACAGACTAGGGTCATGATGGTAAACAAGTATGCAAAATATGAAAGCAGTATCTCAATGGACTTTGAAAATGTTTGGGGTGGTACGCAAACTTTAACATTTATTCTAAGTCGAAAAGGGGCCACAATTCAGTCAAAATGCTTGATAGAAATTCCTCCTACTTTTTACAGACTGGGGTCATGACTGTAAACAAGTATGCAAAATATGAAAGCAATATCTCAATGGACTTTAGAAATATTTGGGGTGGTACGCAAACTTTAACATTTGTGTGACGCTCACGCTAACGCCGGGGCGAGTAGGATAGCTCCCCTATTCTTCGAATAGTCGAGCTAAAAATGCCTGACTTGTGAGATACTGACCAACAATTTAGTAGATACAGACCTACACAGTACACTACAGCCTCATGTATACTGTTGTTTCTTTTTTCAGACCACCATATTTGGTGATTTATTTGGTCAAACTTTAAGCTGGTCACATTCAATGCCTCTGAGCCACACTCATTTACAACTTTAAACAATAACTGATAGCACTTCATATTCAGTAAAAAGTCTTAATATGTTTTCTAGTGCATTTTGGAATCTTAAAAAGTATTGAAAAGAAGAACTGCATACCCTTACTCACCAGCATACCACTGACATAGTAAATTTTGACTTTAACATAAGGAAACATGTGCTGAATATGGACTATATATTTTTATTGTATTTAAGTGCTTGAAGCATTGACACAATTGTGAATGAAGAGGGAGACTATAACCTATAAGCACTCATTAATGTTTTTATACATGTAATAATTAGCATTAGAACAGCAGTAACAAAATTACAATAAGGAACTGTAATCAGAGACAAAGTACAAATTAGCAACACATAGACTGAAAAATACCATGGTAACGACATTAATTGTTCAAAAGGTAGTAAGATAAAATACTGTTCTATTTCTCAGGGTATTACGTATAATTCACTTTGAAAGACATGCCCATTCAAAAACACTGCTACATACGAAATAAAATCCCCATTAACATGAAGCATATAAATGGTTTAAACAGTTTGCATGTGTTATTTTAAATGACAAAAATGATATTCATTCTGGTGTAAATAACTGATAGATCAAACAGAAGTTAATTATTTACTAAAGTCGAGCCATCCAAGCAGGTATGAGCTGACCGGGCTGACCAAAAACAATGTATCTATGGATTATCAAAATACTCCAGTTTTCATTTGTATTTTTAAAAACAAGAGGGCCATGAAGGCCCTGTATCGCTCACCTGACCTACAGACCTAAAGATCATTAAGATTAACATTCTGACCAAGTTTCATTAAGATATGGTCATAAATGTGGCCTCTAAAGTGTTAACTAGCCATTCCTTTGAAATGACCCCGTGACCTAGTTTTTGACCCGATATGACCCAGATTCGAACTTGACCTAAAGATCATCAAGTTTAACATTCTGACTAAGTTTCATGAATATACAGTCATAAATGTGGCCTCTAGAGTGTTAACAAGGTTTTCCTTTGATATGACCTAGTGACCTAGTTTTTGACCCCAACTGACCCAGATTTAAACTTGATCTAAAGATCATCAAGATTAATATTCTGACAAAGTTTCATTAAGATATGGTCATAACTGTGGCCTCTAAAGTGTTAACTAGCTTTTCCTTTGATTTGACCTGGTGACCTAGTTTTTGATCCGACATGACCCAGATTCAAACCTGCCCTAAAGATCATCAAGTTTAACATTCTGACTAAGTTTCATGAAGATACAGTCATAAATATGGCCTCTACAGTGTTAACAAGCTTTTCCTTTGATCTGACCTAGTGACCTAGTTTTTGACCCCACCTGACCCAGATTTACAACTGACCTTAAGATCATCAAGATTTACATTCTGACCAAGTTTCATTATGATATGGTCATAAATGTGGTCTCTACAGTGTAAACTAGCTTTTCCTTTGATTTGACCTGGTGACCTAGTTTTTGATCCTACATGACCCAGATTCAAACTGGACCTTAAGATCATCAAGATTAACATTCTGGTCAAGTTTCATTAAGATTGGGCCAAAATTGTGACCTATAGAGTGTTAACAAGCTTTTCCTTTGATTTGACCTGGTGACCTAGTTTTTGAACCCAGATGACCCAATATCGAACTCGTCCAAGATTTTATTGAGGGTAACATTCTGACCAAGTTTCATTAAGATTGGGCCAAAAATGTGACCTCTAGAGTGTTAACAAGCTTTTCCTTTGATTTGACCTGATGACCTAGTTTTTGATCCCAGATGACCCAATATCGAACTCGTCCAAGATTTTATTGAGGGTAACATTCTGACCAAGTTTCATTAAGATTGGGCCAAAAATGTGACCTCTAGAGTGTTAACAAGCTTTTCCTTTGATTTGACCTGATGACCTAGTTTTTGATCCCAGATGACCCAGTATCGAACTCGTCCAAGATTTTATTGAGGGTAACATTCTGACCAAGTTTCATTAAGATTGGGCCAAAAATGTGACCTCTAGAGTGTTAACAGTCAAATTGTTGACGACGGACGGACGGACGGACGGACGGACGACGGACGACGACGGACGACGGACACAGGGCGATCACTAAAGCTCACCTTTGAGCACTTCGTGCTCAGGTGAGCTAAAAACTGACCTCTTTATATGTATACATAAAAAGAGTAAAACATGGAATCCCTCAATATATACATGTACTTAAATCTAGTTTTTAAAAATGAAACAAAAAAGACAGAGTTACTGATAATTTACACCAAGGAGACTAGCAGTATAATAAGCTTTATGGATACCTTCAAAAACATTTAAGAGCTGAAGATTCCTACATACCATGAATTACTTGGTAATTTCCAGCATAATGTTTTCTTTTTTATGACGTCTTGTCCTTTTTGTTCTTGTTGTTTTTTTTTGTGTGCAAAATTTCTATGCATTGCATTAAAGTAAATTTTTTTTTAAAAAATCGATGAAGGAATCCTTAAACCTTAATGTCCTTCATAAATAAAAGTCACAACACTAAATTTCTTTTCCAGATATGTCTATGATAACACAACAAAAGATATATCTTTTCATATACAATTTCTTACATATTTGACATATTTGATATTGTTAACAATTATTATATTGTACTCCTCACTGATTGTCGACCCATTTTGATTCACACAATATCATGTACCAGGAAACACCTGCAAGCTTAATATATACTTTGTTTGAAAGTTTATTTCCAAAGAACTCTTCATATAGAGTCCTTGTTACCAAACAGAAAGGTCAACTAATAAGGAAACACAAAAATTTCAGAAGCACTCTCATTTAACAAAGAAAGGCTGCTCCAAATTCCTTGACCATAGGGGCAGGTGCTTCCCAGTTACTTTATAATACAACATTCGAATAAACCATTCCAGATTTTACCATTATATTTCTGAGGAGGTATCACTTTTTTATCTGCCGAAAACAAAGTTCACTGTTCAACATTATTTCTTCTTTCACATTTTTTGCCTTCATAGTCACAACATTAACGAATATGATAGGTGAAATGCTTAGCAAAAGAAGAAAAAAGTGAATTTTAACTTTTCAGCAACATAGTCGATTTTGATTTTAAATGGCACAGTAGCTTGCCATTAAAGTTAACACAGTTTTGCAGAATAACATGGGGAAAATGCAAAACTGTAATTTCTGCAGCTATATGTATGTAAAGTGCAACAACATTAATTAAATACATTATGCTCTTGTGAAAGCTGTATATTAAAAGCTATCATTGAAATTTTAAAACTGTAAAGCTCCTTTTCTCAGAAAACATCTGCTTCATTTACTCAACTATTGAAACAAAACATACATCTAGAATTTGCCAATGCATCTTTTTGTTTCAAGGATGTTTTGAATCAAAATGAACCACCCTTCATCAGGAGAAACATGTTTGGAAATAAATGGCTAGTAAAAATCAAGCACAATCATGTGATTGCATAGGCTGTGTGGACTATGTAAAACATTGCCTTCAAATACTTAATGTGAAAAAAATGTTACGAAAATGAAGACAAGTTTCCTCCACCATTTATAACCAAGTTCGCTTTGGTGATAACCAGTACCGAAATTCCTTACAGCAGTATGTCTTCTAAAGACATCCCTTCTATACATTTCTAATACAATGAACTTAACTCCTTTGATCCTAATGCAAGCTTTAGATGAGTTGAAAGTGTATTTTGTATTTGAACCAACTGGTGATATGTTGTAGTGGGTCGCATTAAGCTCACACTGATATGACATGCATATGAAATACAAGTGTTCCCATGTATGCACAACCATGTACATCTTACACCAAAGTCATTGAAACAAAATTCTATATAATAATGTTTCCCTATCATTGCAATCTAGTACAGTGGCATTCAACTTTCAACAAACTCCTTTATCAAGTATTGTTTGTGACATCTGTACTGGACAATGTTTTTTCCCATGCTCAATGTTTACAAACTACAAAGCATTGATCATTCTGTCTAAAACATGTTTAAAGACCAAGTAAAAATGCTTCCAATTTATTATAACTGATACAAGGTAATTAATCCTCACTCCAGTACAAATACAAAATGTAAACTGTTGGAGACAGAATTAATCTAATTAATTTAACGTAAGTTTTTTTCTCTTCCTCTTTTATACAGGATTTGACCAACTATGTCTTGATACAGGTACAATGTAAGCACCTTTACAGGTAATTCATTGTCTTTTAGTCACATCTGTGCCCTCTTCTTAGCTGAACATAAAGTCAGAGAGAGAAGAAGCAGCACATGTATGACTGGTTGTTTGCTTAACAAATTTGCCCTGACAGCTGGAAGAGATACACCATATCACACACAAATTCCTATCTTTGCAGAACTATGTTCAATACTTCCAAAAGTATCAAATTAAGAACTATTTTTCATGCACTAACATGTATCTGTATGGCTTCTTTTCGCCTTTGTTCAAATCTATACACAGTATCAAACAAACTGCAGGAAGCAAATAGTTCTCTTAATTTCAATTTTGTTCAAATTTTGCATAAAGCCAGCAGGTGAACTGTTGTCCCCTTCTCTGCACCCTGACAAGCTTCAACCAGTTTTCTGTCCTTAGCTTTTTTCTGAAAGTCTTAATTAGGACCTTCCAACATCTACTTGCCATTTTTGGAATGGATTTTTTTACATCACTGAATGCTCTAATATGGGTTTCTTGGACAGCAGGTGAACATTCATATCTTCTAACTATGTACATATCCTCAAAAATTCATCCACGTTTAGAAAATTGCCAATTAACCCTTCAGTTCTATAATGGGCACTTCCAGCTTCCATTATAACATCCTCGAAGTGGAGCTGAAGGGGTAGAGGAATGAACGCCTTATCTTTGGTTTGATGCCACTTTTTACAATGGGCTTGTGTAGTCGGGCAGATAAGATTAACTCTCAGACTGTCCATCCAACCAATTACAAAAATAAAATTTGAACACAATTTATTATTATCTATAAGCACTAGAGGGGGGCTGCTAGTACAGATCTTTTTTACGTTTCATATCATTTCTTTTCCATTCTGGTAAATGTCTAAACTCTTCACATGACATGTTAAAAATATCCTCAAATTCTTCTTTGGCCAAATGTATCTGTAACAGAAAAGCAACAGTATAGATGGATGTATATACAGATAATTTCTACAAGCAAGGGGGACTACTCTTTGTAGCTTTAGCGATTCTGACAATGCTTGAAAAAAATCTAATAAATTAATTAAAATTCTCCATTTCTTTTTCCTAAAATTGGAAAGCCATTAATTCATCTCTTCACAAAATAATCATTTTGGCACAAAGAAAGAAATATCTGCTACCAAGAAATTTCATAGTATACTGTTACTAAACATTTTTGTGAAAACATGCAAGTAGTAAACTTTTCAAAAAACAAAAATATTGATGTTCTTTAATCATCCTTTAAAGTCAGCTATCTAATTAATGATACTGTTACTTTACAAAATAATTATAAAATGATAGTGCATCTTTAAAAGTAATCATCATTTGAGCCGCGCCATGAGAAAACCAACATAGTGACTTTGTGACCAGCATGGATCCAGACCAGCCTGCGCATCCGCGCAGTCTGGTCAGGATCCATGCTGTTCGCTAATGGTTTCTCTAATTGCAGTAGGCTTTAAAAGTGAACAGCATGGATCCTGACCAGACTGCGCGGATGCGCAGGCTGGTCTGGATCCATGCTGGTCGCACACCCACTATGTTGGTTTTCTCATGGCACGGCTCATTTATGAAATACAAGTACCTATTTCAAGGTATGACATTAGGTCCGGATCTAGTAATTTACTGTCTTAATTTTGCAAACATTACTTGTGATCTAGATATACCTCGTACAAGGTGAACTTTTCAACTTGTACAAAGGTATACAATTACCTTAATTAATGCATTCTGATACTGGAATAACATTTCTGTATTTAGGTTGAAAAGTTTACACAACAGTTTACTGTACACATGGGTATATTCACAATGGTTTTATTTCAATCAGTGGTCTCATACAGTTTAATTCAAAACAAGTCCTACTAAAAAACTATAGAAGCTGCAAAAAAAAACTGTTAAAATGTAAAAATTAGCATGGCAAACGTAACTTATTATGCCTAACTTTTGTTTGTTTGTATTGTAAGAGTAAAGTCTCACTAGGAACCAAGATCACATGGCAACTTTCTGGTTTGTACAATGGGCAAGGCAGTGGAATGAACAGTATTTCCTCAGGACATATTCAAAGTAAGGCCAAACACATAGGTACAAACATGTACTTTCAGACAGTGACTTAGCAAACTGTGTAGGTATCCGACTCTGTTCACACTCAAACTAATAGTAGTAAACATAAGGGTCAAGCAATAGATAGTCAGTTAGTCAATGACCCTAGTCGGTCAGTTGTTGGCCCCTACATAAACCATCAAAATAAATGGACATGAACAAAATATAGTGTACAGTATCAAGTACCAACCTCTAACTGATCTCTATCAACATCTTTTGGTAAATCAAAGTTGGAGATTTTCAATCTCTCATAATTGTACACCTGAAAATATATACAAACACTTACATAGGTTTTTTATAAAGTCATAGAAAAGACACAGAACTTACCAGTCAGCAATGTTTTAATGTATACATATTTTCTTTTCCTACTCTTTTGAGAAATATCTGAACATTAAGTCTCATCTAATATGTATACTTGAGTAAACCATAATTAAAACTCAAACCATCGTTTTACCCTAGAACTCTGCATTACTTTGTAATAGATAAAAAAGGAAGGTTCCCTCTCCAGTTAAAAAAGTATATACTGCAAAATAAATAACGAAATAATGAAAACAAGTTATTGGGCATGAATTATTTTGCTATTATTGAAGCAGTGACCTTGAACTTTATCCCAGTGGCTATACAATCCCAAGCTAGATCTTCACATAAGTTTTCTGTCAATCTGAGCTTAAGTTATTGTCTATAATAATGCCCACCTAATGCCCCAACCTAAACCAGAGTTTCAAAAAACCTATTTAACCCTGATCATGCTGAACACAATTGATAATGCCTTTGCAATCAGTGTAGATCATGATCAGCCTGCACATCCATGCAGTCTGATCAAGATCTGCACTGTTCACCATTCAGTCAGTATCTCTTTGGTAAGCAGCCCTTTTAACCATTAATGGTACTGTCCAAATTGAAAGATGGACAAGTTCACTATAGAAATTTAGCAGGGTAAGGGTTAATAACTTACTGGAGGTTTAGATTCTGTGTGCCAAGAACTTTTCTGGAACGTCATCAGTGACACACCCGGTTGGTCAAATATGGTACTGGTTACCTAGGAAACCAAATGAAATATCAATATATATTTTGAATCAAATAAAATCATGATAGTTAGTAATAGTCATTATAAGCCAGGATCTGTTCCAGAAATTGATATGTCGTTTTTCTGTTTTTTGTTGTTTTTTTTTATCAAGCATGTCACATTGAATTACAGACTGGTCATGTATGACAGATATAAAATGTTGCGGATTATCACAGAGGTTTCATGTCAGCCTAGGACAGGCCATTTTAGAGTTCTGAACTGGGCTATCATTTTCACATGACTGGTTCCGACAGATTATTTTGAGAATTGGCCAGGTAAAGGTGTTTTACATAGTTTGCTGATTTCCAGTCTACATGAATACTTCAAATATATGTGAACATTACCAATCATCTATAGACCAGTTCTGACACTTACTATCATTGGTAAGTGTAAGTCACAGACATACAGGATATTGCTTTGTCAGGAGTTTGATGAACTACGTGTAATTTATGTAACCTCGTATCTCTGATATTACTGAATCTTTCATAAAGATGTGGGATAATTACATAAAAGGGGAAGTGCATTTACATAAAGGGTGCCGGACTTGAGGCTTTGTTCTGTTGTTGTCATATCATTTTCTGGAACAGCAATAATGCATGTAACTGAAGCCAAGCCGGAGACAGCAAAATATTCAGCAAAGAAAATCAAAATGAACCAACAAAAATCATTCAACAAAATCTGCAATTCACGTAAATCAATCCATTGACATTTTAATAAACAACAGTATAATGTTAATATCTCATCAAGTATGATGAAAACTGATAAATCTACATTTTTGTATTCTTCAGAAATAGACAATAAATGGTACTGTTTAATATGAGCAAGCATTACAACATATAATGTGCAGTTATAAAACAATATCTAACATACCCTTTTGTTTTTGACATATTTCTAAACTGAACTAAGCATTTTCATTTTCAAATAAAAAACTGGTACTTCAAAAGTAATTACAACATTTTGTCTATTGAATGTCAGAAGGTGTTATCAGCATAAGAAATAAGAAGACTGACAGCCCCTTTCTGGCAGTCAATAGACGATTTGTTAGCTATGAACTTATTTAGGGATCCCAGAGCCTCATTACCACCAAACAGTTACCAAAGAGCCAGATATTTCCATCAGCACTTTCAATTAGTGACAGAATCTTTTTCCTGCATACCAATTGATAGATGAAATAAAATGAAACAAATGCTTTTCTTTTAAGCACTATTTTATTATAGAAGCATATGAATTTACGTATTCATTCATGAATTTTGGCATGTGAGTGATCTTACACCCCGGAATGTAGGTTGACTTTTTCTAGCACTGGTAAAATCACAGGAAAATCCTGGCCAGCATGCAGAACAATATTTCATAATCTACGGATATGTACTTTGGATGACACTTTATTGGCTAACCCTATGGGACTTCACAAACTTCATGTTGTGATAAATTGTGTGTCTTGTACAGATATTTGGAAAGTAACTTAAAAGAATAATTCAGATTAGTTTAATAAAGAAAATAAATACTTGCACAAAGAAAGTATGGAAAAACTTTCGATATCCTACTCTGACAGTCTAACAAAATAACGAACAACATTTTAGAAATTACAACAGAAAGCTGATACATAATTGAGCCGTGCCATGAGAAAACCAACATTGTGGGTTTGCGACCAGCATGGATCCAGACCAGCCTGCGCATCCGCGCAGTCTGGTCAGGACCCATGCTGGTCGCTTTCAAAACCTATAGCAATTAGAGAAGCTATTAGCGAACAGCATGGATCCTGACCAGACTGCGCAAATGCGCAGGCTGGTCTGGATCCATGCTGGTCGCAAACCCACTATGTTGGTTTTCTCATGGCACGGCTCATTTGACCTATTAAAACATAAAGGCACTAAAAGAAGAGCAATAAAATTTAACAAACAATATGAGCATACTTTACTAGTTTCTGTGTTAATAGATGAAGTGGAAACACGAGTATCTCTACCGGACGAAACATCTAGATCATATACCCTCTGAAAGTAAAGCATAGCATGCAGAATGAATGATCAATGAGAATGAATGTGACGTGGTGTCAAAACATGAAGAATTATTGTAACACAGCAGGTCATGCATCTTACATTATCATGTTTAACAGGGCATTATTTATTTATCTAAATAGACTATGTCATTTTTAACTTTTAGAGGAATATTCCCTCCAGAATGATTACATAACCTGCTTAATGGCTTACAATCTGACCTTGGCAGGGATATATGATATGTAACACAAGTGTGTCCTGGTTTGTCATTTTAATATATTTTTATCCATCATATAACAAAGTATCCTACAGCATTTCTCTGCTTACATAAACAATGGTACCCTATAGTATTCCTTTACCTATTCAAAACAATGGTATCAATTACCGGGTAGTGTTATTCTGCCTACATAAACAATAGTACTGTCAGTGTTCCTCTGTCTATGTAAAACAAATTTAATTAAATTTAATTATTATGATACTATTTAAGTGTTCTTCTTCCTGTGTAAAACAATGGTACCCTACAGTGTTCCTCTGCTTACATAAATAATGCTACCCTTTCTTGTCCCTCTGTCTATGCTAAACAATATAACAAATATAAACTATCTAACACTATAGCTAAGGCTCTACTTTATATGACTTTTTCTCTGATACAGTACAAACAAGAGCTGTCGGATGACAGCGCGCTCGACTATTCGAAGAATTGATTGAAGAATGGGGTCAAAATATTTCCACAAATTTTCAGACAAAAGAAAAAAATGGATTAAACAAAATTTTTTCCTGTATTTGTGGATTTCTATTAGTCTTGCACTAAGTGGCAATGTGTGACCATGATGGCAAATATGTTATTAAGTTATATGTTAGGCAAACACAGACTTGTATGAAAAGTTTAACTAATTTCCAAGTCCAAAAAGGGTCATAATTCAGTCAAAATAGTTGACAGAGTTATGTACACTTGCCTACAGATGGAAATCATGTTGATATACTAGTGTTAACAGTTTGAAAGCCACAGTTCAAATATTTTGACAAAAATTTCAAAGTCCAAAAAGGGCCATAATTCAGCCAAAATAGTTGTCAAGAGTTATGTACTCTTGCCTGCAGATGGAAATCATAATGATAAACAAGTATTTAAAGTTTAAAAGCCATATGTCAAATAGTCTTGACAAAACATGGACATATACGAAAACAGAACCAATTTCCAAGTTCAAAAAGGGCCATAATTCAGCCAAAAAAGATGACAGAGTTATGTACTCTTGCCTATTGATAGAGACTATAATACTGAACAAGATATAAAAGTTTCAAAGCCATATGTCAAACACTTTACACAAAATATAAACTGGTACGAAAAACTTAACCAAGACTTCTAAGTCACAAGGGGCCATAATTCAGCCAAAATGCTTGATGGAGTTATGTACTCTTGCTTACAACTGGATATGGTGATGGTAAACAAGTGTTGAAAGTTTCAAAGCTTTATCTCAAAAGACTTTGCCAAAATATGAACTGGTACGAAAAACTTAACCAAGATTTCTAAGTCAAAAGGGGCCATAATTCAGTCAAAATGCTTGACAGAGTTATATACTCTTGCCTATAATTGGACATGGTGATGGTAAACAAGTGTTGAAAGTTTCAAAGCTTTATCTCAAAAGACTTTGTCAAATTGTGGACTGGTACGAAAAACTTAACCAGGGTGTGACGCCGACGCCGACGCCATGGTGAGTAGGATAGCTCTACTTATTCTTCGAATAGTCAAGCTAAAAACCAAACATTTACATAATGCTTTTTTTCTGCTTGATGTTTCACCTTGACAAATGAATACCATTCTACACAAAAGGTGTAATTTCCTTCCTAAAGTTCTAAGATAATTTCTACAGTTCTTAGATAACAAGTACAATGGAGTGGAAAAATGTTATGAAAGAAATACAAGAGGACCATGATGGTCCTGAATCGCTCATCTCTTCCCACATGACCCAGTTTTGAGTATGACGTCGTTTTTTCTATTATTTGACATAGTGACCGAGTTTTTGAGCTCATGTGACCCAGTTTTGAACTTGACCTAGATATTATCAAGATAAAAATTCTGACCAATTTTCATGAAGATCCATTGAAAAATATGGTCTCTAAGAGAGGTCACAAGGTTTTTCTATTATTTGACCTATTAACCTAGTTTTCGAAGGTACGTGACCCTGTTTTGAATTTTATCTAGATATCATCAAGGTGAACACTCTTACTAATTTTCATGAAGATCTCATGAAAAATATGGCCTCTAGAGAGGTCACAAGGTTTTTCTATTTTTATACCTACTGGCCTAGTTTTTGACCGCACGTGACCCAGTTTTGAAACTGACCTAGATATCATCAAGGTGAACATTCAGATCAATTTTCATGAAGATCCATTGAAAAAATATGGCCTCTAGAGAGGTCAAAAGATTTTAATAATTCTAGACCTACTGCAGTAGTTCTTGACCGCAGTTGACCCAGTTTCAAACTTGACCTAGATATCATCAAGATGAACATTCAGACCAACTTTCATACAGATCCAATGAAAAGTATGGCCTCTAGAGAGGTCACAAGGTTTTTTATTATTTGACCTACTGACCTATTTTTTAAGGCACATGAACCAGTTTCAAACTTGATCTAGATATCATCAAGGTGAACATTCAGATCAATTTTCATGAAGATCCATTGAAAAATATGGCCTCTAGAGAGGTCAAAAGATTTTAATAATTTTAGACCTACTGACCTAGTTTTTGACTGCACATGACCTTGTTTCGAACTTGACCTAGATATCATCAAGATGAACATTCAGACCAACTTTCATACAGATCCCATGAAAAATATGGCCTCCAGAGAGGTCAAAAGGTTTTTCTATTATTTGACCTACTGACCTAGTTTTTGACAGCATGTGACCCACTTTCGAACTTGACCTAGATATCATCAAGGTGAACATTCTGACCAATTTTCATGAAGATCTCATGAAACAATGGCCTCTAGAGAGGTCACAAGGTTTTTCTATTTTTAGACCTACTGACCTAGTTTTTGACCGCACGTGACCCAGTTTCAAACTTGACCTAGTAACATCAAGATAAACATTCAGACCAACTTTCATACAGATCCCATGAAAAATATGGCCTCCAGAGAGGTCACAAGGTTTTTCTATTATTTGACCTACTGACCTAGTTTTTGACGGCACGTGACCCAGTTTCGAACTTGACTTAGATATCATCAAGGTGAACATTCTGTCCAATTATCATGAAGATCTCATGAAATATATGGCCTTTAGAGAGGTCACAAGGCTTTTCTATTTTTAGACCTACTCACCTAGTTTTTGACCGCACATGACCCAGTTTCGAATTTGACCTAGATATCATCAAGATGAACATTCAGGCCAACTTTCATACAGATCCCATGAAAAATGTGGCCTTTAGAGAGGTCACAAGGTTTTTCTATTATTTGACCTACTGACCTACTTTTTGATGGCACGTGACCCAGTTTCGAACTTGACCTAGATATTATCAAGATGAATGTTCTGACCAATTTTCATGAAGATCTTGTGAAAAATATGGCCTCTAGAGAGGTCACAAGGTTTTTCTATTTTTAGAACTACTGACCTAGTTTTCGATGGCACGTGACCCAGATTCGAACTTGACCTAGATATCATCAAGGTGAACATTCTGACCAATTTTCATGAAGATCTTTTGAAATATATGGCCTCTAGAGAGGTCACAAGGTTTTTCTATTTTTAGACCTACTGACCTAGTTTTTGAAGGCACGTGACCCAGTTTCGAACTTGACCTAGATATCATCAAGATGAACATTCTGACCAACTTTCATAAAGATCCCATGAAAAATGTGACCTCTAGAGTGGTCACAAGCAAAAGTTTACGGACGCACGCCAGACGACGGACGACGGACACCGCGCGATCACAAAAGCTCACCTTGTCACTTTGTGACAGGTGAGCTAAAAAATAACTATAGTACTGTTATGAAACAGGAATTTTTTATGTAAAGGAAGAAGTTTCTTTCAAAGGTAATGAAGGTATTGAATTCTGCAACACGTGAAATAATGGAAAAGAACAAGGATGTGGTTTTCAAAGCAAAAATCATGCCCTTGGGTGTATGACAAAAGATATTGTTTGTTTTTTTTTGAGGTTAAAAATTTAAAGGTGAAGATCAAAGTCATCTACATAAAGGTCACTTTGTAGATCTTTCTACAAAAATTATGTCCCATGTTGTATTAACAAAGATGTTTTTTTTGTTGTTTTGTTTAGGTTTTAAGTTTCCAGGTTAAGATCATATGAAGGTCAATGTCATCTATATGTAGGTCAATGTCATCTATATGAAGGTCAATGTCATCTATATGTAGGTCAGTTTGTAGGTCTTGCCGCAAGGTTTGTTGAGTTTGAGTACAAACTAAATTGGGTCATTTATGTGGACTGTAAGACCAACAAGAGCTGTCGGAGGACAGCAATGCTCGACTATTTAACAGCCTTGTCGCTTGAATGAATAAGAAAGTCGAAAAAGGGGCATAATTTAGTAAAAAAGTAAAATAGGGTTATGGAACCTGCATAGTGCTTATCAGCTCATGACAGTGGACAAGTGTATGAAGTTTCAATCCATTCCCATTAGTGGGTACTAAGATACCAGCTTACATATAAGAATTTAACCCAAAAACTCCTAAGTTGAAAAAGGGGCATAATTTTGTAAAATGCAAAGTTGAGTTATTGACCCTTTGCACTGCATGTCATATCATGACAGTGAACAAGTGTGTGAAGTTTAAATCCTTTCCCATTAGTGGATACTGAGATACCAGCTTACATACAAAAACTAAACCAAAAATTTCTATGTTGAAAAAGGGGCATAATTTTGTAAAAAAGCAAAATAAAGTTATGTGACCTGCTTTGTGCATGTCAGATCATGACAGTGAACAAGTGTGTGAAGTTTCAATCCATTCCCATTAGTGAGTACTGAGATACCAGCTTACATACAAAACCTTAACCAAAATATTCTAAGTCGAAAAAGGGGCATAATTTTGTGAAAAAGCATATTAGAGTTATGGAACCTATGCAATGTAAGTCAGTTTATCACAGTAAATAAGTGTGTGAAGTTTCAATCCATTCCCACAAGTGGTTACTGAGATACCAGCTTACATACAAAACCTTAACCAAAAATTTCTAAGTCAAAAAAGGGGCATAATTTTGTAAAAAAGCAAAACAGAGTTATGGAACCTGTGCAATGTAAGTCAGTTTATCACAGTGAATAAGTGTGAGAAGTTTCAATCAATTCCCACAAGTGGTTGCTGAGATACCAGCTTACATACTAAAACTTAACCAAATCGGGAAGCGGACGCCGACGCATGGGCGAGTCCAATAGCTCTACTATTCTATGAATAGTCGAGCTAAAAATGTTGTTTATTAAGGTTTGAAGATGAAGGTCATATAAAGGTCAAGGTCATTTATATATTGGTTAATTTGTAAGTCTTGCCACAAGGATTGTTGAGTATGAACTAAATCAGATCATTAATGTCTGTTTCATATGGATGGATATCAAGATCATCTATGTGTATGTCATTTTCCATGTCTAACCACAAGGTTTGTTGGGTGTAAGTATGAACTAAATTGGGTATTTATCGATTGTATGGCCAAAAACATTGTTCATCATGGTTTTAAGTTTGAAGATGAAGGTCATATGAGGGTCAAGGTCATTTGTATACAGGTCAGTTTGTAGGTCTTACCACAAGGTTTGTTGAATGTGAGTATGAACTAAATTGAGTCATTTATGTGGGCTGTAGGACCATAAATGTTTTTTTTTTCAAGGTTTTAAGTATGAAGGTGAAGGTCATAAGAGGGTCAAGGTCATCTATATATAGGTCAGTTTGTAAGTCTTGCCACAAAGATATTGTGTGTCAGTATGAACTAAATAGGGTTATTAATGTGGGCTGTAAGCAATCTGGTTTGTATGGACAGACGGAAAGTTCAATTGCTATATGCCTTGGCGTATAAGAAATAATGGTACCAGCAACACCTTTTGAAGAAATTTAACTTACAGAAGCAATGTCCCTATACTAAAACAGAACAGATGGCATTTATTTTATCAAAGCTTAATAAAAATTTCCTGCGAGTTTCTTGCAAAACTGCAGCAGGCTGAATAACAATGTATGCCGATGTTTTATAGCTATCACGTTTATAGATGACCTTACGAAGCTCTTTCTTAAATCATTCTCAAGAATGTGTATGAGATATTCGCTTTAGTAAAACTCAGTAGTTAAGACAGATAGAAACAAGCAATTCCTGACAAATACATGCAAGACACTTTGACTTTCACTTTCTCTAGTTTTAGAAAGTATATGTTCTCACTTAACTTCAATTTCAGCAGCACTTCAAAGAAAGTTCTATGATTTTTCTCACATATATGTGTCATTTATTTCACAAGAGATCTTAACAAGCCAGAAGTTTTCCACGTTTGGCTACAGTATAACACATCATCATATTTTTTCTGATTCTCACACCTTTTGTAGTTAGTAATTCTAAACACTGACACAAGCCAATTCATAACAATGGATAAAGCATGTTAAAAGTCACAAAAGGTTGCTTGGAAACATTACACAAAATAACAACTTCACATAAATTATTTCAATGTCTGACATTATTTATTGCTAAAACATCAGAAAGTATTTTGTTGTCTCAACTGTCCTTACTACATAGATGCCAGTCTGATTACAGTACTCTTTGAAAAAAACACACAAAAACTTGTCATCCATGTGTTTGTCACAAAAAAAACAAGAGCTATCACTATAAGTGACAAATGCCCCCGAGCATTTATCCCAAGTAATTTTAAAATCCCTTCATCAATGGCAGAGTTATGGACCGGACAAGAAACAGACCATGTTAACATTTAACGTTTAAGTATGACCTTGACCTTGGAGCTAGAAGTCTGGGTCTTGCGCAAAACACATCTTCTCGTTATGGTAAACATTTATCCCAAATTATTTCAAAATCCCTTAATGACTGGCAGAGCTATGGACTGGACACGAAACAGACCCTGTAAAACTTTGACGACCAAGTGTGACCTTGACCTTCGAGCTAGGGTTCTGGGTCTTGCGCACGACACGTCGTCTCATTATGATGAACATTTATGCCAATTTTTTTTCAAAATCCCTTTATGGATGGCAGAGTTACAGCCCGGACAAAAATTTACACAGATGCACAGTGTGATTTTAATATGCCGACCTTCGGGGCATAAAAAATTACAAATTTTGTTGAGTTTTCAAGTAAAACTGACATACTGTAACACGGGTAATATTCCAGTCTTTGATGATGAAGGAAGACCCCTGGTGCCTCTCCCAGCACTATTTAAGGCACGGGCTGGCACCAGGTTGAACCAGCAACCTTCCATAAGTACTCACATTGAAGCATTCTACTCAAAGTTGTGAGGGGAAAGTGATTTGTAGTTGGCAATAATTTTCAGGAGTTGTTTCTTTTTTGATATATTATAAAAAAACATCATGTATCAAGAGTAACATTGCCTTGTCATAAAAGTTTATGAGAATCTATTCACTACAGTAAACTTACATAATCTAAATCTAATGGTCCACCATACATGCCCGAAACAGGTAAAGTAGCAGCACGCGGAGCAAGGCCGTATCCCGGTTTTGGTGCTAAAAGTACAAATACAAAAACATCATAAATTTCTGCATGTTTATTCACAAATCATACTCTGTAGTGTTTAAGTGTTGAAATGGTCAAGTCTTTCTTGAAATGCATATGTATACGACATAGTTGACTTGAATTTCAGTTTTTACTGATTTTAACATGTTCTATTTCTATACCCCAAATGAATTTCATTAGAAACATCTTTTTTTTTTTGTATGGGTTCAATGCTGTACCAGTTTTCTTGTACAGTAAATTATGTACCTGTAATTAACAGTTGTTGCATGTAACAGAAACAAGAGGACCATGATGGTCCTGAATCGCTCACCTATCCCCACATGACCCAGTGTTGAACTGAGTATGACGTCGTTATTTCTATTATTTGACATAGTGACCTAGTTTTTGAGCACATGTGACCTAGATATCATCAAGATAAACAAGAGATCACAGAGTGATCTTGGCGCCCACCAATGTGCCATTTTTGAGTGTTCCAAATTTCAAGACTTATTGACTAGCTCATGGTCAAATTTAATTTCTGCACACATCGTTGTGCATGTGGTCCAAATTCGAAAGCTGTTGCTTGAGAAATGTGAAAGTAGGTCACTAGATCAATTTCAAGGACAAAGTTCTTTGTACACAAAACTATGCATGTGCATCAAGTTTGAAGGCTGTAGTTTGAGAAATTTAAAAGTAGGTCACTAGGTCAATCTTAAGGTCAAAGTTTATTTCGGTACACAAAACTATGCAAGTGGTCAAAATTTGAAGGCTGTAGCTTGAGAAATGTGAAAGTAGGTCACTAGGTCAAAATCAAAGTAAAATTTTATTACGGAATACAGAACTATGCATGTGATCAAATTTGAAGCCTGTACCTTCAAAAATGTGAAAGTAGGTCACTAGGTCAATGTAAAGGTCAAAGTTTGTTTCGGTACATAAAACCATGCATGTGGTCAAATTTGAAGGCTGTAGCTTGAGTAATGTGAAAGTAGGTCACTGGGTCAAAATGAAGGTCAAAGTTCATTTCGTAACAAGAAACTATGCATGTGGTCCAAATTTGAAGCCTGTACCTTCAAAAATGTGAAAGTAGGTCACTAGGTCAATGTCAAGGTCGAAGTTTTTTTCAGTGCACAAAACTATGCATGTGGTCCAAATTTGAAGGTTGTAGCTACAGAAATGTGAAAGTAGGTCACTAGGTCAAAATCAAGGTCAACTCATGTCAAGGTTCATCTTGCCACTCAAAAACCATACATGTGGTCCAAATTTGAATGTTGTAGGTTATTGACAAGAAGTTTTTAAAAGTTTTTTCCTATATAAGTCTATATGAACCATGTGACACCCAGGGCGGGGCCATATTTGACCCTAGGGGGAAAATTTGAACAATCTTAGTAGAAGACCACTAGATGATGTCACATACAAAATATCAAAGCCCTAGGCCCTGTGGTTTTGGACAAGAGGTTTTTCAAAGTTTTTCCCTATATAAGTGTATATAAACCATGTGACCCCCAGGGCGGGGCCATATTACACCCCAGGGAAATAATTTGAATCATCTTGGTAGAGGACCACTAGATGATGCTTCATACCAAATATCAAAACCCTAGGCTCTGTGGTTTTGGACAAGAAGATTTTCAAAGTTTTTCCCTATATAAATCTATGTAAATTATAGAAATAAACAAAGGGCCATAACTTACTAAAAAATTGTTAAACCAGTCTGATTTTCAGGGGGACACAACTAGGGTACCAATTCATCATTCTGACAAAGTTTGGTCAAAATCCCCCTGGTAGTTTCTGAGGAGATGCGATAACGAGAAATTGTTAACGGACGGAAGGACGGACGGACGGACGGACGGAAGGACGACGGACCACGGACGCAGAGTGATTTGAATAGCCCACCATCTGATGATGGTGGGCTAAAAATTCTGACCAATTTTCATGAAGATCCATTGAAAAATATGGCCTCTAGAGAGGTCACAAGGTTTTTCTATTATTTGACCTAATGACCTAGTTTTTGAAGGCACGTGACCCACTTTTAAACTTGACCTAGATATCATCAAGGTGAACATTCTCACCAATTTTCATGAAGATCTCGTGAAAAATATGGCCTCTAGAGAGGTCACAAGGTTTTTCTATTTTTCGACCTACTGACCTAGTTTTTGACCACACCTGACCAAGTTACGAACCTGACCTAGATATCATCAAGGTGAACATTCTGACCAATATTCATTAAGAACTCATGAAAAATATGGCCTCTAGAGAGGTCACAAGGTTTTTCTATTTTTAGATCTACTGACCTAGTTTTTAACCCCACGTGACCCAGTTTCGAACTTGATCTAGATATCATCAAGGTAAACATTCTGACCAATTTTCATGAAGATCCATTGAAAAATATGGCCTCTAGAGAGGTCACAAGGTTTTTCTATTTTTAGACCTACTGACCTAGTTTCTGACCCCACGTGACCCAGTTTCGAACTTGACCTAGATATCATCAAGGTGAACATTCTGACCAATTTTCATGAAGATCCATTGAGAATTATGGCCTCTAGAGAGGTTACAAGGTTTTTCTATTTTTAGACCTACTGACCTAGTTTTTGATCCCACATGACTAAGTATCGAACTTGACCTAGATATCATCAAGGTGAACATTCTGACCAATATTCATGAAGATCTCATGAAAAATATGGCCTCTAGAGAGGTCACAAGGTTTTTCCATTTTTAGATCTACTGACCTAGTTTTTGACCCCACGTGACCCAGTGTCGAACTTGACCTAGATATCATCAAGCTGAACATTCTGACCAATTTTCATGAAGATCCATTGAGAAATATGGCCTCTAGAGAGATCACAAGATTTTTTGTATTTTTAAACCTAATGACCTAGTTTTTGACCCCACGTGACCCAGTTTCGAACTTGACCTAGATATCATCAAGGTGAACATTCTGACCAATATTCATGAAGATCTCATGAAAAATATGGCCTCTAGAGAGGTCACAAGGTTTTTCTATTTTTAGACCTACTGACCTAGTTTTTGACCCCACGTGACCCAGTTTCGAACTTGATCTAGATATCATTAAGGTGAACATTCTGATCAATTTTCATGAAGATCTTGTGAAATATATGGCCTCTAGAGAAGTCACAAGGTTTTTCTATTTTTAGACCTACTGACCTAGTTTTTGATGGCACGTGACCCAGTTTCGAACTTGACCTAGATATCATCAAGGTGAACATTCTGACCAACTTTCATAAAGATCCCATGAAAAATGTGACCTCTAGAGTGGTCACAAGCAAAAGTTTACGGACGCACGCACGCACAGACGGACGGACGGACGGACCACGGACGCCGCGCGATCACAAAAGCTCACCTTGTCACTTTGTGACAGGTGAGCTAAAAAGTTTACTGTGACATAAACCATCAGTAAAGTGAAATGGCTTTAAAGTAATTCTAGGAACAATCTCCACATCCAGAAAGTGCATCTTGTAATCACACTCCCTTCATAGCTAAACACAGCTGCTACGGGAAAATAAAGAACACTACAGGAATTTTAAAATGTTTTGCTTTGTTATTAGTTTTTAAGTCAAACTGAGACAATTTTGGTGATGTGGAGAATTCTGGTGATATGCAGAATTCAGGTGGTGTGGAGAATTCTGGTGGTGCATAGAAATAAGGTGATGAGGAGAATTCAGGTGGTGTGGAGAATTCCAGTAGTGTGGAGAATTTGAGGTGTGGAGAATTTAAGGTGAGGAGAATTCCAGTGGTGCAGAGAATTAAGATGATGTGGAGAATAAGTGTGATGAGGAGAATTCAGGAGATAGGAAGAATTCAGGTGGTGTAGAGAATTCTTGAGGTGCATGAGAGTTAAAAACCTTGTTAGAACCACTCAACTTTCATAAACCAGCTTGATAGATTGCTCACAAGGTGACCCAAACAGGGCTTGGACCCACAAAGTCGACTTGCTTGGATTAAATCAGCAACCTCAAGTGCTCAACAATGGAGGCCTCCATAACATTTTTTTTTAGAATACAGACAAGAGGGCTAAGATCACAGGAGATCATTCACCTGAGATTCACAGCTTGCTTTAACAGTTTTGGTAGAGGGTCACTCAATGAAAACATCTGTGGAATTATTCTGAAATTGTGCCAGTGTTCTCTAAAAACCAGAATGCTTCATACATGACCTAGACTTGAAGGAACATTCCTGGAAAATTTGGTTGAAATTTGCTTGGTGGTTTAGGAGACGTTCTTTAAAAAGATAGTGGATGACTGACGGGTAGCAGACATCCAATGGTCCTTAAAGCTCACCATGTGCATTTTGTGGTCAGGTGACCTTAAATTGAGAAGATGTAAATATACACACCTGGTATGTGTCCATGTATTGCAATAGTTCTGTATCCAGCACGTATATCACAATCATCCCACGATCTTTTTGTACGATCTAGGAATCGAGATGGAGCTGAAATTATGATATTAGTTAAATAAGTGCTTTTAGTCCAGTATCATAATATAACTTGTAATGTGGCTATCAAAAGTTGTCAAAATAAATATTTAAACCTCAAAAATCACCTTGTGGGCAATGTTAATTAACTTCATTTACTAAGTCAGTGAATTTTCACCAGTATAAACTGTTCTAACACAAGTGTGCTCGACTATTTCAAATATTATACCTGGTACTACCTTACATACAAAACTTCGTACAAAATTCTGAAAGCTAGACATAAGTTACTTGCCTTAGTATGCTAAAGACTTAATTGCTATACAATCATTCAGTTTTTTCTTACTTAATCCTTATCTTGCTAAATTTCTATAAGGAACTCGTCCATCTTTCAGTTTGGACAGTACCATTACCGGAAACTGTTAAAAGGGGTGCTTACAAAACAAGAGCTGTCTCCATAGGATGACACATGCCCCCGATGGCACTTTGAATGAATAGTTATGGCCGATGTTAGAGTTTAGGACCTTTGACCTACGGAGCTGGGTCTTGCGCGCGACACGTCATCTTACTGTGTCACACATTCATGCGTAGTTATTTTAAAATCCATGCATGAATGACAAAGATATGGACCGGACACGCCCATCAATGCACTATCATGAAAAATTACCTTTAACGTCTAAGTGTGACCTTGACCTTTGAGCTACAGACCTGGGTCTTGTGCATGACACGTCGTCTTACTGTGGTACACATTCATGCCAAGTTATTTGAAAATCCATCCATGGATGACAAAGATATGGACCGGACATGCCCATCAATGCACTATCCTTTAACGTCTAAGTGTGACCTTGACCTTTGAGCTACGGACCTGGGTCTTGCGCGCGACACGTCGTCTTACTGTGGTACACATTCATGCCAAGTTATTTGAAAATCCATTCATGGATGACAAAGATATGGACTGGACACGCCCATCAATGCACTACCCTTTAAAGTCTAAGTGTGACCTTGACCTTTGAGCTATGGACCTGGGTCTTGCGCGCGACACGTCGTCTTACTGTGGTACACATTCATGCCAAGTTATTTAAACAAGAGGACCATGATGGTCCTGAATCGCTCACCTCTTCCCACATGACCCAGTTTTGAGTATGACATCGTTTTTGACCAGCTTTCATGAAGATCCCATGAAAAATGTGACCTCTAGAGTGGTCACAAGGTTTTTCTATTTTTAGACCTACTGACCTAGTTTTTGAAGGCACGTGACCCAGTTTCGAACTTGACCTAGATATCATCAAGATGAACATTCTGACCAACTTTCATAAAGATCCCATGAAAAATGTGACCTCTAGAGTGGTCACAAGGTTTTTCTATTTTTAGACCTACTGACCTAGTTTTTGACCGCACGTGACCAGTTTCGAACTTGACTAGAAATCATCAAGATGAACATTCTGACCAACTTTCATGAAGATCCCAAGAAAAATGTGACCTCTAGAGTGGTCACAAGGTTTTTCTATTTTTAGACCTACTGACCTAGTTTTTGAAGGCACGTAACCCAGTTTCGCACTTGACCTAGATATATTCAAGATGAACATTCTGACCATTTTTCATGAAGATCCCATGAAAAATGTGACCTCTAGAGTGGTCACAAGGTTTTTTCTATTTTTAGACCTACTGACCTAGTTTTTGACCGCACGTCACCCAGTTTCGAACTTGACCTAGATATCATCAAGATGAACATTCTGACCATTTTTCATGAGATCCCATGAAAAATGTGACCTCTAGAGTGGTCACAAGGTTTTTCTATTTTTAGACCTACTGACCTAGTTTTTGACCGCACGTGACCCAGTTTCGAACTGGACCTAGATATCATCAAGATGAACATTCTGACCAACTTTCATGAAGATCCCATGAAAAATGTGACCTCTAGAGTGGTCACAAGGTTTTTGTATTTTTAGACCTACTGACCTAGTTTTTGAAGGCACGTGACCCAGTTTCGAACTTGACCTAGATATCATCAAGATGAACATTCTGACCAACTTTCATGAAGATCCCATGAAAAATGTGACCTCTAGAGTGGTCACAAGGTTTTTCTATTTTTAGACCTACTGACCTAGTTTTTGACTCCACGTGACCCAGTTTCGAACTTGACCTAGATATCATCAAGATGAACATTCTGACCAACTTTCATGAAGATCCCATGAAAAATGTGACCTCTAGAGTGGTCACAAGGTTTTTCTATTTTTAGACCTACTGACCTAGTTTTTGACCACACGTGACCCAGTTTCGAACCTGACCTAGATATCATCAAGATGAACAATCTGACCAACTTTCATGAAGATCCCATGAAAAATGTGACCTCTAGAGTGGTCACAAGGTTTTTCTATTTTAAGACCTACTGACCTAGTTTTTGACCGCACGTCACCCAGTTTCGAACTTGACCTAGATATCATCAAGATGAACATTCTGACCAACTTTCATGAAGATCCCATGAAAAATGTGACCTCTAGAGTGGTCACAAGGTTTTTCTATTTTTAGACCTACTGACCTAGTTTTTGACTGCACGTGACCAGTTTCGAACTTGACCTAGATATCATCAAGATGAACATTCTGACCAACTTTCATGAAGATCCCATGAAAATGTGACCTCTAGAGTGGTCACAAGGTTTTTCTATTTTTAGACCTACTGACCTAGTTTTGACTTCACGTGACCCAGTTTCGAACTTGACCTAGATATCATCAAGATGAACATTCTGACCAATTTTCATGAAGATCACACAAAAAATGTGACCTCTAGAGTGGTCACAAGGTTTTTCTATTTTTAGACCTACTGACCTAGTTTTTGACCGCACGTGACCCAGTTTCGAACTTGACCTAGATATCATCAAGATGAACATTCTGACCAATTTTCATAAAGATCCCATGAAAAATGTGACCTCTAGAGTGGTCACAAGCAAAAAGTTTACGGACGCACGGACGCACGGACGGACGACGGACGACGGACACTGCGCGATCACAAAAGCTCACCTTGTCACTTTGTGACAGGTGAGCTAAAAACCATCCATCGATGACAAAGATATGGACCGGACACGCCCATCAATGCACTATCCTTTAATGTCTAAGTGTGACCTTGACCTTTGAGCTACGGACCTGGGTCTTGCGCGCGACACATCGTCTTACTGTGGTACACATTCATGCCAAGTTATTTGAAAATCCATCCATCGATGACAAAGATATGGACCGGACACGAAAATTGCGGACAGACTGACAGACCGACGGACCGACAGACGGTTCAAAAACTATATGCCTCCCTTCGGGGGCATAAAAATACTGACTGAATGGCGAACAGTGCAGATCATGATCAGACTGCACAGATGTGCAGGCTGATCATGATCTACACTGATCGCAAAGGCAGACTCAGTCGTGTTTAGCATGATAAGGGTTAAAAGGGGGGAAGGGTGCTGGGAGATATTTTTATTCTTTATTTCTAATAACTGATAGGATCCTGTTTGGAAACACAAAAATAATCTGCTAAAATAATAATAAACAGATAATAAATCAACAAAAAAAACTTCACAATTTATCACCACAAAACGATCTGGGTGGTGAAAAATCCAGGACAGACAAGGTCTATCAGGAGATAAATTTATGATGGCAAAATATAGTCTGAATAGTTCTGTATGTCGTATGAAAATAGTACACTCAAGACACCTGACTTGTTAGCCCTACAGGACTGCAGGGTTAAACTGAAGGATCTTACATGCCTGCCTATGTAAGATAGGGATTTTCCTACCCGCAGGACAGTGGGAAATGAGAAACTGTGTTTGGGAGGTTTCCTTTTGCGCAGTCCCAAGGGCTGGAAAAACATATGTCACACACAATCACATCACAAGATTAACATTCTGACTAAGTTTCATGAAGATACAGTCATAAATGTGGCCTCTACAGTGTTAACTAGCTTTTCCTTTGATTTGATCAACCCTAACCCTAACCCTAATCCAAGTGCTAGCTATTTTAAACAAGCTTTTCCCCTATAGAAAGACAGGGACTATATCTTCAGTATGAGATTGGATAGTAGGTATAACTACAGTTAAATGACCTTTGCAAAAACTTACAGGCAAACATTGGACTCTGGTATCTAGTTTGATACTTTGGTTCGTATGCTGCGTTTGGCACCCTTGAAGATTTCCAAGGATCCAGCGGCTTGGATGGTAGTTGCTTAGCAACTTCTAATTCATTGTAGATCACTTTGCCAATCCCTGATTCATCCTTGAATTTCTTTAACTCTTCAATTTCTCGTTTTATTTTTGGATCCTCAAATACCTGTTCCTCTTCCTCATCCTCCTCACCGCGACTCTTTCTCCGCTGACGTACTGAAATCATATAGAATATTAAACTTATTTAACCCTTACCCTGCTAAATTTCTATAATGAACTTGTCCATCTTTCAATTTGGACAATACCATTAACTGTTAAAAGGGGTGCTAACCAAAAAGATACTGACTGAATGGCGAACAGAGCAGATCATGATCAGACTGCACGGATGTGCAAAGGAAGCATCAGACATGTCCAGCAGGGATAATGTTACTAAAAAGATCAACACATCTTATCAACGGAAACTTTACAGTTTATTTCATTGCCATTTTGGTACTACGCATTTTTCAAGACAAACAAGTAAAACGTGAGTTTTGTCACGTCAAAAAGACATAAAGTTGAATAAATGGTGGGAAATGTTTTAGACATACTTTAAGCCTTTCCCATAAAATTTGTGGTTTTGGCCACAATTGCTACTACTAAGTGTAGGCTAAATTTGTGGATTTCAAAGTTTACATGAGATATTATTTGAAAACTTTCTATGTTCATTGGGATTTTATTTCCTGGCCTGACATAACCACTAAATAAATGAACGTTGGTCTTGCCATGAATATTAATGAGCTCATAGTATATTACATCAATTAATCACTGAAGAGAAGTCTAGCAATAATGTTCAATAACAATTTCTTTGAATACTTGAAACACCTACTTGTGTCAAAGTAAGGGTCCGGGAGACTGCAGTCAAAGTCTACTCACTATGAAGTTATAATGTTGAGAGATCAGACTCAATATGAAACCTTGCTATTGGTCAATTACCAGAGGATACTCAAAAGCAACCAATCAGATAACAGATCTCAAAAAATACTTTAAAATCTTAAACTCAATATATAAATTTGCAACTTTGAGGCTAGGAGTTGGATGCTCTATCCCTCTTTCACTTTGTAGAAGGACAGATTTTTTTTGTTTAATGTCACACTGTCACTGACATAATTATAGGTCACATGACATCTCTCCAGCTCTTCAAGGTGGAGGTAGACTCCAAGTGCCCTTCCAAAAATTATTGCAGTCACATGCAGGCAATGACCTTCTGTAAGCAAGCTCGGTGGCTTCCTCTTAAGAAAGAATTTGATTCTGAGCCTACAACTACTGTGTGACCCTTATTAGAACCCGATCAATGTAGGGTGATGTGCATATTTAGAGAATTAAGGATTTTAGTTTCTTTAAAGATTTAGATCTGCATGAAACCTAGTGATTTATCTGAAGATAAAGTCAAAACCTTGGAATTTCCTCCTACAGGGATTGTCATTAAAGACAACTGTATATTCTGTAGAATGGTCATATTTCAATTAAACTTACGAAAGGTTCCTTGACAATCTAAATTGTTTAGCAAGTCATGATAAAGGCTGACATTTTGAAAATGTACAAAAAACAGTCCTCATTGTAACTTTCTGAAATAATGGTCGTAACTTTCTCAAATTATGGTATTAAACGTCTGCATTATCTTCACATCAAATTTTCATGCTGATGTTGCATGTTTATATACAACTGTGCAACCATTTATCTGAAAATAGTCTGTAACATGTCTGTAGCTGCCATTTCTATAAATGATTGTTCTGTTATCTTCCTGTAATTTTGAATGCAGCAATGCTGTTGTGGAGGAAACACGTCATAGTAATACAGAAAAAAATCTTGCAAAAACTATAGGGCCATTCAGGAAAATACAACCGATTTATCATGCCAATAATCTGCTGATCAAGGTTGCCTGCATTTTGCTATATCTGCTGGTTACATTTGAAGTGGATAAATCAATTTTCTGAATCTTATTACAGAGGCATAATATTTTTCTAGGGAATAATAAAACATGCATTTGACCATTGAGTTGAAAACTGCTCTGAAAATGTTTGCATTTTTTTTAATTCTCCACCATTGCTAAAAGAAAATACAACAAGAGCACCGCAATGCAGAATGGTGAACATTTGTGTCAAGTTTCTTTGAAATCCATGAAGGGGTTCTAGTTACAGAGCAGACACGAAACTGCTAACAGACGGACAGACAGACAGACGGATGGACACTGGGGATATAACATAATACATCTCTTCGGGCATATAATAAGTTTGCAAAAAGCATTCAGACGGATACTCTTAGACTATGGAAAATGTTTTACACAAATATTTATTTCACTTTTATATCTTTTTGTTGTTTCTGTTATTCATCCAGAATATATTTCAAATTTTCCTGATACTTTCAAACAACGGATTTCAAAGTATTGCCAGCTATCGCTATTAAAACAACTTTGAAACAATCCTAAAATCACCCAGGTAACAAACACAAATTATGAACAACCGTGTGATATTTCGTAAAGGTGGTTTATCAGACTTTGGTCAAGTAATAGATTTGTTGGAAACTATAACAGCTGGTTATTTACACTTACATGTGTTATACAAGTTAGATTTTTACTAGAGGTATTTTAGAACCTGGTTGCCCTACCAAGACAGAGTTACTCATTTTAGCAAAAGTACAAAATTTAATAAACTTAAAAATGACACCAAAATGTTGCTAAAATGTGAGTGACCACCTTTAAATTAACTGATTCAACATGATGTTATTTGCTTTGATCACACACTTTCCTAATTTTTACATACAAAGACTTTTCAATAGCTGAGTAATTAAACAGCTGTTAAAAAAATCAAGAAATGTTATTAACAGATATGAATGGCTCCTTAGCATATATTTACATCTGCACTGTGATGTTTACATTTAGCGTCATTTACCTGTACATATTGTATGCATACAAATTTAGAAGACCAATTATATGAAGGTTGTATAATGTCTGCACCGAGTCATCTTTTATCATTTACATCTGTTATGCAGGCTTCCTTGCTCGATATAATGTAAGTAATTTGCCTGCATCTGTAATCTATGCCAGATCTAAAAACCTGATTGTCAGTTTGAAACAATGAGTAATCCAAATTTCAATGTAATATACAGCAAAAAATGCTACCGGAGATGACACATTATTAAGCCAAGAAAAACACACTTTAAAAAAAATTTGGATTAGTCTGGAATGCGTTATTCAAAAATACTGACTTACACATTTTGATCTCTGCAATTAATGGATAACTTCCAAACATGAATCAGAAGCTGGGAACTCATTCTTCACCTAATTTTGGCTCAGTTATTAACCTCTCCACAGGCAGAAGATATATGCCTTCTGAGTCAACCATGCAATCTTTTAGGGTTGTTAAAACAGGTGCTGGATCTGGGATGTTGAATTTGAGTGGATTTTTTCAGGCCTTGATCATAATGTGGGGGTGATCCCGCCTTGTAAAGCCCTCAACATCAGAAGAAACTATTGTTACAAAAACCCTTTTATTATATATCTCCACAAAAAATGACTTATTAATCATTGGGTTTTATAGTGACCCTCCAGGAAAATATGTTGGGTGAGTATGATAAATGGGGGTCGAGGCCTCAACTTACATATTTCTGGAAGAATAGCCGCAGGCGATGGAGGCGCTGGCCAATCGTCTCTTTCTATTTTAGCTATCTCTTTCGGCGGTGGCCGTTTTCCTCCAGGGAACATACTCATTCGAACAGCCTCAGTGTTCTTCCTCACTCCAGTCGCTGTACCTGAACTCGGTCCCGGGGACGAGCTTCTCCGAGTCTTTACAACGGTCTTACCTTGAGCTGTAACAGAAATAATCAGATATGAATAATGCATACTCCTACCGTGAATGACTGACAGCTTCAAGGTTCTTTCAAAGTAACGATGACATTAATATGAATTATTAGGGATTTAAGCTTCATAATTGTCTTTCAATCTTTCATTCTGGGAAGTGTTTACTTAATGCTATGTAGTTAAAAGCTTTAGTTTCACATCATGAAGAAAATGTCTAAATGTAAAGGAAGAATGTACCATTCAATACCAGACATTTTTTGATAAGGGTTTGCACTACAACGTTTTCATTGGTAGAATTATGAATTAACCTTGGAACTGGTGTTACTAGAAAATAGGTATTTCCAAAATGGAACAGGAAACATCCACACATAAAGCAAAATGCCTTTAAACAAAACAACTATCCTTGATAAAGATGTCAAGAATAATGAAACCAGAAAATGTATCCAATTGCCATGGGTGTCATTGAAAAGAAAGGCCAGTCATGAACGGTAATTTTCTATAGCTTAAGTCTGAAATTCGTCTGCCAATGAATAAATCAGGAGTTTGACACAAAACATGCAATAGACATAATTACATCAGAACAGAGCCAAATCTGTAACACGAGCCGCACCATGAGAAAACCAACATAGTGTGTTTGAAAGAGAACAGCATGGATCCAGACCAGCCTGCGCGAATGCTGGTCGCAAATCCATGCTGGTCGCAAACGCACTATATTGGTTTTCTCATGGTGCGGCTCAATTGATTTCCTCACAATGCAGGGACCTGCACTGGAAATAGACACCATTCACAGTTCATTGTGAAATACTGCCACAAATTCATAAACAAATATTTCAAGGTATTAGATGTTAAACATACTCTTGTACTACTACTTGTAGCTGTGAAGCACTACCTAAAATACCTGAGCTTCCTAAATGACCTTGTACCAAATATTTGTGCTTGGATTTCATTCAGATATTTTCTTTCATTTGGCTATACAGGAGTGTATAGGGTAGCTTGTTTATTTTTGAGGTAGGAATCAGATCTTGTGTATTTTTTTTATTAATACCAGAGTTAAAGTATGAAACTAATAAAAATTAAAAGCTAAATTTCGCCTGAATTTGCTTTTATATGAAAACTTAAAAGATGTCAGTGTCATACATTTATGCTCAAATATACAATGATTTACCAGATAAAGCATACTTGGCAAAGATGTTTAGAGAAGATTTACCCTAGAAATTATGACCCCTTTCCTTCCCTGTAGTCAGTAATAATGTAGCCAAGTAGTACATTCTTCAAGTATTTGTGCTACAGACAATAATTATTATTAGACGAGTGGGTGTTTGGCAGTTGTGCTTATTTTCTTCTAACATTAAGTACAATCTTGCAAACTAGGTAGATCCTAAACAATGATATAACAATCTGGCTATTAGCTTCAGTTTATTTATCTGTTATTACGACTGTCATCACAGTCATGCTACTTTCAAAGGAATTTGTAATATCTAGCAAGGAGAATCCAAGATAATTTATTAGAGAGAAATAATTTGAAAAGAATACAATTTCTGTTGTTATATCTGTTGTTGGTTAACATAAATTCTGTTTAAGTACAGACATGTTCTCCACAAGAAAACTGTTCCCTTACAGGAAATTAAACCTACCATCACTGGGCACCCACTTCCTTTTCAGCTTACCTTACTGAATTACTGACACCCCTACTCCTCAAATTGCCTCACTAAATCAACGGACACAATCCCCCTCCCTCTTCACCTTTCCTCACTCAATCACTAAACCCAAACCTCTCCCTCTTCAGCTTGCCCCACTAAATCATTGGACACAAGCCACCTCCCTCTTCACTTTTCCTCACTAAATCACTGAACCCAAATCCCTCCCTCTTCAGTTTGTCCCATTAAATCATCGGACACAAGCCCCATCCCTCTTCACCTTTCCTCTCAAAATCACTGAACCCAAACCCCTCCCCACTAAATCAGTGGACACAAGCCCCTTAATTTCAGCTTGTCACAGTAAATGACTGGGTGCAATCCCCTCCCTCCTCAACCTGTCTCAGTGGTTTTTAATACTGTCTGACCACTGAACCATCATCTAGACAGAAAACTATTGTACATTTCAATCCTCTTTTTGTTTTGCTTAACTCAGCTGGAAATACTTTTGCTTAGTTCAACTGGAAATAAGTGACATTCATATTTGACATAATAATTATACAATTAAAACATTTCAGATCCTCTGGGGAAGTTAAGTTTATATGTCATAGCAAACAAATTTCCTGGAATCATTTTGTCAGTTGACATCATGTAAAACTGATTAATATACTTCATGCATTCATTATTTTACACTACAATGCCTTTTAGCTAAGATAACTTAATTGTTTGTCTGGTTCAGTTTGTTATGACAAATGTTTCAATCTTCTTTGTAGGTTTTATGTTCCTTTTCTGCATTTTGTTGCTTTTCACAGGGACATACTTGAGTTATATGCAAAGTTCTCTTTCGTGGATTTTATATCTTTCTAAAATGCTTGTTTCTGTTAAAACAGGCTTATGCTAAAATGACCTCACGTTAACTTCAATGTTTTTTATTGCGACCAAGAAAGAGCACTACTATATTTTACCTACTGTTTTAGATTAAGGGCATATTAGAATCAAAATAATGTTTAGCAAAATCATGTTTTACCTATATTAATACACTCAAAATTGGTTATACATCGCCAGAATAATTCACTTGGGCTACACCCTTGTGAAATAATTCTGCGGATGTATAACCTCATTCCGTGTATTATTAACCTTAAAACACGGTTTTTCTATAAATTAGTTCTTAAATCTCGGACAGTTTTTCAGGTAATAGCATATTTGTCTCCAAAAAAAGCTAGTGACATCTAAATGATTCTATCAAACTGTTTTCTATGAACTATGTGTAATTTTATTACAATCGACTATGGATTGGACCATTATTTAAACAGTTTATGCAATTTCTATTCTGTTTATCAGAATACTCCACAATGTTTTATTATATTGGTTTCTGCATTCAAAGCCAAACATAATAAAATACCTTTAAATAACTTACTCTTACTTTGCACATACCGTTCTATTTCTGGCCTATGGTGTCTATATTCTTTCCTATTACAACTGCTGCAATTTCAGTTGTAATCATGGTGTTCTGTTTTGATAATCGAGACTTTTATTCCTGAACCCCATACCTCCAAAGTCAAAATCACTAAACTACGAGGATGAAATGGTGAAAGTCGTAAACACAGAACTAGGATGGTGAAAGTCCAAATCAAGAAACCATGATGATGGAAACTCCATATCATTTTGCATTTTCACCTTTGTGGTTTTATATTTTCATCATCGTGGTTTCGACTTTCATCATCAAACTTTCAACCTTCATCATCGTAGTTTCTACTTTCACCATAGCAGTTTTGACATTCATCATTGTGCTTTTCGACTTTCCTTAACCCCATATGTTGAAAGCCGAGATCATAAAACTACGATTATGAAAGTCGAAAGTACGATGTTGAAAGTCGAAACTACGATGACCAAAGTCAAAAGTACAATGATGAAAACATGAAACCACAATGATGGGTACACCAAATCGATAACGCATTTTCATTACCATGGTTTCATGATTTCCACTTTCCCCTTCATAGTTTTGAGTTTCACTATTGTGATTTCGACATTCACCACCGTGTTTTTGACTTTCATGATCATACTTTTCTGATTTCAACTTGCGAGGTATGGACTTCAGAAATAAAAATATTCAATTCGATGGTCCAAATGGAACACCATATGTAATACTTGACTTTTATCAAACTTCAGAAATATGGACCACTGGCATGTGTTTCTCACTGATTTCTGATAAATAGGGTCTTGTAATAGAAACCAATCTCAAGTATCCAGCATCTGACTGGTTCTTGCTCACAACACAGTTTTGAATCAAACCAATGAGAAAAGAGGTTACATCTATGACTGGTTTGAACTCAGCTTTATAACCTTGGGGCCCGATTGCTTCCGAGCATTTTTTATAAATTGAGACTAGATGACAAGTGCGCATTCTGAGACACTTTGAACAATGGCTAACTGAATACGAGCACTAAATTAAGCTTGCTCATGTATTTTAAGACATGCAAGATATCAGCACTACAATGGAATCTCTCCAAGAACTTCATGACCATAAAACAGATACTATTTTGGCATGTCATTAAATCAGTAGTACGATATTTGCCTTCCTAACTTCAGAATCATTTTAGGCCTCAAAGATTTGTGTGATGTTTCAAAGTATAATTTCATTGCTTACGTCATATCCTTTCCCACACACTAACAACATTATAAACATATGTTTAACACTAACACAGACAGAATGAGTGACAGACGGACGGACGGACACATTACTAAGCTTACCTAATGACATCATGCCTCCTGAAAAAGATCATAAACATGCATGAAATAAATAAGAAAACATCAATCAATAAAATCAGGAAAAAACCAGAAAGAAGCAGATGTTTTATAGGTTTATAATTAATTTTTACAGATGAAGAACTTTGGATCACATTGCTCAGTTTGACAGAATATGAGTCTGACCTACAAGTCAAAAATTTTCCTTTTATTAGCTTGTTCTCAAGTAACTGAATACTACATCTTTTACAAACTAATTTTCATCATTCCTAGAAAATGCAAGTAGTTAAATATGACATTGTCATCTGAGTTTTACTTTGATGCAGTAGTTGTCAGCCTTCCTGTGATCATAAACTATCGAAAATATATTCAGTTCTCTAAACTTAGCATTTCTGTATGCTTTGGAATGTCAGGTATCTCAAGTGGGTCCTACTGTATGCTTTGGAATGTCAGGTATCTCAGGTCAGTCCTTATGTATGCTTCGGTATGTCAGTTATTTCAAGTCTGTCCTACTATATGCTTTGGTATGTCAGGTATCTCAAGTCAGTCCTACTGTATGCTTTGGAATGTCAGGTATCTCAGGTCAGTCCTATTGTATGCTTTGGTGTGTCAGGTATCTCAGGTCAGTCCTAATGTATGCTTTGGTGTGTCAGTTATCTCAGGTCAGTTCTAATGTATGCTTTGGTATGTCAGTTATCTCAAGTCTGTCCTATTGTCTGCTTTGGTGTGTCAGGTATCTCAGGTCAGTCCTAATGTATGCTTTGGTGTGCCAGTTATCTCAGGTCAGTTCTAATGTATGCTTTGGTATGTCAGTTATCTCAAGTCAGTCCTATTGTATGTTTTAGTGTGTAAGGTATCTCAGGTCAGTCCTACTATATGCTTTGGCATGTCAGTTATCTCTGGTCAGTCCTACATTATGCTCTGGTATGTCAGTTATCTAAGTCAGTCCTACTGTATGCTTTCATATGTCAGGTATCACAGGTCAGTCCTATCGTATGCTTTGGTAGGTCAGTTATCTCAAGTGAGTCCTACTGTATGCTTTGGTATGTCAGGTATCTCAGGACAGTCCTATCATATGCTCTGGTATGTCGGTTATCTCAAGTCAGACGTATTGTATGCTTTGGTATGTCAGGTATCTCAAGCGAGTCCTACTGTATGCATTGGTATGTCAAGTTATTTCAAGTCAGTCCTATTGTATGATTGGGTTTGTCAGTTATTTCAAGTCAGTCCAATTGTATGCTTTGGTAAGTCAGTTATCTCAAGTCAGTCCTATTGTATGCTTTGGTGTGTCAGGTATCTCAAGTCAGTCCTAATGTATGTTTTGGTGTGTCAGGTATCTCAGGTCAGTCCTATTGTATGCTTTGGTGTGTCAGGTATCTCAAGTCAGTCCTATTGTATGCTTTGGTGTGTCAGGTATCTCAAGTCAGTCCTACTGTACGCTTTGGTGTGTCAGGCATCTCAAATCAGTCCTATTGTATGTTTGGGTGTGTCAGGTATCTCAAGTCAGTCCTATTGTATCTCAAGTAAGTCCCTTTGCATGCGTTGGTATATCAGTTATCTCAAGTTGGTTCTATTGCATGCTTGGGTGTGTCAGTAATCTAAAGTTAGTCCTACTGTATGCTTGGGTGTGTCAGGTATCTCAGGTCAGTCCAACTGTATGCGTTGGTATCTCAGGTCAGTGCTACTGTATGCTTTGGTGTGTCAGGTATCTCGGGTCATTTCTACTGTATGTTTTGGTATGTCAGGTATCTCAGGTCAGTCCTACTGTATGCTTTGGTATGTCAGGTATCTCAAGTTGGTCCCATTATATGTTTTGTATGTCAGGTATCTCAGATCAGTCCTACTGTATGCTTTGATGTGTCAGTTATCTCAGGTCAGTCCTAATGTATGCTTTGGTATGTCAGCTATCATAAGTCATTCCTACTGTAATGTATGCTTTGGTGTGTCAGTTATCCCAGACGTCTCAAGTCAGTTCTACTTTATGCTCTGTTATGACAGATATTTTGATCTCAAGTCAGTCCTACTGAACACTCCAGTCTTGTCAGTTATCTCAAGTCAGTCCTATTGAACACTCCAGTCATGTCAGTTATCTCAAGTCAGTCCTATGGGACACTCCAGTCATGTCAGTTATCACAGGTCAGTCCTACTGAACACTCTAGTCATGTCAGTTATCTTAGGTCAGTCCTACTGAACACTCCTGTCATGTCAGTTATCTCAGGCCAGTCCTACTGCGCACTCTAGTCATGTCAGTTATCTCAGGTCAGTCCTCCTGAACACTCCAGTCATGACAGTTATCTCAGGTCAGTCCTATGGGACACTCCAGTCATGTCAGTTATCTCAGGTCAGTCCTACTGAACATTCCAGTTATGTCAGTTATCTCAGGTCAGTCCTACTGAACATTCCAGTCATGTCAGTTATCTCAGGTCAGTCCTCCTGAACACTCCAGTCATGACAGTTATCTCAGGTCAGTCCTATGGGACACTCCAGTCATGTCAGTTATCTCAGGTCAGTCCTACTGAACATTCCAGTTATGTCAGTTATCTCAGGTCAGTCCTACTGAACACTCCTGTCATGTCAGTTATCTCAGGTCAGTCCTACTGAACACTCCAGTTATGTCTGCTATCTCAAGTCAGTCCTTCTGCATACTCTGGTTATGTCAGCTGATTTCAATTATTTCTAGCTTTTAGTTCTTTCCTGAATCATTCAGGATATGGTGATTTTTTTGTCAAATATTTCTCTAAGTCTTGGTGACTTAAAAAAAGACGGAACAAGGCGAAAGAAGACTGCTTCTCTCAACTCAATCAAGGGTGTTTTAGTAATTTGTCTCTGTGTCCTTGTCTGATAACAGTGTAAGAATTTCACTATTACTATAATTGGCTGATATTTTCAAAGATAAAGAATCAAGTTAAACCTGTTTATAGCTAAACCTTGTTAATTGAAATGAAAATAATTTGTTAAAATAAGCAAAAATTGGGATCTACTTTGGAAACTGCTATAAAAAAACTAACCAGATCAACTGAAATTCACAAAAAGGGCTATCAATAATTAACAGAAAGTAAGATATCATACCTTTCTTGTTTTTCAAAAAGCTTGGAGGTTCCTTTGAATAGGAGAAATTTGCTGAAAAATAAAAAACAGCATGCTGTTTAATTGTTTGTCTGTTTTGGGTTTAACACTGTTTTTCAAAGTATTTTAGTTATGTAACGACGGGCAGTTAACATACCCTGTTTTCCTGGATTCTGTAACAGTCTCCACAAGTAACTGCCAACTTCCCCACATTCATCAGAGGTAGAGGACGAATGATTTCAGACACGACGCTCCTACCCGGGGATCGAACTCACGACCCCGCGGTAAGTAGATCTGTGCTCTTCCTATTGAGCTAAGCAGGCAGGTCGCTGTTTTCTTGTAGCATGTAAAATACCTCAGAACTTTAGTGTTCACAGATTGTGAGAGCTATCTTATATTTAATTCCTTTCTCAACTTTGTATTAATCTTAGACTGCACCAGGAGATAAATCCTGAATTTATAGAAACTAACAGGTGAAATAACCTCTAAATTACTTAAAATAGCTTTTCAATTCTTTTTTATCAGAAAATTGACTTTAGTTGGGACACAGAAAGCTTGCCAGCAGGAAATCAAAAGAAGCTTCATGCTTACTTAATAGTAAGTGCCTGCTTTAACAGGAATGGAAAGGAAGCTTGATGCCTGCTTTAACAGGAATAGGAAGGAAGCTTGATGTCTGCTTTAACAGGAATGGAAAGGAAGCTTGATGCCTGCTTTAACAGGAATGGAAAGGAAGCTTGATGCCTGCTTTAACAGGAATAGGAAGGAAGCTTGATGTCTGCTTTAACAGGAATGGAAAGAGGGCTTGATGCCTGCTTTAACAGGAATAGGAAGGAAGCTTGATGTCTGCTTTAACAGGAATGGAAAGGACGTTTGATGCCTGCTTTAACAGGAATGGAAAGAAAGCTTGATGCCTGCTTTAACAGGAATAGGAAGGAAGCTTGATGTCTGCTTTAACAGGAATGGAAAGGAAGCTTGATGCCTGCTTTAGCAGGAATGGGAAAGGACGCATGATGCCTGCTTTAGCAGGAATGGAAAGGAAGCTCGATGCCTGCTTTAACAGGAATGGAAAGGAAGCTCGATGCCTGCTTTAACAGGAATGGGAAGGAAGCCCAATGCCTGCTTTAACAGGAATAGGAAGGAAGCTGGATGCCTGCTTTAACAGGAATGGGAAGGAAGCTCGATGCCTGCTTTAACAGGAATGGGAAGGAAGCTCGATGCCTGCTTTAACAGGAATGGGAAGGAAGCTCGATGCCTGCTTTATCAGGAATGGGAAGGAAGCTAGATGCCTGCTTTAACAGGAATGGGAAGGAAGCTCGATGCCTGCTTTATCAGGAATGGGAAGGAAGCTCAATATTAATTTTTACAGGAATTTGAAGGAAGCTTGACATTTACTTTAACAGAAATGGGATGGAAACTTGAGGCTTACCTTAGAAGGAATGAGAAGGAAGCTTGACACTTGCTTTAGCAGAGTAAGATGGAAGCTTGAAGTTCACTTTAAAATGGATGGGAAGAAAGCTTGATGCTTTTTAACAGAAAAGTACAGGAAGCTAAATGACTGTTTAACAGGAATGGGAAGGAAGCTTGACACATGCTTAACAAGAGCATTGCCTTGCGGGTGCAGAAGCTCATCTGATTTTTTAATCTCTGTATAATAGAAATATTGTCCTACCCTGATTTTCTAAATCCAAAAGGGGCCATAATGCTTGCAAAAAGCAATGTAGAGTTATGGTACTTGCAGTACAGAGTCAGCTTTTAATGGTGAATAACTGCTCCAAGTTTTAAAGCAATAGCTTTGACCATCCAAAAGGGCCCATAATTCTTGCAAAAAGCAGGATGGAGTTATGTTTCTTGCTGTACAGAGTCAGCTTTTGATAGTGAACAAGAGTTGCAAGTTTTAAAGCAAAAGCTTTGGTAGTTTAGGAGAAAAGCTGACCTAAAAACAAAACTTAACCAAGAAATCTGATTTTCTAGGTCCAAAAGGGGGCATAATTCTTGCAAAAAGCAGGATTTAGTTATGTTTCTTGCTGTACAGAGTCAGCTACTGATGGTGAACAAGTGTTGCAAGTTTTAAAGCAATATCTTTGATAGTTTAGGTGAAAAGCTGACCTAAACATAAAACTTAACCAGGCAAGTGATGACAATAACTCATCATTTTTTATCTCAAAATATCAGATGAGCTAAAAAGGAAAAGGAAATAAGCTTGATATTTAATTTAGCAGAATGGGATGGAAGCTTAAGGCTTACTTTAACATGACTGGAAAGAAAGTTTGATGCTTACTTTAACAGAAATGAGAAGGAAGCATGGTGCTTCTTTTAACAGAAATGTGAAGATAGGAAATCCAAGGCTGTTTTATTATGAGGTTGTGGAAGAGTGGTGACCTGAGGGAACCTCAAGATCATAGTCTCATGTTTGAATGTTTATGTGTGTTTGAGTATTTAAAGGTTTTGTTTTGTCTGTAGCCCATTGTAAACATGTAGAACATACCTGGTCTAATGAACTGGTTTACATTGTTCTTGATCTTAGGTTCTGACAATGTGCGCCCTCTACTCATGTAGTTCTGTGAGCCTTTGTTCAGATAACTCTGGTTGTAAAATTTCCCATAATTCACTTCAACCTTCTTCTCATAGGAGGAATCCTGGGTAAAAAAAAGGTTAATATATTGAACAATTTCAACTTCTCATAGGAGGAACCCTGTGAAAAAAAAAGGTTTAATATATTGAACACTTTCAACATTATTGACATTTTATTAAACAGGTATTAATATCAAACCAGTAATGGGACAATTATGAGTTTATTTATGATACAGAAAGCCAGACATAGATTAATTTTGTGTAGTAATTCATACTTTTGTTAAGGAGAAATGTCAGATTCAATTTCAACAATCAGCTGTGTATACTTCAAAACTTAATTCAAAATGGCTAAATGACAGTTATAATACATATTATTTTCTTTTTATTACAGAGCTGCAGACAGTTCTCAATTTCCTCAAGTATTATTCCTATAGCTCATCCAATACTTAAAATATCAAAATTAATGAACAATAATAATTTCTGTAACTTTTTCTATAAGTCGGTGTCTGTTTACTTCATCTTGAAGAAGACTGGTCTATTTTTCTTCAAAACAATTTCTCTTGAAAACTAGAAAATATTACAGAATAAAACAAGTAAAATAGACAATACTATGTCATATTACTTAAGGCATAACACAGTTAAAAACAATATTACGGAATATGCACTCCTTTTAATAATGGACTATACTTGCAGGTATGGAACTTACATCCTCAACTGAACAGTGAAATGGACAATACCATGGAAATGGTATCCTCAACTAAACAGCCTACAATACCAATACCACAGAACTGACTTTCTGAACAGAACCATCATGGAACTGTAGTAACTAAACAGCGAACTGGACAATTCTGAAGCAAACGTCTTTCAAAATGAAAGAGTCAAATGGACAATAAAGAGACGCATGTTTTACCATTACCAGTTAAGTTTACATTGCCTAAAAAGAGTATATGTTACTTTAACTGTAAGGACAGATTGCAGCTTATGTTAATCGTTGAGTCTACTTTCTAACAAAATTTACCATTAAAGTTACATGATGACCTGATGCTATTCAGACCCTAGTTAGGGTCTAACCTGCACCCTCAGTGCACTAAGAGGCAGAAAACCTGATCCACTACAGCAATAGTTCCCTGCTCTACGGCTTTTAAGGAAATAACTCAAGGACATTTTTTTTTACCTACACCTGGGAGTTGTATGAAGATGTTATGAAACGAGGGCTGTCTCAGAATGCAACCTTGCCAATGGTCAGTTTCACGGAGGTGTTCAATATCAACCAATCAGATGTCCAGTGCAAACTTGTCTTTGGTCAGTTTCACGGAGGTGTTCAAAATCAACCAATCAGATGTCCAATGCAAACTTGTCATGGGTCAGTTTCACGGAGGTGGTTCAAAATCAACCAATCAGATGTCCAATGCAAACTTGTCATTGGTCATGCAGTTTCATGGAGGTGTTCAAAATCAACCAATCAGATTTCCCATGCAAACTTGGAAATTGATTCTTTTCTTTCTCATTTACTAAGCAGGAAATACACTAGTAAAGACATAACATATTCTCTGACATCTGTGTACACTGAAATAATTATTTCTGTTTATAAATATTGAAATGATCAATTAGATGTCAGTCATTGCAAGTTGTTCACATCTATCAATATATTATAAGGCCAGATATTTTATCAATTAAAATACATATATAAATTTGTCAGACGGGAATGACAACATCACCATGATTGATTACAAAGGTAAATGAATGCTTTCAAGTACAAGAATATCATTATAATCAGTAAGATATGCTGAGACATTTTCTGTAAAGTAGATTTTGTACTGTTTCCCTGTTGAGCTGTAGTTCATGAACTGATGAGCGTTCATGAACTGTTCACGAACTGTTCATGAACATTCCTGAACCATTCGTGAACAATGTGATGAATGTTCCTCAAAAAGTTTGTGAACTGTTCACGAACCAAAAGTTCATGAATTGTTCATGAAACTATTCCTGAAAAAGTTCACCAACTGTCTGTGAACCTAAAGTTCAAGAATTATTCATGAACTGGTTCTTCAAAAATTTCACCTTTGGTGCATGATTTTAAGTTCACGAATAGTTCAGTAATCAAACAAGTGACTTCATTCAGAAATCCAGTGCAGTATTTGATTTTATTTCAATTATGCTGATGGGTCATGAACCTGAAGTTCATACACTGTTCATGAACTTCAAATTAATGAATTTATCAATCAAGTCTGAAATTCATAAAATCCATAAAACAAGATCCATTTACTTGTAAAAGCTTCTAGTATTTACTGCTGAAGGCTAATACCAGAGTTACTGATAACATACATATGACTAGGAATGTTACTACATGTATTTTGTATTTTATGTTGTCTGCAATTTGTACAAAATTTTGATTAAACATTGGGGATAGCTAACAGAAGTTTCATCATTATTTGGCAATTTAGAAAATGTCACTGGAAAAGAATAATGGTGTACATTGATACTTGGTTGGTGAATTTATTGATGTCTTTCATTTCATACCAGAAATCCTTGAAATTTTCATGAACTTGTTTAAGAATGAATAAAGATTTTTTCATGAATGTCAACATACCTATAGAATTCAAGAAAAATTCTCGAAAAAAAAAAGATGAACATTTTATGAGCAGTTTAAGAATATTAAATTCTTAAAACATTCTTGATGTGTTCTTAAGAAAAAGTCATCTAAGATTCAACAAAAGTACTAAAAATTCAAAAACTTTTTCTAGTTCAGTACCAGTTCTTGAACCCAATTAGAAGTTTCTGAACTGTTCACTCATTAAACATAAAACTTAAGTTTTCCTTTTACAATAAATGAATAAGGTCATGAACTGTTCATGAATGTTCATGAATTAAATTTATGTCACATGATCAGTTTCCATTATTTTGTTGCATGCTGGGAAATTTTTTGCACATGTGATTCAGCAATTTTTTAGAAGTTTGTACAGCAAATGAGAAGGAAATATTTATCATACTACAGTAAGGAATGGTTTAAAAGGAACATGAGTATACTGAATATCAAATAAGTAATTATGGTCTTGTCATAAATTGTTAATTTTAAAAAATATAAAATCCTTTTAAAATGTCACATGTTTTCACGACCCTGAAACAAAGCTAGTATCTAACAAATTGGGAACAAATTGAAATTACTCTTTCGTGTTCAGGGAACAAGAGATGTGGTTACAAAACACAAGGTTAGCATTTGTTGTTTTTTCCGCTTTTTTATATTTTGGAATTTAAAGACCTTTTTCAGTGTCGTATGAGGGCGTAATCATTTTCAAATGCAAAATGGACACAATCGGATTTCCTTGGATTTAATCACAGGTTTAAACAGTGCAAAGTGTTCTCAAGTCACTGACCTGAGAAAGCCTGCTTTTCTCAGACAGGCTTTATCAGGCAGTTGCTATAGTAACGTCACTATTGTCAAAATCACTGTTTCTAATTCAGCTGTGTTCATCAACTTTCCATTTATCTTGTTACCTTCAGTTCATGAACCCCTGGTTCATGAACTATGGTTCATCAACTTGATGAATAGTTGATGCCGCAAAATGTCCCATTTGTAGTTGATGAACAGTTCATGAATAGTTCATGAATTATTCATGATCTGTTCATCAAGTTCGTGAATTTCTGGTTCATCAAATTCATGAACCTATCAATTCATGAACTTTGATGAACACATCCAGTTCATGAATTTGACGAACCAGTCCAGTTCATGAACTTGATGAACCACGCCCAGTTCATGAATTTTTGATGCCGTAAAAAGTCCCATTTGTAGTTCACTAACTTTCATGAACTATTCATGAACTGTTCATGAACAAAGTTCTGGAATAGTTCAAGGATTATTCATGAACTGTTCATGAATTTCTCAACAGGGTTAAAGTAGGAAAACAGTTGCTGCTATTGTCTGATGATATCATGAAAACACATGACACATTCAATTTATATAAGTTTAATATCTTACCACTGAAAAGAACAATATAGAAAGATGCAATACAGAATTTTATTGAAGACATTTCATGTAGTCAGCAAATTATTTTGAAATATATATATAAAGAAGGAGCTGCACTTTCAAAATGCAAAATCATGTCCCCTAGTGTAGGACCAAAGATGGGTTTTTTTTCAGCGTGCCATATTAAGCACGATTTTATGACCTCGTATGACCTTATGCTGCCTGAATAATGTACCAATTGGATTGCTTGGTAAGGTATTCTCGGTATTTTCAGCCATAATGCGAGATTTTGTAAGAGTGGCGCTGATTGGAGGAAAGGCTGAAATGCTCCACTCTGAGTCATGTGTGACGCTGAGTGAAATGACAACGTGTTCGTCATCTATAACCTCTATAAGTACAGCACCATTGGGTTGCATGCGTACCACTTGAACAGGTGTGCGTAACCAAATATTCATCTGCTCATCCGGACATATTTCTGTTTTGTTAAGTTTTCTTGTTAAGTTATTTCTGTTTTGTTAAGTTTCCTTTCCTTTAGAAGTTTTGTTTTTACAAAAAGATTATTTGTTTTATACAGTCATTAACTCTTACCCTGCATTACAGCAACAATTTCTAACCAGTGCAAATCATTACTAACCTGCAACAACATGTCCGATACCGTTAAATTTTAGACTCTAAATTTTAAATTAATCTTTCCAGTAAAAACAGTACTGTACATATTCTGAATGATAGATCTAGACAAATTTGATAATAAGCTGAAGTAGGGTAAGGGTTCATGTTGCTTCCAGCAATTCCAGAAATAAAGTATAGAACGTATTTCAATATTGTTTGCTTACTGTTACCATCTTTTAAGCACCAAAGGCTCAAAGTGAGCTTTTGTGATTTTTTAGTGCCCGTCGTGTGTCCCTCCACAATTTCTAAACACAGTCTTCTTCACAACTACTGTCCTCATTTATACAAAACTTCACAGAGGCCCCTTTCAACATTGCCAAAAGATTTGAAATATAGGTTTCTGCCCATATATAACTTGTGCTTCAGTTACATCACGCCGACCATCTTATTTTAAAGATATTTCTTGTTAGGTTTTAAGCTTAAGATCATGAAGGTCAGGGTCATCTATATATAGGTCAGTTTGTAGGTCTTGCCACAAAATGTTTTATAGTTTGAAGGTGAAGGTCATATGAGGGTCGAGATCATTTGTATATAGGTCAGTTTGTAGGTTTTGTTGCCAGGAATTTGTTGAGTTATTCATCATTAATGTGGGGTTCAACTGCTTTATGCCTGGGGGCAGAAAAACTTGTCTGCCAGTTGGAAGGTTTGATATTTAAATAAAGAGACCTATATAAAACAGCAAAATAATCACATTTTTAGCAATATAAATATGAATGATCAGTTTATATATAATGTAAGTATTTCATATTTATCTAAAACTGTTCAGTTTAACATCTGTATAATTAATTACAAATAAAACAAGAAACATTGTAATCTAACCTATAAAATATGCACAAACACACCTCAAGATAAACAAAACAAAGACTGACTGAATTTTAGACATTGTATGTACGGTATTACAATAATTCTAAAGAACTTCTGCTGCTGCTGATAATGACATGATCTTATGTACGGTAGACAAATTCTCCCCTGATGAAGACAATATGAGGGGTGAATGTAAAAGAGGTCTAAGTGCATATAAATAAAGAAGCTCTCAGACTTCTTTCCCATTCGCCATTTAATTTATTTTAATGATGACAGTGACAATGTTGACTTCACCTTGATAATTATCATAAAATAATGTGCTACTTTAAATCACACCAAGTTAAAAGAACACAAATACACATAGACTACCAGCCCAGAAGGGTTGGAAAAGGAGCGTAATGATCCTGTCCACTTTGATAGCAGTTCAGAAACATTCTGATTGTAAATCTGCCAATCTTCCTGCAATATTCAATAAACTAAATATAAGAGAGAGATGAAGTCATCTTGATCATTTATCTAGACTCTGGTTTAGAGACTACCAAACAGAATTCCATTTTACTACCCTCTAACCCCATAATTTACCGCCTCCTAACCTGATGATAGATTGATATGAGCAGATCATAAACACAAGACAGGTTTGTTACTCTGTATAAAACATTGTTTGGCATGCTACCATATACAAACTGGCAGGAAATTGCCTCCTTATTCTTTCAACAAGCTATAATCACACAGATCTAGATAGCCAATAAAGCCTGGCAAATCAATGATCAATCTGTCAAACTGGGAGGCTGGATAATATATGTTTATGAATTATATAGCAAGTTGATCCATGTGCAGCTCAATAATGAAAACATGCTTCCAATCATAGATCCAGAGAGATGTAGAAGATCAAACTGTAATTGACATGTGCCAGGGACAGTAGAAAGCAGGCACTTTTTATTCCAGAAAGAGGATATTTATAACCAGGGAAGTTGTCAGGGATATGGTAATGTGATGAGTAAGTCAAGGATCCCCCTTGCATCTGAAAATCAGTGTATGGCATACACTCAAGAAATTTAGTGATGCCTGACACCCTTTTTTTCTTATTATTATTATGTTTATATTTAACAAATGGTAATTTTATCTGTTACACGACACATGACTGCAGTTAAATCCTGGATTTCCACTTACACAAAAAAGCTATTTTGTTGAGATAATTAAAAGCGATGTATTGTGTGTAACCAATACTGAATTTTATGGTGATATCCTTTCTGCACCAGGTCCTGTACCTTTAGGCTTCCATAGAATCAACATTTATTACACAAAATTAATTTTGAAACTATTTCTGAAATGTCTAGGTCTGCAGCTCTTAAATACGGAAATATCTAACATCCGAGGCATATACCGACGCTTTTAGACAAAATCAAAAAGGACCTTTTGAACGATTTGACGAAGTTCCAAACCGTCCACGTGCATACACAGAGTGACCCCTGTGCCTGACCCCTGACTATCGACCAATGCAAAAGCGACTTTTATTTTCAAATTTAGCCTTTACTTCCTGTAAAAGCTGAAGGTTGTCTGACGTCACTTTCTGTGTTGTCAAAAACATACCTATGCCTGTCCAGATTGTATAAAAATGTTTCCATTGTCCTAAGGATATAGCCTAAGATTATGCTATCAGTGTAGGTATTTCTCCCTGTAGTGGTTCCCACCCTTCAAGAATGTGCCTGCCTTTCCAATGATCCTTTCCAGAGAAGCTGTTAGTAAGTTCAAGTTATCTCATGTTCTCAAGATACTTAGTTATCATTATTAATAGCATAAGAATGGTGTGTGGCTGTACATGGTAATTTTTATTTTGTTATCAGGCAAACTGGCTCTTCCCATGGCAAAATTACTTCTTGAATTTCACAAAAATTCCAACTGATATTGTTTATTCCTTTGTGGAAATCAACAGAAAAAGAAACGAGAAGATGTTTTTGTAAAAAATTGCATATCTTCCCCTAAGCATAGTAGTAATAGGCAAAAAGTCAACAGGGGACAGGAGCAATATGGATCATCTACTCAGCATGTCCAATCATCCTATGAAGTTTCAACATTCTGGGTCTAGTTGCAAATTATTGATTGGAAAGACTTTTCCATGTTCAGGCCCCTGTGACCTTAACCTTTGCCTAAGTGATCCCAAAATCAATTGGGGTGATCTACTCTGTAAGTCCTATCAGCCTACGATGTTTGTAGGTTTTGGGTCAAATCGTTCTGAACTTACTGATCGGAAACAGTTTTCCATGTTCTGGCCCTTGTGACCTTGACCTCTGAACAAGTGACCCAAAAATCAATAGGGGTCATCTATTCTGCATGTCCAATCATCCTATGAAGTTTCAACATTCTGGGTAAAGTGGTTCTCCAGATATTGATCGGATATGATTTTCCATGTTCTGGCCCCTGTGACCTTGACCTTAGACAGAGTGACTCCAAAATCAATAGGGGTCATCTACTCCACATGTCCAATCATCCTATGAAGTTTAAACATTCTTGGTCAAGTAGTTCTAAAGTTATTTATCAGAAATGGTTTTCCATGTTCAGGCCCCTGTGACCTTGACCTTTAATAGAGTGACCCTAAAATCAATACTGGTCATCTAGCGTCCTATGAAGTTTCAACATTCTGGGCAAAGTAGTTCTAAAGTTACTGATTGGAAATGATTTCCATGTTCAGGCCCCTGTGACCTTGACCTTTGATGGAGTGACCCCGAAGACAACAGCCGTCGTCTACTCCATAAGCCCTACCACCCTATGAAGTTTGAAGGTTCTAGGTCAAATGGTTCTCCAGTTATTGATCTGAAATGAAGTGTGACAAACAGACGGACGTACAGGTCCAAAAACAATATGTCTTGACCAGTGTGTTCAGTAAGACAAAGTTTGAAGGTAACAAAAAAAGTGGTCATTGACTTTTTTCAATAAAAGAAACATCTTAATTCTCTTAAGTATGAATGACTTGAGTATGCGGACTTCCTGGAGCAATATATGAGATCCCCGGCCGTTTCCCATACATTTAATGCATTTGATCATTTGAAAGAGCATTTTTTCTCAACCCTTTGTGGCCTAAAGTGATCCCCGTTATATTGTATTGTAAGTATGCTGACATCAAAGATCAGCGAATCTTTCATAAAGAAGTATTATTAGTCTATTACACAACATGGGACATTCCTGCCTTGTGCATCATGACCTAGATAACACATTACTCACAAGATAATTACTAACAGTACTATCAATTCTCAACAGGGCTATAATGATAGTGAAAATATATGTAATTCTATTTGTCATATCCTGGATAGGTTCCAGTCTCCAGTCATAGTGGGTAAATTGGCTACTGCTGTGTCAGAATCTTTACACAAATTCTAATTCTCAGAAAAATGTCTGTGACTACTGAAAATGATGTTGTTATCTAAATAGCAAAGGGTTAAAATGTTGTTGTTTTTTGTGCAAAGAATGCTTTCTTCTTATGAAACTTTCATTCCTGGCTTAGTATACTAAAAGCTTCCAATTTTCTGTTAATTATATGAGCCACGCCATGAGAAAACCAACATAGTGGGTTTGCGACCATCATGGATCCAGACCAGCCTGCGCATCCGCGCAGTCTGGTCAGGATCCATGCTGTTCGCTTTCAAAGCCTATTGCAATTAGAGAAACTGTTAACGAACAGCATGGATCCTGACCAGACTGCGTGGATGCGCAGGCTGGTCTGGATCCATGCTGGTCGCAAAGCCACTGTGTTGGTTTTCACATGACGCGGCTCAAACCTACTATACGGTTATTCACTCCTGATTCAACTACATGCTGGCCTCAAAACAGGCCAAGGTAATGTTCACCTTCTCCTACAATAATGAAGTCTGACAGAAAGGTTAACATACCTGACCAGGTGTTACATCAACATGATAATTTAATTAGCTTCATTTATAACATCAAACAACTTTTTAACAAATCATTCAATCATTCTATCTTCAAATTAGTCCATAACATTAACATAATTCAAAGAACCAACATCTGTGTCAAGAAGATGCAAAGGAACTTTCTTTTTCCAAAAAGACAGCTTTTCTATTTGTCCTGGGAATAATTTTATTATTTTATTCATATATACTATAGGAGAGATCATGTTTGTTACTATAGGAGAGATCATGTTTGTATACAAATCTGTTCTTAGAACTGATAAGACATTGATTGGGTGGGCAGACGCTGAACGTCCATGTTTTTTGTAAAAAGTGATGTTTTTCTAATAGCCTAAACATTCTTAAAACACAAATTATATCAATAATTTTTTGATCAATGGAAAGGTTATAAAACCAGCAATTTATTAATTACTTTTAATTATTATTTCGGAATAAAATGGATTAATTATGAACGCTTAACTTACAGCGTTTTTCTAAAAGTTTTGAACATTACTACGCCGCTATTAAAATTATATGTCATTTAAAATGGTTATTCATTTTAAAAAGATATTTGAATACAAAAATATGAAAATTGTAAGTAGATCTATTTCAAAAAAACTTTTTAAATTTCAAAAATCCATAAAATGAGCGAAAAAGTCATTAAAAATTAAGAATTCCGATCCCATACACAAACAAAGTAAAAACACTGTTTTGCCCACCACCAGATAAACAGATGTTTATGTGTGACATCACAACGATCTTTCTAACATTGTTATTCTATTTTTGTATGTTTCCATGTTCTCAGATTTCTATCATCAGGTTCATAGATATGAGGGCCCTGAAGGTCCTGTATTGCTCACCTGACCTAGTTCTTACCCCAGATAACCTACTAGTATTTAATGTGGTCAAGATTTCATAGAGACAAACATTTTATCACGTTTTATGTTAATTAGGAATATCATTAACCAAGTTTTTCAATGTTTTGACCTAGAGAAAAAGTTTTTTTGACCTCAGGTACCCTACTTTTTAACTTGACCTAGATTTCATACAAACAAACATTCTGTCAAATATTTCTGAAGAAAAAGTTGGAAAAAGTTTATAGAGAAAAACATTTTTACATAGACTTATGACAATTAGGCTGAAAATGTAACCTCTTAGAGTGTTAACAAGGTCTTTCCATGATTTGACCAAGTGATCTAGTTTCTGACCCCACGTGACACCTCAGATTCCATGAATACAAACATTCTGACAAAGTTTTAAGAACATTAAACAGAAAAGGTGGCCTCTTAGAATGTTTAAGAAGTATTTCTATGATTTGATCTAGTGACCTAGTTTTTTGACCTCAGGCAATCCAGTTTTGGATTTGTCCTAAACTTCATAGGGACAAACATTCTGACAGACTTTAAGAATATCAAACAGAAAATGTGGCCTCTAGAGCGTTAACAATGTTTATTTAGGATTTGACTCAGTGACCTAATTTTTTGACCTCAGAAAACCCAGTTTTCAAATTATCTTATATTTCATAGAGACAAGTATTCTGACAAAGTTTCAAAAAGATAAGGCAGAAAATGTTGCCTCAAGAACCTTAACAATGTTTTCCGATTAACTGACCTAGTGAAATAGTTCTTGTCATAGATGTTATTGATGGTAATATCCTGACCAAGTTTCATTATGATTGGGCTAAAATTGTGACCTCTAGAGTGTTAATAGTCAAACTTGATGATACGCAATGGCGACGGACACAAGGTCATCACAACAGCTCATCTTGAGCACTTCGAGCTCAGCCAAGCTAAAAATTGCTTTGATATATTATAGGTATACTAAATGAAAGTAAAGTGTATGTTAAATGGAAGTTATCTGTGCATACATGAATGACAGTCTACAAAGCCGTCATCTGTTCCAGCCTCTGCTAAGAAGTTCGTAAGACAGATATTGGCAAGACATATGCAATCTAACTTAAAAAAAAACAAACTTCCTATACAGATACACCAACTCTCAATACACCAGATAAATTTGTCTACTTCACGTCACTTTAAGAAACAACATTATTTTGGATCACAACAAATTCAAAAGGCTACATGATCAGAAACTTTTCACACAAACTGAAAATTGCCTAATTATTTAGAGAAAAAAACATAAATCATAAAACATGATGTTTGTATCAAGATGAATGAAATCTTGTCTGCCCGCTAGATGTAAACAGTTTTGCATCCTTGTCACACATCCAGACCAACCTTGCCAAATGAACTTAGAATGAACTGAAACCAAATATCCCTTCAGTATCAATAAACTGTCCAACATAAATAACTGGAGTAAACAACCAATCTGGTAATTATAAAGATATTCTTCTTCATGGTCATGGATTTTTGAGAAGATTCTAATCCGAAGACTGTGAGCTTCAAGTGCTAGCTCCACAGATATTTTTCAGCATATTCTGTCCTTTCTGAATTCAAACAATGCAGTTTAGTACTAAATAGAATTCAAACCCGTAATGGACTCTATACCCACAACTATCCACTAACAATATTGATGATGTTCATGCCAAAAGATTTCGACAATTTTACCGACTGACCCACATTCTTGTCTGTCCCAATCTTACCGATAATCATAAGACATTTTCACCTATTGTTCCACAGATTTGACTGTCTCCACCTAACAGGTCTTTGACAATTTTAACTCTTGTTCCACAAACCTGACTGCCTCAACTTCACAAATATTAGACATTTTACCTCTTGTTCCACAAACTTGACTGCCTCAATTTCACATTAGACATTTTACCTCTTTTTCCACAAACCTGACTGCCTCAATCTCACAGATATTAGACATTTTAACTATTGTTCCACAAACCTGACTGCCTCAATTTCACAGATATTAGACATTTTAACTCTTGTTCCACAAACCTGACTGCCTCAATTTCACAGATATTAGACATTTTAACTATTGTTCCACAAACCTGACTGCCTCAATTTCACAGATATTAGACATTTTACCTATTGTTCCACAAACCTGACTGCCTCAATTTCACAGATATTAGACATTTTACCTCTTGTTCCACAAACTTGACTGCCTCAATTTCACATTAGACATTTTACCTCTTGTTCCACAAACTTGACTGCCTCAATTTCACATTAGACATTTTACCTCTTGTTCCACAAACCTGACTGCCTCAATTTCACAGATATTAGACATTTTAACTATTGTTCCACAAACCTGACTGCCTCAATTTCACAGATATTAGACATTTTAACTATTGTTCCACAAACCTGACTGCCTCAATTTCACAGATATTAGACATTTTAACTATTGTTCCACAAACCTGACTGCCTCAATTTCACAGATATTAGACATTTTACCTCTTGTTCTACAAACTTGACTGCCTCAATTTCACATTAGACATTTTACCTCTTGTTCCACAAACCTGACTGCCTCAATTTCACAGATATTAGACATTTTAACTATTGTTCCACAAACCTGACTGCCTCAATTTCACAGATATTAGACATTTTAACTATTGTTCCAAAGACTCGACAGTCTCCACCCAACAGGTTTTTGACATGATTGTCTAACGTGACTGTCTCAATCTTACAGATATCAGACATTTTTCTACCAAGTAATCCAAAGGCATGAACTTACCCGCGGGAATCAACCTCAACCTACATTCTTACTTACAAATCATTGGACACATGTCAAAGTTTTGTGTTTAACCCTTGCCCTGCTAAATTTCTATAATGAACTTGTCCATCTTTCAGTTTGGACTGTACCATTAACTGTTAAAAGGGGTGCATACCAGAAAGATACTGACTCAATCAAACAGCATAGATCATGATCAGACTGCACAGATGTGCAGGCTGATCATAATCTACACTGGTCACAAAGGAAGAATAAATCGTGTCCTGCATGATAATGGTTATTTCAATTTGGCAAGTAAAGATTTCTATGACTATTAAAAAACGTAACTATTCTAGATAGCTTTCTCATAAAGCAGCAGAAATATGCAACCTTCAGATAACAGAAGAGTCCATTCATTCATAACAGAACAATGAACAATGATGCAATTAAAGACAAGAATAAATAACTCCCAGACCAGACACTGCAAAAGCCACAAAGTCTCATCATAAAAGACATTTTTTCCCCAGAATTCGACCATAAAACCTGCCATGAAGTAAGGAATAGCTGGTCTGTGTAACCTTCACCGGCCCATCTATTACATTATGGTGATTAACTAAAGAGTTGCATCTTAATGGAGTCATAATCACCCTGCATCTGTTGGAAATTATTTCTGACAAATCCATTGATGAATATACTTCAAAACAGGAATGTAATGTATCAGTAAGTGCTTCAAGGCAGCAGTGAACTGCCTTCATGTTTGAACAACTTTATAGCATTTAATATAACTCATCTTCCTCTTATTTCTTTTCAAGAATTTAGTAAAAATGTTTCATGCAAGTTTATCAACATAATTATCAGGAATAAATGAGGAAAGTAAACAAAGCTTAACATTTTGTGAAATAGAATGCCTATACATATTTGCCTTGAGTAAAACAAAGTAATATAAACAACTTTTACTGAAATAAACCATGAAGGACAGGGGCACATGATGGCCCTAAATAGAACACCCATGCATGTAGTTTGGTGACACTTTTAAGCAATATTAAAGTGAAAACAAGATACTGTTGAACAAGAGCTTTTGTCCTTTCCACCTTATATTCAAACAATTTTGTACAAAAAAGGATGTCTCTCATGTATGTTTTATACAGTCATGGTGACCTCTCTGTGCAGTGACCTTGACAATGTGCAACTTGAATAAATGTAGAAAAGTTTGGTTTATACTGCTATGTATGGTCCAAGTTTGGTGTTTCGGACAAGCACTTTCAGAAGATTCTGCATATAATATAGAAACACTGGTTGTGGTTTCTAAACTGTAAGATGTTGCCGCAGTCTGCAAGCTTGGTGAAGTTTCAAGTAAGCAAGAAATACTATATACTGACAATTATTTTACTATAATTAAACTAATAAAAGATTGCATGAGGAAAAAAAGTTCACTTCACAACAACAATTATACAAGCTGCCAAAAATTCTCAATGAAAATAGCAAAACTATTTATGAGAAATTTATCTCTCTTCAAACAAAATAAAACATTCATGGGAAATGACATCAGACAAAAATCAAAATATGGCCAAAAAATTACATCATTACAAAATGCCATCAATTAATAGGTATAAAAATAACATAATTATGTTTTCACTGGATTAGGTTTAAAGAAGAAAAACTGGTTTAATTCAAGGTGATATCTTCAAATCTCATATTAAGACGCTTTTATGAGATGTTACAAATTCTGTTTTCTATCAGGATTCAACAACCAGGATATATAAAGACAACCTTTTAAGATAACTATAGTGTTGTAGATTATAAGGTTATGATTTTTGATTATTTCATTATAAACAAATCCAAGCATGACTTGATTTTGTAAAGAAAATAGCATTGTTACAACAGTTGTGTTCTAAATATAATCAGCACTTCTGAATTCTGTGGGCAAACTTTTTAAATGGGGTAAAAGATAGCAAGACATAGACACTTTTTATTATATTGGTAGCAGACAAAAAGTTTACAACCGGCTTCTAAAACAATGAGCATGTATGAAGCAAATTTGTATGAAGCAAATTAACGTAAAAAATATTCAATACAGTCAAACCTGTTTTAAAGCATGAATATTCATTACTTCTCTCAAAATGAAACAAATTACAAGTAAACTTTACATGAGAAATATAGACACCACTTTTGTTGAAGCAAACAAGCTGGCCTTGATGACCCTAGATCGCTCACCTGAGTTCCACAGCTTGTCTGAACAAGATCATGCAAGAAAAATATCTGTGAATTTATTCTGAAATAGGGCAAGGAGATGTTTTAAGTTCCCAGTAAATAAACACAGACGGGTAATATGTTTGTGTGTGTGCATGCGTGTGTGTGCAGGTAAGTGGTGGATGATGATGCACCAGAATACAAGAGACAGTAAAAACTCTTTTCTTTTAAAAGGGGTAGGTGGGGTAAAGGGGTGTAATATGTGTATGTGGGGTGGGGAGAAATGATGATGTGATACTGATAGACAGTATCAAGAAATACAAGAAAATAACAGAGATATATATTTTTCTGTAAGTGCATGTGTGTGGTGGGTGGGTGTGTAGGTGTGGCTGGGAGAAGTAGGTGAAATGTGAAGGACTTTTGTTGAGGGTAACCCAAGGAACATTGCTTTGAAATTATTTGAAACTGGGTTAGCGGTTTCAGAGAAGGTTTTCAAAGTTTTCTATATAGCAATACAGGAAAAACCTACATCACTCCCCTGGCAGCCATGTTTTTAACAAACAATGATTTAAAGAAACTCGGTAGAGGGTCACCCAAGGAATAAATCTATGAAATCATTTTGAAATCTTTTTAGAGTTTTTCCTTTTTGTTGCAATGGAAACCAGAATCCTAAATTTAAAGGAATATGAAAGGAGACCACCCAAGATATTCCTGCAAAGTTTGGTGAAATTGGCTTACTGGTTAAAGGGGAGAATGTTCTTTAAAGATATTGTGGACAACGGATGACAGACAAATTACAGACATCCAACGATCCAAAAAGCTCACCAGGACTATTTTATGCTCTGGTGAGCTTAAAAAGACACTCTAATAAATCAACATATATCTACACTTTGTTCCAGTGGGTTACTTAATTCTCTGTAATACATTGCTTCAAAGCAAACTCAAGAAACTTAAAAAACAAGATCTAAAGCAGTTATGTCCCCTTCTCAAAATCTCCATTGTGTTTTTTAGTAAATGGTTGCAAACAACATGTGTGACTGTATTTAAAACTTCTTCACAAGACAACATAATAGTGTAAAATGGTGAAGTGACGAGGACTGACCTGCACCTGGCTTGTTGAGTGCCAGAGCCGGCCTGGCAGACACATCCCTGCCAGGGATTGTACCAAACACTGCTGCACAAAAAATTTATACATAATATATTCATCTAAGACACAAAAGTTCAAAAGAGAAATTTATTAATTATACAGTCAAACCTGCTGAATGCAACACAGTGAGATCCATTACGGAAATATCGGTTACATAAATTCAACACTGGAGAAGCAAACTGAACGTCTATAACCTTAAAAATTGTCCATATTAATATTTGTTTCAGTTTATAATTATGTTTTTAATTTGCTAACAATATATTCATTAACCAAAAACGACAATAATCTGCTCTCTTATATTTAACATAATCTCATGGTGACACCTAGCAGCAACAGTAACAACTCTGACAACAGTCTGTCATTTGCCCTGCTGTGCCACTCCGGGTGACCAAACATTTTTATATTGGAAACCCAGCATCTGACTGGTTTTCTGAGCCCAGATTTAAAAGTAACCATTTGAAAGACTGCATTCTGAGACTGGGTACCAAACTCAGTTTTGTAACCTTGAAATATTGGGTGATTTTTTAAAAGGACATTGCAGATATGAAGAATTTTGGTTAAGCTTAATTGAACCAATTCCCTTCAACAGGTTTGACTTTGAATTATTTTTAAATTTTAAATGCTAAATATAAAACTTTCAATAAATCAACTCCTTCTGGTAACCAAGTTCTGTCAAAATATCCCAATATATATGAAATTACATTAAAGTTCATAACTCTATTGTCTAGATTGACTCTGATCTAGATGTTATAGTGATGCTCAATTAAATCAGCATTAAGTTTAATTATACAGTTTAAAGGTCATTTTTCTTTAACAAATGCGAAAGTACTTTTTTGCCTTTCTACAAAATCTCTTTATAATTAATTGCCTACAGCATTTAATATTTATACACATATAATCACAGAAACAAATAATGCTTTTTTTTAAAACCACAAGTTCAAGTAACAATAAAATATTACTTTATTAATAACAAAACTTCAGGCAAAACAAAATATTATAACACATTTTCAGTTGAAAAGCAATAAAATCTTCAAGAAATTTCACCCTGACCTCTTGTAGGGTACTACTAATAACGTTCTGTCCTTGACATTTTACAAAATGCTCAAAACACAGAAAAAATGGAAAAGAAACAGTCTTTATCATAGGGTATATATGACATTCAATAATACCAGATGCTCTCACTGAAAATATTTCATATAAACTCTATCTGTCTATTAAATATATTTCTCTCTATCACTCTCTTTACAAACACATAATATTCAAGTATGTATACATGTACAAAGAAATATAAATGCTAAAAAATGACAACAATATTACATTGTAATATCTTCCATTGAACAGAAGGAATATAAGAATGCATAAACAGCTGACTGTGAAAAACAAATCTTAAGTCAGACAACACAAAAGTATGATTGTATAAAAGAAAATCTGTAGTTTTCACTTCATTTATAAATGATCATAAATTATGACATCAATAACATAAAATTTCATTCATAAAAAGAGCAGCAAAAATGAGACTGAATTCAAATATTTCATTCATTTATTGTTGATGTTGAGAAATAGCTATGTCAAGTGCACTTCCATTTACCATTTTTTTTTGGCTGCTCTCTGCCTATAATTCTGCACTGTTTCATAATTTCAAATAAGGCTGTCATTTTTTTTTGTGCAACCAATATCTTGAAAATTCATCTTTAGCAGATCTGAATTAGTTTTAGTAAACACAGCAAGTATCCAGGTCTAGCAACACATTCAAGATTACCCTACTATCAGTCAGTTCTGGATTCCGTTGATCTGGTTACCAAAGCCTGACATATCCTTGCTCTGTATTCAAATGACTAACACTGGCAAAAAGGAGCCCCCTGTGCAGTATACTGAATGATGATAATATCAAAATAAAACTGATGATGAAAAGAAACCTACCGATTTTGTACGCAATGATGAACTATTTATGGTAGAAAAGGATTTCAAAGAGACATTCGAGGCAGTCGGACTAGATGAACGAAACTGCAACAAAAAAATAAACAAGCATGCCATGAAGATATATGCAATGTAACAATAAATCAAGCAGAACTCATGCAAAATGTTTTGTAGATTCAAACTGTTTCAAAACAATGAAATGTTTTATAAAATTGGATTCATATCCAAGAACTATATTAATATACTTTACTTTTAGTGAAATTGCTAAGCATATGGCAGACAAATAACTGACAAAAATTCTAATGTTGGGCATTGTGAATGCAGTTTGAATTTACTAAACAATATCTGCAGTCTTATACCAGGAACAACAAAATATAGAACACAATACCAGTCCTCAGTTATCATACATGTACACATATATCAATTCATTTTTTGGAAACAATATAATTATGCAAAATATTAAAACAGTCATCACATTTAAAAAATGTATATTACTGAAACATAAATAAAAGTGAAAAAATTATGAAAATTAAAGGCAGTGATTTTTTTTTTTTTTTTTGATTTTTTCTATTTGGCAGGAAAAAACAATGACGGGGCTCAAAATGTCTGACTTTTTGCTGCATTAGTTTTTTTTCTTTCATAATTGTTTTTATTAATGTTAATGTCTCTTCAAGCTAGAGCTATTTCAAATACATGTATTGCATATTTCCATTTAAGAGACTTTTTTTTGTACATGAGACAGAATTTAGACGTGTTCATGTATGCAACATTGACATCTCTAACACCAAAATACTCTAGACTTTTCAAGTATTTGATACAAAGCTATATATGCAAAAATTACTCAGTGTTTAATACTGGAAAAGTTGAATGTCGCTACCTATAAGCAAGTGAGAGACTGGCTAGTCATAAAGCAGTTCAATTTGTATAGTGCAACTTCCACCAGAAATAATAAAGATGTTTTTCTTAAGGTTAAATCATGCCCAAATTTCATAACTGGTAAAAATGAACAATGACCACGTTGTCAAGATTTTTTTGTTAAAGATTCCAGCGACATTAGGTATTCTATTTAGAAACAAAGTATGCATCATTCTGTGATCCATGAAATTCTATTTTATATAACAATAACCTACCTATAATTGCAAATAGTTCATTAAAACAAATTTCACGAAGTATATAATGTTGCAATAAAACAGTTTTGGTATCTACTGGAAGATAATTTTATGTGGCAATTGTTGACTATAATAATGGTAATGTGACTTGAAATTTATCTGAGAAAAAGTCTCTGAAAGCTAAGAAGTATAAAATTTATGGTAAAAGGAATTATTTCAGACATATACATGTATTAGCAATACCCTTTTAAGGCACACTCAGACCAGGCATGGAAGGGTAACATACTATTTAAGTCTTAGGATAGCAGGTATAATTAAACTTGGACTTAAAAAAATTTACATCACCAAAATTTTAAATAGTTAAAGTACTAAATGATGTACCTCCTCCTTTAATCAAGACTAAAAATGAGACTGTAAACTTGTTTCAAATTTTTTAAAGAATTTGAGTTTAGCATTAAGGCCGTGTCATACAGTATTTAGGATCTTAAGTTAACAAGCAGAATTTCATAAATCACAGAACTGATCATGAAGTAAGACCAGAAAACTTCACACCAAAAACTACAAGGCAGGAAAAGTTAAAAAAGATTTAAGTATTTTTCTACCTAGGGGAAGTGATGTAACAGCACAAACTTACTTGTTGTTCAGAAGCGTATGCTTCATCGTCACTAACATCTGTATGGTCATCATCACCTGTAATGATAAATACAAAATCATTTCATTTTAATATTAGTAGTGGACTTGTAATGGTACTCTGAGCTGCTTTCTCTGGTTGTTTGAATGCAACCATTCACTGCAGGTTGTTGGCCGGGACACAGTAAATAAACAAGAGGGCCAAGATGGCCCTTAAGTCGCTCACCTGAGTAACAAACCATAACAGTGTAAATATGTTTTACCTAGTGACTTCATGGAGACAAATATTCTGACCAATTTTCACTAAGACTGGACCAAAAATGTGGCCTCTTGAGTGTAAACAAGCATTTTCTTTGATTTGTCCTAGTGACCAAGTTTTTGATCCCACATGACCCAGATTCAAAATCATCCAAGACTTCATGATAACAAACATTCTGAACAAGTTTTATGAAGATAGAATAAACAGGTAAATGAAGTATTGCCATGCAATACAAAGTCCCCTACTGGAGGGCACCTAATTTTCTCTACTGCAGTATAACATAATGAACTGATATCTGTCAATAATGTATAAACAATATTGTACTATAATGTTATATACAATATGTTATAACAAAACACTTGGATTAAAATTTGTATATATATATATAAAAACCTATAGTTGTTTTCATATAGCATTTTTTTTTGGCCGATTATCAAAAAGGTATCGTATAGTAAAAAAAAAAAAAAAAAAAAAATCTATATAAGTCCACATAAAACTCTTTACCAGGTAGAGATAGGTCAAAATACACCTAAAAATTGGATGTAACACGCATGTTGTACCACAGAAAACTGGTCTCAATTTTTCCCTACGGCCTGTAATAAATAAGTTACAATATAAGCTATTTATAGCAACAGCAAAGGGACATAATTCTAAAAACAAGACTGCCTCATGGTTGTGAACATTTGTGCCAAGTTACATCAAAATCCTCCATGCATAAAGAAGAAATGTTCCGGACAATGTCATTCTTGAATTTGGCATTTCACCTCTAAGTGTGACCTTGACCTTAGACCTAGGGACCTGGTTCTTGCGCACAACAATCCATCTCATGGTAGTGAACATTTATGCCAAGTTACATCAAAATCCCTCCATGTAGTGATGGGACATCGGTTGGAAAACTCCAACCGATTATCGGTTGGAATCGGTTAGCAAACCGATGCGATGTATCGGAAAAATAATCGGTTGAATGTAATTTATTTTCATACTTGTTTATTCAGATAGTCATGTCTTTAAAGTGACTGTTTGTCTTAAAATTCATATGCTCTTTTGAAAAATAAAGAACTACCATTAATCAGATGTTTTAAAGCTGGTTCAGTGTTCATTCCAGGCCGCGCCATGGGGCCATAGGCGCGTATTTTACTGTATTGGCGCATAAAAGTTTGCCCTATAGCGCTCGTCGGGCGCACACTTTTTCAGAAAACAGTCCGTTTACAATGAGCCGACTTCCAGAAGTTGTGAATCGAATACGACTCTTCCGATGACGTAACGCGCATTTTCATTGGTCGATGTTAAAATAGTAGCCAGTCTCCGGTCGCCTAACAACATACAGCTTTCAATGTTGCTATGCAATGGCGGACAAAAAAAACAGTCGCGATTCGGAGAAAAAAGAAATCCAATTTTACGTTTTTCTCTAACCGTTAAAAAAAAGCAGACGATGGAGAACAAATTTCCAAAGAAAGATGACATGTTCGAGACCGCTAGACCACTCAATAGCCTAACCGCTTAGCCAAAATCAGGCGACAAACATTAATTCCGTAGTAGAGAAAGTGTACTGGGTTTCGCACAGTTCACGGTTTCGCACACCAAAGAATTTTCCGTTTCTTGTAATGAAATACTTGCCAAGAGAAATTTAAACTGGTGAAATCAAGGGACCAGGTCTCCTTTTGAATGTTCCTATAGTTTTCTAAACGACAAGCAGGCATCCTGATAAAAGACAAAGATATATAAAAGTGTAGTAAAAGTATCACCCAGACAGCATAAAATTAGACACCACTGAGGGTACCTCGCTTGTGCATGGTATAGCAACATCATTATGATAATGACAGCTAAAAATACAGTTTCTACAGAAGTATCAGTGTTGTGCAATTTCGATTCAACCAATATCCGTACTGTACAAAGAATTAGAGAATTTTTAGTCACGGTGTGCGAAACCGGGTACAAATATGTCCGAATAATGGGTCATTTTCTGGCTATATTGGAGAGCTAACAGTGGTGAGCAGTTATCACATGAAGAATAACCTAGTGCATAAATAAAGAGCCATGTATCTATTCTTCTGCCTGAAAATGCAAAATAATAAATTGCTTCCACATATTTCAGTTTATTTCAAGAAGTGTGTAAAAGTGTGCGAAACCAGGTACACTGACTCTAAATCCGCATTCATGGCTGTCGGACTTTCCATGGTTAAGTTTCGGTAACGGTCAAAATATTATGACTTGTTTCGTTTTTGTCGTGTTGAGCGACCTGTGCAGTGTCCACTTTTCTCTTTGTAATTATGTTTTACGAACCGCGAAAATAATACCTTGAACACCATGTAAGAAAAGTGTTAAAAATACAGCCTTTCCTTTCATGTTAATCAGTTTTTCTTTCATGACCCCTATTTTTTTCAAATGTCCCCAATTTTTTGCCATCATGGGGCCCTTTGACCCCACTTAAAAAAATCCTGGAATGAACACTGCTGGTTCATGGTAAACAGAAACTTGTTTAGTAATGCCTAATTAGTTGCAGACAGGGAAACAACAATAAATTGCAATCTGGTTTACATACATGTATCATAGACTCATAGCTGTCATTTGTGACAGCTGACTGGTATACCTGTACCTGTAACATATCTAGCATACAGCAAGGAAGTACAGTCTTTCTCTGGCTGACAAAAATAGTGATTGTAGAAAATCATTAAATGAATTCAGTTATTTTTCGGTAATATTAATATTTTCATACAATGGTTACCATAGCCTGACACTACTGAGTAGCACCATGTTCCAACTACTTGTTGCTATGGCATATAACAATGTCATGAAGCTTGGTAAAAAATGATCAGATAAAAATCAGCGTTTAATCTGTTTCCATATGTACACTGGTCAGCGATGCTGGGTAAAAGGAATTTTGGCAGAACAAAATCATGACAACTCGATGACAACTGCAACTGTATAAAAACACCAAAGTTCTTTCCATTGAAATTACGTCATGGACACGGAAATTTGATGGCATAAGTGTCCAGTTTCAACAGATAAATTCCCTCGGGCATACCGTTGTAAAATACGAAAATTTATCAAAGTTTCGCTATTTTTTTTTGGCCCCACTTTTACTGACGCTATGGACGCCGCCATGTTAACAGCTGATCCTAACTGTAAGATGTTAAATCCATTTTCATTGGATAACTGAAACGAAATACTAACGTTTGAGTGTCGGCATACTTCTGTTTTATCCGTTATGCATGCAGGTAGTCCATATTTCGGATATTTCTAAGGTAAACATAAATTCTCACGCACCGTATTTCCCTTCGGAAACCTTCGTTCATACCCGTGTAGATTCGTACCCGCTATCGACTCTGAGAAAACATGATCGATTATCGGAATCGGTTTGACTTTTCTAGCCGTCAATCGATTATATCCGCTAATCGGCCCATCACTACCTCCATGCATGAAAAAGAAGTGTTCTAGACAAAGTCATTCTTGTATCTGACCTTTGGCCTCTATGTGTGACCTTGACCTTCAACCTTTGGACCAGGTTCTTGCGCATGACACTCCGTCTCATAGCGGTGAACATTTGTGCCAAGTAATATTAAAATCCTGTTTTGCATGACAAAGTTATACACCAGACAGGCAAAATGTCCCATTGACCTTTGATCTCCAATATGACCTTGACCTTTCAGCTAGGGTTCTGGGTGTTGCGAATGACACATCAACTCATCATGGGGAATATTTATGCCAAGTAATATTAAAATCCCTTGATGGATGACAGAGTTCTGGCTGGACCGGACAGGAAAAGAACCCTATTGACCTTTGACCTCCAATTGTGACCTTGACCTTTGAGCTAGGGGTCTGGGTTTTGCGCATGACACATCATCTCATCATGGGGAACATTTGTGCCAAATTATATTAAAATACCTTAATGGATGGTAGAGTTATGGACTGAACACGAAACAGACCCTGTTCATGCCATGTTAACATTTGACTGCCAAGTGTGACCTTGACCTTTGAGCTAGGGGTCTGAAAGTTGTGCATGACATATCGTCTTATTTTGAGGTACATTTGTGCCAAGTAATATTAAAATCCCTTCATGGATGGCAGAGTTATGGACCAGACAGGAAAAAGGCCCTGTTGACCTTTGACCTCCAATTGTGACCTTGACCTTTAAGCTAGGGGTCTGGGTTTTGCGCATGACACGTCGTCTCATCATGGGGAACATTTGTGCCAAGTAATATCAAAATCCCTTCATGGTTGACAGAGTTATGGACCAGACACAAAATTGCAGACGGACGGAATGACGGACGGACGGAAAAGCGCATTCCTATAGTCCCCGAACGAAACTGGTTTTCAACCAGTAGGGGACTAAAAATGTGTCCCCTAGATTGTAAACAAGCTTGTTCTTTAATTTGACCTGGTGACCTAGTCTTTGAACATACGTGATCCAGATAAAAATACGTCCGAGATTTCATGCAAGCAAACATTCTGATCAAGTTTCATGCATATCAAATGAAAAATGCAGCCCCTATTGCATGAACAAGGTTTTTCTTTGATTTAAACAGGTGACCTAGTTTTTGACCCCAGATGATCCAGATTCAAACATGGGCTAAAGATCATCAAGATCATCATTTTGACCAAGTTTCATGAAGATAAGGTCATAAACATGACCTCTAGAGTGTTATCAAGCTTTTCCTTTGATTTGACAGGATGACCTAGTTTCTGACCCAACATGACCAAGTTTCAAACTTGACCTAGAGATCATCAAGACAAACATTCTGACCAAGTTTCATAAAGATTGAGTCACAACTGTGTTCTCTGGAGTGTTCACAATTCTTTTCCTTTGATTTACTGGTGACCTAGTTTTTGACCCCAAAGATCCAGATTCAAACTTGACCTAGAGATCTAAAGACAAACTTTCATGAAGACTGAGTCATAAATGTGGCCTCTAGAGTGTTCACAAGCTTTTCCTTTGATTTAAACAGATGACCTAGTTTTTGACCCTACATGACCCAAAGTCTCATGACCCAAATTCGAATTTGACCTAGAGGTCATCAAGACAAACATTCTGACCAATTCTCATGAGTTTCAAACTTAAATTGTGGTCTCTGGAGTGTTAACATAATTTTCCTTTGATCTGGCCTTGTCACCTAGTTTTTGACCTCACATGACCCAGTTTCAATCTTGACCTAGAAATCATCAAGTCAAACATTCTGACTATAGTTTCGTTAAGATTGTGTCACAACTATGGCCTCAAGAGTGTTCACAAGCTTTTCCTTTGATTTGGCCTGGTGGCCTAGTTTTTGACCCACATGACCAAGATTCAAACTTCACCTAGAGATCATCAAGACAAACTTTCTGACAAAGTTTCATAAAGATTGAGTCACAACTGTGGCCTCTAGAGTGTTCACAAGTTTTTCCTTAGATCTGACCTGGTGACCTAGTTTTTGACCCCACATGACCCAGTTTAAAACTTGACCTAGAGATCATCAAGATAAACTTTCTGCCAAAGTTTCAGAGACTGGGTCACAACTGTGGCCTCTAGACTATTCACAAGGCAAATGTTGACAGACGATGCATGACTGACAACAGACGCCGGACAATGACCAGTCACAATAGCTCACCTTGAGCACTTCGTGCTCAGGTGAGCTAAAACAGAAGAAGTGCTGATTGTCATTATGGGCAAACACCTGAGAGCATGAAGAATTTGCATTACAATCTGAACATCTCTCGAGCTTAGTTCCTGGGAAAAACCAGAACTGGTACCATATTATGAGGACCTGGAAGTCTTCTAGTGAATGAGTGAGTGAGTTGAGTTTTACGGCGAATCGACACAAAATGGTCATATATCACCGAGTGGTAAGCCTTCTAGTAAGTCTTCTAGAGACAAACAGTAAAAACATGAAATATTGTAACAAACAGTCATGTTATGTAATATAGGCTATTATACCAAGTTTCCCTTTACAAATAAATTATTTCAATTCAAGCTTGTTAAACAAATTACAACAAAACTTCCCATAATCAATTGTAACTTACGCATTTAATATGGCCATTTATGCATGTAACTCAAGACTTGAAAAAGGAGAAATATAAACAGGATCAGAAATTTGTAATTTGTTTTACGTGACTGTACCTGATTACATCTGCCACAGAAGAATTAAATCTTTTTTTTCTAAATATGAGGCTCTGTTTGAAAAGTGTGCAAAGTTGTTCCTGACCTAATAAACTCGAGAAAGGCCATATTGTGAACATTCAGATAGAAAGTTTTTTTTTTGCCTAGCAATTAAACACCTGAAACCAATTGACATTTTAAGAATTAATCAGTTTTGACAACATTAGAATTCTTGAAATTTCAAGATTCAATACCTTTCCACAATTACTTCTCACAAACAAGTTTTCTGTAATAACAAGAATGCAATTTTGTGGCAAAAAGACAGAAACATCAAGTTCACTGTCCAAAGATTTAGGTCAACATTTCACTTAACTGTGTCAATTAAAGCTATATATTTACTCTCTTCTATACCATTCATTTTGGTATATTCCCCTTATTTTGTTGGGAACAGGAGGAAAAACATGAATAATCAAATTGGAACCAGTAAGCAGAGGCAAACGCCCTCATATTTCATTCTATGAAATCTCTTTCTGTTAAACTCATATAATTTTCTCATCATTATATGTAATAAGAATTACTTCATTGATTATGGCACAAATTCTTCCACCTATCTGACTGTACTTGAAGGTTCAGAGAAAATCTGGAATGTTACAATAACAAGCACATAATCTTTCCAAGGAATTCGTAAATAATCCTTGTGTGTGTGTAGGTAGCAAATATTCCTTCATACTTTTTCTTTGAAAATTTTCAACTTTTCAATGTACACCATATATAATGCCACCTGTAGGATAAGAGATGGAGTAAACATTATTAAAATCTTCATAATAGCATCTACACAAATAAAACAAAACAAGCCAAAAGCATACAATAATCTGCTTCTAAAAATTCTCCTTGCAATTTCTAAAATGCAGATTTTTGTTCTATACAATTGAGCACACGCAGAAATATATGTACATTGTATGTATATATCATATCATGTCAAAGACCATACTTTCACAAAATGAAATTTAAAAAAAATATTATATATAATTAAAAATACAGTCATGATTGATTGAATCAAGACGCTTTTCTCTATAAAAATGTTATACAAAAATGTAGCTTAGAATGTAGAGGTGTCTTCAATATTTTGAAACCTACTTTGTCTTTAGGCTACTTAAATATGGAGTCCTGAACACTTTTAATCCATATAAAATACCTTTTAACCTACTATGTATCCCTTTATGAAGTCAGAAATATGTAGGGCTGTCATTGATTGGGTCTTAGGCGTATCGACGATACCGATATATCAGAAGACAAATATCGACGATACATCGATATATTGATTATTAAGTTAGATTAACGACCTATTTGTTCATATGCATACTATATACCTTCCTGTAAACATGGTAAATGCTATTTTAAGTTTTATTGCCTACTTTCCATATTTCTGTTTGATTGTGTTGTATTTGTATTTATTAAATAAAAGAAATACATAAAATTAATAACATTTTTCATTTTTATTTTGCCTTCACTCCTTTTTTGCATTTATCCAAATTTACAACTTTGTGAACTTTAGTTGTTTTTTAGGGTCTGAGTGTTTATTTGGGTATTTTTTTCTCTCTGTAAAATATCGATTTTTGAAAATGGGAATCGATAATCGATCGAAAAGAAAATATCGTTGATACATCGATATCGTTTCTATCGATGACAGCCCTAGAAATATGAAGAAGAAAAAACCATCTCTTCATGGCAATTACTGGAACTGCAAGATTTATCAATATATCAAATTCTGTTATGACTATCTAGAGTACAATATCAAAGATAAAAAGTCATTAAAAAAACTGCCATTTCCATATTTGTGGTGCATGAAATGATCTTTATAATGGTATCATTTCCTGTGGGAATCGTAAGTTCTTTCTATTACACTTTGCAACTGTGCAGGCTCAATTAACTTTATCTCTTTTCTCCTCTTTTTCTATGCTTTTGTAGAAAAGGAAACATGAGGACTATTAAAATGTGATATATTCATAAGTGGCTATGTTTTTGTTCCATTTTGTGATACAGGAATAATGTTTTTAAATATACCCCCAAAGAAAATCTTACTTGTAGGTGCTAAATCAGGGATCATCCTAGGTCAAAATTTTAGGGAGAAGTGACATTTTAGGGAGAAGTTGAGGAATTTAAGGAGAAGAATCGGCATAGCATTCAGTTTCCTGCCTATATATATCCACTTTCTATGGGTCTAGCTGTAACTTGTAAACAGTAATTATTTAAGGAAATTGATTTTTGCATTATCATTTTCATGAATTTCTAAATAAAGTATAAACTTAGCTATGAAAAAGTCGCCTTTAAATTTTTATCCAAAATTTACATGTCCGAAACTCCGTAATTTAACAGGAGCACAATCAAAACACCGTGAAATTTTTCATTCATATTTGGATTCTCGTGCTTTTATAATGCCTGATTTTTGCATCAACTTGTTCAGATTTATACATTTAATTCATTTATTTATTTATTTTTTCGAAAATAATACGAAACTTGTAGGTAATGGCGATCTTTTTATAATATTTTGTACGGCAGTTCTGACGTCCGCGAAATCATTTTTTATCCGCAGTACCCGAGCAATTCATTTACAGAAATTGACCGTAATCATGGTAATTGAAATAAATTTTGAAGTAATCTTTAATAAAATGAAAGAATAATATACAACTGTTGCATAAGATCATGCTCTCGTTAAGTTTATCGGCTTTTTACACGCCAATTGAAAATTTTCAAAATGGCGGCGACTTAAAATATTATTGATTGACACTGTGGGATATTAACGCTACGATTGGCTGAAGTTTGACAGGCGAGTAGGCGGGGTTGACTATGGATTTATCGATAATTTAATCTAGAATATGTATAAAGTTTTACAACTTTAAGTAAACAGATAATAAATTTAAGTAAACAGATAATAACTCGCTGAAAAACTCGGCGATTCGGATTTCGCCCAGAGGCGATAATTAGGCGAAGTGGCCGACTTTAAAGCGACAATATCGCTCAAATCGCCTTGTAGGATGATCCCTGTAAATGAACATCAATAACTGAAAATTGTTCAAAGTTTTGAACAAACCTGTTCTTTTAACCACCATAAGGTAAACAGATCCATAAAGTCTAAAAGTCTGACTCATGATGACTACAGTTTCAATGGTGGAGGAAGACCCCAAGTATGTGATTCAATGTGAGCAGTTTCAATGGTGGAGGAAGACCCCAAGCATGTGATTCTAAGTGAGCAGTTTCAATGGTGGAGGAAGACCCCAAGCATGTGATTCTAAGTGAGCAGTTTCAATGGTGGAGGAAGACCCCAAGCATGTGATTCTAAGTGAGCAGTTTCAATGGTGGAGGAAGACCCCAAGCATGTGATTCGATGTGAGCAGTTTCAATGGTGGAGGAAGACCCCAAGCATGTGATTCTAAGTGAGCAGTTTCAATGGTGGAGGAAGACCCCAAGCACGTGATTCTAAGTGAGCAGTTTCAATGGTGGAGGAAGACCCCAAGCATGTGATTCTGTGAGCAGTTTCAATGGTGGAGGAAGACCCCAAGCATGTGATTCTAAGTGAGCGATGCAGACACCTTTGAAAGCTGATTGTGGTCCAATCACTTGAACAATGGCATTACGTTAAAATGTAGCAGACACATTATAAAGCTTAATTACAACATCAAACAGTATATACAGATATAATATTTTATGTACTATTTTATGTACACAGGTTAATTTGTAAACACAGATGGTTGTTTTAACCAGGTAAGTTGCCAGTTAATTGACAGTTATGGGTTTATCTACAGAGGTAAGTGTTTCTACCAAAACATAAAATTACCCCTAGAGAGCTAGGAATCTTGTTTATCTCCCAACTATTCCAGTACAAGATAATCTTCAATTAACATTTTTTGTTTGCCAGCATGTACACAGGTATCAAAATGAGTATAAAAGTATGTTTCAGTAAATTCCCTTTTCTCTAATGATGTCTGCCAAATTAAACAAAAAGTCCACAATGACCCTTCAATATCGCTCACCTGAACACCTTTACAAGTTAATTTACTAATAAAATTTTAATGTTTTAATATTATGTGCTCTAAAGTAAAAATGTGAAAAAGAGGACCTTAAAAGGAGGTTTCTGGATATAGCCATAGATAACTGTTTTAATTTTTAAGCAAATTTTAACAGTATTTCAAATGTAACAACAGCTATTATTAGCGGCCTAAAGAAAATTCAAATTCCCAAATTAGTAGTTTACATTCTCAGTTATCTTCTCTGATTCGCAATATATCTGTACTCTACCCATCCCCGCCCCTCAGACTATTTCCATTTTGAGGCTAATTTCAATAACATTTTGGCATGCTTGATATCAGTGTAGCCACTAGGGTACAGAGGCATTTCTGCTATGTTTTATATAATACAATTGTACTACTTGATAAATGGTCAAAGTGATAACTGTTCAGAAAGGAATTCAGGCGTAACATAATGTGTAACTTTCTTACAATCTTAAAATGATAATTATCAGCAGCGGGCCACCGCTGTTTGCTCCTTCAGTCTGCAGGCTGACTACAGCGACAAAGTGATAATACAATGCAAAGATATGAAATGATGGTGTGTTATTCAAGGGGAAAACACAATTTGAAGATGTAATATGAATATTTTACTTTTGCATTGTGTTTTCACTCTGCCTTACCGCATTATCACATCGTGTGCGAAACCTTGGGCTTACTAATGATCAAGTGTCATTCAGAATTTCCATTACTGCAGCTTAAACTGTATTTTCTATTTCCAGCAACACTGACCTTGACCAAAGTATCTAAACCTTGGCAATGATATTTGCTTTGCTATATGAGACACTTTCCATTTTTAGAAACCAGGAATCTCACACTTATTACTCCATTACCACTCCAACCCTTGTTGTTTTTTTTTCACCTACCTATAAGTTAAGTTTCATTGCAATTTATACACTTTTTTTAAAACCTTGACTACAATCCTGCAATCTTGCTATTGATACAAGCTTCCTATAGTCTCCCCTTTATCCTAGTGAGACAGTGTTTTTCTATTTTTAGTACTAATGACAATGACCTTGACTTCACTGGCCCCATCTACATTTCAAACCTGGGTCTTAGTGCTCTTACTACAAGGCACCTATAGACTGTCTTATTCTAATATGTCTAATTAGAACTCTTCTCAACCAGGTGTAAACAGCTATTTACTGTGTGAAATAGTAACCTCTAACCAGGTTTTCAGTTCTGAGAAAAAATCTTGGTTAAAAATGAAACTAATATATCTACAACTGACATACTTCACATTGCCAACTGGAGAGGAATGTTTTCATTCTCTGTTGAGAATCCAGTTTATCCTTTGGCTTCATACGTTTTCAGGAGCTATATATCATTATGTAATACTTTTCATTAGTTTATTTGACAGTTTTCTGATAGAGACCAGAATGATCTGGCACCCAAGCAACAGATGTATCCGCCATTATCAGGAAATTTATCTACAAACAATAACATTCTCCCACTCTTGAAGTATATCCTATCAAAATGGAGATCTAAATTAGCTTGGCCTGCTACTATGTTATCAATACAGCTATGGAACTTATGCCTAATTAATCACCTGTTTTTTTCTCCTCTTATGGCTTTATTGCCTCACATTAAAGGCACTGACCTCCAGATTTGGCTAAAAAAAATCTTTCTTTCAAATTGAAATAAAAAAAAATTGGTCGTATTATGAACATTAGAATATGAGTGTTTGTTTCTAAAATATTTTAAAAATTCCAATCAAGAAAAAAAGATGACCGCGTCCGAAATCAAACCTCGGACCGCCGCAGCAATTAAGTTTTCCCGTCGTTGTAACCAAGACTTAGTGCTATAGCGGAAGTAGTGAAATTGTGACTTCAAAATATAGATATTTACAATCAAGTCGGTTTACCTGGAGTAAAAGCATTTATACGCTTTTCAATTTTCATTGTAAAAAGTAGTAAAAACAGCAAATTGTCATGTGTTTCCATTACATTTATTAAAATTGATGATTTATAGTTTGTCAGTAATTAAGTTTTAAAGCCTTCTTAAGAAATATAGCATTTATTTCCAGATATCTAAAAAAAAATTATTTTTTTTGTTGTCGAGCAATCTGGAGGCCAGTCCTTTTAACCTACAGTGAAATCCCTCCACTGAGTAACTGCACTATCAGTTCTTGTGGCCTCCGTAATTTTTATTAAAATGAACTGTGTTTTGGCTTCCATTGGGTGTGTTCACAGATGTACAAAATTTCCAAAGTTCATTAAAATATAGAACAAAACCTGAAACATGTACAGCACTGTGTTTTCAAATATTACCTGTTAAATTACCTTCGCAGCTTTGCATACATTAACTTAGTTTTTGAGTGATACCTAATGATGATGAAACTACTGTACCACCTGGTGTCTCTAACACAAAAGGCAATATGAACAGGGTAGATTAATATTTCACATACTAAACATAGACAGTTTACACCTAGTTGTCTTAAATTTCAAACAGTACCAGCAGGAATACAGAATGACCAATTAGTTTCCTATCATATTTCTCTAGAATAATCTCTACTTTATGCACAAAGTTAAAATACCTTTAAATGAGATCCTGTGAAATCATAAATATTCCTGTGGAACCTAGGGTACCATATAATTATGTGGACTTTGTGGTCAGTCAATCCATAAAATTAAGCAACAACAAACTCCTTATAATTTTACATTTAAAAGTTGAAATCTACTCAGTTTTGAGGCAGAAATTTGTATGTTTCTGCTAAAATCTGTTCAATAATTTTTGAAAATGTTTCTGTCTCTTGTGAAGACAAATTACTTACTGTATCTTCCGCCACTAGGGTGCCGACCAGTTCCCGTACTCAGTATTCCATTTGGTGCAGGAGTCGATGTCGCCTGTGGAACATTATTTAGGTCACTAGACTTAACAGGAGTAAAAGGTTCATGTTCACCATTCATTTTTACTGGAGTTTTTGTAGGACTAGATTCAACTTTACGAATTTCTGAGACATCTAACTCATCTATCCCATCAGGCACATTTTCTTTTTCTGGTTCGATAAATTCTACTTCATAAGTTCGTTTTGGTTTTGGAGGCGATTTACTTAACACAGTTTTAACATCCTCAACACCATTTTGTTCACCTTTTACTCCCAATGACTCTGGTTCTAATCTTTTCATTGGAGAGGCTTCCCTCTCTTCTATTTGCATCTGACCTTGACCTTTGGACTGTGACTCTGTACTTGGTGATCTTGATGACCTTGAACCTTTAGACCCTCGCGATTTCTTGGGAGATTTCTTAGCTTCCTTCTTTGGAGATGGGCCCTGCTCACCGTTACTTTCACGGCGCTTAGAGGCCTTCGTCTGACCTTGACCTGAAATCAAAAAGAAAATTAATTTGGTATTATACTATTCATTTTAAGTGCACACTTGATCGCAGCTTGGTGACTGAGTTATTCTTGCCTGACACAACATGGGCCCAAGCTATTGCTACCGATAAATTTTACCATTAGCTTCATAACTGTCATCAAAATAGTTTTTAAGCCTGTCAATTATTTTGAAAGATCTGTCTACCAGATTATTTTGGGACATACCCTTAATATGTATATAAGACAGGTCAAAAGGAAAATTCAGTGTGTCACTGGGCTAGTGGATCACTGGAACAAACTTACCAGGTTTCAGAAACCTTAGCTTTTTGATGTTTTCATTCATTATTTTATATTAACTGTGACAACATATCCTCATTAATTTGATTAAATGTCATTACTTCTCAGTATGGTACTTAACCCAAGTGACTTCTGTGTTAAAATATGTTTTCATGGTTAACGAATGGATAATATATGGATATCAACTTTCTAATCCTGTCATCCTAAACAAATAGGTAGAAAGATACATATTAAAACTAAAGTTACTCATACATCAGTGAACACACTGAAAACAAACATTGTCAGATAAACAGTGACTTAACTGATCCAGTTATGGGACCATAGATACCAGGTCTAAACTATGTTCTACAATAATTGATGTCCCTTCATCCACAACCTTATGGTAAATGATAACGATTTAAAGCCCTGCTCCACGGCTATTTAAATTCTATTGTGTGTATGCAACCAATGATTACAGTAGGTAACAATTAACGGCCACGCGCCACACTTTAGCACGCAAAACCACAGGTATTTTACATACAATTTTATATAAAACTTAATTTATTAAAACAGACTCTATTTTGACAGGCGCCGCTGTTCATAGTCGGGATTTTCATGCTTTTTCAGTGACAATTTAAGGTTAAAAGGTAAGACTGGAGTAGGTCTTTAAGGTCCTTACCTTGACCTTTGAGGTACAGACCAGCTGAAACTTGCAAGCAATTTACCAACTCTTCAAACTTAACACTGGTGTATTCTAGGTCACATTGGAATCCCTTTATCAATTAAAAAGTTAAATCTCAGACAAAAAGTTTAGGGTTAGGATCTTTATGTGTGTGTGTGTTCGGGTTTAACGTCTTTTTCAACAATTTTTCAGTCATATAAACGACGGTGTCTACTTGTAGCAGTGAGCACAATGCCCAACTTTATAGTGCTGTCTCACTGGAATATCACGCCGTAGACACGTGGCATGATACCCCACCCAGTCACATTATACTGACACCGGGCTGACCAGTCCTAGCACTATCCCCTTAGCGCTAAGTGAGGAAGCTGCTAGTACCATTTTTTACGTCTTTGGTATGACGCGGCCGGGGATTGAACCTACGACCACCCGCACTCAACGCGGACGCTCTACCACTAGGCTACCGAGGCGGTTTAGGATCTTTGTATGTGACCTTCACCTTTAAGGAACACACATGATTTGTGTCTGACACACTTCTTTTGAACTGTTTAAAAACTAATACTGTAGCTTCTGCATGCCAGACTGACTAATTAACAGACAGCAGTAAGAGTAGTATGTGTTTTCTTCTATGGGTCATCAAATATTTACTCAAAGATCATGTATTATGCCCCTATATAACCTAGCAACTGCAGATTTTTATGCTAGCAAAACATTTGTATATACTCTATAGTCTTTTAATACCTACTTCAAAGATAATTTTTCTTATGAAATATAAGCCTTTTGTGCAAGCACATAAAACAGGCCTAATGAAATTCCCATTTACATCAAGACAAAAAGACCTTCAGTTACTTTTGTATCTATATTCTTAATGGAATGTTGAAAGGAAAAGATTAACAAACTATGGTAAATGTGTATAACCACTGAAACATCACTTCTTTTGGTACAGGGCAACTTGATTCCTTTCATGTCATTTTAGACATAGATTTAAAATGATGTATTTTATATTAGTGTAAACCTGCAAAGTGAGTTTATTTATCAAGATATTTAAACTTAAATGGAAGAAGTCTGCTAAAAACCATTACTTTCATACCATAATTTCTACCAAAATTGCAGAGAACTTGTCAAAATATTTGGAAATATATATAATTTATTATGTATGTTCCTGGGATGGTTACCATATCTGGAAAATTGTCTCGTTGATTTTCTCTTCCCTTTTATGCATGAACTTGCAAAAAACGTCAATAAGGTAAACAAACTAGCATGAATCATTATCAGCCAATCACTTTTATCCTCAAGACAGATTGGTAGACAGAGTGGTTCACAAATTTAACAAATCATGCATTATAACATTCATGTTATACTTTTCTAGAATGGTAAACTTTTACTGTTGTATTTTTGTAATTTATTATTAATACATCTGCAGCTTTTTCTCTTCAGTGTCCAAAACAAAAACTGTTTATCAACATTTGGGTAATATATAATTATTATTCAGTTCCTCATGAAAATGTGTTGTATAATTTACGATAAAATACTAACACCACTTAATGTCTTGAGACTTATCATTATTCACTTGATAACATTTTGACAGGTTATTCAAATAAAGTTAATTTATCTATTTACATGAGATAATCAGGTAAACAAAAGCACTTGAGAAATCAAGTGTTACCTGATTTTTACAGATTTTATAGGAATATTATCTATTATTGGACTTGTTTTGAAAGAACATCTGCAAAATGACTGTAACAAACCTATCCTGATGGACCAACTCAACAAGAGCTCATATATAGAACACGAAATGCCCCCCTTGATGCATCAGTAACTGCACAAAGAACAGAAATTATTTGGTCACTGTGCACTGGACATTTGACGTACTGACCTCAAATCAATAATTATGAGTCATTTACCAGTCATCAGTTATACCAAAGCATTCTCTAGTTATTTGGCAAAAATGTTCTACTGTTCTGGGTCAATGTGACCTTGACCTTTGACCTATCTGCTGGACATGATCAACCTCCCTATTAAGTTTCATGATCCTTAGGGCCCCAGCATTCTCAAGTTATTGTCTGGAAACTGTTCCAGGTCACTGTGACCTTGAACTTTGACCTACTGATCTCAAAATCAATAGGGGTCATCTGCTGGTCATGATCAACCTCCACATTAAGTTTCGTGATCCTAGACCCAAGAGTTCTCAAGTTACCGTCCGGAAAGTGTTTAACTGTTCCGGGTCACTGTGACCTTAAAATTGTTTTAAACTGCAGGATGATAATAAATTGTAGCAGGATGAATGAAAATTCTAGACAGCTCGACCGGCAAGATGACTTGCTATCAAAGAATTTGTCAAGCACTTTAGGATGACACCAGATAGCCAAGTTTCCCAGATGAAATGATGACCATGGCTGACCAAGGTCACCACAGTTTTTGATTGGTGAACATGTTTTAATGTGGTCAACCATCAAATACCATGGTGAAAACATGGTCAGGACCACGGTCGGCCATGGTCGACCATAGTGCGATAAGATTGGCCATGGTCAACTTTTTTCAACCACGGTTGACTATGGACTACCATGGTCATGTTAGTAATTTTCACACTTATAAAGTTTTACAATGCACCAAAGACGCCTGACTCCATTTTGGCTACAAAGGTTTTTCTAGTTATAGTTTTCCTGCATTTTAAATGTATAGACAGATTCAAAGGTAAACTTTCATAGTCTGACTATAATTTGTTGTCATCTTAGCAATTTTATGACAAATAAATAACTGACTTCCAAAAATAGATATAGACTGCAATTGTCATGTATTTTCACCACCCTTACAAATTCATATTTAAACAGTTTTTGATAGTCAATAATCACTGTGGACGACCATGGTCGTAGACCTTGGTCGGCCATGGTTGACTGTGGTCCACATGGTTTCTGACCATGGTCTGATACCATGTTTTAGGATCGTGTTGCCAATTACCACAGCCAAGGTCAACCATTGTCCCATGACCATGAATTACCATGGTAAACCATGAATTACCATGGTAATAAACCGTCAATTTCGACTAGGCTTGAACTTATACGGAAGCATTTTGACCTAGCAAGTAGCTTCATTGAAACTGGGCAAAAAGTGTGAAAAAAAACATGATGCAAAAGGTCTCCCTGTCCTTGGACTGAGTGTTTTCTGGTCATTTGGGATCCTGCAGTCCATTCAATGTTAATGGATAACAGAGTTATGCTTAAGCCAGAGCAAGGGGGCATGACAGGTGTTGCACATTTATTATCTTTCATGAATAAACTAAACCAAACCGAGTCTGCTAATTTTTTGGCTTGGCTGCATCTGATGCTTCCAAAAAATCTTCCTACGGATTTTATTAATAGTGACACAGTTTAAGATCATGCATGACAAACAATGTACAACAGACAGGATATCACAGCAGCTCACATTGAGCACTTAATTTGTACTCAGCTGATCTAAAGATTGACAGAAATTGTCAGAGCTACATATATAAGAATACTCCACTGTACTTTGGTGATAATACTGTAAAATCTGGTAAATAAGCGTATACGCTTATAATAATTTTAGTGACACATTTATGCGCCTATTTTTGATATGCACTTATACTTAAGCCAAAACTATGCGCTTATAGACAAGCCGTGTGCGCCTATTTCTCATATATTAAGAATATTGACAGTGCTCACTTTCGCTGAAAAAACGAAAGTAAACATGGTCATGGACGTGCTCAGTGAACTACTTCCTTTTATTGCATACAGTATTTAGACATAATGAAAGCATAATGAATACATAATTTGCAAATAATGTTCAATCTCTCGGTCCTTTCAAGAATTTGTCAACACTAAGATTGAAGCATTTTATCCATATTCTTTTCATAGATTTACAAAAGTATGACAAACTGTTATGACAACGAAAACAACTTTTCTGGTATTCAAACGTTTTCTTTCATTTACTGAAAACATTTTCTATTCAAAAAACATGATTATTGTAGACAATCATCGTTTTATCAGACAACAGACATTAAAATCTTTTAACACCTATTGCACGGCTACTAAACGCTAGCGCCACCACCAAATTGTGGTGATAAGGAAAAGAGCTATTGACATTTCCGTGGTGCAGCTACCGCCCGTTTCTACTTGAAAACATGTAAGTAAAATTTATATTTTATCTTATATTTTTATTGATTAAAGTTTTTTCGAAAATCGAAGAATGTAGTTCCGTGTAACAACACTTTAACTAGAGGTTGGCTGTAATTTCATTAAAATATTATGCAAATTGTGGTGCCGGGAGCTTTTCTCCCGAATTTGACAGTGGCATATTTTCATATCGGCTAGTAATCGAACACCATTCCGATGATAAGACACACTGTAAAAACATACCTGCGCATGCAAATCGTGTAAAACTGAATTACACGTATTCCCATACACCAAAGAATTACGAAAAACACAGTAAAAAGTTAAAACACAGACTATTTTTGAAAATGGTGGCGCTATTACTCAAGTGGTGGCGCTATACAGTAGTGGTGGCGCTGTTGTATATGATTAGTGGCTGATATATTCAATTTTAAAATATGAAAATGTCTGACTGCAAGCCACGGAAATTTCTACAATAATTGATGTTATCAACCTATCCCACACTACACCCAAATTACGTTACTCAACAAAATACATGTAGTAACCTCTACATGATCGCAAAATAATCTACATGTATATGGATTCAGATTATACATCTAAACTGTATTGATTAATCATATTTAATCGATTGGAATTGAAAATGTACTGCACTTTTCAGAAAGAATTGTGAAAGTAGGGTCTTTTGTTTACAAAACATGCAAACGACGTAAAAAACAAAGGCAAGTAACTTTCAGAATCTTAATATAACAAATAAATTCTACACAAATCTTTGTTTGAAATAAAAGTATTGCTACTATTTTTCATGACCTGAATTTAAATTACACTTACGTTAGTATTTAGGTAGAATATTTAAAGGTTAGAAATAATTCTACATTAACATTTTAAACAAAGGAAAATATTTACTTTGACTACAAGAGTCCCAAGGGCCTGTGAGTATTTTGTTCATTTTTTCTTGTATAGAGAATGTTTCATAAAGGTAAATAAACTATGATCGTGTTTTTTCTTTCTTTAATAACACAATTCCTTGCAGGAATATTATCAGTTAGAGAATGTTGGTGTTTTTTTTTGTTTCGGATGCGTCAGCAGTTCGTATTACTGAATGCCGTAACAGCGCCACCACTACTGTATAGCGCCATCACTAGAGTTATAGCGCCATCACTTTTAAAAATCCTGGAATATTTCTTCTAGCCCGAGATTCTATTATTCATGGGTGTGCGTATATAGTTATTTATCATTTCTACACCATTTGCATGCGCAGGTATATTCTTACAGTGAGTCCAATTATCGAAATGGTGTTCGAATACTGGCCGATATGAAAATGTGCCACTGTCAGATTCGGGAGAAAAGCTCCTGACACCACAATGTGCATATTATTTTAATGAAATCACAGCCAGTCGCTAGTTAAAGAGTTGTTACACGGAACTACATTCTCCGATTTTTGAAAAAAGTTCTTTTAATAAAAATATAAGATAAAATATAAATTTTACTCACGTGCTTACATTTTCAAACGGGTGATAGCTGCACCACGGAAATATCGATAGCTCTTTTCCTTATCACCACAATTTGGTGGTGGCGCTAGCGTTTAGTAGCCGTGTATTGGCTATTCAACAGTTAAGAACACTTGTCGCCTGTATTTATGATAAACAATTATCAGGGTATGATACCTTTAATTACATCTTCTTGCTACATCTGTTGTTTGTTTACCAGTAATCGGATATGTGCCTACTTTGGAGACAAAATTATTGTAAGGGCATGACATGCGCTTATTATCCCATACGGAATAACAGTAAGGCCGTATGCGCTTATATTCAAATATGCGCTTATTTACCAGATTCTACAGTATGCTACAGAAGGCATTAAAAAGAAGTCAACTGAACCAAATGTTAACTGATGGAAAAATTAAATATACACACAGATAGTGAACCATCACCATACTTCACCTGAACTAAAATTGATTTTACACAATTATCAAATTTGTGATAATGTATCTATTTGCAATATAAAAATGAATTGTAAGATTTATCAAATGAAAGGTCACCTGTGTTAGAACATGAATTAAAACACTTATCTATATAGATCAAACAACTAATTCATGCTAATTAATGAATATCATTTGCTTAATTTTGCTTATTAGTCAAGAAACTTTAAACATACATTAACTGCCTTCAAATAACTGGAACACTTTGATATTAGATATAGATGATGCCAAGCATACCTAAAATCAATAAAATTTCTCATGTATTCAATGAAATAGCTAAATAGTTGAGGACATCACTTCAGGTAAGAAAAACTGAGGTCAAATTGCAAGGTTGCCCTGCAATCTTGCTGTTTTGATCTATGATTTAACCCTGACACACTATTATAAGGTATTCACCTGGAAAAGTCATGCAAACATTACCTTCTATTTTACTTTTACTTTATTCACTATAATCTTATTAAGTTAACTGGATTACAACATTTGTGTATTAAACTGTGAAAATGGTATAAATGGCAATTACGGATCAATAAGCTTGCATGGTGTGTATTCAAACAATCACATCTTTACACTTAAAACATATTACAAGCCATTATTCTGTAGACATAAACCCATCAAAACCTTTATTAAATCTGCCAATCTCTTTTAAATTGCTAGATTCAGTAAAAGCTTTATAAAGCAATTTGTTCTTTTGTATCAACCAGTATTAAAACAAATATTTATTAAAACTTGTTGCTGGAGGATTATATTCTCTGTTCTGTAACTTTGCGAACTCTTTCCTGAATTCCCAATGTAGTTTGAAAATTGTACTTGATACTTGACATACAATGCAGCTGTTGGTCATTTTGTCTTAAAACAAAACTGGTTGAAAGCCACCCACCAAGACTTCAGTACAGATTTAACATGCTTCAATTGGACTTAAATGTTACATGTATCAGAGCTAACATGCTAATTAGTACAGAATTTACAAGCTGAATGTCAAGGACTTAGGTACAGAGCGCTAACAGGCTGCAATTGGACTTAATTGAGCTGCAATATAACTTGGGTACCTTGCAAGTTAACAGAGTACAGTGTTTTGCATAAGGAATTTGGTAAAAAGCACCAATACATCCAAAATCTTTTAAAAGCATCTATATGATACACTAGCTACAGTCACCACAATCAAAAAGACTGTACAAGACTCTAAACCTGGCACAGAAAGAATGACACAAACTTTTGATAAAGCCAGGATGAAAGTGAAACAATATAAATGTGACGATGGTATTTTAAAGCCAATTTATGAGCAAAAAACAAGACATACCATGGTTACATAGATAAAGAAGATCTCACAAAATGCACCATTAGAATGACTCAGACAGCGCTAATTTATTCATACGATTATTGGCCAGGTTTATATTGCAAAATATAAACCAATATAGCTATATGAAACATTTTTGTATATGAGCTTTTCCATATAATTTTGTGGTGGTTGTAAGAGAATTAAACAACTGAGGTACAGACCTATCATACTAGAGTATTTTAGGCCTGCACGGATTCTGTTAAAAGTGATCAACTTGATCGATGAAAAATTCCTTCTTACTTAAAAGCCCGAATCAAAGTGTCCTTTTTCAATAAAAATTATTTAGAGATTTTTTGGCAGCCCAAAATCCTGAAACAGTATGCTACTATCAGTCCTGTATATTCTACATAAAAGAATCAGTCCTGTATATTCTACATAAAAGACCAAGAAATATATGCTATGACTTCAAGTATGACTAGCTTTCATATTATCCCCCCTCCAGACATCCCCACTCAACCCACCCCTCACTCCTCCCTAAACCCTGCCCAAATTAAGAAAATCTTGATAAGCCCGATGAAGCTAAATATTCCTCTAAGCCCTGTACTTTGATTTAACTGTTACATGTACATATGATAATATTAATCTAAAAAAAACTTTACCTGAACAAATAAGGAAATCCAAATTTTGCGGCAAAAAATCAATTCCAATGCAATGTTTAATTATTTGCCATTCAAATATTTATACAAATCAAGAAGGGAAACCAATTTCGAACAGTTTAATTCTGCATATTTTAAACGGCTGGAATAATTTTAAATCCCCGATACGGTAAAACAAGGAATAATGAACCTACTCAAGGGTATTATAGAAACTTTACAACCCTGGAATTGAAACCTTTAAAGTCTAATTTAATCAGGTCGACCTTCTAATTTGACAAGGTACCTATTGAACAATTTTACCTGTTTGATATGTTCAGCTTTACAATTGTTTATTTCATGTCACATGAAGCCCTTTAATCAATGAAAAAGTTGATCCATAAAATCTTGGGTCAAGGACTTAAGACTGATTGTAAATTGTTGCATTTTTTTTTCAAATAGTAAAATCAATAAATAAAATACACAGATCGTTATCTCAAATCTGTTAAACAAAGCATAAGTATATTACAAGCATCTCTCCACTTAATGGGTCAATTAATACATTTAACTACTGGATTCATTGCCAAGCCGGGGTACTTAGCTAAAGAAAGATAGGGTTAGGAGCAGTAAATTACAGGCAGGTAAGCTAAAGAAAGGTATGGTAATGCAAAGTAAGTCAAGTACAGGCAAGTTAAAGTAAGGTGGGGCAAAGGGAGGTAGGTTAAGGATAGGCAAGCTAAAGAAAGGTATATGATAGGGGAAGGTACAGAGAGGCAATCTAAAGTATAGGGTAAGGGGAGGCGCAAGCTAAAGAAACGTAGGGTAAGGGGACGTACAAAGAGGCAATCTAAACAAGGGTCGGATAAGGGGAGGTAAGGTAAGGACAGGCAAGCTCAAGAAAGATAGGGTAAGGGGAAGTAAGCTGAGCAAAGGCAAGCTCAAGAAATGTAGAGTAAAGGGAGGTAGGCTGAAGACAGGCAAGCTAAAGAAAGGCAGGTTAATGGGAGGTAAGCTAAGGACAGGCAAGCTCAAGAAAGGCAGGTTAAGGGGAGGTAAGCTAAGGACAGGCAAGCTAAAGAACGGTAGGATAAAGAGAGGTAAGCTAAGGACAGGCAAGCTAAAGAAGGGTAGGGTAAGGAAAGGTAAGCTAAGGACAGGCAGGTTAAAGAAAGGTAGGTTAAGGGGAGGTAAGCTAAGGACAGGCAGGTTAAAGAAAGGCAGGTTAAGGGGAGGTAAGCTAAGGACAGGCAAGCTAAAGAAGGGTAGGGTAAAGAGAGGTAAGCTAAGGATAGGCAAGCTAAAGAAAGGCAGGGTAAGGAGAGGTAAGCTAAGGACAGACAAGCTAAAGAAGGGTAGGGTAAGGAGAGGTTAGCTAAGGACAGGCAAGCTAAAGAAGGGTAGGGTAAAGAGAGGTAAGCTAAGGACAGGCAAGCTAAAGAAGGGTAGGGTAAAGAGAGGTAAGCTAAGGACAGACAAGCAAAAGAAGGGTAGGGTAAGGAGAGGTTAGCTAAGGACAGGCAGGTTAAGGGGAGGTAAGCTAAGGACAGACAAGCTAAAGAAGGGTAGGGTAAGGAAAGGTAAGCTAATGACAGGCAAGCTAAAGAAAGGCAGGTTAAGGGGAGGTAAGCTAAGGACATTAGCAAGCTCAAGAAGGGTAGGGTAAGGAGAGGTAAGCTAAGGACAGGCAAGCTAAAGAAAGGCAGGTTAAGGGGAGGTAAGCTAAGGACAAGAAAACTAATGAAACAGTACAAAAGGTATGTAGGTTAAGGTAAGGCAAGCTAAAGAAAGGTGGGCCATAGGGTAAGGAGAAGTAAGGTAAAGAGCGATAAGCTAGGGAACAGATAAGTTTTGAAGAGGTAAGTTTATGGAGATTAGTTTAGGCCAGGAAAAGGCAAAGGAGATTTAATTCTGTTGTATTAGAACAATTTTACAACAGTGTACAAAAGATATGAACCCAAACAAAATCAATTTGTTTGTTTGTTTGTTTTGGGTTTAACACTGTTTTTCAACAGTATTTCAGTCATGTAACTGCGGGCAGTAAACCTATAACCAGTGTTCCTGGATTCTGTACCAGTACAAACCTGTTCTCCGCAAGTAACTGCCAACTTCCCCACATGAATCAGAGGTGGAGGACTAATGATTTCAGACACAATGTCGTTAATCAAACTGTCACGGAGAACATACGCCCCACCAGAGGATCGAACTCACGATCCCGCGATCCGTAGACCAACGCTCTTACCTACTGAGCTAAGCGGGTGGGTCTCAAAACAAAATCAAGAAACGAAATGTATGCCTTATTTCTGCAGTTTGGCCAGACTGCATTGAGTAAACACTGGTTCATAATGAAGTCCAAAATCCATAATGTCATTATATCCCTCACAGACTGGCACCATGCACTTTAGAATTACAAGTTTATAATCAATACATCAGCACATGGTGCACCAGTCTGTCTATGGAATGATGAATAGCAATAAAGTCTGGATGTATATATTAACTGAGTTAATCTGCTGTTTGCAGTAAGATGTATCTGTTCTTGCACTTAAAATAGATTTTAAAAAATACAATAAAGCAGTGTGTATCTGTTTTGTGTCAGGACTTATAAATGTCTTCATACAAATATAAGTTGTAACATGATAAAAAGTGTAGAACAAGTAGGGTTTGCTGAATTGTATTTTGGGAAAGCAAAAATTGTCTACTCTCACTAATATTAATATCAATTAACTGTGACCTAGTTTCCTAGTATTAAATAATTTAATACAAAATGAATATTAGCTAGAATGACCACACTGTCGCTTTACCGTTACAGCAGAAAACTTCATATCTAAGTCTTAAAACAAATGCCTCAACCATTTGTCATCGATTGTTAAACCAGTCCAGCATTACTAAACACATGCTCCAGTAGAATGGAGGGATACTACTCCATTATATAGTCAACATAACTTTGCTAAAAATTTGCAACCCATTTGTCTGACAATTTTTATATTACGCTAATTTTGTTAACTTTAAACAGTACTACAGTAGAATACCGCTATTAAGACCACCCATGGTTCTTTGTAAAACTGGTCTTATTAGTGGTCTGGTCTGATTAGTGGACAAGGCTATACGGGGAAGGTCTTGACTTCGACCATTACTATGGTTAATTAGTTCAACTTTTTCTTTCAAACTTAATTCTTTCCGTTTTTGTTTTTCCATGGCTATGTTAGTATCAGATACGAAAGAAAACTGATAAAGATAAGCATTTCATTAGCCTTAAATACTTGATCACTGTGTTAATCAAAGAATTACGGATCAAACTGTGTATTAATTAAGGACGCACTTAACTGATAATGATTTGAATTTTGTTCAATTAAAGACAATTACATCAATATCAAACCTTTTCAAACTTCATTCTCGGCTAAAATCCCGAACGTATTTACATTAATAATAAGAAACAAACACCGTTTAGATCTAATTAAATCCGTTTTAACTCAGTCAATTCGATCAACGGGCATTCGTTTAATTACAAACAAATTAATTATTTCAATAATTTCTTATGTTAAAATAGCGATGTAAAACACCAAACATCTTTAAATAACAATTTCAGACAATCAAACAGTTTGATACTTTGTTTTGATAATGTTTAAAAGACTTGTTAGCAATTAACGGATAAATACACAATGTACACGCTTAACGTGTTAACACGATGTCGCACGTGTTAATTCCTGCGGCGATTCGCGGTAACATACAGAAAAAAATGAGTGGTCGTAATTGCGGTGATTAATTACGTGTGAAAAAATCAAACAGTTCTGAAATTGGTGGTCGCATTAGTGGATTGGCGGTCTGGTTGCATTTTCGGACAAACGACCATTGGTTTTAAGAAGGAAATATTCCGTTCTTTGCAAAATCGGTCGTATTAGCGGTGCGGTCGTGATTTCGGCGTGGTCGCAAGTAGGAATTTTACTGTATTTGAGCCGTGCCATGAGAAAACCAACATAGTGGGTTTGTGACCAGCATGGATCCAGACCAGCCTGCGCATCTGCGCAGTCTGGTCATGATCAATGCTGTTCGCTGGCAGTTTTTCCAATTCCAATAGGCTTTAAAAGCGAACAGCATGGATCCTGACCAGACTGTGCGGATGCGCAGGCTCAGGTCTGGATCCATGCTGGTCACAAACCCACTATGTTGGTTTTCTCATGGCACAGCTCATTTATTTTACCATAATTACAATTATAAAACATTCTTAAACCATAAACAGATGATTTTAGGATGACAGAAGTGCAACCAACTGAACATAATTATAAATAGAACAATTTCCATCAACATTCCTTATTATTAAATATCAATTTGTTTGGGGTAGAGCCCCATTTTTTCCAAAACAGTATTTCAGTTACATAACCGCAGGCAGGTAACATAACTACTGTTCCTGGATTTTGTACAATGCCTTCTATCACACTGTCATGGAGAGCATACAGTTACTGGGGGTGGGGCTGAGTCAAACTCACTGTCAGGCATCTATAATCCCTAGATCTTAGCACTCTCCCTACTGAACTATCATACAGCAGGTGGGCTTCATGCCATCATACATCAGGATAATTTGAGAGTACTTTGTACCAACAACATTAAATCAACAACACTGGTCCATGTAATTATTCATAAAAATACAGAGTTGTAATTAAATACATCCCAGGAGATACATTTCCATTAACAATGAATTACATTTATAACCAATCAAACTGGCTTCTATTATAACAATACACTCAATTGACAATAAAACTGGGTATAAAATGTATTTAACTAAATTATTATGAGAATTATTGGTAGGGAAAGTAGTTGGATATTCAAAATTACTACCTATGAAAGCCAAACATTTGCCAACAAAAAACAGCAGAATAATTTGTTTTAAAGGCAAATATTTCTTGTACTTTGTACTACTTGATATATCCTTTCCACACATGTAACGCGATAAAATGTATTAGTGTCTGATTATCAGAATTTTTACGCTTCCGTAGAATCAACAGTTATTTCATGAAAGTCATTTTGAAAATATGGCTGAAATGTCTAGGGCAGCAACTATTAAATACCGAAATACCTGACATGTGAGACATATACATTTACTGACACTTCTAGACATCAAAAAGGACTTTTTGAAAAATCTGACAAAGTTCCAAAAATCTCCAGAATTATTCAAACTTTGCTCTGTAACAGACGCCTGTAGTATTTGTGTTTAAATTTTTCAAATATTTTTTTCATTTTTTATGAAAAGCTGGGATGTACGTCATGCTCAACCCCAGATATTTTCAAAATAACAAAGTGCTAAAAAGTGACTCCCCTTTACTTAGCAAAAGAAAAATTAAGAAAGTCTGTGCACATTTACTTTTAAACTTAACGCAGACAAGTATAAATGCGACATTCAATTTCAAATTTAGCTTGTGTACTTTCTTGATTTTAAAGCTGAAAGATGACTGAAATTATTAAAAAATTCAGTGTTGTCAAAAACACACAAATGTCTTGCCAGATTGTATAAATACTGGTATGTTCCAGGTGTCCTTAAGATATTTTAGTACAGAATGATACAAATACCGGTACTAATTTTAAAAGATTCTGTGTGCATTTTTACTAGATCTTTTCTCTACTTTTTAAACTTTAAAGGGACACCTCATGTTTTTAAGAAAAAGGTTCAAGGTTTACCTATATGTGTACTACTTTTCTTCCTTAATTAAAAAAACAAACAGAAAGAGGTCATTTACCTCACAAAATCTTTATCTGTTGTAAAAGCAAACTGTCAAGTAAAAACTCTGTCCTTCAGAATAAATTCATCTTGAGCTGGTGGTTAAAATTACAAAAGACAGGTTTACTGTGAATAATAATTTAATTTAAAAAAATTTATTTGTCACAAATATTAAAAACAATGTTTCATTAATAATTTGATGAATTTCATTTCATCCACTATTCAACCTGAATCTTTGCATGTCCTTAAAAAGCTACAATTGCCAATTAACAGCCATAAAAATCACTGCTCAGCTTTGAATATTATTAACCTAACTCATACTGATCATAATTGTTTAACACCTAAAAATGCAGCATTTAAGTAATAGCTAATGATACAAATCTTGAATTTTCTAACTTCATATTTATACTTTCCATGTCATCTTGACATGGTATGAATATGAATGACAGGCTTCACTGATCAACAGGACATTGATTATAAATGCATATTCATAGCCTTATCATAAGTGACTGAAGTAACACTAAACAATGCATTCATTAACACATTCACATGCCACCTGCATACAATATAACTTATGAACCTAGGTAAGACTTCGTTTATGAAGGCACTCAAGGCAGGTTAGACCTACATTTAATGCATGCAACTCCCAAAGATATCTCCAGTCATGTACATTCTAATTAAAACCATATGTTCACAGCAGGTCTGAAGATAGCTATGCTTTCAGTAAACAGCACCCAATATGTGATCTTATCTTTACATTCTAGAACAATGTTTATTTACCGTAGGCCAAATGAAATTCAGTCTATTTGTCATATTCTCATAATCATCCAGGGTTTTTTTCCGGCCTTTTTTATAGCCGTTATTCGGCTATATTCCCAATGCCAAAAAGTATGTATTTTTCCCAAAATGAATGCAAAAATTCCCAATCTACATTGTGAAAAAAATTTCATCAAAATTGCACAAATACTGACCAAATTTTGGACAATTTTGTAATGGAAGTATGTTAAAGAGGTTGTACAATGTGAAACAAGTGTATGAGAAAGTGCTTAAACACATCCTTACTATATCCTATGGGACTAAATATTTCCCAATTTGGAACATTTATGCGTCAAAATTCCCAATTTAGGGGGTATACTATGTTCCCAAATTAGCTAGAAAAAACCCTGTCATCTGTAAAAGTCTACTGAATTCTAATAAATTCATTCTTGTCGTAATTAATGTATAATAATATTCATTCTTGTCCTAATTAATGTATACTTCAAATCACTTGCCCCTCACTGATGTGTGAGGAAGCCATCCAGCTGGCTTACGGAAGGTCGGTGGTTCTATGATGAAATAATGCACGGAGGGGCACCTGGGGTCTTCCTCTACTATTAAAGCTGGAAAGTCGTCATATGAGCTATCATGTGTCAGTGCGACGTTAAATCCAAAAAAAAAAAAAAAAATTATAACCCCCCCCCAAAAGATTTGCTTCTTTTCTGTTCTTGTTTTAGTTATTAAACTTCTGGGAAGATATATCACAAACTAAGATGTGTAAAGTCATATAATCTTCAACTGCTTAATCTTTAATTTTGCAAGACTCATATTTCCAAAATCGTGAATTTACTGTTTAGTAGGAATGGTCTGTTAAGAAATAAAAAGAAAACACCACAGACCTAAATAATAAACCAAAATATAAAACAGCCTTATAACTTTTTAGTAATTTTACTGACAGTCTAACATTAGATGTCCTTCAGAGATGGCAACTATAAAATACCAGAACATAGTTGAGGATAATTCAAAACACTGAATGGGATATCAAAGGTACTTGATCAATGCAGCTGGCAGGCATTTGTCTTCCATTAGAAAGTTCCTTTATATATGTTCCCAATTGCCACTTTTTTCTGTTAGAATAAAAGGTCCATCAAAGTGATGATAAACAGGAATTCCTGGAATTCTATCTCTATATCTCCAAGTATCTCCCAGCATCACTGGTAGCCATCTTGAATTCATTTACTGCATCTAAATCCAACAGGGTTTTCTACAAGGCACCTTCTTAATTTTAATCAATACAAAGGGCATGCAATCTTGAAACATAAAATGTTAAGACCGGATTATAATATTACAAATAGTGTGTTGTTGATACTGACATATTCCGGAAGTTACCGTGACCTACTTTGGATTTTAGCATCCGACTCGCCGGCTTGCGCTACAAGTGTTAAATTTAAGTGTCAAGAAAATGTTACCTACCCATTTTAGAATTTAATCTCCAGACTCACAGTTAAACCAAAACAAATGCTCACGGATACATCACAGACACTTCTGAGAAATCACTCGTGGGAGTTAGCACATCGTTTCCAGTGTTTTACCTTTCCACTCTGTACGAAAATGTGTGCAAATTGAATGGACTAGTCCATTCGCGAAACAGGTAAAGCCGACGATAAAGACGTACAAGTTATTGTAAACGTTTTAGTCAAACAATATAAACGTGAATAGCGTAAATAAAGATACAAATAAATTATTTTAAAATAACATGTTAACATCAATTGTAAATTTTGTGACAAACACAAACTTTAGTTTTTGATTGCAACCCCTACACCATTTATCGTCCGGTCTACACCATATCCTGTTTTGATTGGACATAAGCTCCGCCTACTTTCCCACAATTCATTACACAACTTACACGTGAATTATTGTAGATCTATTTAATTATTTTGCGGTTTTTAATTAAATATGCTGCTGGAAATCATAATTTGCTGTATTTTACTTGCTGTTGCTACTGTTGGATTTTATTATTACAAATTCAGGTATAAACTATTGTCATTAATCATTATAGATCTAGGCCAAATGAGTGATTCGTTTTTTTTTTTCAGAAAGGTCTAATTAATTTTTTTTGTGATGCTGCCGTTTTTATTGCAATTGTTAATTTTTGACAGCCGCGTTGGAGAGGTTGTTTTTGTAATTAAACATTGTTTTATTTGCTAAAGTGTTGAACAATTCTTGCAACAACACTACCAGTTAAGATGCATTAATTTAGAAAAAAAAATAAATACATGCATTTTCGTCAGTTAAAACCTCATTTTTATGGAGGCTGTACATAGTACCGTGTCTATGTAATAAATACGAATTTATGCGTGCATATGTTTTAATATCTCTGTTTGCCAGTTAAGTTCACAATGCCGGCCAAGATAAAAGGTCAACAACATTCATCGGACACAATACAAATGCTTTGGATGAACCATGTGAACTGCGTGAACAAGGTCACTATACTATAGACTACACGGACGACAAAGTGAGAAACTATTCGGCAACGTGCAGTTTCTGAAACTAGTATGCATGAGCAAATCCTATCATTTGCCATGGCCAGTTTTATATAATATACTGTTACATAAAGTTATTGCATGACTGCGGCATTTTCCTTTGAAGTTTTGTGTTTTCTAAATTCTGGTATCGCCACGGTTAGCCGTGCTCTAAATTCCGCTGCACACAGGTATCGCTCACAGTTTTCTCTTTCTGGGATGTAGAGCAATACACACAATTAGCAAGTGTTGCTGTGATAAGTTATTGAAAATGATAAGCTATTTGAAATAATTTATTACTGTATTTCTGTAGTTAAATTATCTGCATCTTGATTTAAAACTTGATTTTTTAAGTAATATAAAAATATAACGGCAAAAATGATTATGATATTCTATTCTGTTTAAAAATTCAAATTTTGTTTCTGGCAAAGGTTTACAATATGCTCTAGGTGTTAATTCCATTGATACATAACCTTTGTTAATAGAATTAGCCACATGGGAAGTGTTTACCTTCTCTATTTCTCCAGGGTTCATGACCTCATTAGTGCCTCCCGGCAAATTCAAAATTTTAGCACTTAGTTTAAATTATTTTTGAAACTCTATTTCCCAACTTTTTGTTTTAAAAAATAATTACACCGATTAATAAGGAATGTTTCTATGTGTATTTATGCACTTTTTATAACATTTTTTTTTCAGTAGTTTATTTAAAATTTTGAAAAAGGGATCTCTGATGTGAAGCATGCATAATTTATATAAAAACCTGCCCGTCGCCACCTTCTTGCTTTTATATGGCAGTTGAGGGTTTATAATGTCATTGAAATGTTTCTAAGGGAGGCTCAAGAGGGGAAATATTTTTAAATATTTTAAATTAAAATATTTAAAAAATGTGTTCAGTTTACTGTTTTCAGTCATGCAATAAATCAGTTAGACAATACATACGCGTGTGTTACCGGCGAGTATCATTATGCTTGGGAGATTCTCAGGGAACGTAATTTGATAGCAAACTCGCCTCTACGAGGCTCGTTTGCTACCCAAATTACGTTCCCTGAGATTCCCCCACGCATGATGATACCAGCCGGTAACACACTTTTATGTATTATCTAACTTATACTTGTTGACAATAGAGGAATAACCGATTTCTTCTAATTGACGTCATCCGCAGTGAATTTGCTAATGAAAGTGTGTTCAAACAGGAACGTATTTCCTTTATAACATAATAGTTTGTATATAAATTAAACATTTCAGAATAGCAAACAGAGTTCGAGCCCCGAAAGATGTAGTTCTGCTCTACCAGGTTGGCCGTGGACCACGGGCGCCGAGTTTCTCGCCGTTCCCTATGAAACTGGAGACGTTCCTTCGGATGACTGCAATACCATATATTGTAAGTTATACAAGTGAAGTAGTTAAACTTAGATCTAATACATTTCTGTTCTTCCTGAATGTTTGAATTTTTTATTGGACCTAATTACTAACAAATTGAACACACCAGGTTGTCTGTTGTCTGTTAGATTTCCCCCACGTGGATCAGAGATTATCGACGAATTTGTATTCTAAATAGTTAACTTATTGAACGTATGTATTCGTGCTTTATTTAACGTCGCATGTAGTCAGCATATAACACGAGCTACAAAGCTCTGGTGTGACAAACTAGGTATCCAGTAACTTGCAGATACATGCCTGTGCTTGTTTTACCTCCTGGTACAACCCTTTATGCAAGGGAGCTACAAGTACCATTTTTCACGTCTTTGGTATGACGTGACCGGGGATCGAACCCCAGACCTCCCGCACTCAATATGGACACTCTAACGTTGAGCTATTGAGCCAGTTGGAGAGGTGAAATCAGAGGTTAGATTTTGAACGAATGATTTTGAATGCATATAATCATTCGTTTATCATCGGCTGTGACAGAACATAAGCCTGCGGGTGAGATGGGAGGTTTGGTTTGAGAAAAAAAACTACCTTGAACGTATTCTTTATCTAAATCATAAAACAGAACATAAGCGCCCGGGTGAGAATCCGAGTATAGATTTTGGACAAATGACCTTGAACATTATGTATTCTGAAGAAGAAAAAATATATTTCGTTAGGTAAGAATTACTTTGAATGTATTTGTTCAAGTTAAATAGACAAACGGTTGGAATCAGAGGTTAACTCGTAAGGAATAACATTTAACCCGACGAGAATATGCCAACAAAAAAACCCCTGTGCACTTGACAAAATTAATGTGCTATCACAACACGTTAGCTGGGGTATATTTCTGAAATGTAGCATACATATTGACAATTGTATATATTTTTTTTTTTTTTAGAAAAAAAAACAACACAGTGTTATTTTACTCAGTTTACGGTTACGTTCACATCCCATTAAAAAGACACAAAAATATCGAATTTTCTAAAAAGAAACAAAAAAAAAAAAAACAAAAAAAAAAAAAACAAAAACAAAAACGAAATTTAATTTTAATTTAGTACGAAATCAAAACATGTTACGTACAGTAACACTAGAATTTTTATCATAGACAAAAAGAAAATTGAAGTTATTGAGCTTTTTTATTTTAAGTAAGCATGTATATGTTACAGTCTTGTCTTTTTCATAGCTTACCCATACTGTAATCTGCTTGGTGCGATAACCACCAAGGCTTTTCAAGACTGGACGGTTTGATCTTTAAACTTTCTACAATTTTTATTCACAATTTGTATAAAGTATTGGATTGTATACGTATTAGCATTTCCAATTTCTGTACTTCTATTTTGACTTTAAAGTTATCTCTCAGGTTTTATCAAATTAAGAATTTCTTATTTTATACAATAAAACGTTACTGAAGACATTTCAAAGAAATCAAACATAGATAGATATTAATACTAGTGAATTGATAACGATCCGGCGCTTTTCAAATTGCCTCCCTTTTTATTTTCGTTTTACCTCGATGAAGAATTTTTTCATAATGATAGAAAAAAGCAATGGAAGAAATCTTATCTCTTTCGCAAAATTAATTCTCATTTGAGTAGTCTTGTCACACAATGCACGAGGTCTTTTGACAAAGCCCAGTGGTGGAGCATCCGTTAATGCCCCCAGAAGCTTTATTTAAAGAAGCTGCAGTAGGCTACCAGTATTAGCCAACAATTACACACTGACTGAAAATTGGTCTGATTCGGCGAGGTGGACCGAGTACTGATGTTCTAGCTTGTAACTTGTTTTATTTCTTGACTACAATACAGAATGATCATGCGGCACGGTTCTCCAGCAAAGGTAAGACTCCCTGGATAGAACTGAACGGTAAAGCTGTCGCAGATAGTCAACTTGCTATTGAGTTTCTCAAGAAAAAGTTTGGAGTGGATGCTGACGGTCATCTTACAGAGGGAGACAAGGCGGTGGCTAGAGCCTTCTTGAAACTGACGGAAGAAAATCTCTACTGGTACGTTTGATTATATCTATTTTTCATTATACAACTAGGGAGAAGTGAGTTTGCTAGTTAACATGAAAGCATTTCGGCTTGTGCTAACTTGTAAGAGTACAAAATGATCAATACTTCTTTGTCTAGAAGGTCTTTTTTTATGTAATTAAAGAGATAATCAAATATCAGCTATTCTGTGCTCTCTGTACAAAACCTTATTGCAATTTTATCAAGAGATTGTCAGTCATTTGGGATTGTAAAGTTGAACTTCTTGAAATGAATGGATCGAAAAGGTAATAAAATAATGCATTAAAATTATTGCGAGTTACTCTTGAAACAAATCCATGTTATAACATGTTGATAATGTGGAACAGACCAAAAATGCTACAATTGTCAATTGTTGATGGTAATGTGACGTTGTAATTAAGGTTGTATCAACAAATATGCATCAGTGAAGGAGAAACGATACGCCATCTCTGATACCAAAGAAGTTTACTTTTTGAACGATATTTACGTTGACTGTTGCATCAGGTACCCGCGATTTGACGACAGTGCAATGACACGATGCTCATGACCCGATACCCATGATGCTGATGATATGAATCGAGGCTTGTTGCAAAAGCTTATATTTGTTTGTTGTAATCTTGCACCGGCCCAAAAATGAATTTCACCATATCTTTGAAGGCACGAGGACGAACGAAAAACGCGATACTTCGATGGTGATGAAGCGATGTTATGTCAGCACGACGACGAAGACGCTATAATCACTTCACGACCGTTCCATCACCATCGTGCTCTTTTGTCACCACCATCTTGCAGGACACTGTATATATTTGACATCCATTCTCTTGTATGGTGTGATATTTTATGTACACTGACACACATTTTATTTCCAGGACTATGTGTATAGAGATGTTTGGGGACAATCTTGAACCCGTGAAAACCGTGATTCCATATCGTGGGTTTAAACTTTGGTTAACGGTGACCTTATTACGAAGGGCCTTGGGCAAGCAAACATGGGGTCATGGAATAGGGAGACACACAAAGGACGAGGTATGGGATATTGCAGTGCGGGATATGAACGCCCTTTCAAATTATTTGGGTATGTATCTGCATATTAAAAAGAATTGTTTTGAAAACATGATTATGAATTAATTTCAAATGTATAGGAACGCATGACACAGACTGCTACATGTATGAGGTAAATTCTGTGCCAGTGACACATTTTAAAGTTGAAAATGGGACGCTACGTACTTCCAAACTGCACATTTTTATCAGTTATTGCTCTACGTATGTGTTTCGTTAGTCGTATGTGTACACAACAACCACATCTTGTTATCATTGATAACCTGTTGCAGATGAAAACGATTTTGTTTGCCTGTTATATTTAAATAAAAAATAATGAGAATATATTAGGAAACGACTTAGAAAAAGAGAGCCGATCGCCGCGATAGCATTGAGAGCCGCCGCCATGATGGCATTGAGAGCCAGCCGCCATGATAGCAATGAGAGCCGGCCGCCATGATGGCCTGACATCTTGAATATATGACAGCCAAAAATTCATTCAAGATAGACCATTTTAACAAGTATGAGAGATGTCTGTTCAAAGGGTGCTCCTGTCTACATTTCGCTAATACATGTACCCACCAAGCAGTTCGTAATAGTGAATGGTATAAGTTGTCATTTTATTTGTTTATCAGCCCGTCCTATCCTGGGAAGCCGCTTGTCAATTTGCAGGTAGAAAAAAAGTTAGAAATTCTCAGACTGGATTCCCAAGCTAAGGCCGTCCATAAATGACATTGATGAAATTGATGGAACTGATAATGAACTTTATGGTGATGATGATGATAAACATATTACATTGATTATGGTGTTAAGGAAGATGGATTTGATGAATGATGATTATAATGACACTGAATGGAAAAAGTCGTGGTTAAAAATGTCAAAACATTTAGTTTATCAGTCTACATAAATCGTATTTAGTTTATCAATACATGTACATAAATCTCAATTTTGTCAAAGTATTGAGTTAAGAAACATAAATCTCTAGATTGTCAAGGTGTTCAGCCGTTTATCAGCCCTTAACACTTACCCTGCTAAATTTCTATAATGAACTTGTCCATCTTTCAATTTGAACAATACCATTTACTGCTAAAAGGGGTGCTTACCAAAAAAGATACTGACTGGATGGCGAACAGTGCAGATCCGGGGAGTCTTATTATGATCTACACTGGTCGCAAAGGCAGAATAAATCGTTTCAAGCATTACAGTAAGGATCGTCAAAGTATTTAGCTATTTCTATAAATTTCTTTTATATTTACAGGTACTAAGAAGTTTCTGATGGGCGATGAACCTTCCGAGGTGGACTGTTCAGTGTTTGGGATGATTGCCCAGATCTACTGGCACATGCCGGGCTCAAAACATCAGGTTTATCTAAAAGGTATGATTGTAAATCATTATTTACAGCTTCCATTTATGGAATATTTAGATCCTCACTGTGACATCACTTCCGTAGTACAGACGCAGGGGTGCAGTACCGGTACAATAATTTTACCAGTTGAGTAAAACATACACTTTGATTATTTTGTTGATTTTATTATGCCCCCGAAGGTGGGCATATTAAAATCGCATTGTCCGTTTGTCCGTCCGTGCGTGCGTCCATGTAAATTCTTGTCCGGGCTGTAACTGCCATTCATTAAGGAATTTTGGATTTACTTGGCATACATGTTCTCCATAATGAGACGACGTGTCATGCACAAGATCCAGACCCCTAGCTCCAAGGTCAAGGTCACATTTAGAAATCAAATGTTAACATAGTCTGTTTCTTGTCTGGTCAATAACTCTGCCATTTATCAAGGGATTTGAAAATAATTTGACACAAATGTTAAGCTTATTGAGTATTGTGTCGCGCTTATGACCCTGATCTCTAAGGCCAATGTCAAGGTCACAAAATGATTCATACCTGAACTATTCTGGCATATTTTGCGCAGACAACTTTAGCATTTCGGGGGACATTTGTCACTAATAGTGACGGCTCCTGTTTTCTCAGATTCTTACGTGGTACACTCCTATAAAGTAAAAACAACACAGTACATAGCTTTTGTTGAACCGGTTTCAAAATGTTTGAAAACACTCGGAGGTTTAGCAGGATTCTCTGCTAATAGAATTACATCTAAAAAAATCGAACTGATTCTTGACTGTGTGTATTCTAAGTTGGACAGTTAGGTTGCATAGTTGGTTAAATGTGTCTGTTATGCCAGTTTTTACAGGAAAGTAATTTAGTTTGACTGTAAAACGTAATTTTCTGCTGTATTTTTCTCTCCAGAAAATCTTCAGAATTTAGTAGACTATATATATAGAATGAAGGATCGCTTTTGGCCTGACTGGGAGAGCATGACGTTAGAAGGTTCAAGTTGCAAATCGGACCACGGGGAGCTGCACATGCCAGAGAAAGTGACCACCCGGAATGGCTTATCAGGGCACAGATTCCTTAACGGTACAACTTGAGTTACTGGGACGGTTGACAGGCCTCTGGATTTATGTATTTTTTCTGAAATTGTTCTGAATTAGAATTCTTTTCTGAGCCGAACTGCTTCTGCCAACGTATTTACGCGTTAGGAAGGCATTGTGAACTCTGAAAATCTGAAGATGTATTGATTCCCGTTTACCAGCTATATAAGCATATTGGGATTTTTTTTCAAAGCTGAAGACGAAGCAATATGTGTAACACTTTACTGTCAGTTTAACAAATTACCCCCGAATGCATCGTAAAAATTGAAGATGCGTGTATCCCATTTTTCTAACATTTTACATAATTATTAGGAGTACCCTCTTGCTGGCATATTAACAAAATACGAAGGCACTGCAAAAGCGGAAGACTTTTATTAGACATTTTCATAATCAAATAAAGTATTCCGATTTCCAGGCATTTTTTATGACACATCATTGATTAAGAAGTAATTCCATTCCGAAGATTATCCAGTGTATCAGACATTTTAACCAATTTCGAAGGCATCATGAAATGTGAAGTTGCATGTATCCTAGTTTTTAACTGAGCTATTAGTATAGGTGGATCGTCCACTTACTGGTCAGAATAACACCAAATTTGGTCTATAGCATCCTGGTGAGGTCTTCTATCAAGTTTGTTCAAATGGGGGCACTTTGCACCTTCAAGGGGCCACTAGAGCTGAAAACAGGAAAACCTTTATATGACTTCTTTTCATGAATCGTTAAATAGATCTTCATCAAACTTGGTCTGTAGCATCATTTCAAGGTACTCCCCCAAGTTTGTTCAAATGAGGGCACTTGGCCCCTTTTAGGGACCGCTAGACCTGAAAATAGAAATACCTTTAAACAACTTCTTATTATGTACCTCTTGATGAATTTTCATCAAACTTGGTCTGTAGCATCATTATTTGGTCCTCTCCAAATTTGTTCAAATGGGGACACTTGGCCTCTTTTAGGGGCCGCTAGAGCTAAAAATAGAAATATCTTTAAAAGTCTTCTTTCCATGAAATGCTTGATGGATCTGCATTAAACTTTGTCTGTAGCATAATTATATGGTCCTCTCTCCCAGATTGTTTAAATGAAGGCATTTGGCCCCTTTTAGGGTCCGATAGAGCTAAAATAGAAAACAAAACTAGGAGAACTGTAATAATACATATTGAATAAGGGAGAAAACTGCTAAACAGTGTACTGTTCTACTGAGTAGGAATTATTTCTCTTGAATAAGTATAAAAAGGGGAGAGTGGTGAGGGGGGTGGGGGGAAGGCCTTCAGAGTTAAAAATGGAAATACAATGTACCTTTAAACAACTTCTTATCATGAACCGCTTGATGGATTCTTATCCAACTTGGTCTGTAGTATCATTATATGGTCCTCTCCCAAGTTTATTTTTTCAATTAAGGACACTTGGTCCCTTTTAGGGGCTGCTAGAGCTAAAAGTAATAGAAATACTTTAAAAGTCTTCTTCTCATGAACCGCTTGATGGATCTGCATTAAACTTTGACTGTAACATAATTATATGGTCCTTTCCCAAATTCGTTCAAAAGTGAACACTTGGGCCCTTTTATGAGCTGTCAGAGCTAAAAATAGAAAAAAACTAGCTAAACTGTAATAATGCATATTGAATAAGGAAGAAAACTGTTAAACAGTGTCCTGTTCTACTGAGTAAGAATTAGAAGGAGATTTTCACCAAACCTAGTTAGAAGGAAAGTCAGATGGTTAAGGCTTTATTCAGGTGAGCGGCTTAGGCCCATTTGGCCCTCTTATTGTTATTTTGACACAAACAAAGGAAAATGAGAACTTGAAGATGTATGTTTTCTCTTTACCTCACGTTTTGAAATATTACAAAGATGCATATGTCCCATTTTACACATCATGGATGCATTTTGAAGTCTGGAGACGCATTTACACTGCCCATCCCGCCCCATCATCTCACCTCTTTACCCTTTCCTCACATTTTTACACATTACGAAGGCATTATGAAGTCTGAAGATTCATATATCCCCTATTCCTGACATTTTTTTTTACATTACGACTGAAGATGTGTAATATATCCCCTATTCCGGACATTTTGGCGGGAGATGTGTAATATATCGCCTATTCCGGACATTTTGGCGGGAGATGTGTAATATGTCCCCTATTCCGGAGATTTTTTACCATTATGAAAGTATTTTTATACGCATTTTATAAACGGTTGTCACAAAGTAACATTTTAACATATTTTGGTATTTTATAATATAGAATGATATAGAATAACTTTGTTTTTTCTTGATCTCTTTTTTCTCTAACACATTCCAGCAGACTGTTTCACAAAATTTTCATGTGGAATTGGATCATTTTACGCTTAAAGATTAGGATACATTGTGTTTGAAGGTTTTATATATATATATATATTCTTTTTTTCTTGTTGGCTTACATCAGAATATATTTCTTTGAATTTTACATATAAGGACTTTAATGTCTAATAAATAATTTAATAACAAATGTGGTTGCTGTAACAGTAGATATTCCATATATGGATCCTATGGTTGCTTAAAAGGTGCAAGAGTTTTTTCTTGAAACTTGGTATTTGGTAGAAGACAACATGGAGAATTTTAGTCTTTTTGTTCATCTACTTGTCCGTAGAATTTACATCAGTTGCAAATGATGGATTCTGCTAAGCCTCTAAGTACGAGATTTTTTATGAAACTTAGAGCGTAAATGTAAGTCTTTAATATTACATCAGTTTATTATGACCTTTTATCCATACATTCGTCTGTCTGTCTGCCCATCCGCCAGTCACAAAAGATGGATCTTGCTGAACTTAAAAATGTACAAGCTATTTTTTTTGAAACTCGGATTATAGATGGTGGTTTATTTGAACTTTCTGCAGAACCTTCTACTAAGTTTCAGTATGAAATAATATGATTCTTACAACAACAAATGTGACAAATGCTCTTTTTTTTCAGTACGGGACTTTTATTGCAGGTAAATGGATCTGTTACCTGTATGGTGTAAGACTAGTTATTTTTGCAATGGATTTATTCACAATAACTGCATCTCAGCACAATATTGTATATTATACAAACACTTAGATAGATAATTATTTATATTTCTAATGTATATTACACACACGTGTACATACATTCCAAAAACTTGTACTACAATGTACACATAAGTTTATATTTTGTGCATATATTTTGTTATTTGTGTACTTTTGGTAAAAAAAATAAAACAGTATGAGAAAACATAAATGATTTATTTTACTGATTTTACATAACACATGTTCATATATACATGTAGTATATACATGTACTTAGCATCCAAGTCCATGCCCATGACCAAGGTTCTGATGAGAGTCGGGATGCATCTGGAAAAAAATAGAAATGTTTCCGGCGTAAATGTGCTCATGGAAAAAAAGGGTTTTGGTCGGAATATTCGATCAGTTTTCTTTCCTTTCTGAGAACCAGGAGGGGTCCGTCTCTCCATCCGTAACGGTATTAACAGACACATGTGACTTACTTTCCGGAATACCGCATAGGTTACCGCCATTTAATGCAGACATAGAAAGGAAACCGATCACTAGAACTGTATCTTAATGTTCAGTAAAAATGATTTATCACCCCTTTTTCATAGACACAGCAATGACGATGAATATGTACATCTGTTTGTTATTACAATGTCCCTGAAACTGTTGCTACGGTAAATGGCAGGTAGAATAATAATAAACATTATTTGAATGAAAATTTAACTGTGTTGTTTCAGTCATTAAAATGTTTATATCTTTTTTCTTTCACACACAAAAGTGTATTGAAAGCTAACCTTGGAAGCTTTCATCCATCTACTATGGACTTCATCAGCCAACTTATTTTCTTTTGACTGAGGATTAAGATTAACACCACCCGAAGGTGTTAACGATGTTAATGCTGTTTCCATATGTGCGGTAACTGAAAACGACCCCGTCCCTGTTCAGCGCCGGCTTATATGCTCTGATAAAGACCGCCTCATTGACCGCCCTCCCTTTCAAACCAAAAGGGTTCCCGGTCAAGAATACGCACGGATTTCAATGAGACAGTTGACCTGGGCTGTCTTGATGTATGTGGCGTGATATCTCGCTACTACTAGAACTAGGTTATGTTCCATGAATCTTGCTCTTAGTGTTCGTCGGCGATGAACAGGGACGGGGGACGTTTTCAGTTACCGCACATATTGGGCACAGCATTAACATCGCTCATCACCCTCGGGAGGGTTAATCTTAATCATCGGTCAATGTAAAGAAAATCAGTTGGCTAGTAGTTGGATGAAAGCTCCTAAGGTTAGCTTTCAATACATTTTGTGCGTGAAAGTAAAAAAGATATAAACATTTAATAAATAGATACATTAGCTGCCTGTATGGCGGGTACTTTCTCAGCGCTTGTGTTTGGAAATTCTAACTAATACTCAGACACATAGAATATTTCGGGTACTGTGTTTACGTTTAGAAGAAAGTTATTCGAGATTTGATCTTAAAGAAGTTCATTTAAGAGAAAATAAATATAGATACAACTACATGTGTGTCCGTAGTACACTGATGTCCACTTTCCTATAACTATACATGGTTTCTCTGAGTGAAATAGTTCTAAGAGAACAGCAATATAAACTTTTAAGAACTTTATGTGCATTTTAAATAGATATAGATAGATATATCTTTTATTCCACCATAAGATGAGAAGCATACAATTCACATCATAATAAAGAAATTATATGAACATATAATACATAGACAAAACATATCTATTGAACACAAAAGAAATGAGAAATGATAAGGTGTAAAAGCAATTTACATTGAGATAAATGACAATTTATAATTTCTAATAATGAATGTTTAAGAGCTAGTCCATGATATTATTTTAAGTGTACATAAACAACAATAATAGTGTAAAACATACGGCATGTAAATATTTATCAATATGCAGTTGTTTAGTTTCATAATTAGTAAGAAAATGTGTATTAAACATATTTTACTGAGTTTTCATTAATACATCAATTTTGAATGAACATTCATTATTGTCCTTTTGGATATTGCATTATAATTTATAACTGTATTACTTATACGTAATGAAACGTAAAATGCAAATAAATACATCCGCTGTAACCCCTCAAACAGAAAACAGTGTTGTTCTATTTATACAAAAAACACTCAATAAACACTGACCATTACAAACTTATTGATGGCACTGTATCAAGCATGCAGACTTTGAAAAAATGTTGAATGTTTCTAATAGTCCATAAATATTTCACGTACTATAACTACATGAATTAAGTTTCGTTTTTCAATTAGCTCTAACATATTCACTTTGATAATGACCTAATCTCGAAAGTCGAAAATATTAGACCACATAATGAAAATGTTAAAGAATTTTCTCATTAATCATAAGTATGTCCGTGCCTTATTTGTCTTAGAGCGAAAACGAAAGATTAAAAGGCAAATAATGCAGGAAATGTTTTATCATTCAAAGTTTTTTATCATAATGAAATAGCACAAACATTTATATTTACATAAGATAAGTTAATAGGCACTACAGAACTACACTGCATGTGATTTTAATTAAAGGATGTTTCATACAGTGTGTCACACACAACTTTCGAACAGTGTCATTTATAAAACGTAATCATAATATGTGTATACTGTCTAACAGTGTCATTTATAAAACGTAATCATAATATGTGTATACTGTCTAACAGTGTCATTTATAAAACGTAATCATAATATATGTATACTGTCTATATTATGTTTTAATGTATTGCCTTAAGTGAAAGGCACCTGGAAATTCAAAGATTTTGTGAGATGATGAATAAAGCGCACAATTATTTTATAGCAGGAAGTTCTTTGAGAATCGCTGATACTCATAGTTGGGAAGCCAGCTAGCATTTCCAGTATTTGATTTCGGAAATTTAATTGGCAAAATGTCACAAACAGTTCATTTGGTAGTGATTCATGTATTTTTCTCCAGAAAACTTGCCTCAATGTATCGTTTTCAGTACAGAACAAAATCAGGTGTTCTGCAACAGTTTCTGTACACAGTTTGCAGAGTGGGCAATTTACAATGTATGGCCTTGAAAATAATTTATTAATAACTAATACTACCGTCCTACAATATTTCAATTGATCCCGGTATATTTGACTAAAGTGCCATGAGACACATGGTTTTATTTCACTATGTATACTGAAAAATTCGTGCAAGCTTCTGTCACTTGATGCACGTGCTTCAAATTCTATGTTCGCTAATTTCTGTACTGCATATTTCACTGTCTTTTTCCATGATTCAAATACCGGAAATTCTCCATCACAAATGTATCTGTTTAAAGTATCTAACAATTTATATTTGCCCAGAATTCGGTATATGTCTGGTATAAACCCAGTGGTTTTACTCGGGCTTTTTAAAAATATGAATAATCTGTTAAGAAATATCTGTTTTACTTTTTTGCTAGTATCTAGATGACATAACTGACCAAAGAATTGTAATTTTCTTTTATCGATCTCGTGTTCAATAGAGGTGAATCCTAAGCAACAGAGCGCCACGTCGGTTCTGCTTGAGCGCGGAAGATTTTGCATATATTTCACGCACTGGCGATGCGCTCTTTCTAGGATTTGTACCTGCGTTGAAGATAGATCATTCCAAAGTTCACAGCCAAAAAGTGCTTTAGGTATCACAACAGTCTCGTATAAATGCTTTTGTGTGACAGGATGAAGACCATTTACATGTACGCCACAATTAGATAAACTAAAGAATGTTTTCCGTAATTTGTCACAGGCATTTTTAATATTGTAATGAGTATCCATATATTTGTTGCACACTACCCCTAGATGAGTATAAGTTTCCGTCTCATTGACTTGATCGGGACCTAGGCTCCATTTACGGGAAGTGTTTTGAAAGGAGGCATGTGTCTCGTTAAAAACAATAACATTACTTTTTCTAGCATTATATTGATAGCGTTCTTTTTTCGAATTTTCATAACATATGTTCATAAGATTATCTAGTCCCGATTTACTGTACGATATTAGCACCATATCATCCGCATGCGTAGGGCAGCCATATCTCGTTCCATGCAACGTCATTGAATTTTGTGAATTGTCAATGGTGTCTAATAGGCTGTCGATAAATACTATATAGAGCAGAGGGCTGATACACTGACCTTGTCTTGTTCCTTGGAGTATTGGGAAAAAACTGGAAATATGTCCCTGTGATCGTACGCAACTGAAAACGTCATCAAACATGTTCAGGATTACTTTAAATATACAGTCATTTATGCCAGTTTTATATAATTTTAACATCAAAATAGTGTGGTTCACATGGTCGAACGCCTGCCGAACGTCCAGAAAACACGTATACAGTTTGCTGTTATGGTCCCTTGCGTGATTTATACTTTCACGTAACAAAAATGACGTCATAGTACAGCTAAACCTTTTTTGAAATCCGCCTTGCAGGCTGTTCACTTTCAGAGTATTGTCTGTTTGCATGATATCAATCAATATTTTTCATACAATTTCAGCACCACTGAACATAAGCTTATTGCGCGATATGAGTCTGGATCCGATTTCTTTTTCGGAGAGCCCTTATATAATGTTGAGATAATCCCTTTTTCCATGTCTGTCGGTATATATGAAAATTCTGTTATTTTCTGGTAAAGTCTTGTAATTAACGCTAATAAAGCGTTTCCGCCATGTAATATGTGTTCATAGTTTATTTTATCATAGCCACAAGCTTTACCGTTTTTACAAAGTTTCAAATTCTTTTCAACCATTTCTTTTGTAATATGTATGTTTTTTGACCTTTTGCTTGACAACATCGATTTTACCGTACACAACTCCGTTTCACATTCCATTAAGCGTTCGTTATCGAAAGTGTCATGCTCTGTTGGGGAATAAAGTTCTGAGAAATATGACCTCCAGCCGTCGTTAATATCTTTCGGAGTGTTGCAAATACGTCCCTTAAAATCCATTTCAAATACTTTTGAATGGTTTCGCGGCTTTCTGTGTTTATTTATAAGCCGCCAGAACTCGTTGTTGTCTATTTCAGCTGCCATGTCTATTTCTAACTCCACGCTTTCTAAATGCTGCTGTACCTTTGTACGATGTAACTGTCTGAATCTGTTCTTTGATAGTTTATAATCCTTGTAAGTTTGCGATGTTTCGGTTCTAGGTCTATTTCGGTAATCCAGTGGCGTCTTTTTACTTGCATAGCCTCATGTAGTGCTGAAAGTTCCTGATCCCAGTATGGTTTGATGTAAGATTTAAATTTGACTCTGGGGATACAGGTATCGGTCGCGTCCCGAACACATTTAACTACAAGTTTATACAAGTTATCGATATCTTCTGTACATGATATTTGATTAGTCAATGATTCTTTTATACGTTCATCGTTTTCTAAAAATGTACGATATTTTTCTAGATCACATTTCTTTACATTTTTCCAGTTGATAATATTTTCAGGTCCATATGAAACTTCCGACAGAGGTATTTCAATCTTACATAAAATTGGGCGGTGGTTTGAAACATTTAAGCAATTATCGTCTTTGATTTCACATGCATTGATGTAATCAATATAATCACTTTGTATCAGTATGTGATCAATCAATGTTTCCCTTTTGCTGTTATATGGAACATTACTGAACATTGCTCCAGTGCACACTGGTAAACCGTTTATAGCAACAAGTTGATGTCTTAGCATAATATCAACTAATAAATTGCCCCTGTTATCACAATGGAATGTGTTCTCGTGTCTCGAGGGAAGTTCAGTATTAAAATCACCCATTATAAGTAATGTACCTTTATTTCTATAACTACATAATATCCTTTCAACATCATCGATGCTATTCTTGTAGGTACAAATTGAATGGTTTTTACATGGCAGATATACTTGGAATACATATAAATAATTTCCAGGAGATGTATTAATTTCTATCCCTATAATATATCTGGAATACAACTCCAAAGTGGATATAACATTGTCTAACCTTTTATGCCACATTATTGATAGGCCACCTTTACCGACACGTCTATTTCCCGGTATTTGTAAATCGGGGTCAGAAAAAGAATGGTTTTTATATTTGTTATGTATGCAGTCGAGGAAGTGCAAGTCATGGGGGAAAAGCCAATGTTCGCTTAGCCCAATAATGTCAATATAAGATTTTCAATTAAGTCACAGAGATAACTTGCACTGGACATGATACCTGTTGCATTCCATGTTGCAATGTTAAGACATGTACTCATTTAGTAGTCATCTATGCCCTCTGTGCTAAGCACACTATACCTATTGTAACTGCTTCCAGTTCCGTACCAGTCTTGTGCTGAATACTTTGATTGGTCTACTGCAGAATTGTATTCATTACCTGTATAATTGTCTCTATTATTGCGTCTTTTCAATGCATTATAAGGGAGCCAAGGTCTACATGTAACACCTGCTGGCCAGAAGTATGGATCTTCAGTAAGCAAAGATGCAGTATCATCGTCTTCGACATTTAATCTAATCACGACATTGTTGAACCTTCGTTTCCTGTAAATAGTTACGTTTGTTACTTTTGGCCCACGTCTGCTAACATAATCAGCAATTTTCTCCTCTGATATTGTGGGCTTAAACCCTCCAACAAAAAGCGTTTGGTTTTCTTTGAATATATTTCTCGAAATTTTCATCATCATTTCATGTCCGTGGGCGTCGAATTCTGCTTTGTCTGCATCATATATACGGCGACTATTATAAAATTCAAACATTTGTTTTCGACGTTTTCTACCAGCGGCAATCTCTTTGTTTATTATGCCAAAATTCATAGTTTTATTTCCTTTATAGTGTCTTGGGCCGTTGCTGTCTCGACTTATACTTGGGTGTCTATGACGACCTCGCGGCGTGACAGTTGAGATTGGCATACCGTCGGCGGATCTACTCCCCTCTACATCATTCTTATTTGAGGGTAAAGCGGGATGTCTATTGTCTGCTGATAAGCCATCTAGTAGCTCCTGTTGCGTATCACGTGACATATATTCGGTAACGGGTGTCCGTCCCGGATGAAACATTGCAGGATTGGTAGGGTATTGGTCTGTCTGTCTTTTTTGATAACAAGAGTCTCTCTCTAGGCCAGAAGTATAATGAAGATCCGTCCGAACTATGTGATTCTCATTTTTTTGACGTTGAATAATTTCCTGAGACATTATAGCTTGATCATTTAATGTATGAGCATGATCATTTTTGTCAGACTCGGAAGGCAGCATCGAGTCGTTGCCACGCTGACTTGAGTATTGCTCTTCAAACTGCTGAAAACTGTTTACTGTAGCAAATAAGTCAATTACTTTGTTTTGTAATGTTTTCATGTTATTAGAATTATCCAGTGATTGACATTTACACCTTATTCGTACATCTGTTATTGTATCTTCAAGTTTTGTGATACTTTGCTTGGCCTTTGTTAAGCCTTCGAAAAGAGCATCCTTCGTTTCAGTGAAATTATTTTTAAGACCATCGATAGATTCTTTTACGACTTTCAGCTCTGAAGTTCTCAAATTTTCTGTTGCTGCTTGTCTTTGTTTCAGAAGGAGAAAGTCAGCTTGAAGTGATGTGACAGTGTCTTTAAGTATGTTTATTTCATTTTTGCACGTGCAACTTGTCTGGACTGGTTCACTGGGTGTTCTAGGCGTGCCCGCTACAGACACACGGCTCTTTATCTTCTTTGGGTTGCTCAAAAGATCGTTGAGTGAATCGTAATCATCCCCCTCAATTACAGAAAGTAGCACATATATGTCTTTTGCGATTTTAACACTGACTGTTTCTCCCGATCGCGTTTGCATACGACGTTTCATATCTCTGTTACGATCGAACGGGTAGTCGTCATAGTGGCGGACAATTTCAAACATCTTTGAACGCGCGCCTTCAAGTTTTGCTTCAGAGTTTTGGTATTCAATGATTATATGGTCAATAAAGTTATCAGATGTCATATTACTAAACCAACTCTGCAATTTATTAAGTTCAAGTATCTCTTCGTTTGATTCTTCTTGTAGAATTTCACTAAAATCAATTTCATAATTCCCATCGAAATGCCGAACTGTTTTATTTGTATTTGGCAGCATTGGGGTGATAAACAGACTATCACTCGCGTCGGGGGTCACCTCGGTACTTGATCTCGACATTGGCACTTTGACCTCTGTCTGGTCACCGAGAGCCACCGGCTCTAATTCGATTAATTTACTGTTATTAGACATTTTCTTTTCAGTTGTATTATATCAGTCTATCTGGTGAACTCCTGTCACAGTTTGTTGAAATCCTTATGATTTCGTTACAATACCGTATAAAAGTTTATAGCCCAGGGCTTGTTGAACATACCACAAAATGTCAAAATAATGGCGGAAAATTTATATAGAAATCTATTGTTCAACAAGTTTTCTATATTTAAAGACAAATTACTAAAGTCTTACATTTACGATTTACGTTTTCAGTTACCGCACATATTGGGCACAGCATTAACATCGCTCATCACCCTCGGGAGGTGTTAATCTTAATCATCGGTCAATGTAAAGAAAATCAGTTGGCTAGTAGTTGGATGAAAGCTCCTAAGGTTAGCTTTCAATACATTTTGTGCGTGAAAGTAAAAAAGATATAAACATTTAATAAATAGATACATTAGCTGCCTGTATGGCGGGTACTTTCTCAGCGCTTGTGTTTGGAAATTCTAACTAATACTCAGACACATAGAATATTTCGGGTACTGTGTTTACGTTTAGAAGAAAGTTATTCGAGATTTGATCTTAAAGAAGTTCATTTAAGAGAAAATAAATATAGATACAACTACATGTGTGTCCGTAGTACACTGATGTCCACTTTCCTATAACTATACATGGTTTCTCTGAGTGAAATAGTTCTAAGAGAACAGCAATATAAACTTTTAAGAACTTTATGTGCATTTTAAATAAGTCAAGGACCATAAGTCTGGTCTGGCAGAATGGAAACGCTATAAAACAGTTCTGTAATGGTTTATGACTCTTGGTCAAATACTTCTCTAAAATACGTGTAACATAAACTTGTTTGTTCTTAATGCATATTTTTGACTATGACAAGGACCATAACTCCGATCTTGCTGAGTGAAATTCAAAACAAAACTCAGAAGCACAAATTTGCATACTGATCTACATGGTTTCATCACTCTAGATGAAATATTTTTAAAGATACATGTGTAAGCAACACAAACGTTTATCACAGCCATACCGTAGTCATAGTCCTTCAGTCGGTCAAAATATATAAAAGAGGACATTAAAGTTTGTGTCCCACGTGTCTAAAAAAGTATTTGACTTTAAGAGTAATAAAACATAACAGGATTGTTATATACCATGTGAAGATATGCTCCTGATGTTCTCTTTTGGAATTTCATTCAGTCGGACCAGTGTTTTGTTCCTCCCAATTAAAACAATAGGACAACTTCACATGCTAAATGACAATCATGCGTGGTTTGATGACAAGGTCGAGCAGTTGTTTGAGATGTGAACGACATAAAGTCGGACGGACGGACAAGTGTAAATCAAAGTGTCCCACACACCCTAACACATTGAGCAGGGAAGGCACAAAAATGTACGCTAGCTTTTCACTTACGGCATGCATGAAGGCATTGAACTCAGCTGGTTGAATCTGACCGTCGACTGAAAGTAGAACATATTCATTGTAAGTGGCAATGGCACGCAACACGAAATTTCCAATAAATTGGTCCTAATAATGTGAACATCAAACTTCCGGTCTTAAATAAATCATATACGAGAGGCGCAATGAAAACGTTGCTAAAAGTGTACTTTACCTGGGTTCGTATCGTACTTGACAAGCTGAACAGCTACATCCAGCAGGCACAGCTGGTTATCACCAGAAAGGTCTAGATTTTTGAAGAACTTGTGTGCAGTGTCGTGATGATCGTGAAATTTGCTCACCCAATTTGAGGTGTTTGAGGTGAAGTCTTCGAAGGACAAACACGTGTTATCTTAAAAGTAAAAAAAACTTGGATAAGTTAATAGATGTCAGTTTCGCCTCGCCTGTATTTGTACTTCCACTGTTATTTGCCTCTCGCACCCCCCCCCCCCCCCCCCCCCCCCCCGCCTCCGGAAAAAAAAACTACAGAACAATCATTTTGCATTTTCCGTTCTTTCGCTGTCGCATTCCTTCGCCCTTGCGAAAACCATAGTACGAGAAAATGCAGCGCCACAGAACGAAAGAGCGAAAGAGCGAAAGTTATCTATATCAAAGAATAATCAGTTGTATATCGATGCAACGCCAACATACCGTTTTGTCACACGTCGTCGGTCCCCGCCAGTATGACAAATCGAAATTTTGTAATTGGACGAGTTTGTGTTCTAGCGGGGATTGACCGACAAATTAGAAAATATCGTATTAGCTTGGACAACAGAACGAAATTGCGCCCTTGTTTTTGTTAATAAAAGAACGAAATTTCGCTTTTACTTATGCTGTTTCGAAGTATCATAGAAGTACCTAAAATATGTCTCATTTTCTGTTATCTTTAGTTAACACAGTGTTCCAGTTATAACATTAAACAAACGGTAGTATATTGAAACACAGACCAGCGCTTACTACGAGTGCTATAACATTTGTGCGTTGTATACTTACTGGACAAGTTCCAGTTAACCACGAGTTCGTCTGAGAACTGATTGTAAGTTATTATACCATCATCATTCTTGTCCGTTTGTTTCCTGACCTCTTCTGCTATCCTGTCCACGCTCCAGCACATGCGGTTGGCCCTACAGGAATGCAGAAATTGAACATTGTTTGATTAAATATATGATTAATTCTTCAAAATAGTTCCATTGTTGTTTGGGGGCGTAGGAAAAGGACGTGGAAGGAGAAGGTGTCCCACAGCAATATCATTCTCTTTCAGTTGATGGTGGGACCTCATTTTAATCTAAACAAATATTTTTGACTCAAGATTCAATCGACGACCATCTGTAAAACGGAAAATAGGCCGACCTCGCACTATTCATTATTAGAACCACGTGAGAACATTCCTACTTTTAGTCAGCTATACTTCGAAAATAAAGGCCACATCAAACCTAGTAAAAATCTGCGACGGTTTAAAAATAATTTTGTCTTCAATATTACATTGTGTTTCTTCAAATACACCAGTCAAACCATTTTACCCTAGGAAGTAAATCTTATCATCATGATGTAAAATATTTCATGGGTCAACATAATGACCTCTCATTTAATATAATTAAGAAATAGATACTACTGTTTTCCGATGAATTAGATACAACGTCTGTCGAATGAAACCAGATTATGCTTCTATACGTAGTCATTTAGAAAGAGTTTTATTTAAATATTTACACAATCATGGTCATTTGAAAACATCTTTAATTGAATACCATTAACATAACAAGTATTGATAAATAAAAGCTAGTATGTTCCTCTGAATTTTCAAACGAATACAAAAGACTGCATTCAGTTCCAGTTGGAGACGTTTTAAACTATTCAATTATTTTAGTAGTGACGTCATATATGGTCAAAGGCCATTCGAAAGGCGTCTCGACGTTACAAATTGGAAACACTGCCTTACCCTTGCATGATCGTAAGAGGCGACTAATAGGGTCTTAACACTTGGTTTTGCAGTAACTCTGTGTTTCCAGCAGGTATGCAAATTTTGATTCTATACCTCATGTTTTTATTTCGATGTAAATGTGATGTGGAACCAAAATTTGTAGTCCTGTTTGGCGCCATATAACTTTTACAGTGTTGGTGCGCCGTAAAACCCAAATACATAAATCGACGTTACACTTTGCACTCTTTGTCAAACGAATTTCATGCTTTATTTGTCTAGAATTATAAATCCAGTCCATTTTAACTGAAAATTTAAGTTATAACACAAGCAGTAGGCAGAGGTATATACTAAAATGGTTTTATCTTGATCTGCAGTGAAGCATACAGCTGTGAGCAAGGGCCTAATGGTAACCAAGCTGGAGCCGAATATTACATTGCTAACTAAGGCACTGTTTAAATAATCTTAGTGTAGTCGACCGGACAAAACGTATAAAAGTTCCGCATTGTCCTGTTGGGCATATAAAATGTACTGGTAGATCTTATGCATTTAGTAGATCTGTCTAGATCTAGGTCCAAGTACTGAATGAGCCGACATGATCGTCATTGCCAGTCAATTGCAATGCTGTAATAACTGAACAGTTACTGACTTTTCAACCGTGATAAAGTTTGATCTGCACGTGAGAAACAATTGATACATTATCACAATCATTTGTAAAACAGTATGAAATTACTTACCCATATGCTGTGCTGATCAGTGCAACAAAAATTATTGTAAGCTTCGTCTCGAATGGCTGAATTGCTGCAAAATACAAGGAAACTCAAATATCGAAAATGTTTAATGATTTTTAGAGGCAAAATTATTTCATATACCCCTAACCATGTATTGAGGTTTGACTGTATGTTTGTAAATGAAAGTAATTTTGATATTTTAGAACTAAAAGATATAATTAGATGTAATTTGTAATGAAGAATAGTAAGACAAAAAAATTACCTTCTGCTGATGATGCCTTGACACGTTATGAACAAGCCGTTTCGCAGCTTGGATAAATCTAGGCTCGTAGAAGATAAAAGTTGACATTTGAACTCAATCTCGATAACAGTGCGCATGCATTTCAACTATCGTGTTAGGGTTGTTACACATTTTTAAAACAAAAACAGTGGATATTCGTTGTATATTAAAACGCAAATTATTCGCTGATGGAGTCACCAAGAACATGTGTCTGCAATCACTTAGGGCGGCAACCTGACTGTTATAGGCCTAGATCGGCTTAAAATGAGTACAATACTATTTTCAACACAAAGTCAATCAAAGATTAGTGACAAAACCATCACATGTAACAAAAAAAACAAAAAAACCAAAAACAATCGGGACTCACGTGCTAGAAACCATATGCTGTTATTTTATATTGCTCTACCTATCTGGCAGATTGTTATGCATAACGCATCTGAATCTTGTACGACAGACAAAAAAAAATTACCTTTTGTTTTAAACTTTGCTTCGCATCAACTTAGCTCATCCTACACTTTTCTTGAGGTTTTAAAAATATCGATATTTTCAGGACATTGAAAGTTTCTTGAAACAAAAACAACAAGAAGAACATTTATAAATGTTACATCGCCACTAGCATACAACATAATTCTATATACATACTCATTAAAAAGAAAATTGTACGCACTACAAAATAGTTAAGTATCACTGTGTTTTGTCTACATCTGAACAAATGGCGCATTTTTTCGCGAACTTATTGAACACCCTTCGTATTTGGTTTATTGATTATAATTGTTTTTCAATTCTGCATATTAGTACATTTATTTATATTTGTTATTATGGACACGGATTATCGTATTATCCATAGATAGGTTTTCAATGCTATTCAATTGTTGTGCGCATATTGCCTCAAGCAATGATTTGGATACAAAAATAGAAATGCATGCACCTTGACAGGAATATTATAAAACATTTTAAAACGTTTCGGCGATGTCACTGAAATAATTAAATATCTAATAATTCAGTTTTACACGAGCTGAAAAAAATAACCATCGACATATTTTCAAACAAGAAATATCTTTAAAAAAGATTGTCGGGGTGAGGTAACTGAAGCACAAGTTATATATGGGCAGAAACCTGTACTTTAAATCTTTTGGCAATGTTGAAAGGTGAAGTTTTGTATAAATGAGGACAGTAGTTCTGAAGAAGACTGTGTTTAGAAACTGTGGAGGGACACACGACGGACAGCAAACAACCACAAAAGCTCACTTTGAGCATTTGGTGCTTAAAAGGTCGTAACAGTAAGCAAACAATATTGAAATACGTTCTATACTTTATTTCGGGAATTGTTGGAAGCAACATGAATCCTTAACCTACTTCAGCTTATTATCAAATTTGTCTATCATTCAGACTGTTTTCACCGGAAAGATTAATTTAAAATTTAGTGTCTAAAATTTCACAGTATCGGACATGTTGTTGCATGTTAGTAATGATTTGCACTGGTTAGAAATTGTTGCTGTAATGCAGGGTAAGAGTTAATGACTGTATAAAACAAATAATCTTTTTGTTGTAAAAACAAAACTTAAGGAAAGGAAACTTAACAAAACAGAAATAACTTAACAAGAAAACTTAACAAAACAGAAATATGTCCGGATGAGCAGATGAATATTTGGTTACGCACACCTGTTCAAGAGGTACGCATACAACCCGATGGTGCTGTACTTATAGAGGTTATAGATGACGAACGCGTTGTCATTTCATTCAGTGTCACACATGACTCAGAGTGAAGCATTTTCAGCCTTTCCTCCAATCAGCGTCACTCTTACAAAATCTCTCATTTTGGCTGAAAATACCGAGAATACCTTACCAAGCAATCCGATTGGTACATTATTTAGGCGGCATAAGGTCATACGAGGTCATAAAATCGTGCTTAATACGGCACGCCGAAAAATATTCATATATAATCATATACGGTGTTAAATGTCAAAACTGAAAACAAATTGACAATATTACACTGCTTAAACATAAGAAAGATGCCATATATCAACTATTTCTTCAAACCCCTTGTGAAATAGTTGACTGATAACGTATCTCAAAGAGGATATGGTAGGTTGACAAAAATGTCGCCCCATTTTCGTTAGAGAAACGGGCACCGATCCTGTGATGCGTGTATGTGGTCGTACGGTCACATATATTTTACAACGGTTTTAGTGTGATGAGAAATGTTCAGTGGGAAGGAATCTAAGTGTGTAAGGGTTACAATTCTTCAGTGATCATTGTAATGATCAATATGGAATGATCACAGCTCTGAGTACTTTTCACAGAACATTGATCATGTAGTAGTGTTCACAGCACTGTGAGCACTACTTACTGGGTAGTGTTCACGGTACTGTGCTGTGAGTATTGATTACTGTTCAATGAGTAGTGTTCACATTACCATGAGTACTGCTCAAAGAGTAGTGTTCACACTACCGTGAATACTGCTCATTGAGTAGTATTCACGATTCTGTGAGTACTGCTCACTAAATAGTGTTCACGGCACAGTGACTATTGCTCACTGAGTAGTAGTGTTCACGGCGCCGTGAGTACTGATCACTGAGTAGTGTTTACGACACCGTGAATACTGCTCACTGAGTAGTGTTCACGCCACTGTTAGTCCTGCTCACTGAATAGTCTTCGCATTTACGTGGGTACTGCTCACTGAGTAGTATTCAAGGCACTATGAGTACTGCTCACTGAGTAGTGTTTATATTACCGTGAGCACTGCTCACTGTGTAGTATTCACGGTACTGTGAGTACTGCTTACTGAGTAGTGTTCACGGTACTGTGAGTACTGCTCTTTGAAATCTGAAAATTGTCCTGAAATCATATGCTAACTATATACTTTTATCTATCTGAGTTTTATCATCATTTGACCTTTTGGCCTTTAATCTGCATAATAAAGTTAGGCAATTTATGTTAAATAGATATGCATAAAATCTGACATATCGTAGTAAAATATCAAAAAGAAAAATAATTCAATTTATATGAAAATGTAGACATGACGGTGTGTTTAAACATTGTAGTTATCATTACTTTTGTGACGGCCATCTTAGACGTCTTAGATTTCTTACATCGCCGCAATTTATGCCACTTTATGCCGGTGTAATTAAGTATTTCGACCCCCATAGAATAACGACCCCCCGGTCATTATTCTATAGAAAATGTGACTCCTTTCCTGTAAAATATTGACTCCCCTTATAAAAAACTGACTCCCTTTGAAAACTCTATAGAATAACGACCCCCGGTCATTATTCTATAGAAAAACTGACCCCTCCAAGTAAAATACTGACTCCCTAAAGATGACTCCCTTCGAATCTCATAGAATAACGACCCCGGTTATTATTCTATAGAAAAAGTGACTCCTTCCGTGTAAAATACTCACTGCCGAAATAACTACATTCGAACTCTCATACAATATCGATTCCCGGACATTATTCTATTTAAAAAAGTTACTCTTTCGTGTAAAACATCGGCTTCTAAAAAGACTTTCGACGATAATATCTGTTAAAAAGTGATCCCCACCAAACCTAACGGACAATTTTACTAGATCTACAACTCTAATACCCTCCATTGCCAATAGTTAACATTTTGATTGTGCTACTTCTACTTGTGCCGCTACTTCTATTGCTATTACTACATATACTTCTTCTTCTTCTACTACTACTACTACTACTACTTCTACTACTACTACTACAACTGCTACTACTGATACTACTATACCTGCTTCCACTAATACGTCTTGTACATCTACCTCTTCTTCTCCTGCTTATTCCTCTGCTGCTGCTGCTGCTGCTGCTACTGCCACTGCCACTGCCACTACTACTACTACTACTACTACTACTACTACTACTACCACCACTACTTTCTATTGTTGCCGCTACCGTACTTTACTGCCACTGCTAAGTATTGCAACTTCTATTAATACTAAGTTCTATGCTAGCAGTTTCTTGTGCAGTTTTCTTCTGAAGAATTACTTCATACCGAAGTTTGCAGGGATTATTGACACTGGTGTGTTTTGTGAACGTATTGTGAATTGTTATTTTCCTGAAAGAAATGTATACACCAAGATACAGCGTCTAGAAATAGAATCCCTTTTCCCGTTGCGGAATGCTGATTTCTGTGTCAAGTGATGGTATCTGGGGCTAATGGTCAAACGGAAGGACGGACGGACGGACGGACGGACAAGGGCAAATCTATATGCCCCCTCCCCCGAGTGGGGGCATAAAATGCAGCAATTAGGCCTTAGATACATGAGTTATCACTAAATTTGACCAAATGATCTGGGGTCGTTTTTTTATGGGAGTCAATATTCTTCGTGAGGTTCAGTTTACTTCACGTGGGGGAGTCATAGTACTATGATCTGGAGGTCATAGTACTATGACCGGGGGGTCACATTTTCTATAGAATAATGACCGGGGGTCATTATTCTATGGGGGTCGAAATACTTCATTACACCGGCAGCCTGATAAACTTAAGACCTTTACGAGCATTTTGGTAACTTGCCTTGTTAAGTATTGTGTTCGGGTTCAACTTTTTGAATGGCTGAATTGTCGCCCTACCATAGTGAATAATATTTAATCGTTTACTGTAGCTATATACGGAAGTCTAAAGTCTTGAAGTTATAGCCATAAAACAAAGGACTCAGCATTATGTAATGTGATCTTTTTAAGAAGATACAGTAGTCCACAAAGTTACATCCTTTTAGTTTTATTATAAAAGTAACATGTAAAACATAAAAAACAATTATATAACACAAAGATTACACGAATGGCCAGCCTCAAATTAGGTACAATGTGGTAACACGTAATAAAAGCCTTGTATAAGTAAGTGAAAATACACATACAAAATAGGACACATTAATCAAAAATGATGAAAATAACCTTCCTACATGTGGCTCTAATCTGGCCATTTCTTATTTTCACACAAATAATATAGAATAAAAGTTTCAAACAAAACCATCAAGTGCAGCATAAAAATACAAAAATAGTCAGAAAGACCTAAATTTTATTAATGAAAATACCAAAAGAATCTACAACCCTGATTAAAACACACATTGCTATTGTCTTTTGTATCAGCTCTACTTGTAAATAAAACTCTCCTGTCCAGTGCGAACCACAGAAATGCCAGAAAAGGTAACTAAGCAGTTCATGATATTCTTCTTGGAAATATGTGTGTCAATAAATGGATACTTTATAACTCTTATTGAACATTTTGTTTGTAGCACCCTTACAAAGGTCTTTCATTAGCATTAATTGTTCAAATGGTTTGCCACAGGAGCCAGTGTTTTAGCATACATTAGAGATTTTTAAATTAAAATAACATTCTCTAGAAGTACTTGGCTTTAAGGATTGATATTTTAAATGAAGCATTGACTGGCATTTTCTCTACCCGTGTGTGTTCGGGTGTAGTGTATTTTTCCATCAATTTTTCAGTCATATAGTCGACGGTGTCTTCTTGTGCTGCGGGTGTATGACCATCTTTATAGTACTGCTTCACTGTAGACATGTGACTTGATACCCTACACAGTCACATTATACTGATGTGTGATATATCTCTATTCCGGACATTTTGCATGAAGATGCGTAATATATCTCCTATTCCGGACATTTTGGATGAAGATGTGTAATATATCCCCTATTCCGGAGATGTATAATATGTCCCCTTTCCGGAGATGTGAAATATATCCTCTATTCCTTATATTTTTAACCATTATGAAGGTATTTTTATACGCATTTTATAAACGGGTGTCACAAAGTAACATTTTAATTTATTTTGAAATTTTATAATATAGAATAACTTTGTTTCTCTTGATGTCTTTTTTTTTCTCTAACACATTCCAGAATGCTGTTTCACAAAATTGTCATGTCGAATTGGATCAATTTATGTGTAAAGATTAGGAAACATTGTTTTAGAAGGTTTTTAATATCAGCTTTTATTTTTTCTAATTGGCTTACATCAAAATATATTTCTTTAAATTTTATTCTTTAATGTCCAACGAATAATTTAATAACAGATGTGGTTGCTATAGCAGTAGATATTCCATAATTTTGATAATTTTGACAAAATGGATGCTATTTGGATAGAAGGCAAAATGGAGAACACGTATTTTTATTCATTGACGCTGTTTTTAGTCTTTTTGTTCATCTGCTTGTCCGTAGAATCTACATCAGTTGCAAATGATGGATTCTGCTAAGCCTCTAAAAACAAGAGATTTTTTTATATAACTTAGAGCAAATAAGTAAGACTATAATGTTACATCAGTTTATTCTTTTATCCATACATTCGTCTGTCTTTCTGTCTGTCTGTCCATCCGCCAGTCACAAAAGATGGATCTTGCTGAATTTAAAAATGTACAAACTATTTTTTTTGAAATCCGGATTATAGATGGTGGTTTATTTGAACTTTCTGCAGAGCATTCGATTAAGATTCAGTATGAAATAATATGATTCTTACAACAACAAATGTGACAAATGCTCTTTTTTTTCAGTATGGGACTTTTATTGCAGGTAAATGGACCTGTTACTTGTATGGTGTAAGACTAGTTATTTTTGCAATTGAGATTTATTCACAGAAAATGCATCTCAGCACAATATTGTATATTATACAAACACTTAGACAGATGATTATTTACATTTCTAATGCATATTACACACACGTGTACATACATTCCAAAAACGTGTGGTACAATATACACATAAGTTTATATTTTGTCCATATATTTTGTTATTTGTGTACTTTTGGTAAAAAAATATAAAACAGTATGAGAAAATTTACTAGTAAATGATTTATTTTACTGATTTTATATAACACGTGTTCATATATACATGTAGTATATACATGTACTTAGCATCCATGTCCATGCCCATGACCAAGGTTCTGATGAGAGTCGGGATGCATCTGGAAAAAATAGAAATGTTTCCAGCGTAAATGTGCTCATGGAAAAAAAAGGGTTTTGGTCGGAATATTTGATCAGTTTTCTTTCCTTTCTGAGAACCAGCGGAGGTGTCCGTCTCTCCATCCGTAACGGTATTAACAGACACATGTGACTTACTTTCCGGAACACCGCATAGGTTACCGCCATTTAATGCAGACATAGAAAGGAAACCGATCACTAGAACTGTATCTTTATGTTCACCCCTTTTTCACAGACACAGCAATGACGATTAATATGTACATTTGTTTGTTATTACATTGTCCCTGAAACTGTTGCTACGCTAATTGCAGGTAGAATAATAATAAACATTATTTGAATGAAAATTCAATTGTGTTGTTTCAGTCGTTAAAATGTTTATATCTTTTTTCTTTCACACACTTTTGTGTATTGAAAGCTAACCTTGGAAGCTTTCATCCATCTACTATGGACTTCATCAGCCAACTTATTTTCTTTTGACTGAGGATTAAGATTAACACCACCCGAAGGTATGAGCGATGTTAATGTGCGGTAACTGAAAACGACCCCGTCCCTGTTCAGAGCCGGTTTATATGCTCTGATAAACACCGCCTTCTTAACCGCCCCCTTTCAAACCAAGAGGGTTCCCGGTCAAGAATACGCACGGATTTCAATGAGACAGCTGACCTGGGCTGTCTTGGTGTATGTGGCGTGATATCTCGCTACTACTAGAACTAGGTTGTTTATGTTCCATGAATCTTGCTCTTAGTATTCGTCGGCGATGAACAGGGACGGGGCCGTTTTCAGTTACCGCACATACTGGGCACAGCATTAACATCGCTCATCACCCTCGGGAGGTGTTAATCTTAATCCTCAGTCAATGTAAAAAAATCAGTTGGCTAGTAGATGGATGAAAGCTCCTAAGGTTAGCTTTCAATACATTTTGTGCGTGAAAGTAAAAAGATATAAACATTTAATAACTAGACACATTAGCTGCCTGTATTGCGGGTACATTCCCAACGCTTGTGTTTTGAAATTCTTACTAATACTCAGACACATAGAATATTTCGGGTACTGTGTTAACGTTAAGAAGAAAGTTATTCAAGATTTGATCTTAAAGAAGTTCATTTAAGAGAAGATAAATATAGATAGAACAACATGTTTGTCCATAGTACACTGATGTCCACTTTCCTATAACTATACATGGTTTCTCTGAGTGAAAGAGAACTATTTCAGTATAAACTTTTAAGCACTTTATGCGCATTTTAAATAAGTCAAGGACCATAAGTCTGGTCTGGCTGAATGGAAACGCTATAAAACAATTCTGTAATGATTTATGACTCTTGGTCAAATACTTCTTTAAAATACGTGTTACATAAACTTGTATGTCATTAATGCATATTTTTGACTATGACAAGGACCATAACTCTGATCTTGCTGAGTGAAGTTCAAAACAAAATTCAGGAGCACACATTTGCATACTGAATAATATTTCTACATGGTTTCATGACGCTAGTTGAAATATTCTTAAAGATACACGTGTAAGCAACACAAACTTTTAGCACAGCTATACAGTAGTCATGGTCCTTGAGTCAATCAAAATATGTAAAAGAGGACATTAAAGCTTGTGTCCCACATATCTCAAAGAAGTGTTTGACTTTAGGAGTAATAAAACATTACAGGATGGGATTGTTATATACTATGTGACGATGTGCACCTGATGTTCTCTTTTGGATTTCCCTCAGCCAAACCAGTGTTTTGTTCATCCTAATTAAAACACTAGGACAACTTCACATGCTGAATGACAATCCTGCGTGGTTTGATGACTTGGTCGGATACTACTTTGAGATGCGAACGACATAAATTCGGACGGACGGACAAGCGCAACTGTCCAACACAACCTAACACATTAAGCAGGGAAGGCACAAAAATGTACTCTAGCTTTTCACTTACGGCATGCATGAAGGCATTGAACTCAGCTGGTTGTATCTGACCGTCGACTGAAAGTAGAAAATATTCATTGTAAGTGGCAAAAGCAAGCATTTTTTCCGGTGTTATATAAATAATATAGAGAAATGCAATGAATACGTTGCTAAAAGTGTACTTTACCTGGGTTCGTATCGTACGTGACAAGTTGAACAGCTACATCGAGAAGGCACAGCTGCTCATCACCGGAAAGGTCTAAATTATTGAAGAACTTGTGTGCAGTGTCGTGATGATCGTGAAATTTGCTCATCCAATTTCCGACGAAGTCACTGTAGGACAAACACGAGGTATCTTAAAAGTAAAGAAAAAAACTTGGATAAGTTGATATATGTCAGTTCGCCCCGTCAGTCTTTGTACTTGCACTGTTGTTTGCCTCTTGCCCCCGATGGAAAGAAAAACTTACAGAACAATCATTTTCCATTCTTTTCCTTGTTTCGTTGTCGTATTCTTTCGCCCTCGCGAAAACCATAGTACGAGAAAATGCAGCGCCACAGAACGAAAGAGCGAAACTTATCTGCAGTAACATATCGCAGGTGCGACAATCGGTACAACAACAACATATCGTTCTTTCTTCTCCGACAGTCCCAGTACTACAAATCGGAATTTTGAAATTGGACAACTTTGTGTTCTAGTGGTGATTGTCCGTGAGTACGACAAAATGACAAATTAGAAAATAACGTATTAGCTGGGACAACAGAATGAAATTGCGCTCTTATTTTTGTTGATAAAAGAACAAGGTTTCGCTTTTACCTTTATTGTTTCGATTTGCCTTAAAAGTACTTAAAATTTGTCACATTTTCTGTCATCTTTTGTTAACATAGTGTTCCAGTTTTAAATAACATTAAACAAACGATAGTCTATTGATACACGGACCAGCGCTTACTACGAGTGCTATAATATTTGTACGTTTTATACTTACTGGACAAGTTCCAGTTAACCATGAGTTCGTCTGAGAACTCATTGTAAGTTATTATACCATCTTTATTCTTGTCCGTTTGTGCCATGACCTCTTGTGCTATCCTGTCCACGCTCCAGCACATGTGGTTGACCCTACAGGAACGCAGAAACTTTACAATAATCTTTATGAAGTTCAAAATATAATTGAACATAGTTTGATTAAATTTATGATTAATTGTTGCAAAACAGTTCCATTGTTCGTTGGAGGGGTAGGAGAAGGATGTGGAAGGAGATGTTCCACAGCAATATCATTGTCTCTCAGTTGATGGTGGGACCTCATTTTAATCTAAACAAATATTTTTGACTCAACACTCAATTGACGACCATCTGTAAAACGGAAAAGGCCGACCGGCGCACTCTTTATAATTGGGACCACGTGAGAACATTCCTGCCGTTAGTCAGATATACTTCGAAACTAAGGGCCACGTTAAACCAGGTTAAAATCTGCGACGGTTTAAAAATAATTTTGTCTTCAATATTACACAATGTTTCTTCAAATACACCAGTCACACTATTTTACCCTAGGAAGTTAATCTTATCATCATGATATAAAATATTTCATCGGCCAACAGAATGATCCCTCATTTAATATAATTAAGAAATAGATGCTACTGCTTTCCGATGAATTAGATACAACGTCAGCCGAAAAAAAGAACAGATTATGCTTCTATACGTAGTCATTTAGAAACATTTTTATTTAAATATATACTCAATCATGGTCATATGAAAATGTCTTTAATTGAATATGATTAATATAACAAGTTTTGATAAATAAAAGCGAATATCTTCCGCTGAATTTTCAAACGAATACAAAAGACTCCATTCAGTTCCAATTGGAGACGTTTTAAAATATTCAATTATTTTAGAGGTGACGTCATATATATGGTCAAAGTCGTCTTAACGTCACACTTTGCACTTTTTGTCAAACGAATTTTATGCTTTATTTGTCTAGAATTGTAGATCCAATCCATTTTAACTGATAATTTAAATTATAACACGTAAGAAGTAGGCAGAGGTATATAATAAAATGGTTTTATCTTGATCTGCAGTGAGGCATATGGCTGTGAGCAAGGGCATAATGGTAACCAAGCCTGTCAATATCCTCTGGAGCCGAATATTACATTGTTAACTAAGACAATGTTTAAATAATCTTAGTGTAGTCGACCGGACAATACATATTAAAGTTCCGCATTGTCTTGTTGGGCATATTACATATACTGGTAGATCTATGCATTTAGTAGATCTGTCTAGAATTAGGTCTAAGTACTGAATGAGCCGACATGACCGTCATTGCCAGTCAATTGAAATGCTGTAATAACTGAACAGTCACTGACTTTTCAACCGTGGTAAAGTTTGATCTGCACGTGAGAAACAATTGATACAATTATCACAATCATTTGTAAAACAATTTGAGATTTCTTACCCATATGCTGTGCTGATCAGAGCAACAAAAATTATTGTAAGCTTCATCTCGAATGGCTGAATTGCTGCAAAATACAAGGAAACTCAAATATCGAAAATGTTTAATGATGTTTTAGAGGCAAATTTATTTCATATACCCCTAACCATGTATTGAGGTTTGACTGTATGTTTGTAAATGAAAATAATTTTGATATTTTAGAACTAAAAGATATAATTAGATGTAATTTACGAGCCGTGCCATGAAAAAACCAACATAGTGGGTATGCGACCAGCATGGATCCAGACCAGCCTGCGCATCCGTACAGTCTGGTCAGGCTCCATGCTGTTCGCTAACAGTTTCTCCAATCCCAATAGGCTTTAAAAGCGAACAGCATGGAGCCTGACCAGACTGCGCGGATGCGCAGGCTGGTCTGAATCCATGCTGGTCGCATACCCACTATGTTGGTTTTCCCATGGCGCGGCTCTTATAATGAAGAAAAGCTACCTTTTGCTGATGATGCCTCGACACGTTATGAACAAGCCGTTTCGCAGCTCGAACAAATCTAGGCTCACAGAAGATAAAAGTTGACATTTGAACTCAATCTCGATAACAGTGCGCATTTCAACTACCGTGTTAGGTTGTTACACATTTTTAAAACAAAAACAGTGGATATTCGTTGTATATTAAAACGCAAATTATTCGCTGATGGAGTCATCAAGAACATGTGTTTGCAATCACTTGGGGCGGCAACCTGACTGTTATAGGCAATGAGTACAATACTATTTTCAACACAAAGTCAATTAAAGATAAGTGACAAAAGCATCACATGTAAAAAACAACAACAACAATAACAATCGGGACTCACGTGCTAGAAACCATATGCTGTTATTTTATATTGCTCTACCTATCTGGCAGATTGCTATGCATAACGCATCTGAATCTTGTACGACAGACAAAGAAAATTTACCTTTTGTTTTAAACTTTGCTTCGCATCAACTTAGCTCATCCTACACTTTTCTTGAGGTTTTAAGAATATCGATATTTTCAGGACATTGAAAGTTTCTTGAAACAAAAACAACAACAAGAACATTTATAAATGTTACATCGCCACTAGCATACAACATAATTCCATATACATAATTATTATGTAGTGATTATAAATGAGATAGAAGCAATTCTGGTTCTTGGAGAATGTTCAACAAATCATGTTCAGCAACAGTTTAGTGGAATAACTATTAATGTTAAATCTTAGATTATTGGATTTTTAAATTCCCTTTTCTATTTCATGGAAAAAAATCAAAATCGTTGCTCTATAAACTTTTACGATCTATCGTTTAAATATATGCATTACATAGTGTCAGTTACCTCGCATCTAACGTCCTAAGCGAATCCATCGAGGGATTCCTTATAGTCGAGAATGCCGGTGTCTAAGGTTTTACGGTATTGTTACGGTAACCCATTTACATGCAAAGTCACCTCCTGTGGCCTGCATGCAAAGGTGTATATGTCCAACTATCGCCGCAGAAAGGGAGTAAATAACATGGAAGCATACAAGTCACATACAAGTCACATACAAGTCACACCTCGTGACTTGCGTACGCTTGTATGTAGGCGTCTAGAGTTGTCCAGCGCCAAACAGAACAAACGCCGTAGTGGTAGGGTGACTTCGACCAAGAAACTCCACTTTTTCAAGGGGTAATCCGGGCCCAATTTTTAGCGAAGTATGTTATATACCGGAATGTTCGTCAAAGTTTGTAGATTCTGAAAATGCCGGCATAAATTGGCATAAATGGTGGCGAGCTTGGAAGTCCAAGATGGCGTCCATCTTATAAAATGAAAAAGGTGCTTTTGTTAAAAGATAAGGTTTTCTTCATTTACTTTTGATGAAATAAACTACTGGCATGCATTTTTGCGCCTTTCATGAATTGTAAAAAAAATAGGAAAAATATGTCAAAATGTCAAATTCCTACTTAAAATACAAATTTTACCCATTAATTATCACTAATTTGGAGTTTTGAAAATTAGAACTTATAAATCCTTTTGAAAGAATTCAAGAATGTAACAAAAAGATTATCTGATACAGAGAATGACACTTATTGATGTTTTACAGAAAAAGGTACTCATACTAACGTGACTTTATAATTATGCGCATTGCAAGCAGGTAAACAGAAAAGTACTTGAAGAAGTTGATACATATTGATACATGTGTCTAATTTTCTTCCTCAAGTTATGCTGGTATGAAAAACAAATGTTGTGGTCAGTTTCTAGTTCTGTATTATGTCTTTTTTGGACACGAATAATGTCGTATTATCCATAGATAGGTTTTCAATGCTATTCAATTATTGTGCGCATATTGCCTCAAGCAAAGATTTGGATACAAAAATAGAAATGCATGCACCTTGATAGAACATTATAAGACATTTTAAAAACGGTTCGGCGATGTCACTGAAATAATTAATTATCTAATAATTCAGTTTTACAGGAGCTAAAAAAATAATCATCGACATATTTTCAAAAAATAATTATATATAATCATATACGGTGTTAAATGTCAAAACTGAAAACAAATTGACAATATTACCCTGCTTAAACATAAAAAAGATGCCATATATCAATTATTTCTTCAAACCCCCTGTGAAATAATTGACTGATAACGTATCTCAAAGAGGATATGGTAGGTTGGCAAAAATGTCGCCCCATTTTCGTTAGAGAAACGGGCACCGATCCTGTGATGCGTGTATGTGGTTGCACGGTCACATATATTTTACAACGGTTTAGTGTGGTGAGAAATGTTCAGTGGGAAGGAATCTAAGTGTGCAAGGGTTACAATTCTTCAGTGATCATTGTAATGATCAATATGGAATGATCACAGGTCTGAGTACTTTTCACAGAACATTGATCATCTAGTAGTGTTCACAACACTGTGAGTACTAACTGGGTAGTGTTCACGGTACCGTGCTGTGAGCACTGTTCGATGAGTAGTGTTCACAGTACCGTGAGTAGTATTCACGGTACTTGGAGTACTGCTCACTGAATAGTGATTACGGCGCAGTGAGTACTGCTCACTAAATAGTGTTCACGACACAGTGACTATTGCTCACTGAGTAGTATTCACGACCCCGCGAGTACTGCTCACCGAGTATTGTTTACGACACCGTGAATACTGCTCACTGAGTAGTTTTCACGCCACTGTAAGCACTGCTCACTTAGTAGTGTTCATATTTACGTGAGTACTGCCAACTGAATAGTATTCAAGGCACTATATGTACTGCTCACTGAGAAGTGTTCACATTATCGTGAGCACTGCTCACTGTGTAATATTCATGGTACTGTGAGTACTGCTCACTGAGTAGTATTCACGGTACTGTGAGTATTCACGATACTGTGAGTACTGCTCACTGAGTAGTGTTCACGGTACTGTGAGTACTGCTCTTTGAAATCTGAAAATTGTCCTGAAATCATATGCTAACTATATACTTTTATCTATCTGATATTTGAGTTTTATGATCATTTGACCTTTTGGCAATTTATGTTAAATAGATATGCATAAAATTTGACATATCTTAGTAAAATATCAAACAGAAAAAATAACTCAAATTTTTATGAAAATGTAGACACGGCGTTGTGTTTAAACATTGTAGTTATCATTACTTTTGTGACGGCCATCTTGGACGGCGTCTTAGATTTCTCAGATCGCAGCAATTTATGCCACTTTATGCCGGCAGCCTGATAAACTTAAGACTTTTACGAGCATTTTGGTAACTTGCCTTGTTAAGTATTGTGTCCGGGTTCAACTTTTTGAATGGCTTAATTGTCGTCCTACCATAGTGAATAATATTTAATCGTTTAAAGTCTATAGTCTTGAAGTTATAGCCATATTAAAACAAAGGACCAAAGGACTTAGCATTATGTAATGTGATCTTCTTAAGAATATACAGTAGTCCACAAAGTTACATCCTTTTTAGTTTTATTATAAAAGTAACATGTAAAACATAAAAGAAAAACAATTATATAACACAAAGATTACATGAATGGCCAGCCTCAAATTAGGTACAATGTAGTAACACGTAATAAAAGCCTGATATAAGTAAATGAAAATACACATACAAAATAGAACACATTAGTCAAAAATAGTGAAAATAACCTTCCTACATGTGGCTCTTATCTGGCCATTTCTTATTTTCACACAAATAATATAGCATAAAAGTTTCAAACAAAACCATCAAGTGCAGCATAAAAATAAAAAAATAATTCGGCAGTCAGAATGACCTAAATTTTATGAATAAAAATACCAAAGGAATCTACAACCCTGATTAAAACACACATTGCTATTGTCTCTTGTATCTAGTCCCACTTGTAAATAAAACTCTCCTGTCCAGTGCGAACCACAGAAATACCAGAAAAGGTAAATGTGCAGTTCGTGATATTCTTTTTGGAAATATGTGTGTCATCAATAAATCGATACTTTATAACTCTTATTGAACACTGAATGATTCAGTTTTTCACTCGGCTGAGTTATGTGAAATCTGTTTACAAGTGCATTTTCAACACTTGATTTTCATCTTTTTTAATTTATTATCACTGCTAATTTCTTGCAAGAGAGCATTCCCTTACAATATTATTATATTCAAACATCGTCACTCTATCAAAAATTTTGCAGTCATTTTTTATGAAGTCTTGAATGAGTCTTTTGTTCCAGCGGAGCCGTGGAACAGATAGTTATCACGTAGACTACGGGCTTCCAAGTAGTCTACGGGCTTCCAAGTGGTTGGGCTTATTGTACAGCTGTAAGTTGTCTGTTTTAAGGGAACTGACACACTTCTAAAATACATTGCAGAAATCCACGAGCTACTTGATATCAGAATTTTATTTTTTTATTTTTTATTTTTCGAATTCTTTACAGAGAAATGTAGACACGGATTCAGTTTCAGTAACTCAGATTTCCGTTGACATGTATTTGGTTTCAAGAAGATCATGTTTACCCTATTCATAGTTTGTAAATGCTTTCAGTTTTGGCTACATACTTTTTTGTCAAATTTTCTTTTTCCTTGTGCTCTCTGGTGGTGTAGCAGAATGCTGTTGCTATGCTAATTGTAACTGTATGACAGTTGGAGATGGCGAGTACTGTCCGCCGTACTGATGGTTTTGCAAAGTGGCCACATTTTGTCCAGGGAAGTTTCCATTTTGCACAGTTTGTATATTTTGTATATCAGATGTGAAGTGAAGACTGAGAATGTAAACGTGTTTTATTTTTTGATCGCTCATTTCTATATTTCACGACTGTCGAGCGCCAAAAAAATCTTCCAATATTAAGCTCATCTAAAGCAAGAACATGGGTTGGCATGTAGCTATGATGTTGTACCGATAGATCCGACATGAATTATTACATTATAAAACTGATATTAGAAACCAATATCAGAATAGTACCTTGTATTTGGTTAACAAAAAATGTGCTGAGAAACAGTCAATTAGATTTTTTAAGTTTTGAGATTTGCCTCCAAACTTAAGATTTGCCAGTTCTTCAAATGGTTCTAATTTACTGCATTTAGGGGCTTATAAAACTCTTTGACTAAATTCACCAAACTTTGTTTGTAGTACCCTTACAAAGGCCTTTCATTAGCTTTCATTGTTCAAATGATTTGCCACAGGAGCCAGAGTTTTAGCATACATTAGAGATTTTAAAATTAGAATAACATTCTCTCGAAGTACTTGGCTTTAAGGATTGATATTTTACATGAAGCATTGACTGACATTTTTTTCTACCCGTGTGTTTTCGGGTTTAATTTATTTTTCCATCAATTTTTCAGTCATATAGTCGACGGTGTCTTCTTGTGCTGCGGGTGTATGACCATCTTTATAGTACTGCTTCACTGTAATATTACGTCGTAGACATGTGACTTGATACCCTACACAGTCAAATTACACTGACACTGCCTAATTTTGGGGTCACCACAGGGGTCAGTGTTTTTACTTAAAAAGTTATATATATTGAAAACTGTAAAACATTTCCTTCCCAAAAGTCAAGACTTACAGGAGAGGCCTATTATATACGAAGCAGTAGCTGATGGCCTCCATGCATTCTGGCCGTGCCCAATGCTTTCTGGCCGATCATACAAAAAAGTCAGTCAACATCACACGAGTAATTTCTTTGGTTTGGGAAGAGTAGAATACTTTTCTGCTACATTGTCACATCGTTTATTCAATGACAAGAAATCAATGCTAGTCTAAGCGTCAGTTTGCCTTTTTGTATCAGTTTTACAGCATTTTATAGCATACCTCTTAGGTTCAATATTTTACCGCAAAATTGAGTATCTATCTTACTTGTCGAAATTTATTAAAGACTGCAATAAAAAGAATACGAAATAATAATACTTCAAGTATTACTTGTACCAATTCTGAAGTAATTCAGTGTGATACTAATAATAAATTGTTCTTTTTCTACCGTTCAAAACTGTTCAGACGACCGAGAATCACCGTGGATAAAGTGACGTTAATAGCAATCTGATACAAGACAGGTCATATATACTTGTCTAGGTAGTTTCGTGACTACATCTTCTAGCGTCCTTGCTCCTAGTTCACAAAACTCAAATAAACACATCCTTCAAAAGCACGACAAAGATAACCTGATTTGATCGCTCTATTTTCACTGCCAGCCGTAGTACATATATTGCACCGTATAACACATTGCTTTTGTGAGCATTAAGTATGTTTCAGACAGATTTACGAAAACCATGGCCAAATCTCCATACATCTTCGACATTTGACTTACGACTGGCGTCATTCTTCCCTTGTCGCAGTCTGATACTTTAAATAGCGCGTTATCGCAGATGCATGTAAAACATTTGAACTGTTTAACATGTTTTGTCAAAACAATTTGTGCCGGTGCTTATTTTTCCTTGTAGAGTAGTCCTTGCTTATTAGATCACTGGCCAATGTTGATGTTCAAGCCAGTCAAGGGACTGTAATCGTATGCCCGAATCCAAGATAGGTTGGGGAGGCGAGCTTCTCATTCATTATGGTAAAACATCGGCATCGTCTTTAAATCAAGCAATACTGGCAATGACAGACATTTTAAATGAAGCATAACATCGCCATAAAATTTACAAAACTAACCCTTTGTGCTTTCAAATACCATAGGAGAACTTCCAAAAGCAATTCGTAATCATATTAAGGCAAAACTGTGTTTCTACGTTTATTTTCTGTTAAGATGACAGATTTCGGTCTGTGAACAGGTTGAGCTACATTTAACTAACATTAATTGTTATATAGCAATTACTTCATGACAGCTGGAAAAATAAGCAATTACATACAGTTTCAAAAATTAAACGATAAGGGCCGCGACGAGAAATATTTCAAGTCCGAAGAGGAGTGTGTTACCGCCCAGCCACGGAGGAATTGTTGTTTGTGCATGAAGGAACTTATATAATGCCTTAATACTGTTCTTAGCTTAGTTACCAAAACAGTCCACATTTATATGGAGTAAATGTATACGTATTGCATGTTCTTATGGCACGACATGTTTTTTAGTCACTTAGTAAGCCTTATCTGAATATGTCGTGACTACAATTCGCAATTTTTTCCTTTTCGTCTCATGTGTATAAAGCAGAATTACAATATATTGTAGTATTTTAGGAAACTGAAGAGGATTTGAACACGTTTTAACATTGTAAAAGCACAGACCGGGATATACAAGATAAAATGACTTTACAACCTGTCTTATTTATATATGATACAAAGATAAGCCAAAACTAAAATGGTAATATTTTCTGTTAAATTTTTATCGGTTTCAGAAACCAGAAGATATAAATCAAAGACCATGGAATGGCGGAAGGGAAAGGGGTGGGGATGGAAATTTATAATGGAAGAAAGGGACAAACCCGTTAAAATTGTGTGATACATATCATAACCTAACATAACGTAACGTGACGTGACCTGGCATGACATAACTGTATTATTGGGATTAAACAGCCTTTGCATGTTAACAGCCATACAAAATTATGAAGCAGTCTCAAAGTGTGATCGGTTCTCACTGACTAACTGACTGACTGATATTCGAGTGTGTTCGTTTTGTAATTCACACATGAGTTTACAACATCAGTGGCCTTTAAAGATTTAACTTCTTTAGCTAATATTTTCTGTATTATCCGTTGACAAAGAAGGCTTCTATCGATTTGTCGAAGCATTTTTCAAAGTCTATAAATGAACAATAAAGTTTTTTACCACTATTCAGCGTAACAGATAAAAAGAATGTATCATGCAGTAAATTAATTATGCTCTGTTATGTTATATGTTATATTTTATTTTGTAAAATATATCAAAGCATGATGAGATGATAAAAACGCTTTATTCTATTGATTTTACATAACACATGTAGTATATTTAGCATCCATGTCCATGACCGTGACCACCGTTCTGGTGAGAGTCGGGATGCACCTGAAAAAAATGGAAACGAATAAATTAGTTCATAAAAACGAAACATGTTTTCAGTTGGACCAATATAACAATATTCATTCCTTGCTGAGTAACAGAAATGGGTATAGGAATGGTGAACGTCAGTCTGTCCGAACCCGCGGACATACTCCTTTACTTCCAGATGTGATGTATTTAGTTAAAGCTTAATCAACCGTTAGGAAGGAAGTTGGCAATGCAGAATTAATTTGAATATACACCAGTTTGTCTTCTCATTTTTTCCCGGACAATAACTTAAAAATTTCATTGGATTCTAGCATGTTGAAACATCAACATTTGTTTGTGAGTACAAAGTCTTTGAAAATGTTTCACTGGCAGCTGAGGCGATAAAAAGATATTATGTATGATTTGAAGTATGGTACGTGCTTTTCCAACGCTTGGTTTGCCATTCCCCTTTGTACATTTTTTATTGTCAAGGGCCATAATCCTGGTCTGACCGAGTGAAATCTCAAACAAAACTTTAGGTCCACAACTGCGTACATGTTGCATAATGATCCTTTAAATGACTTTACGTCAAATTCTTTTATTGGTTTGCGCGAAACGAATTCTGACGAACGGACATCCTGACAGACGGACGGACGTACGGACAAAGACAACCTATGTGCTTTCCTTTCCAAGAAGTGTGTGTGTGTGTGTGTGTGTGTGCGCGCGCGAGCGCGTGTGTGCGTGCGTGTATGCGTGTGTGTGTGTGTGTGTGTGTGTGTGTGTGTGGGGGGGGGGTGATTGGGGAGCGGGTGGCACGACAACTACGTTTTATCACTTACATCATGCATGAATGAACGGAGCTCTGCAGGTTCTATCTGACCGTCTTCTGAAAATAGGTAGAACATATTGTACAAAGTAAGCTCTTCCGCCTTTATAAACCAGCATATAAACACAAATAGACAACGTGATGTAATGTTGTGAAAAGTTGAGTTTTTAAAAGTTAACGAGTTATTCTGAAACCAAAACAGTAAGTAGATGCTGTGTGTTGTCAGGTTGCTGCAGGTATATTTTTGTACTTGCAGATACATTTTTACCTGCATGTACGTATAAATGACACCACTGCGTATGAATGTCATACCGACAGGTATACATTACTACAGCTAACCGAATGTATACCTACCGTTAAAAAACTATACAAATCATACCTCCACGTTTATTTCTAATTTGTTCCTGCCGTTTTAATGATACCTCTTCAAGTACAAATCTAATGAAAAACATGTCTGTTTTGAACCCGCAGGTATATTTTTCTACCTGTAGGTGTAAAATTTGTATCCGAGTGTACTACATGTTGTGTGTGTATTTTTGACACAAATGGTAGGCTATAGTTAAAATTGTACTCTACTTGGGTTCGTATCGTACTGCGATACGTGACTAGCCACATCCAAAATACACAAATGGTCGGCGCCAGAAATGACCAGTGAATTGTAGAACGCATGCGCTGTGTCGTGATGATCATGAAACTTTTCAATCCAGTTTCTGGTAAACTCATGGTAGGGCAAGCAAGACCCGTCTTAAAAGAAAAATGATGACAGAACTCAAAAAGCTGATTTAAAAAAACAACAACATTGTTTTGCCTATTATAGTTGTTTCATTGTCTCATTCTGTCGCCCTCGTCTGGACCAAAGAACGAGAATTGCAGTGCAATAGAACGAAATGCGACACAGAACGAAAGACATGACAATAACGGCTCACTAAAACTGTAGTTCTGTCGGGGTGATAGGACGACACAACTTAACAAATATAAACAGTAATATATAGTATTACAAATATGCTTAATATTGTGAGAACATGTAAATGATTTCAACATGGGGTCTTTGTGTTAACTTTAAATATTTAATTTCTTGAATTTTATAATATGTATCTAATAGTATGTATACCTACTGGACAAATCCCAGTCATGCATGAGTTCCACTTGGAATTCATAGAAAGTAATTATACCGTCGGCATCCGTGTCCGCGCGTTTGATGATCTCATCTGCTATCCTGTCCACGCTCCAGCATGCATGGTTGAGTCTACAGGAACAGAATAAAGAAATAACATGAATGTACGTATATTTTGGAGGTCATAAATGTTCTTTTTAATCGTCTGCCTCATACTTAAAAATAAGTATATACAATGTGTCGGATCCCAGCATTAACATTATTTCAAAGTTTTAAAGTTATCTGATGAGTATCATAATCTCTTAAGAACGGTCCTTGTGAATACATAATGTAACTACAAATGTAATCAAGAATTGTCAATTTATTTTTGCAGAACAGCTCTTTTATTCAAGATCCGTCCAGGTGATAGTGCGGGCCTCGCCAGCTACCTGTATGTGCAGTTTTACTGATTTTGAGAACTTTTAATAAAGCTTTTGTAGGTCTTCGAGCATATTCGATTTATGAGCCAGGTGCAAACATCCGCCATAAGAATAACTGGATATTTACCAAGGATCTGTAAACATTTCTTACCCATATGCTATGCTGATCAATGCAATAAATATGACTGTAAACTTCACCCCAAAGGATTGCATTGCTGTAAAATACAAGAAATTAAGTCAAACCAGGAAACTATTTACGAGTAGACGTTTTCTAGTTTAGAGGCACTTGGAGAGCATGTACAGAGGCCGTTGAAATAACAAATTGGTTTAAACCTTTAAGACATAATGAGAAAAAAAAGGTAAAAATCATTCATTCATTTAACAACATCACACTATTGTTATGATAGCCACATGCACATAATATTGAAGGGAAGACAGATCGAGCATATTCTGCTCATATAAACTTATTGGTATTGAGAAACTATATTTTGAGGGGTTTGCTTTCGCAAATAGTCATATCGTTACAAACTTAAAATCGCGATTCTTTCCAAAAACATATATAATAGCAATAAACGCAGACGTTCTATTAACTTTTTGAAATGTGTGAAGATGAGAATATCGATCTAAGGTCACTGTTTTTCATTTGATATATTCTATATTTTATACAAAATGTAAAACTTGACTTGGGTAAAATGTCAAAACTGAATGTTCTAATGTGTCTTGCCTATAAGAAGTTGCGACACAGTGTGCATTTCTTACATGCAGTATTATTACACCCGAATTATTTTTGGCGAATTATCTTGAATGTAAAAAAATATGTGCACACCAAGAAACATTTATGAATAAATCCTAGGGAAAGTTGCAGTTCATATAATGTATATAACTGTGTGTTTTTACATAAATCAGGAGAAAAACGGTTTGACACTTTCTCTAAAAATTACTGGTCCAACCTTATCCAGTATGAACTTACTTAGAAGTCAACAGTTTACGGTTTTTGATATTTTTAAAGATTTATTTTTTTCTCAATTTTGTCCTTTAGGTTCAAATTGTTCAAACTGGAATCGGTTATTCAAACGCACCAGTCCATTCTTTCTGAGTACCTTTAAACGAGTAGCAAGCTATGTAACTATAAAAGGACAATTATATAAACAGAAAAAACATACAACCTGTGCAAGCTGTATCTCCACACGTTATGAACAAATCCTTTCCCGGCTGACTTAAGATAACAAAATTTCGACTCTACTGCGCAATTTACACGTACAATATCTACGAGGGTTGTTCAGTAAATACGTAGACTATATAATACTTCTACTGAAAGTAAAAAAAAACGTGAGCAAGCTTAATGTACCCTTATTTCAAGAGCATTACAACCTGTCATTAACATGACTACTTTTGCACTAAGCCCGCCCGCTTATCTCAGAAGGAAGAGCGTTGGTCTACGGATCGCGGGGTTGCGAGTTCGATCGCCGGGCGGAGCATATGTTCTCCGTGACGATTTGATAAAAGACATTGTGTGTGGTATCATTCGTCCTCTACCTCTGATAATTCATGTGGGGAAGTTGCAGTTACTTGCGGAAAACAGGTTTGTACTGGTACAGAATCCAGGAACACTGGTTAGGTTAACTGCCCGCAGTTACATGACTGAAATATTGTTGAAAAACGGCGTTAAACCCAAAACAAACAAACAAACAAACAAACAAACAAATCTTTTGCACTAAGTGACAGAGGTGTACCATGTGAATACCTTATGCAATTAAATATCTACATTAACATTTTCCTGACATTATAATCAGTCCCCAAAACCAATAATGAGACCACCTCACCTTGCTTCAATTTGGATATGTCTTTAAACTATAAAACTATAATAGTAAGGGGCCTCCGTGGCCGAGTGGTTAAGGTCGCTGACTTCAATCACTTGGTGCGTTCAGTTCTTCATGCTGGCTTACGGAAGGTCGGTGGCTCTACCCAGGTGCCCGCTCGTGATGAAATAATGCACGGAGGGGCACCTGGGGTCTTCCTCCACCATTAAAGCTGGAAAGTCGCTATATGACCTATCATGTGTCGTTGCGACGTTAAATCCAACAAAACAAAAAAAAATAATAGCTTTAAAAGTAACATGTAAAACCTAAAAAACTATATAACACAAAGATTAGTTGAATGTCTAGCGTCAAATTATGTACAATGATATAAGTATGTGACAAATACACATAAAAATAGTAAACATAAGTCAAAAATGGTGAAAATAGTCTTCCCACATGTGACTCTAACCTGCCCATTTCTTATTTTCACACAAATAAGATAGCATAAAAGTTTCAAACGAAACTTTCAAGTATTTATAAAAATCCAGTGGCATTGATTAAACATGCGGGGGCTAGAACTTGGTGTAAGACCACACCAAATTTAAGCTTGCCCTATATATGTTTCATCCCCATCCCCAACTATACATTTCAATTTATGTAAATATCTATAGTTAGTACATGAGATATTTTACAGTAGATATCCTAATCACTTATAAATAGATCCACTTAGGAGTATTTCTATATACCTTGCAATATAGGGTCCCCATGTCCCCAGGTCCCCAGATCTGATAATCTAAGTTCACTTTTAATTTCTATTTATTTAGTATCTATAGTTAGTATATAATTTACTGTTTGATATATTAGGTATCTTTTAATTCTCTCTTTTACAAATATTTCTAGAACAAATTTTCTGTATACCTTGCAAATCAGGGTCCCCAGGTCCCCAGAAGCATGCTATTTTTAACTCTGTCTGACTCTTTCTGACAGTTTTTCCTGCATTTCATGTAAATGGGGTCCCCATGTCCCCAGGTCCCCAGCAGCAGAAAACTATGAAGAACTGCAAGACTTTCAATTTTCCTTTAGTTCTCTGTGAAGTAGCATACAATTATATCTCCTGATTTTTGTCAGATGTATATATATATATATTCAATAAAGTGTACCGGTATTAAATTTCATTGAAAACGTATAAGTTCAATAATAAACTATACTGACTTGCATATTAATGTCCTGTCATTATTTTATCAACAATTATTTAATTTAGAATCTTTGAACGTTTTGTCTATATATGCAATAATACAAAGATAATGCACCAATATATTCTCCACAAGTATTGACCTAGCACTCATGAATACTCTGTATATTTCGGTAAGTTAATTTTCGGTGCCTGAACCTATTAAATAGGGATATATCTATCGAAAAACAATACAAGATATACATTTGTTAATTATGCTGTGACCTAAATGTAAATAAATAAATAAATCATCACCAAGTCGCATGTGCATATGCAAAATAAATAAATCAATCATCACCAAGTCGCATGTGCATAGGCAAAAACATTCATCTACCTATCTCTGGGTTGTGGGTTTGAGACCTTTATCTGACAGTGTACTCAAACCTCATCTTATATGTTCTGAATCATGAATTGTATACTTCTTTTATCTCTAGAATACAGTCTCAGTATTTAATATGACAATTAAGGGGATTTAATGCAAGTATGCAATCATAGAGTTTGATTCGTCTAGAAACCATCATAATTCCTTTCTCCAGTACAACTCTGACAAAACACGGAAAAAATAGAATAGTCTGGTGAAGGTACAGAGCTTAGTAACAAAAAATGTCTGTGTTTTATACCTAAATTTGTACATTTAAAGTTTTATCTGATGGCTATCTGTCACACTTTTTTGCATTATACATACACTTCAGTTTAAAATCATCTCAGTTTTTACAATAATATTATTAGAACCATGCAGTTCTGTTCAGTTAGTGTTTTTCTACACTATTCCTTATAACAAATTGCAAGATGAATTTTCAGATTTGATAAATTTTCTTTTTTTGATACTTTCTATAACGAAGATGGATAAATAATTATTGCATGTATTCTGCTTTTTGGAAAATATAGAATAGCCAGAATATAAAAACATTTCTGTATATTACAGTACTACAAATGTTTGCATATCACTAATACTGTATCTGTCATGTTAAAACAGACCGTAAAGACACGTTGAAAGAAGGTGTTGCAGTTTCTTTCTATGAAATAACAAAAACATATAAGAAATGACTGCTAAACATGACATTTAAACGTAAATGTAGCTCTACAAACACTCTTAGTTTATATATTTAGCCAAGTTAAATTCGTTTGAACTATTTCAGTGAGTAAAGTCAACTATTTCATAAGTAAAGGATATCTTTAAAACTAGCTCTAAAATATGGTAGAAACCCTTCATACGTAACACAAATGTATATTAAATCAAGTTAGTCATATAATCTTAAATCTTGCACTACCAGTAGGTAGAGAGCAGAGCTATGATTCAAGGGGATGCATTTTTGGTTTGACTTCATTCTACTCTGTTGATTGATTTTGGGAAGTTGTCAGTTACTTGTGGGGAGCAAAATTTAATAAGCAGTCATACACATTCCAGGAACACTGGTGACTCTGATAAAATGATAATCATAAGACAACAAAAGCTTAGTCATCAAACACACAAAGCAAATTGTACACTAAAATTCTGTTATGAAAACGGTGAATTTATACTTTTTTACACAAATGTACAATATTTATTTAAATGAATGTTTTTTTGACTTCTTTTGAATGTTTTCTTTAAATTTTCGTTTTTTAAGTGGGCTAGAACTGATGAACATTTTACAAAACCCTACATATGAAAGAAAGATATCCTGCAATCTAATCCCATGAGTCCTCCATCTTGAAATGAAATTAGCAAATAATTGTAATGTACAACCGCATAGAGACTATTGGCTTAGTAATAAATCAGAATGTCAAAACAATTCTAGTTAAATGGACTTTGCTGGCTGTTCTATAATTATTTTTATAGTTTTAGGGCATCATTTTATTTATATCTTTATAGATCAATCAACCTTACCACAATCTTCTGTATCTCATACATCTACCTAATAGTACCTATACAATCAAAAAATAACTTTAAGAAAATATTTTAGGTCAAGTCATCATGTGTTATATATATATGCGTTAAAACATTACTAATGAATTTACATTGTATATCATTTCTAATGTGAAAGTTTTTACAAACAAAACTATTTGTGTTATTTTTCTATCTACCTATTTTTTCAATCTTTTGTGTGTGTGTGTGTGTGTGTTGCTTTTAATATGTTTCAGTAAAATCCAGAACAGTTATTACTATTCTATTTCTAGAACAATTTGATAAAAAAAACTGGTAATAATGCATTGTTTTTCCTTTGCAGTGAAGTAAAACAAATATAATTATGTAATATGTTACATATATTATGATTTATAAATTTTCATTATATTAATATTTTTGTTGATATAAATTTTGATTTTGCTTATCTAACTATTTTTCCTTATAATAACCTTTGTAGTAAATGTTGCTGATATTCAAGTACATGACTATATATATATAGTATATATATACATTCTTAAATAATACATTAATTTACATACAACAACATGTAACAACAAAGACAGTCATAATGTCAAAGTATCAGAGTGGTGTGTAGAGCAGCTGAGAAAACAGACAGAAACATTTTACTTTGATGGGGACATGGGGACCTGGGGACCTCAAATACAGAAACACAGGAACTGTTACTAAAAATAAAATTAAATATAAAGTTCACTCATGTTTAGCCTAAATTGAAGATCTGGGGACTGGGGACCTGGGGACCTCAATCCAGGAGATACAAAGATACTGGCAGTATTCATGTAAAATATGTATGTATAATACACCATATAATTTAAACAATATTACAATGTTAAACATTGAAATAATTCATAGTGAAAGGAATATATAAATATATTATTTAAGTCCAGATAATTTAAATATCTACATAGTGAAGTTGGGGATGGGGATGAAACATATATAGGGTAAGCTTAAATTTGGTGTAGTCTTACACGAAGTTCTAGCCCATGCGGGGATCCAGCCAATTTTCCCAGAGGGGGTCCGACCGACCACTAAGTACGACGACCACATTTTGATGTGTGTGTTTTTGTAGATGCTAGCCGTTTACAAGTACAGGGTTGCCCAAATTTTTTTCTTGAGCAGGCTGAAGTTTAAAAGTAGCCGACCAGCTATGGGGTCCGGGGCATGCCCCCTGGAAAATTTTGAAATTCAGCGCTTAATTTCCTGCATTCTGGGACATTTTAGGAGCATTTTAGAACGCCTTTTCTATTGTAATTTTATGTACAATATACCCCTTATTTTCACTTTTTATGAGCACAACTGTTAAATTTCGGAAAAACAATAAAATTAAGTTCTACCGTTACCTATTATCTTTTCTCAAAGGTAAAATTCTTCGTTTCTTTTAGATACTGATGATTAACATGCATATGAATTGTGTCTTGTGTCGAGGTCGTATGTAGCAGCAGCAACATACACTTTGAATGTGGTCCTAATGTTGCCTTTTCGGAAAAAAACAAACATTTTCTTTCCTTCTTCTCTCCTCTTCTTACTTTCTTCCCGTCTTTTTTTATTTTTTTTTTATTTTCGGGGGGGGGGGGGGGGGAATGTCCGGACCCCCCTCTGGATCCGCGCATGTTAAAATACAATATATGTCACCAAGAAACGGATACTTGATAACTGTAATTGAACAATGATTGATTCAATATACACCTTGATATTCTTCACTTGGCTGAGATATGTGAAATCTACTTACAAGTGTATGTCCAACACTTAATTTTCATAATTGTAATTTTTTATCACTGCTAATTTTCTGTAAAGGAGCTATTCCCTTACAATATTGTTATATACAAACATCATCGAATTCAATTTAAGACCCTATCAACTATGCCAAAGCCATTTTTGATAAAGTCTTGAATCAGCTTCACAATTTCCGTCTATTGCTTCAATGAAGCCGTGGAACAGCAACTTATCACGTAGACTACGGGCTTCCGAGTAGTTGGACTTATTGTACAGCCGAAAGTTGTCTATTTCAAGGGAACTGACACACTTCTCAAAAAACATTGCAGAAATCCACGAGGTATTGATATCAGAATTCGACCTTTCTATTTTGTATTTTTCGAATTCTTTACAGAGAAATGTAGACACGGATTCAGTTTCAGTAACTTAGATTTTCATTGACTTGTATTTGTTTTAAAAAAGATCATGTTTACTCTATTCATACTGTAAACACTTTCAGTTTTGGCTACATACTTTTTGTCAATTTTTCGTTTTTCTTGCATTCTATGGCCCAGGATGGTGGTGTGGCAGAATGCTATTGCTATGCTAATTGTAACTGTATGACAGTTGGAGACGGCGAGTACAGTCCACCGTACTGCTGGTTTTGCAAAGTGGCCACATTTTGTCCAGGGAAGTTTCCATTTTTCGCAGTTTTTTTATTACTCATTTCTGGATTTCACACAGTTTAGCACCAAAACCGGATAGTCCACATTGACCACTATTCTGTGTAATGTATCCATCGAGATGACTTTTCTTATTCCAATATCAAGCTCACGTAAAGCAAGAACAGGGGTCCGGCATGTAGCTATGGTGTTGGACCGATTGCTCCAACAACGATTATTACAAAACCGAGATTAGAAACCAATGTCAGAATGGTACTTTGTCATTGGTCTGTTTCAAATAGAATACCGGTTTCCAAACTTGGGAATTGCAATTTCTTCAAATGGTTCTAATTTACCGCATTTAGGGGCTTATAAAAACTCTTTGACTAACTTCACCAAACTGTGTCTGTAGTACCTTTACAAAGGCATCTCATTAGCTTTCATTCTTCAAATGGTTTGCCACAGGAGTCAGTGTTTTAGCATTCATTATAGATAACATTCTCTAGAAGTACATGGCGTGAGCAGTGTTGCATTTTCCATTACTGCTCATGAACAGAGTCAATCAAACCGAGTCTGCAATTTTTACTTTTTGCTTGTATTCGGTGCTACCGAGGGATCTACTTTCCAGATTTTATTTAACGATTGATATTTTACATGAAGCATTGACTGACATTTTCTCTACACGTGTGTGTTCGGGTTTAATGTATTTTTCCATCATTTTTTCAGTCATATATTCGACGGTGTCTTCTTGTAACAGCGGGCGTATATAATGACAATCTTTATAGTAATACTGTAATATCACGTCGTAGACATTTGACATGATACCCTACACTGTCACTTATACTGAAACCGCGCTGACCAGTCCTAGTATTATTCTCAATGTTGAATGCCAAGCTACTAAGTTGTATTTTTCTCGTCTTTGGTATCACGCGGCCATGGAGCGAAGCCATGGCCTCCAACCTTCGAAGCGGGCGCTCTATCACTAGGCTACTGAGGCAGTTGTTTCTCTACCTAATTTTGGGGTCACCACAGTGGTCAGTGTTTTTACTTAAGAAGTTAAATATGTTTAAACCGTAAAATATTTCCTTCCCAAAAGTCAAGGCTTACAGAATATTATACAAGAAGCAGTATCTTATTGCCCCCTTGCATTATGGCAGTTCAACTTAATACAAAAAAGTCAACATCGCACGAGTAATTTCTTTGGTTTGTGTAGAGTAGAATACTTTTCTGCTACATTGTCAGATTGTATATTCTTGGACAAGAAATAAATACTACTATCAGTTTATGTGTTTTTTTGTATCAGTTCTTTGGCATTTTATAGTATACCTCTTAGTTTCAATATTTTGCCGCAAAATTGAGTATCTATCTCACTAGTCGGAATTAATTAAGAGAATATGAAATAATAATACTTCAAATATTACTTGTACCAATTCTGAAGTAATTGAATGTGATAATAAATTTTCTTTTTCTGATAAAAGACAGGTCATATGTATTCTTGTCGAGACTAAATCTTCTAGCGTCCTTGCTCCTAGTTCACAAATCTCAAATAAACCTTCAAGAGCTCGATAAAGATAACCTGATTTTGATCGCTTTATTTTCACTGCTAGCCGTAGTTACATGTATTGCACCGTATAACACTTAAGAATTGAAATGATTTTTTTTCGGTGTACATGCGAAATGAACGACAGAATAGGATCGGCAAATCCATGCTAGCGATTCATGTTTAATTTCTAAAAAAAAATAGTTGCATTTCTTGTACTTATATTATATTTCTGTTCCATTTGTAAACTATATACTCTTGCATAAAATCTACTTTTTTCACTGGATCCGCCCATGTATGAACGGGAGAAAAATCGTGTGCAAACAAATTATTAAGTCAAATGGTTTATCGCGGCCAGAAATTTGTACAAACCGGACAGAAGTTGCGAAATTGTCATTTGTGCAGGAAAGAAGCGTTTACCGTTATGTCCAGTACTGGACAGGTATAGTGACCATGCACGGACACAGCCAATTTTTTCAGAGGGGGGCCGATCCCCTGCCCCCTCCCCCCCCCCTACTGGACATTTTGAAATTTAGCACTTCATTTTTTGCATTCTGGGACAGTTTTATGGACTAACCTGTTCAATTTGGGAAAATGATAAAAGGTATCTTGAAGGTAAAATTCTTAGTTTCTTTTAGTTAAATAATATGAATTATGCCGGGTCGTATGTAGCAGCAGCCGCATATACTTTACATGCAGGCCTAATTTTGCCTTTTTCGAAAAACATTTTCTTTCCTTCTTGTCTTCTTTCCTTTTTTAAAGATTTTCCAGAGGGGGTCCGGACCCCCGGTATCCCCCATCTGGACCCGCGCATGGTGACATATCATGCTTTCTGTTTATGCAGGTAAACTTGTGTTTGGTTAAATTTCAACAGAGCACAATTGTCTGAACAGTGTACAAACTCATTACTGTTTTTTCGGGCTAGGGTGGAAAAAAGTGGTAAACAATGAAAGCAGTAACAGTTTTATTAAAAAAAATAAACAATGAGACAAACATTTCCAACATCTTTGGACGGTTCAAAAATCCCATGTTAAACATACGATAAAGCCCGAAACGCGTGAAAATGTTCCGAATGTAAATCGGGTGAAATAGACGCTCGTATAGTTAGATTATGCGCCTAGATTGATTAAACTGGGCGAGTCTACTTACTTATTACTTGAGGATGAAAAAAACGTGTTTTTTAAATGTTGCTCTTAAACAAAGGTGGCGGTTGAACTACTAAAAGTACAACAACAGTTAATTCACAACAAATCGTACGGTATGTTTTTATAATCAGTAGAATCTAGTCGTATTTACGCTTATGAGACCTGTTTCACCCATAAGTAAAGAATTCACAGGTCCATCATGAAATATTTTCCCCAGCGTGCAAATACTTGTCCTATTCAATATGATCGCGATCAACAAGGTAATTCACGTGCTGTTAATACACGATTTTTATTTTTGAAATGCTTTCCCAGGGCCGTATATGTAATTCTACGCAGATTGACATCTGGTATCTGTGTCTTGTTTCTTTCATAAAAACCTCTTCTTGAAGCATTAATGATGCAACCTAAACCATAGAATGTTTTACTGTATCAGTAACTAACGCAAAATGCGCTACCCCCAACATTGTTCGTATTCGTTTCTTCCCTTGTTTACTCTCCTTTTAGAACTCGGCGTCAATTCAGATTTTGTAGACAACCGTGAATGTTAAAGAATCGCACGTTTATCTGTGCGATCCTTTGTTTTTAGGAATCATATTTATGATTTTGGTAAGTATCAGTCGGTATGTTTTTATCTAATTTCTCGAAGAATTTATATAAACAGCTTCGAAGCTTGACACTACGTTCGTACTCATCCGTACTCCAACTGCGTATCCGTACTCAATATAACTCGAATGTAAAGTTATTATTCTTGATATTGTGATCGAGTCCATCAAACTGTGAAATGATGTGAACAGTTATTGGTAGCTTTATGTTTGTTATAATGAGAGGTAAAAAGATGCGTAGAAACCTTCAGGATGTGATTTTGATAGTGTTGTTTATTTCCGGGCCCTGGATACGGATATTTAAAACATGTTTACCATTTTCAAGAACAACAGGAATGGTACAAAAAATGTACCGGAATCTTCAAGTCATCACATATGAAAATATACATAAATCGTCGTGAAATATTTTTTATACAAGAATAGCAACAATACACGTTTGGTGTCGGTCACAAACAATCCCGCGAGTTTAAACAAAACAAAAACGCGTATTATCCCTACAATATTATGAATTGTATATAACATTAAAATCAGCTTCCCGGCCATTCTGTTTACCAGACGGAACAACTGGGACGTCATCTAAGGAACGTTCTCCCTGACTATACGCGGATGTCGTCAAAACAGCGGTCGGTTATCACTAAGCAGCGAGGACGTTACTTTCGCGCCTTTCCTTTTGCTTTTCATACGAAATGAACGTCAAACGTTTCAATTGAAAAATATAGGGCGAATGTAAATATATTGCTTTGGTAAGCTTTAATTGTATTTTAGACAGATTTACGAAAACCATGGCCAGATATCCATAATCTTCGACATTTGACTTACGACTGGCGCCAGTCTTCCCTTGTCGCCGTCTGATACTTTCGCGTTAGATGCATGTCTTACTTTGAACAGTTTATCATTTTTTGTCGTGTTTTGTCAAAACAATTTGTGCAGGTGCTTATTTTTCCTGGTAGAGTAGTCCTTGCTTATCAGATCTCTTGCCAAGATTTATGTTCAAGACAATCAGGAGGCTGAAAGATGGGGGTAGGGTTGGGGGAGGGAGGCGAGTTTCTTATTCATAATTATCGTAAACATCGGTAGCATCTTTAAATCAAGCAATACTAAAATTTATGCCTAGGCAATGATATTTTAAATGAAGCATAACATCGCCAACAAATTACAAAATTAACCCTTTGAGCTTTCAAATATCAAAGGAGAACTTCAAAAAGCAATTACACATTTTAATCATTGAACAGTTTGAACAAAATTTAACTAACATTAATTGTTATAGCAATTACTTCATGTCAGTTGAAAAATAAGCAATTACAAACAGTTTTAAAAAATTGAACGATACGGGCCGCGACGAGAAGTCTGAAGAGGAATGCGTTACCGCCCGACCACGGAGGAATTGTTGTTTGTGCATGAGTGAACTTAAATAATGCCTTAATACTGTACTTAGCTCAGTTACCAAAACAGTCCTCATTTATATGGAGTAAATGTATACGTATTGCATGTTCTTACGGCACGACATGGCATTTTAGAGAGTGTTATAGCTTAATAAAAGATAAGAGGTAAGATAAGGTTTCTCAGAAGCACAGAGCACCAAGAACACAGCCACAGAGCCATGCATTTACAAAGTAGGCCCACAACAAAAAGAAGCTGTAATGGTAAAATATTTCAGACGGGTTGCTTCAAACATCTAACAAGTATATATTAATTTATGCTAAATATAGATGGAGGAGAAGGAAATGGTAAGGGGCAAAATTGGGCCGCGGGGGAGGGGAGAACCCGAAGGGGAAAGTTGAACAAGGATGAAAATACCACGTTTTTTAATAACAGTCACACTACAACGTACACCACGATAGCGCATACACTCGTGTACCAAAAATAAACATACAACCACGACTAACTGAATAACATAGAAAAACGAACAAGCAACACATAAAAAAACAGTATTGAACCGTTATAGAATCACAAGCATACAAACGCACCCACACAAGTAGAAAAAGAAACAATCGTGTACCGTCTTAGGATTCCGGCTGCCAAAACAAAGGGAAGCCACGAAAATTTACTCAGTAAAGGGGGGAGATGCAAAAGTAGCGTAAATGCAGGGGAAAGGAGGGGCAATAGGGGGAATGAGGAGGAAGAAAAAAGGCTTACAACAAACAAGAAAATATATGCAACAGACAATACAAGACAGACAAACATCCAGTTGAAAATAGAGGCACCGCCTTGGAACGGTCAGTAACCTATATAAAGGAAACTGAGGGTTTAAACGCGTTTATGGCATGCCAGCTTTGCACTTACCCTATCTTTAACAAGTTAGACAACACAATGTAAATAAACTCCCCGCTGAGAAAGGCTCTAACATTAGTGAAAAAGTAACAGATAAATAAAACAAAACATAAAATTAAGGTAAATCTAAGGTATAATTACACCAAAGTACTCTACAACTTGTCTTAATTCAGAGCAACAAGGGCCTAACTTTCAAGGGCACGACTAAGAAAACTGTAGGACAAAAATCAACTCCCTCCGTCCGTTGTATATAGGATTTAGGAGAAGAGTATCATGAAGTCTTACACTTTATCAGTCATCGCACCATCAAATAGGAAAGCGTAGCAATTAACGGTGCTGTACACTGTTCTTCACGATTTTCGAATCGTATCCTCTTTTGATAAACTTTTTAACCATTTTTAAGTCTTATCTGAATATGTCGTGGCTATAATTCCCGACTTTGTGTAATTTGTGCTTCTCCTCACATGTATATAAAGCAGAATTACAGTATTATGATCTGAGCACTTTTTCACATTGTAAAAGCATGTACACATGATAAAATGATTTTACAATCTGTTTTGTGTAATCGAAAAATGTCATTTATCGAATTAACTACGTACCAGATGAAATCATATTTCATTAATAAAACTTTTAAACTGTACCTAATTTGTTATGATGCAAAGATAAGTCAAAGCTAAAATGGTAATGTTTTCTGTTAATTTTTTTATCGAAATGAGAAAATAAAATAATTGTAAATCAAAGACCATGGAATGGCAGAAGAAGAAAGAGGGAGAAAACTTAATATGAAAGAAAGGGACAAACCCGTTAAAATATCATAACATAACATAACGTAACGTAACGTAACGTGATTAAGGTATCGTAACGTCGCGTGACGTGACGTGACCTGGCATGAGATAACTATATTATTGGGATTTAGCCTTTGTATATTAACAGCCTTACAAAATTATAAGCAGTCTCAAAGTGTGATCGGTTCTCACTGACTGACTGATTGAATGATACTCGAGTTTGTTCTTTTTGTTATTTACACATGAGTTTACAACACCCATGGTCTTTAAAGGCTTAACGTATGTAGCTGATATTTTCTGTATTAACAGTTGACAAATAAGGTTTCTATGTATTTGTCGAAGCATTTTTCAAAATCTATAAATGAACAATAAGGTTTTGACCACTATTCAACTTACAGATAAAAAGAATGTGTCATGCAGTAAATCCTTTTTCTTCAATTATGTTCTATATTATATTATATGCTATATTCTTTATGTAAAAGATATCAAAGCATGATGAGATAATAAAAACGCTTTATTCTACTGATTTAACATAACACATGTAGTATATATTTAGCATCCATGTCCGTGACCACCGTTATGGTGAGAATCGGGATGCATCTGGAAAAAAAAGGAATAAATTAGTTCACAGAAAACGAAATGTGTTTGCTGGAGGTTTTCAGTTGGACCCATATAACAATTTTCATTCCTTGCCGAGTAATAGTAGTGGGTATAGGAATGATGAAGTCAGTCTGCCCCTAGCCGCGGACACTCTCCCTTACTCCCAGTGGGTATGGATTTAGTTAAAGCTTAATCAACCGTTATGCCCTAAGCTGGCAATGCAGAAATGATCTGAATATACACCAGTTTATTTCTCCTTTTTCCGAGTAAAAACTTAAACATAATTTTCGGATTCTAGCATGTTGAAACTCCTACATCTATTTGTGAGTACAATGTCTTTGAAAATGTTGCACTGGCAGCTGAGGCGAAAACAATGATATAACGTATGATCTTACGTATTGTACATGCTTTTCCAATGCTTAGTTTGTCATTCCCAATTGTATATTTGTATTGTCAAGGGTCATAACCCTGTTCCGACTGAGTGAAATCCCAAACAAAAATCGAGGTCCACAACTGCGTACATGCTGCATAATGATCCTTTAAATGACTCTATGTCAAATACTTTTTGTGGTATGCGCGAAACGAATTCTGAGAAACGAACATCTTGACGGTCGCACAGACGGGCAAACAAGGGTAATCTATGTGCCCTCCTTCCCAAAAATTGTGTGTGTGTGTGTGTGTGTGTGTGTGTGTGTGTGTGTGGTGAAGGAGCGGGTTGCACAACAATTACGTTTTATCACTTACATCATGCATGAATGTATGGAGCTCTGCAGATTCTATCCGACCATCATCTGAAAGTACGTAGAAGATAATGTACAAAAGACACAGTCAGCAATAAGCCGTTCCCTATCTATAAAGCACCATATGAACAGTCCAATATAGACTGGCTCCCGTCCCTATGTTTGTTCTTATTTACATATATTATGTTTATTCATTAAGAGGGAAGTAACTCCAGCAGGTTGTTTCTACATTGACATTTTTTATTGCCCCTGGCTCCGAACATAGGTGTATGGTTCAGCCATCAGATAAAATGTGCTATTTTAGAGGCTCAAAATTTTCTTATTTTGCTTGCAGTATTTATATTAAAAAAATAACCATGCAGCCAGGGAGCCAGGCTAAGTCCAATAGACAGCGTGATAATAATAATGTTGTGAAAAGTTAAGTTTATAAAAGTTAACAAGTTATCCTGAAACTAAAACTATGAGTAGATGTATGTCGTAAGGTTGCTGCAAATTGAAGTACACACATAGGTTTTGTCATGTTTTTTATACTGCAGGTATATTTTTGTACTTGCAGGTACATTTTACCTGCATGTATGTATACATGACACATCTGCGTATAAATGTCATACCGACAGGTATACATTTACAACAGCTATCAGAGTGTATAAATAGAAAACGATAACGAAAACATTATCGGAAAAGTCGATAATGTCTTTATTGGTAATCCATGGTTTACTTCATGGTAAATCATAGTCAATACGATTCAAAAGTAGTACAACTATTTTGTCATTGATAATGGTTTCACTGCCCGATTCCGCTTTTCTCAATAATAGCATTAACATGTTATTGTTACAAATACCGTGCGCGAGTAGTACCTGCCGCTATATATGGAAGCCCTGGAGGGACAATTCGTTTCCGTACTTCCCACTTCTGACTTCTAAATTTTGCACTTCTCACTTCCAACTTCGTGACTTCCTACTACTAACTTCCACACTTCTGACTTCTAACTTCCGCACTTCTGACTTCCAACTTCCCGACCTTCAACTTTTGATTTCCAACTTCCACACTTCTTACTTCCGATTTCTTGACTTCCTACTTCCTTCTTCTAACTTTCGCACTTTTGACTTCTAACTTCCGCACTTCTGACTTCCAACTTCTTAACTTCTTACCTCCGACTTCCAACTTCCGCACTTCTTACTTCCGACTTCCAAAGAGGCAAAGTTCTTAAAAAGAAGTGTGAAAGTTGAAAATCGGAAGTCGAAAGTCAGGAAGTTAGAAGTCAGAAGTGCGGAAGTTAGAAGAGGGAAGTAAGAAGTCAAAAAGTCGGAAGTAAGAAGTGTGGAAGTTGGAAATCAGAAGTCGAAAGTCAGGAAGTTGAAAGTTAGAAGTGCGGAAGTTAGAAGTCAGAAGTGCGGAAGTTAGAAGAAGGAAGTAAGAAGTCAAGAAGTTGGAAGTAAGAAGTGTGGAAGTTGGAAATCAAAAGTCGAAAGTCACGAAGTTGGAAATCAGAAGTGTGAAAGTTAGAAGTCAGAAGTGAGGAAGTTAGAAGTAGGAAGTAGAAAGTCAAGAAGTTGGAAGTGAGAAGTGCAAAAGTTAGAAGTCAAAAGTGGGAAGTACGGAAATCAATTGTCCCTCCAGGGCTTCCATAGCTATACATGCAGGTATAAAATTATACAAATATACCCGCAGGTACAAATTATACCTCCGCGTTTATTTCTATTTTGTAACTGCCGTTATAATCTTCAGGTACAAATCTAAAGCTAATGGAAAACATGTCTGTTTTGAACCCGTAGGTATATTTTTTTACCTGCAGGTGTAAAAATTGTACCCGCGTGTACTCCATGTTGTGTGTATTTTTTACCCAAATTATACGCTATAGTTAAAACTGTACTCTACTTGGGTTGTTATCGTACTGCACTATGTGAACAGCCACTTCCATAAAACACAACTGCTTGTCGCCGGTAACGTCCAGTTTGTTGAAGAACGCATGCGCAGTGTCGTGATGATCATGGAACTTGTAAACCCAGTTTGCAGTAAACTCATGGTAGGACAAGCAAGAATCGTCTTAAAAGTAAAATGATGACAGAACTAAACAATTGATTTCTGAAAGAACATTTTTTTGCCTATTAAAATTGTTTCGTTGTCTAATTCTGTCGCCCTCGCCTTGACCACAGAACGAGAATTGCAGTACAATAGAAAGATGCCACCGAATGAAAGACACGGCAATAACAGCTCACTAAAACTGTACTGTCGGAAAGATAGGACGACACAACTTAACAAATATAAACAGTAATATATAGTATTACAAATACGTTTAATATGCTGAGAAGACGTAAATGATTTCAACATGGTGTATTGGTGTTAACTTTATACATTAAAGTTCTTGAATTCTATGATATGTATTTTAATAGAATGTATACCTACTGGACAAATCCCAGTCAGAAATGAGTTCCTTTTGGAATTCACCGTAAGTAAGTATACCGTCGCTATTATTGTCCGTGTGAACGAAGATCTCATCTGCTATCCGGTCCACGCTCCAGCAGAAGTGGTTGGCTCTACAGAATCGGAATAAAGAAAACACATGTACGTGCATTCCTCTTATATTCTGGAGGTCAGAAATGCTAACCGTCTGCCTCATACTTGGGCAAAAATAAATATATACAATGTGTCGAATCCCAGCATCAAAATCATTTCAAAGTTTTAAATTTATCTGATGAGTCTCAAAATCATTTAAGAGTCTCATCATTAAAAGGTCCTTGTGAGTATTCTTATAAAATGTCATAATGTAAATAAACAAATGTAATTAAGAATTGTCAATTTATTTTTGCAGAACAGCTCTTTTATTCATGATCCGTCCAGGTGATAGTGTGGGCCTCGTCAGCTACCTGCATGTGCGTTTTTACTGATTTTATGTACTTTTAATAAAGGTTTTGCAGGTCTTCGAGCATATTCGATTTATGAGCCAGGTGCAAACTTCAGCCATGAGAATAATTGGATATTTACCAAGGATCTGTAAAACATTTCTTACCCATATGCTATGCTGATTAATGCAATAAATTTGATTGTAAACTTCATCTCAAAGGACGGCATTGCTGCAAAATACAAGAAATAAAGTCAAATCAGGAAACTATTTACGAGTTAACTTTTTCTAGTTTCGTGACACTTAGAGAGCATGGACAGAGGCCGTTAAAATAACAAATTGGTTTAAAACTTTTGAGACAAAATAAGAAAAAAGTAAAAAAAAAATCATTCACTCCTTCAACATGCACATAATATTGAAGGGAAAACAGATCGAGCATATTCTGCTCATTTACACTTATTGGTATTGGAAAACTATATTGTGAGGGGTTTGCTTTCTCAAATAGTCATATCGTTACAAACTAATTAAAATCGAGAGTCTTTCCAAAAACATATATAATCGCAATAAACTCAGACGTTCTATTAACGTTTTGAAATGAGTAAAAAAAAAATGATTATGGATCTAAGGTCTCTGTTTATCATTTTATGTATTCTATATTTTATACAAAATGTATATCTTAACTTGGGTAAATGTTAAAACTGAATATACTGATCTCTCTTACCTATAAGAAGTTGCGACACAGTAGGCATTTCTTACTTGCAGTATTATTACACCCTAATTCTTTCTGGCGAATTATCTTGAATGTAAAAATATCTGCACACTACGAAACATTTATGAATAAAACGTTAGGGAAAGTTGCAGTTCATGTAGTTAATATAACTGTGTGCTTTTACATTGATAAAATCAGAAGAAAAACGTTTTGACACTTTATTTAAAAATTACTGGTCCGACCTGATCCAGTAAGAACTTATTTAGAAGTGAACAGTTTCCATTTTTCGTTGATATTTTCACTGTCCAAATTACGTCAAACTATCTACATAGTTTTATTTTTTTTCTCAATTTTGTCCTTAAGGTTCAAACAGGAACCGGTTATTTAAAACACATCAGTCCATTCTCTCTGAGTACCTCTAAACGAGTAGCAAGCTATACATATGCAACTATAAAAGGACAATTATATAAAGAGAAAAAATCATACAACCTGTGCAAACTGTATCTCCACACGTTATGAACAAATCCTTTCCCGGCTGACTTAAGATAACAAAAGTTCTGCAATATTGCGCAGTTTACACGTACAATATCACGAGGGTTGTTCCATAAATATGTAGACTATATAATATAAACTTCAACTGAAAGAAAAATGCGTGAGCAAGCGTCATGTTCCTCTGTTTCAGAAGCATTACAACCTGTCATTAACATGACTACTTTTGCACTAATTTATAGACAAAACCAAAAGTTTATTCTGTTTTGTTTTGAGCATTTTAAACAGGCTTTACATGGATGTTATTGACCAATACTACTTTTGCACTAAGTGATAGAGGTGTACCATGTGAATACCTTATGCAATTAAATATGTACAGTAACATTTTCCTGACAATGTAATCAGTCACCAAAACTAACAATGAGACCACCTCACCTTGCATCAATCTGGACATTTCCTTAAACTATATAACATGTTAAACATAAAAAGCTATATAACACAAAGAGCAGTTAAATGTCCAGCGTCAAATTAGGTACAATGTAGTAATACATAATAAAATCCTTATATAAGTAAGTGAAAATACACATAAAAATAGTAAACATAAGTCAAAAATGGTAAAAATAGCCTTCCCACATGTGGCTCTAATCTGCCCAGTTCTTATTTTCACACAAACATAATAAAATCCTTATATAAGTAAGTGAAAATACACATAAAAATAGTAAACATAAGTCAAAAATGGTAAAAATAGCCTTCCCACATGTGGCTCTAATCTGCCCAGTTCTTATTTTAACACAAATAAGATACCATAAAAGGGTCAAACAAAACTATCAAGTATCCATAAATGCCAGTAGCATTAAAATACAATATGTGTCACCAAGAAACGGGTACTTGATAACTCTTATAGAACACTGATTGATTCAATATACACCTTGATATTCTTCACTTGGCTGAGATATGTGAAATCTACTTACAAGACTTAAAAGTATGTCCCACACTTAACTTTCGTCTGTGTAATTTATCATCACTGCTAGTTTTCTGTAAGAGAGGTATTCCCTTACAATATTGTCATATATGGGCGGCGGTTACCGCCAAAATTAGTAAATATACAATCAGTTCATAATCAAGTCAGTCAGTGCAGTGCATTTTAAGGCCGTCCAGTCTAAAACTCCATCCCGTCCAATAAATTTGCATTCAACGCATTGTATTTTAAATATATTTAACACAAAACTTCATTCCATCCATCTAAACATGGAACGATGCATCGAAAAACTCGTTGCGATGCACCGTACTATGAAATCATCGAACAAAACATGATACCATCCACTTCAATGTGAAGCCGTGCATATTGAAACCGCTTTGTGTAGTTAAGAGCAGTGTATAATAACTTAATGCCATGCAGTCCAAGTTGAAGACGTTTAACGCAACATGAGTTCGTGCAGTGTAAAATGAAATGATTCATTAAAGCTTTGCGCCATCAAATGCATCGTGAAACCGTGTTGTGTGATTTGGAGCGGCGTATCAAAACTTAATGCCATGCAGTCAAATATGAAGCCGTTTAACGAAACACGAGTACATGTACGTGCATTGTAAAAGGTTAATAAGACTATCAGTTCATAAGTTTGCCCTGTTATAAATATAGATTCTGGATCAGTTTTACATAAGAATATCTTAAAATTTGTCCTAAAATCGACCATCAAGACTTACTGATCAATTTAAGACTGTATTTATTAAGCCAAAGTCATTTTTGATAAAGTCTTGAATCAGTTTAATTGTTTTCGTCTATTGTTTCAGTGAAGCCGTTGAACAGCAACTTATCACGTAGACGACGGGCTTCCAAGTCGTTGGGCGTATTGTACAGCTGAAAGTTGTCTATATCAAGGGAACTGACACACTTCTCAAAAAACATTTGTTTTCAAGAAGATCATGTTTACTCTTTTCATAGTTTGTCAATGCTTTCAGTTTTGGCTACATTCTTTTTTTTGTCAATTTTTCGTTTTTCTTGCGCTCTATGGCCCATGATGGTGGTGTAACAGAATGCTATTGCTATGCTAATTGTAACTGTATGACAGTTATAGAAGGCGAGTTCTGTCCGCCGTACTGCTGGTTTTGCAAAGTGGCCACATTTTGTCAAGGGAAGTTTCCTTTTTCCGCAGTTTTTTATTACTTATTTCTGGATTTCACACTGTCCAGCGCCAAATTGACCACAATTCTGTGTAATGTATCCATCGAGATGACCTTTCTTATTCCAATATCAAGCTCACTGAAAGCAAGAACAGTGGTCCGGCATGTAGCTATGGTGTTGGACCGATGGATCCAACATCGATTATTACAAAACTGAGATTAGAAACCAGTGCCAGAATGGTACTTTGTCACTGGTCTATTTAAAATATAATACCGGTCTCCAAACTTAGGAATTGCAATTTCTTCAAATAGTTCTAATTTACAGCATTTAGGCGCTTATAAAACCTCTAAAACTCTTTGACTAACTTTACCAAATTTTGTCTGTAGCATCCTTACAAAGGCCTCTCATTAGCTTTCATTCTTCAAATGGTTTGCCACAGGAGTCAGTTTTAGCATTCATTAGAGACAATATTCTTTAGAAGTACATGGCATTGGCAGTGTTGCATTTTCCATTACTGCTTATGAACAGACTCAATCAAGCCGAGTCTGCAATTTTTACTTTTTGCTTGTATTCGGTGCTACCGAGGGATCTACTTTCCAGATTTTATTTAACGATTGATATTTTACATGAAGCATTGACTGACATATTCTCTACCCGTGTGTGTTCGGGTTTAATGTATTTTTCCATAATTTTTTCAGTCATATATTCGACGGTGTCTTCTTGTAACAGCGGGCGTAATGACCATCTTTATAGTACTGCTTCACTGTAATAATACGTCGTAGACACAGTCACATTATACTGACACCGGGCTGACCAGTTCTTGCATTATCCTTAATATCAATCACCAAGCGAGGAAGCTACTAACTATTACTTTTCACGCGGTCATGGAGCGAACCCACGGCCTCCCACCTTCGATGTGGGCGCTCTACCACTAGGCTACTGAGGCAGTTGTTTCTCTACATAATTTTGGGGTCACCATAGGGGTCAGTGATTTTACTTAAAAAGTTAAATATGTTGAAAACGTGAAACATTTTCTTCTTAAAAGTCAATGCTTACAGGATATTATACATGAAGCAGTAGCTAATGGCCCCCGTGCATTCTGACCGCTCAACTTCATACAAAATAGTCAACATCACACGAGTAATTTCTTTGGTTTGGGAAGAGTAGAATACTTTTCTGCTACATTGTCACATCATATATTCATGGACAAAAGATCAATACTAGTATCAGTTGTTTTTTTGTATCAGTTCTACAGCATTTTATAGCATAACTCTTAGGTTCAATATTTTGCCGAAAAATTGAGTATCTATCTCACATGTCGGAATTTATTAAAAACTGCAATATAGATAATACGAAATAATAATACTTCAAGTACTATATTGTATTGTACTAATTCTGAAGTAATTCAAAGTGATATTAACAATAAATTGTTCTTTTTCTACCGTTCAAAACTGTTCAGACGACCGAGAATCACCATGAAAAAGTGATGACAATACCAATCTGATACAAGACAGGTCATATATATTTGTCTAAATAGTTTCGTGACTCAATTTTCTGGCGTCCTTGCTCGCAAACCAAAAATAAACACATCCTTCAAGAGCACGACAAAGATAACCTGATTTTGATCGCTCTGTTTTCACTTCTAGCCGTAGTACATGTATTGCACCGTATAAGACATTGCTTTAGAGTAGTCCTTGCTTATCAGATCACTTGCCAATGTTGATGATCAAGCCAATCAAGGGGCTTGAAGTATGCAATCGTATGCTCGAATCCAACATCGGGGTTGATTATCGTAAAAACATCGGCAGCATCTTTAAATCAAGCAATACTGAAATTTATGCCTAGCGTTGAAAAACGTAAGTTCGGGTGTGGGGGTTTATACTCCATTGATAAAATACACTTCAAATCCAGTTTTCAATGTTAGTTTATTAAGAGATTTTGTCTAGTGATGGAAATAAGTCATCAAAATTATAATTTCTCTCATTCCTCTGGTCTAAAGTCACTTATAATTATAACTGTAAATATTTCATTTCTTGTTTCTATGATCTGTCATTTTCAAAGTCCGAGCCAAAAGTAAAGAATTCCCTCCCTAGTTCTGACCTAGGTTTATATACAAAAGTAGGTACCCTCCCATATTTGGAGCGTATCACAGTGATGAAAGACAAAGATTACCCCTAATATTTATGAGGATAACCGTTGACTGATGGTACCATCCCGAATATGGAGCCACCTCTAACTCTAACAGACCAGACATGTTTACGATGGTACATGATGACAACATACCCTATAAAATGATACAAAATGAAACACACTCCAGTCCCAAGCAATTTATGAGGGTAACTGGTGAATGACATCTCAAGTAGCAGAGGCCAAAGTTCCACATCAGTAGATTCAATTAATAAATCAGCTTTAATAAGACTAGCTGCTAAATTTACAACACTCCCCCACCCTTAGCTTCTTAATTGTCCCCAATTAAGTTTAAACATTAAAATATAAGTGACTACTGAGCCAGACTCTTGCTCTCAAATACTATGAAGAAGATACATAAGAATATGAAAATCCTACACTATTATATCATTGAAATTGCTCCTCAATATAAATGATTAAGTGACATGAATAATAGCAAACATGCTATACTCTGTGTTTTAATAAAACTCATGATTATAGTTCGGAAGAACTATGTGACTAAATACTTCTCAAAGTAGTATACATGTAAAATGACTATTATACTAATGTATGTATGAAACATTAAAAGTGTAAAAATAATCGCCAACTGTCCTAGTAAAACACATGTAAAATAAAATCCAGTGTTGAATTCAGTTCATCTAATAAGGTGAATATATATTTGTAAGTACATTCACACAATGTTTATTTCACTCACACTAAGTCCTGGTGCCTTTATTTATTTTAACATTAACACAGTATGATGATAGAAATAGGCACAATTTTGATTAATTTCATTGATATGGTAGTCGTCTTTACCATTTACTAATGCAAGTCCTTGTGCCTTTATTTTATTTAAATTAATTAGAAAAAAAGGGAATAGGCACAATGTTTGATTTTATAAGGCTATATGGTAGTCGTCTCTACCAAAGTTTTAAGTCCTGTGTGCCAAGAGCATCTAATTATACAACATATGATTTTAATAAATGGCACAAATTTTCATATCTGAAAATGAATCCCACAAATAAATCCATTTGAATACACCAAGGCTGAATGGGATTATTATTACCAATGCAGCCACTAATTAAATCCATATAAAGAATAATAAATCCATTTGTATACACTTAGGCTGAATGGGATTATTATTACCAATGCAGCCACTAATTAAATCCATACAAAGAATGAAATTAATAATTACACACTTATAATCCAGGATGAATATTAGTTAGCACTTAAAATCCAGAAGGAATTTGAAGTAAGTCCAAAAGTGACCTTGATACAAATTCATTTCTTAAAATCCAGAATTTTCTGCCGGAGACAATCCAGCTCAGAAAGTAGATCTGAGGGTATATCCTTCCCCTGTACATTCTGGGCTATGACGTGTATGTCTCTTGACATAGTGTCAAGCTTCCTGTCTATGCTTACTAGGTGTTCGTTTAGTCGGTGTAACATAGAAGAAATGTCCTCATTTTCTGGCATTGACCTTGGCCGCTTGGCATTTGCTGGCATTGTTTCAAGAGGCGCACTTGGTATGTCCACATTTCCAATTGATGGTTGCTGGAAGTGCATGCTAGCGGATTTTAATGTTGTATGTCCTGGAGGTGGTAGGTACATCATGTATGGTGGTTGTGGTACTGCTCCGGTGGGTGTTGGAGAAATTGGCACGAATCCTGGACGATGTAACTTCTTTTCTGTCCCCCCTGTGAGATTCTCAAAAATATTGTCATTCATGACGTATGAACACTGCCTTTTATGCCTGGTTAATCCCGAACGAAAAAAAAAATTTCTACTGCAGCTTGTGCACGTGTTCATTAAATTTAAAAATCCAAGTTTAATTTTTCAATATTTTGGTGTTTTCAGAAATGCTAAATGTCTAGAAATGATTGCCCAAATGTGCAAGTCCCTTATATATACCCAACACTTAGCCTTTGAAGTATCCTCACGATGAAGGACAATTAACACTTTTAATATTTATTACTATTGTGTACCATGTTGGTATGGTCTGTATTGAGTCCTGTTCCTTGAACTTCTCCTCACTTGTTGACTGGTACTGTCCAGGCAGGATTTGGAAGTTTGCTGGAACCCTTTCATTTTTGATTTATAGTTATTTTCCTTAGACTTCACCATGTTTGATTGCCAATGGGTCGTTTTATTTCCATGAAACGGTTTCAATCTGTCATGATGCACTATTCTTGATTTGCCATTTGGGGAAAGTCTTATCTCATACAAAAGGTCTGTGATCTTCCTTGTAATAACGTAAGGCCCCTTCCAAATATTAGGGTCAATTTTCTTGCTGATTCCTTTATGTCTAGACTTCTCTAAACACAAAACTAACTGTCCTTTACTAAAATGTGCTTTTGAAAACCGGGTGTCATAATCACGCTTCTGTCTGACAGCATTCTTTTGCAAATTAGTTCGTGCTATCTGATGCGCCTCTGTTAACTTCTCTTGTAGTTGAATGGCATAGTCCACTGAACTTACTTTGTTCTCTAAAATGCAGCCAAGTGAAATGTCAACCGGGATAATAGCTTCACGTCCCATCATTAAATAATTTGGCGTGAATCCGGTCGCCTGGTGGACACATCCTCTGTATGCGGAGGTGATTAAATTAAGATTTTCATCCCAGTTTGTTTGATTGGAGTTTACATAAGTAGATATCATATTTTGCAAAACTTGATTGAATCTCTCTGGTCCACTATTTGCCATTGGCCTATATCCACTAGTCCTAGTCTGATTAATTTCCAAAATCCGACAGACTTCACTGAACAACTTGGATTGGTAATTTGTCCCTTGATCAGAATGTATGTCCAAACACATACCATATCTGGACAAAAATTCATATACGATCTTATGAGCAACGATACTTGCTAGCTGATTTCTGGTTGCGTAACACTCAGCCCACTTGGTAAATCCATCAATGACCACGATAATATACCGATTTCCGGATTCTGTCTCATTAAGTGGCCCCATTATGTCCGTTTGTATACGATCCATAGGATGGCCAACTGTGTACTCTGTTAATGGTGCCCTCGGCATGTTTTTCGGCCTTTTTCGGAATGCACACTTTTCACAACTTTTGATATGCAACTGGACGTATTCCTTCATTTTATACCAGTGATATTTGAGATGTAATTTGGAATATGTCTTTGAAATTCCTAAATGTGCTTCAGTAATTGAATCATGACAAGATATCAAAAGTTCCTTATATAGTACTCTAAGCACTATCAACAAAAGCCGATGGTCCTTTGCACTGACAAAGTACTTTTTAAATAACACTCCATCAATCAGAGTTAACACGTCATAATTTAGCCAATAATTCCACACACTTGGTGAATTCCCTGCTACCTTATCTCTCAGGGGTCGTCTGTTTTCTTCAAGCCACTGTATCACAATTCCTAAATCTGGGTCTGCTCTCTGTAATTTGGCCATTTTGACAGGTGAACAATTAACTGTGTTAAACTGTTTGAGACAACCTAAGTTAGATGTTTGTGCTGCATCCTCGGATAATGCAACATGTTCATCCAGTATAGCATTTACGTCCTTGTTCAACACCTCCTCGTTATTGTCACCAAAGCTGAAGCTATTTCCACTTTGTACACCATTTAAATCCAGACTATTATGGAATCGAAGTCGTTGAACGCGATTTCGGAAGTACTTCCCAGTCTGTTTTAATCCATGGAAAAGTGTATTGAAACAACCTATCAACTTCATGATTTGCAGCTGCATGAGCATAAAAATACTGCTCCATAACCCACTATTTTGAGCCTTCGCTCGTAATATGACTGGCCTATTCTGATTCCCCATATTCAAGTTTTTATCGAATAATGGAACAACGTCATTGAATTGTGCAAAATCTGACCAGGAATCGTGCTTCTTCAAACAAGTCTGACACCCCTTACATGTTCATGACTGTCATCATCTTCAATTGTGACAGAATCTTTTTCTTGTTGCTTTTTAGGTCCCATGATTGTCACTTAATTGTCACCACAAATATATTAAATAGAAATATATGTCCAAATTTCTGATAAGCACGTGTGTAAGTCCGTTTCCGTCGCTGCCACCAGTGTTGAAAAACGTAAGTTCGGGTGTGGGGGTTTATACTCCATTGATAAAATACACTTCAAATCCAGTTTTCAATGTTAGTTTATTATGAGATTTTGTCTAGTGATGGAAATAAGTCATCAAAATTATAATTTCTCTCATTCCTCTGGTCTAAAGTCACTTATAATTATAACTGTAAATATTTCATTTCTTGTTTCTATGATCTGTCATTTTCAAAGTCCGAGCCAAAAGTAAAGAATTCCCTCCCTAGTTCTGAAATAGTTTTATATGCAAAAGCAGGTACCCTCCCATATTTGGAGTGTATCACAGTGATGAAAGACAAAGATTACCCCTAATATTTATGAGGATAACCGTTGACTGATGGTACCATCCCGAATATGGAGCCACCTCTAACTCTAACAGACCAGACATGTTTACGATGGTACATGATGACAACATACCCTGATAAAATGATACAAAATGAAATACACTCCAGTCCCAAGCAATTTATTAGGGTAACTGGTGAATGACATCTCAAGTAGCAGAGGCCAAAGTTCCACATCAGTAGAATCAATTAATAAATCAGCTTTAAAAAGACTAGCTGCTAAATTTACAACACTAGACAATGATGTTTTAAATGAAGCATAACATCGCCATAAAATTTACAAAACTAACGCTTTGTGCTTTCAAATATCATAGGAGAACTTTAACAAGAGGAACATGATGATCCTGAATCGCTCACCTGTCCCCACATGACCCAGTTTTGAACTGAGTATGACGTCGTTTTTTTTCTATTATTTGACATAGTGTCCTAGTTTTTGAGCTCACGTGACTCAGTTTTGAACTTGACCTGGATATCATCAAGATTAAAATTCTGACAAATTTTCATATAGATTCCATGAAAAATATGGCCTCTAGAGAGGTCACAAGGTTTTCCTATTATTTGACCTACTGACCTAGTTTCTGATGGCACGTAACCCAGTTTCAAACTTGACCTAGATATCATAAACGTAAACATTCTGACCAATTTTCATGAAGATCCATTGAAAAGTATGGCCTCTAGGGAGGTCACAATGTTTTTCTATTTTTAGACCTACTGACCTAGTTTTTGACCGCACGTGTCCCAGTTTCAAACTTGATCTAGATGTTATCAAGATAAACATTCAGACCAACTTTCATAAAGATCGCATGAAAAATATGGCCTCTAGAGAGGTCACAAGGATTTTTATATTATTTAACCAACTGACCTTGTGCTAGTTTTCGAAGGCACTTTACCCAGTTTCAAACTTAACCTAGATATCATTAAGGTAAACATTCTGAATAACGTTCATGAAGATCCATTGAAAAGTATGGCTTCTAGAGAGGTCACAAGGTTTTTCTATTTTTAGACCTACTGACCTAGTTTTTGATAGCTTGTAACCCAGTTTCGAACTTGACATAGATATCATCAAGATATAAATTTAGACCAACTTTCATAAAGATCCTATGTAAAACGTGTCCTCTAGAGTGGTAACAAGCTAAAGTTTACGGACAGACGCACGGACGACGGACGCTGCACGATCACAAAAGCTCACATTGCCACTTTGTGACATGTGAGCTAAAAAGCAATTCATCAACATATTAAGGCAAAGCTGTGTTTCTAAGCATAATTACATGCGTTTATTTTCTGTTAAATGACACATATTAATCTGTGAACAGTTTGTGTTTAATTTAACTGACATTGATTGTTATATAGCAATTACTTCATGGCAGTTGGAAAAAAAAACAATTACATACTAAAAACTAAACGATACGGGTCGCGACGAGAAGCATTTCAAGTCCGAAGAGGAAGCCATGGAGGAATTGGTGTTTGTGCATGAATGAATTTATGTATTGCCTTAATACTGTGCTTAGCTAGTAAATGTATACATATTGCATATTCTTATCGCGCGACATGTCATTTTAAGGAGTGCGACAGCTTAGTAAGTCTTATCTGAATATGTCGTGGCTATATATCCCGACCTTTTTGTAATTTTTGCATCTCCTCACATGTATATAAAGCTGAATTACAATATATTGTAATATTATAGGAAACTGAAGATGATTTGAACACCTTTTCACATTGTAAAAGCATATATACAATATAAAATGACTTTACAATCTGTCTTGTGTGCTCGAAAAATGCCTTTTTCCGATTTAACTGCGTACCAAATAAAACTTTTAAACTGTACCTACTTTATACCCCAGTCACATACGGCGCGGATAGCTACGTCTAGCTACGGACAGAAACGTAGTAATCCGTATCGATCCGTACCTGAGCCGTACCTCAGAGTAGTCATTCGTATTAATCCGTACCAAAACGTGGTCAAAACGTATTCAAAACTTATCCCAAACTTGCAAGTTTCTCCAACTTTTGAACATGCACAAAAGTTTGAGCGAACCGTAGCCATTTGAGCGTGACTTTAGTCCAACTTGGCTGAAACTTATTCATCCGTAGTTAAATGTACTTAAACGTAGTTATCCGTGCTGTTACGTACCTCGCCGTAGCTGAACGTAGTTATCCGAGGCTGCTCGTACTTAAGCATAGTTCAACGTAGTTTACCGCAGACCCGTCCGTGCGCTGGGCAAGTTGCAAGGCGCAGTAAAACGTAATTCAACGTAGTACCTCGTACCTATCCGTACTTATTCGCGTCCTGTATTGCTTTGTTTGTTACCTGTTTCTCATCATTTTTCCCGTACTAAGACGTACTGCTCCGTAGTTATACACCCACAGACCAATCCTACCCGCACCGTACCTCAACGCACGGACATATCCGTATGTGTGACTGTAGCTCTATTTATGATGCAAAGATAAGCCAAGCTAAAGCTAAAATTGTAATATTTTCTGTTATATTTTTATCGACTTCAGAAACAAGAAAATAAAATAATTGTAAATCAAAGACCATGGAATGGCGGAGGGGGGAAGGGAACTTATAATGGAAGAAAGGGACAAACCCATTAAAATTATGTGATACATATCATAACATAACGTAATCTAACGTGACGTGACTAACGTACCGTAACGTAACGTGACGTGACCTAACATAACATAACATAACATAACATAACATAACATGACATGACTAACGTAACGTAACGTGATGTGACGTGACGTGACCTGGCATGACATGACATAACTATATTATCGGGATTAAACAGCTTTTGCATATTAACAGACATACAAAATTATGAAGCAGTGTGATCGGTTCTCACTGACTGACTGACTGACTGACTGAGTTTGTTCGTTTTGTAATTTACACATAAGTTTACAACACCGATGGCCTTTAAAGGTTTATTTTTCAGATAAGCTAATATTTTCTGTATTAACCGTTGACAAAGAAGGCTTCTATCTATTTTATAAAATCTATAAATGAACAAAAATATTTTACCACTGTTCAACGTAACAGATAAAAAGCATGTATCATGCAGTAAGTTCTTTCTTCTTCTATTATTTTCTATATTATGTTATATGTTATATCTTATTTTGTAAAAGATATCAAAGCACGATGAGATAATAAAAACGCTTTATTACATGAGTACCTATAAATAGTAACAAATTTGTGTTGAAAATTCTCCCATTATCGCATTGCGTCATGCATTATCACATTATCATAATAAGCCCCGGGGCCATTATCGATAATGGCCCTGGCGTTAGCGCGGGAAATTAACGTCCGTAAACAGAAATGACGTCATGGCGTTTCGTGGAGGTAAAACAGCGAATATTTCCGTTTTATTTTATCATCTTGAGCGTAACATCGTGTATTCTTCGTGAAATAACGTATTTTTATCCCTAAATTATGCATTAAGCAAGAAAGTACAACTATCCAGGTATTTGATTTTATACAGTAAATAGAATCTTATACAAATAATATAGAAACTGAAAAGCTGAAATTTATTGTGCCAGAAGATGCAAGCTAGTACCCATAAAAATGACACAAAAATAATCCTCACTATATTATAGGTAAACATGTAATAAACAGGTAAATACATGGGAGAGCGGTGCCTTTGAGTGATAATGGCCCTGGAAGAAGATAATAGCCCTCGGGCTAAAGCCCTCGGGCTATTATCACCTTGCCAGGGCCATTATCACTCAAAGGCACCGCTCTCCCATTTATTAACCTATACTTATTCTACTGATTTTACATAACACATGAAGTATATATTTAACATCCCTGTCCGTGACCACCGTTCTGGTGAGAGTCGGGATGCACCTGGAAAAAGTGGAAACGAGTAAATTAGCTCATAGAAAACGAAATGTGTTTGCTGAAGGTTTTCAGTTGGACCAAATAACAATTTTCATTCCTTGTCGAGTAATAGAAGTGGGTATAAGAATGGTGAACGTCAGTCTGCCCGTACCCGCGGACATACTCTCTTACTTCCAGATGTGATGGATTTAGTTAAAGCTTAATCAACCGTTATGATGGAAGCTGGCAATGCAGAAATAATTTGAATATACACCAGTTAATTTCTCCTTTTTTTCCGAGCCATAACTTAAAATTATCTTCGGATTCTAGCATGTTGAAACACCTACATCTTTTTGTGAGTTCAATGTCTTTGAAAATGTTGCATTGGCTGGTGAGGCGGAAAATATGATACTAGTATTACGCATGATCTTACGTATGGTACGTGCTTTTCCAGTGCTTGGTTTGCCATTTCCCATTGCATATTTCTTTTATTGTCAAGGGTCATAACTGTGGTCTGACTGAGTGAAATTCCAAATAAAACCCTAAGTCCACAACTGCGTACATGCTGCATAATAATCCTTTAAATGACTCTATGTCAAATTCCATTTTTGTGGTATGCTGACGAACGGACATCCCAAGAAGCGGTGTGTGTCTGTGTGTGTGTGTGTGTGTGTGTGCGTGTGCGTGTGCGTGTGCGTGTGCGTTACTCATATTGCCTACCATGTGGACACTGCAGTTTTAACCTTCACTGTGGACACTTTACTTTCTAATGGTATTATTCAAACAGAATTGATAATTTTCTTACTCTATCTTATTATTGAGGCTTCTCATTCGATGATTTACTGAAAATAGCCAATTTAAATGAAGAAGGGGTAACCCACAATATGGACACCAATTAGTCGTTGTGGACACCAGCCTTATATGGTAGGTGTCCACACGGTCATATGGCTTAACATGTGCAAGTGTGCATACTGTTTGATACAGGTAAAGGGTAAGGACTAAGGGATCATTCAACACAATAGTATTTAAAGGCCTAGATCCACTACTATATAAGTGTCCCCCACAATCCAATGAACAACTCCCATCTTATCTGCTGCTTATCAGCGATTATGTAACATTAGCTGATTAAAGGGCAATTAGCTCAGCAGGGTCCCAACTAGACCATGAAGATGTGTGCAGTGGAGTTGAAAGAAATTAATTTTCCTTCAATGTGGAATACCGGTAATAATAATAATTACTATTATTTTGATATTATATAGATAACAATATTAATATAACATTACAAATAAAATAATAAAAGATATAGTAATATTATTATAAATAATAATGATAATAAAACACAGTTATAGTGAAAACTCAATGATTTCTTTGTGTTGACAAACAATATTTTCCAATATCATAATTATTATGAAATTCATATTGATGAAGGTGATCCTTATATTTATTTAGAATATTTACAAAGGAATGGGAAAATGGTTTTCTCGTATTTATGCAATCACCATTATTTGAATATAATATACTGGATAAAATAAAATTATTGTGTTCCTTCTATACTGAATTTTCAACTTCAGTAAGTTGCGAAAAGTGTATTTTTTTCATGCTTTATTTTGTAACACTGAAATGCACATTCGGTTTCAATCTTAGACAAATGTTATATACAGTATTCTGCAAACATTAAACAAAACTTTTAGATGAGTGAAAGTCACATTTTTTCTGCAATATCACACGTCTCCATACAGCATTTGAAAAAAATAAAAGCCTGCTTTTTTCCTAAAATAAAGTTTCTTATTATTTAATTATTGTGTTTGACCAACAGATATTTTTCTTTACATAAAAATGCCAACAAACAGGTATAACTTTAAAAGTTATCAATATTTATGTTTCCCCTTCTCACTAATTCATACATTTGTAAAGTAGAGTGACCTATAATAAACAATGATCATTGTTTATTGGAACTATACTGTGATAGTCATTAGCCCCAAACTGTACTGGTGAAGATAGAAATCCCTTGGCCCACCGCCAAGATCTAGGCATTTAATTAAAAATTTCTATCACTGTAAAGATGAAAACAAACACAGTGCAAAGGATGAATAGATGTATTCGGACCGCGAACACGTATTTATCGTAAATAAATGTAAATGAATGATAATGGACTAATACTTAAACAAAAGTTCTGTACAAATTCTGCAAGAATGAATTGTTTGAGAGGTATAACTTAGAAGAATATATAAATCTTTAGCTTTCATTAAGAACGACAACCTCAATTGAAGAACTACAATACTTTTATTTCAGTCAATTTATTATTTTTTTCATGAACGAACCCGTGATAGTAATTTGTCGATATTTCATGCCCTCTTAACATGAACATCCATGAACGAGTGTCTGGGGACTTTATGTCAAAAAAAAAACACACACACACACATAAACATTTTTACATTTTGAAAATATATGTCTGTTAGATTTCATTGCAAGTTTAACGGATGTTTCTTTTTCTGTTAACTTTTTTTTCAGACTGACTTCATTTTTTCTTTAATCTTTGTATTTCATGATGGTCACGGAATTTGATGTTCTTCCAGTCACGAGAAAGCAACAGGCTCTCATTTTTTCTTGCTCGTCCGCATTCCTCCTTGTTAGGAACTCTTAAGCAGCGGGTATTTTTGGCGAATGACCTTCGCATGGCCGCTAACTGCTTCTCTGTCCAAGGAACGACCTTGATCTTTTTGTCTGTTTGTACTGGAAATTCTAATATATACAAGAAAAATGTTTCAGTTACTTTGTAAAAAACACATAAAATCATAGTACAAAGAATCATGAAGGATAAAAAGAAAAAAAAAGAATAAAAAATAAATAAATAAACAAAGCTTTGAAATTAAAATGAATTCAATTGATCATATTCAACAAAGGGTTCTAATTGCATTTAAGATTTAGAAAGTACAAGTGGTAAAGAAGAAATATAAAGTTGTTAAGCCTTTACATTAATGTCTAAATTATTTGAATGGAAACTATTATTGACTGCAAAAAAAGATCATGCAGTGATTGTGTTAACACAATACCTGCTTTGCGTTTGGAAGCCGATGTTACACCACTGTTGTTGTTCTCATGACCAATCGAACTACAGACCTTCCTTTGGCATTCACACGCTCTGTATTCTACAGGAAACTGAACTGGCTCATCGTCGCAGTTTTCATTACAAGTCAAATCTGAATGTGCATTTGACCAAAACAAAGTGAAATACCCGGTAATGATTGAAAAAAGAAACATGTCTTTTTTTTAATTGTCCTACAAATGTTATTTAAAAGAAATTACTTCTGGAACAGTGAAGATTGAAATGGAAGTTCTTTTAGGCGAAAGATATATTGATAGAGTTGAACGTTCACTGACTTGGTGTCCACAGTGCGGCTTAATGAAAAAAGTGAGAGGAATTGTTCACATTTTTATCATGTTATTTATGATATTTTATTGTTTGATATTGTTCAAATTATATTTATTTTACATATCTGTCGAAATTTATTTTTGTTTTCTCTTTCTGCATTGACTGTTAGTCATTCGTTTAAACAGTCTCTAAACATTACACTGATGCGCTATTTGACAGTAACTATACTTTTAATGGAAATTGCAACTATACATTTACTTATAATTGTAACTGTCGTATCTGTAAATATGTTAAGTCGTACTTATGTAATGTAATATCAAGAATCTGAATAAACATGTTAATGTTTTATTAACCCCCGACTGCATTTAGTGTGGAGAATCTTAATTACATAATGACTACAAGTTCAACTGCTTAGATTATTCCTGTTTTCATAATCAAAACATGTTAGAAATAACGTGTGTAACCAGTTACACATCAGTTAGATTCCGATTGTTAAAAAAAATCGATATTAACATTATATAATCTACAACTACATTTTAAATTTGGTGTCCACAAGGCTGATAGAATGATTAAATGAGCTGTAACTTGGTGTCCACAGTAAAGATGATAATAGTTGAACGCTCACTGACTTGGTGTCCACAGTGCGACTTAATGAAAACAGTGAGGAGTAAATCTTCTCTATTTTTATCATGTGTTTTATCAAATATGATGTTTTATTGTTTGATATTGTTCAAATTACAATTTTACAGTTCTGTTGATATTTATGTTTGTTTTCTCTTTCTGCAATGTATGTTAGTCATTCGTTTAAACTGTCTCTAAACAGTACATTGATACGCTGTTTGACAATAACTATACTTTTAATGGGAATTACACAATGCATTTACTAAAAATTGTAAGAGTCATGTTTGTGAATACGTCTGGCTGTACTTACGTAATATGAAGAATCTGAATAAACATGTAAATGTTTAATTTAAACCCCCGACTGTATTTAGTGTGGAGAGTCTTAATTACACAATGACTACAAGATCAACTGCTTAGATTATTAATGTTTTCATATTCAAAACATGTCCGAAGTAACACGCGTAATAAATCACACGTCATTTAAATTCCATTTGGTAAAAAATAATCGATATTAACATTAAATTATCTACAATCACATAATTATGTAATTTGGTGTCCACAAGGCAGATAGAATGATTTTGTGAGTTGTAACTTGGTGTCCACAATGCAGATTGATTGAGTTGAACGCTCACTGACTCGGTGTCCACAGTGTGGCAAGAAAACACTGATTAGTAATGTTCAATTTTTACATCATGTATTTTATTTATGATATGTAATTGCTTGATATTGTTCAGATTAGAATTTAACATATCTGTTGAAATTTATGGTTTTTTTTTCGCTTCTGGCATTTACTGTTAGTAACTCGGTTAAACAATCTCCTAACCATATATTTAATAATTGCTTTACAGTGACTATACTTTTGATGGGAATTACACAAATGCATTTATTGATAATTTGTAACTGTCGTATTTGTAAATATGTCATGTTGCATTTACGTAATAATTATTAATTATGAAGAATCTGAATAAACATGTTAATGTTTAATTTAAATCCCCTACTAACATGTCAGAAGTAACACGCGTAATAAATAACACATCATTTAAATTTCATTTGTTAAAACTAATATTTATCAACATTAAATCATCTATAATTACATGTGTTTATATGTTATTTGGTGTCCATAAGGCAGATATAATGATTTAGTGAGCAGCATCTTGGTGTTCACAATGCAGACTGATAGATTTGAACGCTCACTGACTTGATGTCCACAGTGCGACAATAAAAACAGTGAGGAGTAAATGTCCAGAATTTTTATCATGTATATTATTTACGATGTTTTATTGTTAAATATTATTCAAATTAGATATATTTTACATATCTATTGATATGAATGTTTTTCTCTTTCTGAAATAACCGTTAGTTATTCGTTTAAACTGTCTATTAGCCAGATATTGAATCGCTGCTTGAGATACTATACTTTTGATGGAGAATCTTAATTATATAAAGAGCGCCAAATCAACTGATTAGATAATTCCTGTTTTCATATTCATAACATGTGTAATAAATTACAGCAACAACTAACCTAGTCGCAAACAGTACAAGATGAGGAACCCCATTCACACCAATGACTGTTATTCTTGAATTTCTCTGTTGTTTTTGTCTGCATGATTTACTAGCCGTCCTAACGATGGTTGATACAGTTTTGGTACCTCTGAGGCATCAATGCTACCAAAAATATGATAATAACAAAAATTAAAACGTACTGAACAGACAAATGTGTGAAACTAGTGCGATAAAGTCTTAAAGTTAATTAATTTATCTCAGATATACATTTAAGAGACCAAATATAATCATGCAGATTTCAAATGGATGTTTTTAATTTTGAAAATGCATTTTCATTCACACGAGTAATTTCATGGATTATACAAATAAAAGAAAGCATTAACATTAGTTTTCTTGAAGGAATCCGATTCACAAATGATTTATGTAAATGTTACACAGTACTGTCTTGCCTTTTATTACCTTATTCTAAAACAGACACAGATCCGCCTTTGCGTTTGATATCCAATTTTGTAGCTTGAATTTAAAGGCTTGTATTATTTAAAGGTTGAAATATTTTACATACCAGTACTTGACACCATTAAAGTCAAAGAAATATGTGTAGTTTGTATCTTTGTCCTTCACGTCGTCAGCTTTGGATAAAACGCCATGGTATTCCGCAAGGAATTTTCCATTTCCCCCCCTTTTTTTTTTGGCAAAAACACCCCGACCTGAGACATACAAAGTGAACATAGTGTATTTCATATACGTTAAAAATAAATTGTTTTACTTAGGCAGATAGTGAAGAAATACTCCTATTCCTGAATTTATAGCGGCTGAAAGATGTAATCAATGATTCTTATATCATTTCAAACTATAAAATGTTTTCAGAGTAGATTTTTTGTTGCAACGTCTTTTAATTTGTAGTTTTGATAAGCTGGATATTGTTATATATATTAAATGATGCATTTGATTTACTGACCAGAAACCGATAAAATGGTCATTAAACACAGCAGCTACCTAATTATCTCTGACAGATGCTTGCTGCTGTCTAGTTTATATGTAGCAGTAGAATGGTTACTGCTAAACAGTAGTGTCACCTTTCACAAAAACAAAAATGTAGATTTGCACTGCATTCATTATCAAATAAATGTCATATAAAAAGGCATCTTAAAGACCATTTTGCTTGTAAATTATAAAGGATGTTCAGAAAGAAAAATAGAATACACTAAAACGGGTTTTTAGATTGAATCCTATGTTAATGAAATTCTAGCTTTAGCTTTTCAGCAGTTACATGTAATTTATTGCTTTTTATTGATTACATGCTGATAAACTGGCTATCACCTCAATTACCATGAAGGCTGCGAGTAGTATCTACTCTCTGGGTCTGAGACAATAGAAATAAGGCATACTAAATCTTCGATGTAGCTCGTGCAGCATGAAAGAAAGTGATGTTACAGAAAAAAAGATGTTTTCGAAGATATCAATGTTTTACTGTTTACTACTGTATCGTTATCAAGTAAACTACTATAATGAAAGAGCTATTTATGAAGGTTTTCATTAACTAGTTTACCTTTGAAATCGTTGTTATATTTTTCGCATATATCTTCAGGATCATGTTGTCCTAAAACGAACCGCAGAGCTTCCTCCACCGGTTTTATCCTTTTCTCTGTTCGCTGAACCTTTGACATCAACAAATAACTCGTAATACATCTTAAGACATTCGTCTTGCGTTTAATAATAAAGAATTAATAATTTGTAACTGAATGCACGATTTATCTATTTATCACTATTCAAAACATATTTCTTATAAAATAATGAACTCATTTACTACCACTTCTGGAGTTGGCAGTCTCGTGTTTTATGTCATACAAGCAATGTACAAAACAAGATTTGAATGCGTGTTAGGTGTACATAATGTCAGCAGAATCGAATGGTTAAAGCCCAGTTCCGTTCCTTGACATTGCGACATACCTTCACTCCCATAATTATGGTTGTTCAAATAGTTATATTACTTTCAACTGTGTATACTCTTAATATTTTCTTCAATACTTGAATGCAAAATTACAAATTCATTTTACATTTGCTTGCTAAAGATGCATCATACTTATTGTAAAAATACCTGTTTTAGAAATTGGAATTCTTTTCCATTTATTAATATGACCGCAACATCGGGAAAAAGGGCCATACCGCTGACGACTTGTCCATCAAGAGTAACTGGTTTGAAACTTCTTAGGAATGCCTGAAAATTATATCGCATGAACAAGATAAGGAACAAATTCCTCATGCATTTTTTATCATTCTTTTTTTTTCTCTTCTTTAATTTACTAGTTTTTACTCTCCTCGATTTTTTACCGCATTTTCCAATAATATTTACATTTATAATTAAAAAAAAAAGAATACTGCAGATTAATTAAGAATGTACTTCCTTTTCAATATTAGAAAGAGATAACCTGTTACTGGTGTATTTGTTGTAGATGTAATGTATTTATTGGAAAATAAAAATATATTACAAAAAAGAGAAAAATATCTAAATTGACGTTACATTAAAATACAACGACCACTGTTCTGCATTCGACAAATTGATGATTTATTTTCATCAAGATACCCTTACAGGTAAAATCTGACCTCTAAGCCGTGACCTTATAGAAAAAATTGTATTTCTGCATGAAATGTATTTTATTGAAAAATGTTAGATCAACAATTATAAGGAGAAAACTGCAATGTTAAATCTGGGGAATGATCATGTGTTTTCAGTAAAGAATATAGGATCTTTCGATGCTTTTCTTCAGGGGTCGTAGCTCATAGGTCAAATTCTCACTATATGTGGAATATGTACTTTTTAAGATAAAATCATATCAGCAGAATGTAAATACATCAATAAAAGAGGAATGTGTTTTTTCCCGATCAGGGTAATTTCATCTAGTGCCACTAACTTTGAAATGTTTATTATCATGATTGAAACAAAGTACCACTTGCTATTAATTCATAATCAATTACAAAAATAAAAAAGTATCACAAAATGGGGAAAATGTTCCCAGTGGGGATTCGAACCTATGACCCTTTCGAATATTGATTCACTACCTCCGTCAAGCTAGCTTACGTAGGCTTAATTTTCTGAGAATTAAGATGAAAACAAAATCGTGTGGTAAATAAATTTAAAAAAAGGATCCTTTATCATGAAATTACTTACTCACGAATAATACCAACAGTCATTACAAACCATTATTTTGATAAGCATTTTTTTCTTTTAAGGTATTAGACACCTAATAGTTTTGTTGAAAATGGTATGCTAGTATTCTTAAAGTTAACCTTATTTCGCACGGTTTCATTAATTTAGGCAAACTTTCATAAATTTTGTGTATAAATATTACTTCCTCAAACTTTTATAGACATATTTTAAAGCGACGGTATATGGGGCCGTCTTATCAATATCGTAACTTTACGAGAAAATTGCGAAGTCTATCATATATAAAACTTAATATAACTTTTTTTTCTAGTGCGTCTACAGTAATAAGGATCTAATCAGACAGAAGTCTGACTCCGGCGTTAAAACATTAAGGACCAGTCTTTTGAGACTGTTAAAAATGTTGCTTTCTACATTAGAAAAATAACCATGGGACTGCGCAATTTCTAATTTCTATTCCTGAAAATTGTTATTTTTTTTCCAGCTAAATATTGCAAAGATTGCAATGCTCGATCTGGCATTTTATGTAAGTTAATGTTTATGACAATACGATTTTGCACCTATTTTGTTTTTAAAAAAGAAGATAAAATAGGCCTTCAATAGTCAGTTTTGCTTAACGCAGGTAATGTGGATTGCCGCAATGGTAACTTTATAAAAAAAATCAATCATCTGTTAATAGCAGGCAGTGTGTCATCAAGAAAATGGTAATTAAAGCGCGCGCCTGTTATAGTCACAACTTGGTACTAGTATAGTAAAACAAATTTAACACTAAATCTGTATATTGTTGAAAACTGAGCAAAAATGTACCTGCTTCTCAGAAATAAATTCTATTTGAAAATGCGTTGGAATCGTGTCTTTAACTATTATATCACATCCGTCAGCACTGAAGAATAAATCATTACATATTGATTCATTGACCGGTAAAGAAAAAACGCACATCAAATAACATCAAAACTTGATAACATTGTTTTGCCATATAACTATTTGGCATGCTTTAATTAATGATACTTAACTCGATAATATGGATAGAAATAATAATGTTCAACTACACGTGTATAATAAATTATCTTCATTCGATATGTAGAATTCTAATATTATTAATATGAATAGAAATAATAATGTTCAAATTCACATGTATAATACATTATATTGATTGAATTATCTTAATTAGACTACTACCTTCCAAACAGACGGGGCCTCCGTGGCCGAGTGGTTAGAGTCGTTGACTTCAAACCATTTGCCCCTCATCGATGTGGGTTCGAAACCTCATTTGGGGCGTAGAATTCTTCACGTGAGGAAGCCATCCAGCTGGCTTACGGAAGGTCGGTGGTTCTACCCAGGTGCCCGCTCGTGATGAAATAGTGCACGGAGGGGCACCTGGGGTCTTCCTCCACCATTAAAGCTGGAAAGTCGCCATATGACCTAAAATTGTGTCGGTGCGACGTTAAACCCAACAAAATAAATAAAATAAATCCAAACAGACAGTATGGATTCATTATTGGATACACATTTAAACACATATCAAATACATATTTCTCAAATTAATTAAAGTAAGAAAAACTAAAAAACTATAAGTAACAAGCTATGAAGTAATAAAAAAAATACCTTTCCCAATGTCTTAACCAGCATGTGAAATATTCCGCATTGAATTAACTTTCTCTGTTGACATAAATTAGGGACAGATGGGGTTCATAAAACATATTATCGCCTGTTTTATCAGAAATTACTGCAAATTGCCCTTCAGACTGCCTCGGTAGATATAATTGCTACACTACAGGTTACCGCACGGATCTCTGTGTGAGCGAAACATAAAATTTACAAGTTTAATGCACCAGTCAAGGTGTGCGTTTCACTGGTCCATAACGTTGGTTGACAGTTCCTGATTTAAAGGGAAGATAACCCCTCTCTGACTTGTCTGGAGGAGTGATCTTTGTGGACACCATGTTCCGGTGTCCACAACGAAAAATGTGTCCACAACGAAGGTCAAAATCATACAAATGTGTCCACAATGGTAGGAATATGAGGGCACGTAGTGTCTGCGTGTGTGTGTGTATGTGTGTGTGTGTGTGTGTGGAGGGTGGTGGAGGAGCGGGTGGCACAACAATTACGTTTTTTCACTTACATCATGCATGAATGTATGGAGTTCTGCAGATTCTATCTGACCATCAGCTGAAAGTACGTAGAACATATTGTACAAAAGACACAGTCAGCAGTAAGCTGTTCCGTCTCTATAAAGCAGCATATGAACAGTCCAATAGACAACGTGATAATAATAATGTTGTGAAAAGTTAAGTTTATAAAAGTTAACAAGTTATCCTGAAACCAAAACAACGAGTAGTTGTGTGTTATAAGGTTGCTGAAAATTGAAGCTTACGCACATACGTTTTGTCATATTTTTTTTACTGCAGGTATATTTTTGTACTTGCATGTACATTTTACCTGCATGTATAAATGACACCTCTGCGTATAAATTTCATACCGGCAGGTATTCATTTACAACAGCTATCAGAATGTACCTGCTGTTATAAAAATATACATTCAGGTATAAAGTTGTACAAATATACCCGCAGGTACAAAATATACCTCCGCGTTTATTTCTAATTTGTAACTGCTGTTATAATTTTATATCTACAGGTACAAATCTAAAGCAAATGAAAAACATGTCTGTTTTGAACCCGCAGATGTATTTTTAGCTCGACTATTCGAAGAATAAGTAGAGCTATCCTACTCACCACGGCGTCGGCGTCGGCGTCACACCCTGGTTAAGTTTTTCGTACCAGTCCACTTTTTGACAAAGTCTTTTGAGATAAAGCTTTGAAACTTTCAACACTTGTTTACTATCACCATGTCCAGTTGTAGGCAAGAGTACATAACTCTGTCAAGCATTTTGACTGAATTATGGCCCCTTTTGACTTAGAAATCTTGGTTAAGTTTTTCGTACCACTTCATATTTTGACAAAGTCTTTTGAGATAAAGCTTTGAAACTTTCAACACTTGTTTACCATCACCATGTCCAGTTATAGGCAAGAGTACGTAACTCTGTCAAGCATTTTGACTGAATTATGGCCCCTTTTTGACTTAGAAATCTTGGTTAAGTTTTTCGTACCAGTCCACATTTTGACAAAGTATTTTCAGATAAAGCTTTGAAACTCTCAACACTTGTTTACCATTACCGTGTCCACTTATAGGCAAGAGCACATAACTCTGTCAAGGATTTTGCCTAAATTATGGCCCCTTTTCACTTAGAAATCTTGGTTAAGTTTTTCGTACCAGTTCATATTTTGTGTAAAGTATTTGGCATTTGGCTTTGAAACTTTTATCACTTGCTCATTATATTAGTCTCTACCTGTAGGCAAGAGTACATAACTCTGCCAACTATTTTGGGTGAATTATGGCCCTTTTTGGACTTGGAAATTGGTTCTGCTTATGTACAAGTCCATGTTTTGTCAAAACTATTTGACATATAGCTTTTAAACTTTGAACACTTGCTTCTCATCATTATTTCCATGTGTAGGCAAAAGAAAATAACTCTGTCAAGTATTTTTGCTGAATTAAAGCCCTTTCTGAACTTTATTTTTTTAATATTTTTTGTACAATTCCACATTTTGACAAAACCTTATGACATACAGCTTTGAAACTTTCAGCATCTGTGTACAATCACAGTGACCAAGTTTATATAAGGGTACATAGCTGAAGTACTTCTATTGATTTATGGTCGTTATTGGACTTTGAAATAATGTATTTTTTGTACCATGCAATATTTGGCTACACTGCAATATTTCATTATTTTTAGATACTTTGAATTTTTTTCACATCATAAGGATGGCTATTCCACTCCGGTGGTGTCAAGGTCACCACTGACATTCACTTCAGAAATGTAATGCTTCTATCCATGAGTAGCACCAGCAACTTTGTGTCATCTGAATGCTGAGTCATCTTTACTGCAGAAATACAGGTAGGCTTTTTAATTCATACACTATTTAAAGTTTGGTAATTTAACCATGCATATTATATTTATAAATTTTGTTGTCAAGAGGATATGCTCCCTATTGATTTACTTAAAGTTTCCCATTTCTTAGAGATCAATTCATATTGTAAAAATAGAATGCTCCTTAAGCCATGACATTAATTTCCAACCAAATTTTATTTACTGGTAATTGGCTATGGCAGCATACTGCATTTTTTCATACCATTTTGTATTCTAAGTATTAAAAACAAATATGGAATACATGCAGCATACTGAAAGAGAAAAAGTCACACCTCTTGCCTCCAGAGTGACATGTACAAGTATTACACTTGTATTGTACTATTTTTTTAAACTGTCAAAATATGTTTCTTCCTTTTATGTTAATCTTATATAGATGTGAACAGAATATAATGAAATCTGGGAACATGTTTTGACAGTTCAAATAGATAGTTCAATATATATTAAAACTGTCTGTTCTTCAGTTCTTTTCTTTTCTATTTTCAGATTATAATGGATCCTATCCAAACGCTTAAAGGTTTGCATTTGGAAATGCTGGGAGTTGTATACAAGTTATCTTCTCATCCAGAAAACAAATCAGCTGCATCTGATCTCGAATCAATTGCAAGGAAAATCAATGCTGTGACAAAGACTATTGAATGTAGAACAGATAGCATGAAAAAAGAAATGGAGCAGCTAAAAAAGGAATTGACTGTATCTAAACGGAATCATGAAGCATTGACAAAAATGTTAGATGACAGGACAACTTTAGTAAGGCAGAACTGTTTGCTGAAAAAGGAGCTTGCCGTAACAAAGGCTCATCTTACACAGATGGCAACTGATGCGTCCCAGGATCTTTTTGTTGATGACACCTTTGAGGATGATACCACTGCCAATGAAAACAACAATGATGATAAAAACAACACCAGTGATATCAGTAGCGAAGTGGGCAACAGCAACACATATGATAGTACCAGCTGTGACAACAATAACAATTGTAGTAATAACAACAGCAAAGATGCAAATGCAAAAGGAAAGCAGTTGAAACGCAAAAATGATGCAGAAGACATAAATGTTAAGAAATCAAAATGGTGACTGAAACAGTTAATAGTGAATAAATTAGGCATTGTTTTTGGTGTGAAAATTTGTTGTTTCAATTATCCATTTGCGAAAATATTTCCTACTAAATGTGATGAAAGAAATAAAATGATATAATAAATTTTTCAGATGTCATTCCTTGTAAGTAAGTAAGTAAATATTTTCATATTGCACACAGCAATAAACAGGAATTATTCAATACATATTGACAGTAGTAGAAATTATTTCAATATCCTGTTTATTGTACATATTTGGTACTTGGGAATATTTATGTCACATGTTTATTTAACACTTTCCATAAATTATAATTAATTTCAGATGCTGTTCACATGAGGATTGTTTGGAATCTTTAACATTTCACATGTTCTTTTATTTGATTCACATTTACTTCATTCCAGATTAAGCTGAATTTTATGGTAAGAGGCATTATATTAATAATGTTATTTATATTACAAATTTTCAGTTTTAACTCACCATAACAAATGTTATTGTATTCAAGTGTTTAGAACCCAACAGCATATTGAGAAGGCTTTCTTATTAAATAGCACACAAAAACAGAATAAATTATACTCATATACTTTTCATTTTTTAGTACAACTTAAAACTTATATGTAATACATGTTTATAAACTTGTATTAATGAAACAAGCCATTTTCTGAAAAATAAATATCCAAATTTAACTTTTATTTGGTAATTTTCAGTATGTCTAGGGACTGTTTCATTCCAGAATAGTTTCATATAAATATACTGACACCTGCAAGTATACTAAAGACAAAATATACACATAAGTAAGAATTATTTGTTTTGGCTGACTTGCATTTGAGTTATCATAAATACAATATATATATTGTTTATTTTCAGCAGTGAGAAACATGTCTTCATGGGAAAAGATCCTCCTATGAACAGTGGAAACATGTCAGCAGAATCAGTGATTGTGCACTTCCTCCTTGGCAACTGTGGTGCACATATATACAACGGTAACATAAATCAATGTCACAGATGTAAAAAAAACATACAAGACTGAAGCAGCACTTTATAAGCATACATGCCTTCTTTGTGGAGAATATGGAATAATAGCCTCCTCAACATACAGATTAAAAACACATGCTTGTAGAAAGAACCTTTTGTGCAAAGATTGTAAAAAATCATACAAGTCAGAACATACTCTAGGAAAACATAAATGTACATTTTGCAAGAAGTGCTTACATTTATTTAGTACATACCAGAAATTGTGCAACCATAAGTGCACTAATCTACAACATGAAGCAACTGACACCATGAATAAACAGCTGTATGCTCCAGGTGAAAAAACTCTCAAGCACACTGAATAATCAACAATGGATAAAAATATTTATGAAGGTGCACCAGAGGCAAACAGGGGTGACATATTAATGCATGAAGTTACTCAGTTGCAGTGTCATAACTTTAAACCTGTACGATCAGACTGGCAGAGAAAATATTGCTCAGATTTAAATTTAAGGGGCCAAGTCACATTTGAAAGTAATAAAATCTGTCGGAACTTGGATACGCCTTTAAAAATCAAATCTATCATTGGAGATGGTAACTGTTTCTTTAGATGTATTTCATACATCGTGACAGGAACAGAGGACAATTTCAAGACACTCAGACACCTTTTGGTTCAGCATATGCTGGAAAATGAGATACTGTGTATACCACTTCTTTATAGTAACATCAGTGTACAGCAGTATTTGCAAAACATGCAAATGGCAGAAGATAGAGTATGGGCAACACAGACAGAAATTTTCCTCATGGCCCATCTTTTGAAAACAAATATATTTGTATATACTAAAATCAGTAATTCAAGATATCAGTGGCTTCAGCACTCACCAACTTTCATAGACAGAAGTATTTCAGTGTGTCACCAAAGCATATACTTAAATCACAGGAATGGAAATCATTATGAGGTGGTATTAGATGTAAGCAGTTCTCATATTCCAAAACTCTACTACAGTGAAAGTGTATATAAAGAAATACAAAATCAAGTTCATATGTCCAAGGAACTCTTGACAAACACACACGAAGATGGTGTTGGTTATAAATGCAACAAGATGGACATTGTCCAACAGAGTAAAAGACAAAATAATTCATTAAGAAAACAGAAATGGAGGAATGTGAACGAAAATCGCATTTCAGAAAATATGAGGAAAAGAGAAAATTCCCAAAATAGAAACAATGAAAAGATATTAAAGAGGCAGAAAAGAATGTCATCTGAAGTTAGGGAGTTAGAAAATAGTCTAAAAAGAAACAACTCACAAAACAGACAGAAAGAGAAACTATTAAAGAGAGGAAAAAGACTCTTGCCTGAAGTAAGGGAGTTAGAAAATAGTCTAAAAAGAAACAGCTCACAAAACAGACAGAATGAAAAACTATTAAAGAGAGTAAAAAGACTCTTGCCTGAAGTTAGGGAGTTAGAAAATAGTCTAAAAAGAAACAACTCACAAAACAGACAGAATGAAAAACTATTAAAGAGAGAAAAAAGACTGTTGCCTGAAGTTAGGGAGTAAGAAAATAGTATGAAAAGAAACAGCTCACAAAACAGACAGAATGAGAAACTATTAAAGAGAGAAAAAAGACTGTTGCCTGAAGTTAGGGAGTTAGAAAATAGTATGAAAAGAAACAACTCACAAAACAGACAGAATGAGAAACTATTAAAGAGAGAAAAAAGACTGTTGCCTGAAGTTAGGGAGTAAGAAAATAGTATGAAAAGAAACAATTCACAAAACAGACAGAATGAGAAACTATTAAAGAGAGAAAAAAGGCTGTTGCCTGAAGTTAGGGAGGCTGAGAATAGGAATAAAAGAATTAATTTTTCAAATAGATATAAAGAGAAAGAACATAAACAGCTTGTAAGGTCTGATTACCAACAAAAATGTGTTGAAAATGAAAAAAAGAAACAGCGCAAAATTATTACTGATCCAACAGTGTTAATTGATAAATTTCATGAAATAGTAGCAAAAGGTCCTACTTACGTGTGCACTTGCTGTGATCAGTTGTGGTACAGAGAAAGTGTCTCTCTCGCCATTGCTAAACGTTGTTCAGATTTTCAACTTTGAACTGAAGTATTCACTGGAGTTTGCAGTGAAGAAAATAAAGAATGGGTGTGTCACACATGTTTGACACATATAAAGAAAAAGAAACTTCCTCCTATGGCAAAATGTAATTTAATGCAGTTTCCATATAAACCAGCTTGTCTAAACCTTACTCAGCTGGAGGAGAGACTTATATCTCCAAGAATACCTTTCATGCAGCTGAGAGAACTTCCTCGTGGAGGACAAGTTAGCATAAATGGTAATGTTGTTAATGTACCTGCTAACATGAATACTACAGTGTTAAATCTGCCAAGAACTCAGTCTGATGAAGCATGTATTCCTTTACAACTGAAAAGAAGGCTATCATATAAACATCATGTTCAACAGGAAATGATACGCCCAAACAAGGTTATAGATGCTTTGAAGTACTTAATCTCAAATAGTTCTCTATATAAAGAGGAGGGTGTGTTGTTTGATGAATCTTGGACTCTGCAGCATGATGCTACAAATGATTTTGGTAACGAACATGCTACAGATATCACACAACCAAGTAACAAGACAGAAGAACCTAATTGTGATGATACATTAGACAAATCTAAGGATAGTGAAGAAGAAGATAAATGGGATGAAACCAGCATAGAAGAACAAGCAGTAGGTAACTTGGATACAATGATGCAACCCATTGATATCACACAAGATGACAGCCAAGTTCTGTCCTTTGCTCCCTGTGAAGGAAACACTCCAATTAATATATTTTTGGACAGATTTGCAGAAGAACTGTCATTTCCGACAATTTTCTGTGGAGAGAAACGACCTCCTTAAACGAACGTATTGTTCCAGTAAACTTATCTGATGTTTATAAGTCAGAATTACGTCAAAGAGATAGGAGGGTAGCATCCCATATTCCAAACTTGTTTTTCAAAGTGAAAAAATTACAGGCACAACACATCTTGGACAAGTCTAACTTATGCATGAGAAAAGCACAGAATATAAATGGAATCACTGCAGCATATTTGAAGGACTCTGACAATGTTGAGAAGATCTGTCATTTAGATGAAGGATTCAGAGTCCTCAAAGACCTCAGAGGTTCTCCACCTTACAGGGAAAAAACCAAAAAGGATCTATTTGCCATGATCAGATGTTTAGGTATTCCAACGTGGTTTGCTTCTTTTTCATCAGCAGAAAAAAGATGGATTCATTTATTGAAAATTCTTTCACAGACTGTAAATGGAAAAGCGTTGTCACATCAGGAAATATTACAACTGGACTGGTTTGAGAAGTGCAATTTGATACGAAAGGACCCAGTAACGAGTGCCAGACATTTCCAACATCAAGTACAAAAATTCATTTCTAATGTATTATTGTCTAAATCATCACCTGTATGAAAAGTCAAAGACTACTTTTATAAAGTGGAATTTCAGATGCGCGGATCTCCACATATTCACATGCTCATATGGATTGAAGGTAGCCCAGAACTACATGAAAACGAAAACGAGTCTGAAATTATTTCTTATGTTGACTCTTACATCACAGTGTCCAAGAATCCAGAAATAGAACAACTGGTCAAACTACAAGAACATGCTCACAGCAGAACATGTAGGAAAAAGAATCAAGAAATTTGTAGATTTGGCTTTCCATTGCCACCATTACCAGAGACTTTGATACTAACACCACTGGAATCCGACATTGACAACACTGCAAAAGAAAAACATAAAGAACATTGGAAAAAGGTTGGCAAAAGTCTTAACAATTTAAAGAAAGGAGAGTCCATTGATTTTCATACATTCCTTGAGAAACTTCAGCTGACGTATGAAGATTATGTTTTGGCAATTAGATCATCCCTGTCCGGAAACAAAATTTTCCTAAAAAGGTCTGTCTTTGAGATAAGAATAAACAGTTTTAACAAAACTCTGCTTCAGTGTTTGAGAGCAAACATGGATCTCCAGTTCGTTCTTGATCCCTATGCATGTGCAATGTACATCGTAACATACATAGCTAAAAGCCAAAGGGGAATAAGTAACTTACTTTATGCAGCAACAAAGGAAGCACGGGAAGGGAATGAAAATTTGAGAAAGCAGGTGAAGTCAATTGGTCATCAGTTCTTGACAAATGTCGAACTGTCTGCTCAAGAGGCTGTATATTACATATTGCAAATGCCACTGAAGAAATCTTCAAAAGATGTCATATTCATCAATATTCTCCTCTGGATGAGAGATGTGTGCTGCTTAAAAGCTTTAACTCCATTAAACAACTTCCAGATGATTCAGAAGATATTCAAGCTATCAGTGTACATCAGAGATATGCATCAAGACCCAAAGCCCTTGACAATATCTGTCTGGCAGACTTTGTTTCCAAGTATAGAATATGTTACACGGGAAAAAGAATAATGAGGACTCTGACGGCGCAGATAGCAGTGAAGAAGATGAAAACAGCACATCATACAAATGTGGTAGAGTGACCATTAAAAAACGGAAAAGTTCAGCCTGCATTAGGTATGTTAGATATCAAGAGACTGTTGACCAGGAAAACTATTTCCGTGAAATCCTTTTACTATTCTACCCTTGGAAAGACGAATCTAAACTTATTGGTGAAAGTGATACATTTACAGAACAGTACAGACTCATATCAAAAGAATTTGATATCAAGGCAAAAATGGACGAGTACAATCATAAATTCCCACTTTTAGATCAAGCTATAGCTGATGCCCAAAATATGACAGATGATATGTTGAATGACCAGTGGGATGCATATGCTCCAACTAGGGCAGAAGACCGAGAGGATGAAGATACTGGTGTAGGAGCAGATTTGTATGCAGAACTTTTTCCTCCGGATGTAGCTGTAGCTGATGTAGAATCAGGAAAAGCTGAAGTTAATCCTTGTAGCATTTTGACCAACTACATGAAATCAGAGGAGTATTTACAACTTGCAAGGTCACTGAATAATCAGCAAGAAGAGTTTTTTCTACATATCCTTCACCATTTTAAGACATCTGAAGATCCAGTATTTCTATTCCTCACAGGTAGAGCAGGAGTTGGAAAGTCTGTTCTGGTTCATGCCATATATCAAGGATTGACACGATAGTTCAATTGTACACCTGGAACAAATCCTGATGATCCAAAAGTGCTATTAGCAGCTCCAACTGGCAAAGCAGCTCATCTTATCAAAGGTAATACATTACACTCACTTTTGCAAATACCAGCAAATCAAGGTTTCCAGTACAAGCCCTTAGTTAGTGAAAAATTAAATACCCTACGGTGTAAATTCAGATACGTCCAGCTACTCATAATTGATGAGGTTTCCATGGTGGGCAACAAGATGTTTTCTTTCATTCATCAGAGGTTGCAGCAAATAAAGGGATCTAACAAGTTGTTTGGTGGAATTTCAATTCTAGCAGTAGGAGATTTATTTCAACTGAAACCTGTATTTGATGGATGGATTTTTGACAACTTATCTCATGAATATGGGCTTTTAGCATTAAATCTTTGGACAGAAAACTTCAAAATGTATGAGCTCAAGCAGATCATGAGACAGAAAGACTCCAAAGAATTTGCTGAGTTATTGAACAGACTGAGAGAATGCAACCACACACCTGCAGACATAAATTTCCTCTTGGACAGAAAAATTCCAACAGATCTTATGCATCCAGAATATCCTATCTTGACACCTCATATATATATCAGAAATAAGGATGTCGATAATCACAACCAAATTGTGTGTGAAACCCAAGGTCCAAATTTTTTCAAATTCCTTGCAATAGATGTAGTTTTAGGAGATGTTTCAAATTCTGTGAAGAATCAAATTTTGAAATCCATTCCTCTTGATAGTTCTAAAACCATGGGCCTTCCAAAAGAACTAAAGACAGCCATGGGTCTTCGTAATGAGCTGTCTTGCAATATTGATGTTGATGATGGAATGACAAATGGAGCTGCTTTTGTCCTTAAAAGTATAGGACCAGTGGACAAGAAAGGAAATGTGCAGTACATATGGGCACACTTTGAAAATGGTGACATTGGGAAATTGACTCGAAAAAGCAATAAAATTCTCTACAGAAACAACATAAATAAAATGTGGACACCAATATTTAAGGTGAAACGACAATTCCCCGTAGGACGTTACAAATTAGCATGTGTTTTGAGGCAACAGTTTCCCATCTGTTGTGCTGCAGCAAAGACCACACATAGGTGTCAAGGTGACACAATGAAAACTGCTGTGGTTGATTTTACAGGGAGAACATTTCCACATTCACACTATGTAGCTTTAAGTAGAGTAACATCACCAAATGACCTTTTCATCAGAAATCTTAATCAGAATAGGATTCGAGTGAATGAAATAGTACATCTTGAAATGAAAAGACTTAGAAATGATATGATGATTCAGTGTTTTACCACCAAGTGTCTTGCAACTCAACCAGATACGTTCAGTTTGTTATTTCATAATGTCAGCTCATTACACAAGCACATTGCAGATGTTCAGAATAGTTATATCTACAGTATTCCTGACTGTATGATATTTGTGGAAACCAAGTTGAAACACACGGATCAAGATGCAGATTTTTCTATCCCAGGTTATCAGCTGTATAGGTTTGACTTTCCTATTGAGGGGAATTCTAGGCCAACATACGGAATAGCAGTTTATTCAAAAACACCTATTCCCATTTCAAGACTTTCCTATACCAATTTTCATACATCACCTGGCATAATAGAGACAGTCACAATTCATCTAAGTGCAATTTCATCTCTGACAGCTAACATGTTGGTAAAAGGAATTTATATTTCACCAAAAGTAAAGAAAGAGCATGTTAGAACAATTCTTACAAAAGAGTCCAGGGAAAGAAACATTCATCCTATTTATGATGGTGATTTCAATGAAGACCTACTCAAGAAACCTTGTGACAGTTACATACAACAAACTCTAGCTTGTGAACAACTTGTTATATCACCAACAACAGACAAGCATTCATTGATTGATCATGTTTATATCAGTGAAGGATTAAGAAATACCTGTCCTGTGTCCTGTTCAGTTTTGGAATCATATTTCTCTGACCACAAGCCAGTTCGTCTTCGCATGGGAGTTTCAGAATGTGATTGATTTGTATTTGTGATTTTAACTGTTTTTAAATTACTTTGGCAGTTTCATGTAATTCGATGATTACTGTTATAGAATGCACTTAAGCCTGCACTGCTTTTGTAATGTAATACGTGTACTGTGACTGTATATAATATTTTCATAAAACAAAAACTTTTATCAGGGATGCTGATTAAAATGAAATGCCTATGATACCCAGAAGTTGTCATACATTCATGTTGAATTCTTCAATAGACAATGCTTTAGAGCATCTTCAAGATCACTGTTATTTCAATATAAGTGCCAGATGTATCCAGTCCCAAAAATACAGGTACATTTTTTTTCATATATTTTCCTTCTTTTCTCTGAAAATTCTGGTAATATTTTGACCCCATAATTACATCAATTCTTCGAATAGTCGAGCATGCTGTCAACAGACAGCTCTTGTTCTACCTGCAGGTGTAAAAATTGTACCCGAGTGTACTCCATGTTGTGTGTGTATTTTTGACCCAAATAGTACGCTATAGTTAAAACTGTACTCTACTTGGGTTTTTATCGTACTGCACTAAGTGATAAGCCACTTCCATTTCACACAACTGCTTGTCGCCGGAAACGTCCAGTGCATTGAAGAACGCATGCGCAGTGTCATGATGATCATGGAACGTCAAAACCCAGTTTGCAGTAAACTCATGGTAGGACAAGCAAGACGTGTCTTAAAAGTAAAATGATGACAGAACTAAAAAACTGATTTCTAACAGAACATTTTTTTGCCTATTTTAGTTGTTTCATTGTCTCATTCTGTCGCCCTCGCCTTGACCACAGAACGAGAATTGCAACTCAGTAGAACGAAATGCGCCACAGAACGAAAGATACGGCAATAACGGCTCACTAAAACTGTACTTCTGTCGGGGTGATAGGACGACACAACTTAACAAATATAAACAGTAATATATAGTATTACAAATATGCTTAATATGCTGAGAACATGTAAATGATTTTAACATGGTGCCTTGATGTTAACTTTAAACAAAAAAGTTCTTGAATTCTATGATATGTATTTAATAGAATGTACACCTACTGGACAAATCCTAGTCAGAAATGAGTTCCGCTTGGAATTCAGCGAAAGAAAGTACACCGTCACAATTCGTGTCTGTGTGTTTGAAGACCTCATCGGCTATTTGGTCCACACTCCAGCAGAAGTGGTTGGCTCTACAGAAACAGAATAAAGAAACCACATGTACTTGCATTTCCTCATATATTTTGGAGGAAAGAAACGCTTTCTGTAATCATCTGCCTAAAACTGCCCGGCAAAAATAAATATATACAATGTGTCAAATCCCAGCATTAAAATCATGTCAAAGTTTTAAATTTACCTGATGAGTCTCAAATTCATTTAAGAGTCTCATCATTAAAACAGTCATTGGATGTATTCCTATAAAATGTCATAATATAACTAATCAAATAGAATCAAGAATTGTCAATTTATATTTGCAGAACAGCTCTTTTATTCATGATCCGTCCAGGTGATAATGTGGGCCCGCCAGCTACCTGTATGTGCAGTTTTACTGATTTTGTGTACTTTTAATAAAGGTTTTGAAGGTCTTCGAGCATATTCGATTTATGAGCCAGGTACAAACTTCAGCCATGAGAATAATTGGATATTTACCGAGGATCTGTAAAACATTTCTTACCCATATGCTATGCTGATCAGTGCTATAAATATGACTGTAAACTTCATTTCAAATGACTGCATTGCTGTAAAATACAAGAAATTAAGTCAAACCAGGAAACTATTTACGAGTAGACTTTTTCTAGTTTAGAGGCACTTAGAGAGCACAGACAGAGGCAGTTAAAATAACAGATTGGATTAAACCTTTAAGACAAAATAAGAACGAAAAGTAAAAATCATTCATTCATTTAACAATATCACACTATGTGTTTTAATAGCCACATGCACATATTATTGAAGGGTAGACAGATCGAGCATATTCTGCTCGTATTGGGAAACTATATTGTGAGGGGTTTGCTTTCTCAAATAGTCATATTGTTACAAACTAATTACAATCGCGAGTCTTTCCACAAACATATATAATAGCAATAAACACAGACGTTCTATTAACTTTTTGAAATCAGTGAAAATGAGATTATCGATATCTGTTTATCATTTTATATATTCTATATTTTATACAAAATGTAAAACTTGGGTGAAATGTCAAAACTGAATACACTGATGTCTCCTATCTGTAAGAAGTTGAGACGCAGTATGCATTTCTTACATGCAGTATTATTACACCCTAATTATTATTATTTTTTTTTTTGGAAAATTATCTTGAATGTAAAATATGTGCACACTAAGAAACATTTATGAATAAAACTTTAGGGAAAGTTGCAGTTCATATAATGTATATAACTGTGTGTTTTTTACATTGATAAAATCAGGAGAAAAACGTTTTGACACTTTCTCTAAAAATTACTGGTCCAACCTGTTCCAGTATGAACTTACTTAGAAGTGAACAGTTTACGGTTTTTGATATTTGATATTTTTAGGGAGAGCGTTGCTCTCGCGGGGTTGCGAGTTCGATCCCCGGTCGGGGCGTATGTTCTCCGTGACGACTTGATAAAAGACATTGTGTCTGAAATCATTCGTCTTCCACCTCTGATAATTCATGTGGGGAAGTTGGCAGTTTCTTGCGGAGAACAGGATTGTACTGGTACAGAATCCAGGAACACTGGTTAGGTTAACTGCCCGCAGTTACATGACTGAAATATTGTTGAAAAACGGCGTCAAAACCCAAAGCAAACAAACAAATCTTTTGCACTAAGTGATAGAGGTGTACCATGTGAATACCTTATGCAATTAAATATCAACAGTAACATTTTCCTGACAATGTAATCAGTCCCCAAAACCAATAATGAGACCACCTCACCTTGCTTCAATTTGGATATGTCCTTAAACTATAAAACTATAATAGTAAGGAGCCTCCGTGGCCGAGTGGTTAAGATCGCTGACTTCAAATCACTTGCCCCTCATCGATGTGGGTTCGAGCCTCACTCGGTGCTAAAAAAAACACTATAAAAGTAACATGTAAAACATAAAAAACTATATAACACAAAGATAAGTTGAATGTCCAGCGTCAAATTATGTACAATGATATAAGTATGTGAAAAATACACATAAAAATAGTAAACATAAATCAAAAATGGCGAAAATAGCCTTCCCACATGTGGCTCTAACCTGCCCATTTCTTATTTTCACACAAATAAGATAGCATAAAAGTTTCAAACAACACTTTCAAGTATTCATAAAAAACCGGTGGCATTGATTAAAATACAATATGTGTCACCAAGAAACGGATACTTGATAATTGTTATTGAACAATGATTCATTCAATATACTACTTGATATTCTTCACTTGGCTGAGATATGTGAAATCTACTTACAAGTGCATGTCCAACACATAATTTTCATCTTTTTAATTTATTATCACTGCTAATTTTCTGTAAGGGAGATATTCCCTTACAATATTGTTATATACAAACATCCTCCAATTCAATTTAAGACCCTATCAACTATGCCAAAGTCATTTTTGATAAAGTCTTGAATCAGCTTCACTGTCTTCGTCTATTGTTTCGGTAAAGCCGCGGAACTGCAACTTATCACGTAGACTACGGGCTTCCAAGTAGTTGGGCGTATTGATCAGCTAAAAGTTGTCTGTTTCAAGGGAACTGACACACTTCTCAAAAAACATTGCAGAAATCCACGAGGTACTTGATATCAGAATTTGACCTTTCTATTTTGTATTTTTCGAATTCTTTACAGAGAAATGTAGACACGGATTCAGTTTCTGTAACTTAAATTTCCGTTGTCAGACTTGTATTTGTTTTCAAGAAGATCATATTCATAGTTTGCACATGCTTTCATTTTTGGCTACATACTTTTTTGTCAATTTTTCGTTTTACTTGCGCTCTATGGCCCAGGATGGTGGTGTAGCAGAATGCTGTTGCTATGCTAATTGTAACTGTATGACAGTTGGAGATGGCGGGTACTGTCCGCCGTACTGCTGATTTTGCAAAGTGGCCACATTTTGTCAAGGGAAGTTTCCATTTTCCGCAGTTTTTTAATACTCATTTCTGGATTTCACACTGTCCAGCGCCAAAACCGGATTGTCCACATTGACCACTATTCTGTGTAATGTATTCATCGAGCTGACCTTTCTTATTCCAATATCAACTAAAGCAAGAACAGGGGTTCGGCATGTAGCTATGGTTTTGGACCGATGGACCCAACATGGATTATTACAAAACTGAGATTAGAAACCAATGTCAGAATGGTACTTTGCCATTGGTCTATTTCAAAAATTGTGCTGAGAAACAACCAATCCGATGCCCAGGTTTAAGACTGGTCTCAGAACTTAGGAATTGCAATTTCTCCAAATGGTTCTAATTTACTGCATTTAGGGGCTTACAAAAACTCTTTGACTAACTTCACCAAACTTTGTCTGTAGCACCCTTACAAAGGCCTCTTATTAGCTTTCACTCTTCAAATGGTTTGCCACAGGAGCCAGTGTTTTAGCATACATTAGAGATAACATTCTCTAGAAGTACATGGCGTTGGCAGTGTTGCATTTTCCATTACTGCCCATGAACAGACTCAATCAAACCGAGTCTGCAATTTATACATTTCGCTGGTTCTCGGTGCTTCCGAGGAATCTACTTTCCAGATTTTATTTAAGGATTGATATTTTACATGAAGCATTGACTGACATTTTCTCTTCCCGTGTGTGTTGGGGTTTAATGTATTTTTCCATCAAATTTTCAGTCATATATTCGATGGTGTCTTCCTCAATATTGAACGCCAAGCGAAGAAATTACTACGTAGTATTTTTCACGTCTTTGGTATGACGCTGCCATGGAGCGAACCCACGGCCTCCCACCTTCGAAGCGGGCGTTCTACCATTAGGCTACTGAGGCAGTTGTTTCTCTACCTAGTTCTGGGTTCACCACAGGGGTCAGTGGTTTTACTTAATATGTTATATATGTTGAAAACCATAAAGAAATCTTCCTAAAAGTCAAGGCTTACAGGATATTATACATGAAGCAGTAGCTAATTGCCCCCGTGCATTCTGGCCAATCAACTTCATACAAAAAGGTCAACATCACATCAGTAATTTCTTTAGTTTGGGAAGAGTAGAATACTTTATCTCATCGTATATGGAGGAGAAATCAATACTAATATCAGTTGGGGTTTTTTTGTATCAGTTCTACGGCATTTTATAGCATACCTCTTAGGTTCAATATTTTGCCGCAAAATTGAGAATCTATCTTACTTGTCGAATTTATTAAAGACTGCAATAATGAGAATACGAAATAATAATACTTCAAGTATTACTTGTACCAATTCTGAAGTAATTCAATGTGATACTAATAATAAATTGTTCTTTTTCTACCGTTCAAAACTGTTCAGACAACCGAGAATCAGCGTGGAAAAGTGACGACAATACCAGTCTGATACAAGACAGGTCATATATATTTGTCTAGGTAGTTTTGTGACTAATTCTTCTAGCGTCCTTGCTACTAGATCACAAACCTCAAATAAACACATCCTTCAAGTGCACGACAAAGATAACCTGATTTTGATCGCCCTATTTTCACCGCTAGCCGTAGTACACCGTATAACACATTGCTTTGGTGAGCATTAATTGTGTTTCAGACAGATTTACGAAATCCATGGCCAGATCTCCATACATCTTCGACATTTGACTTACGACTGGCGCCAGTCTTCCCTTGTCGCCGTCTGATACTTTAAGTAGCGCGTTATCACAGATGCATGTCAAACTTTGAACTGTTTATCACGTTTTGTCAAAACAATTTATGCAAGTGCTTATTTTTCCTTATAGTAGTCCTTGCTTATCAGATCACTGGCCAAGATCACTGGCCAAGATTAATGTTCAAGACAATCAAGGGGCTGAAAGTATGCCATCGCATGCTCAAATCCAAGAATTTGCGAGGGGGAGGCGAGTTTCTCATTCATTATCGTAAAACATCGGCAGCATCTTTAAATCAAGCAATACTGAAATTTATACCAAGGCAATGATATGTTAAATGAAGCATAACATCGCCATAAAATTTACAAAACCCTTTGTGCTTTCAAATATCATAGGAGATCTTCAAAAAGCAATCCATAATCATATTAAGGCAAAGTATTAATTATTATAGTAATTACTTCATGACAGTTGGAAAAAAAAGCAATAACATCACGGGTACTAAACAGTGCCTGCAGTACTGCCTGTGCCGACGAGGATTGAAGGCACTTCGCTTCCGGTACCGCAGGTACTTCGTCAATGTTTACAAAACGAGCGAGATCAGTGAGTGATTTTTGTCATTTTTTGTCATTTTGTTACTGCATGAAACATTTTTTCAAAACTCGGGGAATGTAGCGGAGTGAAGATGTATCTTATCTACATATCCATTCTAAAATTTCTGGCAAATGATCAATTTCCTAGAACCGTAAGGATAAATAAGTTGGGAATGAAACGTAATTTTTTCACATCAGTGACTGTTAAGACTCATTTCTTTTCGCTGACCTAAACGATGTCATCTTTGCCGTCGTAAATTATACTTATAAATGACATGTGATCTGCTAAAACATAAAATGTGTCCAGAAAATTCCGAATTTGAACGTTATGCCAATTTTAGAAAAGTGTCGCAGGCATTTCGACGATGCCGCAGCCCTTTTGAGGTGCCGCAGGCACTTTCAAAAACTGTCGGGACATAAATTTGGCCGAAACTAGACAAACAGACAAATAGAAGAACAGAGAAACAGAAGGGCAAAAACTAAATGCCCCCATGGTACTGTAATAAATTGACATTATAGTTGTAAAATAAAAGGGACCAAACTTTTGTTACGCTTAAATATCCATCCAATATGGTGTTATAGGCTTTATACCAATAAAAAATTTCATATAAAATTCAGTTACTTCAGAACAATTTTGTTACAGTTTCTAGATTTTCACTCCGTCGGAGACCTATTTTCCACAAGATATCCATACATTTCCTTCAAGAAAACAAAAAGAAAAAGGGGTGTTGAATAGTATGCAGTGAAATGCAAGTCAACTGAAATCAGGTACCCTCATATTGCCGCATTTCAGAAAGCGGTCCGTAGTATAAACACCCTACTTTCGTTTTCACGTAACACAACTCGAAAACACGCGAATATTAGCATGAAAAGTGTCCTATTTTATGTAAAATCCATTCTACGAGTGAAATAATGCCCATTTGACTCCCGATTTACGCACAAATGCGAGAAAAATGAAAAAATTAGGATCTATTTATTAGGGACATCTTTCGACTACACCACGGAAGCACATTTTTGACCGAATTACTGCATTATAACCTACATTTCTGCCACGAGATAGGTAGGTAGCTGTCGCGATACTTCAAGAAACTATCGTAATAAAGCAAAGTTTTCAAATAAGAGTCTCAATAATCAAAAGTTTCCTGTAAATATTATTGTGATGATTTACATTATAATCTCGATACCATTTGTGTAAGAGCCCATTTTGGACAGCTGACATTTGCTAGCTCGACAGTTATTTCGGTACAAAACCAGAAACAATATTGATATTTGAAATATTCTGTAGTTATTTTAATAGCCTAACGTTTCCTGGAAATATGAAGTATATCTACAAAAAAAAAAATATTGTGAAAATGTTTTCAGAAAAATGGAGAACTTAATAAGTATAGCTCATAAACGATCAAACGGGAGAATTTTAATAGTTTTTACGTGTACGTAAAAAACAATTTTCTTCCTGCAAACAAAACTTTGAAAAAAAAAAACATATCGAGCAGCAAAGGACGGACAGAGAAGGCAATTTTCAAAAAGCATGTTTGGGAAATACAGTTTGCTTCAACTGACCGAAACAATCGCGTAGTAGAGTTTAAGATTACCCGCGAAGATAAACCGATTGCAAAACTTTTTGATATTTGTGAATATAAAATATAATCGTACGAATGCGAGTTATTGGAGATTTGGTTAGTTATGGGCCAAATTTATGAAACTTTTTGAAGTGCCTGCGGCACCTCGAAGGGGCTGCGGCATCGTCGAAATGCCTGCGGCACTTCTCCAAAATTGGCATAACATTCAAATTCGGAATTTTCTGAACATATTTTATGTTTTAGCAGATCACATGTCATTTATAAATATAATCTACGACGGCAGAGACGACATCGTTTGGGTGAGCGAAAAGAAATGAGTCTAAACAGTCACTGATGCGAAAAAGTCACGTTTCAATCCCAATTTATTTATCCTTGCGTTTCTAGAAAATTGGTCACTTGCCACACATTTTAGCATGGAACTGTAGATAAGATACATCTAAAACCCGCTACATTCCCCGAGTTTTGAAAAAAAAAATGCTCCATGTGGTAATAAAATGACAAAAATCACAAAAATCAATAACCGACCTCGCTCATTTTGTAAACATTGACGAAGTACCTGCGGTACCGGAAGCGAAGTGCCTTCAATCCTCGTCGGCACAGGCGGTACCGCAGGCACTGTTTAGTACCCGTGAACATAGTTTTAAAAATTAAACAATTCGGGCCGCGACGAGAAGTATTTCAAGTCCGAAGAGGAGTGTGTTACCCCCCGGCCACAGAGGAATTGGTGTTTGTGCATGAATGAACTAATGTAATGCCTTAATACTGTGCTTAGCTCAGTTACCAAAACAGTCCACATTTATGTGGAGTAAATGTTGCATATTCTTATGGCACGACATGTCATTTTAGGGAGTATGACAGCTGTATCTGACTACGTAGTAAGTCTTATCTGAATATGTCGTGGCTATAATTCTTGACCTTTTTGTAATTTTTGCTTCTCCTCACATGTATATAAAGCAGAATTTCAATATATTGTAATACTTTAGGAAATTGAAGATGATTTGAACACTTCTTCACATTGTAAAAGCATATATACAAGATAAAATGATTTTACAATATGTCTTGTGTGATCGAAAAAAGCTATTTACCGATTTAACTGCGTACCAAATGAAATCATATTTCATTAATGAAACTTTTAAACTGTGCCTAATTTATTTATAATGCAAAGATAAGCCAAAGCTAAAACGGTAATATTTTCTGTTCATTTTTTATCGACTTCAGAAACCAGAAAATAAAATAATTGTAAATCAAAGACCATGGAATGGCGGAGGGAGAAAGGGGAGAAAACTTATAATTCAAAGAAGGGACAAACCCGTTAAAATTGTGTGATGCATATAAAAACATAACGTAACGTGACGTGACGCAACGTGACGTGACGTGACGTGACATGGCATGGCATGACATAACTATATTATTGGGATTAAACAGCTTTTGCATATTAACAGCCATACAAAGTTATGAAGCAGTCTCAAAGTGTGATCGGTTCTCACTGACTGACTAACTGATATTCGAGTTTATTCGTTTTGTAATTTACACATGAGTTTACAACACCTATTGCCTTTAAAAGTTTAATCTTTTTAGCTAATATTTTCTGTATTAACCGTTGACAAAGAAGGCTTCTATCTATTTATCGAAGCATTTTTCAAAATCTATAAATGAACATTAAAGTTTTTTACCACTATTCAACGTAACAGATAAAAAGAATGTGTCATGCAGTAAGTTCTTTCTTCTTCAGTTATGTTCTATATTATGTTATATGTTATATCTTATTTTGTAAAAGATATCAAAGCATGATGAGATAGTAAAAACGCTTTATTCTACTGATTTTACATAACACATATAGCATATTTAACATCCATGTCCGTGACCACCGTTCTGGTGAGAGTCGGGATGCATCTAGAAATAAAATGGAAACGAGTAAATTAGTTCATAGAAAACGAAATGTGTTTGCTGAAGATTACAGCTGGACCAGTATAACAATTTTTATTCCTTGCCGAGTAACAAAAGTGTGTATAGGAATAGTAAACGTCAGTCTTCCCGTACCAGCGGACATACTCTCTTACTTCCAGATGTGATGGATTAAGTTAATTAAATCTTAATCAACCGTTATGATGGAAGATGGCAATGCAGAAATGATTTGAATATACACCAGTTCATTTCTCATTCTTTTCCGAGCAATAACTTTAAAACTATCTCAGGATTCTAGCATATTGAAATACCTACATCTTTTTGTGAGTATAATGTCTTTGAAAATTTTGCACTGGCAGGTGAGGCGAGATATTACATATGATCTTACGTATAGTACGTGCTTTTCCAACGCTTGGTTTGCCATTCCCCATTGCAAACTTTTTATTGTCAAGGGACATACTCCTTGTCTAACTGAGTGAAATATCAAACAAAACTCTAGGTCCACAACTGCGTACATGCTGAATAATGATCCTTCAAATGATTCTATGTCAAATAATTTTTTGTGGTATGCGCGAAACGAATTCTGGCAAACGGACGTCCTGACGGACGGACAGACGTCCGGACAAGGGGAATCTATGAGCCCTCCTTACCAAGAATTGTGTGTGTGTATGTGTGTGCGCGCGTGCGAGCGTGCGTACGTGTGTGCGTGTGGGGGTGCGTGTGTGTGTGTGTGTGTGTGTGTGTGTGTGTGTGGAGGGTGGTGGGGGAGCGGGTGGCACGACAATTACGTTTTATCACTTACATAATGCATGAATGTATGGACCTCTGCAGGTTCTATCTGACCGTCTTCTGAAAGTACGTAGAACATATTGTATAAGGTAAGCTGTTCCGCCTCTATAAAGCAGCATATGAACAGAAATAGACAACGTGAAGTAATGTGAAAAGTTGAGTTTTTAAAAGTTAACGAGTTATCCTGAAACCAAAACAATGAGTAGATGCTGTGTGTTGTAAGGTTGCTGAAAACTGAAGCTTACGCACATACGTTTTGTCCATATTTTATACTGCAGGTATATTTTTGCACTTGCAGGTACATTTCTCACCTGCGTATAAATGTCATACTTGCAGGTATACATTACAACAGCTATCCGAATGTACCTGCTGTTATAAAACTATACATGCAGGTATAAAATTGTACAAATATCCCCGCAGGTACAAATTATACCTCCGCGTTTATTCCTGCAGTAATATTTTTGACACAAATGATACGCTATAGTTAAAACTATACTCTACTTGGGTTGTTATCGTACTGCACTATGTAATAAGCCACATCCATAAAACACAACTGCTTGTCGCCGGTAACGTCCAGTATGTTGAAGAACGCATGCGCAGTGTCGTGATGATCATGGAATTTCAAAATCCAGTTTGCAATAAACTCGTGGTAGGACAAGCAAGACGTGTCTTAAAAGTATAATGATGACAGAACTGAAACACTGATTTCTAAAAGAACATTTTTTGCCTATTATAGTATTATAGATTATGCTTAATATGTTGAGAACATGTAAATGTTTTCAACATGGTATTTTGGTATTAACTTTAGACATTGTATTTTTAAATTCTTGAATTCTATGATATGTATTTCATAGAATTTTCACCTACTGGAGAAATCCCAGCCAGACCTAATTCCGCTTGGAGTTCATCGAGAGAAGTATACCGTCGCCATTCGTGTCCGTGTGTTTGATGACCTCATCTGCTATTCGGTCCACGCTCCAGCAGAAGTGGTTGGCTCTACAAAAACGGAATAAAGAAACCACATGTACTTGCATTTCCTCTTATATTTTTATATTTTGGAGGTGAGAAATGCTTTTTGTAATCGCCTGACTCATACTTTGGCAAAAATTAATATATACAATGTGTCGAATCCCAGCATCAAAATCATTTCAAAGATTTTAATTTATCTGTCGAATCTCAAAATCATTTAAGAGTCTCATTATTAAAACAGTCCTTTTCAGTATTCCTATAAAATTTCATAATGTAACTAAACAAATGTAATTAAGAATTGTCTTTCATTCATGATCCGTCCAGTTGATAATGTGGGCCTAGCCAGCTACGTGTATGTGCGTTTTTACTGGTTTTGTGTACTTTTAATAAAGCTTTTGCAGGTCTTCGAGCATATTCAATTTATGAGCCAGGTGCAAACCTCACACATGAGAATAATTGGATATTTACCGAGGATATGTAAAACATTTCTTACCCATATGCTATGCTGATCAATACAATAAATATGATTGTAAACTTCATCTCAAATTACTGCATTGCTGCAAAATACAAGAAAGTCAAACATGGAAAGCATTTACAGGTAGACTTTTTCTAGTTTAGAGGCACTTAGAGAGCATAGACAGAGGCCGTTGAAATAACAGATTAGTTTAAACCTTTTAGATAAAATAAGAAAATAAATATAAAAATCATTCATTACACTACGTGTTATAATAGCCACATACACATAATATTCAAGAGAAGACAGATCAAGCATATTCTGCACATATAAACTGTCTTATTGGTATTGGGAAACTATACTGTGAAGGGTTTGCTTTCTCAAATAGTCATATCGTTACAAACTTATTAAAATCGAGAGTCTTTTCAAAAGCATATTTAATAGCAATAAACTTTTTGAAATGAGAGAAAATGAGATTATCGATCTACGGTCTCTGTTTATCATTTTATATATTCTATATTTTATACAAAATGTAAAACTTGGGTAAAATATCAAAACTGAATATACTGATGGAAGTCGTCATCATCAGTTGCGACACAGTATGTATTTCTTACATTTAGTATTATTACGCCCTAATTCTTTTTTTGCAAATCATCTCGAATGTAAAAATATGTGCACACTATGATACATTTATGAATAAAACTTTAGGGAAAGTTGCAGTTCATATAGTTTATATAATTGTGTGTTTTACATTGATAAAATCAGGGGAAGAAATGTTATCTAAAAATTACTGGTCCGACCTGCTCCCGTATGAACTTATTTAGAAGTGAACAGTTTCCATTTTTCGTTGATAATTTTACTGTTTAGATTACGTCGAACTATCTATACATGGATTTAATTTTTTCGCAATTTTGTCCGTTAGGTTCAAACAGAAATCGGTTATTTTAAACGCATCAGTCCATTCTCTCTGAGTACCTCTAAACGAGTAGCAAGCTGTATAACTATAAAAGAACAATTATATATAGAAAGAAGAATATCATACAACCTGTGCAAGCTGTGCCTCGACACATTATGAACAAATCCTTTCCCGGACCGAATAACTAGGCTGACAAGATAACAGAATTTCTGCAATACTGCGCAATTTACACATACAATATCTACGAGGGTTGTTCAGTAAATACGTAGACTATATAATACTTCTAGATCTACTGGAAGTAAAAAATGAGCAAACTTAATGTACCCCTGTTTCAAAAGCATTACAACCTGTCATTAACATGACTACTTTTGCACTAAGTGATAGAAAAAGCCAAAACTAAGTTCTGTTTTGAGCCATTTGAACAAGCTGGGAAAGGGACTTTACAAGGATGTCATAGACCAAGTTTGGTGATGATCCAACCAGTAGTAAAAAGAGTTTTATACTTTTAGCTCTAAAGGCCATAACAGGGACCAAATGGAACTATTCGAGAGGACATTACAATGATGCTGCAGACCAATAAGTGAGATATAGGTGCATCAAATAGTACAATATTTCGGTTTAAAAAGCCTATCTTAAGCTCAAAAGTCTAAACAGAATCGTTTGAACAAATTTTAACAAGGACCTTACAAAAATGCAGCAGATATAAAGTTTCGTGCTGATTCACTGAGCCGTCCATGAGAAGAGATTGTTTAAACGGTCCTTTTTTCTATCTTTAGCCCAGGTGACCCTAAAGGAAGTGAAGCAGAAAGGTTTGAACAATGTTCAAGGATGCTATGAACCATGTTTGATTTGGCCTTCTGGAAGAAGTATGCTGTAACTGGCCCTCCTGTTGTTTGCTTCAGTTAAATAAAGATAAAACCACACCGAGTGTAAGCTTCAGAATTCTTCAAGATTTGGACACCACTGCATATGATAGTTTGAGACAGCTTTTCAACTTACAGAAAATCAATTTAGCCCAACGGATGAGACTTATATAATACGTATACAGTTTTGAAACCAGGAACTCGTTTCATCGGCATGAACTTGTGTAGTTTCTACAACTGTTTTCCGAATTCCATCATCTGGCTACAATTAATTAACAAATTGAGAAGGATGAATATTACAACCAATTTCCTTACTCCACCCTCTTGAGTGATTGACTTATGTTGTGGTCAATATGTGTTTTTACGGACCTGTAAAATGATATTGACCGAGGACGCAGTCCGATGTCAATAGAGAGTTTGAGATTTCAACCTTCGCCTTCCCCTTCAACGTCTCTTGCGAAGTTAACGTATGAAGTTGAAGTTCGATTAAAATTCCTTGAGATTTCAAACATTAGAATGAACCTTACTTCTTTTAATCCGCCCATTCAATTTATCCGTAATTATGATCGTTCTTTTCGTGCATTTTGATATCAGTTGTCCGAAAGGGCAGGAATTTTACAAGAGGTTTTAAAAATGAAAAACTGAAAATTAAATAAACAAAACATTGCATTTAATATAATCACAGCATGGATTTTAGAGCGATTACCAAAAAAAAAAAAAAAAAAAAAAATAAAACGATAAAAGAATGTGAACAATGTAAAAACTCGTTAGTCTTGCAACTGAGCTCCAAACATTTAGATTTTATATAAAATTACGTCAGTATACAATGCACGATTGTAAATCATATATGAGAGGAAATAAAAATGATTATTACATATTACCAAAAATTATTTTCCATTGGGTTTCAATGGACCGCGATCGTGCAATATTTTTCCATATCATGACGTTGAACGCTTTCATATCGGACTAGTCCCAATCCGTGACTCTAGTTACCTCCCCTGACGGTCCGTCCATTGCGGATCTCGTTTCTGTAGATTTTTGTTGCTATTGTCTGTTTGTTTAATTTGTAATTTATGCAACATTTTGTTTACATTTACACTTTGATTAATCTGACCTATCAGATACTGGCACGTAGTAATTTATCAGACTGAAATGAAATGAAAGTTATAATTACGTCATGGGTTGGACTTGTGGATGTGGAATGTTTTCTTAACGTTGTAATGGAAAGAATCGCGTGGCGTCCACGCGCACGTTGCGACAACAAGTTGACGTCATTTTCGCGGAAAATATTAATGCGCATCAATTTGATTTGTTTATTGCGTTTTCGGAGAATTTTTTCCGTATCTTTTACTGTCTTTCGTGACAGAACTATAATTTAGATATAAATTAATCATTTGATAGTGGATATGTAATATAAAGGTCATCAACTTTGTATGTGGATATGTGCACTCGTTCTTTCGCGGACAATATTGCGCTCCTAAAGTCGCGCAATATTACCGCTGCAGAACTCGTGCATATATCCACATACAAAGTTAACAACCTATAATGATCATATCAACGTGATAATGACACTCTGTATGACTCTGTATAATGCCAAACTCTAAGACAGCACAATATGATTTTAATATACTATTTTATAAGTAAAGCATCTGCGGATCCAGGAATTTTGGTTAGAGGGACACCAACATTAAAGAGGCGGTCACCCATTTCATGGGGTGGGGGGGGGGGTGGGGTGTAGGGTAGAGTCACACCGAGTTTCAAGACCGACTTTCTTTGTAAAATGTAAGAATCAAAAGGGGAATTAACCCACAATGTCCCTCTGCCAGGCTCTGGTTCCGTACATTTAAAGAATGGAGTTATCCCATACGGCTAACAGGAAACGTCTCTCATCATGATAACATAGATCTGAAATTGTCTGATACTTCAGAAGAATTTTCCGTCTTCCTAGTACCATTTTATGTTTATAATTAAAACGCAATTGTCGTATCAAGTGTCCGACAGAAACAGATTGATTTTATTTGGATGTGAAAATAAAATGTTCCACCAAATGATAATCGCGCGTAATTACTTATTTTTCAAGTAAAATGACTGTCGTGCCATGTGCCTCCATCCAGATTTCAGTCCTTGATGCCGAGTATGTGGACAGACTAGATGTGAAAAGAATGAAGTTTCGACTTTCGTGATATCACATCTTCGGACGTTCAAAACTTCACTTCATACGACAAAAAGGACCATCTGGTAAAATCGATACCGCCTGGGGACACAAATATGCCGTAGAAGTTAAAGTTTGAACAAAATCTCAAAGTTTCTCAAAATCAATTGATAACTTCATACTTCCAGGTTCAATTCAATGTATTTAGTTAAAATTATTAGCCATACAAAACTTCATTATTCTTATATCTATTGATAGTGTTTCGCATCAAATTTAGTCTAATTATATGTATGGATAATCAAATAACTTAATAAGCAGAAATCCTGAAACTAAGCTTTTTATTTCGCATAGTAATAAAGAGAAGTCTTAGGCTTACGTGATATTACATGGAAAACTTTAGTAGCAACGTGTGATATAAATAAAATACACGCATATCGGTGACGTTTTACCCAAAATGTATATGAGAGACGTTGAAGGGGAAGGCGAAGTTTGAAATCTCAAACTCTCTAATATCATTTTTACCTCTCCATAAAAACACACATATGTCTATAACTGTTATATTATATGCCCTTCTCAAATGCACTTATTTGACTGACCCATGTTTCATACATATAAGAAAAACTGTTATCGCAAGATATCACTTTTGCGGGTCAATATTGCCTTTTGCGGCCCCGCACGTGCACCCCTTTCGACCAATCAAATGAGCGCATTTGAGAAGGGAATATAATATTATGATTTAAATAATGGAAATATTTTATTCTACAACTGATAATTCTGAGAATTATAAGTTGCAGACACGTTACAAAATGTGATTACTACTTGTTTTCTATTTTTTGTCTTAGGTATTATTTTTCTACCTTGTCAAATGGCTACTTTCTGTCCATACCACTTTGTTATTTACGGTGTTCCATTAGGGCCATCGTGATTTCGCGCTGTCGTCCTAAGGGCGAAATCGCGAAAACACGATGTATTGACGCAAAAACACGATGTGATAAAGCGAAAACACGATGACAAAAATATTGCGTTTTCGCGCTAATAATACCGTGTTTTCCCGTTTTTGCCCTTGGTCTCCCATCGTGTTTTCGTGTTTTTGCCTTCGCGGTCAGTAGGGCGAAAACGCGAAAACTCGATATTGAAAGCGCGAAAACACGACAGTTTTCGCATCGTATTTTCGCGATCTTGTATCGTGTTTTCGCGTTGTCGCCCTATTGACCGCAAAGGCGAAAACACGAAAACACGATGGGAGATTGAATAATATCGCACTTTCGCCTACTGGTTCGACATACGTAAACATAGAAGACGAATTAGACTCACGTATTAGGAAGTATTTTTCAGCCAGTTTTGTCGTGTTCTCTTTAAGAGATCTTGCGATATTTTGCTTAACGGTTTATATAATGTGTATGACGTTTAAATGGTGAAGTATTTGAAATATATAAAACAGTATATGCATACGTTAAAAAACAAACGCACATGTATAGATTTAACAGAGCAATGATAAATTTTAATTAGGGAATTAGGAAATTTTAGTTCATTAAATCTGCAAACCGGATCCTGTTTGTCTCCTGTCTAGGAATATCTCCTGATTAAAGTCAAACATCAAATATTCTCCTCCTGTATTTGACTGGACTTAATTCCAGGATATGGGATCACGTGATTAAAATGCAGAGATACAGATACCGTAATACACAGAGGACTCCCCACCCTGGACCGTCAGGGGAGGCAACTAGAGTCACGGTTTGGGACTAATGGTGAATTAGCCTCTTATATTCTTTCAGTAGAGACACAACTCTGAAATTACATTTGTTTTGTTTATATTTACATTCTCCCCATTCAATTTTATAAAATAAAGCCTGAACAATGTACCCATTATGATGTGCTTATTGTCCTCCAAATAATCAAATGAATCATGAAAGGATGAAATTCTTTACTGCAGTGGAGGTGAGTGGGGTGTCTGGAGAAATAGTTATATAGTAGCGGATCTAGTCCTAAGTCCAACGATACATTGGATAAGACTGGAAGGGTTCTTGCATCAAAGTAACTTCTACAAGCAAATCCGCCATGTAGGTACTTGAGCATGCGTCAAAACGTATCATAGTGTCTTAATATGCTGAAATTCACTTAACCTGACCTGATCTATTGAGCCACTTTAGGTGTAAACCGATCTTGGTTTCACACTTGTAGGCCTACACATTTATAATTATATTGTATGGGTATGTGCTTCAGTCATATTGGTTCGATCCAGTTCGAAAACATTACAGATATGGTTAAAAATAGTGCGAAATTCCAAGTTCGAACACTTTCCCTTCGCTTTCAATGATCAGCCTGATCTCTAAGGTCACCTCAGGTATAAATCCTTCTCAGACTGTTGCCAGAACGTATATATCGTAGGTTCTGGTCTTCGGCGCTGCAACTTCAGGTATGTTCATATAAGTGATGTCTTATATACCTTCTTCTACTCCTGAGAGTATCCTATTTACATCAGTTTACGTCCGTCCCGGTAAATTAAGCTCGAAACAGATGGTAAAATACTGTCTAGTCTCTATAATCCATATATCTGAACCACACATGGTCATAAAATTAATCACTCCAAATTGTTCAGTATTAAATTGATCACCAAGCACAAAAGGGACAAGAGACGTACATATGTAGTTGTCATTAAAAATCAGACACCGGACATCGCCCCGCCGGATGTTGCCTAGCAAAACGACTCTCTTCAAAGCGTCACCCTGTCTGACTTTATGGCCCGGTTTTCGTATGGCACTAGCTGTGTTTATCAGGAAATGAAGAAGTGTTACATTACTGCTCGGATAAGACCTTACATGACCTTTGCCCTTGCCAAACTCCCTCATCCAAGTGTGACATTGGCCTTCATGTAGTGTGTTTGCTCGACACAATCCATCTCACTGACGCAAGCATAAGGTATTTTCACAATGTATAATAATTTATAAGCCATGATCTTGACAAAAATCAAAAGGACTGGCGTACAGGCGCTGGCACACATGCACGTTTGGCTGGACGATGTTCAGCGGAGCGAGGTTCAGCAGGGCAACGTTTGTCAGGGTTTCATTCGGAGGGTGAAGTTTGGTTGGGCGACGTTTTTTGGGTTTGTGCCATCGTTATGCCGTAAGCTCGTTTTATTTTCTGGTCCCTCGGGATCATTGATTTCAATTCATTTAGATTTGAAGATTGAATACTGCTTAAGCCGGTGCTAGGGGGCGTGGGCAGTGTTGCATTTTCCATTACTGCTCATGAACAGACTCAATCAAACCGAGTCTGCAATTTTCACTGTTTGCCTTGTTCTCGATGCTTCCGAGGGATCTACTTTCCAGATTTTATTATATGACCAAAAATGATCTATGCCGGGTTATTAAGTTGGCAAATCATACTGCTTGATATTGCTTGATAATGCAACATAGATAATTTTAACGTTACGAATGTTCTATGTAAAAGTCTTGCTAATTGGATGATTTCACTCCGTGTCTAGTGCAACCTTGAATGAATTGACAAAGCGTTGATCCTGAATGTCATACTAAGCATTTCTAATAAATTAAACAAAAATACCACTAAGATACTATTATTTTTATAAATTTACAAAAAGGACTGTGTACGGTTGTATAACAAGTACATACTGCATGTTACACTAACAGGTGTGGGTTTCAGGCGCAATCCATTTATCGCTAAAGGGCAAGGAATGCCTGACAACAAAAGATAATAGGTAAGGGTACATTTCTCGGAAGCACAGAGCACCAAAACACAGCCTCAGAGCCACGCATTTGCAAAGTAGGTCCACAACAAAAAGAAGCTGTAATGGAAAAATATTACAGACGGGTTGCTTCAAACATCTAACAAGTACGTATTAATTATGTCAAATATAGATAGAGGGGGAGGAAGTGGTAAACATTTTTTTTGTGGGATATGGGTGGGAGGGGGAGGGGGAGGAATTTAAAGGGGAAAGAAGAACAAGGATGAACATACAAAGGGAATGCTACGTTCCTTAATAACAGTCACACTACAACGTAAACCACAAAAGCGCAGACACTCATGTACCAAAATCAAACACACAACCTCACCCAACTAAATAACATAGAAAACAGTAGGGCACCGTTTTAGACTCACAATTGCAAAAACGCATCCATATAAGCAGGAAAAAACAATTGTGTACCGCCTTAGGATACCGTCAGGCAGAATAAAAAAAAAATCCATGAAAACTAACTCAAAGTAAAGGGGGAGGGATGCAAAAAGTAGCGCAAATGCAAGGGGAAAGGAGGGGGTGGGCAACAGGGGGAGCAAGGAGGAGGAGAAAACGCTTACAATAAACAAGAAAACATACGCAACAGACAATCCAAGACAGAGAGAAAACCAGTTGAAAATAGGAGCACCGCCTTTGAACGGTTTGTAACCTACAAAAAGAAAACTGGGGGTTTAAACGCGTTTAAGGGATGCCAACCTCGCACTTACCCTATTATCAACAAGTTAGACAACACAATGTAAATATAATCCCCGCTAAGAAAGACTCTAACATCAGCGCAAAAATAACAGATTAATAAAGTAAAACATAAAATTAAGGTAAATCTAAGATATAATTACACCAATGTACTCAACAACTTGTCTAAAGTCAGAGCACCAAGAGCCTAACTTTTAAGGGCACGTCTAAGAAAACTGCAAGACAAAAATCAACTCCCTCTGTCCATTGTATGTAGGATTTAGGAGAAAAGCATCATGGAGTCTTACACTTTATTAGTCATCGCACCATCAAATAGGAAAGCGTAGAACGATTAACTGTAGAGGGGTCAATAACTAAACATGCACTGTGCTTCACGATTTTCGCATCGTATCCTCTTTTGATAAACTTCTTAACCCATTGTACAAGTATTTGATTAAAATAAGGACTATGTTTGATTTTCCGAATTTTATAAACTACATCTCCATAATATTCCGGGTGTGTAAGTCCAAGTTTTAAAAGTGTTTTTAGGTTGGTATTGTATTTTTCTAACAGTTCCGACGATCTGTAGTAACATTTACTAAAAGGTTTCCGTAGCTTATGATAACGGTAACTGTTGTAACAATTTCTTGGTGATATGAGGATTTCTGTCATTAAAATAATCTATCTTTGAGCAAGCTCTTGCAAAACGAATAAGCTGTGAAATATAGACTCCGTATGATGTTGCTCGAGGGACATCTCCATCAAGGTGGGGGAAACTGACAATTTCAAAATTAAAATCGTCCCTTTTATCATATACAGTGTAACTTCCGAAAACCGGACCTTCTAAAAACCGGAAACCTTTGAAAACCGCACGAAATTCAAAGTCCCGTTTTTTTGTTCTTATTTCTATATTCAACTTTTGAAAACCGGAACTTCCGAACTCTGAAAACCGGACGATTTTTGAAGGCCCGTTAATATTTTTACACTAAAGTCGACCTCCGAAAACCGGACAGCAAAATATTTGGCGGATTAAAATTGTCACCTATCTAAAACCAGCTGTTAATCCAAAAAACGCCCCCGGCGAGTTGTCAACATGTTGTTTTGATTGTCTATTAGCGGCGCGCGTTTATTGTGACAGTTGTTATAATTACAATGGTCATTTGATACAAAAAGTAAAGAAATAATTGGCGATTACTTTAATTTGTTTTCAATCCATGGAAACGTGATTGATTAAATCTTACGAGTGGAAAACTTTCTAAATGTTTTATTTGAAGAAAGATCGGCGTTTTAATTAATTTAAATGTCTTACTTGTGGAAAACTTTATTAACGTTTGAATGGAAGAAAGATCGGTGTTTTAATTGATTTAGTTACATCGGTTAAACCATGCATTATCAACATCAATTAAATATTGACAAACTCGGGACTTCAAAGATGGTAAAATAGAGGTGGAAAATGTTTGAGTAAATGCTATTATTTTTTATGTACAAAAATGGAAAGAATCGTGTTTTATTTTATCAGATTATTGTTGCTTTGCAAAATGTCTGCTACACCTCCGTCTAAACGCAAAAGAACAGAATTGTCTCTCGAGGAAAAAATAAAATTAATTCGTGAATCGGAGTCTGTACCAAAACCAACACTGAAGGTGTGTATTTTTTAATAAAATTAAAAAAGTGGACAAGGATAATTAAATTAACATTAACTCGAATTTTTCTTCATAAAATCGTTGTCTTAAATATAGAAAGGCTCAACTTAAATGAATGAATTTGACAACCTCTTCATGTCAGTTGTCATTTTAATTAAAATTGCAACACCCTAGATGTAATTAAACGATTTGGATTTAATTTGGAATTAAATTTAGATAAAAATCAATCACAGATATTGAAATAAAAAAACACATTGACTGGCTTGTCACTTATTCTTTCTTTTATTTTACTCAGGTTCTGGGAGAAATGTATGGCATCGGCAAGTCGACTGTTGCAGACATCATTAAGAAAAAAGAAACCTTCAAGAAGCACTAGGAGAATAAAGCTGCCTCAAACAAACTACGACTTGGCTACGATGCAAAGTATGAACGATTAAATGAACTGGTTTGGCAGTGGTTTTGTGTTGTTCGTGCTAAGAATGCCGGTTTCGGGTCCAATAATTAAAGAAAAAGCATTGCATTTTGCAAATGAACTGGAAATAAGTGAATTCAAAGCCTCTAATGGATGGCTAGATAAGTGGAAAGACCGCCATTCTATCAAGGAATTTAAAGTTTCAATAGAAAGTGCAGGTGTCGATCAAAATGTTGTTGAAAATTTTAAATCTAGAATTCCTGAAGTCGTTGGAGATTACTCGTTAGATGATGTTTTCAATTGTGATGAGACAGGGCTTTATTATAGAACTTTACCTGATAAGACACTTTCAGTAAAGGTACTAAGGTTTCAAAAGAACGGATTACAATAATGTTTGCGTGCAGTGCGTCTGGGGAAAAGTTAAAACCGCTTGTGATAGGGAAGGCTGAGAATCCTAGATGTTTTAAAAACGTTAAGAAATCTGAACTAGGTGTCAAATACGGTACACTTCTAATAAAAAGGCGTGGATGAACAATAATGTGTTTAGTGACTGGTTAAAAAACTTAAACTCTGACATGCATAAGCAGGGACGCAAATTTCGTTTCTAGATTATTATTCATAATTGTCAAATTTAAATCTAAAAATGACGCTTCTAAATCTGAAGAATTAGCCTTGTTAAGCTGTAACTCTTTTGGGTTAATATGTTTCACCATTTCTGAAAAATATTGGTTGTCCATATTTGAAATATCATCAAGATACCTTGAGGTTCCATTAAAAGCTTCAATAATTTCAAATTGTGTCTCAGTGGATAAACTAAGCATGAAATCTCGTTCATAACAGTATAAGAATAAATCGACAATGAGTGGGGCGCAGTTGGTTCCCATCGGGATACCAAATACTTATCTGTAAGTTTAATTGCCAAATTTGATAAATATGTTATCTAGTTGAAACCTTAGAGCTTCACGAATCTGATCACAACTACATAGGTTGTATCTCTTAAATGCACTGTTAGAAAAGAATGCTGTAGTTTTATTGCAAGCCAGATAATAACGTTTTCTCTTGCAAATGTTTTCTCTATTAAAGCTACTAGTTTGTCTTTAATAAGATTATGTGGTAAATTAGTATAAAGAGTAGAAAAGTCATAAGTACTTATATTCGAACATTTGAAATGTTTTTTTAGCTTTTTTATAACATCAACAGAGTTCTTGATGGACCAAAATAGATTAACACCCGAGTTCTCATATACCTTGGATCAATACTTCTGTACGTGGTCTTTTATTGCAGTAAGACAAGAAGTCAAAAGTAGAGAAATGTTTTTGTAGTGCATAAAGTAGAATTTGCTATGAATCGAGCTTTATATGGGGTTTTGTGAAGTTTAGGGATCCAATAAAGAGTAGGGAGCTTCATCTGTCTGTCATCAAGTGCGACATTAAAATTCATACATTGATTTACATGACTTTTTGCAATAGTTTTCTCATCTTGTTGTGATAACTGGTAAGTTTTTGTACGTTTCAGTTGGTTTTGTTATATTTTGTTATATTTCTGTGTAGTAAATGCGTCATATAATAATAATATTATTAGAAGTTTTGTCTGCAGGAGTAAAAACAAAATTCGTGTGTACCTTGGATAAAGCTTTCTTTGAACTTCGAAGTGAAAACTTGGGTTTAGGGTGTAATAAGGAAGGGTTTGATTCATAAAATTTAACTCGAGTTTTTATGATTTTAAATATATTCTTTTTCCATTCAGTGAGAGCGTTCTGATCTGCATTTTCTTTCCGACACCATTTTTAGTCACCTACTGGTTGAAAACAGTTTCGGGGACTATAGGAATGCGCTTTTCCGTCATTCCGTCTGTCCGTCCGTCCGTCCGCAATTTCGTGTCCGGTCCATAACTCTGTCATCCGTGAAGGGATTTTAATATTACTTGGCACAAATGTTCCTCATGATGAGACGACGTGTCATGCGCAAAGCCCAGACCCCAATCTCAGAGGTCAAGGTCACAATTGGAGGTCAAAGGTAAACAGGGCTTTTTTCCTGTCCGGTCCATAACTCTCCCAACCATAAAGGGATTTTAATATTACTTGGCACAAATGTTCCCCATGAGGAGACGACGTGTCATGCGCAAATCCACGACCCCTAGCTTAAAGGTCAAGGTCACAATTGGAGGTCAAAGGTCAACAAGGCTTTTTTTCCTGTCCGGTCCATTACTCTTCCATCCATGGAGGCATTTTAATATTACTTGGCACAAATGTACCTCATAATAAGACGATGTGTCATGCACAACTTTCAGACCCCTAACTCAAAGGTCAAGGTCACACTTAGCAGTCAAATGTTAACATAGCATGAACAGGGTCTGTTTCGTGTCCGGTCCATAACTCTGACATTCAATAAGGGATTTTAATATCACTTAGCACAAGTGTTCCCCATGATGAGACGACGTATCATGCGCAAATCCCGGACCCGTAGCTCAAAGGTCAAGGTCACAATTGGGAATCAAAGGTCAACAGAGTTTTTTCCTGTCCCGTCCATAACTCTGCCATCCATGAAGGGATTTTAATATTACTTGGCACAAATGTTCCCCAGATAAGACAACATGTCATGCATAAAGCCCAGACCCTTAGCTCAAAGGTAGAGGTCACAACTGGAGGTCAAAGGTCAATAAGGTTTTTTCCCTGTCCGATCGAGAACTCTGTCATCCATCAAGGGATTACAATATTACTTGGCATAAACAATATCAGTTCAGTTCTACTGTGTTTTATAGCATACTTCTTAGGTTCAATATTTTGCCGCAAAATTGAGTATTTTCCCACTTGTCGAAATTTATTAAAGACTACAATATAGAAATAACGAAATAATTATACTGGTACCATTTCTTAAGTCTTTCAATGTGATACTAGTTTGTTCTTTTTCTACCGTTCAAGACTGTTCAGACGACCGAAAATCACCATGGAAAAGTGACGATAATACCAATCTGATTGCAAGATAGGTTATAAATATTTGTCTAGGTAGTTTCGTGACTAAATCTTCAAGCGTCCTTGCTCCTAGTTCACAAACCTCAAATAAACACATTCTTCTAGAGCATAAACACCCCTCCCCCCTCCTGATTTTGATCGCTCTGTTTCCACTGCTAGCCCTAGTACATGTCTTGCACCGTATAACACATTGCTTTGGTGAGCATTAAGTGTGTTTCAGACAGATTTACGAAAACCATGACCAGATCTCTATACATCTTCGGCATTTGATTTACGACTGGCGCTAGTCTTCCCTTGTCGCAGTCTGATACTTTAAGTAGCGCGTTATCGCAGATGCATGTCAAACCTTTGAACTGTTTATCATGTTTTGTCAAAACAATCTGCACAGGTGCTTACTTTTCCATGTAGAGAAGTCCTTGCTTATCAGATCACCGACCAAGATTGATGTTCAAGCCAATAAAGAGTCTGAAAGTATGCCACCGTATGCTCGAATCCGAGATGGGGGGTGGGGGGGGGGGGGGGTGCGAGTTTCTCATTCATATCGTAAAACATCGGCAGCATTCTTTAAATCAAGCGATACTGAAATTTATGCCTAGGCAATAACATTTTAAATGATGCGTAACATCGCCATAAAATTTACAAAACTAACCCTTTTGTGCTTTCAAATATCATAGGAGAAATTCAAAAAAGCAATTCATAATAATATTAAGGCAAAGCTGTGTTTCTTTCGTTTATTTTCTGTAAAAATGACACATTTTAATCCTTGAACAGTTTGAGCTAAATGTAACTAACATTAATTGTTATATAGCAATTACTTCATGGCACTTGGAAAAACAAGAGCACCGCCTTGCGGGTGCTGACGCTCATCTGATTTTTTTTTGTATAATAGAAATATTGTCCTACCCATGATTTTCTAAGTCTAAAAAAAGCCATCATTCTTGCAAAAAGCAGGATAGAGTTATGTTTCTTGATGTACAGTGTCCACTTATGATGGTGAAAAACTGTTGCAAGTTTTAAAGCAATAGCTTTGATAGTTTATGAGAAAAGTATACTTAAACATGATACTCAACCAAGAAAATGATTTTCTAAGTCCAAAAGGGGCAATAATTATTGCAAAAAGCAGGATGGAGTTATGTTGCTTGCTGTACAGGGTCAGCTTATGATGGTGAACAAGTGTTGCAAGTTTCAAAGCAATAGCTTTGATAGTTTAAGAGAAAAAGTTGACCTAAACATAAAACTTAACCAAGAAATCTGATATTTTCTAAGTCCAAAAGGGGCAATAATTATTGCAAAAAGCAGGATGGAGTTATGTTTCTTGCTGTACAGGGTCAGCTTATGATGGTGAACAAGTGTTGCAAGTTTTAAAGCAATAGCTTTGATAGTTTAGGATAAAAGCTGACCTAAACATAAAACTTAACCAAGAAAACTGGTTTTCTAAGTCCAAAAGGGGCAATAATTCTTGCAAAAAGCAAGATGGAGCTATTTTTTTATTTTTTAGGAGAAAAGCTGACCTAAACATAAAACTTAACCAGGCAACGCCGAGGCAGACGCCGACGCCGACGCCGACAACCGCTCAAGTGATGACAATAACTCATCATTTTTTCTCAAAAAATCAGATGAGCTAATAAGCAATTACATATAGTTTTAACAATCAAACGACACGGGCCGCGACGTGAAGTATTTCAAGTCCGAAGAGGAGTGCGTTACCGCCCGGCCACGGAGGAATTGGTGTTTGTGCATGAATGAACTTATGTAATGCCTTAAAAGGGAAAGGCAACGTTGTTCTAATGATTATTTTGTCAACTGGCATTTCTTAAATCATTTAAAGAAGTGAAAGAATTTTCAAAATCGGAGTAAAATGAGAAAGTTATGAGCATTTAAATATTTGGTCAAATTGGTGGCCATTTTGTTTCCATGGCAACAAAAAACAAAATGGCGGATTTATAAAATTTTTAGATACACATTTGAACAACATTTACTTATTACTATAAAATAATTTCTCTACCTTTTCCAGCTATAATGAAAAAAATGTCATGTTTTACAACTTATACTCAAGAGACATAAGAAAAATAGTCTTTTAAAAGGTTATTTGCTAAGTAAAGTATTCAGCAGTGTGTAAATGACGTCATAAACATACTAAAATGGCTGCCTTCATTATCAGCCATTTTCTTAAATTTCAAACTGCTATATCTTTTTCAATAGTTGTCCGATTTTAAAAAATTCTTTCAGCGTTATGAAAGGCTTGATGATGGCTTTCATATACAATTAACTTATTTTCAGGCTTTCCTTTCCCTTTAATTCTGTACTTATCTCAGTTACCAAAACAGTCCACATTTATGGAGTAAATGTATACATATTGCATATTCTTATGGCACGACATGTCATTTTAGGGAGTTTGACACTTAGTAAGTCTTATCTGAATATGTCGTGGCTATAATTCCCGACCTTTTTGTAAGTTTTGCTTCTCCTCACATGTATATAAAGCAGAATTACAATATATTGTAGTATTTTAGAAAATTGACAATGATTTGAACACTTTTTCACATTGTAAAATCATATATACAAGCTAAAATGACTTTACAATCTGTCTTGTGTGATCGAAAAATGCGATTTAACTGCGTACCAAATGAAATCATATTTCATTAATAAAACTTTTAAACTGTACCTAATTTATTTATGATGCAAAGATAAACCAAAACTAAAATGGCAATATTTTCTGTTAAATTTTTATCGGTTTCAGAAACCAGAAAATAAAAAAATGTAATTCAAAGACCATGGAATGGCGGAGGGGGGAAGGGGGAGAAAACTTTTATTGTAAGAAAGGGATAAACCCGTTAAAATTGTGTGATACATATCATAACATAACAAAACGTCACGTAACGTAACATAACGTAACGTAACGTGACGTAACGTAACGTGACGTGATATGGACATGACAACTATATTATTGGGATTAAACAGCTTTTGCATATTAACAGCCATACAAAATTATGAAGCAGTCTCAAAGTGTGATCGGTTCTCACTGACTGACTGACTGACTGACTGATATTCGAGTTTGTTCGTTTTGTAATTCACACATGAGTTTACAACATCAATGGCCTTTAAAGGTTTAACTTTTTTAGCTAATATTTTCTGTATTAACCGTTGACAAAGAAGGCTCCATGAACAGGCTCAATCAAACCGAGCCTGCAACATTTTCGTTTTTTGTTGCGTTCGGCGACCTGTGGAGTTTCCACTTTTTCTATTCTATCTATTTTTCGAAGCATTTTTCAAAATCTATATGAACAATAACGTTTTTCCTGCTATTCAACGTAACAGATAAAAAGAATGTGTCATGCAGTAAGTTCTTTCTTCTTCAATTATGTGTATACATTATGTTATATTTTATTTTGTAAAAGATATCAAAGCATGATGAGATAATAAAAACGCTTTATTCTACTTATTTTACATAACACATGTAGTATATATTTAGCATCCATGTCCATGACCGTGACCACCGTTCTGGTGAGAGTCGGGATGCATCTGGAAAAAAATGGAAACGAGTAAATGAGCTGTTAGAAAACGAATGTGTTTGCTGAAGGTTTTCGGTTGGACAAATATAACAATTTTCATTCCCGTGGACATACGAGCTTACTTCCAGATGTGATGGATTTAGTTAAAGCTTATAACCAGAATCGTCTTTATACAATGTCATGTAATTGATTAATCAGCCGTTATGATGGAAACTGGCAATGCAGAAATGATTTGAATATACACCAGTTCATTTCTCCTTCTTTTCCGAGCAATAACTTTAAAATTATCTTAGGATTCTAGCATGTTGAAACACCTACATCTTTTTGCGAGTATAATGTTTTTGAAAATGTTAAATTGGCAGGTGAGGCGTAAAAAATAAAAGATATTACGTATGAGCTTACGTATGGTACGTGCTTTTCCAACGCTTGGTTTGCCATTTCGCATTGCATATTTTTTATTGTCAAGTGTGCGCGTGTGTGTGTGTGTGTGTGTGTGTGTGTGTGTGTGTGTGTGTGTGTGTGTGGAGGGTGGTGGGGACGGGTGACAAAATAAAATTACGTTTTATCACTTACATCATGCATGAATGTATGGAACTCTGCAGGTTCTATCTGACCGTCTTCTGAAAGTACGTAGAACATATTGTATAAGGTAAGCTGTTCCGCCTCTATAAAGCAGCATATGAACAGAAATAGACAACGTGAAGTAATGTGAAAAGTTGAGTTTTTAAAAGTTAACGAGTTATCCTGAAACCAAAACAATGAGTAGATGCTGTGTGTTGTAAGGTTGTTGAAAACTGAAGCTTACGCACATACGTTTTGTCCATATTTTATACTGCAGGTATATTTTTGCACTTGCAGGTACATTTTTTACCTACATGTGCGTATAAATTATACCTCTGCGTATAAATGCCATACCGGCAGGTAAACATTACAACAGCTTTCAGAATGTACCTGCCGTTATAAAAATATACATTCAGGTACAAATTATACCTCCGCGTTTATTTCTAATTTGTATCTGCCGTTATAATTTTACATCTTCAGGTACAAATCTAAAGCTAATGAAAAACATGTCTGTTTTGAACCTGCAGGTATATTTTACTACCTGCAGGTGTAAAAATTGTACCCGAGTGTACTCCATGGTGTGTGTGTGTATTTTTTACCCAAATGGTACGCTATAGTTAAAACTGTACTCTACTTGGGTTCGTATCGTACTGCCCTATGTGAGCAGTCACTTCATTTTCACACAACTGCTTGTCTTTGGAAGTGTCCAGTGTGTTGAAGAACGCATGCGCAGTGTCGTGATGATCATGGAACTTCAAAACCCAGTTTGCAGTAAACTCGTGGTAGGACAAACAAGACGTGTCTTAAAAGTAAAATGATGACAGAACTTAAAAAATGATTTCTAAAAGAACATTTTTGCCTATTTTACGTGTTATTGTCTCATTCTGTCGCCCTCGCCTTGACCGCAGAACGAGAATTGCAGTAAATAGAACGAAATGCGCCACAGAACGAAAGACACGATAATAACGGCTTACTAAAACTGTACTTCCGTCGGGGAGATAGGACGACACAACTTAACAAATATAAACAGTAACATATAGTATTACAAATATGCTTAATATGCTGAGTTCATGTAAATGATTTCAACATAGTGTTTTGTTGTTAACTTTAAACATTAAAGTTCTTGAATTCTGTGATATGTATATAATAGAATGTATACCTACTGGACAAATCCCATTCAGAAATCAGTTCCGCTTTGAGTTCACCAGAAGAAAGTATACCGTCGCCATTCGTGTCCGTGTGTTTGATGACCTCATCTGCTATTCGGTCCACGCTCCAGCAGAAGTGGTTGGCTCTACAAAAACGGAATAAAGAAACCACATGTACTTGCATTTCCTCTTATATTTTTATATTTTGGAGGTTAGAAATGCTTTTTGTAATCGTCTGACTCATACTTTGGCAAAAATTAATATATACAATGTGTCGAAACCCAGCATTAACATCATTTCAGGGTTTTGAATTTATCTGATGAGTCTCAAAATCATTTAAGAGTCTCATCATTAAAAAAGTCCTTGTGAGTATTCCTATAAAATTTCATATTGTAACTAAACAAATGTAATCAAGCATTGTCAATTTATATTTGCAGAACAGCTCTTTTATTCCAGCTGATAATGTGGGCCTCGCCAGCTACCTGTATGTGCATTTTTACTGATTTTGTGTGCTTTTAATAAAGATTTTGCAGGTCTTCGAGAATATTCGATTGATGAGCCTCGTGCAAACTTCAGCCATACGAATAACTGGATATTTACCGAGGATCTGTAAAACATTTCTTACCCATATGCTATGCTGATCAATGCAATAAATATGACTGTAAACTTCATCTTAAAGGACTGCATTGCTGTAAAATACAAGAAATTAAGTCAAACCAGGAAACTATTTACGAGTAGACTTTTTCTAGTTTAGAGGCACTTGGAGAGCATGTACAGAGGCCGTTGAAATAACAAATTGGTTTAAACCTTAAAGACAAAATAAGAAAAAAATAAGTAAAAATCTTTCATTCCTTTAACAACATCACACTATGTGTTATAATAGCCACATGCTCATAATATTTAAGGGAATACATATAATATATATCTTATTGGTATTGGGAAATTATATTGTGAGGGGTTTGCTTTCTCAAATAGTCATATCGTTACAAACTAATTAAAATCAAGAGTCTTTCCAAAAGCATATATAATAGCAATAAACTCAGTCGTTCTATTCACTTTTTGAAATGAGAGAAAATGAGAATACCGATCTACGGTCTCTGTTAATCAATTCATTTTATATATTCTATATATTATACAAAATGTAAATGTAGCACTTTGGTAAAATGTCAAAACTGAATACACTGATGTATCCTATCTGTAAGAAGCCGACATTTCTTACATGCAGTATCATTACACCCTGATTTTTTTTTTTTTTTTTTTTTTTTGCGAATTAGCTTGAAAATAAAAATATTGGCACACTATGAATCATTTATGAATAAAACTTTAGGGAAAGTTGCAGTTCATATAGTTTAAATAACTGTGTGTGTTTTACATTGATAAAATCAGGGTGAAAGCGTTTTGATACTTTATCTAAAATTACTCAGGTCCGACCTGATCCAGTATGAACTTATTTAGAAGTGAACAGTTTCTATTTTTCATTGATATTTTCACTGTCTAGATTACATCGAACTATCTATACATGGATTTAATTTTTTTCTCAGTTTTGTTCGTTAGGTTCAAACAGAAATCGGTTATTTTAAACGCATCAGTTCATTCTCTCTGAGTACCTCTAAACGAGTAGCAACCTATATAACTATATAAGTACAATTATATATATAAACAGAAAAAACCCATACAACCTGTGCAAGCTGTGCCTCGACACGTTATGAACAAATCCTTTCCCTGCTGACTTAAGATAACAAAATTTCTGCAATACTGCGCAGTTTACACGTACAATATCTACGAGGGCTGTTCATTGAATACGTAGACTATATAATACTTCAACTGAAAGTAAAAAAAGCGTGAGCAAGCTTTATGTACCTCTGTTTCAAAAGCATTAAAACCTGTCATTAACACGACTACTTTTGCACTAATTTATAGACAAATTCTGTTTTGAGCAATTTGAACAAGCTTTACAAGGATGTCACAGACAAAGTTTGGTGATGACGTTAGATGTGGTAAAAAGAGTGTTCTATTTTTAGCTCTATAGGTCATAAAAGTGACCAAAGGGAACCATTTGAGAGGACATTACAATGATGCTGCAGACTAACAAGTGAGGTATGGATCCATCAAATAGTACATTACAAGATTTCGGTTTAAACGGCCTATTTTAAGTTCTGGTGTAACCTACAAGGGCCCAAACAGAATCGTTTGAACAAATTTGAACAAGAACCTTACAAAAATGCAGCAGCTATGAAGTTTGGTGATGATTCACTGAGCCGTCCGTGAGAAGAGATTCTTTAAAAGGTTTTTTCTATCTTTAGCCCAGGTGACCCATAAAAAGGCGAAGCAGAACGGTTTGAACAAACCTGAGAAAGGACATTGCAAGGATGTTATGAACCAAGTTTGATTTGACCTTCAGGAAGAAGTATGCTATAATTGCCCTTCTGATATTTGCTTTAGTTAGATAAAGACAAAACTTCACCGGATGGAAGCTTCAGAATTCCTCAAGATTTGGACACCACTGCATATGATAGTGTGAGAAAAACAGCTTTTCAACGGACGAGACTGTATATAATAGGCATGCAGTTTGTTTCACCGGCGGCATGAAATTTTGTAGTTTCTTCAACTGTTTTCCGAATACCATCCTCTGGTTATTATTGACTGACAAAATGAGAAGGATGGATTTTAATACTAGTTTCCTTACTCCATCCGTCTTAAGTGGTTATTATGATTTAGTCAATGGAAATGTTATATTATACAACTGCTAATGCTAAGAATTATAAGTGGCAGACACGTTACAAGATGTACTTACTACATGTACTTGTTTTCTATTTTTGGGTATTATTTTCTACCTCGTCAAATGGCCATTTTCTGTCTATACCACACAGTTTAATTCTGAAACTTTGACTTTTGTAAAACCTACCTCGCAGATTGAGCACACCTTATTTGAGAAAGCAGCTTGGCAGAAGTACCTGATGAAATTCCGTCAGTTTTTGAAGACAGTGGTGAATTAGTCCAAATCCTGACGTAATTATCACTTTCATTTCATCTTTCAGTCTGAAATGAAATGAAAGTGATAATAACATCACGAGTCCTGAAGTCGTTGGACTTAGGTTAAAGGACTAGATCGGTAACTATATGAGCCGTGCCATGAGAAAACCAACATAGTGGGTTTGCGACCAGCTTGGATCCAGACCAGCCTGCGCTTCCGCGCAGTCTGGTCAGGATCCATGCTGTTCGCTAACGATCTCTCTAATTGCAGTAGGCTTTAAAAGCGAACATCATGGTTCCTGGCCAAACTGCGCGGATTCGCAGTCTGGTCTGGAACCATGCTGGCCGCAAACCAACTATATTTGTTTTCTCATGGCACGGCTCATATTTTGTTTGTTTGTTTGTTTTGGGTTTAACGCTGTTTTTCAACAGTATTTCAGTCATGTAACGGCGGGCAGTTAACCTAACTAATGTTCCTGGATTCTGTACAAATGCAAACCTTTTCATCGCAAGTAACTGCCAACATCCCCACATAAATTACCAGAGGTGGAGGACGAATGGTACCAGACACAATGTCTTTTATCAAATCGTCACGGAGAACATACGTTCCGCCCGGAGATCGAACTCGCGACCCCGCGATCCGTAAACCAACGCTCTCCCTACAGAGCGGGCGGGTACAGGTAACTATAAAATTATTTCCCTCACCCCGGACCGTCAGGGGAGGCAACTAGACTCATGGATTGGGACTAATGGGGAATCAGCCAGTTCTCTTTTTATACTTTCAGTGGCGACACATCTCTGAAGATGCATTTGTTTTGTTTATATTTGCATTCTCCCCATTCAATTTTATAAGATAAAGCCTGAACAATGTACCCATTATGCTGTGCTTATTGCCCTCCAATTAATCAAATCAATGCATGTAAGTTTGAGCTTGTTTACTGCAGTTGATATGAGTGGCGTTGTTGGGGGAAATAGTTATATAGTAGCGGCTCTAATCCAACGATACATTGGAGTCATCCTGGCTGGTCCTGGGGTCGAACTAGCTTTCAGACGAGACCAGCATCAAAACATTCATAGCAGGGTTAGTCCCTTCTAAGATTGGAACGACGTTTGCATCATTGATCAAAGTGACTTCTACAAGCAAATCCGGCATGTAGGTACTTGAGCATGCGTCAAAACGTATCATAGTGTCTAAATATGCTGAAATTCACTTAACCTGACCTGATCTATAGATCCGCATTAGATGTAAACCGATCTTGGTTTCAAACCTTTGAAGAACCTATATTTACACATTTATAGTTATATTGTATGGGTATGTGTTTCAGTCATATTGGCTCGATCTAGGTCGAAAATTTTACAGATATGGTTAAAACAGTGCGAATTTCCAAGTTCTAACACTATCCATTGTTGTTTCCCCATTTGTTTCTGTATATTAGAGCTAGTGATGTTTTTTTCTTTGATTAGGTCGTTCCAAAGTTTGGCATGGCCTAGCGGTCTCATAATAGATTTGGTCAAGCTGGGTCCAAGGAATGAGTTTTTGGACCACCACCGAGGGAAACATTTTTTTTTAAAGTTTACGGTTTAGATGTAAATTACAAGCCCTCGCTAGTGGCTGACTGTCGAGTTTATCAAGGTTGCTATTTTGGATAAGATAAAGGACCGTCACAAGGGTCCGTGTTTCACTTAAGATTTACACAAGGGAGGCTCGGTTAAAATCGCAATACCTAATGTATGCTATTGTTACACGCTATGAGACATTGAAGAAGAAAATTTGTCTTGTCATTTCTGTCACACGATCCATTCCGGACAAATTGTAACCTTGTCGAATAAGGTCAAGAGATCAAGGTCAGGCGAAGATCATAACCCTTTTGGCTTTGCTCCAACCTTCTGCCGCTAATTTTCAAAATCTGTCAAATTTGACTATAAACGGAGCTCTTGACTAAACGAAATCATAAGTATGACGTACAATATTGTTCTATTTCTTTAACGGCAGCATGTATAACATGTCTGCTGCTTGCAAAGATAAGTTACTAGACAGGTCACGATAGCTTCGTGATTAAGGTTTCGATGGAGGCCTTGAGAAACAAAAATCAAACAACACCAAATCATAGAAAGAAAGAGTTGTTTGACATGAAAATTGAACAGCATGTAAAACATGTATATTACTTTACGAAACAAGTGTCAGTATACTGATATAAACATTGAATTCCGGAAAAGGGCTGCCTAAAGAGGTTCCACTTCCGGACAGTTAAACGCCTTTAAAAACTCACCATTTTCAAAGAACAGTTACACATGTTCGTTTTGATGCATTTGCAATAGCCTTAAATCTGTCAGTGTCATTGCACCTATATCACAAAATTTGAGTAAGTCTTCAAATAAAACTATTCGTGACATGTGCAAAAACATGATCGACCAAATTTAGCCTCACGATCATGATCTGATAACTTGATGTTAAGATAATTAAAAGGTTTTAAAAGTACGTTTTCTTTATTAATGTGTTGACTGAGTTGAACTATAGCAAATTTGTATTTAATTACTTGAAAGTAGAAATACTAAACTTGAAAATCCGCATTTTGATTCGTAGATAGTCAGGGGTCACGCGCAGGGGTCATCCCGTCTAAATGTATGCGCGTGGACTTCTTTTTTTTTTCTTTTTTTTTTCTATCGGGGAGCCAGTTTTCAGCACTTTATTACAAATTGAAATTACCTGGGCTTTAGTACAGCATGTCAGCTTTTAATCTATGAAAAAATAGTTGAGCTCTGGATAAACAGAAATCCCACAGGGGTCCGTAACGGACCAAGGGTACATCGATAATTTTGGAACTTCATCAAATCGCTCAAAATATCATTTTTGATGTTGTCTGAGAGTGTGAGTATATGACTCAGATGTAAGATATAACCGTATTTGAGAGCTGCAGACCTAGACATTTCGGAAATATTTTCAAAATAAGTTTGTGTAATAAATGTTGTTTCTACGGAAGCGTGAAAGGGCCATCAGACGCTAATACGTTTTAGTACGTTAAGGCTGCGGAAAGGATACCTATAAGCAAACTTATATTCAAAGAGATGATTATACAATGTCAAAACTGCATTTCTCTTAGTATGATCCATTCTCCACACGTATTTGTGAGATTTCATTATTTCAGTAAATAGGGGGAGGGGAGGTGGGGTAGGGGGTGGGTGAAAGAAAAATTAACATGAACATTTTTGTTGTACGCATTCAAAATGTAATTTTTAACTTACTATTCAATTATAGCAAGACGCTGAACTTTTTCAGTAAGATGCTAATAAATGCTTCACATACAGTTTCAATTGCCCTTTTATCTATCTGAGAAAACCTAATAAGATTTTGGAAAAATGCTCACTGATATTTTGTAATTTAATCCAAAATGATACGGGATATTTTAACAATTACTCTGATCTGAGATGTTGTAGTTTTGCCAGGCTGGATCACACAAGGTGCTTACGAACTCCATGTGGTCCAGTCTAGCAAAATCGATGACAGCTGGATACAGTTACTGTTATGAAGCCCTTTTCTGGCGAAATCGGTGATAGCTGAATACAGTTACTGTGATGAAGCCCTTTTCTGGCGAAATCGGTGATAGCTGAATACAGTTACTGTGATGAAGCCCTTTTCTGGCGAAATCGGTGATAGCTGAATACAGTTACTGTGATGAAGCCCTTTTCTGGCGAAATCGGTGATAGCTGAATACAGTTACTGTTATGAAGCCCTTTCTGGCGAAATCGGCGGTAGCTGAAAGCTGAATACAGTTACTGTGATGAAGCCCTTTTCTGGCGAAATCGGTGACAGCTGGATACAGTTACTGTGATGAAGCCCTTTTCTGGCGAAATCGGTGACAGCTGAATACAGTTACTGTGATGAAGCCCTTTTCTGGCGAAATCGGTGACAGCTGGATACAGTTACTGTGATGGAGCCCTTTTCTGGCGAAATCGGTGACAGCTGAATACAGTTACTGTGATGAAGCCCTTTTCTGGCGAAATCGGTGACAGCTGGATACAGTTACTGTGATGAAGCCCTTTTCTGGCGAAATCGGTTACTGTGATGAAGCCCGTTCCTGGCGAAATCGGCGGTAGCTAAATACAATTACTGTGATGAAGCCCTTTTCTGGCGAAATCGGCGGTAGCTGAATACAATTACTGTTATGGAGCCATTTTCTGGCAAAATCGGCGGTAGCTGAATACAGTTACTGTGATGAAGCCCTTTTCTGGCGAAATCGTTGGTAGCTGAATACAATTACTGTTATGGAGCCATTTTCTGGCAAAATCGGCGGTAGCTGAATACAATTAGTGTTATGAAGGCCCTTTTATATTGATCTGTACACACCATTTTCTTTGTTATATTTTTATTTTCTTGTAATTTTGCTACATACAAAATGAAAAAAAAACTTCATTTCTATAACTTGACACTGCATGACTGCAGACGTACAAATGCAACAAAACCTAAATGAAAAAAACACCAGTGCCTTGCATTAATCTTTAATTATTACTTTGTCAACTATTCCAATAAGTCTCTTTAACCTTTAGCCTGCTGGTGGCAAGCGACCAGTGCAGACCAAGATCAGCCTTTACATCCGTGCAGTCTGATCATGGTCTGCACTGTTCGCTATTTAGTCAGTAAATTTTCAATAAACACCCCTTTGAATGATAAATGGTATTGCCCAAATTGAATGACGGACCAGTTCATTATAGACATTTAGCAGGCTAAGGGTTAAAATATAACATATATCACATAGTATGAATTAAAGATTATATCAAAGACATCTATAAATATATTTCATATTTCCAGATGTTAAAATTATGTCATTTAAAGGTTCAAATTATGTCATGTAGAAATCCCGCATCTTTAGACACATGGAAGTAATCTATTTGGTTATTATGTGGTTGTACCCAGGTACCCGCTCGTGATGAAATAGTGCACGAAGGGGTCTTCCTCCACCATCAAAGCTGGAAAGTCGCCTTATGACTTATATTTGTGTCGGTGCGACTTTAAACCCAGTTAACTTCCTGGTTAAGTAAAATTAAGTTAACCTTTAATCATTTGACAAGCGTATAATTGAACTCTGCCATTGTAATCGGATAGTTTTTTATAAAACAATATATTTCTATATGTGTGCAATTAGGACAGAACAGAACACAATACAAAATCTGTTTCATTTCTTTTCAGTTTCAGTGCTAGTTCTTATCAGGTGCGCTTCCTCAGATCATAAAGCAATCATTTATGAAAGACAGAATAAAAGAACATCAAAAACATCATAGTGTTAAAATGTTATTTCAAGTTATTTCAACTCCAGTGAAATATTTTGCGTATAAGATTGAAGAATATTTCATTGTGAGGCTTAAACAATGTTTTCAATTGATCTTTCAGTACCGAAAACTCAGTTTGCATCTGTAACCGTCCTCGGGTTCTTTCGTAACAAAATCCAGATTCAGTATTCTTAGTTCGAACACAGTAAAATCCCGTGTTCTTGTTGTGAAGAAAGTTATCACAGTTTATATATCTGTCTACATCAAGGAATGCTTCCAGATCTCTGATAACTTTACATGGATGTTTTTGAAAGTCATCAGCGTCTACTATATGAATTTGTTCTAGTGAGAAATATCTTAAATATGTTTTTAATTGAGCATCATAAAATGAGGCCTTGATAGCGAAGCAGTTTTCGTTGATCACTTTTCTGTTTAGTACGCGTTTGTATAAACAATTATTAATAGAATTTCCATATTGTTCTTTGAGAATAAATTCTTCAAAAGTAAGATGCGATATTGTCCGTTCCACAGGATCCCGAACAATTAGAATTAACTTCATATTTTTGTCCATTTCGTAGATCCGTCTGGGAGCCTCCATGCTCGTGAAGTAGCTAGGCGACTTCTCTATGGTTATCTGATCCGAAGTGCTGAATGGCATTTCGTCCCTATACCAGTCTAATCCTTTATCCACATGTTTATCAAAATATGCTACTTCATATTTCGGTTGCCTTTTGATAACAATTAGAGGATTCATTGCTAAAAAGTCTATCAACTCTCGTGTTCCGCTTTTATATGCCCCTATGATAATAGCTCGTGGCAGTCTTCTTTTACAACCTTTGAATGTTTTTATTTTTGTTTCTTTCTTACTTAAATCTGACTGGCAAGATAAATTGTCTTTGCATCCATTCATCAATTTCATTTTATATAATGTTTCGCAAGACTGAAGTTCAGAACATTTGTGTCCTCCTGGATGTTTTTGCAAACAATTATTAAATCTTATTTCCTTGATAGTAGCATAAACATCGTCATTTGAATATGCAAATCCCATTTTGCCACTTGTCACAACACTAGATGAATTACTAATTACATTAAATACATCGTTATTCTTACAGCAGGTTGTTTTATAGGTCATTATAATAACCATCACAAATATACCTGTGAAGATGCATTTCTTTAAAGTAAGCTTAGATACAAATGATTGTCTTTCATTTCGGAGATAATATAAGTCCATTTTTTTTTTACCTTGACATACTGCGTCTCATCCCTGTCATATACATTCAAAATCTTTGGCCTGTACCAATCCGCTTGACATTATAGATGTCTTGTTTTGAAACTGTAGACATTGTGCGAAATAAGATATATCAGAACTACTTTTTTGCGCGCTAATTTCAAATGATAACAGCTTAAGTATAAGAAACACGATAATATAGAAAACTATCTTCCCACCATCAACAATATCTGACTTGACGCTTGAAGGCACATAATTACATATAAATGACTTGGTTGGATTGTTAATTAAAGCTCTGTTTATATTTTCTTCCGGTATATTCAATTGAAGTCATTTAAGAAAAACGTTCGGAAACACAATTACTATTTATTTGTAGGCTGACATAATCATTTCCTTGTGTGTACACCAATTCAAGGAGCTGTCACGGATATCACAAACTTCATAAGAACAACCCCGCAAAATATAATTATCACCAAAATGATGCATTTCATCTCCTAAAGATACAAACTTAAATCATGCACTACCTATTATAGAAATATCGAAGCATCATTTTTTGAAAAAGAGTTATTTGAGAAAAAAAAACAGAAAAAATATCCTGGGTTTTAAACATATTTTATTCCTTCTTTTAATGACAACATATACAATATACATATAAAGAACATACACAAATCATTTTAGGAAGGGGTTGGTCCACAAGTTCATTTAACATTAGTTATTCGATCCTTGGTAAAACATTTGGAAGATTTTACCGTAGGCTTAGGTGACTGGGCATTTATTATCTCATGCAAACACATACGAATACATTTTTAAAATCGCACAAAAGAACATTTATACATTCATCTGTACACGTGTAAAATTAAAAGTCACGTATGGATGACAACTACTCACAAAATGAGAATCACAAAATAACACTAAATTTGGCAAAATAACGGCTTTATCAGAGCCCAGTGAATCATGGTCGGCCTCTAGTATGAGAGATAACCAGCAAACGCTAATAGTACGGTGTTCCGTTTGGACCATCGCAGTTTTATACTTCTCCTCAAACCACGATGCTCGAAACTACGAAGATGAAAGCCAAAATCAGGATGGTCAAAAAACGAAATTACAATGATGAAAAGAAAAAGTCACGAAATTACGATGCTGAAAACGCGACATAATTTCGCGTTTTCACCCACGTGGTTTCGACTTTCGTCTTTTCATCACCGTAGTTTCGACTTTCTTGTTTTCACCCGATTGCAGTTTCGGCTTTCTTCATTCATTATATATATTAAATGAAAAGTTTTGCCGGTCCGACAATTATTAGAGAGCAGATTTTCAACATTATTAACTTCATTTATCGCAGATCTTTTAATATTTAGCTTTTATTTCAGTAATTATGTTTGTATATAACGAACAGCAAAAGCATCAGAGTAGAGTTATACCAATGACATTTTCAGTTATAAAGTCTACACATTATTTGTTAGGGTCATAAAATTAACGTATTGTTACTAACGAAACTGTAGAAAGTTATCGTTCGTATATTTTATTTACATGTATTTCATATTGCTGCTTTCTGATAGCCTTACATACATCTTTCACTGTCCACGAAGCTGATTATTATTACATGTAGATGTAATAATCTTTTTCGAACATTACCTAGCATTAAATGAATTTCTGAGATTATGATTCATGTAACCAAGTGTATTCATTTCAAGAGACAAATATGTATAAATAGTCACATAACAAATTCACTTTCATCTTTATATATACAATACACATAACAGACAATGAAATAATATTATTTCAAAGAGAGCAGTAGCAGCAGCTAACAGGTGTTACTGCCAGCTGTAACTGCCGCTACTGCTGCTGCTACTGCTGTACTGCCAACTTCACACCGATTTATTTCAACACAAATATAACGAGCTATGAAATATCATTTCAACATACATTTAAAAAAATGAAAAACTTTTAAAAGTGGCATCATTCTAAGATAAGTATTGATGTTCATGCTTCGTTTATATAGTTTTATAAAGCTTGTACATATTTGTATTTGATCTTCTATTTCAGCATACCAGACTTGTATGAAAATATCTCTTAACTTTTAATAACATGATTTAATTAACCATTTGGGGTTTGAACATATACCATATTCCTGAGTATCCTGAAGTACAAAATTAAAGTTTTAAAGTTTTGATATTCTGAATGCATTTGAACTCAATTTCATTAGAAGTATGTAGCTTATAGACCAACTGAAAAACTATTGAGACGATTCTGTTAGGCTCTAAAACTATGATTTCCTACAAGTTTTGTCCATAAAAGTGACAAAAAATCTGTGTTTTATATCTACAGAAACTGGAGTAACTAAAAACAGTATTTCTAGTTAAATTATCCTCGCACAGTCTTCATTTTCATGCATGAATGATATCATAATAAAACGTTAGAATTCTACGAGACATGTCTAAAATATCTTGTAACAAAGTGTTTTGCTTCTAATATTTTTAGTTTTTCCGTTACATCATCTTTTTGTTGCGGGCGTACCTTGCGATGCATGGCTCTATGGCTGTGTTTAGGTTGCACTGTGTCCGGAACTCTATCCTTACCTTTTATCTTGGTAGAACCTTAAAAAGTGTGTTTTTGAAACGTTTCAATGCACACATGACCGCAAATGTGAAACAAAAGGTTTTGCACGCCATCTAGAGTAGGTACCCTGAAAATATTTTGGGACTTATTTATCAGAACGTTGGGCATGTTGGGCACAAGCTTAGCAGTTTGACCTACTTTTATCAAATAAAATGTCGGGTTGTTTAAATTGCGCAATGGAACTTTAATATAAAGAATTCTTAGTGCGGGTGGAGCGAGCGTTTTTAAAAAATTATAATAGAAATTGAAATAAATAGACAACTGCGGGGATTACATGTTCTACAGTCACTTTTAAAGTGATTAGTAGCGTTGGTGAGGGTTTTGAAGTTGTAGCCCTATCGAGAGGAGCAGCATAGATGGAGATTACTGTCGGGTGTAGGGGCTTGCTCCCATAGTGTTTTTTTTTTGTCAAGTAGAATCTAGCGCATTCTGGAGGATATTTTTAACGATTTCTCGACTTAAAATTAACTATTGAATGTCTCAAACATTTAATTTGTGTTCGGCGTTTGCCAGAGGTAAACTAGAGCTATCACTAAAGGTGATGAATGTACCCCCCGCATGCACTGACACAGTACATTGCAATTTGACGCACACAAGATTGCATAATTATGTGGAATGTATGTATATAGACTGTATGTATACAGTATAGTAACAAAAAACAAAGTCCCATAACTATGCAGAATATTTATCTAAAAGAATGTAACATGCACCATGCACAACTAGGGTTGGTACTGATCACTTGTGTGAAGTTTCATTAAATTGTGTGCAAGGGTTTGGTAGATTAGGCACGCACAAGATTGCATATGCAGACTGTATGTACATAGTATGTTAACAAGAAACAAAGTCCCATAACTCTGCAATTTTTGTCGCTGAAAGAACCTAACATGCCCCATGCACAACTACTGTTGGTACTGATCACTTGTGTGAAGTTTCATTAAATTGTGTCAAGGGGATGAGGAGAGATGGTGCGCACAAGATTGTGTCTATGTATATAGTATAGTAACAAAAAAACAAAGTCCCATAACTCTGCAAATTTTTTTTCTGAAAGAACCTAACATACCCCATGCACAACAACTGTTGTTACTGATCACTTGTGTGAAGTTTCATTAAATTGTGTCAAGGGGATGAGGAGAGATGGTGCGCACAAGATTGTGTCTATGTATATAGTATAGTAACAAAAAAACAAAGTCCCATAACTCTGCAATTTTTTTTTCTGAAAGAACCTAACATACCCCATGCACAACTACTGTTGTTACTGATCACTTGTGTGAAGTTTCATTAAATTGTGTCAAGGGGATGAGGAGAGATGGTGCGCACAAGATTGTGTCTATGTATATAGTATAGTAACAAAAAAAAACAAAGTCCCATAACTCTGCAATTTTTTTTTCTAAAAGAACCTAACATGCCCCATGCACAACTACTGTTGTTACTGATCACTTGTGTGAAGTTTCATTAAATTCTGTCAAGGGGATAAGGAGAGATGGTGCGCACAAGATTGCGTCTACGGACAGACGGCCAGACGGACAGACAGACAGACAACCTGAAACCAGTATACCCCCCCCCCCCCCCCCCTTACAACTTTGTTGTCGGGGGGTACAACTAGTCTGTAAAACTTCATAAAAACAGGAAAGATATTTCACAGGTTCGCATGACACAAATGTGGCAGACTTTGTGTTTATCTCATCTTACACATTTGCCAAACGAACTGCTGCTAGGTTATCAAATGGAAAGCTGAACATTTATTATCATTATTCTACAGCTTCTGAATCAGAATATTGTTGTCTTGAGGCATGCCTTTATATAGAAACATGGCGAATAGAGACAGCTAGTAGGATTGGGGTCGGTTCGAGAGGGCTCTGATAAATTTTAAAATGTTGCAAGTAAAATTGTGCATGCTAAGACCATTTTGGATCTTATCTATTGAACAAAACTATTTGTGACATCTGTGCAAATCTGGCTGGCATTTACATTCTATTTGATAGACTTACAAAGTCTGTTAAGACAGGGTCACTCAAAATGACGGTTCATTTTTGAAAGACCCTGGTTGAGATCAATAAATCTGTAATAAATTTTTATTTATTTCTTTATACTCACGCTGATATTTTCTCATCTCTAGCTTGCTCATCTCAGAGTCAGGGCTATGTTTTTTCCCCGGAAAGTGTTATTTAAGAGGATTGTATTGTAGGGATATTTATTTTACCTATCCTATAATTTTCTTGAAATGAAAATGTGGGACTAGATCTTCTTTGAAATTGGTTTTACCTTTGTATATGTCACAATTTTTTTTCCACGTGTGCATGAGAGATGGGGTCCGCCAAAACGTACGGCTTACTTAAATTAAACATTCGTCAAGTCAGGTTACATGTATTTCCAATAAAGCATTACATACAAGCATATAATATTAAGGATACTCAAAGAGGGGGGGGGGGGGGGGGGGGGGGGGGGGGGGGGTGAAAGCGGGGTCCACTGATAAATTTTGTTTGTTTTTATTTCAAACTGGAAATAAAATCATCATACTTTCCTCTATCGGTCCCTTTTTTGATGAATTTCCAGGATTAACAGTAAATATTTGACATTTGAGAACAGCTAGGCTATAAATTTAGTCACGGTTTTCCTGTACATGCTATTATATACTTACTATCAACATATTCATAACATGTCATGTATGATTACATATCTATTGTAGCAGTATTTTCTTTTTTTCTGTTCATTAGCCAAAGGCAAGTTCTTGTCGATGTTTGCTAATAAAATGTTGTTGTTTTTGTTGTTGTATTAATAATGTTCAAATTGTGGACATATTAATACATGGAATGGAAGAATAAGGGTTCTCATTATTTTTTTCGTTTTCTCAGTTGACCAGATATTCAAAACTTGGTGAAGTGTTTGGTGTGATTCCTTTATCTATGGAGGAAATTGCATAAAAATTTGCAGTCTAGCTAGGCCTATTCCTTTAAAGGGTGTTCTATAAAATTGTATCATATTTTTTTTATAAATGAACACATTCTTGAATTAGATCTAGAATCTATATCACTTTTAATTCACTGGGGAAGAAAACAGAGAGAATCTACCCAAAAATAATTGATTTGCCTGTCTCTCTTTGTTTCAAAGTATGCGATTGGTCCTACACTTTGGTAGTTTATGGGCCTCCCAAATTATTGCACGCAGAATTTCGGCTCATTTCAAGCACAGGCACCAGTATCGGACCTGGGGCAAAAATATGTTTGTTTTCATCCTAAATGAGTTAAAAATGAAAAATATGTACTGAAATATGAGCCCCCATCAAAATATACATATGTCTACTGAAGGCCAGAATCTCCAGAATCGAGCCTCACTTCCCGGGCCGTTGTGAAATAAATTCTCTAGACAATTAAACAAACTACCTATCAATATTTCACGTGTACATTTAGCTACAAAATGAGACCGACTCCAAGTCTCTAGCCCTTCCCGTTCATGAAATATCTATCAGAAAACGAGTGCCTATCTGTTGAAAGTTCCAGGTAGATAGAAATGTGGCACAACGGAACGGTACGAAATCACGGACTAAAAGATGTTTGTCAGCCTAGCAAGGGTCAAATTCATTTGACATTAATAACAAGTATTACTAAATATGCAATTATGGCCACTCACCACCGTCAGTATCATCTGCTACACGCAATATTTACTTTTTATTTTTCCGTCGGTCTTTCAATTGTATTATCCGCCATTGAAACCGATACGATAATATCAGAGTAATTTTGTGCGAAACGATGCGGTTCTGTCGGAGGTGTGTCGCTATTGGCCAATCAGAAATTGCGTTTAAAAATACCTTACGAATTCTGTTCAATGGCGTAGCATTCAATTGAAAGACCGTGGAAAAATTTGAAACGCCAATATCGCGTGTTTGAGAAGTTACTGACGATTGTGAGTGGCCCTAGTTAATGTATTTATTTATACTATTTAGTATTTTTTATTGAATTTGACCCTTGCTTGGCTGACAAACATATTTTAGTCCGTGATTTCGTACCGTTTCGTTGTGCCACATTTCTGTCTACCTGGAACTTTCAGCAGAAAGGCACTAGTTTTCCGATAGATATTTCATGAATGGGTAGGGCTAGAGACTTGGGGTCGGTCTCATTTTGTAGCTAAATGTACACGTGAAATGGTGATAGGTAGTTTGTTTAATTGTCTAGAGTATTTATTTCACAACGGCCCGAGAAGTGAACCCATTGCTCGCAGGCTCGATTCTGGAGATTCTGGCCTTCAGTAGACATATGTATATTTTGATGGGGGCTCATATTTCAGTACATATTTTTCATTTTTAACTCATTTAGGATGAAAACAAACATATTTTTGCCCCAGGTCCGATACTGGTGCCTGTGAATCTACTGTATTTGTTCAGGAAGGTCTAATACGTATCAGTTGTTCCAGATTTGTTCAAAGATAACAATAGATTTTTTTTACATATTTTGTTATTTCAAAGGTATCGTGATGCATAAAATTGTAAAATTATACGAGGTTTACTGAAGTATGATTTCAATTCCATGAAATCATGTTATCAAAAATAGTACCATGGCACCTCGTCCTTTAAGGGGAGGCCACTGTGCAGGAGATAATTAATCGGTCCTACGGAGTTTTACCCTTGACCTGAAGCGCGGAAAAACACGCTGTAAACGTCAACAAAGAAATTTCTATTTGCTTTATGTAGGCAGGTATATCTTTTTCATTGTTTATTAAACATTAATCCCAAAAATATATGAAAAACTTGTAGTAGTAGAACTTCCATAAACTGAGTTTACATGTGTAGCTATACTGTGTTTCACTAGATTTCGCGACGAGAGGAATGCCCGGAATAATTTAGCGCCATTTCGTTACACGCGAATTATCTATTATTTCGTTCGGTACTGGACGAAGCGTTACATTACCAAAGCATGGCATTTAAGGACAAAGCGAATCACATGAAATGGTGTGAAATTATTTGTATTGGGACGTCCCTGCTTGTGGTAAATCTATGTCAGTCACTATTATATACTCCTGGTTTAGCCCCCGGATAGACTATATATAAGGCAATTATGATGGATGTTGCAACATTCTCAGGTCCATTCTTATAGCCTGTCATACGAGTAGTCACAGTATAAACTCTACGGAATGAATCTAATCAAACTGATGATAGTTACTTGTAGTTACAAAAACACATTCATTCCGTAGAGTTGATACCATATTGCTTAAATCATTTCAAAATTTTTGTCTTTTTCCATTGTCTTATATATACTCCTGGTTTAGACCCCATAGCCACCATCATTGCTACATATATACTCCTAAACCGGGGGCTAAACCAGGAGTATATAATAGTGACTGAGATAGTGAAAATAAAGAGAAACGGAAATAGTTTAGGAGTCACTGTATCAACTCTACGGAATGAATGTGAGTAACTTATAAGGAGATGACAGTGATGTCCTTCATTCCATAGGAATAATCCCCTCGGGGTCTAAACCAGTAGATTGAAGTTCATTGTAAATATACTTTGTTATACCCAAGTGGAAACTGGCAGGTACTTGAAAATGCAACTCTCTGATTGGTCAGTAAGAACCCCTAATGTTCTGTGATGTCATGATAAAGTTATGAATAGGCTGTTGGCTAAAAGTAAAAAAATTCAGCTCAGATATGTTTATATGCTGTTACGGATCTCTGAGCTGAAAAAAATCTCGTATTGAAACCTAACCAGGAATCGTGCCAAAAGTCTGTCACACTATAATGTCATCTGATGAAATGCAATGGACTCTGTCACTCACCTTTTGCTTTAAAATATTTCTAATCAATTTTTCTTTTGATCTAGCATAAAATAAACCATGCAACATAATTTGAACACAAGCTATACACACAAGTTTCAGATTGGTACCCCTGCCTGCAATATTTTGTCCGCCATTGCAGTTGTCACCTGATCAGGGTACACTTCATTTTGAAAACCAATAGGCGATATAAAATCATTATTTATTGACCTTTTCTGAGAACTTAAACCTTCTAAGGTAGGTTTTTTATGAATTTTATTGAAAATGGTTATGATTAAATTAAATTAAATTTATAAATAGGTAAAATTTTGATCTTGATTTCCAAAAATAACCACATGCTCTGAACTGTTGCATGGCATCATCAGTTCCTCATGAGAGACTGTGCGAAAGGTTGCAGTTTGACACTGGTTAGTTAACCAAATTATAGTTTCGCCATAACTTAATGGATGCGAACATCAGAAAATAAAAACAGCGTCAGTTACAGTGTACGAAATTCAGATTTGAATCCACTAGCCTGTTCGGGCTACCAGATTGGAAATTTTCCAAGCCCGACACCAATTTCACTAGCCCGAACTTTAATACCTTGAAATACATATTTTTTGCACCATATAACATTTTGTTAAAATACAGACATCTCTATGCATGTTCGAAGAAAAGACATACAGTACATGTTTGCCATGTTTTTGAAAACTTTTAACTCTAAATACTCCAGTCCAGATCAGCATCGTCAGAGTCCAAAAGCATCGGACATGACACTCCTTGCCAAAACAAAATCTAAACTGTTACGCCCAATTTTTTAGGATCCGCCAATTACTGCAACTAGGACTGTTGACAATTTGCAAGATTTAATAACGAGTGCTGAATACACATTTACACACACACTGATACACATTTACACACACACTGATAGCATAATTTAAGCTCCGCCTACTGCAGGTACTTGTGAGATTTCGCGAGAAGTATGAAAGCTAATCAAATTATCCGTTACGCTAGAGGTGATTGTATTCAGCCAATTAGCGCGTGGTTACGTCTTTGACACTGTGTTTGATTGTCAATACGTGAGAGTGCAAAACCAACAATTATTCCATAAGCGTTTCTCAGTCTGGACGCAGTACTCGTTTAATTAGCATGGTTTTTTAAACAAATTAGGAAAATTCGGTAGCCTGGTCGGGCTTGTACCTGCGGAAAATCGGTAGCCCGAGCTGAAATTTGGTAGCCATGGGCTGTCGGACTACCGCAAATTTCGAACACTGCAGTTACGTTATGGTAACCAGAACTAATAGGCTGTCAGCCCCAGTTAGAATATAGGATGGGTCCAGAAAATATCCACCCCTATGTGGAAGCATTTTTTTTTAATCCCCTGCCACAAGTGGTGGGGAGTTAATCGAGTTATAGGGATGGTCTCCCTCCGTCCTTCCGTCTGTCTGTCCGTAAAACTTTCGTGTCTGCTCCATATCTCTTTAACCCCTTGAAGGATTTTCATGAATCTTTGGTCAAATGATTACCTCATCAAGACAATGTGCAGAACCCATGAGTCAGCTCAAGGTCAAGGTCACAACTCGAGGTCAAAGGTTTAAGCCTTTCATTTTGTGTCCGCTCTATATCTCCTAAACCCCTTGAAGGAATTTTATAAATCTTTGGTCAAATGATTTCCTCATCAAGACAATGTGCAGAACCTATGACAGGGTTTTCCCTGACGCACAAATCCTGCGTCATAGTCGCACTTTCCTGACAATGACGACGTCGGCAGCAAGTGCAGTAGGACCCAGCGGTTCAGATCACCTGTTTCTACTCTAACACTGCCTGGTAAAAGTACTAAAACCTATTTTAGCACATACATAAATAAAAAGTCAAACATCAGCTATTTTTATCATTTTAATCAGTGACAAATATGAGGAAACATTTCAGCCTGTATAATCACTAGTATACCTAATTCTCGATATTCCGTGGTTTCTCGTTCATTCCGTGGCTCTCAAAATTACACTTGTGCTGCTGCTGCGCATGCCCGAACTTCATGCAAGTTTCTCAGAAAAGTAAACAAAGATTTGTGAGCATCCAAAAATGCGCAATAAACAGGTTAGTATAGCTTATTTACTTAAAAATACGGAAATTTTGAAAAAAAAACTTTTCAGTGCTAAGGAAAAAGATGGTGGCATACAAAAACCTTTATTAAAATACAAACTTGCAAACCCATTGTGACAAAATTGTAGCAACACATTAAGCAGTCCCCTAACTAAATACTGAGCAGTGTAATTTGTCAAGGTACCCTTCACCATAGCGACTATCAATTAGCCAATCAGAGCCACGGATTCAACGAGAAACTGCCAGCTGATCCAGACCAATGTAGGTCAACATACAGGAAGTGAGATTTTTCATTTATGTCATATCTTGTTGATTTTTATGCCCCCGAAGGGAGGCATATAGTTTTTGAACTGTCTGTCAGTCTGTCGGTCTGTCGGTCTGTCCGCAATTTTCGTGTCCGGTCCATATCTTTGTCATCGATGGATGGATTTTCAAATAACTTGGCATGAATGTGTACCACAGTAAGACGACGTGTCGCGCGCAAGACCCAGGTCCGTAGCTCAAAGGTCAAGGTCACACTTAGACGTTAAAGGATAGTGCATTGATGGGCGTGTCCGGTCCATATCCTTGTCATTCATGCATGGATTTTAAAATAACTATGCATGAATGTGTACCACAGTAAGACGATGTGTCGCGCGCAAGACCCAGGTCCGTAGCTCAAAGGTCAAGGTCACACTTAGACGTTAAAGGATAGTGCATTGATGGGCGTGTCCGGCCCATATCTTTGTCATCGATGGATGGATTTTCAAATAACTTGGCATGAATGTGTACCACAGTAAGTCGACGTGTCACCCGTAAGACCCAGGTCCGTAGCTCAAAGGTCAAGGTCACACTTAGACGTTAAAGGTCATTTTTCATGATAGTGCATTGATGGGCATGTCCGGTCCATATCTTTGTCATTCATGCATGGATTTTAAAATAACTATGCATGAATGTGTGACACAGTAAGACGACATGTCGCACGCAAGACCCAGGTCCGTAGGTCAAAGGTCCTAAACTCTAACATCGGCCATAACTATTCATTCAAAGTGCCATCGGGGGCATGTGTCATCCTATGGAGACAGCTCTTGTTTGACTTGGCATGGTTATATTGAAACTGACAGGTTGCAGCTACTTATGGTTAAAAAACAACATGTGTATACCTAACATCAAATGCGCATGCACAATTTTGGCAATTAAGAGCCACGGAATTACGAGAACACAGCATATACATAAGTAAAACAAAGTTTTATTCAAAATACTAAAAGTATATCTGTATGACCCCCAAAATTTGGAAATGACCCCCAGATTTGAAACACTGGGGGTCACAATGACCCTCACTTTCAAAAGTCAAGGGAAAACACTGCTATGAGTCAGCTATGCTGACTCAAAGTCAAGGTCACAACTTAGGGTGAAGGTTTGAGCCTTCCATTTTGTGTCCGCTCTGTCTCTCCTAAACCCCTTGAAGGATTTTCATCAAACTTAGGTCAGATGATCAAGGCGATGTCACATTGTGCAGAACTTATGAGTCAGCCATGCAAGCTGAAGGTCAAGGTTACAACTTAAGGCCAAAGGTTTTAGCCTTCCATTTCATTTCCACTCTATATCTCCTAAACCCCTTGAAGGAATTGTATAAAATTGACCAATTGGGTCAAATGATCACCTCATCAAATCGATGTGCAGAACTTATGAGTCAGCCATGCTGGCTCAAGGTCAAGGTCACAACTTAGGGTCAAAGGTTTGAGCCTTCCATTTTGTGTCCACTCTGTATCTCCTCAGCCCCTTAAAGATTTTCATCAAACTTGGGTCAAATGATCACCTCATCAAGAACTCATAAGTCAGCCATGTCAACACAAGGTCAAGGTCACAACTCAAGGTCAAAGGTTTGAGCTCTGTATCTCATAAACCCCTTGTAGGATTTTCATGAAACTTGGGTCAAATGATCACCTCGTCAAGACGTTGTGCAGAATTCGTGAGTCAGCCATGTCTGTTCAAGGTCACAGGTAAAGGTCAAAACTTTACCAGCATTTTTAATTTCACCAAAATATTCGGCGAAATTCGGCCCCATTCCCCCCACAGAAATAGTATGTTTGTTTCCCCTCCGGATGCTTAAAATTTCCCTCCGAAAAAAAAAAAGAAATGTCAATCAATAAAATCATAATTCACTTGTTTATGTTATCAATTTTTATCTTGATGATTCCTATTTAAAGTTTAAAACTGGGTCATATGGGGTCAAAAAATAGGTCACCTGGTCAGATCAAAGGAAAAGCTTGTTAACACATTAGAGGCCATATTTATGACCCTATCTTCATGAAACTTTGTAAGAATGTTTATCTTGATGATTCCTAGGCCAGATTCGAAACTTGATCATGTAGGATTAAAAACTAGGTCACCACTCAAATCAAAGGAAAAGCTTGTTATATTAAACACCAGTGGCTACATTTATGACCCTTTCTTCATAAAACTTGGTCAGAATGTTTATCTTATTAATGATCCCTAGGCTAAGTTCGAATCTGGGTCATATGGGGTCAAAAACTAGGTCACCTGCTCAAATCAAAGGAAAGGCTTGTTAACACTCTAGAGGTCACATTTATTACCTATTTAACAGGTGAGCAATATAGAGTCATCATAACACTCTTGTTTAGTTTATGAAGAAATGCACTGGTAAACCAACTTACTTTGTGACATAAGCTTTTTTTTTTTTATAAATGACAATATGTAACTTCTTTTTAGCAGTGTTATAGGAGAGGCAAGTAGCTTTGGGGGCAAACTTCAAGTGTAATTTTGTGTTTGTAATGTACAGTACTAATACTATGAATATATGTATATATTTATATCACAGCCATACCTAATATATCAGAGATTTAGGGAAAATCCATTTTACATGTTGCTTTGACTTTGTAAATATTTTGCAGTGTTTATACAGTTAGTAAAATTATGATTATGTATATTTATAAATTAAGGAAGAACCACGCTATGTTATTTCATAAACAGGAAGGCACAGTGACATTCAATTTATACAGTCCTTAATGTATTCAGTTAAATTTCCTTAATTTAAAAAGTCATAGTTCTGTAGGTACAATATGCCACTGAGAATATAATCTGTTGTAATTCATCATTTATTATCCATTTTAATAATTACTGTCATATGCAACAAAAATACGTTGTATTCAATGTATAAAGGATTATTAATTTTGTTTTGAAGTACATGTTGTATTAATTGATCAATTGTAATGTGCAAGGGACACACATGGATCACACATGATAGTGGTATTTTGTAATAACCCTTGAATATGATGCAAGCTGTTTCCAGTGTTTCTCCACCTACACTGCCAGAATAACCTATAATCAATATCAGATTCTCTTGTCAACAACAACAGGCTGCCCCATTGGGAAATAATATGGATGAAACTGTATATGCCAATATATTGTGTGGTCATTTAAAAAAAAGTTGGAAAAAATGATAAGTTATTAACCATTTATATTTGGATTTGAAATTTAGGTTTGTTATTTGTTAAACTTTTTACAGTACATTGTATGTTAGTGGAAGTAAAAGTCAGGTATATTAAGTATAGAATATTTATAAGATTCATTCACTGGTTGTAGATTGGAATATCCGGCCTGAGGGTAATTGTTTAGGCATAATCAGTCTGTACCTACAGCTAGTGATAGAATCTTCCTCTTGCATATTCAACAAACATCAGTAACAATAAAATCAAAATAATGACCTTCTTCATAGCACTTTTTTCTTATAGTAGCATATTTACCAGTGGGGGAAAACAGCGCCCCATAAATAGGAAAGACGTGACGATTTAAAGACAAATACTGATCTTAGTTCCCGTTTTGTTTTATCGTTTGTGTCATAACGTTATGTAATTTTCTGAAAGTAATGTTTTTTGAATTGAGAAATATTTTTTAAGGAACAAAGAGGAACTATTAAGGTATAAAAATATGAATACTGCATATTTTTGCCTCGGATGCAGTTCTTTATGTGTCATTTATAACCCGGAATTTTCCAACTGTAAACCCCAGTCTGGTATGCAAGAAAGTACATTGTAAACAGTTTACTTTCTGAATTTATATTATTATTATTATTATTATACCAGATTTACATAACGCTCTTTTCATAAAGGCAAAGGATAAATTGTAAGATTGTCGGGTAGTTTTGTTCTTACACAATACATTTCTTTTAAAGGCACACTGTTGTTCTCTCTGTTAGCATGTTGGGTTTTTAGCTTGTCTGATTTTCGAAAAAAATCTATGAGGTATTGTCATCACTTGATCGTCGGTGTCCACGTTTGTTAATTTTTTTGTTTAGGTCAACCATTTCTCAAAAACTGTAAGAGCTACAGCTTTGAAACTTTGCACACTTGTTTATCATCATTAGGTGACTGTGTAGGCCAATAACCATAACTCAGATATGCATTATGTCAAAATTATGGCCCTTTATGTTTTTAGAAAATTTGAGTTTCTTGGTTAAAATGTTTGTTTAGGTCCACCTTTTTATCAAAAACTATTAAGAGCTACAGCTTTGAAACTTTGTACACTTGTTTATCATCATAGGTGACTGTGTAGGCCAAGAACCATTACTGTGATGAGCATTTTATCAGAATTATGGCCTTTTTTGTACTTACAAAATTTGAGTTTCTTGGTTGAAATTTTTGTTTAGGTCCACTTTTTCTCAGAAACTATAAAAGCTACACTTGTTAATCATTATTAGATGACTAGGTAGACCAAGAACCATAACTCTGATATGCATTTTGTCAGAATTATGGCCCTTTTTGTACTTAGAAATTCTGAAATATAACTCTTTCCTTTCATACTGTCCAGCACTTGCAGACGAGCGATGGCACCTGTAGGTGATGCTCTTGTTACAAGTTGCATTAGTACGCCATTTGAAAGACTGAAACTTCTTTACGATTCAAGTCCGCCCGCTTAGCTCAATAGGGATTAGGGAGAGCGCAGATCTACGGATCTAGGGGTTGTGAGTCCGATCCCTGGGCAGGGCGTATGTTCTCCGTGACGATTTGATGAAAGACATTGTGTCTGAAATCATTCGTCCTCCACCTCTGATCCATGTGGGGAAGTTGGCAGTTACTTGTGGAGAACAGGTTTGTATTAGTACAGAATCCAGGAACACTGGTTAGGTAAACTGTCTGCCGTTACATAACTGAAATACTGTTGAAAGACGGCGTTAAACCAAAAACAAACAAAAATCTTTATGATGCAGTGGTTTCTTTTGAGAGGTTTATTGACTAAAAATCTCGTCATGTTTGAAAGAAAATTTTTTTAGAGAGTAAAAACCTTCAGCCTAGGAAACTTAAATCAAAGCGCTCAAAGCGCTGATGGTGGCTGCTAATCAATGTTTAAAATATTACAAAGAAAGCGACAACTGAGGAATTGTTAATATTAGGGCTGTCATCGATAGAAACGATATCGATGTATCAACGATATTTTTTTGTCGATCGATTATCGATTCCCATTTTCAAAAATCGATTTTTGACAGAGAGAAAAAAACTACCCAAATAAACACTCAGACCCTAAAAAACAACTAAAGTTCACAAAGTTGTAAATTTGGATAAATGCAAAAAAAGGAGTGAAGGCAAAATAAAAATGAAGGATGTTATTCATTTTTATGTATTTCTTTTATTTCATAAATACAAATACATGTACAACACAATCAAACAGAAATATGGAAAGTAGGCAATAAAACTACAAATAGCATTTACAGGAAGGTTTATAGTATGCATATGAACAAATAGCTCGTTAATCTAACTTAGTAATCAATATATCGATGTATCGTCGATATTTGTCTTCTGATATATCGGTATCGCCGATACGCCTAAGACCCCATCAATGACAGCCCTAGTTAATATAAACCATAAGAACTTTTTTTTTGCATTTTTTTTTAATATTCGGCTTTGGTTTCAAAATTAATCCTTTTTCACTGCCAGTCATTGTTAACATACACACTGATTCAGTCTTTAACGAATAGTTTTGATCCTTTTTGATTATTTGTGACGAAAACTACAACATAAATTACATCGAAGATGTTTTACTATGAATAAATAGTATAAGCTTTTTCTCCAAATCATTCAGCTTTTAAGATTTCTTTTTAAAGCTTTTGGGCAGTGTCTGTCATGAATTATTATATACACACTGATTTAGTCCGTATCAGATAGCTGTGGTTTTCATGAGACTTTTGTGAAAGAAAACAACACAAACAAGCACCACAAATGCATCTCAGAATGTCAGCTCTGCAGCCAGTGTATTTTAGAGGTGCATTAATTATCACTCCATCTGTTATACTCAAAAGTTCGCTAGACATGACAGCAGGCTTCGCAAAAATGCTGGACATTAAGTCAGACAAATTTTCTTTAGCCAGACCGAGAAAAAAGTCGTAAAATATGTAACTGGCTAAACGAAACCGTTTTAATTTTTATACATATATTTGTATCAATCCAGATATATTGAGACACACCATGAGAAAACCAACATAGTGCGTTTGCGACTAGCATGGATCCAGACCAGCTTGTGCATCCGCGCAATCTGGTCAGAATCCATGCTGTTAGCTTTCAAAGCCTATTACAACTAGAGAAACCGTCAGCGAACAGCAAGGATCCGCAGTTTGATCTGGGTTCATGCTGGTCACAAATGCACTATGTTGTTTTTCTCATGGTGCGACTCGAATGAATATAGCTGAAGTGAGCAGAATCTGTCTTGAAACAATTCAATTTTTAAGTTGGTCAAATCTGTTATCCGACGACTTGCAGTCTGACAGATTGCCGTTTCAAAAAGGCGAGTATTAGTATCATCGCTGCGCCCACTTTCACGGGCTTACAAGTTGATGAAATCGTGATACAGTAGCACAACTTAGTCAAAGCGAGTTTGCAACATTTGTCACCTTGGGCGACCTGTGGGTTTCCACGTTGATAATTCGTGTTTTGTCAGACGAAATTGTACCGGAATACTCTATGCATACATATAGTATCTTATATTGTACATTTGCTGAAGGAAGATTATCCGTGAGGGAATATTATTTAGAAAACATACATGTCTTTGATTCTCATGGCAGGTCACACTGCAAACAATATCGAATGAATTTTAACTGAACGTTCTTTTATTTTTGTTCACTCTCGTATTGCTAAGCATGTTTTAGTATATTTTGTTCTTGATATAACGATGTACATGTTCAAGTTATATCAATAATTACTGTCCTGTTCATAAAGCATCTCACTAAATTTGCGCTAATTAGTGTTAATTGGCAGTACCAACGCCTGAGGAAATCCATATCACTGCTGATTATCGATTTTCTATAAATAGCCTAATTAACATGTGTTCATATTTTTGCGTGTTTGAAACGAAAACGAGACAATGCAGTCGAAAATTCAGTAACATTCTTAGATCACTAGGGTTGCATTAATATCATATCTTACAATTTGATAGCTATGACGAACATTTAAGTTTGTTCTGACATATTTGAAAAGTGTTACAACTTGTTGGAAAAGCTATCTGAGGTACAAACTGGTATTGTCTATGGACCGGAAATGTTTGGAAACTTTTCTGTTGAAATTCCGTTTCTATTTTTAGCGGATTATTGCTAGCAGAAGTAATCGTTCTTTATCAAATAAAGCCTTAAATTTCGGGAGTTATACATGTGACACTGCTGTTAGGAAACATTTTTGAATTGTCAGTCTGGATTCCCAGGCTAGGTTTCTATATATACAAGCTGCCTTTTCTACGTTATAAGCTACATGACAGCCCGCCCGCTTAGCTCAGTAGGTAAGAGCGTTGGTCTACGGACCTCGGGGTCGCGAGTTCGATCCTCGGGCGGGGCGTATGTTCTCCGTGACTATTTGATAAACGACATTGTGTCTGAAATCATTAGTCCTCCACCTCTGATAATTCATGTGGGGAAGTTGGCAGTTACTTGCGGAGAATAGGTTTGTACTGGTACAGAATCCAGGAACACGGTTAGGTTAACTGCCCGCCGTTATATGACTGAAATACTGTTGAAAAACGGCGTTAAACCCAAAACAAACAAACAAAAGCTACATGACCTCTGTGGCAGTACTATGCAATAGCTAATCAATATCATCGCTCCAGTTCAGGTGACATGAGGTCATCATTTATTCACGTGACCATAAATTTGCATATTTGTATTCATACACATGGTTGTTTTAATTAAAACCTTGACTTCAGTTTGTATTGATTTTAGTCGCCGAATTTACATCAAAAATGGTATTAAGGCATATATTGTAGCTTTGCATATTCTGCACGTTGTGTAGATAATTGTTTACCTGGAAAGCTTGGAACTATTTTTGGTTGTGTTGTTAGGCTGGTCTTAAGAACTGACAAGATTTCTCAAACTGAGTATTCTTTTTGACACTGGTGGCAGCAGCCACCAAAAACGACTTTTGAAGAGATATACATGTATTGTTTATTAGCTCACCTGTCACAAAGTGACAAGGTGAGCTTTTGTGATCGCGCGGTGTCCGTCGTCCGTCGTGCGTCCGTGCGTCCGTAAACTTTTGCTTGTGACCACTCTAGAGGTCACATTTTTCATGGGATCTTTATGAAAGTTGCTCAGAATGTTCATCTTGATGATATCTAGGTCAAGTTCGAAACTGGGTCACGTGCCATCAAAAACTAGGTCAGTAGGTCTAAAAATAGAAAAACCTTGTGACCTCTCTAGAGGCCATATATTTCATAAGATCTTCATGAAAATTGGTCAGAATGTTCACCTTGATGATATCTAGGTCAAGTTCGAAACTGGGTCACGTGGGTTCAAAAAACTAGGTCAGTAGGTCTAAAAATAGAAAAACCTTGTGACCTCTCTAGAGGCCATATTTTTCATGAGATCTTCATGAATATTGGTCAGAATGTTTACCTTGATGATATCTAGGTCAAGTTCGAAACTGGGTCACGTAGGGTCAAAAACTAGGTCATTAGGTCTAAAAATAGAAAAACCTTGTGACCTCTCTAGAGGCCATATTTCTCAATGGATCTTCATGAAAATTGGTCAGAATGTTCACCTTGATGATATCTAGGTCAAGTTCGAAACTGGGTCACATGGGGTTAAAAACTAGGTCAGTAGATCTAAAAATAGAAAAACCTTGTGACCTCTCTAGAGGCCATATTTTTCATGAGATCTTCATGAATATTGGTCAGAATGTTCACCTTGATGATATCTAGGTCAAGTTCGAAACTGGGTCATGTGGGGTCAAAAACTAGGTCAGTAGGTCTAAAAATAGAAAAATCTTGTGACCTCTCTAGAGGCCATATTTATCAATGGATCTTCATGAAAATTGGTGAGAATGTTCACCTTGATGATATCTAGGTCAAGTTTGAAACTGGGTCACGTGCGGTCAAAAACTAGGTCAGTAGATCTAAAAATAGGAAAACCTTGTGACCTCTCTAGAGGCGATATTTTTCAATGGATCTTCATGAAAATTGGTCAGAGTGTTTACCTTGAAGATATCTAGGTCAAGTTCGAAACTGGGTCACGTGGGGTTAAAAACTAGGTCAGTAGATCTAAAAATAGAAAAACCTTGTGACCTCTCTAGAGGCCATATATTTCATAAGATCTTCATGAAAATTGGTCAGAATGTTCACCTTGATGATATCTAGGTCAAGTTCGAAACTGGGTCACGTGGGTTCAAAAACTAGGTCAGTAGGTCTAAAAATAGAAAAACCTTGTGACCTCTCTAGAGGCCATATTTTTCATGAGATCTTCATGAATATTGGTCAGAATGTTTACCTTGATGATATCTAGGTCAAGTTCGAAACTGGGTCACGTAGGGTCAAAAACTAGGTCATTAGGTCTAAAAATAGAAAAACCTTGTGACCTCTCTAGAGGCCATATTTCTCAATGGATCTTCATGAAAATTGGTCAGAATGTTCACCTTGATGATATCTAGGTCAAGTTCGAAACTGGGTCACGTTGGGGTTTAAAAACTAGGTCAGTAGATCTAAAAATAGAAAAACCTTGTGACCTCTCTAGAGGCCATATTTTTCATGAGATCTTCATGAATATTGGTCAGAATGTTCACCTTGATGATATCTAGATCAAGTTCGAAACTGGGTCATGTGGGGTTAAAAACTAGGTCAGTAGTTCTAAAATAGAAAAACCTTGTGACCTCTCTAGAGGCCATATTTATCAATGGATCTTCATGAAAATTGGTCAGAATGTTCATCTTGATGATATCTAGGTCAAGTTTGAAACTGGGTCACGTGCGGTCAAAAACTAGGTCAGTAGATCTAAAAATAGGAAAACCTTGTGACCTCTCTAGAGGCGATATTTTTCAATGGATCTTCATGAAAATTGGTCAGTGTTTACCTTGAAGATATCTAGGTCAAGTTCGAAACTGGGTCACGTGGGGTTAAAAACTAGGTCAGTAGGTCTAAAAATAGAAAAAACCTTGTGACCTCTCTAGAGGCCATATTTCTCAACGGATCTTCATGAAAATTGGTGAGAATGTTCAGCTTGATGATATCTAGATCAGGTTTGTAACTGGGTCATGTGCGGTCAAAAACTAGGTCAGTAGGTCGAAAAATAGAAAAACCTTGTGACCTCTCTAGAGGCCATATTTTTCACGAGATCTTCATGAAAATTGGTGAGAATGTTCACCTTGATGATATCTAGATCAAGTTTAAAAGTGGGTCACGTGCCTTCAAAAACTAGGCCATTAGGTCAAATAATAGAAAAACCTTGTGACCTCTCTAGAGGCCATATTTTTCAATGGATCTTCATGAAAATTGGTCAGAATTTTTTATCTTGATGATATCTAGGTCACATGTGCTCAAAAACTAGGTCACTATGTCAAATAATAGAAATAATGACGTCATACTCAGTTCAACACTGGGTCATGTGGGGATAGGTGAGCGATTCAGGACCATCATGGTCCTCTTGTTACACACTAGTTGTTTCACACACATTTTATGATGGAGGAGGGGTTGTATTGGAAATGTTGAATATTCAATACTTGTAGCAAAAACTGGGTTATTTGCTTTTGTTGACAAACAATACCCACCAATATCATGATAAAGGTCATACCAGCAAATGATATTACCTTTATATACAATACTTACAAAAAAATGATTTTTGCATAAATATGCAATCGCTGTTATTGGAGCATAAGGGGATAATATCAAATGAATGAGTTTCATCTGTAGCATTTATAAGTCTAGATATTGGTTATTGGGTCAGCTCAATGGCAGTGAAAATTATTAACCTATTAATGGTCAGTGTAACATAAAACTAATAAGGGATTGTTATCTGGTGTGAATCTATGATATAACCATCTGTAGGACTGTATATCAACCAATATCTACCAATATATATCATATGCTTAACTTCCATTTGATAATGTTAGATAACAAACTGTATTAGCTTGAATGTTGAATGGGCATTAAATAGTTGGAGTCACCTCCTAGAGGATTTAAGATAACTGTTGTAAGTATTATGAATTAGTGTTTGCTCTACAGTGAAAGTTCAATATTTTGAACTACCATAGTGTTTGTACTGCTGGGAAAGTGAATGTTATATCAATATAGGACTGAATTTTAAAGTGCATCATTTCATTCAGTAAGTTCTGGACTGATTTTGTGTTGCAGGTGAGCTCTTAGTAATTGGGTAGATGGTCATCATCATTGTTTTCTTTATTAATATTTTTACCATCAGTAAACAAGGTTTGAATGTGCTGTGTAGGGATCACTTTTGTCCTGCCCTGTCCAGTCCATCTTGGAATAGTCTCATTTGAATGTCTCAGGAACTGACAGCTATCAGGTTCTTGAGACAAGTTAACATACCAGGTCCCATAAATCTGATTTTTCTTTTGATAAAATTATTTCCCTTTTTTGCTGTTAGAAAATTGCCACTCCTGTTCAGAATAGTTTTCCTGTATTTCTTGAACCAATACAGAAAATGTTTTGACACTTTATAAGGCTTCAAGAACCATAAGACAAGTTTACATACCAAGTCTGATAACTCTTGACTTTTCTTTTGACAAAATGATTTCCCTTTTGCACTTGTAAGATGATGTCCCAGAAAGACATTGCTTTCAATATTTTTAATATATATGCATGTATTGGATTGCTACTTCACACAAACATTTTGAATCATAATGCAATTTTTATCTCAGCCTTTCTTGACAAAGTTATTGTCCGTAGCAAAATTGTTTTTTCCTCAAATTTGACAGTATTGCATCAACCACTAAAATTATAAACCATGGAGACATAAGCCCCATAAGTTGTTTTATGTACATTGTTTCCCTTTTCATTTAGCTTTGAACTTTTAATAGGACAATTACTTGAAATCCACACAAGTGAATTTAATGTTGTAAAATTTTCATATTTTAAACATTTGACAATAGAAAATAAAAGTATAAATGACAGTAACGTAAACTTGGTACACTGCTTGACTATAGAGTTTTCTCCCTTTTGTGCCCCCCTCTCAACATACCCAGATGGGCCATTTGGATTTACCCTTGGTTGATGTGTCAGTCTCTGTGTATCAGTGTATATCCTAACTTCTGAGGCAAATATCTCAGAAGTGTTTTTCAGAATGTGAAGTTGTGCACCTTGGGTATTGTTTTGAATTTCACCCAGCCAGGCCATCTCTAGTTAGTTGCATAGTTGCATGTATCTCAAAAAAGTATTTGAGCCGTGCCATGGGAAAACAAACATAGTGGCTTTACGATCCATGCTGTTCGCTAATCCATGCTGTTTGCTAACAGTTTCTGGTCAGGATCCATGCTGTTTGCTAACAGTTTCTCTAATTGCAGTAGGCTTTAAAAGCGAACAGCATGGATCCTGACCAGACTGCGCGGATGCGCAGGCTGGTCTGGATCCATGCTGGTCGCAAAGCCACTATGTTGGTTTTCTCATGGCACGGCTCATTTGACCTGGAGTCAAAGAACCTAAAAGGAATAATATCCACTGTCTCTTCACTGAGACAGGTTGCGGATTCGCTAGGTGTCCAGTCCTGTTACTGAAAGGGTCATTATAGCTGTAGCTAGGCCATTAAAGCAGGAACGTGGGTATCTGTATCATACATTGTAGCTGTTTGTAGACTTTATACCCAGCAAACAATTCTTCATTCAGGTACTGTCATGAAACAGTGATTAATTTATGTTTTACACAGTGGACAGAAAGGTCAGGTTACTTAAACTATTTTTATGGACATTCCTTACACCTGAAGGCCAAACATAGTATACATGTATGTTAACATAATATACATGTATGTAAATTGACAATGTTACAAGAAGGCAAATAAACATTGGTTGTGACCTTCATGTCCCACCTGCACAAGCAGATGTTACAGTTTTAATATAAAACATTTAGGTAGTGTCAGAAAGTGCATATTGACTTTTGTGGCAATTGTAACACATCTGTTTGTACTAACTTCTAGTGAACATATTTATATTTCAACTATTCAAGAACTAATACAACTAATTTGACTGTTGACTTTAAGCTTGCATAACAAGTATATGGAGAGCTGTTCTACACGACCTGGCATCCACATTGGCATAGGTTCCACATCCACACTTCGGTTAAAGTTTTGATGGTGTTGATGGATTTGCTTCAGACTTGAAATATTTATTTCTCATCATCACCACATCATATGACACAAGGGACATAACTCCCGCACCAATATGTCTTGAATTATCCCCCATTTTTACTTAGAATTTAAGGTTAAAGTTTTGATGCACTATCGCTTTACCTCTGTCATTATTAAGGCTCCCACGTTTACAGATTTTTGTAAATGTTTACACAATCTTTCAAACATGAAACGATACCGTTTAAATGGCAATCAATTATCTCGGGATATTGTCTTCAGTCATGACTCGGCTAGCTTTTTCGGCCCATAATCGTAAATGCATTAATTTCTCAATTTAAACAGGAAAAAATATCATAAATTCATGGTAATTTTTGGTAACATTTTTAGCTCATCTGTTTTTTTGAAGAATAAAAAATGATGAGTTATTGTCATCACTTGATCGTCGTCCGCGTCTGCGTCGGCATTGCCTAGTTAAGTTTTATGTTTAGGTCAGCTTTTTTCCTAAACTATCAAAGCTATTGCTTTAAAACTTGCAACACTTGTTCAACATCAATAGCTGACTCTGTACAGCAAGAAACATAACTCCATCTTGCTTTTGGCTAGTATAATGGCCCCTTTTGGACTTAGAAAATCAGATTTCTTGGTTAAGTTTTGTGTTTAGGTCAGCTTTTCTCCTAAACTATCAAAGCTATATAACTTTAAAGACAAACATATATTGTTATTATATAATATCGTTAACAGGCAATTAACACTTGTTTCATTCAGTTTTATGAACAGAGAGAGACTTTGATGTTTTGAAGGATGATCATTTCGTTTAACTGGGTAGAAATTTTGTAAACGTTTACCAGTCAAACACGACACAGACTTGTTTAAATGTGTAAATGTGGGAGCCTTAGTCATTATGCCCCCCTTCAAAAGCGGGGGTATTTTGCTTTGCACCTGTCAGTCGCATCGGTTGGTTGGTCTGTCAATGGTTTCCGCCAAATTACTTGAGAACACCTGACCCAGAACCATCAAACTTGGTAGCATGGTTGGGCTTATAAAGTAGATGACCCGGGTCACCCCTATTTTTGAGGGATCAGTAGGTCAAAGGTCAGGGTCACAAGGGCATGAATCTTGAAAACATTCTGCATGGTAACTTGAGAACCACTTGATAATATGATTGGGGTTATGAAGTATGTGATCCCTATTGTTTGAGGATCAGTATGTCAAAGCTGGTCACAGAGGCCTGAACCCTGAAAACCATTTCTGCTTAATAACTTGAGAACAACTTGTCTCAGTATCTTCAAACTTGATAGCATGATAAGGGCTTGTAAAGATCACTCGCAATGTTTTGGGGGTTAGTAGGTCAAGGTCATAGTGATCACGGGAGTGAAAATAGAACAACCCATCTTAAGGGAAATACATGTTTTACATTTTAAAGTTTCTGCATAGATGTTATTTTGTTTGTAAAAATTAGTTTTAATAGCTAATTTCAATATTTAAAATTAAGAAAGAATTATTTCAAGCTTATTATTTAGCAAAAGCTTGTAATGGCTGTCACTAATACTGGTGTTATTGTCTTTGTCGCTGAAATAGTTTAATAATTAATGCGTTAGATATACTTTCATTTAAACGTTTGATATGAATAAACATCTTTGTACAAATGATGACATTACTAACTTACATTCATAAATCTTGTGTCTAGCACAGTTGTACAACATTTAAATTACTTTTGTGTTTGCTCAGTGATAAAGCTCTTGAAAAGTATCAGCACTTCCTTTGTTGACATTTTTGTTTCTAAACTTGGAGAACCTTGGAATATCCAGGTTGTCTGACCGATTTATGCTTTTGTACACAAACAGTATGTGGTATAATATATGATAAGGTATATATTTCTTATCTGTGTACTTTTTTTACTATGTCCAAAATCGAGTTCATTTATTCTGATAACTAGAATGCAGGGAATTAGACTAGCTACTAATCATAATTGTTATATATTCATTTTCCAATTCAATGAGCTTTTATTCATGGAATGCTATTCTTAGCTCACTTAAGGTAGTTCTACACGTTTTGATCGAATTTTTTTTCTACAATGTAGAATTTGATTAAACTCTGGTTTTTCAAAACTTCTTATTATACATAGAAAAATCAGCAAATAAAAAAGATAGGATCGTGTGTTTGATTTTTTGCTAGACTGATTTGAAAAATTTGGACCTCACGCAATATTTCATAATGGGAGTCTATGGGAAAATCATTACTTTCATAACATTTTCGTGGATAAATTTTTTTCCACAATATAGATTTTGATGAAACTTCTCACATTTGTAAATAAACACATGGCCTATAATTTGGTGAAACAAAATGTATAGGTCTGTGTGCTTCTTTTTGAGATATTTGACTATGATTTAAGTGAACCGGACATTTCACGCTAATTTTAAGACCTTGCTTTGATTATTTTAACTTGAGATATGTTTTAATATCATATTTTGACTTTAGAAATATAGCAACAGTGTAATTGTAATAAATTTACTCACAGATTTCAATTAATTCATAAAATGATTTTCATTTCCGTACGCCGAATCCAGGCTTTATTCTACGTTTTCTGGATAAATGACGTTATGCCATCACTTCCAGTTTATCAAACATGCAGAATTACCTTAAGCAGAAAGTGTTCAGCTGAGCTTTTGTGATCATTTACCATCAGGCAACGGTCTGTCTTGCATCTGTCCGTCCACCCTTTTCTTTAAACAACATCTCTGAAACCATATGGTTAAAGTTGATGGAAATTGGCCAGGATGTTCTTAGGGTGGTCTCCTAGAATTGTTCAACAGTTCCACTTGGTTGCACATGGGGGCCGCCAGAGCTAAAAAAAGAAAAATCTTCAGTCTTTCCTAAACCACTTGTCCCATTATGAAATAATTTCACAAAAATGGTCCTTATGTAACCCTCTATCAAGATTAGCCCGCCCGCTTAGCTCAGTAGGTAAGAGCGTTGGTCTACGGATCGCGGGGTCGTGAGTTCGATCCTCGGGCGGGGCGTATGTTCTCCGTGACTATTTGATAAACGACATTGTGTCTGAAATCATTAGTCCTCCACCTCTGATTCATGTGGGGAAGTTGGCAGTTACTTGCGGAGAACAGGTTTGTACTGGTCCAGAATCCAGGAAAGCTGGTTAGGTTAACTGCCCGCCGTTACATGACTGAAATACTGTTGAAAAATGGCGTTAAACCCAAAACAAACAAAAAAAAAAAACTATCAAGATTTATCAGACTATATACCAGTTTGTTAAAAAAAAATGGCCACGGGGCATGGGGGTCACTTTTCCCTATATGTATATATCAGAAACTACAAAATTCTAGTATGGAACTGCTAGTTAGATTTTAAAATAATTTCATAATGATCTCCATTTTGTAGTCAAGGGTATAATATAATAATGTAACTATGCCAAAGATATTTGGCTGAATTTTGGCCCATTTGGACTTGGAAATTGGTTAAGTTTTCATACTGGTCAGTCCGTATTTTGTGTAAACTGTTTGACATATGGCTTTGAAACTTTTATCACTTATTTACCATCATAGTCCCCACATTTAGGCAAGACTACATAACTAGGATAAGGATTTTGTCTCAGTTATGGCCCTTCTTTTACATTGAAAGTAGATAATGATAATAGTAAGTTACACATTGCCATATAGTGCAAGACTTATCCAGTTCCATAAATGTAGGTACATTGTCATATCTATTTTCCTTCTTTTCTCTGAAAATCTCTGGTTATATTTTGACCCCATACTTAAATCAATTCTTTGAATAGTCGAGTGCGCTGTCAACAGACAGCTTGTGTTGGTCAAATTGGAATTTCTGCTTAGGCAAACCAAATATACACTGTATCTGACAGTTTTTTCATCATATAAAATCAATCCTGCTTTTGTTGTTACTAGGTCTGAAAGCTTTTTCTTCTTCATTTGTTTCTGATGCTTTTTCATCCTCATTTGGGTACATAATTACAGTGGAAGTTTCGAGCATACATTAGTGTGAATCATTGAAGAGTATTCTGATCATATTCAAAATTTGTTTTTCTCAAGATATGACGCCTAATGCAAGTTTGTGGCTTTGGAAATACTGATGGAATCTGAGATAAAATCATACTGTCTCAGATTACTTGCTACCATATATATTTAATAAGGCAAAAAACCAACAAAGTTCCATTTCATTTTAAGCACTTGCAAAAATTTGCGAGCATCTGGAAAAACTACTTGCATTTCAGCCTTTTGCGAGCCTGTAAGTGCCAAGTTTGAGCCCTGATACCAGTATATATTTGTGACCTTGACCTGTAAATTACTGACATTACAACCAGATCATGCCAACACATTGGTATCCCAACAAAATTACATGTGTATATTATGTACTGAAGATCAAAAATTTCCATCTTAATTTTACAGGAAGAAGCTGCCTTGAAGTTCTGTAGAAACAATTACCAGTCACCATGACGACGACCTTCAATCATGACACAAGTGCTAACTATGATGTGAACAGACCTAAAAACAATTCTAACTCCCAAGACGAGAGTAGCGTACAACTCATCTCCTATACAACAAAACCCAACAAATCACCAGTTACAAAGAGAAATGGGGCGGTTAATTCAGGTATATTCTGTTTTTTTTTCACATTGTTACATTTTCTTTTCCAACAGTTTGTAACATTTGTGTTTGTATTCTAGGCTAACTAATATTTTTCTTTAATTTTGCAAGAATATTTGCAAAATTCTTTAATAATTACAAAAGCGTTAAACTTCACAAGGAAGCCAAACTATTTTTTTTTTTTTTACTGATGTTCAGGGTATTGGTTTAGCTGTATTAAACTTAAAGTCCTGCCATAGTAAGTTAATATATGGTACATTCCTCAATGCATAAGGATTTCAGGGTCATAATATGCCCACCATTAATCTTGTATAAATAATGATATAAGCAATTAATTTCTGTAATATTATAATATTCAGATTGTTAAGTTTCAAACATGGCTTCAGATCCTTACATCAGTTTCTATTCTGCTTTCCTCTAATAAAACTTTTTAAAACGGGTTGGTTGTACTTTTATCTCTACACAAGAAATTAAGCGTCACTGTGTACCGGGTACAATGATTTCATAGCCAAGATCAGCCACATTTCAAATGAAAAGCTAATCATAGACATGGGGACCTATTTGATTGAATGACCCTGAAGCACTTGTCCCTCACTGCATTGGGATGAGCTTTAGATTCTTTCAAGTGAGGAAGGTATATAGCTGGCTTACTGGAGGTAATGGTGGTTCTGCATCTGTGCCTGTCTATGTCAATAATGATGTCAAAGTGAGCACCTGTTATCAGCCACATCCTGAAAGTCGTGATATAACATGAAAACTGTGTTGTTTGAAACAAGGAATAAAAACCCAACAAAACAAAATGTAAAATAGACTACATAACATCAGTAATTTGTTGTGTTTATAATCTGTTACAACCACAAATAAATTTCAGTCAGAATGTCTAACTTTATGTCCACATTTATATACATGAAGACATAACTTTTTTGCAACAATTTAGTTCAACATGTGTGGTTTGATTTTCAGAATATGGAAGTCCTGCTGAGAAGGAAAGGTTTATTTCAATGAACTCAACCCCAGTGAAGCTGGATCCCGGCTTAGATTCTCTTGACAGAACTGTAGAATTTACAAATATTGAGAAACAGCCATTAGACCAGCCACCCCATGACAGGTAATCTTTGATGACCTTTAATCAAATTGAATGTAGAACATAACCCAAGGTGACTGCATTCTGTCTGTGTCAATAACTTACACTTGCCATATTTAATAATTATTGAATTTCTAGTACTAACTAGTTATAAATCTTGACATAATTTGCTTTCAGTTTTGTTTCACTTCAACTGCTGATAATCATTAATAAATAGGAAGAAATATGTACTGGTAGGCACATATTCTATCAGATATACCAGGGGCCTCTGTGGGTAAGGGTTTAAGGTTGCTGGCTTGGTATCACTTGCCTCTTAACAGCTGTGTGTGTGAAATCTTGCTTAGGATGTAGGATACTTGTATATGAGGAAGCTGTCCGGTTGGCTGATAGAAGGTTGGTGGATCTGCCTGGGATTTTGCTGCACCAGAAGTAGTGCTGGGAGGGGCACCTGGGGTCTTCCTCAACCTAGAGAACCAGTACAGTGGTTGTATGACTGAAAATTGCATCAGTTTGATGTAAAGTTGAACAAAAATAAAATCAAATATAGCCACAGGACATTTGTTAAGTAAAGGATAGATATTCTAGTGGTTTGGTTTATTGTGTTGGCTGTAATGGTGCGCTGCCTTTAGAGTAATGTATTATTCTGTGTAATGATTACACAGTGACTTGTTTACATTATACAGGTACAGAATGGTGTTCTTTATTTTCCTCATCCATGGAATTGGTATACTCATGCCCTGGAACATGTTTATTACAGCAAAAAAGGTAAACCTGTCAATATAATTAGTGTTTTATCTGGCATCACTGAATAACTCTGTCAAAATTAGTGTAAGGCAAATAAAAACCATAACTCGGGACCCTCAGAATTTATATATAAGGAGACTAAAAACATTGTGATGTGCAATTTAAATGTATTTTACTTCATAAGTTTTGTCACACCAGATGGGCTGGTTAAACAGTCTGTGCTGTAGTAAACTTTGGTATGTAAAATCAAGTGGACAAAGGGAGAGCAATCTTACTTTGTTTTACTTCTGTCACTGAAATGACATAACTGATTTGACACTGTTTCAGTATGTTTGTAAAGTCACTGAGTCAGTGGAGATGATACACTATGAGTTTTGTGATTTTGGTCTGCCAGCTTGCTAGGCTGGATATGGTGAAAATGAAAATTTGCACATACATAGCTTAAGTTGGCCTAAAATCTAGCATGTATCCCCTTCACTGTGACTGATTAGACAGGTAGTAATGCAGACTTCACAGATTACTTGAGTGGATTTGACAAGAACATCCATCCTGTGTAAGACTTTATGTCATTACATCAGCCAGACTGTTTTATTGCAGTGGGAAATGAATGTAAAATCCTACAGGAAATCAATGGTATTATGGCTATTCATCAGCAGACTCTGTAGACTAGTGTATTACTCTACGTAATGAAAATGTAAATAAATGGTTTTGTCTTCTCCCCAGCACATGTTAAAATGAAAGATAATTTGTCTGTTGAAAGTTTTGTCAGGAACATATTACTTAATAGGATGATTTGAAATTGTTTCGACAGGCTATTTGGCTCTGGATTTCTTGACATGAAAGTAGGGTCATTTGGGACAAAGAATAATCTGTTTTAAGATACGGAAGTGAGCCAAAGACCATTTTTCTGTCTTTTCTATTTACTTTCTGTTAGAATTGTGAATATTTGCTAACATTCCTAGAAAAAATGTAAAAATATGAGGGAATTCTTAAAAAAAAAAAATTCTTTTTCTCTAAATTCCAAAATTTCTTTGGTTGATTGAACATGCAATTTAGGTAAAATATTGTTAAGTTATACATTATGCGTAAATTATCAATACCAGTGTTTTTTTAGCTATTAAGTTATACATTAAATGTAAATTATTAATACCAGTGGTTTTTAGCTCACCTGAGCACAAAGTGCTCATGGTGAGGTATTGTGATCATGCTGTGTCTGTTGTGCGTGCGTCCGTCAAGTCGTCTGTCGTCAACAGTTGTGTTTAAATGACATCTCTTCCAAAACCTGTGAATGGATTTTGATGAAACTTAAACTTGGCCTTGATGTTCCTTGGGTGGTCCTCTACGAAAGTTGTTCAGACGGTTCCGCTTGGTTGCACATAGGGGCCGCAAGAGCTTAAAATAGAAAAATCTTTAAATGATATCTCCTCCTAAACCAATGGTCCGATTTTGAAATAGTTTCACACAAATGGTCCTTCTGTCACCCTCTACCAAGATTGGTCAAATTAAACTGATTTGTCAAAAAATATGGCTGCCAGGGGTTGTGACCACTTTTCCCTATATTTATATAGTGGAAATTTAAAAAATCTTCTAGTGTGAAACTGTTTTTAAAATAATTTCACACAAATGGTCCTTGTGTGACCCTCTACCAAGATTGTTCAAATTATTCCGATTCGTCAGAAAACATGGCTGCCAGAGGGCATGGTCACTTTCCCCTATATGTATATAGTGGAAATTTAAAAAATCTTCTTGTGTGAAACTGCTGGCCTGATTTTAAATAATTTTACACAAATAGTCCTTGGGTGACCCTCTACCAAGATTGTTCAAATTATTTTGATTCATCAAATAAATGGCTGCCAGAGGGCGTGGTCAGTTTTCCCAATATAGTGGAAACTTTAAGAATCTTCTTGTGTGAAACTGCTAGCCTGATTTTAAAATAATTTCACCCAAATGGTCCTTGTGTGACCCTCTACCAAGATTGTTCAAATCATTCGGATGGCTGCCAGGGTGTGTGGTCACTTTTCCTATGTGTATACAGGGTATTTTTTATGCCCCCGAAGGGAGGCATATAGTTTTTTAACCGTCTGTCGGTCTGTCAGTCTGTCCGCAATTTTCGTGTCCGGTCCATATCTTTGTCATCGATGGATGGATTTTCAAATAACTTGGCATGAATGTGTACCACAGTAAGGTGACGTGTCGCGCGCAAGACCTAGGTCCGTAGCTCAAAGGTCAAGGTCACACTTGGACGTTAAAGGTCATTTTTCATGATAGTGTATTCGTGTCCGGTCCATATCTTTGTCATCCATGGATGGATCTTCAAATAACTTGTCATGAATGTGTACCACAGTACGACAACGTGTCTTGCGCAAGACCCAGGTCCGTAGCTCAAAGGTCAAGGTCACACATAGACGTTAAAGGTCATATTTCATGATAGTGCATTGATTGGCGTGTCTGGTCCATATCTTTCTCATTCATGCATGGATTTTAAAATTATTGGGCATGAATGTGTACCACAGTAAGACGACGTGTCACGCGCAAGACCCAGGTCCATAGGTCAAAGGTCCTAAACTCTAACATCGGCCATAACTATTCATTCAAAGTGCCATCGGGGGCATGTGTCATCCTATGGAGACAGCTCTTGTTTACTAAGAAAGTGACACCGATAGTCAGCGTGTTCCCCTTGGAAAATTTTTCCCCAAAAAATCAATTTTCCCCAATCTATCTCCAATTCTTATGTTTCAGGGATCGAATTTAGCGGTCACTAACTCATGAAATTCAAGTGAGAATAAAAAAATCCAAGTAGGAAATCATGGCACTGGAATATTTTTGCGATCAAGTTTGATAATCGACGAATTCGCTCAAACTGTCCTTTGCTCTTTGAAAGCTCCTTTGGGGTAGTTATTTTACTGATAAACATGTGACCACTTGTAGACGCTTGTCGCTATTATAAATGAAATTATCGGATATCTAAGTAAGCGTCTAGACGAAATTTACTTTTGTTTTGGTTGGTGATTCGAAAATGCTAAAATGGAGAGGAAAATCAAAAGTTTCTTTAGGCGAAAAAGAACAAGGGATACGTAAAATTCTAGCGACACCATGGGCAGTGACTTGAAAGAACTTAAAACTTCCGCATCCAGCCAAAAGTCCAAAGAATCATCGAGTACTTTGGTTTGTTCTGAAACTAGAAAGTCCCGGCCTGTCCGAATCGTGAAAGTGTTGGAAACGGAGCTGAACATTTATTATGAAACCAAATAACCAAGTGGAACCAACCATGTTGCTAGCACTGCATTGTTAGTGGGGGAAAATTAAATTTGATCCCTGAAATAGGATAACTTAAAATCTGAATTGCTGTAAAAAATCTAATGACTACTTAATGTACATACACTGTAAAAGCAGTATCACATGATGGATATAATATTGTGAATTTTCCCCAAATTGGCCTCTTCGCGTGATTTTTCCCCATTTGATCAGTGTCCAGTGTCTTCCCCAACTCCTAAAAAAAAGCCCTGGTATATAGGAGAAACTTAGAAAGTCTTCTTGTATAAAAGTGTTTGCTTGATTTTGAAATAATTTCACACAAATTGTTCTTGTGTGACCTTCTACAAATATTGTTCAATTTATTGCCCTAGGTTAAAAAATGTGTGTGACATGTATATAATGTAGGCCAACATAGAAGAAACCTAACTCTGTACTTGTACCATTTCTTTATACAAACACACTTGAAGCCTTGTACACAGGTGAGCGCTTTAGGGTCAATGACTCTCTTTTTTAGCTACCGTAGTCTGATTTTCACACACCAATAGTATCTCAGTTTGTAGGTCATATTGTACAACAGTTGTTACACGAAAAATTTAATGTGTGTTCTCATGTACACAGTTTTTGTCAGCTTACAATTTTTACAAATTTTCATATACAACAGGTTTTCTGTTGACCAGTTATCGTGAGTACTGATGTGTACTTTCATTATAGAAAACTGTTTATCCATTTTTAGCTTGACTAGGTAGAGCTTATGCACTCACCCATGCTTCTGTGTAAGTCTCCCAGAGTTTTTGTATATAAGCTTTTATGCAAGTATTCACTAATGGGAATTAAATAAAACCTCACACTATCATTCCTTGTGTTAATCTGCATTGCACAGGTTCGATAACTCTTGTTTTGCATTTTTGCAAAGCTGTGCTCCTTTTACGCCTTTATTTAGCAATTTAGGTTATTAACGTATATGAGCTGTTTTCAAAATTGTGCCCCTTTTGTACTTGTTTATGTCTGTATTTCATCTTTGTTAAGTGACAAGACTATGGAATAGCTGAGCATTGCTGTCTTGTTCAGGTGGCAAGGGCTTTCTAACGGAAAAGTGACATTGTTTTGTCTTCCTTATTTTAAAACTGACTTTTCTTTTTAGCTCACCTGTCACATAGTGACAAGGTGAGCTTTTGTGATCACGCAGCGTCCGTCGTCCGTCCGTCCGTAAACTTTTGCTTGTGACCACTCTAGAGGTCACATTTTTTGTGGGATCTTTATATGAAAGTTGGTCAGAATGTTCACCTTGATGATATCTAGGTCAAGTTCGAAACTGGGTCACGTGCCATCAATAACTAGGTCAGTAGGTCTAAAAATAGAAAAACCTTGTGCCCTCTCTAGAGGCCATATATTTCATAAGATCTTCATGAAAAATGGTCAGAACGTTCACCTTGATGATATCTAGGTCAAGTTCGAAACTGGGTCACGTGCCATCAAAAACTAGGTCAGTAGGTCGAAAAATAGAAAAACCTTGTGACCTCTCTAGAGGCCATATATTTCATGAGATCTTCATGAAAATTGGTCAGAATGTTCACCTTGATGATATCTAGGTCAAGTTTGAAAGTGGGTCACGTGCCATCAAAAACTAGGTCAGTAGGTCAAATAATAGAAAAACCTTGTTACCTCTCTAGAGGCCATATTTTTCATGGGATCTGTATGAAAATTGGTCTGAATGTTCATCTTGATGATATCTAGGTCAAGTTCGAAAGTACTTCACGTGCCTTCAAAAACTAGGTCAGTAGGTCAAATAATAGAAAAACCTTGTGACCTCTCTAAAGGCCATATTTTTTATGGGATCTGTATGAAAGTTGGTTTGAATGTTCATCTTGATGATATCTAGGTCAAGTTCGAAACGGTCATGTGCGGTCAAAAACTAGGTCAGTAGGTCAAATAATAGAAAAACCTTGTGACCTCTCTAGAGGCCATACTTGTGAATGGATCTCCATAAAAATTGGTCAGAATGGTCATCTTGATGATATCTAGGTCAAGTTTGAAAGTGGGTCACGTGCCTTCAAAAAGTAGGTCAGTAGGTCAAATAATGAAAAAATGTTGTGACCTCTCTAGATGCCATATTTTTCAATGGATCTTCATGAAAATTGATCTGAATGTTCACCTTGATGATATCTAGGTCAGTTTCGAAACTAGGTCATGTGCAGTCAAAAACTAGGCCAGTAGGTATAAAAATAGAAAAACCTTGTGACCTCTCTAGAGGCCATATTTTTCATGAGATTTTCATGAAAATTAGTGAGAATTTTCACCTTGGTGATATTTAGGTAAAGTTCAAAACAGGGTCTTGTACCTTTGAAAACTAGGTCAATAGGTCAAATAATAGAAAAACCTTGTGACCTCTAGAGACCATATTTTTCAGTGGATCTTCATGAAAATTGGTCAGAATTTTTAACTTGATAATCTAGGTCAAGTTCAAAACTGGGTCACATGAGCTCAAAAACTAGGTCACTATGTCAAATAATAGAAAAAACGATGTCATACTCAAAACTGGGTCATGTGGGAAGAGGTGAGCGATTCAGGACCATCATGGTCCTCTTGTTTGCAGGAATAGGTTGATCCCATCATTTCTTACTAATGTCTTGTTCACATGATGAACTTTTTACACATTCACTGTAGATTTTAATAATTCTAAATTATAAAAAAATCTAAAAAAAAAAAACATCTGTGATGCTTTGGTTTAATAATGTCTTGGTAATGAAATAACTGCAAAAATCTGCTATGAAATTTTTCATGTAGGTGAAAGTTTCTTCATTCTTCAGATAGTATTGTACTGGTATATAATCTGCTGCAAATATGTAGCAGAGCGGTATATTAAATACATCTTAGTGTTTTATTGATATTTCTGTTTAAATTATTTTGTAAAAATTCTTATTTTCTCTCATATTTTTGTTAAAAAAGCTTTCCATGATGTAGTGCCTATGATTTTATAAAAAAAAAAAAAAAAAAAAAAAACTTTACTATACCGTAGAAGTGGGCAGATATACGTTTCATCTTAAGATTCAATCCGTAAAGGACCGTAGAAGTGGGCAGATATACCCGTAAAAGTGGGCAGACTAACGGTACTGGAATTGAAAAGAATCTGCCCAGATTTACGGGCGCGGTGATTTATATATATATATATATATATATATATTTTTTTTTTTTTTTTTTTTTTTTTTTTTTATCATGGAAAGTAATAATTTAGTATTAAGTAAAAGTATTTGTTCTTCAGCATTGACAATATCATGAATTGTCAATAACTCTGGCACCTATCATTTCTCTAATTGGATCAAATGGACTTTGTGGTTAGGGTGGTTGGCACTGAATCACTTGCACCTCACCCTGCTTGGGTCTTCCTGGGAGGGAGCCATCTGGCTGGCTTGTGGAAGAATGGTGGTTGTGCCGATGCACTAAACCATGGCTTAAATAATGCACAGTTGGACAAACCAAATTAAAGCTAAAAAGTTGCCAACAGATTATTCTGACAATTTATGAATTGTCAGTGTGTCTTAATATCCATTAAGCCAAACAGTATCAAAATATTGTGAAATTGTTCTGAATCAGTTTCCTTGGCACAAAATTTCATAGTTTTTGTCGAAACAACTATTTCGTGGGGATATGAAGTTTTAGATTTCAACTTCTGAACATAAAATGAGCTGCACCATGAGAAAACCAACATAGTGCCTTTGCGACCGGCATGGATCCAGACCAGCCTGCGCATCTGTGCAGTCTAGTCAGGATCCATGCTGTTCGCTTTCAAAGCCTATTGCAATTAGAGAAACCGTTAGCAAACAGCATTGATCCTGACCAGACTGCGCAGATGTGCAGGCTGGTCTGGATCCATGCTGGTCGCAAATGCACTATGTAGGTTTTCTCATAGTGCGGCTCAAATGTATTGGAAATTTACTTGTCTATTGGAATTAAATGGTATAGATTGACTCTACAACTAATCCACGAAATCCGCTATGAATATTAATGATGTCACATTAGTTCAGCTTGCTGTCTCCTTTGACAGCTCTCCCAATTTCATTGTTTACTTTTGTAACATTTTGGCTTCCAAGAATTGTAAATTTAATTACTAATGTGACAAAAATCTTTAGAATTTCTTGAAAATCTTCAGCCTTAATATTGATATTAATTCAAACTTGTTACTTGTTTTCAAATATGTGTTTTCAGTATTTTGAGGATTACAAGTTAAATACACCAACAAGTCAGGATGCTACATATCGTTCAGAGTTTATGTTCTACTTGGGTATCGTCTCCCAGGTCTCCAATGCTGTTATCAGTTGTGTTAACACATTCTTCCAGTTTGGAGGGTAAATTATCATGTTTACATCTACTGTTTTATTAGCTCCCCTGTCACGTAGAAACAAGGTGAGCTTTTGTGACCGCCCTTCGTCCGTCCACATTAGGAAATGAAATGATTTATTTCGGTGTTCATGCGAAATGAACGACAGAATAGGATCGGCAAATCCATGAATCGTGCTAGATTCACAGATCGAACCACAGATCACCAGCAACAACTTATAATGATACAAAAATGCAAGACTGTTATATAAGTACCATTTTCTTGATGGAATCTAAACTTTGCAGTTCTCATAGTGCTCAATTTAACACTTTTGACTTATGTTTAATGTTATGCTCATTCATTTAAGTCAAGCTTCGCGGGTGGACTTCTGTAATGTTCGGCCATACTTGCAGACAAACAATATATGATATCAATATTTAGTAGCAGTTTCGCATTTTTTCATAAGAAAACTTTATTTATAGGAAAGAAATTGCGTATTTAACTTTTTATTGAATTTAATTTCTTAAAAGATAAATGTTGATTCACTGTTTTGACAGATTTCACATTTATTTTAGTTCGAATATAAGACCGATGCTAACTCTACCGAAGACATTTGTTAACATCCGGTTTAGAAACTGACAACGCGTAATCGTTCTAGATGTGCAAGAAAATTCTTTGAAGACGTTTAATATGGCTTAAATTTAGTTTTATTGATAGAATTTTACATATTGCATGTATTAATGAAAAAGATCGCGATCCAATGATCTCGACAATGACGAAAATCTGTACTCGAAGTTTTGGTCGAATTCGTGGATATCGGAGTACTCGGATACTCATTACAGCCCTACTGTCTGTCTGCCTTTGTGTTGTGCATATCCCAAAAAGTGTTTTAACTCAGAGCCAACAAATCTCACAGGATTGTTATTCAGCTTGTGAAATTATGCACCTGATGTCAGTGTTATAGCTTATTTATTACTTGTCTACTGTGAGGGACCCTCATGTGAGGAATACATATTATACAAACAGTTCTTGTTTAATTTATGTTGCATACCATTTCTGATACGGTTTTGATAATTTCTTTTTATGTTTTACAAAATTGAAATAAAAACACATACTTATAGTCATATTGCTTGATATTGCATAATTTTCAATTCACCTATCTGTTGAAGTTTAGCAGTATTTGGAGACATGATTTTGTGCTTTTACTAAAGGCAGTCTCTGGTTTATTGATAATTATTGCTGGAAGATAGAAACGAAACAGCCATCATTTTTTGTTAAATGTTTCGAGTTATAAATGTAAAAATAATTTCCACAGAATTGAATTGTTTGCAGATATCAGTCATATTGTCTTCCCCTTAAAAGACTGCATGTCTCTCTTTATTACAAATGTGCCTTCCAGTTTTCATCAGATCCAACATAGATAATACATTGGAGTTTTGATATCCCAAACTTAAGTTTTAGTCATAGAATATTAATGAATAAAATATTGCAGAGGAGAGTACTGCTTTGCCATTGGTCAGTACAAAAAAATTCTAAAAATAGCAGCCAATCAGATCATGGAGTTTTGAGATTGGTCTGCAAACCAGGATAAATTGATAACTGTGCTCCGGGGGGCTTTTTGCTAATTTGTTTAAAATATTTGTTTCAAAACTTACTGGCAAGTAATATATCTTTTCTTTCAAGTAACTGACTACAGTAAATCTGCCTTTGATTTCAGTCAAGCCTCAACTAGAAGAATTGCCATTGCTTTGTTTATGATGGTTGTCATCTTTATAGTTACTGTGATTCTTGCCATGATTGACACTTCCAACAGTAAGTTATACACAGTAGCTTGGTAATAGTTTGGGGAACCTTGTAAGCAGTTAGGAGATCCTTGTAAACAATTTAGAGATCCTTGTAAACAATTTAGAGATCCTTGTTAACAGTTAGGAGATCCTTGTAAACAATTTAGAGATCTGTGTAAACAGTTCGGAGATCCTTGTAAATAGTTAGGAGATCTCTGTAAACAGTTAGGCGATCCTTGTAAACACTTATGAGTGTAGATCCATTAGGTTGGGATGGTATACATGAAGACAAAATAATTTAGGGCGCTCCATTTCATCTGTCTTGCAGTTTATGAGTATATACCGAGTTTACATATCATTAAATTTCTCAAATTATCACTCAGTACAGCAAAACATATTGTATTCGCATTTTGCACAAAAGTTTTATTAAAAATTGTGTTGTTTTTAAGTGCATGCCGCTTTATCTACAAAATAAGAAATTTGTTCTGTATTGTGTGCTTTGTACGATATAGTTAAAAATAAAATACTGAGTCCTAATGCCTTATGTTTGACTTTTTTCATGAAATTCTAAATGTTGTAATATTGTTATATTTCAGTACCACTGATGTTCTTTGTTCTCACCATGGTTTCAGCCTCGCTATTGAATTGTAAGTATGACATTGCTTTTAAACTGCACGAAACATTCCAGGAAATAAGTACTCTGTATTTGTATGCAAGTATTTGAATAAATCTGAACAATGTATATAAATATTTGAATGTTAATTTTAGTATTCATTCCCTGTCTTTATAGATACCATAATATTGTATGTATACCATTGACAGAAATCAAATCTTGAGATTATGTTTTAGTTGAGCTAATTAGTTCCTTACTAGAAGTGGGCTCTGTATTGCGCGGCAATACTTTGTTCACTTGTTTATGTCCTGAACACTTCCTGTTTCGAGGATATTCAGGAAACATACATTCATTGTTAGCTGGTAGCAAACAGCTTTCTTTTCCCTTGGACATTGTATCTTAACAAATAATCTGCAAAAGGTTTTGACTTTGGTCTCGGACAGCCACCTCTTGAAACTGTCTACTTGAAGCACATTGCTATTTACTTCCACAGGGAGCGTGACCACTTTCACATTTTTTTCTCACAATCTTGTGTAGGCATCTTTAAAACTCGCACTTTGTGAAACAGGTTTCATAGTGTCTTGTTTTTTAATTGGCGATGTAAATAAAAACTAAGATGAAATTATTTTAGTTGACAGAGTGAATGGTGACTTTTGAAAATACCTACACTTTCATCATTTCAGGTTGTGCTGGTGTATATCAGAATAGTACATTTGGACTGGCGGCTATTTTACCCATGAAATACACCAATGCTATTGTGTTGGGAACGGTAAATAATTCTTTTTATATATGACTGCTTTTAGGAGTGTTAACAGAATAGGTGTTCAAGGAATACTGAAATAAGAATTTCATTCAAGGTATCAGATCCATCAGCATTATAATTAAAAGGCGAGTAGATGAACATCACCAAACAAGGTTTTTCAAGGGATTGTTAGAACAATACACCAATATGTGGGTGAAAGTTAACAAGTGTCAGAGTTTGATCATCCTAGTTTTTTTTTTGAACTTGTTTCCTGTATCGTCAACTCTAAGCACATGTTTTTTCAAACGTGAATTCATTGATTTTAGGTTTGAATGTTAAATAAATAGTAACATTAAGTGTCACAGATGGATGTATCAGTGGCCATGAAATCCACAAAAGGCTTTTCCAGACATATATAAACGATGCCACAGTTTTTGCATTTGTAAAATTGTAAACTTGCATTTTGATGAAAATCTATTTTCAGAATCTCAGTGGCGTGTTCACGTCTGTGATTAGCGTCATATCCATAGCAGGTAAGATGGATAATAAATCGAGGGATTTCAGCTTTATTTTCATAGAAAAATTGAAGACATTATTGAAATAATAAGCCAGTAGGTGATAAATCTGCAGTAAGATAAGCAAATTGTGTTGGAAATACATTTACACCTCTTCTTGACAGCTTAATTAAGCCCTATATCTAAAGTGGCACATCCTCCATTTCTATTTACTGTTTGAAAATTGTCATAGAGTGCAGGGTTTTTAATGCTAAAGTTTAGTTAAGTCTGTAATAACTATGTTTGAAGTTGATTATGTACAGATCAAATTAACTCTTCTTTCTCTTGTGAATTTCAGCTGCTCCTAATCCACGTACATCAGCTGTGTATTATTTTATTGTTGCCATTGTTGTCCTGTTATTGGCATTTGACTGTTACTTTTTACTCCCTCTCACTGTAAGTTTATTATTATTGTACCCCCCGACAACAAAGTTGTAAGGGGGGGTATACTGGTTTCAGGTTGTCTGTCTGTCTGTCCGTCTGTCTGGCCGTCTGTCCGTAGACGCAATCTTGTGCGCACCATCTCTCCTTATCCCCTTGACAGAATTGAATGAAACTTCACACAAGTGATCAGTACCAACAGTAGTTGTGCATGGGGCATGTTAGGTTCTTTTAGAAAAAAATTTGCAGAGTTATGGGACTTTGTTTTTTTGTTACTATACTATATACATAGACACAATCTTGTGCGCACCATCTCTCCTCATCCCCTTGACGCAATTTAATGAAACTTCACAAAAAGTGATCAGTACCAACAGTAGTTGTGCATGGGACATGTTAGGTTCTTTTAGAAAAAAAATTGCAGAGTTATGGGACTTTGTTTTTTTGTTACTATACTATATACATAGATACAGTCTTGTGTGCACCATCTCTCCTCATCCCCTTGACACAATTTAATGAAACTTCACACAAGTGATCAGTAACAACAGTAGTTGTGCATGGGACATGTTAGGTTCTTTCAGAAAAAAAAATGCAGAGTTACGGGACTTTGTTTTTTTGTTACTATACTATATACATAGACACAATCTTGTGCGCACCATCTCTCCTCATCCTCTTGACACAATTTAATGAAACTTCACACAAGTGATCAGTAACAACAGTAGTTGTGCATGGGGCATGTTAGGTTCTTTCAGCGACAAAAATTGCAGAGTTATGGGACTTTGTTTCTTGTTAGCATACTATGTACATACAGTCTGCATATGCAATCTTGTGCGTGCCTAATCTACCGAACCCTTGCACACAATTTAATGAAACTTCACACAAGTGATCAGTACCAACCCTAGTCGTGCATGGTGCATGTTAGATTCTTTTAGATAAATATTCTGCATAGTTATGGGACTTTGTTTTTTGTTACTATACTGTATACATACAGTCTATATACATACAGTCCACATAATTATGCAATCTTGTGTGTGTCAAATTGCAATGTACTGTGTCAGTGCATGCGGGGGTTACATTCATCACCTTTAGTGATAGCTCTAGTTTTACTCTTGTCCTTACCATCATTTGATGAGAAATAGAATGTAAAATTAATTAATGTAAGAATGCCATCTAGCTTGCTTAGAGAAGGTTGGTGTTTATACCCAGCATCTTGCTTTTGCCTGAAAATATGCTCAGAGGGGCACCAGGGATTTTAGTCCATTAAAATCTGTAAGGTCCCCATATAGCATTAATTGTGCTTGGGTTTAAAACCCAATAAACAAATAGAATATATACATATATTGTTAAAGTCACTCCCTTTTTGAAATTTTGGGTTTCCAAGATTGGGGAATTGTCATGAAATTTTGAAAGGTCAGGGAAGTACTAGGGAAAATAGTGTCAGCGGCTGTCGGTGATCTATTTTCTGAAAGGCTTGCTAGAGGTCAACAGTCCAAAAATTATTCCTTAAAAAATCAGTTTAGTTAAATTTTATTATAGCTTTAATCAACAGTCAAATTTGGGACTGTTACATGGGCCTAAAATTGTACAAGAACATTTGCAAAACTATTTGTGGTGTTTCAACAGTCATAACAGGTTTGGGAAGATGTAGGCCAATAAGGTCTTGGTTTGAAATTTTGTAATCCTTTAATCATCACTACAGATCTAAATATAAATCCTAAAATTTGTTGATTTCAGCTTTAAAATGAGCCCACAGGTTGTATTAATACAAAAATTGAATTTTCTATATTGTCATTCTAAATATCCTGCTTTAGCATGTAAGTTTACAAAAATTTTATAAATTCAGTTTATGATGCCAATGCATATTTTCATTTTTTACTTAACATTCTAAAGCATACATTTTGGTATGTGTGTTTCAGAAATATTACCAGTATTACCAGAAATCAGTACATGGCTCGCAACCTGTAGAGGAGAAGAAGATGGCTTGTGGAGATTATCTTCGAGCTTTCATAGATTCTTGTAAAACTTACTGGGTTGTTATAAAGAAGGTAAATATTCTTTACACGTTCATTTACACCTGTAAATTACTAGAATGTTTTCATCTATACCTGCAAAAACCACTTTCACAGCAGTAAAAGGGTGGATTCTGGATCTTGTTTTGTTAATTTAAGAAATAACAAGTATCAAATCAGGTTTATTATAGAATAACCCGAGTTTGGAGTTCTTATGCGTGTGAATATATCACTCAGGCCTCACTGCATGTATATAGGTTATTAGGTGTTCTTGTTAGAATTCAGAATATTTTCATATTCTCTGTCTGTTTGGATTAAATTTTAAGGATTGATGCCACTGCGAAATCCGTGAAAATTAGTGCCCCAGAAATATAAATGATTTCACAGTATGAGACTTCTAGTCCTGGAGTGTTTACCATACTTGTAACAAGTTTAAATACAAAGTTTCATCTTAAAAATTTCCTAAATTGCAGATCAAACTTCAGCTATTTGGTGTGTGGTGCACGTTTTGCGTGTCACTTATCTTGTTTCCGGCCATACAGAGTAACGTGTTGATGGTGAGGGAAACATTTGCAAATGAAAATGGAACAGAAACTTTGAGAACTGTTACATTCAGTGAAGACTTTGGTAAGAAGATTTCTTTTGTTGATGCATGTTTGCAAATACTTCATTATAGCAAAAAAAGAATGGCATTTATAGCAAGGTTGTCTGTTTTAAGAAATAATTGAAGATGTAATACTCAGCCAGAGAGTAAACTTATGAAGGGGAGGTAAATATGACTGTTCTATAGAGACTTCTATAAGTTACTTACCTTGTGCACATTCCCTCTAAGAATCTTTAATATATTTCTTTATTCTAATACAGTAAAACACTGCGCGGTCGAGGTCGCAAAGGGATGAGCAAAATGCTGGTTTCGAGTGATTCAAACATTGACCAACATACGAAGAAAATTGAAGTTTGTTTTACCAGTTGTCATCTGATGTGTAATAATAACACACTTGTGACATTTTCAAAAAACGTTTCAATATGTAATTTGTAAATGGCACGTGAAGAAACCACTAAGACTTTTAATTAATTTTTTTTTTTATTTATCAGCAAGTGAATATAGAGATAAATATAGTTGAGAACTCTTCACATTTCAACTGCGAGATAAATGTCGTAGAGTACTTGCCAACTTATTTCATAGACAATAAAATATTAAGATCTGATATTTATCTTCTCGATCCCGCAGAAAAGCTGTAATAAGTAAAAACATACTTGCTGTAATCTAAAACAAACAGTAATTGATCAATATTTGATCAATAAAACTTTTCTTCAACCTTTCATCAATAATAAATCTCATTATCAGATCAAATATACCGACAAACAAACACTTAAGTTAGTCTGGGAATAGATCAAGCACGGTGTGCAAAAATTTTAAATTAACCGAAACATTCTGACCACAGGTTTGAAAAATTTTGACACCTCTGCTCAATTTTGCCAGAAGCAACAAAGAGTAAATTAATACACAGGGACCAGGTGTCACGCTCGAGCTCGATGCTGGACCCAGCCATGGTAATTTCACGCAGAAAATAGAAGGAAAGCGGCTGGGACCATATGAATTGCTCAAGTGAGCCAGGGTGCTTGAGTCATCGATGCTCGAGCGAGAGGTGTTTCACTGCAAATGTCTAATGTGTTAAAATTGAGAATATTGGAACTTTCACATAATCAAGCTTTCCGTGTTCAAAATACAGCCTTGTAAAACCTAAATGTGAAGGGGTTACGATTTAATTTTTTAGAGCATTTTGAGCTGATTCTTCCTACTATGTATTTGAATTTTCTACACAGGTGTGTGCATACATGACTTGAAATCTCAACCATTATATTTTTGTTTGATTTTTTCAGAAAAGAAAGGGTATTGGACTACAATCTTCACATTTCTCAGCTTTAACCTGTTTGCATTCCTCGGAAATCTTACATCAGAATGGATCAAATGGGTAAGTTAAGTATTCAAGATGAACAAAAATGGTTTTGATCATAATACAGGTTTAAAGAGATAATTGACCATGATGTTTTATTCAATCTGTAGAGTTTCCCATATTCAACCTGTAGTGTTCTTATATTCTGTGTGTATAGTTCCTGATACTTAATGTGTAGAGTTCCAGATATTCAACCTGTAGTGTTCTTATATTCTGTGTGTATAGTTCCTGATATTTAATGTGTAGAGTTCCAGATATTCAATCTGTAGATCTTTGGGTATTCAATTTGTAGAGTTCCTGGTATTCAGTCTGTAGTTTCCCATGTTCAGTCTGTAGAGTTCCTGATATTCAGTCTGTAGTTTCCCATGTTCAATCTGTAGAGTTCCTGATATTCAATCTGTAGTTTGCCATGCTCAATCTGTAGAGTTCCTGATATTCAGTCTGTAGTTTCCCATGTTCAATCTGTAGAGTTCCTGGTATTCAATCTGTAGTTTGCCATGCTCAATCTGTAGAGTTCCTGATATTCAGTCTGTAGTTTCCCATGCTCAATCTGTAGAGTTCCTGATATTCAGTCTGTAGTTTGCCATGCTCAATCTGTAGAGTTCCTGATATTCAGTCTGTAGTTTCCCATGTTCAGTCTGTAGAGTTCCTGATATTCAATCTGTAGTTTCCCATGCTCAATCTGCAGAGTTCCTGGTATTCAGTCTGTAGTTCCTGAATTTTAGTCTGCAGAGTTCCTGATATTCAGTCTGTAGTTTCCCATGTTCAATCTGTAGAGTTCCTGGTATTCAGTCTGTAGTTTCCCATGCTCAATCTGCAGAGTTCCTGATATTATGTCCCCGTCATCTGTAGTTCCATTTCATCTGTAGTTTCCTGAATAATTCTATGTCTGTAGTTTCCCATGTTCAATCTGTAGAGTTCCTGATATTCAATATGTAGTTCCTGAATTTTAGTCTGCAGAGTTCCTGGTATTCAATCTGTAGTTTGCCATGCTCGATCTGTAGAGTTCCTGGTATGCAGTCTGTAGTTTCCCATGTTCAATCTGTAGAGTTCCTGGTATTCAGTCTGTAGTTTCCCATGCTCAATCTGTAGAGTTCCTGATATTCAGTCTGTAGTTTCCCATGTTAAATCTGTAGAGTTCCTGATATTCAGTCTGTAGTTTCCCATGTTCAGTCTGTAGAGTTCCTGATATTCAGTCTGTAGTTTCCCATACTCAGTCTGTAGAGTTCCTGATATTCAGTCTGTAGTTTCCCATGTTCAATCTGTAGAGTTCCTGATATTCAGTCTGTAGTTTGCCATGCTCAATCTGTAGAGTTCCTGATATTCAGTCTGTAGTTTGCCATGCTCAATCTGTAGAGTTCCTGATATTCAGTCTGTAGTTTGCCATGCTCAATCTGTAGAGTTCCTGATATTCAGTCTGTAGTTTGCCATGCTCAATCTGTAGAGTTCCTGATATTCAGTCTGTAGTTTGCCATGCTCAATCTGTAGAGTTCCTGATATTCAGTCTGTAGTTTCCCATGTTCAATCTGTAGAGTTCCTGATATTCAATATGTAGTTCCTGAATTTTAGTCTGCAGAGTTCCTGGTATTCAATCTGTAGTTTGCCATGCTCAATCTGTAGAGTTCCTGATATTCAGTCTGTAGTTTGCCATGCTCAATCTGTAGAGTTCCTGATATTCAGTCTGTAGTTTCCCATGTTCAATCTGTAGAGTTCCTGATATTCAATATGTAGTTCCTGAATTTTAGTCTGCAGAGTTCCTGGTATTCAATCTGTAGTTTGCCATGCTCAATCTGTAGAGTTCCTGATATTCAATCTGTAGTTTGCCATGCTCAATCTGTAGAGTTCCTGATCTTCAGTCTGTAGTGTTCCTCATATTCTGTGTGTAGAGTTCCTGATACTTAATCTGTAGACTTCCAGATATTCAATCTGTAGAGCTTTGGGTATTCAATTTGTAGAGTTCCTGATATTTTGTCTGCAGAGTAGTTCCTGATATTCAATCTGTAGTTTGCCATGTTCAATCTGTAGAGTTCCTGATATTCAATCTGTAGATTTCCTGATTTTTAGTCTGCAGAGTTCCTGATATTCAATCTGTAGTCTGTAGAGTTCCTGATATTCGATCTATAGAGTTCCTGATATTCAATCTGTTGAGCTTTGGGTATTCAATTTGTAGAGTTCCTGTTATTTAGTCTGCAGAGTAGTTCCTGATATTCAATCTGTAGTTTGCCATGTTCAATCTGTAGTAGAGTTCCTGATATTCCACCTGTAGAGTTCCTCCTATTCAAGTTCGAGTTCTTGATACTCAATGTGTAAAGTTTTTGATACTTAATGAGCAATACTGTAGGATAATTAACAATATAGTCAGGCACAGTTTCTGGTAGGTGCTGTATTGTAGATTGGATAATTGTCATAAAGGTTTATTCAGAATAATATCTGTTAATAGTACAACTTACAAATTAAAAATGGGCATTGTAACATAACCAGTTTCTAGTTGTGATACTTGTCATTAAGACAGGTGAGCATTTACTTGCAAACCAAAACAGTTTTGAGAAATACTCTGTCACCCATAATTTTAACTTCATTAAAAATATCGTCTGTATACGTAAGAGGTTTTGAAAAACACTCGAGACATTTTCTGAAAATATTGAAATATTCCTTATAAATTTTTTCAGAGTGTTTTGTCTTTTAAAAGCTCATGTACATAAAGGCATCTGATGTCTGTCTTTGCTAGTAAAGCTGAATTGTAGTTCTAATAAGAGACATGTAAAATGGCTAACTCTTAAACTCTAGTGTATGTATTTTCAGCCTGGTCCTAGACGTGTATGGATCCCAATTGTATTGCGAGCAGTGATCTTGATTCCGATATATGTGTTCTGTAACTACCAGCCATTTGGCGTTGCACGCAGGTTTCCTGTGTATATTCCCAATGATGTAGTGTTTATACTGGCAGGAATAATCATGGCGTTCACCAGTGGCTACTATAGTAGTCTTACCATGATGTACGGACCAAAGTAAGTTATATTGTAATATGATTTTGGTTGTGAAATACAGGTTCTAATGCATTTTTGTGTTTTCAAAATGGAGGACTGTTCAGTCAGTTCACCTGACCAGTGGATTTCAAAATTTAGACTCTATATGAATTTTATTTATTGCTTTTGATTTATGTTTATGTAACTTGAAAATGAAATCCAAGAAAAATGTGTTTGTTAAGGTTTAATGTCCTTTTCTACAATCAATTTTATCTGTCATATAAAGACAGTGCTTGTTTGTAGCATTTAGTACAATGTCCAGCTTTATAGTGCTGCCTCATTAGAATATCAGGCTGCACACATGTGACTTGATACCTCACTGAGTCACATTATACTGTCAATAGGTTGACTTGTCTTAGAACAATTTTCTTATTGCTAATGGGCAAAAAGAAGCAACCAGTACCATTATTCTTGTCTTTGTGATGACTTGGCAAGGGAGCGAACCTGCAACCTGCACATCCAGGGGCTCTACCACTAGGCTGCCAAGGTGGTACTTAGAAAAGTAGCCATCCAAAAGTAGAATTTGATTTAGCATTTATAAAGTAGAGCAACAGTGAAGTAAAATATTCCAAAATGAAAGTTCAGTGGAGGTAATAAAAATATTACATGTAAACGTAGAGCTGTAGAAATATGAACTGTTCAACCCAGTCGAAACTACTACTGGTTACACAGAACAACGGCCCTGGCTGCAAATTATTACAAAAATGACCAAAGATTGACAGTTAACTCACCTGGTTAACTAATGTCTGTCTATGAATTATAAAACATTATTCATTCATGACATTTTATTTTTTATTTTTATCAGAGAAGTGGAACCTGCTATGATGGGTAGAGCAGGTATGATGATGGCGTTCTTCCTTGTTCTTGGAATTACTTCTGGAGTGAACTTATCCTTAGTACTGCAGAGACTGGTAACTACCCAAATAGAAGCATGATAGAAACAACAACACAGTCATATGATCAAAGGAGTTGAAGAACTGCTAACAACAAAATCTAGATTTTAATTACAAAATGTTGCATTCCAGGTCTTTCAGGTACAGTTTTGAGAATATGGCAAATCCCTTATAGTCAGGCAAGGAATTGATTGTTAAATAAGTACATGTATAGAAAATACAGATATAATTTGCTGTTTCTCCTATATGCCTGACTTTGCCATAAGTTAATCTAGAACATCACTGTGTTAGCATTTTGTGATTGGGAAGTCCAATTAAGACTTCAGTGGATGGTTAGATAATTATGCCACCTTTGAAGAAAGTGGGTATATTGTTTTGCTCATGTTGGTTGATAGGACAGTTATTTGCTCGGTCATTTTGTAGACCATTTCTTTTGGTTGCCTATCTAGAAATACTTGGATGTATGGTAGTCAAAATTCAGTGTGTCTGTGGTCAGTAGACATCAAAGGGTAATGTTACTGTGACATTGAGACAGAAACTAGAGAACACTGGACCACAACTTGATCGGATTATTGTCTATGGTCAATTAATGACCCCTGTTGCTTTAAGGGCCCTTTGGTCAAAGGTAAAGATTACTGTGGTGCTAGGAATGTTTTTCTATAACAAACTAGAGAATGTGTAGATGTACAGCAGTCAAACTTCATAGAATACACCCAGTGATCATAAGATGACCTTCATTGACTCCGGGGTCAAAGGTAAAGTTAAAAAAACATACCTGAGACTGAAAATGAAACGACCATTGACAGGCTATCATTTGACATATGTAATTAACAAACAGGTCATCTTTTAACCTTTACTCTGCTAAATTTCTAAAATGAACTGGTCCATCATTCAACTTGGGCTGTACCATTTACTATTTAAAGGGGTGTTCACTAAAAATTTACTGACTGAATAGAGAACAGTGCAGGCTGATTATGGTCTGCACTGGTCAAAATTGCAGAATCACTTGCCGCCAGCAGGCTAAAGGTTTAAGGTATATCTCACTGCCGATACAAATCAGTTTTGTTTTATAAATGATGATCCACTGTCTTTAGTTTGCTGTACTTTATTCAGTAATAATTGTTGAAAGTTGGCAGGGATGTTTAATGACATTAAGTTTTTTGTTTAAAGTCCTAGATATCTCGCATTCTATTACAAGTCATAGTGCCATGTATTATTGGAGGCATAAACACTGTATAGTATTGATGTCAAACTGTCATGTATTAATATTACTGTTTTATTGAAACCATCCTCATTCTTGAAGACCTATTATTGAAACATTCCCAAAACCATGATAGGTTTTTGTAAAGAACTGGGGGAATTAATAAAACAGCTAACCAGTTCACATTTCATAACTGTTCTACTGGTAAACTGTGGTTATGTTTTAAACTTGTTCAGTTATAGATCTTACTATGTGTGTTTTGAGTTGTTCATGTTTTTGTTAATGACCAATGCAATGTTAGTGTTTACTAAGTGATCAGTATACTTTGTTGTTGTTGTAGCTGCTGATAAAATGTTAAAGGTATTTGAAAGCATTTACAGTGTCAGGTTCATTTACTGTAAGATATTTGATTCTTGTTTTGTAATGTCTTTGTTACCTCCCCTGATTTGAGTTTTCATTTTATACTTCAAAGACCATTGTCCGTGTATAACATTGCAGCTGTGGTAGATTTGTTCTCAGATACATGCTTTGTCTCGTATAATAAATACATTGACTACCAGTGACATATTTTGTACGAAGTATCTTATTGTTTCCAAAAAATATTTGATTACCTTTATGAAAATTGTGTTTTAAATATACTTGTCAAGGTAGTACCAGCCATTGATATGTCATAAATGATTTACATTCAAAATAATTGCATAATTTGTAAACTGAAAATTGAATTGCTGAAGTATTTTTTTTTAAAAAGATGTTTTAATTTAGTTACAAGATTAAAATTTTCCATCACAAGAAAGTATCTTACACACATAATAATAACAGACAGTGTGACAGAACCTTTGTTTGAGGGAAGCGGTGGTCTAATGGTTAAGGTGTCGGCCACGTAACCCAGAGGTTGTGAATTTGAACCCTACGTGGGTCAAGATCACGCCTTTTCATCAGACACTAGTACTGGTTTTTGCAGGTTTTGGACTCAAGAGTGGTTCAAATAAGCTTGAAGCTTTCATCACAATCAAACTAAAATAAATTAGTATAAACTAAAACCTATGTGATAGCAGTCGAAGCATGCATTAAATGGCGAAATGTATAAGTCATCTCTGGGAAGCTTGTCCGCGTTGTTTTTAACAGTTTGATATGCATGCTTTGAGCGACAATGGTCCAACAAAGCTTAAATATTAAATAAAATGTTATTTCAGGGGAGATTATGAAACACATTGCACAGTCATTAAAAATACAGTGTACCTGAAAATCTGTGTTAGTCAAGTTTTAGTGTTGCAACTTTGTTGAAATTTTAATGAATTATACCTTTTGACCTTCAGCAGGGGTTAAGTAGTGACTCAGTGATTATCAAGTCTACAGTTTTTAAAGTGTACTTTGAAACTGGTACTAAAGTACAAGCAATGGGAAGCTTTATCGAACTTTTTATGTTCTTGTTTTTGTTATTTGTTTCTCATGCTATTGAGTGCTGTAGCTTTATAAATGATATAATTTTATAGAACATGTGCTTAAGAAAGTTTAGAACTATTTTATAGTATTATTTTAAGGACTCAAATTTTTATCTATATTTATAAAGTCCATGACTACTAGGTGCTGATCTGAAGTACTCGCATTTTGATGTAACAAGTACATCAACAAGTTATGAATTCTTACTTAAGTATATATTAACATAACATTTGAATTGGAAATGAAAGTTTTCATTTGATAGCTAGTCTGATACATAATATCTTTTTATCATTTGTAAACAGCTGACCATGTCAAAAGTCATAGCTAATACATGAATGTGTAGATATATTTATGCTTGTTGTCTGTTTTACATTATTATTACATGCCATATTGAAAGCTCACAGTTTGGTTTTACCATTCTATGTACATTTTAGCTCATCTGTTAAAAGAATATTGAAAGCTATTCTACTCATCTGGGTGTCACTTTCCCACCCAGCCTAAGTTTTGTTTGCAAGGCCATACCCCAGTTACTGCTACATGTATTGGATTGAAACATGCACAAGGTTTCCCAGTTACCAAGGTTTCCCAGTTACCAAGGTTTTCCAGTTACCAAGGTTTCCCAGTTACCAAGGTTTCCCAGTTACCAAGGTTTTCCAGTTACCAAGGCTTCTGAACTTATCAAATTAGATAAGACTTGGTTGACTTTGATATAAATTACAGCTTCCTTTTTTTTCAATTCAGTGCAATCCACATATACATCTGAAGGATTTGTATCTATGTCATTATGGTAATTTTCTTTGGAATAGTCGAGCACACTGTCTTACAAATAGTTCTTTATGAGAAAAAAATCTTTAGGGGCCTTTTCCTTGGAGTAATGGGACTACATATCTTGGGCCACATTCCTAATACTATAAAAATTATTGGGTTTTTGTGTGTTTTTTCCCTCAACTGATTTGAAACAAAAAAGCTAATATGTATATTATGCTGCAAGTTTGCTTAGTCAATAAAAAACCTACAAAAAGTAATATATGTGACACAGCCAGGTGTAGTTCTGTATTGTAAATATATTTTTTTGCTTCATCATTTTTGTCTTGCATAGAACATACATTTTTCATGAGTTGTATGATATATATTTATATGTTTTTGAGCTTCAGTATACATTTTATTTCATCTTGGTTCCAAAGTTATAAAAATGAATTTGGTGTCCAGTCTATAGGTGCAGCCTTGCTATTGGTCAATTTCATTCAGAAACAACCAGTGATCCGAGACTGGTCTGAAAGCTTAGCATTATATATTAGGACCTAGATTGGCTTTATGTCCTAGGACCTGACTTTACTTTATATCTTAGAACTTAGCTTAGCTTTATATCTTGTTTGAAATTGTTTTATATGTTATACATGATCTGATAAATTATTGCATGTGATTAGGCGAAGAATTCCACATTTCATTGTAAATTTATCATTTGATAAATTTGTGTTTTTCATTTCTCATGTTTGTGTTAGGTGAAAATTTGGTGAATTTTAAGTTTTCATAATGTGCTGTGCTGATAAAAAGTTCACTGCCTCTTCACATTTTGAAACAGTATGTTCTAACAGCGGCATTTCCAACATCCATTTTTAGCTTTATTTAATTTTAAAACATTTTTTTCCCAGCTTCTTATAGATATATATAATAAAAATTGTGTTCTGTGTTAAAATTGTGTTCTGTGTTAAGGTATGTTCAAACAATTGGAAGTAATGTATGATTTGTGCAAAGGTGATTTATATTTTAGAAAAATATAAGAAAGAAAATGAAATAGGTTATTCCAAACACATACTGGATTCATATATTTTATGTGTATGTACCTTCCCTGAATATAAGAAAGTAATAGTTCTGTATTAAAGTTAGAAAAAAAGGTTTACATTTTAGCACTGTTCAGAATTCGGGCATTAACAAGATCATGGTGACTATACCTTTTGTTTTTATCGTGTAACCTTTTCATTTTATTATGAAGACAACTGCCTATTGAATAAGTTATCACATAGGTATTTTGATGTTTTGTCTGAATTACAGCAACCATGTCAAGACTGTCTGTTGATACTGGTATGGAAGTACAGCGCTTGGAAGAAGATACATATTTGAATATAATATGTTAACTGTCTCATTTTATATTTATTTTAATTTTGTTTTGTTTGCTGTACATGTATCTGGTTGTTACTTTGAATGAACACTTGTGTTTGCCATATGGAATGAAATTTTGCTGAAAGGTTTAACAGGGAGATGGTTACTTGTATCCCAGGGTTTAGTCGGCCAGCAGTTCTCTTATTTAGAGGTCCCACTTTTCCCATGTTTTTGTTTGCTGAGCTTTTCTAGGAAGGAGGGCTATTTTACTATAGTAATAATTGTGTAATAAACAAGGCTTCTGCATCAAGTCCTGTAACTCTTACAGAAATTTTAACAAAATTACCCCCCCCCCCCCCCCCCCCCCCCGCACCAACTTCTTTGACTTAGAAAATCTAGTTTGAAGTTTTGCATACAAGTTGCTCTCTGCAAAGTGAATGTAGATATTAAAACTTTATACAAGTGGTGCATGTGCAGTAACTATAAATTGTATTGTGGCAAAGTTATGCCCCTTTTTGGACTTGAAAAATGAGGGTTAATAATTTGCATGGAAATTACTGCATACAAAACTAATGCGGATACTTGGTTGGAACTTCACACAGATGTTAGATGCAATTGAACTAAATTTCAGCATCAAAATATCCCTTAACTTTTACAAGAATTAAGACAGTATATCTGTTTTGTGGAAGAAAATCCATCATACTGCCAAGCCTTCAAGTAGTTGAGCATGGCTCTTGTTAGTATTTGTTTTTATTAATGGAAAACGTTAAATGCATCCTTGATGTTAAGAGTTGTCTTTCAGTTGACGGTCGCATAACTGTGCAGAAATTAAGACTCTTGTATTAGGCTTATGTTTGAATTAAAATGACTTAATCATGCTGTGTACTCGTACAGTTATTCTGTTTGCCCATTGTGTTGTCATTGAAACCTGTTGGATATCTTTGACAGTATCAGGGAATTGAACAAATGTGAGTCAGAATTTTACCATAGGTTTTTAATTTTTACATTTTATGATACTTTTTTTCATACAGTAGAAACAAGAAATTGCTACATGAATGGGGCAGTTAAGTTGCTCACTAAGTGTTCAGCTTTTACTGGGAGTCTCTCTGTTTTAGAATATCCAATTTTTAAGGTTGCAAATTCTTATGATTTTATATATTTTAGTCTATTAAATAATTGACTGTTTCAAAATTCTTTAATTTTTCTTTTAACATATTTTTGTATATATGACTGTCTAAGCACTTGATTTTATGTGTTGATTAGGATTTGTTTTGTTGTAAGTAGCGCCTAGAAATATTTATGTTATTGTGAAAGTGCTAACTCTGTTTTATTTTATTATGTTTTACATAATTGTGGATAGTTTTAGATAATTCAATGTTTTATGGATCACCTGAGCATTTTTTGTGAGCTATTGTGATTGCCTGTTGTCTGTCTATCAGTCATCCATGTGTCCACACTTTCTTCAGATGACCTCTCATCTTAAAATACCGGTCAGAATTGCACCAAAACTGGTCAGTAGAATCCTTCCTTGGTCCTCTATCAAGTTTGTTCAAATGTTTTAGCTTTGCCTCTTTTAGGGGCTTCCAGACCTAAAATGGAAAAACCATTACATGACATTTTCTCATTAACCACCTTCATTTTCCTCATTAATCCTGTTCTAAACTTATTCAAATAAGGGCACTCATCACCCTTTTAGGGGCCTGTAAAGCTAAATATATAAAAAAAAACCTTGAAGAAGCCTTCTCATGAATTGCTGGATGCAGATGACCAATATAAGGAGAACTTCCGAAACACCGTCAGCCTGCTCCAGTTACCTTTGTGTGTTTTTACCACGCAGTTTGAAATATAGTGTTTGAATAGTTTACCATCTGTCACACTTATTTATGTAATCAACATTTGCTGCCTTGAACATATGGTGGTCTTCCTAATTTATTCATTCTCTAGCCTGTTTATGCTCTGAAACTCAAGTGAGCAATCTAGGGCCATCATGGCCCTCTTGTATTGCATATGAGATTTGATCTGTATTAGAACAAAAAACGTGACTTTTTTGTATGCTTGATTTCATTGTCATACTAACCAACTCATGAATAAATTGTATGTGAGAACCTGAATAAAATGTGATTTCTCTTCAGTTATTTCAGCCTTTCCAACTATCATGTGAAAACTTAAAATAGACATGGAAACATCTGGATGGACCATTACTAAAGGAGAGGGTTCACTTTTGCTCAGTAATGGCCGTAAAACTGAGTATGTCTAAATTTCAAGTTTCCTTTCAGCAGTTACTATTGGTTCATCATTGTTTGCAATTTATTCATAATTAAAGAAAATATGTGACATAAGTGAAAACATTTTAACATTACAGGCAAGAAAACCTTCAGTTTTAATCTGTTTGTTTTCAATTAATCTGAATTTTTCTCTATGGGTACAGCTATCAACCACAACGAAAAATGCCATGAGTTGTGTGAAAGAAATTTAAATCCTAATATGTTATTGCCGGGTTGAAAAATAGTGTATTAAATGTGCTTAAGTGAACCTTGTCCTTGGGTTATATGTTTTAGCTTGATGGCACTTTGGGGCTACGAAAAAAGTTTGTTCATTGGTTGCGCTTGACAACATGTAGGGGTAAGAGACCTCTGTAGCCAAGAGGTTAAGCTTAAGTACTTTGAATCATTTGCCTAAACTGATGCCGATCCGAAACTTTTCTTGCCCAGGTGGCGTTCTGAAGATCTGTGGTTCTACTCTGGTGCTGGCTCAAACCTCAAGTAATGCAGATGGGCATCTGGTGTGTTCCTCCACCATTTAAAACCCGAAAAGTCACATATGACCTAAATTGTGTCGTTGTGACTAACAATGCAAACAGACAATAATTAAAGGGCTGCTAGAGGTTGAATTAGATAACATTCAAATAACTTCATACTAATGTTTGGTGGATGTTTACGAAGTTTGTTGGCCATGCATCCTTGAAGTACCCATCTGGTTTGTTTAAAGGTGTTACTTGACTACATTCATGGGCAGTAGCTGAAAATAGAAAAACCTTCAGTGTCATGTAAGCTCTTCTCATGAGCTGCTAATTGGATGTTTACCAGACTTGTTCTGAAGAATCTTTGCTTAGACCATTATCACATTTTTCCAAATGCTCCTACTCGACAGCATTAAAGGGGCACCAGAGCTGTTAAATGAAGTTGCCAAGAAGTGTCAGAAACATCATTGCATGGACTTTTTCTAGTTTTTCTTTTTCAAACAGCTATACTTGCAGACCTTCATAGTTAAAAACAGAAAAAAAATAATAATTTATGTTAGATAAATAACGGTGTTTACCAAACTGAATCCGAACAACTGTTGCTAAATATAAAATAAACCCATATAGTGTTAAATCTATCAAAACTATTCATCATTAAATAATTTAGAAAAAAATACTAATGGTGTAACTGTTTGTACCAAATGTTCTCAAGAAAAATGTCGTACATATTTAAATTTCTAGATGTTGAATCTTTTCATTTTAACCTCCTTGCTTGTTATTTAAATAAGTCCTTGATTATTTTCTTAAAGTTCCATAAGGCCTTAAATTTTATGTTAAAAACAGATGGAAAAGCTGTCCAAATAGACGGTATGCAAAACCACGAGGGTTAAAAATCGCTACTTTTTACACTGCACATGAACTCTTACAGATAGAAATATGAAAGGAGGTAATAAAAACAATTGTTTAAGAAATAATATATCTCATTTAGTGATTTGTCGCTGAATAAATTATTGTTTGGAGTTCAGATGCGAAGGAATTATATCATGAGGGCGCAGCCCGAGTGATATAATAATAAGCATCTGAACGACAATGATTTTATTCAAGAGCAAATCACTAAATGAGATATTTTATTTCGATTCTAACACGTTACCAGCGACTTTAAAGTACATCCTTGACGGCATTCATTAAATATTTGCCTGTTTCCAATCAGTTTCTTTTCCAGCGCGCCGCTATGCCGTTTGATGCTATGGCGTAATGATTGTGACGTCAGAACAGTGAATTGTTGTATAATAATTCGCTGTTTTCAGCCTTCTTTGTTTAATAGGAAAATGAATCAGATCGTGTTAGAATGCAATATAACTTTTATAATGTTAATTTATATTCAAACCTTTTAACAAATATTTAAGAAAACTAGAATTGAAAAGAGGATTTACCAAGAACGTGATATATTTAAGAAATAATATATCTCATTTAGTGATTTGTCGCTGAATAAATCATTGTTTGGAGTTCAGATGCGAAGGAATTATATCACGAGGGCACAGCTGAACGACAAACAATGATTTATTCAAGAGCAAATCACTGAATGAGATATATTACTTCGATTCTAACACATAATCAAGGATTTTAAGTACATCCTTGACGACATCAGTTTCTTTTCCAGCGCGCATCTTGATGATATCTAGGTCAAGTTCGAAACTGGGTCACGTGCGGTCAAAAACTAGGTCAGTAGGTCTAAAAATAGAAAAACCATGTGACCTCTCTAGAGGCCATATATTTCACAAGATCTTCATGAAAATTGGTCAGAATGTTCATCTTGATTATATCTAGGTCAAGTTTGAAACCGGGTCACGTGCCATCAAAAACTAGGTCAGTAGGTCAAATAATAGAAAAACCTTGTGACCTCTCTAAAGGCCATATTTTTCATGGGATCTGTATGAAAGTGGTCTGTATGTTCTTCTTGATGATATCTAGGTCAAGTTTGAAACTGGGTCACATGCCTTCAAAAACTAGGTCAGTAGGTCTAAAAATAGAAAACCTTGTGACCTCTCTAGAGGCCATATATTTCATAAGATCATCATGAGAATTGGTCAGAACGTTCACCTTGATGATATCTAGGTCAAGTTCGAAACTGGGTCACGTGCTGCCAAAACTAGGTCAGTAGGCAAATAATAGAAAAACCTTGTGACCTCTCTAGAGGCCATACTTTTGAATGGATCTGCATAAAAATTGGTCAGAATGTTCATCTGATGATATCTAGGTCAAGTTCGAAAGTGGGTCACGTGTCTTCAAAAATGGTCAGTAGGTCAAATAATGAAAAAACCTTGTGACCTCTCTAGAGGTCATACTTTTCATGGATCTGTATGAAGTTGGTCTGAATGTTTATCTTGATGATATATAGGTCAAGTTTGAAACTGGGTCAACTGCGATCAAAAACTAGGTCAGTAGGTCTTAAAATAGAAAAACCTTGTGACCTCTCTAGAGGCCATACCCTTGAATGGATCTTCATGAAAATTGGTCAGAATGTTCACCTTGATGATATCTAGGTCAAGTTTGAAACTGGGTCACGTGCCATCAAAAACTAGGTCAGTAGGTCAAATAATAAAAAAAACCTTGTGACCTCTCTAGAGGCCATACTTTTCATGCGATCTGTATGAAAGTTGGTCTGAATGTTTATCTTGATGATATCTAGTTCAAGTTTGAAACTGGGTCAACTGCATTCAAAAACTAGGTCAGTAGATCAAATAATGAAAAAGTCTTTTGACCTCTCTAGAGGCCATATTTTTCAATGGATCTTCATGAAAATTGGTCAGAATTTTTATCTTGATGATATCTAGGTCAAGTTCAAAACTAGGTCACATGAGCTCAAAAACTAGGTCACTATGTCAAATAATAGAAAAAACGACGTCAAACCCAAAACTGGGTCATGTGGGAACAGGTGAGCGATTCAGGACCATCATGGTCCTCTTGTTTAGCTCATCTGATTTTTTGAAAAAACTTCTTGCAAGATTTATGGCCCCTTTTGTACTTAGAAAATACCAGATTTCTTGGTTAAGTTTTATGTTTAGGTCAACTTTTCTCCTAAACTATCAAAGCTATTGCTTTGAAACTTGCAACACTTGTTCACCATCATAAGCTGACCCTGTACATCAAGAAACATAACTCCATCCTGCTTTTTGCAAGATATATTGTCCCTTTTGGACTTGGAAAATTAGTTTTTAGCTCACCTGTCACAAAGTGACAAGGTGAGCTTTTGTAATCGCGCGGCGTACGTCGTGCGTCCGTAAACTTTTGCTTGTGACCACTCTAGAGGTCACATTTTTTGTGGGATCTTTATGAAAGTTGGTCAGAATGTTCATCTTGATGATATCTAGGTCAAGTTCGAAACTGAGTCACGTGCCTTCAAAAACTAGGTCAGTAGGTCTAAAAATAGAAAAACCTTGTGACCTCTCTAGAGGCCATATATTTCACAAGATCTTCATGAAAATTGGTCAGAACGTTCCCTTACATCAAGAAACATAACTCCATCCTGCTTTTTGCAAGAATTATTGTCCCTTTTGGACTTGGAAAATTAGTTTTTAGCTCACCTGTCACAAAGTGACAAGGTGAGCTTTTGTAATCACGCGGCGTCCGTCGTGCGTCCGTAAACTTTTGCTTGTGACCACTCTAGAGGTCACATTTTTTGTGGGATCTTTATGAAAGTTGGTCAGAATGTTCATCTTGATGATATCTAGGTCAAGTTCTAAACTGGGTCACGTGCCATCAGAAACTAGGTCAGTAAGTCAAATAATAGAAAAACCTTGTGACCTCTCTAAAGGCCATATTTTTCATGGGATATGTATGAAAGCTGGTCTGAATGTTCATCTTGATGATATCTAGGTCAAGTTCGAAACTGGGTCACGTGCGGTCAAAAACTAGGTCAGTAGGTCTAAAAATAGAAAAACCTTGTGACCTTTCTAGAGGCAATACTAGTGAATGGATCTTCATGAAAATTGGTCAGAATGTTCATCTTGATGATATCTAGGTCAGGTTCAAAACTGGGTCACGTGCCTTCAAAAACTAGGTCAGTAGGTCTAAAAATAGAAAAACCTTGTGACCTCTCTAGAGGCCATATATTTCACAAGATCTTCATGAAAATTGGTCAGAATGTTCACCTTGATGATATCTAGGTCAAGTTTGAAACTGGGTCACATGCCATCAAAACTAGGTCAGTAGTCTCAAATAGAAAAACTTGTGACTTTCTAAGGCCATTATTTCACAAGATCTTCATGAAAATTGGTCAGAACGTTCACCTTGATGATTCTAGGTCAAGTTCGAAACTGGGTCACGTGCCATCAAAAACTAGGTCAGTATGTCAAATAATAGAAAAACCTTGTGACCTCTCTAGAGGCCATATATTTCACAAGATCTTCATGAAAATTGGTCAGAACGTTCCCTTACATCAAGAAACATAACTCCATCCTGCATTTTGCAAGAATTATTGTCCCTTTTGGACTTGGAAATTAGTTTAGCTCACCTGTCACAAAGTGACAAGGGGAGCTTTTGTAATCACGCGGCGTCTGTCGTGCGTCCGTAAACTTTTGCTTGTGACCACTCTAGAGGTCACATTTTTTGTGGGATCTTTATGAAAGTTGGTCAGAATGTTCATCTTGATGATATCTAGGTCAAGTTCGAAACTGGGTCACGTGCATCAGAAACTAGGTCAGTAAGTCAAATAATAGAAAAACCTTGTGACCTCTCTAAGGCCATATTTTTCATGGATAATGTATGAAAGCTGGTCTGAATGTTCATCTTGATGATATCTAGGTCAGTTCGAAACTGGGTCACGTGCGGTCAAAAACTATGTCAGTAGGTCTAAAAATAGAAAAACCTTGTGACCTTTCTAGAGGCAATACTAGTGAATGGATCTTCATGAAAATTGGTCAGAATGTTCATCTTGATGATATCTAGGTCAGGTTCAAAACTGGGTCACGTGCCTTCAAAAACTAGGTCAGTAGGTCTAAAAATAGAAAAACCTTGTGACCTCTCTAGAGGCCATATATTTCACAAGATCTTCATGAAAATTGGTCAGAATGTTCACCTTGATGATATCTAGGTCAAGTTTGAAACTGGGTCACATGCCATCAAAAACTAGGTCAGTAGGTCTCAAAATAGAAAAACCTTGTGACCTTTCTAGAGGCCATATATTTCACAAGATCTTCATGAAAATTGGTCAGAACGTTCACCTTGATGATATCTAGGTCAAGTTCGAAACTGGGTCACGTGTCATCAAAAACTAGGTCAGTAGGTCAAATAATAGAAAAACCTTGTGACCTCTCTAAAGGCCATATTTTTCATGGGATCTGTATGAAAGTTGGTCTGAATGTTCATCTTGATGATATCTAGGTCAAGTTCGAAACTGGTTCACGTGCGGTCCAAAACTAGGTCAGTAGGTCTAAAAATAGAAAAACCTTGTGACCTTTCTAGAGGTCATACTTGTGAATGGATCTTCATAAAAATTGGTCAGAATGTTCATCTTGTTGATATCTAGGTCAAGTTTGAAAGTGGGTCACGTGTCCTCAAAAAGTAGGTCAAAAAATGAAAAAACGTGATCTCTCTAGAGGTCATATTTTTCATGGGATCTGTATGAAAGTTGGTCTGAATGTTTATCTTGGTTATTTATAGGTTAAGTTTGAAACTGGGTCAACTGCGATCAAAAACTAGGTCAGAAGTCTTAAAATAGAAAAACCTTGTGACCTCTCTAGAGGCCATACCCTTGAATGGATATTCATGAAAATTGGTCAGAATGTTCACCTTGATGATATCTAGGTCAAGTTTGAAACTGGGTCACGTGCCATCAAAAACTAGGTTAGTAGGTCAAATAATAAAAAAACTTTGTGACCTCTCTAGAGGCCATACTTTTCATACTATCTGTATGAAAGTTGGTCTGAATATTCATCTTGATGATATCTAGTTCAACTTTGAAACTGGGTCAACTGTGGTCAAAATCTAGGTCATTAGGTCTAAAATTAGAAAAATCTTTTGACCTCTCTAGAGGCCATATTTTTCAATGGATCTTCATGAAAATTGGTCAGAATTTTTATCTTGATGATATCTAGGTCAAGTTCAAAACCGGGTCACATGAGCTCAAAAACTAGGTCACTATGTCAAATAATGGAAAAAACGATGTCACACTCAAAACTGGGTCATGTGGGAACAGGTGAGCGATTCAGGACCATCATGGTCCATTTGTCTTGGTTAAGTTTTATGTTTAGGTCAGCTTTTCTCCTAAACTATCAAAGCTATTGCTTTAAAACTTGCAACACTTGTTCACCATCATAAGCTGACCCTGTACATCAGGAAACATAACTCCATCCTGCTTTTTGCAAGAATTATTGCCCCTTCAGTTTTCTTGGTTGAGTATTATGTTTAAGTCAGCTTTTCTCATAAACTATCAAAGGTATTGCTTTAAAACTTGCAACAGTTTTTCACCATCATAAGCGGACGCTGTACATCAAGAAACATAACACTATCCTGCTTCTTGCAAGAATGATGGCCCTCTTTAGACTTATAAAATCATGGGTAGGACAATATTTCTATTATACAAAAAAAATCAGATGTGCGTCAGCACCCGCAAGGCGGTGCTCTTGTTATAAATGATATATTCAATGGCCTTGTACATAATAATAAAAAATGATAGTTATTACAACGATATCATCAATGAACAATGATAATATTTACAGCCTTATTTTAACAAACAGCCATGACCGCACCCCTCCCCTTGAGGTCGATTTACCCCTATTGCCAATACCAGTCACTTCAAATGAAACTCAAGTCTTGCAAAAAAAAACCACATAGAACGTCATAACCCTTAAAATGTGACATGATGAAATAAAAGAAGAATTGTCAATTTAGTCAATTACATGATGAATTGTACAGTTAAGAGATTTTCGTCAGCAAGGAATGACTTGCCGTAGTTCTGTATCACAAAATTAACAATGGCATTTTTATTATGGGTAGAACAGTCACAGTTGGTATCTATGTATTGTAGAAAATTTTGAAAAGGTGTGTTTTGAGAGCTCTTTTGAATGAATTAAGTGATGAATCTTTTCTGAGATTGTCCGGGAGAGAGTTCCATAGTTTTGCGGCGGCAACTCTGAAACTTCTATTCCCGTAGGTAACCAGTCGACTTTTTTGTGGCACAAGAGTTGTTGCTGCACTTGCTGACCTCAGATTTCTAGTTGGCACGTACACCTCCAGTAAGTCTCTCATATACACCGGCGACTGTCCATGCAAGGCCTTGAATGTTTGAATGAGAATTTTGTATTTGAAGCCAATGAAGATCTTTCAGGATTGGTGTTATATGTTCAAAATGGGTTGTTTCCGTAATAAGACGTGCAGCTGTGTTTTGGACACATTATGAGCTTTTAAAATGTAAAAACTTCAGTTTCTGTCAGCCTAAACCAGAGGACTTAAAATTCCTGCCACTTACGTTTTTATTGTGCCCCCCACCCCCATGAGTGGTGGGAGCATATAGATTTGGTCTTGTCCGTGCATCTGTCCGTCCGTCCGAAGTTTGTGACGCGCCTACCTCAAAAAGTATTTGATATACATTGATGAAACCTTGCACAAGTCTTTATCATGATATGAACTTGCGCATCTCCTATTTTTCGCCCGGCTCCGCCCCCTATTACCAGAGTTATGGCCCCTGAAATAGTCAAAACTGCACATTTTCACCTTGTGACGTATACCTAGCTCAAAAAGTATTTCATATAAATTGATGAAAACTCGCTTGAGTCTTTATCATGATATGAACTTGCGACCTTTTATTTTTTGGCTGGCTCCACCCCATATATTTAGCTCACCTGAGCAATGCTGCTCGGGTGAGTTTTTGTGATTGCTTGATGTCTGGCGTCTGTCTGTCTGTCGTCCGTCGTCTGTCAACATTTAGCTTGTGTATGCGATAGAGGCTGTATTTTTCAACTGATCTTCATGAAATTTTGTTGGAATGATTACCTTGATGAAATCTAGGCGGAGTTCGAAAATGGGTCATCTAGGGTCAAAAACTAGGTCACTAGGTCAAATCAAAGGAAAACCTTGTGTATGTGATAGAGGTTGTATTTTTCAATTGATCTTCAAGATTTTTTTTCAGAATGATGACCTTGATGAATTCTAGGCCGAGTTCGAAAACGGGTCATCTGGGTTCAAAAACTAGGTCACTAGGTCAAATCAAAGAAGAACCTTATGTATGCGATAGAGGCTGTATTTTTCAGTTGATCTTCATGAAATTTTGTCAGAATGATGACCTTGATGAAATCTAGGCCGAGTTCGAAAATGGGTCATCTGGGTTAAAAAACTAGGTCACTAGGTCAAATCAAAGGAAAACCTTGTGTATGTGATAGAGGCTGTATTTTTCAATTGATCTTCATGAAATTTTGTCAGAATGATTACCTTGATAAAATCTAGGCTGAGTTCGAAAGTGGGTCATCTGGGGTCAAAAACTAGGTCACTAGGTCAAATCAAAGAAAAACCTTGTGTATGTGATAGAGGCTGTATTTTTCAATTGATCTTCATGAAATTTTGTTAGAATGATTACCTTGATGAAATCTAGGCCAAGTTCGAAAATGGGTCATCTTGGTTCAAAAACTAGGTCACTAGGTCAAATCAAAGAAAAACCTTGTGTATGTGATAGAGGCTGTAGTTTTATGCCCCCTTCGAAGAAGGAGGGGTATATTGTTTTGCAGATGTCGGTCGGTCTGTAGGTCTATCGGCGGGTCGGTTGGTCGGTCTGTATGTAGACCAATCCGTTTCCGGATGATAACTCAAGAACACTTGGGCCTAGAATCATGAAAGTTGATAGGTAGGTTGGTCATCACCAGCAGATGACCCCTATTGATTTTGAGATCTGTATGTCAAAGGTCAAGGTCACAGTGACCCTGATTAGTAAAACGGTTTCCGGATGATAACTCAAGAATGCTTGGGCCTAGGATCATGAAAGTTGATAGGGAGGTTGTTCATCACCAGCAGATGACCCCTATTGATTTTGAGGTCAGTATGTCAAAGGTCAAGGTCACAGTGACCCTGAACAGTAAAACAGTTTCTGGATGATAACTCAAGAATGCTTGGGCTTAGGATCATGAAAGTTAATAGGGAGGTAGGTCATCACCAGTAGATGACCCCTATTGATTTTGAGGTCAGTATGTCAAAGGTCAAGGTCACAGTGACCCTGAATAGTAAAACGGTTTCCGGATGTCTGAAGAACTCTTGGGCTTAGGATCATGAGTATTGATAGGGAGGTTGGTCATGACCAGCAGATGACCAATTTTGAGGTCAGTATGTCAAAGGTCAAGGTCACAGTGACCAGTAACAGTAAAATAGTTTCCGGGCAATAACTCAAGAACGCTTAGGCCTAGTGTCAAGAAAATTGATAGTGAGGATGTTCATGACCAGTAGATGACCACTATAGATTTTGAGGTCATTAAGTCAAAGATCAAAGTCACATTTGCCAGGAACAGTTAAATGGTTTCTGATCTTCTTGTCCAAAACCACAGGGCCTAGGGCTTTGATATTTGGTATGTAGCAAAATCTAGTGGTCCTCAACCAAGATTGTTCAGATTATTTCCCTGGGGTCAAATATGGCCCCACCCCGGGGGTCACATGGTTTATATAGACTTATATAGGAAAAAACTTTGAAAAACCTCTTGTCTAAAAATACAGGTCCTAGGGCTTTAATATTTTGTATTTGACATCATCTTGTGGTCCTCTACTAAGATTATCCAAATTATTCCCCAAGGGTCAAATATGGCCCCGCCCTGGGCATCACATGGTTTACATAGACTTATATAGGGAAAAACTTTGAAAATATTCTTGTCCAAACCACAGAGACTATGGCTTTGATATTTGTAATGTAGCATCATCTAGTGGTTCTCTACCAAGTTTGTTCAAATTAGCCCTCTAGAGACAAATGTGGCCCCACCCCAGGGGTCACATGGTTCATATAGACTTATATAGGGAAAAACTTAGAATCTTTATGTCTATAATCTACATCATTCAAATTTGGACCACATGTATTGTTTTGAGTGACAAGATGAACCTTGACATGAGTTGACCTTGATCTTGACCTAGTGACCTACTTTCACATTTTTTGTAGCTACAGCCTTCAAATTTGGACCACATGCATAGGTATGTGTACTGAAACCAACTTTGACTTTGTTACTGACCTAGTGACCTACTTTCACATTTTTGAAGGTACAGGCTTCAAATTTGGACCACATGCATAGTTTTGTGTTCGAAATAAAATTTGACCTTGATTTTGACCTAGTGACCTACTTTCACATTTCTCAAGCTACAGGCTTCAAATTTGGACTGCTTGCATATTTTTGTGTTCTAAATTGAAATTTGACATTGATTTTTACCTAGTACCTACTTTCACATTTCTCAAGCTACAGCTTCCAAATTTGAAGCACATGCATAGTTCTGTCTACTGAAATGAACTTTGACCTTGAAATTGATCTAGTGACCTACTTTCACATTTCTCAAGCCACAGCTTTCAAATTTGGATCACATGCAGTGTTTTGTACCGAAATGAAATTTGACCTTGATTTTGATATTGAGCTAGTCTTGAAATTTGGAACATTCAAAAATGGCTCAGTGTTCGGTGCCTGGATATCTTGTTAGTTAATAGGTTAAAGGTCCAGGTCAGATTGGACCAGAACAGTAGAACTTTTGTTTACAGTGAGCATATAATTTCTGTTCCTTGTGCAATTTCTGAATGCATCAAGCGGGGTGGGATGGGGGGGGGGGGGGGGGGGGAATTCGTGTTCGACGAGCTGTTGTTCAATTTATCTTCATGAAATTTGGTTGGAATGATTGCCTTGATGAAATCTAGGTTGAGTTTGAATATGGGTAATCTGGGGTAAAAACTAGGTCACTAGGTCAAATTATAGAAAAATTTTGTGTATGCGATATAGGCTGTAGTTTTCAATTGATTTCCATAAAATTTGGTCAGAATGATTGTCTTGATAAAATCTAGGTTGAGTTTGAATATGGGTCATCTGGGGTCAAAAAGTAGGTCACTAGTTCAAATCAAAGAAAAACCTTATGTATGCGATAGAGACTGTATTTTTCAATAGATCTTCATGAAATTTGGTCAGAAAGATTGCCTTGATGGAATCTAGGTCAAGTTAGAATATGGGCCATCTATGATCAAAAACTAGGTCACTAGGTCAAATCAAAGGGAAACTTTGTGTATGCAATAGAGACTGTATTTCTCAATTGATCTTCATGAAATTTTGTCAGAATGATAGCTTTGATGAAATTAAGGTCAAGTTTGAATATGGGTCATCTGGGGTCAAAAACTAGGTCACTAGGACAAATCAAATAAAAACGTTTTGTATGTGATAGAGGCTGTATTTTTCAATTGTGGTTGATGAAATTTGGTCAGAATGATTGCCTTGATCAGATCTAGGTCAAGTTCAAATGTAGGTCATCTTAGCTAGATCAAATTGAAGAAAATACTTGTTTACACTTAAGATGCCACATTTTTGGTCCGTTCTTAATGAAAATTGGTCAGAATATTTGTTTCCATGAAATCACTAGGTCAAACATGTTTACACTGTTATGGTGTGTTTCTCAGGTGAGCGACCTAGGGTCATCTTGTTAAATTTATGGCCCCTGAAATAGTCAGAAATGCATATTTTCACCTAATGACGTGCCTAGCTCAAAAAGTATTTGATATAAATTCATGAAACCTTGCATGAGTCTTTATCATGATGTGACCTTGCACACTTGGCATTCGTCTCGAGAATCTTAGCGCTTATTACAGAGTTATGGCCCTTGAAATAGCCAAAATAGTGGAGCACACCCTGTGTCCTACAGACACATTCTAGTTGATAGAAATGTTGAAACATTCAAACTGTATAAAAGATTTTTAAATGATTTCTGCTCTTCAACTTCAGCTAAATTCATTTTAAGAAAAATCTTTCAGGATATGTATCAATATTTAAGCAGTTTTGTTTCGTTAATTTCCCATTTTTCGATTTTTTTTCTCAGTTTGACAGATGTTGTAAGTTTGTCCGACCGAATGTCAAACAGGCTGTTCAGCACTTTCTCGAAGCCAACTGCACTGCGTACAATGCACAGCGTATTTTTGGGTATAACGGATGGGATGATGACTTTTGCATCTCCACTTTATTGTTTATACTTACTAATATATACTGGCTGCATGCCTGACATTGGTGATGTGGCGTTTTCTTTCACAAAAATATCATATAAACCAAAGTTATCTAGTGAGGATTAAGCTTCTCTGGTCCCAGTCAGTTAAAAAGACTGAAACACATCGAAACTAATCTTACTGGGTTAGTGGACTTGCTGTGGCATGTGCAGGCTCGTTTGTACTGCTAGGCGCTTAGCCGTAACTAGTCTGGTATGTTGAGGCTGTGATTAGTTCATATATATATAATTATATAGGCAGTGTCCAAAAGCGTTTGATATTAACCTACAAAGCTGAATTATTTGGAAAAAATCTTACTTAAATGGCCCTTTTGACGACACGGCATTTACTTAAAAACCGTATTAGAACCATCGTGGTTATAGGGCGGAGGGGCGAAACAACGATGGTCCTTTAAATAAACATCGTACCAATTCGGCATCGATATATATTATATTATATATGCCGGATAATCAGTCACGTTGTTTCAAATATCGTGCGTTTGATTTCCTTTTCTCTTTTATATGAATATGTCTGTGGTGACAGGTGACCTACAGCATCATTATTTCCGTGAAGCATCGATCTTAGTTCTAGAGAACGGCAGACTTGTGTTTCTGTTACAATACAAATGTGGCTGGGATTGGCTACCTATTGATACAAACGTCTGAATGACCTAACATTCTCTCCCAGTCATCGGCTCTAATGATTGTCTCTATTCTAATATTGCCATTCATGGAAAACCATCGATCGCAGAGTAAACTGCTACAATTTCTCCGCAAGCCAAGGCCGTTGAAGAAAATTAATGAATGAATTGTTGATTGTGAAAAATGATGAGAAAAAGTCGATAAACTGATTATGTCTTGTAGACTCGTCTATTTTCACTTCGAAAAAATAAATGTGCCCCTAAGATTTCTTCAAACGGATGGTTTGAAAACCCGGTTGAATGTGACAGAGAAAAGGGTTCGGGGGTGGGGCGGGGTGCGGGTTTAAGGTATAATTGATTTTAACTGTTCTTAAGATAGTGTCGCTCAAAAAAGCTATACATAGCTGATGTGTTGTTTCACAAAGCGATGGTATATAAATACCTTTATTAGATATATCGAATAGTATTTCATTAAACAGTTTTCTCCCGCCACGTCAACAATGTATCTTTCACGCGAAAAATACTCAAATAATTTAAGTATCACTATCCATATGGTTTTCGTTCGTTACTTTGGTGAGAAATAGTTCTTGAAGAAAATAATATTTGATAATACATGTTTTAATTCACTGAAGGCCGTATATAGCTCATATTTTTATAATGGAAATAATAGAAGTCTATTGGAAAACAACTTCTGGTATCTAACCTATATTAGAGCTTAAACGTGTCATTTGTCTGTATTTTAGACCAGAAAAGTACATTTTTTAGCTCATCTGATTTTGAAAAAAAAATCGAGGTATTGTCATTTGATAATCGGCGTCGGCGTTGTTTAAAAGTTTTGTTTAGCTCCACCTTTTCCTTTTCTCAAAAACTGTAATAGCTGCAGCTTTGAAACTTTGCAGACTTATTTATCATCATTAGGTAACTACGTAGGATAAGAATCATAACTCTGATGTTCATTTTGTCAGAATTATGGACTTTTTTGTACTTTGAAAATTTGAGTTCCTTTGTTAAAATTTTGGTTTAGGTCCACCATTTCTCAAAAACTTTGCAATCTTGTTTAACCGGCATTTTGTCAGAATTTTGGCTCTTTTCTTACAATTTTATTATTACCAGTTGCAGACGAGCAATGGCACGCACAGGGGATGCTCTTATTATCTCTGTAATGACCGATGATGTCTAAAACTAATTCAGTTACTGAATAAATCATATTTCAGCATCCAAACAAACCAGTGTAAATAAATTACACTTTTGTGACAAAGTGACATAAAATGACGATAGGGTTGAAATGTAATCATATGGACTGACAAGGGCTACCTAATTAAATGTCCATACTTCTGTAAAACAAACTGTGTCTATACAATTGGAGGAATGCAGTAAGAAACGTTCCTGTATAGGTCAGAAACCATCAACTGAAAAAAGTGGGAACTTACTCGACTTGGAATAAGCTAATTGTATGCCTAGGAATAAGGTCATGTTTAGTTCATTTTTGGTTAGTCGATACCGTAAACAAACCCACGACGTCTTTTTTCCAAAACTGAATCCCTTTACTCCGTTTATAATTTCATATTATTCATTATGGTTTTCGTTCGTCATTGTGATGGAACTAAGAGTCTATGGGGAAAACAATATGAACTGGTTAACGCCGCGGGGGCGGGCTATCCCTTTGACATAGTGTTAAGAATCTATTCTTGTGGATATCGTCGTTTCGATGAGCTATCCCTTCACATATTGATATAACGTTATGGAAATTTGCAAGCCTTGCCTCTCATTATTTGATAACGTCACGGTGATGGTCTATTTTCCATTGACAGAGTGTTAAGAATCTGTTCTTGTGGATAACGTCATTTCGATGGGCTATCCCTTCACAGACTGCTATATAACGTCATGGCAATTTGCAAGCCTTGCCTCTAGTTATTTGATAACGTCACGGCGATCGGCTTTTATGAACGACGTCACGCTGATGAAATATTCCCAAGTATGCTTTAGCGGAATTTAAATGCGATTCTTTTGCTATCGATAACATTACAGTGCCTACCCCTTTTCTACATAGCCAAGTCAATATATAGACTACAGCACATTATATATATAATGTGATTAGCAAAATTTGACATAAGAGGATGTAGCATTGACTATTGGTCCCCTAAAAGTTTATTCAAGCAAGGTGCCTGGGTTTAAATTGGGGACTGACACTTACATAAACCTTGCCATGTTTAAACAGGTTTCATCGGTCAAATACGGGATTTTACAGGAGTCATGTACATACATAAGAAAACTAACAAGAAATATCTTTAACAAGAGATCACAGAGTGATCTTGGCGCCCATCAATGTGCCATTTTTGAGTGTTCCAAATTTCAAGACTTACTGACTAGCTCAAGGTCAAATTTTCATTTCCGTACACAACAGTGTGCATGTGGTCCAAATTCGAAAGTTGTAGCTTGAGAAATGTGAAAGTAGGTCACTAGATCAATTTCAAGGACAAAGTTCTATGTACACAAAACTATGCATGTGCATCAAGTTTGAAGGCTGTAGTTTGAGAAATTTGAAAGTAGGTCACTAGGTCAATCTTAAGGTCAAAGTTTATTTCGGTACACAAAACTATGCAAGCGGCCCAAATTTGAAGGCTGTAGCTTGAGAAATGCGAAAGTAGGTCACTAGGTCAAAATCAAGGTCAAATTTCACTTCAGAACACAAATCTATGCATGTGGTCCAAATTTGAAGCCTGTACCTTCAAAAATGTGAAAGTAGGTCACTAGGTCAATGTCAAGGTCAAAGTTTGTTTCGGTTCACAATCCTATGCATGTGGTCTAAATTTGAAGCCTGTAGCTAAAGAAATGTGAAAGTAGGTCACTAGGTCAATCTTAAAGTCAAAGTTCATTTCGGTACACAAAACTATGCAAGTGGTCTAAATTTGAAGGCTGTAGCTTGAGAAATGTGAAAGTAGGTCACTAGGTCAAAATCAAGGTCAAATTTTATTTCGGAACACAGAACTATGCATGTGGTCCAAATTTGAAGCCTGTACCTTCAAAGATGTGAAAGTAGGTCACTAGGTCAATGTAAAGGTCAAAGTTTGTTTCGGTACACAAAACTATGCATGTGGTACAAATTTGAAGGCTGTAGCTTGAGAAATGTGAAAGTAGGTCACTAGGTCAAAATCAAGGTCAAATTACATTTCGGAACATGAAACTATGCATGTGATCCAAATTTGAAGCCTGTACCTTCAAAAATGTGAAAGTAGGTCACTAGGTCAATGTCAATGTCAAAGTTTTTTCAGTGCACAAAACTATGCATGTGGTCTAAATTTGAAAGCTGTAGCTACAGAAATGTGAAAGTAGGTCACTAGGTCAAAATCAAGGTCAACTCGTGTCAAGGTTCATCTTGCCACTCAAAACCATACATGTGGTCCAAATTTGAATGTTGAAGGTTATTGACAAGAAGATTTTAAAAGCTTTTCCCTATATAAGTCTATATGAACCATGTGACCCCCAGGGCGGGGCCATATTTGACCCTAGGGGAATAATTTCAATAATCTTAGCAGAGAACCACTAGATGATGTCACATACAAAATATCAAAGCCCTAGGCCCTGTGGTTTTGGAAAAAGGTTTTTCAATTTTTTCCCCTATATAAGTCTATATAAACAATGTGACCCCTGGGGCTGGGCCATATTTGACCCTAGGGGGATAATTTGAATAAACTTGGTAGAGAATGGTGCCAACTAGATCATTAGATGATGCTGTATTACAAATATCAAAGCCCTAGGCTTTGTGGTTTGGACAAGAAGATTTTCAAGCCAAGTTTTTCCCTATATAAGTCTATGTAACCGTGTGACCCCCGGGGCGGGGCTATACTTGACCCCAGGGAAATAATCTGAACATCTTGGTAGAGGACCACTAGCTGATGCCTTATACCAAATATCAAAGCCCTAGGCCCTGTTGTTTTGAACAAGAAGATTTTTAAAGTTTTTCCCTATATAAATCTATGTAAATTATAAAAATAAACAAAGGGCCATAACTCACTCAAAAATGTTGAACCAGTCTGATCTTCAGGTGGATACAACTAGGTACCAATACATCATTCTGACAAAGTTTGGTCAAAATCCCCCTGGTATTTTCTGAGGAGATGCGATAACGAGAAATTGTTAACGTACGGAAGGACTACGGACCACGGACGCAGAGTGATTTGAATAGCCCACCATCAGATGGTGGGCTAAAAAGGGCGATCGCTGCAGTGTTCTAAGAAAGTTGTGTATAAATGTGGTGTTTGCCCTTGAAAAGTTTCACTTTGAAGTTCTGTTATTATGTAAAGGATCCATTAAGAAGAGAAATAATATAACTTACTAAACTTGGGCCACAACAAAGGTGTTTTTTTCTTTTAATTCACATAGAGCCGTGCTGGGGATAAATAAACAGTACTGGGGTTACCAAAATAAAGTTTGACCCAATTGTTGCTGATAACTGCATTTCAACTACAGTCCATGAAAGACTCAGTTAAACCGAGCCTGCAACATTTTCATTTTTGTCGTGTTGAGCGACCTGTGGAGTTTCCATCTCTTCTATTTCATGGTGATTATCTCTATTTGAACAAACTTTGGAGAGGTCCTTGCCAAGAGTTGGTATCATTCTGACCAGTAGTTTCAGAGATGGTGTCTGAAATTCTATGAATAATAAATATATATAGCGGGTACTTTGCTTTCACAGACAGAAATGTGGTGATAAATGGGATTTTTGGCGTTAAAGTAAAATAAACGGAAATTCTAGCCAGCTGTGCAAGACGATCTTTTATCCATCATCAACGGCCTTATGCTGTACACACCATGGCGCTGAAAACATTTACCATCATATCGCAGCTTTATTTAGGCATAAAAATGAAAGAAATACGTCTCAATTTGATAAACAGTTTATTCAACATAGAACATGAATTAATCAATAAATTACTCGTACAATCAATACAAATTTACAAATAGCTGTTTCCGTTAAATACACTTAAGATTGTTGGATATCAAAAGTGTTGAAGATGAAATAATTTCAAGACTCAAGATATGTAAAAATAAATGTCAATCAAAACACATTTGTAATTGTAATTTTAGGCCTTCAAAGTTGTTTATGTTCACAGAACCCGTATACAAGAGCATTTTCAACATAACATATTTTTTTATTATTCATTAAATATATGATATTATATCAGATTTTTATATAGCACATTTCTTGAAAAGCACGTTCAAATGACCTTTACATATAAAGGCAGCCACTCAGGGCGCTAAATCCATCCACTACAAATACAGATAAAGTACAATCTGACCAAAGGGAGTTTCAAGAACAGAGGAAGAAAACGTTTAGATGCCGGCATGTCCGGCTGCCTTAGCCCAGCTCTTTGTCGAAATACGGTATGGTTCTCTGTGTCAACGTGTGTAGGACCGATACACGCGAAGCCGTCTGTACTGTGAAGGCAAGCACTGACCTCTTACTTAGATAGGATATACTCAAGAGTTATTCAGAAATTTTCAGTGCCTGGACGGGGATTCGAACCCCGGACCTCAAGATTGACAGTCAAACTTATTACCACTACATCCCTTGATCTTAGCCTGAAAACAGTCCGAGTAAAGTAAAAATCAAATACCTTATCAGTGTATAAGGGAAATTAACAGACAAATCGTGATAAAAAAAGAAGATGCTTTTAAACACCTGAGCCTAATGACGGTTAGAATTTCGATGACAAAGTGTCATTCATTCATTAAATTGATCTGCCTTTTTCCCAGCTAAATGTCATCAGAAGAAAGCAATATTGGCAGGCAGAAACGATACCATCTTTTCCGTTTAAAACTAATGTTTTTTTTATCACTTTACTCTCTATTAGGAATTATTACATGACCCCTTATAAAAATCGCCGGCCCACAGTTTGTGCTACTGACCGGTTTATAGTTGAAAACTGAACTTTTTTGTTTCGGGATATAAAGTCAAAATTTCGTGAACTTATTTCTTGTCCATTTTTGAATGGCCTACCTTATCTCAACACAACATCAATTAGGAATATGTCTAGCGCAGTGTTTATTACAATACAAAAAGTTGCAAAAATGTTTGAATTACCAGGAATATTAACACTCCATTCGCTGTTTTCTGTGCACTTTTTTTCCATTTCATTTTATGTACGAATGTTTAGCATGTGAATACGTTTTGTGAGTTTGTTTGTCGATACTTCTTATCAGTACCTTAATGGCCTCTGCTCGAATCTTGTCAAACAGTTCCGAGACAGTAAAATAATCGGCTAAAAATGTGGCAATCTTGCAATATTTAAAAAGAAACTCCGAAAAAAATTATGGTTGTGCACATTTTTGACAGAAATCAAAGCATAGCCAAAATGCAGGCCGGGTGGTTGTGGGCGAAACTGATGACAATTTCCCTTTATCCAAGTAAATATATGTAGGGTGTATATATACATGATCAAACAATGTGTAATGTATATTAATATAGATTTGCCTTAGGCTGAATGAAAACCGGCATCTAAATGTATAATGACAATCGCTCATGTGTTTTTTCGGAAAGGTGATATTCGTCTATAGAAAATAACATGAAAAGGATTAGGTTTTAATAATCTATGACATTTTTAAATATAAAATAACCTGTCTTATCTAGTCTGATATGATGTACAGATCTGAAGGCACAATGTTATTCAACATGGAAACTTTAATACATGAAATCTAGGGATATTTCTTACAATATCAAAATGAAAAAAATATTATGCTTTAGACTGTAATGCTCTTTGGTCCCTGAGAATGCTTGTTATACAAGTTCGAAGCCTTTATGCAGGTGAATTAAACTGTAAGTTTACTAAAGAAAACTCTTGTCTAGGTGTTCAAATCGTAGAAAAAATATTTTTCTTTGTTCAAGTCAACATAAGTGGTCAAATAAAGATAACAGTAATATCGTATGTACAAAATGAAATGAAAATATGAACAAACTATATACATTGCGTAGACAATGAACGAAAGTTGTATAGCGGCAATATTTGTCGTCTGCTCGATTATGATGCATACATTTAGTTTTTCGTGTGCATGTGTAAATATCACAGTTAATCTCTCTTTGGCACTAGGTTCCAAAGAATTCCACTCTATAGCACCATGCCTTGTGACACCACTGTCAAATTACATTGAACATTCAGCGGCAGTCTTCAACGCTTCTTCTCACCGAACAACTCGGCTATATAGCACCCAAAACGGAACAATATTCCATTTGTATACTTAATCTAGAGAAAACATTCTGTCCATACCAGTCTCTAGCTTGGTGACACGAGCTCCCTCGGTGATAATGGTGGGACGGCAGGAGACGCGAACGTGAAATCAAAAGCGCCACTTGACGCCGAAAAGTCAGAAGCGGAAGTCGAGGAGCAACTGAGGTCAAAGTCGACTGACGCTAACGAATTTGATATTGATGACACTGAATCTGGAATATCGTAAGTTTTCGCACCCGAACCAAATAGGTCTTTTTCAAATTCCTTCAGCTGTTGCATAAAGTTGAGATTCGGAGAAATAACTCCGCGTTTTGAGCGCACGTGATCAAACGCTTCTTCAAGCTGCATGGTGTTTTTGTACATGATATACGCGATGCAAACAGTTGCTGATCGGCTGACACCAGCATGGCAGTGTACGAGAACTTTGCCTTCATTATCCCTTGCATTGTCTGGAATATACAAAAACAAACCTGATTTAGTTAATATTATCGTGGCATTCACATTAACCTAAGATTCAGTAAAGATACCAAAAGCCTAAAACCTTCTAAACTCTGAAATCAACTTTTTCAAGATAGTTATATGAGCCGCGCCATGAGAAAACCAACATAGTGGCTTTGCGACCAGCATTGATCCAGACCAGCCTGCGCATCATCCGCGCAGTCTGGTCAGGATCCATGCTGTTCGCTTTCAAAGCCTATTGGTATTAGAGATACTGTTAGCGAACAGCATGGATCCTGACCAGACTGCGCGGATGCGCAGGCTGGTCTGGTCCCATGCTGGTCGCAAAGCCACTATGTTGGTTTTCCCATGGCACGGCTCATATAGCGAATTTCTGGCAGTCAAAAGCCTGAAATCATGACCAGTCCTGAAAAATCACAGGCCTGTTGAACGTGTTATTCTTTTGCAAATAAACAAAAAGGTTAAAGGTCAGCTGCACTTAATTCCATCCTTCTCAAATGTTTCGAAAGATGTTTTGCATAATGTATAGTCCTTCACTCTCAACAAAAACCTAAACAATATGCCGGAAAAGGAATTATGTGACAGGTGAAATTCTATGAGACATTTATAATATTTATTTTATCCCTTGACATTTGTCAAGGCTGCTAACAGGTCTGTATGTACTCTTAAGCGTACACTTTTGTTACAATCCCCAAGAACTAATTAGAAAATATCAGACGGAACGATGGAAACTGAGAGAAATCTAAATCACACGCCCACAATTAATTTCATCCGGGCATTTGCTGAGAGAAAAAGACGGAAAGAAGAGCTGAAGTCGGTATCCTTCATTTTACATTTTAAGTGTTGTTATTGTGAACTTGATGACTTATCTATCAGCAAACAAGGACGTACAATAACGCCGTCAAGGTAGATGGAAGAAGCTACTTAAAATCAGATGTAACAAAACTTAATCTAGAGTTGACATTTTCTTATCTATATGCGTGGGAGTGTTGATTCACATGTACAAGTGAATAACATTCTGCATTTTTATACTGACCTATAAAGTGGATAGCTTCGTTGAACCAACTAGAAATGTTTGCTGAATCGTTGTCGTTAACAGGAATGTTCATGTAGTCGAAGTCTTGCTCGAACATGTTTTTGCACGTGGTTGACACGTTGAGGAGGCACGTGATCCCGAGCTCCCTGAGAGTATCTTGTTGAGCAGAGTGTAATGAATCCCCGAGATAGAGGCCCGGCAGAATCTCCACTGGTCCGCCCTGAAAAAATAGAAAATATATTTTGGTCATCTTATGCTGTATATCTATAACATTGAGATAATAAGCACGTAAATATAACAGTAAAAAAAAATGAACATTCCGTGTTAAGAGAAGCTCGCAGCCCATATTTCCGAAGTAATAAAATGTATTGTTCATATGTTTAAAACTCTGTTTTCTCTGTTAGTTTGAAACCAAGTTCCAAACGTCTTGTATGTACACGAAATCAATTTCGTAAGCGTCTTTCTATACAATAAATAAATCGCATGATGTGTGTCATCTATCACCGGACTATACTGTGTTAAGATGTGCCAAGTATTGTCCTATCGGTCAGCTCGAACCCAGAAACCAAGTTGACTTCTGAAAACAAGTTTACGGAAGCTGTTTTAGTTAAGCATATTTAAACGCTGCAGTCACAAGTCTGACTATGAAAATGATAGATTTGTCAGACCGTCCGTACATTATCTGTTTTCAACATTCGCCCGCATCCGTTCCTCATTATACCTTTGTCTGTATGGATGCCTCACTCTTTCTTAGTCCTAACTTTCGAGTCTATGAATCAGTAAGAAATGCATTGATCTAGCCTTAAGACGGGTGTAAATCCCCACACACTATATATATATGAGGTGTGTTTATTTGAATACTTAATATTGTTAAACCTAACAACCTGTGTTGCGGTTAAAATTTAGAATAATGCTTTCTGTAATTCTAATATGTAATATGTCTATAGATCATTAACTGTATTGAATTTTGTAAAATTATACAACTGAATGCGTGGGTGTAATCGAACATAATCAAATACTATTAATAACATTACTTTACTGGACAAATTAATGGACCTGAAACTACCTCCTTAAATACAAGCAATGCATTTTACACGATAGATACGTCTGTCACAGCGTGTCGACTAATGTGTGGGCGTACGGTTTTACACATACTTTTGATCATATTTGGAGGGTTTTCGGAAACGAGTCCTTGGTTTTTGCAAATAAAGTATTTTCAAACTTGGACATTACAACTTTTATTATCATGATGCGGGCGATTTCGTTCTTTTTCTTCCGTCTTTTTTTGTTGCGGTTTGATGCCATACAATGTCATCATCTGTCACAAACATACCCAAGACCGCATGTAGTATCCCTGGTATTTTCTGTCACAGAGGTAAATCTAAAATTAACTCTGTCTCGGCATTTTTAAATGTAAATTACATAACCAGACCAGTAGGTCCGCCCTATCAGTCTATCCCAGCTTATCAAACGTGTTCTTAAAGTGCAAGACCCAGAGTGGACGAAATGGTCTTTCTCTCTGGCCATAATGCGAGCACAGCGGACTACTGAAGTGAAAGACCTAAAGCAGACGAAATGGTCTCTCTCTCTGGCCATAATGCGAGCACAGCGGAGACAAGTGTGTTTTAATAAGGTGCAAGACCCAGAGCGGACGAAATGGTATCTCTCTGGCCATAATGCGAGCACAGCGGACTAATGTGTTAAAGCGCAAGGCCCAGAGCGGACGAAATGCAGCGGACTAGATATTGTCTCTCAAGGACACCGTATTCTTGTTATCTGTCCGTTCAAATTTAAGTGTTTACTCGAGAATTTCCGGTACTTGTCACACTGAATCATCGGTAAAGCAGATAATGTTGTCATGGATTTTCCAAATCACAAAATAGCGTGACTAGATGACTTTGATTTCGCTTTACACTGCACCGTACTTGACTGATGTTTATAGTTTGTCGCGGAATACTTTTTAAATCTTTAAAATGTTTAAGAAACTGTTTACATCTATTCACAAAGACACAACAAGGGACGAAAATATCGGTTAAAAAAATAGTCTAGAAAACTGTAAACATGTAACATTATGTTAACACTATATATAGTCATGTTACTAAATCACTAAAAAAACTATTCAGTATGACGGACTACTTTTTCTGTATGGCAGTGGGTCGAGTTTTAACCTCAAAAACCGCAAGATTGGCAAAGATCCATTACTATCATAAACATGGCTGCATTTACCGATATGGGACCACGTAACAAAACCGCAAATGACTTCATCCTTCGTTACACACCGTGTTGTACGGACAATAATGAAATTTACGTGGTCAATATCAAAATAACCGCAAAACCATCCTACGGCGACGGGTTTTTATTTATTTATTTTTCGTAAAATTATTAACACCAATACAATAATGAAGTGTGAATATAACTAATAATCATATAGGATAGGAATTGTGGTATATACTATTATACGTATAATTATTTCCGCCTGAGTGATAATTACGGTACCCACGGGTAATACTGACTGATGTGTTCATTTATTAAGATTATTTTAGAAAATGACTTTCCCTCACCCCTTCCCAATGTGTGCGTGCGTATGTTAAGTGTTACAGGAATACGGAATGTTGTTAAAACTTCATCACGTGATCTGCAAAGACTGCAATATAGTACACACAAGCACGAAAACAACAGCAGCGCTATTCCATTAATAAGCCTTAAAACTTCTTGTGACTTGTTTATGGTGCGTCATTTTCAGTTGATAAATAAAAAACAGTAGACTAAAAAGACTGATAATGTAGGAATATTGCTTAAAAATAAATAAATACGCATGCCCAGTCAACTTAACCTGACGGCCCGCATTCAGTTAAGAAATAATGTACGAACAATTAAGATGGCGTTAAGCCAATTTTTGTAAAAAGAAAAAATAATTTCGTTATATCACACTAACCTTGCATGAAGTATATTTCGGTGGCGGTGCCAATGTTACTGCCGGTGGATTTCCATTTTGGCCCACGCATAATTGTGGATTGCTAGCCTTGAAAGCGTTGAACCCTCCTGAAATCGAGCAAAATCATTTTATTACACATTTTGACTGAACCGGAACTAATGACTTACATGGCAGTACTATATGACTCCCTTCATTAAGCTGTGGTCACAGAGAAGCGAAGAGGCCGTAATTCCTAATTCTAAGTTTACTGGCCCTATAACCACTTCATAACCCACCCTGAAAAAATTGGTTCTTATTGTCAAGAAATTTACATTTTGTGGAGTATTTTTTACTTCCTGTTAAACCTATTTGACTGGCCAGATTCATTTTTTCTTTTAAAATTGAACTGTCGGAGGAACAACGGCTGTCAAGGTTGTCAAATAGTCCTATCAAATTACGCCTCTGACAACATAAAGGTCGTGTCTCGATTTTGTTATGGCGCGCGGACTGATTAATATTGCATTTCCGGCAATTAAACTCAATGTCAAGGTAATTGTTAAGAAGCAAACGGATGCTGCATGCGCCATTAAAATAACAAAACACTGAACTAATTTCGATGTTATTTAAAATAGTTTTATTGCGGCTTTCAACTTAGAAAACTTACAAACGCGAATGAGACTCATTAAAAGGCATTTCCGGCAGCAATCGGTTTCCGGTCTAGAGTTGTGGGAAAGAGCAAGGCTTGTGACCAGTGCATAACTTTTTTGTACCGTATTCATAAAAACCTCACGAAAAAGCAATTGCTTATCCGCACCTTTGATTTGTTATTGCGGTCAATGTTGGTCAGTTTTGGGAAGGTCAAGATATATATGTATCAAACGCCCTCGCATATATTTGTAAACAAATTATGTGTACACTGCATCACCTGTTTAATTAATAGCTAGACCCTACAGCACTGTTTCAACTTACAGCTTAATTGAAAAGGAAACTGCCTGTAGAGAGGTACACAACACCCCTAAGTGTTTTCACAGGTAAAAAAAGGCGGCCTGGCGTTTTCTTAATTACAAACAGAAGCCAGCTCGTCTGCAGAATGTATAAAACAGATGAAGATTAACGCTAATCTCCGTTTTATCTCTCAGTTTCCGGACTATTTCTACCCACCTCTAACACTATCTAATCGTAAACAAATTACCTTTTCCGTTCTTTGACCTACAGGAAAAAACTGAAGTGAATCTCGTTCCGTTTTCAGATATTGGATTTTGCTTTCCCGCCGCTCCTACTATCGAATAGTGCTAAATACTACTGGCGGGACTACTTTTTCACCGGGATTTTCATTCATAAATGAATAGCCTGCAGGCAGTGCTCTTTTTACGACGGAAACGCATTTCATGTTCAGATGTATTTTTGTTTGCGGAAACACAAATTTATAACAAAATAAAACGAGACATTTATGTCGTTTGTTCGGTAACACGTTATATCTCAAAAGAAATGATTTCACCGATATAATCTGGAACACGAGGATGGGGTGGGGTTACTCGCTATATCTTTACCAAATACATTTGCTACAACGGCTGGTCTTAGAACCATTTTTTTCAATTTTAAAAGAAAACTTTTCAGAAATTCTTGTTACACTAAACATACCTAAGAAGCGTCGGGAATGATTTAATCGAAATCTAAACGTTTTTCGTGTGTTTATATTTAAAAAAATGAAATAAAACAGTCATTAATTCGTGCATTTCATCACAGAATCTTAAATAAACGGAAATAATATAAAATTGCCATAGATAATATAGCTAATAAAGAAAGTACACTGACACACTCACCGACTTCCTAACAACACGGAAAAATAATGATATGATGAAATAACCTACAATCCCCGTTGAACAGTATAGAGTAAACAGCTACCTTAAAACACATGTTCAACCCAAATTTGAGACACTAAAACCTCAAAACCACAGAGTTCATTTTAAAGCCCTTTTCTTTATTATTTCAAGAGGTTTTTTTTCAGGACCTTTCTATATTGCGTCTATATTACAAATTATTGTCAGGTTATTATATGTGATTCGCTTTATGGCTGGGTAATAGCCCGTATGAACAAATATTGGCGAGCGATTTTCAAAGGAGATTTGGCGTTGTAGGGGGGTTTAGACCATGACTATATGAATTTTATAAAGACACAGTTTAATTCAAAAGTAATCAATGCGACTTCGTAGGGGAGGAGTAGAATAACATCGTAACCTTAGTTCTCTTTGAAAAGTTGTAAAACAGAATTAGTGTCACAACCTATCAACAAAAAAAAGAGATTTTTATCTTGGTTAAAGTTCGACGCCACTATCTTCAAGTCCAAGGTCCATGCCTCAATCATTGCCGGAAACGCGTTTTTTTTTTTTGTTAAATTTTTGTTGTTGTTGTCATTTTACTATGTGTGAAACACACTGAACTTACTGCACTCGTATGCTGACTTTGTTTAAGTCTTTTATTTTTCGTTTTAGACACAAAGTTTAACCTGTCTATTTCAGTTAAAATACAAATATATACACATACATGTATACATTCTTATCAACCAAAGGTTCGACATAGTTCCGAGACAATAAGATGTATTCTAGCTACTTTTCAAAAGTTCTCTGTGGATACTAAAACTGCCAAAACCACCTTGAGACAAAAAAAAAAAAAAAAACGAATGCATACACTACTTTTCATTACGCTGATTTCAGTTATGACTACATTTAGCATAAACAAAATCATTAACACAAGTTTATGGTATACAATAAAGCGATAAAGGCATAAATGACTAGTAAATACCTCAATAATTGAGCTTAAAATAGCCATTGTCTTACATGTACATTGATTTCGGCACTCCTATAACCCAATACTGCACTTGCCAGTGTGACAAACCTTAGCAGGAACCGACTCGTTACTTATTGATTACTGTTGTGCTGAATTCGTCAACTCACGACATAATTCGGAATTATCTTTTATACTCATTTTCTCTTGAGCTCATTTCAAAATGAGCCTGCAGTAAAAGAATTACTATAGTGTGCGTGACAATAGATATTTTCTATGATTTTAGAAATACATTTCAGACCGAACACTATCATTTTTCAAAATCACAGTCGAAAGTTTTTAAAGTTTCCAAAGTTTTCCTTGTGTTTGGGTTGCGCGTATGCTCTAAGAATTTAACGTACAGTCACCAGATGGCAAGTTTACAAGTTTACCTTATAAGGCGATTTAGGGATTACGCTGCAACACTGCAAAGTCACTGGTCAGTGGGTCATTTTAAACCACTATTATACCTTTAATTTTAGTTATTTTCTTTTCAGTGATTACGACTTTATTCAACTGCCTGTTCTAAAAAACCGTCATCGACGTTGCTAAGAATGACTGTATTTAAACATAACTGAATTAAAAACAACAACAACAACAGAAGTTTCTGTTATTGAAAGATTTGAATGGCATCTTTTTGAATAATAAGTACAGAGGATGGTATTTTGAGCATATACTTTTAACTCGGTGAATCTGAACACGCTCGTCCGAGAACTGTTAATAGTTCGCAGTCTATTGTATGACAGCCGAAAGGTCGATACCTTATTTATTTGTGAATGGAAAGTCTACGTAAAAATATGAATGAATGTTGTGTGTTATTTCCCCCGCGGGAATATGTCAAGATAATTACATGTTGCTAGAACGGATTTACTATTCCCGTGTAATATTACACAATACATAATGTACAAATGATCCTAAATATTATAGCCATATCATAGCTAAAATGACATCGCATTGTTGCAAACAAATAGTTCACAGTATCTGTGTTTACTTACAGGAGCATTTCTCATTATATCAATATTTATAATTAAATATTATGTAATGTTTATATGATTCAGTCACTACATTGTAGGAATATAGTTTACAATGTGTTTAAATCCGAATCCGTTCAATTTACATAGAATAAAGAAAGCCAGCTATGCCAGTAATTTAGCTTGTTAACTTTTGTACATGTACCTTTGTGAAGCTGGGCTCTTGTTTATAATGGGTGTATACAAATGTAGATGTCCTCAATTTAATATGAATGAATGAAATACAGGCTCCAAGAAAAACCTAAACACGCTCAATATATGACAATAACAAAGAGAAAGGAATTTCATTCATTATTTTGGAGAAACATTAATACCACTAGCTTAATCATATGATAGGGGAAAAGTAATATTCAACCAAACTGGCGAACATATTTTATCTAACCATGCAGTTTTCAGTTTCGGTCGAGTTTGGATAAAAAAAAAAACTTTCATATTTTTCTTCTATCCAAGTCGTGTACAATACAGTACTAGTAGAATGTTTTGTAACTATAAAATTGAAATGTGATGGAATTTGAAATATGATAATTATCTCTGTCTCCGGTGCATTAAAATAAAATTGTGGATGACAAGCATTTTCCCCAACATATATTGCTTTTTAATAACATTTATGACAATTTTAAGTAATAAATCTGACGCCTGTTGAGTACCAGCGCCACAACAACATATACATTTACTAGATAGGATGAATTTATGTTGAATTTAAGTTAAATTTTAACATTTTAATGTTAGTGGTTTACATCGAAATGTCAAAAGTTATTTCATACATGTTTTTAAACAAGCTTGATGTTATGTTAGAATAATAAAAACACTTTTACAGACAGCAGTCATATTTAAGCAAAGAAAAGCGAGTACAAAATCTATACAAAGATCAAAATGACTTACCAATAATGAAGTTCACTTGCTCTATATCAACTTGCTGCCGCAAACTCTTCAGTACTGGGTATAAGTTCGAATCCTTGGCCGAATGTGCAAGGTCCGTAGTGTCGGCATCGTACACGATAACACTTTTATATTGTCCCTCTTGTAGTAATTTTCGTTTGCGTTCACAGGTAACAATGTTTTCAAGACTAACAAATCCATTTGACCTCCTTTTTAAGATAGGAGGACAGTAAACATTGAGTGCGTCCAAAACGTGATTGTCGTTGAATGCAATGAATGGCCGGCAGTCGAGCAGTAGAGTGCCCGTCGTGTTCGACTGAAGACAATCTGCTACATTTTCCACGCTTATTCCATTTGCCAAATTTTCCTCAACACCCGACATATCCATTGATATGTGCTCACAGTTTTGAATAACTTGTCGCATTTGTCTTTCTAATTAAACTCTTTCGATGTTTACCTCTCCGTTCTTAAGCTACAACTATTGCCGTATCGATATTTCAATGACCTTTATGAATGGAGCAGTAATCTACACTTCCGCTGGTTATGAATGAAAACAAGTGGTAAACCGTCTGTTGGATTCTACCGCGAGATAAAATAGTACGCGATATGGTTAGATAGCACTGTTATCTAATTTTGGCACGATTGTACCATTATCAATTGAATGACGAAGTGTCAATAGAAATTTATACTTTATTATCTATTTGTTTACCCAAACGTTATCACTTTACGCTGTTTTAATTAACCCCACCTTATCCTATTTGACTATTTTTGGCAATATTGTTAACTTAACTAAACCCGTCTCGTATGAGTAAATTAATACGACACTGTCGTGTTAATAACCATAAGGAGTGTAGTTAAGACAAAATTCGTCTCAATGTCAATGACTTAATCTTAAGATTTGAAATGTTTCCAAAATTAGATCGGATGTACATCAATGTAGAGATAAAAAAACACGTCAAAACACAAGTTGCAATTTATAAATAGAAATACACGTGTACAAATGAGTAATATCGACAGAAAGAGTTGTACATTTTCTGTAACAGAAATCGTTTTTTGTATATAGTATTATACATACAATGTAATATTTACAAGAGGGGATAGGTTTTCAAGGTTAATTTTTACCTAATATAGGCAGACGTAAGGCGCAGCATTACATTTAAGATTTACAATTACGCGGAACGACATCATATATTTATTCAACCTATTTTTTCCCTCTTTAGGAATAAATCAAAAACAACAAATGTCGGGAAGAAATGTTAATAAATTGAATATGTTGGAAGATTCCAGATGCCTCTTCGGACATTTTTAGACACAGACGAGAGCATGAATAGGACACCCGACCTTCCTTAAGCCAACTGGATGCCTTATTCACATGAAGAATTCTAAACCTTAAACGAGGTTTTAAACCGACAATGGCAAGTGATTCGAAGCACTCCGCCACGAAAATAAACTCATACACATGGTTATATGTGAAATACAAGCATTGTATCTAATCTCCAAATCAGTATTTTTTAACAATATAACAATGAAACGTAACAGGTGTTATAGTTTGACAACAGAATTTAGCTGTAATAGTAACTTATTATATTGTGATAAGTGAGTATACTCTAGTTCTCCTTAAATTCTATCTTTATAACTTTTAACCTTTAGCCTACTGGCGGCAAGTGGTTTTGCCTTTGCGACCAGTGAAGATCCGTGCAGGCTGATCATGGACTGCACTGTCCGCTATTCAGTCAGTAAATTTTCAGTGAACACCCCTTTGAATAAGAAGTGATGCTACCCAAATTGAATGATGGACCAGTCCATTTTAGAAATTTAGCAGGTTAAAGGTTAATATAGCTAATATTTTCTGGAGATGAAGAAAGAAAATGTTTAGTTATGTTATTACCTGTCTATAACCTATGCAAATAAAAATATATTACAGGATACAAAATCGTTTGCTTAAAAGAGATTGAGACGTGAGCATGGACGCATAAGTGTTTTTTGAAATGCCAAAATTAAGAACATTGCTATACGTACAAGGAGAAAAAAATCTTTGATGCAGTATGTTTTTTTATCAATGACAGGAAATGTGAACAATATATTGCTGATATTTATACAATTTTAACTGATATCAGGATATAATCTATCGCAAATGAAATAAGTGTCTAAAATAAAGCAACGGGAACAACGTTGGTACAGAAAAAGTGAAGAAAAGTACCTCAGTGTATGTCGGTCTGGTGTAAGTTTTCTTCATTATGAGGGAAATAACTCCAGCAGGTTGTTTATTCCCACTGGCTCCGAACATTGGTTTAGCCATCAGATAAAAATGTTCTATTTTATAGGCTGAAAATTTTCTTATTAAATTTACTGTTAATTTCTAATTATAAGGGGTGATCCGGAACTATGTTATATTATTATGGTTCAGATGATTTTTCCGGAAATTTGGCCATGTAATGACAACGTACTGATATACATAAACTGCTAAAGCACTTGTAAACATGTATTGATATATCCATTTGTATTCATAGTACATACAGGATATTACATGTGGTTGAGTTTCTTTCTATTTAACGAGCTGAATAAAATAATAAAATGCAGGCTCTGTCGAGCATTTTATAAATTTGTTTTGAAAGTATCTTCAATATACTCTAATTGTACAATATCACGTGTATATATGAGTCGTGCCATGAGAAAATCAACATAGTGGCTTTGCGACCAGCATGGATCCAGACCAGCCTGCGCATCTGCGCAGTCTGGTCAGGATCCATGCTGTTCGCTTTTAAAGCCTACTGCAATTAGAGGAACCGTTAGCGAACAGCATGGATCCTGGCCAGACTGCGCGGATGCGCAGGCTAGTCTGGATCCATGCTGGTCGCAAAGCCACTATGTTGATTTTCTCATGGCACGACTCATATATACACGTGATATTGTACAATTAGAGTATATTGAAGATACTTTCAGGATGCGCAGGCTAGTCTGGATCCATGCTGGTCGCAAAGCCACTATGTTGATTTTCTCATGGCGCGGCTCATATTTAAATAGTCACATTGGGATCAAAAGTCATACAATTCTTATATTTGTGCAATTAAGAGCCGACACAACTAAAATAGGACGGAATTCAAAGGAATAGTCATCGACCGTTATAAGTAGGAGTGCCTAAATATTGATTGATTATATTGTGGAACCCAAGTATAAGTGTCAACCGTAACTTCTAATAACCGCATCAACCAATGGCAGTCTGTACAGTTTAAGAAATGCGAACGATTGATATAAAATATTAACAAATAACTCAGTAGGTTAAACTAGATCCGACCATTTCGAAGTTGAATCCTAAGAGGATTCGTGTAAACACTGCATTAATTCGACGCAGGTAATGAACAATAACGCTTCAATTTCTACTAGATCAATGACACTACTATAGGATGGTATTCTAGTTAGGTAAAATAATGAAATCCCTGTAACTGCTAATTAAGACTTGTTAATAATTTCTAAACTCCAGATGATCGCTTTTTGTTCTGCATTTCTAAACAATCCCACATGATACACTATTTAGTAAACATATTAAAATAGTTTTCCCTGAAAATAGATAAATTAGCTAAATATTGTTAGAAAACACCCTACTATAATTCCGATAAGAGAAATTTTGACGGTGTTTCGAAAAGAGAACGGAATTAACTTTTTAAAAGCTCCCAAAAAAGACGGGAATACTTTTGACATATCGTTTTTTGACTTAATTCTTTATACAACTACACACAGCTCTCAGATTAAGTCACAAAAATAGACAGACAAACCCTGGAAAAAAACCCTAAACAATTCAGCTGCTTTATTTGTGTGAGGACGTTATCATTGAGTTTGTGTTGCTAAGAAATGCAACAGCCCTTCGTTATATAAAGCTGAACACAACAAACACAATGAAACTAGTTAATGTACGTTATATTTAACTGTTTTGATATTTGTCAGCGCAAGCAATGATTAACTAACATAGTAAGTAAAACATTCCAGAAGTCTGTAAACTGCGTTGGACGTCAATTGTTTATATCTATGTTCATTGAAATACAAAAGCTACAATACCGGTCACATATATCAGTGACTTTTGTGGAGAGTCATGCAAAGGACGTCCAAATTCTCACTAAAATATTAAATGCAGAGGTAGAATCTCGAGCACGCGACCCTGGACTTGTTTCCATGGCGGCTTATCGTCGATTCATATCCGTTCCTATTTGATTTAGCGTTTACCAGAGCACATTTCACATACCTTGATTTTTTTTTAAGTATGACTAAAGATCAAATGTCAAATTGTAGGTTACAGATTGAAACATTTTTAAACAAGGCAAGTTTTTTTTATGAAGTGACAGATTTGTTTCAATATACAGCAATTCTACCAACATCTCGTTATTTACACCATCAAAGTTACATCAATACAAATTACTGTTCAATATATGGCATGAGCTGTTCTTTGCTTTGCTATTCTGCTCTGTGCTATCTTGTGTTGTGCTCTAATGCGTTGTGCTGTGTTCTGTTCTGTGCTGTGCTATCTTGTAGCTGTGCCGGCTGTGCTATCTTATATCGTGCTTTAATGCGCTGTGCTGTGTGCTGTTCCGTGTTGTACTATCTTGTAGCTGTTCCGGCTGTGCTATCTTATATTGTGTTTTAATGCGCTGTGCTGTGTGCTGTTCTGTGCTGTGCTATCTTGTATTGTGCTTTAATGCGCTGTGCTGTGCGCTGTTCTGTTTCGTGCTTGTTGTTGCTGTAATAACGTTTATTGTGCTGTTCTGACCTGTTTTGCGCTGCTTTGTCATGTGTTATATTGATCTATTCTTTCCTGTCCTCTGATATCTACCTACGGAAAGCGATGAAAATCGGGATCTATCCCACTACGGTAATATCAAATTAAATATGTCCTTCCCAGTTCTTTTCAAATGTTATGGGATAAGTTGAAGTCGGGTTGATTCCCGATTGAGGCAGTGCCTTATTTCATATTAGGACGATTGTTATAATGTGGAATCCCAGTATAATCTTTTTTGACATCTTTACGCATTAATTTGCCATCCGGAACTTCTATAACAGCATCTTGTCATAGTTGGAATATACCCAATGACACACTATCCGGTTTAAGTCACGAGAGCTATAATGACATGAAATTTTAATGTTAAACCAGACCAACCCATTTCGAAGTTTTCGAGACAGGAGAATATTACTGATTAAACTCTTTAATTGGAAATGCCGGAAAAAGTTACCACTGCAATAATTCGAATGCAGGACAGTTGAATTTGAGCGACTGAAAGAAAATAGGATGGTATTCAAGAAGTGTTGTCTAAATAGTGAAATCCCAATAAATACTAAAATTAAGACTTGTTAATTTCTGAACTACAGATGTTGCACGCCTATTACCACATTCTTAACAATCCCACAAGATACAGTATGTATAATTTTCCAATAAAGTACATGTAGTACTATATATTAAAAGTAAACCTATCAGTATAATCTTGATAAGGGAAATGTTATCGATTTTTTTTTCCGAAAAGAGAGCAGGTTTCATAAGTATCAATTATTAAGGTGAAAACTCCCGATCAGGTACACTTCCAAAATATCTTTTTTAGCTGTCCTCAAAGTAAGCTATTGTGACCGGTCATTGTCCGGCGTCCGTCGTCCGTCAACATTTGCCTCATAAACACTCTAAAGGCCACAGTTGTGATTCAATCTTTATGAAACTTGGTCACAATGTTTGTCTTGATGATCTCTAGGCCAGATTTGAAACTGTGTCTTGTTTGCTCAAAAGCTAGGTCAGTAGGCCAGATCAAAGGAAAATATTGTTATCATTCTAGAATCCAGTTTAAGTTTGAAAATCATGAGAGTTGGTCAGAATGTTTGTCTTAATGACTTCTACGTCAAGTCTGAATCTGGGTCATGTGGGTTAAAAAACTAGGTCACCCGTTAAAATCAAAGGAAAAGCTTGTTAACACTCTAGAGGCCACAGTTGTGACCCAATCTTTATGAAACTTGGTCAGAATGTTTGTCTTCAAGTTTGAAACTGGATCATGTAGGGTCAAAATCTAGGTCACCCAGTCAAATCAAAGGAAAGGCTTGTCAACACTCTAGAGGCCACATTTATGACTCTATCTTCATGAAACTTAGTCAGAATGTTCGTGGAATTTGATCAGAATTATTTTCTTGATGAAATCTAGGTCAAGTTTGAATCTGGGTCATCTGTGGTCAAAAACTAGGTCACCTGGTCAAATCAAAGAAAAACTTTGTGTATGCAATAGGGTGTGCATTTTTCATTTGATGTGCATGAATCTGGTCAGAATGTTTGTCTCCATAATATCTCAGATGAGTTTTTAACCTGGGTCACGTAGGGTCAAAAACTAGGTCAGCAGGTCCAATCAAAGAAAAAGCTTGTTTACTCTCTAGGGGCCACATTTTTGATTCTATCTTCATAAAACCTGGTCAGAATGTTTGTTATCATTTCGAGTCTGTCATGTGGGGTCAAAAACTAGGTCACTAGGTCAAATCAAAAGAAAAGCTTGTTTACACTCCAGATGCCACATTTTTGCTGCTCCAATCTTCCCAAAACTTTGTCAGAATGTTTGTTTTCATGGAATCTTAGATGAGGTCTAATCTGGGTCATGTGGGGTCAAAAACTAGGTCACTAGGTCAAATCAAAGAAAATGCTTGTTTACACTCAAGAGACCACAAATTTGGTTCAATTCTAATGAAAATTGATCAGAATATTTGTCTCCATGAAATCACTAGGTCAAAAATGTTTACACTGTTATGGTGTGTTACTCAGGTGAGCGACCTAGGGCCATCTTGGCCCTCTTGTTTGCATAATTCTTTACACTACTTCACACAGTTCTAAGATTAAGTCACGAAAAAAAAAAAAAAAAAAAAAAAAAAAAAAAAAAACAAATGAAAAGAAAACAAACGCCGTGAGGACGTCGTCATTGTGTTGCTACGAAAAGCTGAACATTCCACTAGACTAGTTAAAGTATGTATTGTATCATAGCTAAGTGTTTTTTCTTAACAAATTTGGTGCAGGTAATTCGTATACACTGAATACAGGGTGCGGTAACTTAAAGTGTGCAGGTATTTGATACCCGCACGCTAGTTACCGCACTGTTGGGTAGGAAAGTATGCCAGCGTGTCTGGAACTGTAGACAGCGAAGTGTATTTTATTGATTTTCTGCTCTAGCATTGGTTTATTTTACCTGGGCTTTACACATTTGTAAAGCAAGGATATTAAGTACCCACTGAACTGGTGTATATGGCAATGTGAAACGCCTACAACTACCATAATTATATGGATGGCTATGATACAAAACAGAAAGAACATTAAAACTCTCGGGTAAACAATTTATACTCGGGGGCTACGCCCCCTCATACAAATCGTTTACCCTTGAGTTTCAATGCTCTTTCTATTACATATACCATCACCTCAGCGTAACAATTTTAATATATCTGTGAAATTGCACTTTTCATTACCTCTCTTGAACAGATTCAGTCAACCAGAATCCATTATTATTTTGCTTGTTTGTATTCTATGCTTCTGAATGACCTTTTTATAAATCCTTTTTATTAAAGACAATTACAAACCCTTTTACATATCAAGTTCGCTACATACATCCAAAGCTTGATGAGATCAATGTACATATATACAAATTATTCAATATTGTTAAATGCTGGACAAAGAATTTGTGTAAGAGTGAAAATAAATGTGTAACTCTTGTTTAGGCAAAGAATGTACAAAAACTGGCACACTCTTTTATTGAAACATTGCCTCTATACGTAGGATACCTATTAGTTAACAAATTTTCAGTCAATCGTTCATGTGAGGGTTCTTCTCATAGACTGCAGACAGAGGTCGGTCGCTAGACTAGATCATTAAGTATTCCAGTAAAGGAACAAATATGACATCTTTGCAATGTGTTAGACGATGAGTTTCAAGCGTTTTGAAATGTACGTTTTAGAACGGTTTGAGTGAGAAAACAATATATCCCATCAAAAATTCTTTTGTTAGGAGCACACGTGTACTATACTTTTGTTGTAAGGAATGAAATATGTATCTTATATTTTACTTTCCCTTTAAAAATATTCCAGCCAATACAAATACTGCTTTACTTGAATACCTGTAGTCATTCCTTAAAATAGAATTCAAAAGTCGATTATCCAGTCTGCTGCTCTTTTTGTTTCGTTTCGTTAAGGATCAACTCAAGACCGGAATATGTGTGAATATAAAATTAAATTAGTATTTTCAATAAGGGAATTTTAACATTCAATTTCTTGCAAACATTTTTTGACAGAGCTGTTTTTCAAGAATAATACATTTCTTTTAAGAAACATGAAGTGTCAATAAATGTTAAGTAGACAATTTATACTAACAAATTATAAAAGAAAAATATTTTCTTTCGTTAAAATGCTTGAATGTTATAGGCTTTCATTGATTATATCTAAAATAAGTGTTATGTCAGTTCAACGTAACAGCTTGCAAAGCGGCACGAGTAATTGTTATTTCTGTCGATTTTATTTTGTTTAATTTTTTTCTTTTCGTGCAGTATTAATGCCATAGACAGATGCATTCATGCAATGAATCTGGAAGGAGATATCAGACTAAGAGTGGTTTCACACAAAGGTAAGCATTATGAAAGTTGATCATACCAAATATGCTTTTTCAATAAAATAATGTCTTGGAAAAATTGCAAATTGCATTCACTGCAGTTATTTCAGTAACTGATGAACTAGAGTGTTTTAAATAACGACTCGGGTGTTTTGAATACCGCATTATTTCGGTTTCTTTAAACAACGAGCAAATACCAAGCTAGGCATATGATAAATTCTTTACTGATCGTGTGGTGGGGGTACTCCCCATCGATGAATCAGATATCATCGTGTTCCCACCATTTCTCTGCAAAACAAACGGGTTCTTTTTAGACAATATCATTTTTATTACATAATACTTCAACTGAAAAAGATTTAACAAATTAAAATGCCAGATCACATTGGCAGCCGTTTTGCTGATGGTCACTTACAGAATGCTCAGTTTAGCAAATACCCTTTATGTTGCTGAATAACATTGGTTTCGAGATAACTAAATTGGAAGGTCTTTCCTGTATGCGTTAATTTCCAAAAGAGCAGTTTTCATATACAGAACTATATATGAGCCGCGCCATGAGAAAACCAACATAGAGCCTTTGCGACCAGCATGGATCCAGACCAGCCTGCGCATCCGCGCAGTCTGGTCAGGCTCCATGCTGTTCGCTTTTAAAGCCTATTGGAATTGGAGAAACTGTTAGCGAACAGCATGGATCCTGACCAGACTGCACGGATGCGCAGGCTGGTCTGGATCCATGCTGGTCGCAAACCCACTATGTTGGTTTTCCCATGGCGCGGCTCATATGGTATAGCTCCTGTGTATCTCAGAAAACTCTGATATTAAGATTACCGTTCTGTATTCTTTTTGTCCTGCGTCCGTACATGAGTAAACCATTTCAAATCTAGAGCATCATTGGCAATATTAAGAATATACTAAAACTACATACTATGTATATGAAGCATGTATTCCCGAAATAAGAGTACTTTTCATCCAGTCAAATAGATAGATAGATAGATAGATAGATAGATCCTTTAGTTTTGAAAATTAGCAAATTTAAAATGTTTAATATATAAACCCGTATATATTGTTTGGCTTTATTATTTATGTCTTGGATATGAAGTCGTATCATTTCGAATAAAGAGCTTTCAAACATACATACACATGAACAGTGCTATAAAAATGTGATAATATTAAAAAAATAGTACATTTTTCGCATAGTGAAAAATATTCCAATAAAAATCGCGAATAACGCAAAAGAAAGAGAATATCATTGACGTCATGAAGATGTTAAATATTCAATAGATAGAGGATATTGCATCAGTGTCTTTTCACACCGAATATATCACTCAACGCGTTTAATAAATTCTGTGTGCAAAGACGCTAATGTAATATTCTTTTTATCACCTGTTACTATTTTCTGTTGAATTACTGCAATCCTATAGTCAAAGTTCATTCGACTAACGTCTACTATACTTAAACGATGTCGATGCAGCATGTTAGTACACTAGTGTAATATTAATTTTTTATGGCATTACTGAACTCCCACGATGTCAAACATGTGGAAAAAGTAGAATATCAATGACGTCACGAAGCCGTTCTTTGTGGTAAAATCTATTTAAATTAAGTCTTTAAAACAAGCAATTTATGATATGTTGTAAATACTATTGTCTGTACTAATTTGCATGTTTCTCTTGCTGTGTGTTAGGTTTAAAATTCTACACACTGATATTGTATACATAAATGCAGTGCAAATACTTTATTCAACTGTAAGACTGAAAGTTTTTCAGTTCTAGATGTGACATTTATTTTACCAGTGGACAGTGTGTATCACGTACAAACAGCAGCAGCAAGGCAAAGCGAAAACTCATAGGTTAAGTCATAATATTTTATTAACTGTCCATTTTTATAAGAACTTTTTAATCAACAAAAATTAATTTACAATAATTGTTTCAGTTCATGTGTTAATCCTTGACTACATACAACTGTATTTACTGTTGTTTTTGGTCAATGTACAAACGGTACAGAGTACCTGAAAATGATACAGTATAGATGGAAATATGACAGTATGTAATTGTTATATCAAGTACGGATGTAAGAATGTAATGGTTTATCGAAGAAACAAACATCGCATGATTTTAAAGTACATGTCATAAATTACTGGTGTGGCAGAAGCATTTGAAAATGTGTTTATATGTATTCTTCAGATTGATATTGCATTCTTTCTATAACCTTCATGAAACTGTTCATCAATGGGTTAGTTACCAAAATTATTTACTTTCTTTTCAATGATATAACTTCTCGTATCGGAAAACAAAGTCCTCATATTTTCATTTTGTTCAGTGTGGTTAATCGATGTTTGCTGTGGCCATGTCACTGAATACAGTGGTGGAAAAACCACTAAAACACTAGTGGGATTGGTTGACACTGATTAATTTACAAGCTGACTAAATGGTTAACGTTGAGTCTTACTTTCTTTCTGAAAATTAATACTGTATACTTGATTGTCTTAAAAAATATCAAACTCTGCAATAAAATGAATATATTCATTTGCACGTAATTTGAAACTAAATGTATCCTTGAATAATAACAAAATTGCAACAGCAGAATATTTATATGAAAATTATACACCAAAAACATATAAATTCTGCTACTAAATAATTGTTATTCTATTGAGATATGCCTTAGAATCATTAAAAAGGCTACAGGAAGGTGTCCCATTTAAGTATTCCGGTCCGTCTCGGCTGATCGGTATTACGACAAGACTTTTGTTTAAAAACAACGGAAAGGACCAAACTCTTTCGAATCCCATTATCGAGCAATTGCAAGTTCAATGGCAATGTATAAATGTTTCCTTCTTGCATAAGTGCTCTGTGGTATACCAGTATATGTTCTTCGCGGATCTGTCAGTCTCTGTTATGTTGAATATTATCATAATAAACGGGCCGCTGACTAGCTGTTGCAAAAACGCTAATATTGTTAGTATGATACTATAGGTTTAGAACTGTGTAACGTGTACAGTGTTTTTATTTGCAATAGTGTCCGAGCCCTAGAATTAAAAAGAATTGGAATTGTCCCGTAATACTGGATACTAAAATATTCCGAAAAAAAGAGTCCCCTATTTGATAAGAATGCCATTTTGTAAATAAATAAATAAATAAATAAATAAATAAAATTGCTGAGAGTTTCAAAAGGCGTTTCTCTTTTAGAAACACTTTATAGAAAGTCAGCAAAAAACCCACTATCATAATGTAAGTAATGTTACATAAAAATACAACATTCAGTACGCTCATTTTGAGAGGACTCCATTTATTGCAATCCAAAAAGTGTGAACCAAACATACTCCTGCTTGATATTCTGATCAACAAGGTGGTAAATGTATTTATCTGATATACTATTAGATTTAAATGAAGAGTTTTCAGTACAGTACAGTTACATATATACAAGGGGCCTCCGTGCCCGAGTGAAGAAGAGTAGAAAAAATGCATTTCCCTCTTGAATACACACATTAGTAATACCATCCTTTTAACTGATCAGTCGCCCCTAAACAGTAATAGCAGTTAGAATTGATCGTTATTTTGTAGTAAAGGAAGAAGAAATAACATGTCGGATCTAGAAAAAAGACAGTCGAAATGGATATTTCTTTAGAGTTCGTTGACACTTCCATGTCTCATATTCTATTCTTTATTATTTACGATATGGAGAAAATCAAGTATTAAAGTAAAATATTACATAGAATTAAAGCAAGCGTGAATCAATATAACAATTAAGTCAGCTTATAATGAATTAGTTTTAACCAATCCTTTTATTGGTTTTGTTCGCCGCGTCAAATGGCAATTAACCGAGCTGTACTTGTGACAATGAGAGGAATATGGGAGAATCTAACCTTTGATATAAGAAACCAGTAAATATGTACATTTTCAATCATTTCATAGTGTCATTTTGACTGAAAACTGGATGTTCAAATTAGATGAAATAGACATTTTTGTTTGTTCGGATGACCCGCCCCAATGTTGAACGAATACGGAAAAATGTTCGAACAATATACGATTTCAAACGCGAACTATTTTTCACACAACATCATCACCAGCCGAAAAAAGGGAACAGATATTACTTGATGTATCTTGATTTTGCAGTTACAGTTCAGTATGTCCAGATCATTCTGAATTTATGTTTAAAGTATGATGATTTTCAGATAGTACTATTCATCGAGTTGTAAAGGATGATGGGATAAGGTTTGAATTGAATGCAGCTACTTTACAAATACAAGTTCTAAAGACCCTTAACTTACATACATTTACAGTCACCATTTATAAAGATATGTAAATAAATTTGACTGTGCAGAGGTGTAATTACTTTTACCAAGCATACATTTTTGTATATATAAAGGAAAGGTAAAGGGTTAGAAAATATTTCCAATGTTCATTTTTGAAAAATGTCTATAACTTTTCAGATACTTTTATGATTTCAAATTAGTTTGACGGTCAAAACAATCCCCCTAAACAAGCTAAGGTAAGGAAAGCCCCAATTCTTAAGTGCATTCCAGTAGAATTGTAATATTGACTTTGTATGTACATTCTTTGTAGTAAAGTATGTTAAGTGTGATCTAAAGGTATCATCATCTGTTGGGTTCCCTGTCATATCAGGGCCCCATGTGGTTCTGGGACGATCTGTGTATGAAAAGAATTGGAACCACTGTCTTACCCTTGCATGATCATAAGAGGCGACTAATAGGGTCTTAACACTTGGTTTTAAAGAAACTCTGTGATTCCAGCAGGTATGCAAATTGTGATTCCATACCTCATGTTTTTATTTCGATGTAAATGAGATGTGGAACCAAAATTTGTAGTCCTGTTTGGCGCCATATAACCTATACTGTGTTGGTGCGCCGTAAAATCCAAATAAATAAATAAATAAATAAATTGTCATATCAGGGAATTATCTTTGCCCTGCGATACACAAAAATATCGTAGTGTTATCATTTTAAGAAAGTATTAGATTGTACATATAAAATTTATTAAGCTCCTATCAATAACCGGATTTGCAAATAGTGTAATAATTAAATTCGTCCAAGACAAAAACAGAGTTACGATACTGATCATATAGAATTTCTTGATGTAAACACTTATGAGTTAGGATAAAACATATATTATCGATGGTTGACTCGGTTTTACTGAGGTAATGAAATGTGTAATCATCCAGTCAGGCTTATTGTTGCAGCAACAAGAAAAACATTTCCTCCGTTAGGAATATGGTTGAAGAAGATTTCCCATATAGCTCACACTAAGAATTTCAGAAGGGACCGTCCATCGTATTCTGACTGTCCGTTTTGTTACTGTCTTGATCTTTGATTTGTTTTGTAACCCAACGAAAAACTGATGTTAACGTCACAACAGAACTACCATGGATACAAAAAACTTCAGAAATTATCTCTTTTGGAGATACCCATAACAAAACGCGGGCTTTAATGTTGGCCTTGATTTTCTATTTTGTATTCACATTTCATTACAGTAACGGAATATAACCACTGTTTAAGGGTGTGTATAATTCAACAATGGATAATTCAATCGGTTGTAACTGTTTCGGAGGTATGTTAAGTAAATATCTATTATCAAGTACATGGAACTCCCTTGCTGTCATTTACAGAGGTTTCTATTTAAGATCCTTAGTGACAGCATTAATTGAATATCACCTCGTACAAGTACAGTTCGGCTATGATCGCTCTTCACTAAACAGTAGAATTGGTTGAAACTAATTAACTTTTAAGCGGACCAAATTGTTATTCTTGACTCTTGCTGTGTTTCTATTAGGTTTTGTTCTTTTATACAACATTTGTTTTTATATTACGAACGAGCGCCAAATCAATCATAAAATCATGTACTGATTGCAATAGAGAACTTGAAACCACTGAAAGTTTATATAAAGATATATATTCAGTCACACTGAGTGTAATACAAAATTGTTACCCGACAGTTTGATAATAAGAAAAGAAATGTTACCTGTAAGAAAACATGTAGGTTGTTCATCATTTCAAAAGCTTCTCAAAATGCTTCTCTCATTGCGAAATAATGACTATGCACAAGAAGTCACATAATTATGCAGATATGTCAAAATACAACATTTTATTACTTTTGAGGGGACTCCATTTAGGTAGTCCAAAAGAGTCTGCAATCATTTGTGCAAGAATGTTCAAAGAGTCCTAAATTCTTGATTGCTGGGATCGATATATACAAATAGAAAGAAGAGATTATGTGACACTTCATGACACAGCTGAAGAAGTGTCATATACCTTGTTAATTACTCGAATATCTATATACAGGTGGTTGTTGACCTTTTTATTCAATGTGAAATACTCTGTGTGTGTTTGTCTCTAATATTTTGACCTGACTCTTATTGAATGATTTTTGTTTGATTGGATAAGTACTATATTTGTAACGCTGTCAACGATGTCCGTATCTGCAGACATTATATCGAAATATCAGTAACTTTACCATCCTATTTCATTAGGCAAGATACAGTTGCGTGCAAAGTTTATTTATTCAGTAAAAGGTTTGGTCCGTATCCAACAAATCTCACACATATTATCGACACTATATAACGTATAATTAATGCATGTCATTAATTAGTCATAATAATCTTATTATTACAAGTACAGCATTATCATTAGTGTGACGTCGTCAAATTGTTAAAAATGATGAAATTATTGGTGCAGTTTCTGATTTAATTATTGAAGTGGTCAAAATTGTATTCAGTCAGTTCTTTAACTTAATGATTTCTATCGCAAATAATCTTTTTCCAACACCAATACCAACACCAATACCAATCCCAAAGATTTTATTTACATTATACATTTTACAATGTCTATTACAATACAAAATATTATCTCAAGAGAGAAAACATGAAAATACATTCTCTGAAGAGTAAAATAATTATCTGTTTAGTTAACAATTGTCAAAGTATATTTTCTGGAGAGTATAATTGTAAAAGTGTGAAGAGGAATGAAACAAACACATGACAAAATGGTCAACATGTCTTTTATGATGGCTGTTCTGATTTTGTTTGCATAGTAAATATATTTTGAAAGGTTAAAAAGAAAAGGTTTTGGGGTAGGATTAATTAGTAGTCCGAATATTATCAGAGTAGGCCAAATACATAAATATGGTCTGAAGAATTTTTTTCTTAAATCTCTGTATTTAGGTCAAACTAATAGAAAATGAAACTCTGATACAGTTTGGTTCGTATAACATGATTTAAAGAGTTTTTTTTAGCTCGATGTGTGTTTTTCTATAAACAGATTAAGCCCAGAATTTAGAAAGTGACAGATTATAATTCCTGTCTTGTATACAATCAAGAAATTGTAACATTGAAATCTACTTCTGCCAAAACATAAATAGTAAAAAATGAACATTTCACACCGCTTGGCATTGATTCTGCTGGTATATGGGAAACGAACCACAGTATCCTTATGAAAACAGCGGAACGTACATCAATTTGTCTGTCGTTCACCAGTATCCTGATACTTTAAACGCACCTAATCTGAAATTGTTTCAAACGTGTGAGACAAACTGGTCTGATTACCAGAGAGGTACTTTTCTGTCAAGCAGTCTGCAAGATGATTCTTGTATAGACATACATGTCATAGTCTACTACCATAATTATTACGTATACAAGAAGAATAAAATCAAAGCCATTTACACTGTGGAACCTTATAAAACTTTATTCGATATAACTTGCTGGAGATGTGGCAACAAACCCAGGTTCTCCTAAATACCTGTGTGGCTATTGTGCAAGGCCGGTCGCGAAGAACCATAGAGCAGTGCTTTGTGAGGAATGTTATTATTGGTGTCATATTAAATATGCAGGCATTTCCCCAAATGAATACCAAGAACTGGCAAAATCAACAGACCCGTGGATATGCAATACTTGTAACTCTTTTCACGTCACAAATTATTTTTTAGCAATGAAAGCTTTCAATCCGTCACATCTCATGAATCGACATTGGAATCTAAGTTAGATGTGTTCGACACATTAAGTGATTTACATAAATACATCCGAACAAATTTCTGTGTGCCTTTTTGAACATAAATAGTTTGCGATACAAATTTGTCATATTAAAGAATTTTTGCAGAAAATACAGTTGACCTACTTTTTCTAAATTAAACCAAATTGGATGAAAGTTTTGTAGACACACAATTATCATTTTTAGAGAAATGACAGGAATGCACATGGTGGAGTTGTTGGAGCATACATACGGTCGGATCTGGCTGGTGACAGGAAACCAAAATTGGAGTTCAAGGTAATTGAATCAGTAGGAGTGGAAGTAATCATAGACAATTTAAAATGGTTTATTGCTGGACTGTATAGATAACCATCTACAAAGGATAGTCACTGTTATAATGACCTTTTTCAAACAATTGATCAGATCTCATTATGATCAATTTGTATTCATCGGAGATATGAATTATAATTATTTCAAATTGGTAGTTGAAAAATGTGTCATGTCATTTTGAGAGATGTATGTGAAATGTTTGACTTATCAAATATTGTAACTACCACTTGTTTCATTTCTTCCAATGATCCAAGTCTGCTGGATGTCATTCCCACAAATAATCCTGCACTGTGCTAAAATTTGGTAAATTTCAGCACTGATATCAGTTTCCAACTAAACCTCATTGTCCCAAATGCAAAAGCTAAGTGGATAAACTTTAGTTACTGTCCCCTTACTTGGAGTTTTACTAATGTAACAAATACAAAGAAGATTGAGAAAATCCAGGAACGTGCTCTAAGATTCATTTATGACGATTATACAAAAACTTATGAAGATCTGATACTGTCCGGTTTACCAACATTAAAATTAGAAGAATGAGAAAATATAGAATTAGAAACTTATAAAATATTACATAGTGAAGGCCCTAGTTACTTGCATGTTCTTGTCTATAACAAAAATTCTTCTTATAGTTTTAGATACCAGAATATAGTTGAAATTCCTCATCCAAAAACTGAGAGGTATGGTAAGCAAACATTTAGATATTCAGTTGCTAAGCTATGGAACTCTCTTCCGAACGAATATCAGCAAGCATCTTTCAGTCAGTTTAAAACGTTTATATCCAGTTGGAATGGTAAAAACTGCTCATGTCCAGCTTGCATCACATAATTTACATATTTATTTAAAAGAGTTCCTTGGCTGCAGGTAATGTCTAAAGCTTAATGTTGTGTTTCCATATACCAGTGTTTATCCTTCGTTTGCCACCCTAGTTGGTATTGATTTTACCTTAGTTGCTATTATGTTACCTTTGCTTTTTTTTTCTACCAGCTTAGTTCAACACTTTTGTTGCAATGTGCTAAGTGCTTTCTAAAATAATGCTTACTCAGCACTCTTATGGGTGCTATAGTTATATAATGTGCTCTTTATATGTTTTAACCATAGCTAAAACTGTTTAACTGTCTTTTGCTTGTATTTCATGTGCCTATGCTTGGATTTCAATACATTTAATCATGCATTTTATACTGTAACTATGTTTCTTATCCTATGTACAGGTATCAGATGGCTTTAAGTCGGTTTTAAAAGCTCTCAAGAGCTTATATTATATTGTTATTGTACCACCGACTTTGTAAATAAAATTGACTTGACTTGATATTGTTCGTGTTCGATCTTATGCTTATAGCTGCAATATGACTAAAGACGCAGTGAATTATTTACTACAGCATACCACGACTGATAGAGATATCACGAATTCGTTGTTTAATGGAAAAAAAAATTGCTTCTAAGCCCATGACTGTCATATATAACCAAAGCCATGCTCTTCTGGTATGTTTTACATAGGTAGCCCAGTGTTTTATTCTATAGGATATATTTTATCCGCATCGTTTTGTTAGCATTATGTATGCTTTAAAAACTATTGAAGAATCTTCCTCGGATATCATATTTTCCCAATATTTCATAATATTAATTTTCCGGAATACGCACATTGGTAGACGACCGAATGCTCCTAATAGGGCGGAACTATTTCCTGACTTATTTACGACTAGCACACGTCTTAAAATAATACGTGTACCGTTTCTTTGTCGGTTGCGTTATGTGTCCCCCAAATATTGAAGAAAAAATTAGGGCGGATCCTACTAACATGGGTTTGAGTCCGGCTTTCATTTTCAAACAGATTAACACCTAGTTTTGTAATGAATTTACGTTCTCTTACTTAACTTCGTATATGTAGAATCGACCGTTTCCGAAAATCATTGTTGTAGTTTTATTTTCACTTATATTCAAACCCCACCTGTTGCAATGATTATCTAAATAATATTTCATGTACATGGCTATGCAAGTTTTAATATGTGTAGTAACATTTAGCTCAGTTACGCTAGTCTGTACATAGAAAATGTGTCACTAATGGTTTATGCTCTGCTGTTACAATTTGATAGCAAGCCTTTGGAGATCACACAACTCAGGACAGCACCATAGTTGTGTAAGAACTCAAAATATATGAAATAGCAACATTATTATCGGCAAAATCTAGATGAGTATGTTTTAGTGTAGAATTCCAAGCAAGTGGCAAAAATAAATGCATGCTATCAACTATCATGCGATCTGCTATATATCGGCGAAAATATTGACATCAAAAATTACACTTAGAAGTATCATACATGTCAGCAGGCGTCAAAAATAACTGTTAAATCAGCTTAAAGATAAATAAGTGTAAACCCGCCGAACAACGAATAACAAGAATAACTAAAACAATTAGCTTTGAGTGGAGGAATTTGAATTTCGAGTATAATTTTAAAATGTTTCTCATGAAATCTGTTCGGCTTTATGGGATTGATTATTTTATCATTTGGTACTATTTCAGAGTTGCCACCCCTGTGACGAGACAGCGACAGTAAAAAGTTATCACGTATACCCGAAATGTCATATTATTTGGACTAGTCGAAGGCATGTCACTCACGACTGCCCATGCCTTAAATAATGCCTGGAGGGGCACCTGCCGCTTTTTCCCACATCACAATCTCCAAATGAGCAAAATGACAAATAAATCAAAATAAAGAAAAATACCACCAACAAAAATATAAAATCTGCTGAATGTCCGTAACCAAGAGAGGACCCTCGTGATCTTAACCATTTGTAAATTAAACGTATTTACTGTATGTCTTGATAGTGTATGCAGTGATAAACATAAGTAGAAACAATGAAATGTTTAATCCTTTGGAGAAACGGTAGTAGCAGTAGCAATTCCTGGAGGCGATAGATGCAAACCTTTTGGAGTTAAGGCAGTAGAAATGCCAAGCTCGTTCGAGTAAAGTTAGTTAAGGTGGTCAGTGCTGTTGCCTAAAGGTGGTAGAGATGGTCTCTTCTGTTGCCTAGAGGCACTTCAATTGCATAGAAGTAGTAGGAATTTTGTCTTCTATTAGAGTTAGTAGAGATGGACACCTCTATTGCGTAAAGTTAATAGAAATATTCTCCCCTTTGTGCAAAAGATATTAGCAATGCCCAGCTGTACAGAGGAAGGAGGTTAGAAATGACCGGCACTTTCAATTTAAGCAGTAGAGACAGTTAAGGCAAGATTTGCCCACCTCTCTGCCATTTTTTGACATGAAAGGGCATGAGATCTCGTCCAAAATAATCATTTTTAGTTCTGATATTTATTTTTATGACATAGAGGTATGGATAACGGCAATGTATATGATGTTATTTTTTTCATAGTGCGTATCCATTTCAGCACAAGCTGATATTGACTCACTTCCTGCGGAATTTGCTGTCATGTCGAACATATTTGATCTACCTTTTCACCGAAATACACTTTACCAATCCTCAGTGATGTACACAACAGCCAAAACGGAATTGTTACATTGATTTTCTAAAAATGGTAAAGCTATATATATATAGGGAAAATTGTTTGAACAAGTTAAAACAGATCGTATTTTACTGAATCTCTATCGCGAAAACAAGTTCCATATAAGAGTAATGTCAAGACAAACCTACTGACTAAAAATTATTCAAATGCAATGAGTTACATATATACCAACTTAACACTTTATTACTCCCGGAGAGAATACTCATTTACACCTACAGATATTATACATTAATTTTATTCTTCACCCCGATTGAAAATATTAGTGGTAATGATTATTTTTAACGTACGCAGACCTAAAAATGATAAAAACTTCGCAGTAGTTGTAAGAAGGGTTGGCTACAATTAATTACTTTATAAACTGACATATATATCTATAGATTTCGATTCTTGTTTTCCTTCTTTATTATGTTAAGCATAAGACTATAAAAAGAAATGTTGCTAATTATAAATTGAAACTAAAAATATATAACATGCATAAATTGCCTAAGTCTTATTTTAAAGAGGAAAACTGCTACGACAAATAAATGTTAATGAATTGCGTTTTTTCTCAAAACGATGCAAAGGAAAGCATTAGATGGACGTTTTTTCTCCAAAATAATAACTTTTCAACAAGAACCTTGCAAAGCGACGACATCTTTGATTTTTTGTCTTTGTGAAACTTAAATTTATTTGCTACTTGTAATTACATTAGAAACCAATCTGCAATAATTAACGACACATCACCAAAAGAAAAATTTTAGCAATTGACATCTTATCTAAAAAAGCAATGGAAACGGACATTTCCAGAGCTTATGTAGAGTTTTATCATGGCATGGTCAGGCATTGAAAAGAACAGGTATAGGTCTTGATTCCCAGTATCAGTAGACTCCTTAGAACATCACATAGCAGGTATTTTGTCCGCCTGCCTGCTGCCCGGAAACAAGGCTAGGAAATACTTTGACGACCTCTTCTAGGAGGCAGTGCTGGTGTTATACATAAAACTTGCGTCTGTTAAAGTAAAAGTGTATCATTTCCAAATGTACAAGCAACCTGAAAGACATTTATAAATAATTAGGTTACATCAAGTGGTTGGATGCAAGTGGAGGAAATTGTTTATCAAAGATAAAGATCTATCCCATAAATTTCAATTACATTTCATATACTGGTGTGAAATGAGAGTTACTGATCTAGTGTCAAACTACTTCACATACTTTTTAATGTTTTCGTTACAAAGTTTCCGTATTCATTGGAAGAATACTCTTCACACGGACGAGTAACATCAACAAATCTACTAAGTCTATTTTATATAACAATCAAGTTTACTGTCCGTGAGGAAACAATGATAAATTTCATATGTACGGTATATTGTTCTGGGGTATAGACAAGTTTGGAGAGCACCAACACCCCAGAACGGCAAATTCTTGACTTGGCATGCTGGCGCCCCTGCGAACGACACATATTGCATTTATCGTGTTGGTGCTCTCACTAGCTGTTACGGCATGTTGGCTCTCTTCGAACGCGCCAACATGCCGCAAAAAAAGATATGGTAATATCCTCATTTTCACTGGTACTTTATTATTATTTATCGTAGAACATTTCACTAGGAAAACTCAGTAGCAGGATTGGTTGAAACAAATCAATCTATAAGACAGCTAAATGATTAAATTATTTCTATCTAATAACTTGTGGTTTTTCATTTGATAATGTTTTCCTTAAAAGAGTCAATTTTGTAACAAGATATTAATTTTAACAGAAAAATGAATTGATACTACAAAAAATTATTCAGAGTTTTTTTCAAAAAATACGTCAACATGAGATGAATATTAAAAGAAATGTAACATGTATTAAATAGTTGCATGCGAAGTGAAATGTTGATTTTGTTCTCCATTTCAATGGACTCATTTAGAAACATTGTTTTATTACTTAGAAGGAAAATTACGCACAAAAGATTGACAGATCGGCTTTTGAAAAGCGCATTGCATCATTTTAAAAGAACGGATCACTTGAGAGAATATGGCTTGACTGTGGATGTGTCAGTATGCTTTCTAATTACTTACATATCTCCATGCAGAGGGTTGATGACTTATTATATTTATAACATTTATAACAGGATGTAAGTGTCATCACATGATGTTGAATTTACATTTACAGAAATTTGTTGATTTGTTGTTGTGTGTTGCAATTTTCAGTTGCACTAGCGTGATAAGATAGAATAGTTTCAGCAGTGTTTCAAACATACCAATCCCTAATGATTCACTCAGTAACCGCATTGGAAAATTGTACACGGATCCTTACAATGATAGAGATTATACGAAATAGACTTGAATGATTCTCAGTAAACAAAGTCTATAAAAGCCATTTCAAGAAAACTTTATGGCTTAAACATGAAGAAATACGCATGAACAAAAAAAAAAAAAAAAAAATCTAACCAAACGTTTTGTAGGAAGGGACTATGACCATACTGTTTCTTTAGTGTTGCAATCCTTTTACAGCTGGTCACAACGCTCTCCTCTGCTTCTGCAATAATTTCCTTTTAATATACGAAATTATTTTGAAATAGAAGCCATCTTTGAAAAGTATAAACAAGTTATATGATCAGCTGTTGATGCTGAAAACATACGTAAAGTTTTAAATCATTCAGCCTGGTAGTATCTGAGAAATCTGCTTACATGCAAACTTTTAACCAAACAGTCTATTAAAAGAATTGGGCATAATTTTATTTAAAATAAGCTTTCATCACAATCGAGCTAAAATGAATTACTATAAACTAAACTAAACTCGTTGAATAGATTCAATATGAAAGGGCACTCATGTAATATCCTCTATTTATCACTTTTGTTTATATACAGTTGAAATCCGTATAAGACATCTGCTACTGAGGTTATTGTTCTGGCAACTAGTAAGTCATTAAGGATGATGAAATTAGTGGCGTCATGAGCCATAAGCTCTTCCTTCTTTCTAATTTTCACTTTATTTTGAGAAATATTTTCGTTCCTTTCATGACTTTGCCGATAATATGAGCCATCTTTTTGAACCGACAAGCACCAGTAGTTATGTTTAATGGTCTATATCTACTTTTAAAACGAAAATTGCTAAGGCAAAAGGAAGACAGATGTACAAACGCACTGCACTGAAGTATTGTATTATGTGTTTACTGAACTGAAATACCTATTTTACAATGTTTTCCAATAAGATTATCACTGTTCAAAAATGAAACTATAAACGTAAGGACTCCTGAAATCGCCAGTGTTTAATTTGCATTTAGATATGATCTTAAATTTCATTAGAAGTGCAATATTGACTTATCAAAAGCTACTTAATCACGCTTAATAAAACTGTTTTTCCCAAACAAATTCGCTATTTTCGAAGACAGCGATAAAATACACATTCAAACGGTTTCATACTTTTTAACCTAGCATAAAGAAAAAATGTCCGCATTCCTTATTTTTGTAGAATACTGAAACTAACTCATTTAGAGAAGATACGTTCGCCTGCTTGTTGTCTGAAAACAATACATATAAAATTATATGTACATTCAACCTTGCTTGAGAGACCAAGTCTATTGGGAGGTCACTTGCACTGATAGAACAACTATTGTCAGCCCACTTGTGTTAAGAGACCATTGTCTTCCATTCTTATGCACATACTTTCAAAAACAAACTAAAAGTTTAGTCGTTAAAGAACTTCTAAACATGCATGAAACCGACGTCTATTTAGGTTACCACAGCATGAAAGAAATGGTTTGGCCCTAAGTGTATAATTATATTTAAGTTTAAAGTTTATTCATCATATCACATCAATGTCCGTCGCGGAGGAATTGATTTATCGTAACAAAGCCACATCTCGTATACCCGGTACATGTATTCAACTACATTTCTTTGTCTAACTTATTGCATTTAAAAATGGGTTGGAAAAAGGGATGAGTCACCATAACAAACTTAATTTATTTCATTTTACAACTACGTTTTTCCAGTTTATGTGAAATCTATTTCATTTCAGAGTGCAACATCCTCTACAGTTCGATTCTTGTTCTTTTCACTGATTTCATTCAGCGATAAAAAAGCTACTAATAGGACTGGTTGAAACTAAATAATTTATAAGCTAACTAAATGGTTAGAGCGCTCTATTTCTGACTCTTCTTCATATTATGAAAAAGCATAAAAGTGAAACAGGTTTTTTTATTCATTAAAGAAAAGTCTACGAAGTTAAAAAATGATAACACTTAAACTGTTTGTTGAAAGCTGATCTAAAATATATGAATATAATTCCTTTACATTAAAATGTGATTAATTATGTAACACTTATAGATTATTCACAAATGAAACTTTTAAATTCATTATTAGTCGCCAGTACAACGCTAGAGATAGTGACTTAGTTATTGGAGTGTCGTTACTTGCATATCTACAAAGACAATTATTCAATGTTTTGATCTATTCAGGTTTGAGCAGAAAGACTCATACATGCACACTGACAGCGAGTCTTGACGTAACCTGATTTTCTAGCCGATATGTATTAAGTTGAATTCACATTTTAAAAAAAACGAAAAAAAAAATCATTTTGCTGAAATATCAATCACTTCACATAACGCGTTGTTACTTCGCAGTTTATTAGACTGGAAAATTACACCCATTAGTCATCGGGACTATTTTAAGCAAGTAAGTAATGATCTATATTACTACATACTCAATTATAAACTCCGTTAAGTTACAGTGGAACTAGTCCAACTCGTGACGTAATTATCACTTTCATTTCATTTCAGTCTGATATTAATACGTCCAACTCAGCCACGTCCGAACACAGGCGTAACAATAAGTGATTAAAATATGAACATAAATTATAAGCTTCACAGTATGAAAAACGAAAGAAATATTTTAATTTGCTGTATGTAATACATTTATCTCGTGAACAGAAACGTTATTTGACATGTTCTGCTTAAAAAACTATAGACAAACAACTATCAAATATATGCATGAACGTACAGCATTTAGCACAGTGTGAAGTCGTACTCGATTTGTTCACCGAAGTTTATTCCGGGTGTGCGTGAAGGAACAAGCACATGAACATATATATGAATAGATCTCTCCCAATATCTGTTTTGTTTTCAAATTTTGTAATTTAACTTTAGATCGTAGTAAATGTACAAATAATATTGCGCTAATACATTTAGAATTAGCCCGAGACGTTGTGCTCATCCGGTACCTGACTATGAATGAAATGTGCCAATAGTGACGTAATAAAGCTGTGACGTCAGCAATGGGGAAAAACAAAGGCTGTGACTAAATACAGAGTTGGTGCACCTGTGATATATTACAGACTCCGGTATATACCGGATTAACTAAATTTGAAAGAAAATATCTTAAATGTATATATTTTGTAACCATGGTGTTACTAACCCTAACCTCTAGTCAGTATATTATGCATTTGATACTCTAAATGCGTGCGGACATGCAAAAATATGAGTAATTTTGCCGTGCGCTCCAATGGATAATAATTCCGCGCAGGCGCAGAACGGCTGCACCAACTCTGCAATGAGAAACATTAAAAAAACAAATCGATAATGTAGGTCAGCGGGTGACTTTCAGGTACTACGAAGTGCTCATGAGATGACATAGATCTATCTTGTTTTACATAAGACAAGCACAAGAATAAATATGCTATTCAGAAATATTTTTCTTTTCGCCATTAAATCATTATTATGCTTGCAATCATGTCTGAAAGACTGAAGAACCTCGATCACGCCGATTTAAAATAGTCATTGCTTGTGACTCTGTGGACGGACCGTTAGGGGAGGTAACTAGAGTCACGCATTGGAACGAGGGAAGAGGGTGTTTTTTGCGCATGCTCACCGTCAACACATGAAGGCCTGACATTGGGTCACTTTTCATTACTGGATCCGGAATGACTGTTGCAACATTTTTGGGAAAGTTTCAATATAATTCTATGAAGACATTTTTGGAAATGACAGTGGTCGAATTTATCATCAGTCAACGTTCGTACAGTCCCAATTTTTGCATACCCCTTTCAGGGCCTCACTTCGTGGGAGTTTGCTTACTAAATATAAATTAAAATTATGTAAAGTTTTCAGCAAATGTTAAGCTTTAATTTGATACCACCCATTGATAACAATTTGCAGAAATAAAAAGGTTACAGGTAAAAAACCTCATTTTCTGTTCGGGTTTATCATCAGTGCCAGTATTGAGTTCAAATTTCACATATCGGGTGCGTGACGTCATATGACGTCGGTTTGATGCATGTTTAGATGTTCTTTAACGACTAAACTTTTAGTTTGTTTTAATCAGGCTAAATAACAAATTTAATCATCTTTATAAGAACTCGTGCCTATTTCACGATACAAAACCAATAACCTATAATAATTCTACTTTACTATAAATAGGAACAACAAAATCATTGAAACCCGTCATAACCTCCACAGTTGACACAGCTACCATGATAGTTCTAGGCAACTGGAACATCCGTCCACCTGACCTCCACGTTATATTACAGCTGAGATCTCTGACAGATTTTTAGACTTGTGGGTGACATCGATGAAACTGATACTTTATCAGCACGGAAAAGTACAATGGAAATATGAGATGAAAATAAGGTGTGTGTATACATGATAAAAATGGTCAGTTAATGTGTGGGGGTGTAATGTCACACCTGACAAGTACAAAGTGTATATTAAACCTAGCCACAGTAAAATATATAGGCTAATATAGGTTTCTCTAATAAGAGTCTTGCTTAAAAGTTCATACACAGTGTTAGAAACATAAATGTAGTTTCTAATATTTGTTGTATCTGACGCTATTTATTTGACGTCTGTTTGGCGTCTTCAGCCACGCGATAATTTGCGGCGTTCATTGACGTCAACGTTATAGTTGTTTATACTTCCGCCCAGACTTTGAAACGTTAACTGAACTGATCGTTAACTGTGGACATAAGTTATTCTGATGAGACTTAATGAGTAAGAGACCAAATTCGGTAACTAAATACTGTTAATTTATTCAAAGCGTAATTATTGAACTCAAAGTTATGATATTGAATTTGTTAAATAACATAAAATGAATATATAGACTTTAATTTTAATTTTCTGCATGATTGGATAATGCAAGTTTTGTTGATGTGAAATATGTTTAAAAGTACATCTGTTGTTTATATGAGTATATGTATAATTGGTGAGCGTTGTATGAATGTTGTTTGTATGTTTGTATTTGCAGAGAATCGCTATAACTAGAGAAATAAAAGAGTAAAGGCGCATCTCTCGTTTAGTCACTGAGTTGATCCAAGTCCCAGAACAATTCTCGAATCGTTGAATAATCGAATGCTCGAATCCAGCGGTTGATGTAGATCCACTGAAGAAAAAGTGACGATACCATTGGATACAAGATGACAGACTCTGAAAATAAAACCTTTCAAGGACTTAAGCGGTCAAGGTCAGCACAATGTGCGCAACTGACGAAACTGTATAAGGAGTTGGAGCAATACATGATTTCTCATGATAATGATGATCTTGTTGAAACTTGTATGTGAAACTGTGCGACAAATTCAACGCTTTCAAGAACATACATTTAGAGTGCCTAGACTTATGTGACGAACCCGCCGATTGTGAAAATCTAGAACAATCCTATGAGTGTTATCATAATAATTTCACAGAGTTTCAGGAAAGATATGAACAATGGAAATCATCGAACCAGTATAATGAAAATGACGAAATTTCTAGCAATGCGTCATCAACGTGTAAAACGAAACTTGCGAGTTCCAAAGCTAAACGTTTGATTGCTGAGCAAAAGTTAAATTCTCTTAGAAAAAAACACGAGCTTGAACTGGCGCGCAGAGAAATAGAAATTAAACAACAAGAACTTGAATATCAGTGTGAATTAGAGCAAGCGCGTATTGAAGAATCGGTCTGGCACGAGGCATTGGAGGAAGAAATTGGTGAGCACGTGCAAGATTCGTCATATGTGAAGCAGACGACAGTAAATGATTTCACTTCCGGTCATGAACAGTCTGATAAGAACACAAGAAGTGCACACGACGATTGTGTAATTATAAATACACCTAACAACACTCATTTGGTAACGGAGCAACATAAGAATGGATCAATGAGTCAGAACGCGCATCCATCTGAGAATGTAGTCACGAGCGTTTTGAGAAATACAGACACTAACGTTTTGAGAAATACAGACACTAACGTTTTGAGAAATACAGACACTAGCATAGAATCAGCTTTTCAGTTGCTGGCAAATACGTTACAAGAAGGATTCAACTTACCAAAGCCGGAGCTCCTGAGATTCAGCGGTTCAACATTGGAATACTGTAGGGTTAACGCACGTTTTTTTGTGTAACAACATCTGCAGAATTCCAAGGGATTGGTTGGTGCACGAGCCCGTAGGGCGAGTGCACCAACATAGCCCGAGGGATTCTGCAGATGTTGTTTCACGAAACAAACGTGTGTTATCGCTATTCTTGCACAAAAACACAACTTAAGTGCTGGAAATATCGAAAAAAAACAAGACTATTCAGCTGACATTAGCCGATCGAAGTCGGCCGTTTCAGGTTGTTATGGACACATGTTTTATTTATGCATTTCCAGGGCATACAGAAACAGTGCATATTTTATACATGTCGAACGGACATTCTTGTTGTGGTAATTTCTTTAATATCAAATATATGTAAAATAAGCATGACTCCCCCCTTTTCCGATATATCGGTAGGAACTTTAGCTTTAGAGGCTCGGAATTATGAGAAAAGCGCATACACGGCATCCTGTCTTTACACAATGTGCAGGTGAGGTGCCGACAGAACACAATTCTGCTTGGTTTAAATAAATAGTCTGTCCCTTACGCTTTTAAATGTAAATATTATCGTTTTATAGAAACTGGTATCGATACCTATATTCTTCATGTCGTTAAAAATGAAATCTCTAGGCCTATAACTAGAAAATTTTGCTTTGCACCCCACCCCATCGCGATCAAAGTTTGATAAACACAAAAATTTGAATTTTTCCAACATTGATATGATCAACTTAGATTGGATTTATAAACTCAAACATGGTTGGTGAGATCTACAAATAAATTGAAAAATATATAATAAATACCTTCTGTTCATCAAATGTTCATTAACTATGGAAAAATCCTTCAAACTTTACGCTTCGTCGTGTTTATGCTTTACATTACACACCATCACTAGACTGCATAGATGTGTAAAGTAGACACAAACATTTTTTAAAAGTTTTAGTGTAAGATTTAAAGTTAGCATGTCAACTTTCTCGACTCAAATTAATTTGGAAAACGAAATTGTATTTTTGTAAATGTTGTTTGCCTATCATTTTCAGGGATTAAATCGCGGCGTGTAAACTTACTTCGAGTCAAATACGCGTAATAATACAATAATAAGGAACGTCAATTCAGTCGCGTATCAAGAGAGGTAGCGCTTATTACAAGTTAAAGTAAAGTTAGGTTGAAAAATGATATTTTTAATAAAAATGCAGATGAAAAGATTTCATAAATCTCGGACCTTTCGACTTCGGCCAAATTTGATCCGGGATCCATAATTTGCTTACGTTAGACCCGCAACAGCATATTCAAAACGTTCACCAACAGCGCGTGCTCACGAGAATCTCCTTGTTTGTACACGTTTTTTTCCCTGTTTGTGCATGCCCGAAATCGGCAAAAAACAAAGGTTTTATGCAAGAATGCAAATTTGTGAATAACTTTGAAACAAACATTGACTGTAAAGTTCGTGACGACAGGTTACGACTTAGTTACTTGATACAATACTGTGACGGAGAGGCAAAGAGTGCAATAGAAGACTGTGTATTACTGAGTCCAAGTGAAGGTTATAAGCGAGCAAGAGACATTTTGTACTCACGGTACGGTAGGCCACATAACATTGCTAGAACTTATGTAGATAAAATTGTTAATGGTCATTCCTTAAAGGCGTCTGACACTAATGGTCTTTCAGATTTAGCACTTGAGATGAGAAAATGTGAAATTACTTTGTCTCAGTTAGGATTTAAGTCAGACATAGATAACACAGACAACTTACGTCGCATTGTTAGACGTTTGCCTATGCACGTCCGCGGTAAATGGGTAGATATTGCACACTCAATTACTGAGTCTGGTAGGGAACCGGGCTTTTCAGATCTAGTGAAATTTGTAGAAGAAAAGGCTCGAATCGCCACTTCCCTATATGGCCTTGACCTTGCAAATGAGAAGAGTCATGGTAAGATTGTTGAAGATCGAACCTTTAAGTCAAAGCCAAGTCCTGCACCTCGTAGAAATAATGCTGTCAGTTTTGCTACGAATAGTGCAGTAAACAATTTTATGTATAAGCCGTCACGTAAGTGCTATTGTTGTTCAGGTAGTTGTAAAGATTTAGCTTCATGTACGAAATTTACAGCCATGAATTTAAATGACAGGGAACAGTTTGTAAAAAAGAACAGACTTTGTTTCAATTGTTTAAAGGGCAAACATTTTTCTAACGTTTGTAGAAAACCTACTGGGTGCAATGTAACAGAATGTAAATCTAGACACCACTTTCTTTTACATAGTTGGGTAGATAGACACAGATCAACAATTTGTCGTAAATTGCGCAACTAAAAGCGGATCTTATGTGAAGAACTGTTTAGGTATAATACCTGTACTTGTAAGATGTAAAAGTGGGACGTACTGCAAGACTTATGCTCTGCTTGACGAGGGAGCTGACCAAACATTATGTGATGAACGCTTGTTGAAAACGCTGAACCTACCCTCCAAAGCTGTGACGTTCAAGATGTCTACAGCAAGCTCTTCCGGTATTATCTTCGAAGGACAGGAAGTTGAGCTGCACGTGCAACCGGCGTCAGGTGGTAACGACGTTACGTTGAGAAAAGTTTGGTCAGTGAAATCTCTTCCAGTATCAACTAGATCTGCTGCGAAAAACGCTGACATCCGAGATCTACCATATTTATCTAAGATAGAAACTCCTGAAATCGACTCTAGCTTTGTGATACTTCTTATTGGAACAGATGCACCACAGGCACATATACCCTTAGAAGTGCGTTCAGGCCGCCATGATCAACCCTACGCCATTAAAACTCAACTAGGCTGGGCAGTGCGTGGACCTGTTACAGACACTACAACACAGAAATCAGCTAATGTAAATTTTCAGCAGTCAGCTGATGTATTGTTACAACAACAACTTGAGAAAATGTGGACTACGGACTTTGATGACAAAGTGAAAGTAGAAAGAAATTCAATGTCTCTAGAAGACAAGAAAGCTTTAAACACTATGAACTCTTCGTTGAGATATGAAAATGGACATTACAAACTGAAATTACCATGGCGTGACGAGAAAGCAGTAATGCCTAACAACTTGACTCTTGCGCATGCGCGACTCGAACATTTGAAGAGGAAGTTAGCACGAGATCAAGAGTTGCATAAAATGTACACAGCATCAGTAACTGACTATATCCAGAAAGGACATGCACAGGAGGTAACACACTTTGAATCTGATAGTAACCGCGTGTGGTACTTACCCCATCATCCTGTGACGAATCCTAATAAGCCCGGAAAAGTGAGAGTTGTATTTGACTGTGCCGCCAAATACAAAGGAATTTCCCTTAATAGTCAACTTCTACAAGGACCCGACTTTATGAACAGCTTGGTTGGCGTTTTAATCAGATTTCGTCAAGAGCCCGTTGCTATAGCAGCCGACATCGAGGCTATGTTTCATCAGGTCCGTGTCGAAGATTTAGATTGTGATGCCCTACGGTTTCTATGGTGGCCTGAAGGGGACATGACTCAACAACCTAGATGCTATAAGATGCTGGTACACCTATTTGGCGCGACCTCATCCCCAAGTTGCACAGCATATGCATTAATACGAACAGCGTCGGATAACGCACATATGTATAAACCAGAGGTAGTCAACACCGTTAAAAGGAACTTTTACGTTGACGACTGCTTAAAATCAGTTTCTTCTGATGAGAAAGCAATCGAGTTAGCCGCAGACTTACAGTCATTGTTAAGGAGAGGAGGATTTCGTCTGACGAAATGGCTTAGCAATAAGAGAGATGTCGTTGAATCTATCCCAGAGTCAGAACGAGCGCCATCTATAATGAATCTTAGCAAGAGTGACAGTTTGCCAGTAGATCGTGCCCTCGGTGTTCAGTGGAATGTAGAAAAAGATGAACTCAAATTTAAAGTGAAAGTAAGTGAAAAACCAATAACAAGACGCGGCATCCTTTCCATCGTCAGTTCCATATTTGATCCCCTTGGACTTGTAGCACCAGTAACTCTACGTGCAAAGGCTATAGTACAAAACCTATGTAGACAGAAGCTTTCATGGGACGATCCTATCCCTGAAAAAGATACGTACGAGTAGAAACAATGGTTAGATACTCTTCCATATTTAGAATCTGTCTCTGTGAGAAGATGTTTTAAACCACAGGACTTTGTAACCTTAAATAATGCCCAGTTACATGTATTCTGCGACGGTTCTCAACTTGGTTACGGCGCATGCGTGTACTTGAGATTAAAAGATGAAAAGAACCTGATTTCATGCTCTCTGGTTGCTGGAAAATCACGACTAGCGCCAATAAAACAGACATCTATTCCAAGACTTTAACTTTCAGGAGCAGTTGTCGCTTCCCGGCTTTATACGCTAGTAGCAGACGAACTAGAAATAAACATTGACAGTGTGACATTCTGGACAGATTCTATGATTGTCCTTGGATATATTAAAAACGAAACCCGGAGATTCAAAACCTTTGTTGGAAATAGGGTAAGTGAAATTCATGATGTGACGTCACGAGACCAATGGAGACACGTAGATACGGCTTCCAATCCAGCAGACGTCGCTTCTAGAGGAATGCATGCTAGTGATTTTAAGACAATGAAATTTTGGATGCATGGACCTGAATTCCTTCAAAAAGATGAAAGCCATTGCCCAGCCACCTAACTAAACCTGAATTAGACGACGACGACACTGAGCTGAAAAAAGAGGTTGTCGTCAACACAACTAGTGCAGTTGAATCCATTGAAAGTATAATAGATAGATACTCCAGTTGGACGAAGCTGAGAAGGGCCGTTGCTTGGTTACTAAGATATAAGGTATACTGCAGATGTAAACACTTAAACCACACCTTGGGACTGAGTGAAGGTGACTTGAGCACCAATGAACTCAACATGGCGGAACATACCATATTAGCGTTGGTTCAACGTACGTCGTTTACCGATGAGAGAATATATCTACAAAATGGGAATTCTGTAAGAAAAGACAGTTGTTTAGCATCTTTGAACCCGATTATACACCATGACCTAATCAGAGTACAAGGACGCTTACAATGCGAATATCCAAGCAAATATCCAGTCGCACTACCTAGCAAACACCATGTAACAAAACTAATAATAAAACATATCCACGAACATAATGGTCACGTTGGAAAAGAGCATGTACTTTCTATGTCACGTGAGAAATATTGGATTCTACACGGACCTAGCGCAGTGAAGAGTATTTTGAGAGGTTGCATCTCATGCAGACGACAACATAAACCGTTAATGACCCAACAGATGGCGCCCTTGCTAGACGAGCAGACGACACCGGATATGCCACCATTTTCCCATATTGGAATCGATTATTTCGGACCATTTATTGTGAAGACAGCTCGTGCACGAGAAAAGCGTTATGGTTGTATTTTCACGTGCCTAACGTCGCGTGCGGTACATTTTGAAATTGCTCACAGTCTATCTACTGATTCCTTCATATCTGCCTTTCAACGCTTTCAAAGTCGACGTGGACGCCCACGGAAAGTCTTCAGTGATAATGGAACCAATCTTGTTGGAGGTGAAACTGAACTACGAAAATCATTGCAGCTTTGGAACCAGTCCAAACTCAGTGGATTTTTTGCTCAGAACGACATTGAATGGCATTTCAACCCTCCGAACGCAAGCCATATGGGAGGAGCATGGGAACGTTTAATTCGTTCTACTAGAGTTATATTGAAATCTCTCGTCCGAGAACAACTACTTAACGACGAGCAGCTGCTTACATTTATGGCTGAAACTGAGAAAATACTAAATGACAGACCTTTGACACCCGTTAGCAGTGATCCCAGAGACCCACCAGCATTAACGCCGAGTATGCTACTGCTAATGAAATCAAACCAGTGCTTACCTGTTGGTATCTTTAAGAAGCAAGATATATACGCAAAACGGTGGTGGAGACAAGTGCAGTATCTCGCAGATGTATTTTGGAAACGATGGTTGAGAGAATACTTACCACTACTTCAGAAACGTCAGAAATGGCAACGTAAAACTGTAAACCTGAAGAAAGATGATGTAGTTCTTGTTGCCGTTGACAACGTTCCCAGAGGACAGTGGCCACTAGCCCGAGTGGTTGACGTGAATCTTGGTAGAGATGGCCTAGTTAGAAGCTGTGTGATCAGAACTAAATCAGGTCAATTAATTAGGCCAGTTACTAAACTGTGTCTTCTTGAGGCTTCAATGTAAATTTGATCCTAACCTTTTTCGAAGCTAAATAATAATTATAACAAACAAGTAAGAGTCAAGTTTTGCTGTACAAATTGCTATAAATGCGCTACTTAGGAATTGTCTTTATGAAGCGTAGATAATTGTTTTTTGGTTAGATTTCGTGCACCTTGCATAGATTAACTAATTACGTGAAATATGTCATCAGCTTAAGAATTATTGATTATTGATAAAGCATGGAAGTGTAATTTTTTGAAAAGTTTATTTGTTATGAAATGTATGTAATTTCATAGTGGGGACTGTTAGAAACATAAATGTAGTTTCTAATATTTGTTGTATCTGACGCTATTTATTTGACGTCTGTTTGGCGTCTTCAGCCACGCGATAATTTGCGGCGTTCATTGACGTCAACGTTATAGTTGTTTATACTTCCGCCCAGACTTTGAAACGTTAACTGAACTGATCGTTAACTGTGGACATAAGTTATTCTGATGAGACTTAATGAGTAAGAGACCAAATTCGGTAACTAAATACTGTTAATTTATTCAAAGCGTAATTATTGAACTCAAAGTTATGATATTGAATTTGTTAAATAACATAAAATGAATATATAGACTTTAATTTTAATTTTCTGCATGATTGGATAATGCAAGTTTTGTTGATGTGAAATATGTTTGTACATCTGTTGTTTATATGAGTATATGTATAATTGGTGAGCGTTGTATGAATGTTGTTTGTATGTTTGTATTTGCAGAGAATCGCTATAACTAGAGAAATAAAAGGGTAAAGGCGCATCTCTCGTTTAGTCACTGAGTTGATCCAAGTCCCAGAACACACAGTATGTGTTTAGGCTATAATATGTATAACAGCTGTTTTCAGCCATGATATTGCTATTATTATGTACTTAATGTTCTGTCAATCATGACTGATGAATAAAGTTATAAAAGAGAACATGTATCTGACCAGTTCTAAAAAGTCGTCATGAAAATCCCAGGAAAGATAAATTTAAGGTGTGCTTAATACATTACTGGTGGAAAAAAAAACAAGACCGAAACAAAGTCATAGGTACGTTTGCTGAAGAGATAGATGTATTTTAGATGTCAATGTATTTTATAGGCATTTATATTCAACTTGTTCTTTACTATGTTTATGGAACTAAGGATTCCCATGATTAAATAATTATTATGGAAAATAAATGAATGCTTGAATAGATTTTCTTAGCTTTTTTTTGAGGTGGACCGATCTAAAATCTTATCGAAAATCAGTCAAAAGGAAACGATCATCCACCCAGCTTAGATAAAGCTCAAGTCTGCAGGTTATGAGACACTTTTCTCACTATCGTTATTATCGTCTAGTCTCGTGCCATGAATGTATGCTTATGTTTGACGTTTGATTCTAAATAAGTGTGAAATATGGGCAATTTTCGCATCACAACTTTGTGTCCTGAACCCGATATATTACCCGTTTTTATGGTAAATTACCTAAACTGGTAGGTTGAAAATATCAGTATATGTAATACATTCGGCCTACTTTCCCCTGACATTTCACAACATTTTTCACTGTTATTGACGCAATTTAGAGGGAATTCCAAATATCCCATGTCCCCATAATTGTGATACATTTGTCCAAAGTTTATAATAATTACCTCCCCTAACAAAATTGGCAACCGTTTTGTGGTGAAGAAAATGGTTGAGCCTTTTATTTGTAAAATTTGCAGGTATATATTCATAAATAATTAGGTTACATCAAGTGGTTGGATGCAAGTGGAGTAAATGGTCTATCAAAGATAAAGATCTATCCCATAAATTTAATTGCATTTCATATACTGGCTAGCTACTTCATACATATTTTGTAAAGTTTTCGTTGCAATGTTTTCGTATTCATTTGAAGAAAATACTGTTTCACACAGACGTGTCACACCAACAAATCTACTTAGTCTATTTTATATAACAATCAAGATTACTGTCCATGTGGAAACAATGATAAATTTGATATGTACGGTATACCGTTCTGGCGTATAGGTAAGCTTGCAGAGCGCCAACACCCCAGAGCGGCAAATTCTTGACTTGGCATGCTGGCGCCACGGCGAGCGACACATGCATTTACCGTGTTGGGGCGCTCACTTATTGTTATGGCATGTTGGCTGTCTTCAATCGCAGCAACACGCCGCAAAAAGATACGACAAAACTCAGCCACTATACATATCCGAAAAATCAGTAACAGGATTTGTTAAAACAAATCAATCTATAAGATGGCTAAATGATTAAATTATTTCTATCCAATAATTTGGTGGTTTTTTATTTGATTTTCCTTAAAAGAGTCAGTTTTGTAACAAAATAATAATTTTAACAGGAAAATGAATTGATACTACAAAAAATTACTCATTCAGAGTTTTTCCAAAAAATACGTCAACATGAGATGAATATTAAAAGAAATGTAACATGTATTAAATATCTGCATACGTAGTAGAATGTTGATTTTGTTTTCCATTTCAATGGATTTCAGACACTTTACTCATTTGGAAACATTGTTTCATCACTTAAAAGGGAAACTACGCAAACACGTTTGACAGATCGACTTTTGGAAAGCGCATTGCTTCATTTTAAAAGAAAGGATCACGTGAGAGAATATGGCTTCAGCATGCTTTCTAATTATTTACATATCTACATGCAGAGGGGTGTTGACAATATGATGTAAGAGTCTTATTCTGCTCACGTCGCATGATTTTGAATTCACATTTACAGAAATTTGTTGATTTGTTCCTGTGTGTTATAACTTTCAATTGCACTAGCGTGACAAGATACAATTATTATACCAGAATAGTTTCAGCAGTGTGTCAAATATACCAATCCCTAATGATTCACTTAGTAACCGCATTGGAAAATTGTACACGGGTTCCATACAATGATACAGATTATACGAAATATTTTGTATACACTAGACTTCAATGAATCTCAGTAAATAAAATACAAAGCGTTCGAGATAAAGACCATTTTAAGAAAACCTTATGACATAAGTATGAAGAAATACACATGAACAAGAAAATTAAATCTAAAGTGTCAGTGGCACCAAACGTTTTATAGGAAGGGACTATGGCCATACTGCTTCTTTGCTGTTGCAGCCCTTTTACAGCTGATCACTACAATCTCCTCTTTGCTTCTGCAATAAATTCCTTTTAATATACGAAACTATTTTGAAGCCATGTTTGATAAAGTATAAACCAGTTATGTAACTTGTCCTGTCAGATCAGCTGATGATACTGAAATCATGCGTAAAACTTGAAATCTATCAGCTTGAATCTGCTCGCATTTAAAAATTTAAGCAAACAGTCTATTTAAAAAATGGACATAATTTTAAGCTTTCATCACAATAGAGCTAAAATAAATTAGTATAAACTAAACTTAACTCGTTGAATAGATTCAATTTGAAAGGACACTCATGTAATATCCTCTATTTATCACTTTTGTATATACAGTTGAAATCAGTATTACACCTGGAAAGAAACTCACATGCTACTGAGGTTATTGTTCTGGCAAGCCTGTCATTAGTAAGTCGTAAAGGATGATTAGATTAGTGGCGTCATTCATACCTTATAGCGTCATTAGCTCTTCCTTCTTCCTTCTTTCTAATTTTCACTTCAGCTTGAGAAATGTTGTCGTCCTTTTCATGCCTTTGCCGATGATGTGACTCATCTTTTTGAACCGACAAGCACCAGTAGTTATGTTTAAAGGTCTATATCTAATTTTAAAAAGAAGACTGCTACAACAAAAGAAAGATAAATGTACAAACGCACAGCATTGAAATATTGTATTAAGTGTTTCACTGTCGAAATAGTACAAACGGAAATGACAATTTTACAATGTTTCCCATAAACACGGGGGTGGGATCCAACATATGTATTCCCAAATGGGCACCGCTTAAAATCATATGTTGTGCTTCCGGTAGTACATAATTATGTGGTAAGGAGGCAGTAAACAGTTTTCAGCAGTTAGTGTCGAATTGGCCGGGGTGAAATTTACAAATAAGAGGCAATTTACGGAATGAAGTGCATATTTGAACTTCTAAATAATAATAATTGCTAGAATTGAAGTTTCAGCGGCTAGAATTGAGTTTCACTTATTTAAAGAAAATCAGTTGAGTAGCCTTGATCTTGATAGTATGACGTAATGACTTGCAGGAGCGTATACATGCTTCCTCTGAGCTAGCTTAAAGTGGGGTTGTCATTTTAGCAGGGGCCTCAGGAAAAGTGTAATAGTGAAAAAACGGTACGGATGGCCCATATATTTCAGCTTATTTTCAGATTTTACAGTGTTACTGGAGTATGGAACAGTGTAGCAATTGGGGCTATCATTTTCAGGGAATTGTCTGCAGCGACTGAAAAATTGGCAAATTTAGCTTTTTTCGTCATCAGTTTCAGGTCTTGTAAACAGAAAACTAGACATTAGAGATGTATTGCAGATGGTTTGTAACGATAGACATACAGTGATGTTAATGTCGCAATATCTTTATTTCAGGTGTGTGGTTACAGACTTTTGTGTGAGGTTTTGAAAGTTAGGTAGGCGACTCTAGTCCGAGAAGCTCAGAAAACTGTTCACTGCCTCCTTAAGAGCAAATCTTGAAAACTTGTAAGTTCTTCCATGTGCATTTATTTGATGTCTTAGAGGTTTTTCAGTATGATTTGGGAAGGAATGTGAGTTTTAAAGTTAATTTTGAAGCAAAATGAGAGTTTTTAAGAGCAAGAACTAAGGGGAGATAACCGCGATTCAGACATAAAAGTCAGTTTTACAGTGTTTTCCGAGCCGATATAATGAAAGATATATCTGTTATGACACCATTTTACTTAGACATATGCTTACTGTGACATAAAAGTCGTCAAATAAGGCATTTACATGCAATTTCATTGATTTCTATTAATTCAGTAAGCTTTTCAACAGCAAAATAGCGGCTCGGGCTGTGGAACAGACCTCGTGGGTACTTTCGGCAGTATGTCCTCTGAATCAGTATTTCGTTGTTCGTTTCAGTTTAGAATTTATGTACATATTGCATATAACATAGACTCCAGTCACAGCACACAAAGTTTAGAGAATAGACATCTTTTTCCCTGAAATAGATGGGTTTTGAAAGGTTTGTCTCAAAAGTAACGTTTTTCGCATATTTCATCACTCGCGGAAGGTGATCATTATCAAACTGAGGTCGTAACATGGACTCGTGGTCTGATGCAGTCAGTTCTATGGGTTGAAAATCATGTACATCATAGCTAAATATCACAGTGCAGATAATTATCTTCAAATAGACACCATTTAGTGTCTTGGAATAGACAAATTAGCATGTAGTGGTATATTTTGTGAAACGTTAAGACGGTGACATATGGTGCTCATGCATGTGCTTGTAGCTTCCTTGAGCAGGTCCAGCACAGTACCAGTGACTTAAAATTGCTATAATATTCAGCCAGCTTGGCAGCTGAACATATCTAGATACTAAAAACATGGCTGAGACCTCATTTTTGTATGCAACGTGCCTTAAATGAAACTATAATGTTACTAGTTAATTTCGGTACGCGTTCCTGGTAGAATTTTTGCAAACATGATGTACTCCAGTTGTCAAAATTTTCAACAGCATATGTTGGATATGTATGAAATTGGGTTTCTTTTGGTCAAAATTGATTAAATTACAAAATAAACAGCAAATGTAATACTATTGGGGTCACTTTTGTCTCCCTTAAGGAGGCAGTAAACAGTTTTCAGCAGTTAGTGTCGAATTGGCCGGGGTGAAATTTACAAATAAGAGGCAATTTACGGAATGAAGTGCATATTTGAACTTCTAAATAATAATTATTGCTAGAATTGAAGTTTCAGCGGCTAGAATTGAGTTTCACTTATTTAAAGAAAATCAGTTGAGTAGCCTTGATCTTGATAGTATGACGTAATGACTTGCAGGAGCGTATACATGCTTCCTCTGAGCTAGCTTAAAGTGGGGTTGTCATTTTAGCAGGGGCCTCAGGAAAAGTGTAATAGTGAAAAAACGGTACGGATGGCCCATATATTTCAGCTTATTTTCAGATTTTACAGTGTTACTGGAGTATGGAACAGTGTAGCAATTGGGGCTATCATTTTCAGGGAATTGTCTGCAGCGACTGAAAAAATGGCAAATTTAGCTTTTTTCGTCATCAGTTTCCGCGACCGGGAGAGCACAAAATTCAGGTCTTGTAAACAGAAAACTAGACATTAAAGATGTATTGCAGATGGTTTGTAACGATAGACATACAGTGATGTTAATGTTGCAATATCTTTATTTCAGGTGTGTGGTTACAGACTTTTGTGTGAGGTTTTGAAAGTTAGGTAGGCGACTCTAGTCCGAGAAGCTCAGAAAACTGTTTACTGCCTCCTAAACATTTCACAGAAAAACAGGTGAGATTTTTGTTTGTGATTGAATTTTGTGAAAGTGACATTGTTTTGCCAAAATATTGCGATGCAGTGCAACCGAGTATACATTACCAAGCACGTATTATAAGTGCCTTACCTGTATTTGTAGAAATGACGGAGAAAAACTTATCCTCCGTGAAGCGGTATGACTGAAAATTAGCAACATTTTTATCGACAGATAGAAATATGTTGTAATTGTCCTGCTCCTGCTTAAATTTTGCCCTCGAAACCTTCCGTATGCTAAACCCCACCCAGAAGAAAAAAATATGGCGATCACTTTTCTAGAAAAATATTTATGGGCGAAAACCCGAATGGGATACATATGTTGTGCATCAATTTTTTAAAACTCCGCAAATCTTGAGCTTAAATGGTACCTGGATAAAGAAACGAACTAGAAATACGTGCCAAGTATATATATAGCCACATCATTCCAAACATTATATACATGTGTATTAAAGGATTAACCTGGACAATTAGAAACGAACATTGCTTTAAGCTTATATTAGATGTTGTAGAACATTTCCAGTTAGGAGTCAATGCGTCTGTCCTAAATCCGAAGGCGTTTATGTGTTGCATATGTGTGTTGACCTGTGAATGTCGATATATGTATAGTTTTGTGTATAGTATATTAGTTGCCGATACGGTCTACGTAATTATATGTTCTTGAACCAAGTGTTCTTTTCATGTTTGTTTTACCCGTTCATGTGCGCCTCTATATATATCTTTGGCGGTATTTTGCATCATTACCTGTGGAAATTGTCTGTCCATGAATCATGTACGTGAACTAAGTTATAGAGCCAAATATCTGCGTCTCGGGCAACGGTCTCGGGCAATAAAATGTAATAAATACTTTAGGGTCAGGGTTTCTGGAGGTAAATTTTGGTTTGCCCGATACAAAACTATTGGCCCGCATTATATCAACAATCAACCTTGCTTGAGAGACCACGTCTACTGAGCGGCCACGAGAGGCCACTTGCACTGAAAAAACAAGTTTTGTGAGCCCACTTTTGTTAAGAGACCATTGTCTCCCATTCTTATGCACATACTTTCAAAAACAGTCTTCTTTTTATAAAAAAGTAAAGTAAAATGTTTGTTTATAATAGTGTCACCCCTACTGAAAGGCCAATTTGGCTTATGAGACACCTACATACATTAAACAGCATTACTTCCCGATTCCTATTTTTAATGCAAGGCACCAGGCAGGTAGGCAATCGTTAACCATTATCTAACTAGCCGGTGGCTCACCAACCGGTCTCTGTTCAGTAACAAGACCCGCCTTTGACCTCCCGATTGCGGGGCAGGTGCCTTATCCATTAGGCCACCGCAGCGTTTACATTTTGGATGGGAGCATTGACTGACCACAGAACGAAAGGAATGGTTTGGTCTTAAGTTTATGTATCTATGTTAAAAGTTTATTCATTATATCACATCAATGTCCACCGCGGAGGAATTGATTTATTGTAACAAAGCCATATCTCACATATTCAACTACTTTTCTTTGTCTAACTTACTGCATTTGAAAATAGGTTGAAAAAAGGGATGAGTCACCATAATAAACTTGATTTATTTCATTTTACAACCATGTTTTTCAGTTTATGTGAAATCTATTTCATTTCAGAGTGCAACATCCTCTGCAGTTCGATTCTTGTTCTTTTCACTTATTTCAGCGATGAAAAAAGCTACTAGTAGTAAGTTTGGTTGAAACTAAATGATTTATAAGCTGACTAAATGGTTATTTCTGACTCTTCTTTTCTTTGATGTCTCCATGTCATGAAAAAGCATAAAAATGAAATTAGTTGTTTTTATTCATTGAAGGAAAAAAATATACCACTGAAAGCTGAGCTAAAATATATGAATACAATTCTTTTACATTAAAATGTGAGTAAAATGTAACACTTCTACATTATTAATAAATCCAACTTTAAAGTCCATTATTATATAGGCAGTTTCATACACGCTAGAGATAATGTCTAGGTTATAGGAGTGCCGTCAAAGTTTGGTTCAGGTTTGAGCAAAAGACTCAAGTTTTTGACGTAGCCTGAAGTTCTAACCGATACCGTGTTTCGATAAGTCGTATTTAGTTGAATTAAAAAGAATACATTAAGCGTTGTAACTTCGCAGTTTATTAAATTGGAAAATTACACTCATTAGTCATCGATCCTATTTTAAGCATTTAAGTAATAATTTATATTACTATATTTTACTATAAGTAGTAACAAAAGAATTCCTTAAAAACCGTCATAACCTCAACAGTTGACGGACTAATAGTGCACAGCTGCCATAATAGTACTGGGTAACTGGAACATCCTTCCACGTGAAATTACAGCTGCGGTCTCTGAGAGATGTTTACACTTGGGTGATTTGAAGGATAAAACAGCAATGAAACTGATGCGTTTTCAGCACAGTAAAGTACAATGAAAATATGAGATGAAAGTCAGGTGTGTGTATACATGATAAAATATATAAATGTGCGGGGTGAAATGTCACACCTGACAAGTATATTAAACCTAACACCATGTAATGTTTTGCGTGGAAGACACAGTAAAACATACAGGTTAATATAGGTTTCTCTAATAAGAGTCTTGCTTAAAGGTTCAAACGCAGAAAGTGTTAAGACTTTCTTAGATATAACAACCCTTTTCAAACATGTACTTGGTATGAATATGTAATTATGTATTTAATGTTTTATCAATCCTGACGGATGAATACAGTTAAAAAAAAGAACTAAATAAATTTAAGGTGTGCCTGAATACATTACTGGCGAAAGACCAAGTTGTGGCGATCTATAAGATCGTACCGAAGACTTTGGTCTCCTTTTTTGAATTTAACACTCTCAAGTATGGTTGTAAAAATGATTGTGGGGACCAGTCTCGAGATTCTAGCAATTGAATGACTGTTTCTAAGCACAGTCTTGAACTTGGCCAATAAAAATAAGGCATCTGCTACAACCGCCTTTTTATACGGTACTAAACTGTACATGCCTCTTTCACCAGTAACATTCTTAACAAGTTAAACAACAGAGAAAGGTGAGTGATGTGCGTGTGGGCATACGTGTTTGTGCGCGCGCGTGCAGATGAACGTGCATATAAATTTGTTGGTATTTTTGTCTGCCAATACTTGTGTTCTACATCTATGACATGTTGCACGCACCTCTGCCAATTCTAAGATGTGATGGTTGGCAATCTCTCCTCTACCAACCGTTTAATTTCAACCATCTTGAACACCATGTTGTTTCTTCTTGCCACGTGGTCTTTTAAATATGGCCAAATTAGTTCCGAAGTGAATGGCGTTTAAACCTGCATGATAAGTTGGCAAGCTGAAAATTTGATGACCATGCTCTTTCATAGTTGATAAAATCTGGAGGTGTAGTCACAGCCTTGCACAGATCGAGAAGTTGTGTCTTCAACATGTTAACGCCGGAACTGACATGACGTCAGCGGAGCCAGTTTTGTTTTGTATTTCTGCTTTTTTTGCTGCAGGGGTTGGCCTCCGATCAAGCTGAATGCTATAATAGGGAGCATTGTCAATCAATATCACTGAGTTTGGTACTACATTTAGGTGGAAACATTGTTTCATCACTTAAAAACGGAAACTGCGCACAAAAGATGGTTCATCTATCTATAAAAAGTTCCCGAGGATTGATTTCAAAGAGTGATACTGTTAGATCGACTTTTGAAAAGCGCATTGCATCATTTTGAAAACTATAACCAGCCAATATAGATGAAAAGAAGGGATCACGTGAGAGAATATGGCTTGACTATGCTTTCTAATTACTTACATATGTATATGTAGAGGCCTGTTGACTTACTATGGTAAGAGTTTTGCTGTCCGGCGTTATAATGATATTGAATTTACATTTACAGAAATATAAGTAACTTTATTATTTGATTTGTGCCTGTGTGTTGTAACCTTTCAATTGCACTAGCATAATAAGATACAATTGCGTGACATGTTCTTTTTACCATAGAATATTATACTAGCATATCTTCAGGAGTATGTAAAGGCAAATGGAAAGAAACATACCAATCCTTACCAATGCTTAATGATTCACTCAGTAACCGCATTGGAAAATATTACGCGGGTTCCCTTTAATGATAGAGATATCCGTGAATAATTGTGTGAAATAATTAGTATACATAAGACTCGAACAAAATCCAGAAAACCTTATGACTTAAACATCAAGAAATACGCATGAACAAAAACAAATAAATCTAAAGTGTCAGTGGTACCAACCGTTTTGTAGGAAGGGTCTATGACCATACTGCTTCTTGACTGTTGCAGCTCTTTTACAGCTGGTCACTACAATCTCTGCCTTGCTTCTGCAATTAATTCCTTTTAATATACGAAACTATTTTGAAGCCATTTTTTGATAAAATATAAACCAGTTATGTAACTTGTCCTGTGAGTTCAGCTGATGATGCTGAACACATGCGTAAAGTTTGAATTATTCAGCCTGGTAGTATTGCATTCAAAATTGTAACCAAACAGCCTATTAAAAAACTGGGCATAATTGTATTAAATACGATTTCATTACAATCGAGCTGAAATAAAGTAGTATAAACTTAACTCGTCGAATTGATTCAATATGAAAAGACACTCGTGTAATATCCTCTATTTATCACTTTTGTATATACAATTGAAATCAGTATTACACATGCAAAGAAACTAACATGGTACTGAGGTTATTATTCAGGCAAGCCTGTCTCTAGTACGTCATTAAGGATGATTAAATTAGTGGCGTCATTCATACTTTACATGCATCATAAACTCTTCCTTCTTTCTAATTTTCACTTCATTTTGAGAAATGTTGTCGTCCCTTTCATGACATTGACGATGATATGATTCATCTTTTTGTACCGAAAAGCACAAAGTTATTACTGTTCAAAATAAGGACTCATGAAATCGCCAGTGTTTAATTTACATTTAGATCTTAACTTAACCAAAATCTGCAATATTGACTTATCAAAAGCTGCTTTTTCAAACAGATTCACTATTTTCTTCGGACAGCAATAAAAATCACAAATGGTCTTGTACTTTTTACCCTTGCAAAAAGAAAAGATGTCCGCATTCCTTATTTCTGTAGAATACTGAAAATAACACACTGGGAAAAGCTACATTCATCTACTCGTACTTTTGTCTGAAAACACAAGGCCACTTGCATTGAAAGAACAAAGTTTGTGAGCCCACTTATGTTAAGAGACCACTGTCTCCCATCATTCTTAAGAACATACTTTCAACAACAATCTTTTTATATTTTGGATGGGAGCATTTGCTGACCACAGCATAAAAGAAATAGTTTGGCCTTAAGTGTACTTATTTACGTTAAAAATTTGTTCATCATATCACATCAATGTCAACCGCGGCGATATTGATTGATCGTAACAAAGCAATATCTCACATAGTCAACTACTTTTCTTTGTCTAACTTATTGCATTTGAAAAATGGTCGAAAAAAAAGGGATGAATCATCACAATAAACTCAATCTATTTCATTTACAACCAAGTTTTTCAGTTTATGTGAAATCTATTTTATTTCAGAGTGCAACATCCTCTTCGATTCTTGTTCTTTTTACTGACTTCAGCGATGAAAAAATGCTACTCGGGAGTAGGATTGGTTGAAAATATATAATTTATAAGCTGACTAAATGGTTATTTCTGATTCTTCCTTTCTTTGATGTCTCCATATTATGAAAAGGCATAAAAGTGAAATAAAGGTTTTTATTCATAAAAGAAAAATCTACGAAGGAAAAAATGATATCACTTGAAATTGTTTGTTGAAAGCAGCTGAGCTAAAATATAAAAATTTATCCTACCTTCATGCAAAATAAAGGCAAAAATTAAGGGGTCAGATAAATTTTGCTTTATCTGGTCAGTGACTAAATAAAGCTTGGCGGACTACTTTTTGGATTTTTTTAAAACGACGCCATCTTGTTTTTGAGAATAACTGCTAAAAGACATATTTATGCAATTATTTTCATAAACGCGCTTTTATTAGGTATGTGAGACCATCACAAATGTATAGTGTATGCATACCGTACTTGCAATTACTACAAAAAGTTTTTATAACGGAAACGCACAGAGAAACGGAAAGATAGATAGATAGATTTATTCGTGTAAATATATACATCACATTGACACAATTAATCACATACATTGAATTTAAACAGCACATAATATATTAACACAGCTTTGATATCACAGATATTATTGGTGACTAGTGCACAATCATGACATATATAAAAACACAGGATAACCTGTAAAAGCCTTGCGGCTTATTTCCAACAGGGTCCTTGAAAATATTGTCATAATGGATAAGAGTATTTAAATAATTTAAATAATAGTAATAGATACAGTTTATGCAGAGTAAGTGCACAATTATGTTGTCAGTACATAGACATACATATATTACACGAACAATATTATCACATTAAAAATCATATCACATAAAATCTACATTTGACTATACTTACAATTAAAAATAGATATAACTGGAATCTTCAGTTAACTTCATATTTAAAATCAAGTGCTTTTTAACTTCCTTTTTAAAAGCATATTTACTCTTAGTATTATGTATACATTGAGGTAACTGGTTCCAGTCTAAAATACTATTATAATAAAAAGTTGAAGTTGTAAAACCATTTACAGCTGGCACATAAAAATTGGTACTACTACCTCTACTATTATACTGGTGTTGTTCATTACACCTTTTAAAATTTTCTTTAAGATATGCCGGACATTTGTCATTAAATATTTTATACACATGATTAAGTCGAAGTTGCTTGCACCTGTTTTCAATATTTAAAAAACCTAGATAACTAAAATCTGAAACACACAGAGAAGTTCTACATTCATAATTCAATATATATCTCACAATCTTATTTTGAGCAATTTGTAGTTTACACTTCAATTGTTTTGTGAGTCCACAATACCATGACGAACTAGCATAATCAAAATGGCACTGTAAGAGTGCATTACATAGAGTTTTTCTTAATGATTCATTTAAATAACTCTTTTGCCTATATAAAAACTTTAATCTTGAATTGACTTTATTAACAATATTATTAACAATAGAAGTGGCAGATAGGTCTTTATCCAACATAGCTCCCAAGTATTTAACAGAGTCCTGTGCCTTAATTGTATGTCCATTACAATGAACTGAAAAATCTTGAATTTTATTGAGCTTACGTCTAGAGCCGAATAGAATACACTCTGTTTTTCCTAAATGTAATGATAGTTTATTATCTATCAGCCATTTACTACAACTAGCAAGTTCATTACCTAAAACAGAACTGATCACTTCTGGGTTCTTATGAGAGAATAGAATAGCGCTATCATCAGCATATAAAATTAACTTGCAATTTTTACTAATGCTAATACCCATATCATTCACATAACACAAAAATAACAATGGACCCAGTATACTACCCTGAGACACACCACAAACTATATTATCAAAATCCGACATAGTATTATTCACATGACTAGCTTGGGTCCTTCCAGTTAAATATGAGCGAAACCACTCCACCGACTCAATACCCATCGCCTTCAATTTAAGACATAATATCTGGAAAGTGACTCATGTTTAGCGTTTGTGCAGAATTTTAGCTTTCTACTCGTCAATCTAGGAATATATTGCATCTGTAATGGAGTGTTATCGAATAAAATGATCGAGGAAACGGTTTGCCTATTCGTTTTGTCAAGCGGCGATATGGCGTGTATATAAGTCTCGTCAATCGTTTGCTTGGTGAGGATGGGCAATCCGACATTCAACTGAACTTCGGACAAAACTTCACTTGGCAGCAAATTAAAATTATTCTTTAATGTTCAGCAGAACAGAGAAGTCAGACACAAAGCAGAACAAGGTTAGCCTTTGTTTTTCGGCTCTAATTTTATAATATTTTTATTTTAAAGACCTGTTTGTGTAATGGTGGGGCGTATTAATTTCTGTGCAAGACAGACTCAGATCTAGTTGGTGGTAAATTTTGAATTTTAATTAAAAAATGATTTTAGATCAGAAGGTAGGATAAATAGAACATTGGGTTACTGTCTTATAAATTTAAATTTATTAAGTTCGTCTACGAAAAAATAAAAGTCTCGGCAGAGCCTCGACTTTTATATTTTCTCCGACTCGCTTAATAAATTTAAATTTATAAGACAGTAACCTAATATTCTCTATATAATTCCTATACATTTAAATGTAAGTAACAAGGTAACGCTTATAGATTATTCATAAATTAAACTTTAAAATCCATTATTAGGCAATTAGATACATAACCAACATAACGCTAGGGATAGTGACTTGGTTATTGGAGTGTCGTTACTTGCATCCATTTATTCGGGTTTGAGAAACAAGACTGATACATGCACTCTGACAGCGAGTTCTTGACGTAGTCTGATGTTCTAACCGATACCGTGACTCGATAACAAGTTGTATTTAATTGAATTCACATTGTAAAACAAGGAAATGAATCTCATATTGCTGAAATATTAAGCACTTACATTACGAATTTTATTAAATTGGAAAATCACACCCATTAGTCATCGAGACTTTTTAAGCATGTAAGTAATAATTTATGTTATCAAACTTTACTATAAATAGTAATAAATACTAGTTGACGGAAAAATGATGCACAGCTGCCATAATAGTCCTACGTAACTGGAACATCCGTCCACCTGATCTCCACGTTATAGTTCAGCTGAGGACTCTGACAGAACAATGAAAATATGAGATGAAATATAGGTGTGTGTATATATGATAAAATTGGTCAAATAAAGGTGCGGGGATGAAATGTCACACCTGACAAGTATATTAAATCTAACACCATGTGATGTTTTGTGTGGAAGACACAGTAAAAATATAGGCTAATATAGGTTTTTCTGATAAGAAAAGATTCATACGCAGTAAGTGTAGCCATGTATTTGGTATTAATATATACTCAATGACCTGTCAATCCTGACTGATGAATAAAGTTCTCAAAGAGAACATATATCTGTAAAGTTCTAAAAGGCGATATTCGTGATGAAAATCCTAGGGAAGATAAAATTAAGGTGTGGCTAAATACATTACTGGCGGGAAAAAAACAGGACCGAAACAAGGTCATAAAGTGGCAAGGGAATTTTGGCTACGTTTGATGAAGACATAGATGTATTTTATAGGCATTTATATTCAACTTGTTCTTTACTATGTTTATGGAACTAAAGATTCCCATAAATAAAAAAATTATTCTGGAATATAAATAAATGCTTGAATAGATTTTCCTAGCTTTTTGAAATCTTATCGAAAGTCAGTCAAAATGGAAACGGTCATCCACCCAGCTTAGATTCAGCTCAAATCTACAGGTTATGAGACACTATTCTCACTACCGTTGTTCGCGTCTGGTCTCGTGCCATGAATGTATGCTTATGTTTGAGGTCATTTGCAGATAATACGGGACGATCCTCAATAGGTGTGCCATTTTCACATCAATACTTAAGTGTCCTGAAACCGTTATTTTTAAATTACCTAAATTGGTAGATCATGGTTGTAAATGTCTGTATATGTTATACATTCGGTCTACTCGCTCACAACATTTTTCACTGTTATTAACGCAATTTAGAGGGAATTCCAAATATAATATCCCCTGCCCCCATAATTGTGATAAATATGTCCAAAGTTTATAATATTATCTCTGCTGACAAAAAATGGAATGGCAACCGTTTTGTGGGTCGGAAGTAAAAACTGAAGAAAATGGGTGAGTCTTTTATTTGTAAAATTTGCATGTGCGCTTGAGAATATCAATATTCGGCATTCGGGTAACAGTCTCTTAACTTCATATACAGGATATTTGGATTCGCAATCGTTGATATTATATTTTGTATAGTGGAGGGGAGGTAACACCATTAAAATGATATTTAAAATACACGCGAGTAATCTCTCTTATGATGTAGATCATACAGTAATATTTTTGTTTTTGCATTTTTGTACATATGCTATATACTATAAATATTATTTAATGACCACTGACATAAATAGGCATTACGACATGTGCCGTTATATTACAGAAGCATTTAAAATACACCATTTTCACTCGGAAAACATTGTCAGCATTTGAAGCAAATGTTCACCGTCATGTTTAAACGGACCCTCTTGCAGTGGTGGAACGATATTTGTGGGTGTATATAAAATTGTTGTTTTTGTTATTATGGGAGCAAACACCCCAAAATATTTACTGTTAAAGAATTGGGGCGAAAAGTATCTCATCTTTTTACATTAAAATAAAATGCCCGTCCGCTTAGCCAAATAGGAAGAGTGCAGATCGTGAGTTCTATCCCCGGATGAGGCATACGGCCTCCACTTCTGATTCATGTGGAGTAGTTGGCAGTTACTTGCAGAGAACAGGTAAGTACTGGTGCAGAATCTAGGAAAACTGGTTATGTAAACTGCCCGCCGTTACGTAACTGATATATCATTGAAAACGGTGCTGACCCCAAAACAAAAATCAAGCAAAATATGCTGATCATATTCTATTTACAGGCAACACATTTCAACTCGATAATACTTGAGGTTAAAATTAAGTGCAGAGAGTAAACTCTGTATATCAAGACCCCGCTTGGAAGAGCCAATTAGTGATATCTGCAGGTGTTTTTTTTTGTATCATGCTACAGTCGGCGAACGATAATAAAAATAGCGCGAAAATGTCAGGCGAGTCTAAGACAGATAATTTAGGTTGGTCAGATGTCACGGTAAATTAGATAGGAATTCGTATGATACTTGTCAAATAGAAATCAACATTTACTTGATTGGCGAAATAACTCAGGTGGCTAAGCTGTCGGTTTTCAAATGCAGTGCGAAAATAGTACGAGTTCGAAACTCTCAAGAGGTTTTTTTTCTAAAGAAAAGTTTTTATGTAGCCCTGCTTTATGTTTGTTTTATTTCAGTTTCATTCTCAGTTTGTCTTCTCTTTTTATTTCCTTTTATCTTATTACGTTTATTTCTTTTTTTTTCTTTTTGTTTTCTATTTTGTTTTAACTTGTTTTAATATTTATCAAATTTTAATCAGTAAAATTCATTCTTTTTATTTCCGGCTCGTCCGCTGTATCTGTTGCAGAATCGTCAGTTGTGTCCGTTTCAGAATTTCAGAATAATGAAATCCCTCATCAGAAGCTTTTATCAATGTCCGCCATTTCGAGCTATGGAATGGTATGTTAGTGTATACTATAATGTGGGAGTACTAGTGTACTAGTCTTATATTTCATCGGTAAAAATTGGACGTTCACAAAGAACCCGTGTATGCTGTATTACCGTAATATTTTTAAAGCCAGTTGAAAAACCGGTACTGTATCTATGCAGAAAAAAAAAGGTAAAAAGTATACTTCAACCCAGTATCGAACTCCGGACCTCGGGTGTCATACCTAGCGGCCTAACCAATTGCGCTAATACAGTACTTCGTTCATCGAGTCTCAGTTTGAGATACTAATCCATATCGTCTATGCGTGATTTACCTAAACTGGCAAATAATAGGGTCGACTGCGTTTGTTTACAAATATCAAATTATCGTTCGATTACTCTGTACGAGGTAAAAAAAATAAAATCGGTAGTGAATATTACGGTCTTTTCATTCATGTGGTGTCTGCTCGCACGCAGTCTTTATTACAGATTTGATGACGACATGAATAATTCCGAATGACAACCAGAACCTCGCATTTTATAATTTTATTCAACTCGTTTAATAAATTCAATATGAAAAGACACTCATGAATGTAATATCCTCTATGTGTTTACAGCGTTTTTGTGAGTTTATAACGTTATATTTGTGTGCAGAGTTATTAGATGTGTATGTGCCGTTATGTTGTGGGAATGCAACGTATACATCAGTATATGATACTAATAAATAACTCATTATTTGACCACTCATTTTCTTAGTTCGGACATTTCCAACACAATGATGATGGTTTCGTTGCAAAATTTCTTATGACAACAATATCGATCATAAGGTCACATGATCAACTGACCGTATATCACTGGTCACATGATCAACTGACGGTATATCAAGAAAGATATACGGCACCCTGATATCGGGTCGAAAATACTGCAAGTGACAGGATAAACTCTGATAATGTGGCAGTTGACCTCAATACAATCGACACTGTTTATTTTCCAGTACAGGTAAATCCAGTATTTGCTGTATAATGAATCAATGACGGATTATCTTTGAAAACCCCTGGACTTACTGGACTCAACCGCCACATTATCAAAGCTTATTAGTAAGTGTACATTGTTATATAATAAGTATGTTGTGTGCATGCATCATCATGTTTTTTTTTACATTTTTATGCTGTGAATGCTAAGAGTATTGTCCGTAAGTATTGACCTGGTACTCATTAATCTTCGCCATTATTTTCGGGCGTTTTCGTTATTTTACGCGATATCTATATGCTTTCTAAACCGTCTAACCCATTACAAACATCAAGGCTAGCGACATTTTGAAAATAGTCCTTGATTTATTTTGTTAAATAAATAAAGAAGTTGTTTGAAGGTTTTTGTCATCATTCATATGATTGAAAAAGAGGCATTATCTAATCTTAATACCCAACGAGCATAATTATGTAAATTAATTGATAAAGTGTTTGAACTTATGTGAACTATTTTCTAAATAATTTCATAAAATCAGCTTCAGATTTGTTTTTATTTTCTCAATCCTGGGCAAATATCTTAAAATTTAGCTAATGGATCCGTTCATATAATTTGACCATACGAAAGAAAAAGTAAATTTATTAACTGCAAGAATTTTCATTAAAATCTACATCGTAGGATTTAAAATATAGGATAACATCACCAAAACTGAGATTTCTTTTTTAAATAAGGGTAAAATATTAAATTCAAAAGAAACAATTTTGATCCAAACGTGCGTTGTGATCTTAACAAATGTTAACTACATTACCAAAGTGGCAAAACAACAGTATAAGATTCTTTACAGCTGAGAAGTAATTCCAGAACACGATTGCAAAATAAAACACAACAAAAACAAGAAAAGTGTATCACAGTTAATGCTTCCAAAGTTTCCACTTTCATCTTATGGTGACGTCATGATTTTTTTCTGTATAACGTTTCACTAACTTTTTGCGTTTCATACGAAGCACATGTTATGTAATCATAAAATACCTTATTTGAACTTGTCTGGTACTATCTGGTATGTTAATAAAACTTGGTTTTTGTCATTCATTACGTTTTAGGTTCTTTAGTTTCAGTGTTGATTTTCCAGTATCATACATTCTTGAAATTTAAACTGTCACTTAAACTTGACTAGACTGTTTCCAATCGTAAAGCTGATAAACTGACCTATGTGACAGTTATTCTAACTTTGCTGTTATGAATTCATCGCAGTTTGAGCTCCCAACATCCGTAACAATCAAAGTCTCGCCGTCAGGTTGGACACATATTGCACGAGGAGCTTCCAACTCATTTGCGTCCATTAAGATTCGGATTACCTGTCCTCTTTTAGAGACCTGGTGTACATTTTGGGACTCCTTACCACATATGTACAGATAGCCCTGGTTGTCGACCGCCACACCGGAAGGGTAAATAAGATCCCTGTGTTTGTACCGGAACATCAAACAGCCTTCGACAGTGAGCGCAATCACCGTGTGTAACCGGGAATCGGAAACGTACATCACACTTTGATAAGGATCTGTGGTGATATGCTCCGGATATGCGAACAATTGTCGGTCATTGTTGTCTTTCTGATAGAAAGCTACATACTTCCCAGCCATTGTAAACATTTTGATACTGGGCGTTTTGCTCCATGGATCACAAGTCGTTGCAAACCTATCGCCAACAACAGCTACGGCCCAACATTCACAGTCTGTATCAAAAGATGAGACAACTTGCATCTCTTGCCCGCTGAAGCAGACGATAAATATTTTCTGCTCTCCAGGGACCGTAACCACCACTCGGTCATCGTCCATCAGTTTTACATCCCATGGATTGTTTGGTAAGATGAGCCTGTCGCATAAAACCCCTCTTTTGTTGAACATTTTTAGACATGAGTTGTTCCAGTCTGTAAGTATCATCTTACCACCGTAGACGAACGTACATCCGCTGAAACAGCAGGAGTTGGTATCGGCTCCACTAACACCATCGTTTCTACTTAGAATTTGCAGCTCTTTTCTAGAAAAGTCGGTCTCTGTAGACTGTGAAAGGAATCCTGGCAGTTTTGAACCTACTGGACGTGCAATAACGTCACCAAGGCTGTTCATACTTTTAAAGAATTTGTCTACCCACGGATCAGGTCTAAACTCGTAGTCGAGTCTTGTTGCATTGTTGAAGTCTCTTCTCAGAATCTCCTCGTAAACCGGACATTTCTCGATGATATTTCTCTTGATTCTTTTAAATTCGTCACTGCCTTGTGTACAACGCTGAAAAAAAGAATAACAAAATAAAAATCTTATTGCCTCTGTATTATTCTTCAACAACAACAAGACGCATAAACCTTAACAATTCTATTCTCTTCAACATGTTTTGTTTAGGATTTCTCTTACTTCATTAGTAAAGAAGTTACAAATTACTGTAAATAAAAAAACAGTCATGGTAATTCTATTGTTTGGTTTCACTGAATATCTCACCAGTTCGTTTGTTCATTATAGCTGTAAAGGGCTAAATACCCACGTAATCTTACATTTAGTTGCTCTATTGAAAAGCTCGTTTCTTTTTGAACGTGCATGCATCGTCTGATCTGTCCATCGATTGTTTTCATGTGATTCCCGTGCAGCTCGTCCAGTCTTGACATAAACTCTTTCTGTTTAGTCAGAAGATGGGCAATCAGATCTTCTACAATGTCCAGAAACTCTTCAGCAACATCTTCTTTACTGTCGATCAATTGCTTCTTCAAAACATTACGATCTTCTAGAAGAGTACCTGTTATCAAAAGGCAACAAGTTTGAATACGTTTAGATTATCAACTGTTAAAACTGTTCTTATTTGGATGGGACGTTAACTTACAGAAATACCTCAGTAAATAAGAACATTTATATTTCCGGAAACTGCACAACATTTTTAGGCCGAACACTTATACATCCGCAAAAGCTTAATGATATCCAATGGCTATCTTTAAATAAACTAATTTGAATTTAAATATTTACTTCGAATGTGGAAAATCCTCATCAAATGTATTTAACTTTATCAAATATATAAATTAACTGTGTATGTAGAGCTACGTTTATGTTTAAACGTCACGCAAGTAATAGTCGATTGTTTAAAAAACTTCCAGCTTTTTAGTGGCATTACACAGTTATACTGTGTTCAATCATACACGTATGGACTTTGGGTCTGGCGTATTTTTAAGATTGTCTTGAATTTTATCATAATTTGCTTATTTTTACCACATGTCCAAGAAAGTTTAACGATGTGTCTTGATGAAATAGAATTGATATATCAGGTTTCCAGTAAGTATTTAATGATTTAACGTTTTGTAACATATGTAAACAATGACAACCACGCCTTTCTAATTCTTACATGATCTCTGGTCCATCAATCGGCCATTTGTGAGGGGTATTATTGTACATCAATCTGAGATCAGACCCATTGTGTTTAATCTATTGTATGTTTTTGTAGTTTAAAACGCAACAAGTCCATAGATTCTTTTAAAACTATCCTAAACACAGAGATCTTGTTTCGAACTTCATTTGAACTCAATGTTAGGGAAAAGTTCTTCAAAAAAGTACAATATAAAATGCTATCTATATGTACGTGTAGTAAGATATTTCATTGTAACCCTTATATTGCTGTTTTGCTGATCTCAATCTAAAGAAAAAATGAAGAAAAAGAATCTATTGTATATTTGTATATGTATAAAGACGTGGATACTTTTCATGCAAGTTATGAGTAAAGAACTAAAATATGACGATACTAAAGTGTTCGTTTTCCATTTAATGCTCGAATATTACGTATATTAAGGAAGGCGGATAGTAAACTAAACGAAGTTATGCAATTATAAAGAAACATGGTATTTCAACATTATTATTATTATTATTATTATTATTATTATACCAGATTTATATAACGCCCTTTTCATAATAAACACGTTCAAATGTGCTTTACATAGCGCAAAGGCAGCCACATAGGGCGCCAAATTCATCCTCTACTAGTATAGACACAGAGCGATCTGACCGGAGGGACAGAGTGAGACAAAGTCCCCAGAACAGAGAGAGGGAGAGGAATTCCTTTAGACAGAGACCTGTCCGGCTAACTTAGCCTAGCTCTTTGCGACAGTCTGGTTCTTAAACGTGCCCAGTGTATAGCACCGATACACGCGAAGCCGTCTTTCCTGGGAAGAACCAGTACAAGCCTTTTAGTTAGGTGGGAGACAATCTAGAGCATCTCAGAAATGTCCAGTGCCTTGACCGGGATTCGAACCCCGGACCTCTGGATTGTATAACTGACAACCAAGCGTGTTACAACCACACCATCGGGCCACATATTCTTAGAAAACATGAAAGCAAATTTAAAACTAAATTTCAAAAGATACAATTTTATATTTGCATAAAGGACAACATTGAGCTTTATGTGCTCTCACGTGGACATTAATTTCGCCTCAGTGTTTTAATTAATCAATTATATTGATATCTTATATCACAAGCAATTATGCATAATTCTAGCGCACTTTATGCAGTAATCAATTAAACATGTTTCATCATTGTCTGTATCAAGATCAATGGATATAAAGATTGATTTAAATGTTTACAGAGATCTTTATTTGAATTGTTTCGGGCTATCGTTCAGTTGTCCCGACAGAACCATATTTTTAACTGGTTTCCCCGTGTCGTTGTATCGTATTTCGACCAAGAAACGAGAGAACGACAATTTGTTCCTTTTTTCCAGCCCCACAATAGTGAGAAAACGAACCACAAGACGGAAGTTTGAGGCTTCTGGTCAGAGATCACCAATTCATAAAAGCACAGGGAACTTATTGGAAATGAGGTATGTGCATACCTGGGAATAAGGTAACGTCTGTACATTCTGAATGGTCAGTCATGTAAACAAACCCAAGAAGTGATTAATTTTTCAAAATTGAGATTTTTACTGCATTTACAGTATTTCATTACACATTTTGACAAAATTTGTTGCATTTTATGTGTACTGAAAAAAGTTTTATCAAACGAATTTCTCTCGCCATGCCAACGATGTAAAAAGGGGTCATCTCATTCACACGAACATTACTTCAATAAAGTATCATTACATGTATTCATATGTTTTTTGACTGATATAAGATACACATACGATTTATGGAAGGCCGTACACGCCATAGTGTTATAATGTAAGTCTATGGGAAAATAATTGGTGGTCTCTAACCTTCTGATTCGTTTTGGCCGGAGCAAAACAGCAAGATATCGTTACACGTCATTGTGACTGAGGCGACAGGAAGTAGCCACCATAACAAATTAACTAAATTACCTGCGAAGGTTTCGAACTTTTTCAGTTTCTCCTCAATGTTACGGCGGTCACGCTCCATTGTTTGAGCCTCTGCCCACTCAAAGGCCGGAACAAGGAATTCACAGTTAGCGTGTTCGTCTTGTGCTTCCTGTAATAGAGAAATTACACGTTTCAAATGACGTCAACGCTGTACCCTTTGAAAATAATAATGTTAACGGCGAGGAGTATATATCCAACAAATACTTTTACGCATCACTGTCTTGTTATTTTGCAAAATTATTTTAAAATGTCTTTGACAGTAAGTTTTCTAAATTGCTTTTCAAACAATATGCTATCAATAGCTTACCAAAGTTTTGATAAAGTCTAAAGATGCAATTTTAAATAAATTTGAAAGACATAATTTTTGGTTATTTGAAGGAGTTAAGAATTTTATTTGGGAGACAAGACAATATTTTTCATTCATGAAAAAGTATTTTACAGAAAATTGTATCTGTTATATATCTGATATAATATTACTTGGTCATTAAATAATGTTAAGCAATATCGACAAATCAAAGAAAATTCAAATTTCAATCGAAGTTCTTATAACACCCCATTTCTAAGTATGTGCACACAATACACACAAAGCACATAATATGTTGGTATTAAATGTTATAATATATGATATTTACCTGAGTAGAGCAGAGTTTCATATGATCCACACAGTAGTATTCCGATTCATCAAACGCCGAGTTCGAGGACTTGTTTCCAGATTGGCTAGAGTTGACACTAGACCTTGGTAGCTCGAGATCCGTGGACTTACCAGACCCTGCTGATCCTGGCAATGTTACACTCGGGCTTGCCGAGGAGATCTCTGACTGGAAACTGTCTTCTTTAATGCGTGTTTGATTTTCCAAACTCTGTTTAATGCTGTCCCTTGGTGGCGCTTTCTCATTTCCGTCCTTATCTTTTCGATCTTTTCCATTTGAAGTTACGTTTATCTTGCGTGCTGATGGGCCATTATCGGTAGTTCCCTCTTGGGAAGTCTGTATGCCATTGATATCCGCATTGTCATTTGTTTCTGTAAACGAACTGGTATCATAGTTTTGATTTACATCATTTGGACCATTTGATTTTGCCTCCGAGCGATTTGTGGTGACATCATGCATTTCAATGGCCACGTGACTAGAACGTCCGCCGACAGGACTCAAAGCTCGTGTTTGTAAGTCTGCATCGTGGTTACTCAAAAGACCAGCGCTAATTTGCAGAGTCCTGCTTGCAGATTTTGCCGACATGTTTCAACGCCTGCAAAGACAAGAAAACATTGTTTCAAGACAAGATGATGTCTCTATCGGGAATAATTGCAAGAACAAAATTTACGATAAACACCGCTCAGAGACCGCACACATAGTTTACGTCACTTAATGTTACTGTTAATAAGTAGTATCTTTCTATTTTAAACTCTGCTGAAATTTAGAATTTTTTATCATTTTACTTAAAATGTTTCTTTACAAAATGGTTGGCTCTGTTATCATGTCGCATTAAGTAAAATACTATGATCGTGGCATACGTTTATGACTGTTAAGAGTGATTTGTAAATAATTTGTATTATTAAGCACTGTTGAACTTCTGCTGTGTTGTTCATCAATATGCTTTAAGGAAGCAGTAACAACAAAGGCAGCAGCAGCAACAGCAACAACAACATCAAGAAAAGAAACAACAACAACAACAGAATACGCAACATCGGCGAAGCTGTTCTCTGCGTCAACGAAAAAGCAGTGCCATCTTTATATATCTAGTTTTTCTGCCTAACATCCGTTAACATGCTTACAGAAATAACCTAGCTTACAAACTGGTAAAAGAATAAAATTAAATGTACGTCTTTGATATGCTATAATGTTTGCATCAAGTAATGCATGATGTATTGTGTACTAGTATGAACAGTTTAGATCTATTTATATTTTGTATATTTACAGCATCTTTCATACTGGTATTTCAGCTGAGGAGTCTCTTAATTGCACGATGACCATATAGTTATTGCTATTGTCCTTGAATCATGTGGAAATTACAAATATAAATTCAAACACTGCTTGTAATAAAAAAAACAAAAACAACTTCAAGTCGGTATCACTGTTCATATTTAGATACGCTAATGTAAATTCTTTCAGTGCAACACTATTTATTTTCGCGGAAAAGTGCATTTGTTGACTTGTGCATTTTGCTTCACTGGTTTGCAACTAATTAACTGACTCATACGAAACAAAACAATATTGATGGTTATATGAACAAGACTCTGCATTATTAATTTCCGTTTTGTATCATATAAAATTGAATTATAAAGCGTTAAACATAAATAAGAATGGTTTAATAATCTGTCCTCAAAAGACTGGCGACATAGTTAGATCGGTTAAAGCGAGAATATATTACTTTAACCCGGTAAAAAAACAACACAACTCATAATGGCCTCTCTCAATACCGACCCGCGCAGACTGAGATAATGAATATAAATCCGGGTTTTAGTGTCTGTATGTTAGTCATTTCATTATTCGCCACAATAATAAAATTATTCTATATTCAACACCAGTGATATAAATATCTTCTAGTATCTATTTATTGTGGTAAATATCACTTATCAAACTGTTTTCGTTTCAATATTTTATATATGTACAATGTGTTCGGTATAGAGCGGTTTCCGGATTAGAGGGGTTCGGATTAAGGAGGTTCCACTGTATATTGAAATAAAAAAGGTAAAAAAGGACAATATCCGACTACTTCAATTATCATTCAAAGAAACAGCGCACCTTAAAACTAACTTCCATATCGCCGCCTTAATTAGAAATGCGCCCAAGAGCTTAGAAAAGTACTGGAGTGTTAACTTCCTGTCTTTCTCTCGTTCTCAAGAGGATACGAACTTAAAGCTATATACCATTCTTGATTATTATAAGGAACAAGAAGAACAGGCGCGGTATTGTTTTTTTTCAGTGACCTTCTCTTAAATCATTACAGCGAACACCTGACTCCTTCGGGAACTACATTGGTGATTCATCAGTATACGGTAGATAGTGCAAGATAGAGAAGCTGCCCAAATTCAGCGTGCCAGGTGTAAAACACCCACTCTTATCATAATTTTGATAATTCATCATAGTTGGAAGAACAAGAAGAACAGGCGCGGTATTGTTTTTTTTTCAGTGACCTTCTCTTAAATCATTACAGCGAACACCTGACTCTTTCGGGAACTACATTGGTGATTCATCAGTATACGGTAGATAGTGCAAGATAGAGAAGATGCCCAAATTCAGCGTGCCAGGTGTAAAACACCCACTCTTATCATAATTTTGATAATTCATCATAGTTGGAAGATCGGAGGCTTGAAATCAAGGACCCTGGTTTTGTAGTCAGACAGTGCTACCACCGGACTACTTTGTCAACTCTAACCGGAACCACTAGCTAAGTTACACAAAAGTCAAAATGAAGTACAATGAAAATCAAAACTACCTGCAGCATTTCCTCTAGCTGCAGTACATACCTGCTTATTTATAGTATGCTAAAATCAATTTACCAAACAAGCCATGTAAATACCATTGATTCTAATTTGATCTAGCATTAACACTATTAATTTCCGTTAACACAATATTTGATGTTAATAGTTGCAGAGGTATTTCCTTAAATATCAGCGTACCAATGATACTGGACACCCCTGAAAAATACATTTGTTATCTTTTTCAATTTGCCAACCCAGGCAATTATGGCATGTCAAACGTTGCTAAATTATATATGTATGTTATTATTATTGTATGTTTGTTATTGTTATTCAATGTCGTGCCATTCTTATTCTAAAATTTGCTATTGTTATTGTATATGTCGTTATTCTTATTGTATGTTCGATATTCTTATGGTAAAAGTCATTATTGTTATTCTATATTTCGTTATTCTTATTGTATCTTTGATATTGTTATTCAATGTCGTGTCATTCATATTCTAAGTGTTACCATTGTTATTCTATATGTCGTTATTCTTATTGTATGTTCGATATTCTTATTGTAAAAGACGTTATTGTTGTTGTATATTCATTATTGTTTTTGTAAGCTTGATATTATTATTGTATGTGCGATTTCCCGCGATATAAATAGCACAGCGACGCTATACAAATACAATAACATAACATAAAATAAGAATGACACGTTTAGCAAATAGAATCGTCAGATATTGAACAACAATGGTGACTTTTACCATAAGAATATCGAACATACAATAAGAATAACGACATGTACAATAACAATGGTAATACTTAATATATGAATGATGACACGACATTGAATAACAATAATGACGTTTACCATAAGAATATCGAACATACAATAAGAATAATGACATATAGAATAACAATAATGACTTTTAGAATATGTATGACAAGACATTGAATAACAATAACAAACATACAATAATAATAACATACATATATAATTTAGCAACGTTTGACATGCCATAGACACTACCTTTAAATAGCTATACTTGTACGGAAGAGATTAATAGATGAAAATTGTACTTCAGCCGATATCATGTAGTAATAACGCGAAATCGGGGCTACAGACGCAATGGCGCATTTTGCAAAGAACCAGTTTGGTACATTATTGTAGTAAGGGGCATTGTTTAGTGGTAGGTCGTACGTTTTTTTTTTGCTAAAATGTACACAGAGATTATTCAAGAATGTGTTATTATGTCTACTGTATAAGATATATTGATTCTTACCAGTTTCCTGTCTAACGACCATGAAAATGATATACATTGAATCTCTGATAAAATTAACAATAAGATATTATTTGTCTTAGTAAAAATTCCACAAATGAGCAGTATTTCAAAAGGCCATCTCTAAAAATCTGTCACCCTGACAAGAATAAGAATCAAAGTATGATACATGTCGATCTGAATAGCGCTGCTAACAAGCCAAAAATTCATTTCTGTAAAATCTGAGTTTATTTCCACCATTTTCGTACTGTACATTTATCCTTTTAATTCCTGCCCTCGAAGACGTAACACAGTCTTTGTATAAGTGTCTTACATATGACATGTAACTTTGAAACAGATCAGCATGTGCCTATTTCGTTAAAATTGTATGTTCTAAACATATCTTTGACTTTATAGTCCATATTTTGCATTTTCTGCCACAAGTATGATTAACCCAAAATAAAGACTTTCTTTCTTATATAACAACCTTAACAATAAATTTACCACAGATTTCCTAGTTTCACATATCATGGGCCGCCGAACAATATCACCATTTACGGCAGCATTTGGTGTATATTTACTAACATGAAGAAACATTAATACAACTAAATTCTTCAGTTGTTCAAATTTTTACACCAAATATAAGAAGAGGTATTTGGCATATGCTTTGTGGATTTGATTCCGAAGCACTTCAACAAATTTAGCCAATACTGATCAGATAAAAATGACCCTGAGGTATTAGTGAGATGGAATTCCAAATATAGCGCATAATATGACATCAACTCCCCCTTCCGAAGTTGAAAACATGCAGATATTTTTTGTTTCAAAGCAGGCATTAGCCTGACTGTAACAAAATACAATCTTAATATATTTAAGCTAGTAGTCTGCTACAGAATCTACATGTATATCAGATGTTTGTATGATGTTTGCTGCTTATTTTAGGTGTGTTATTGATTTGTCTCTATAAATTGTGTTCGATCGAAAAGCTAATCACCTAGGAACATTTATTACAACCATGAAAGAAGCCATGCATTTGTCGATCATTAGTCTACATTGTTGTTTAATGAAAATTTTATGGTGCCATATCTTATTCAATTGCTATTTATACAGAAAATGAATTAATTATTCAACGGATTTTAAATGGCGTAGTTTAGAATATGATGTATCGCACAAAACACTATGAAAATTTTATCTTTTCCATTATATATATGATGCATATTATTCATTATATGAGTATACTTTTAAAAGGTTGTTCACAACCAAATCAAGTGGAAAGTTACAAGTAGTCTAAATGTAATAAGTCTTTTATCTTCCTTCGTTTTATGGCACCTTTTTCTGAAATACTTTTTGAGATATAGGCGACACAAACTTAGGCCCTTTTTATGCCTGTTTTTGACTAAGTCAATGGCCATAACTCTGGTCTAGCTGTTTGAGATCCAAATTAAAACCCCTCGTGCATTCTTTTAGTCTATGTATTTGTAGCACTCCAATAATTCTGTCGAAATCTCCGTACTTCTTTCGCATGTTAGGTAAAAATTGCGGCATAAGAATTTTAAGTACCGGAAACAGTATAAAGAGCAAAAAGAAGTGTAATTAAGCGTAACTTTTATACGCAAAAGCTAACTGATCTTTTACTTCTTCTAAGAGCGGGAGCAGTGGTCCAATGGTTACAATGTCTGACTACAAAATCACGGGTTGTTAGTCTGAGGCCCCGCTCCTCCAGCTAAAAATACTGATACTGGGATAAGAGTCCCGTGCTCAATCAAACAGAGTCTGCTGTTATTCTGTTTGGTGCATTCTATGCTTCTAAAGGATCTATTTACAGACTTTATTACACATGGCACGCTAAAGAACTAGGAAAGCTTCGGGAAGTGTCGCTCATATAGATTTAAATAAGCTTTAATATAAAATGATTTATTCACTACAGTCGAGATATATTTCTTTGTGGGAATATAAATCTATGAAAATATGCTTTAGAAAATGTCAAGATAACGATCTCAAATTAGTGGACTGTGTATTAAGATAACTTGACATGAACAACCAAAATGGCGTCACAAAATTAGGGTTGGTCACATTATTTATCCCTATAGACAATATGCTGCTACAGAGGTCTAACATAACTTTCATAACATTTGATTATATATTTTTATAAATTAAATGCATTTTTACAAGTGTTTATTTGTGTGTTAAATGATCAAAATGCATCTTTAAACCTCTGTAGCAGCATATCGTTTATAAGAGTAAATAATGTGACCAACCCTAATTTTGCGACGCCATCATGGTTTTCCCTGTCAAGTTACCTTAAATAAAAAAAGAATTTTTAGAGGTGTTCTAAAATCCGCACTTGTGACAATGGAAGTTGTTCCATGTTTTTATTTACCCTGTTCTACGATATATAGAAGTGCTTTTGTTTGTTTCATAAGCCAGATAAGTATTAATGGATCGCGATAATTTTATTTTAAGGTTTCGATGGAGGCCTTGAGAAACAAAAATCAAATAACACCAAATCATAGAAAGAAAGAGTTGTTTGACATGAAAATTGAACAGCATGTAAAACATGTATATTACTTTTCGAAACAAGTGTCAGTATACTGATATAAACATTGAATTCCGGAAAAGGGCTGCCTAAAGGGGCTCCACTTCCGGACAGTTAAACGCCTTTAAAAACTCACCATTTTCAAAGAACAGTTACACATGTTCGTTTTGATGCATTTGCAGTAGCGTGCGAGTGGTGAAATTTCGCATAACAAGGTGGAACACAGTTTTCAGCAATTGTTTATCTTTATTTCTTTACAAATGGCATTCATTTTCTAAGGGAGACAACTGTTCCCAATTATTTTAAGTACAAATGGCATTCATTTTCAAAGGGAAACAACTTTTTCCGATAATTTTAAGTAATCTTTGAGAAAAAGTTGTCTCCCTTTGAAAATGAATGCCATTTGTAAAGAAAAAAGATAAACAATTGCTGAAAACTATGTTCCACCTTGTTACGTGAAATTTCACCACTCGCACGCTATTGCAAATGCATCAAAACAAACATGTGTAACAGTTCTTTGAAAATGGTGAGTTTTTAAAGGCGTTTAACTGTCCGGAAGTGGAGCCCCTTTAGGCAGCCCTTTTCCGGAATTCAATGTTTATATCAGTATATTGACACTTGTTTCGTAAAGTAATATACATGTTTTACATGCTGTTCAATTTTCATGTCAAACAACTCTTTCTTTCTATGATTTGGTGTTGTTTGATTTTTGTTTCTCAAGGCCTCCATCGAAACTTTAACGGTACTTGGTAAAACCCAAAAACAGGTAATGCAGGGGTATTATTTGATAAATGGTGTTAATTTGTATATTGTAGTATTCTTAACTCTAAATACGATGCATTATCCTATAACAGATTTGTAGTCTAGTGGATAGTGTGTCGGACCTTTATTCTTTTTACGTTTGTATGGTGTAGGTTCGAGCCCTTTGTACGAGTCGTTATGTTTTGAACATAAAATTTTATTTACCTTCATATTGTTTTTTTTACGATCGCAACTTTGGTTTCATTTTCCTTGCAAGAGTTTTCTTTATTCATTTTGCAATGTTAATAGATTGAATGTCTATTCTATAGTAGGAGATCCTCTGAAAACTGTCAATATGCACTCAGTATAAGTGCACGAGAAAATCATGATATAGTTTTACCTGGGTTCCTTCTCCAGGTAAAAACATGCTGGATAAAAATGAAAAAAAGCAGATCGTCCTGTGTTTCGACCCAGCATCGTCAGCTTACAAATCATACGTGTTAACCACTAAACCACGCCGCTACTTGCATCTGTTTTGCGATGATATAAGATATTTGTCATATAATGTTTCCACCTGATTTCCTGTTTCATAGTTATGGGCTGATCCGATATTAGTAAATAAAAGCCACAGTTATCGCGTTTTGTTAATAATACAATGGCTTTAAAATTGCATTTGAGATTGTCTGCCCTTCTCACTTTCATGTCCGTTTGGTCTGTTTATTCAAATGTGTGTATGTGTTTCCTTCTTAAGAGAAGGGATACTTAACATTTACCCTGCTAAACTTCTAAAATGGACTTGTCCATCATTCAATTTGGGCAGTACCATTTATTACTTGAAGGGATGTTCATTGAAAATTTATTGACAGAATAACGAACAGTGCAGACTATGATCAGCCTGCATAGGCGTTGCAAAGGCAGAATCGCTTGCCGCCAGCAAGCTAAAGGTTAACAGGGTACACATAAAGAGAGAGAAATTATATTTTTAACACTGGCAACTACTTTATACTACCAACTGCTTAGAAATCAGTATGGTCTGCGAAAAGCATCTTATCACCATGTTTCATTTGCGTATTATGCTCAAAATATAATCAATGATTAATCAAATGGGAGTCTACTGAATATGCCAGATTATGAAAAAAGAGACTAGAAAATAGGCTTACGAAAACACATTCAAACTGAATAAATGCATAATTTCAGACTGAGGTAAACAGTGTCATAGTTAATTCATAATAATTCTATTTTTATACGAGTATCGAACTTGAAAACAAGTACACAATAAACAAGGCCCAAGGAAATGTATTAATGTATCCGTAAAAATGGTTTACTTTCTAGATGATTTGAATAGGGTCAAAATACTAGTAGTCTTTAAACATGTTTATTCTTTACGGCAAGAACATATTGTGTGTGTGTGTGTGTGTGTGTGTGTGTGTGTGTGTTTTCGTTTTACAAAAAAATGATATTTTCATTTTAGTGTCATGTTTGTTTTTTAAATGTAAAATAGTGCTTATACTTTCAAGGAAGTCATTTGCTTCGGACGGTAAAAATGTAGATACATGTATTTAAATACAATGTATTTTAGTATTGCATTCTATGGAAATGACTTAACTAACTGCCACATTGATCTTCATGGAAAAGCGCCCAACACGAGGCCATAAAATGTAGTGCTTCTTTCGTTACTGTAACAAGAAGGACACATACGCCATACTATCGGCTATTTAATATATAAACCGTGCATGCTCGGAAAGGTACATGATCTATTCAGCTTAAAAAAACAAAGACAAATATCAAACAGGGAATGCCACGTACCAAAAACGCAGCCTCCCCAAACGAAACCCACAGCACGCAGACGTGCACACCCCAAACACACAAAGCAAACACACGAGGACAAAACGAACAAACAAAAGAACACAGTAGGGCACCGCCTTGGAACGGTCAGTGGCAAAAACACCACTGGGGAGCTTAAACCGGTTTATGGTGCGCACCCAACCTCACTCTTACCCCCACCATGTTCTAAAGACACGGGACAGTGTAAATAAAAGTAATCCCCTCCAGGTGAAACTCTAACACACGTAATAGAAACAAAAAGGAATGGCTTGTAAAACACAAAAATGCTCGTGTATAAATATATAAAAAGCAAACCTTAGGAACCAAAAACGTATGTACTCAATGCCTTTTCAGAAGACAGAGCAACAACAGAAACACCCTTAAGGGCCCGACGAAACAGGCCAGAGAACATATATTAAAACAATTCAGTCCTGGTAGGATTTAAAAACTGCTTATCATAGAGTCCTCCCCCTCTTCCGTCAGACACAATCAAAAGGTAAGCGTAGTGTCAAACTGTAAACGGGTTGAACACTAAACATGCGGTATGTCTCAATACAGTACAGTAGGGTCGTTACCTCTTTTAATCAAACGTTTTATAATTTACCAAATACAGTTGGAAAATTACCATGACTTAAGATCTTACGAAGTTAACCATTAACCGTGTTCCAGAATATCTATAAAATGTTTTTTTTTGTTTTGTTTTTGTTTTCTTTGTTCCTTTTATGATATTGTCCTTAAGTATTGACCTAGCGCTCATTAATCTTCGCCAGTATTATTATAAAAAAGGTAAAAAAGGACAATATCCGACTACTTCATATATTTGTCAAAGAAACAACGGACTATAAAATAGAAAAAGTGGAAACTCCACAGGTCGCTCAACACAACAAAAACGAAAATGTTGCAGGCTCGGTTTGATTGAGCCTGTTCATGGACGGTAGTTAAAATGCATGCTACCGTCCACGTCCTCAAGCCCCGGGTTGAGCAGAACTCAACTAACTTCCATATCGCCGCCTTAATTAGAAATGCGCCCAACAGCTTAGAAAAGTACTGGAGTGTTAACTCACTTCCTGTCTTTCTCTCGTTCTCAAGAGGATACATTACATTCTTGATTATTATACGGAACAATAAAAGCAGGCACGTTATATTTTTGAGTGACCTTTCCTTAAATCAGTACAGTGAACACTTACTCCTTCGGGAAATACATTGGTGATTATTCAGTGTACGGTTACGTTTGGTCTACAAGTGCTGTCTCTGAACCACTTGTTTGTTTGTAAACTTATTGTAGTCCCTGCCGGTAGCCCATATGGGCGACTCCTCCATAGGACTGTTAGTAATGTGAATGGGAAGATAGTGGAAGATAGAGAAGATGTCCACATTTCCTGGTGATTTAGCGTGCCAGATGTAAAACACCCACTCTTACCCACTCTTATTATAATTTTAATAATTCATAATGGAAGAGCGGCGGCTTGAACTCAAGGCATCCTGGTTTCGTGGTCAGTGTTACCACCGGACCACTGCGTTAACACTAATCGGAACCACTAGCAAAGTTACACAACATGAACAGAAGCAAACATTTTCACAATACTAATGTATTCTATATAGGCACACTAATAATGTGATTTTAGATACGAGAAGAAAATATACGAAAAATTAGATATTCATTCTTTAATTATTTTTATGTTATTAAATAATGTTTTGCTGGGACTTCTTATAACAATCACCTGTCCATAGTTTGTGCTATTAACTTGTCTATATTAAACATCATTATGTTTGCTAAAGTAAAATCAGAACCCGATTTTTTTAAATGTGTTGCTTTTGTAATATACACTTTTTAAATGGTTTTGCCGGTCAAGTGTCAAAATGAAGTACAATGAAAATCAAAACTACTTGCAGCATTTCCTCTAACTGCAGTACATACCTGCTTATTTATAGTATGCTAAAATCAATTTACCAAACAAGCCAGGTAAATACCATTGATTCTAATTTAATCTAGCATTAATACTATTAATTTCCGTTAACACAATATTTGATGTTAATAGCTGCCGAGTTATTTCCTTTATTATCAGTGTACCAATGATACCGGGCACCCCTGAAAAATATATTTATTATCTCTTCCAATTTGCAAACCCAGACAACACCATTAATAGATTACTGTTTGCCGGTGTGAAAATATGAATCTACCTCAATTGCTTAATTTCTTTATTGTTCTGTGTCTGTGCATACATTGTAAAAATACAAACATTAAAATGTGAAGTTTATACTGAAGTACTAAAGCCTGAAAATTGTACTTCCGCCGATATCATGTCGTAATAAAGCGAAAGTGGGGCTACTGACGCAATGGCGCATTTTGCAAAGAACCAGTTTGGTACATTATTGTAGTAAGGGGCATTATTTAGTGGTAGGTCGTATGTTTGCTTTTTTTTTTGCTAAAATGTACACAGAGATTATTCAAGAATGTGTTATTATGTCTAATGTATAAGATATATTGATTCTTCCCAGTGTTCTGTCTAACGACCATGAATATGATATACATTGAATCTCTGATAAAATTAATAATAAGATATTATTTGTCTTAGTGACAATTCCACAAATGAGGAGTATATCAAAAGTCCATCTCTAAAAATCTGTCACCCTGACAAGAATAAGAATCGAAGTATGATACATGTCGATCTGAATAGCACTGTTAACAAGCCAAAAATTCATTTCTGTAAAATCCGAGTTTATTTCCACCATTTTCGTACTGTACATTTATCCTATTAATTTCTGCCCTTGAAGACGTAACACAGTCTTTGTACAAGTGTCTTACATATGACAATATAACTTTGAAACAGATCAGCATGTGCCTATTTCTTTAAAATTGTATGTTCTAAACATATCTTTGACTTTATAGTCCATATTTTGCATTTTCTGCCACAAGTATGATTAACCCAAAATAAAGACTTTCTTTCTTATATTACAACCTTAACAATAAATTTACCACATATTTCCTAGTTTCACATATCATGGGCCGCCGAACAATATCACCATTTACGGCAGTATTTGGTGTATATTTACTAGCATGAAGAAACATTAATACAACTAAATTCTTCAGTTGTTCAAATTTTTACACCAAATATAAGAACAGGTATTTGGCATATGCTTGGTGGATTTGATTCAGAAGCACTTCAACAAATTTAGCCAATACTGATCAGATAAAAATGACCCTGAGGTATTAGTGAGATGGAATTCCAAATATAGCGCATAATATGACATCACCTTCCCCCTCCAGAGTTGTAAACGTGCAGGTATTTTTTGTTTCAAAGCAGGCATTAGTCTGACTGTAACAAAATACAATCTTAATATATTTAAGCTAGCAGTCTGCTACAGAGTCTACATGTATATCAGATGTTTGTATGATGTTTGCTATTGATTTTAGGTGTGTTATTGATTTGTCTCTATAAATTATGTTCGATCGAAAAGCTAATCATCTAGAAACATTTATTACAACCATGAAAGAAGCCATGCATTTGTCGATCATTAGTCTACATTGTTGTTTAATGAAAATTTTATGGTGCCATATATTATTCAATTGCTATTTATACAGAAAATGAATTAATTATTCAACGGATTTTAAATGGCGTAAGTTTAGAATATGATGTATCGCACAAAACACTATGAAAATTTTATCTTTTCCATTATATATAATGATGCATATTATTTGTTATATGAGTATACTTTTAAAAGGTTGTTCACACAAAATCAAATGGAAAGTTACATAGTTTTAGATGTAACGAGTAGTCTAAATGTAATAAGTTTTTAGCACCCTTCGTTTTATGGCATCTTTTTCTCAACAGCATCGTGCATTCTTTTAATCTATGTATTTGTAGCACTCCAATAATTCTGTCGAAATCTGCAAACTTAGGCCCTTTTTATGCCTATTTTTGACTAAGTCAATGACCATAACTCTGGTCTAGCTGTGTGAGATCCAAATTAAAACCCCTCGTGCATTCTTTTAGTCTATGTATTTGTAGCACTCCAATAATTCTGTCGAAATCTCCGTACTTCTTTCGCATGCTAGGTAAAAATTGCGGCATAAGATTTTTAAGTCCCGGAAACAATATAAAGAGCAAAAAGAAGTGTAATTAAGCGTAACTTATATACGTAAAAGCTAACTGATCTTTTACTTCTTCTAAGAGCGGGCGCAGTGGTCCAATGGTAACACTGTCTGACTACAAAATCACGGGTTGTTAGTCCGAGACCCCGCTCCTCCAGCTAAAAATACCGATATTGGGATAAGAGTCCCGTGTATGTTTCCTTTATAAACAGCACGCTAAAGAACTAGGAAAGCTTCTGGAATTGGAGCATCTTCTGTTCCCACAAGAATTACTAACAGTCTTCTGGAAGAGTCGCTCATATGGCTAATATACAATAATTTCTTTACTACAGTCGAGATATAGTTCTTTGTGGGAATATAAATCTATCAAACTCTGCTATAATTCTAGAAAATGTCGAAATAACGGTCTCAAGTTAGTGGACTGTGTATAAAATAAAAGCAGACATTTTTAGAGTTGTTCGTGTTGGAGCGCGATCTTTGCGTAACATTTACATGTATTTTGAACAAATGCTCTAAAAACCGCACTTGTGACAATGGAACTTGTTACATGCTGTTTACCCTGTTCTACAATATATATAAGTGCTTGTGTTTGTTTCATAAGCCAACTACGTAATACAATGGCCTAAAATTGCATTTGAGAAGAGATTGTCTTCCCTTCTCTCTTTCATGTCATTCAAGTGATTCTTAGAAGAAAGGGATGCTTAATCTTAAAGGTAAAGTTTCTTGTTTAACGTGGGTAGTCGACGAAAGCCCCCACCTGGAATGGATAGAACAACTTATTTCCAGCCGAGCCCAGGGCAGGCGTCATATTTACCTCCCCAGCATCCAGTCTAGGCCGATACTGCTGGAAACAGTTCCAATTTAAGTAAATCATCCAGCACTGAACACTAGTCGGGATATCAGCCGCGACCGGGAATCGAACCCGAACCGCTGGCGTTGTAGTCCAACCTGCTAACCACTGCACCACTGACACCCTTTACCCTGCTAAACTTCTAAAATGGTCTTGTCCATCATTTAATTTGGGCAGTACCATTTATTATCTGAAGGGATGTTCACTGAAAATTTATTGACAGAATAACGAACAGTGCAAACCATGATAAGCCTGCACGGACCTTGGTCTGCACTGGTTGCAAAGGCAGAATCACTTGCCGCCAGCAGGCTAAAGGTTAACAGGGTACACATAAGGAGAGATAAATGATATTTTTAACACTGGCAACTATTTTATACTTACAACTGCTTAGAAATCAGTATGGTTTATCACCATGTTGCATTTGCGTTTCATGTGATTTCGTAATCAGTTAAGACATAGAAACTAGACTAACGAAAACGCATTCAAACTGAATAAATGCATAATTATAGACTGAGGTAAACAGTGTCATAATTAATTCATAATACATTCTATTTTTATACGAGTATTGAATTTGAAAACAAATACACAATAAACAAGTCCCCAGTTATACGTAAAAATGGTTTACTTTCTAGATGATTTGAATAAGATCAAAATAATAGTAGTGTGGCATTGGTTTGGTTCTTGGATGCCTTCAGAAAAAGACAACATCTGAATACGGTTGAAGAAATGATTAGGATCAGATCTATAAATAAGTATGCATTTTTTTCTAATTTAACGTACGTTCTACTGGTTTTGTTCTGATCATAAGCGGATTAATGAGTGGCTATATTTTCATGTTGTTAGTACTGGTAAATGGTGTTTTACAGCAAGAACATATTGTGTTTGTATGTTTGTGTGTGTCTGTGTATGTGTGTGCCTGTACGTGCGTGCGTGTTTGTTTTATCTTTCTACAAAAATTTCTATTTTCATTTTCATGAGAGTTTTTTCAAAAAACGGCCCCGATTTATATATCCCTAAATGTGTCAACCAATGGGAGAAGTACACAAGTCAGTATAATTATACTGAGTTTTTTAATGAAACGTTTTAAAAGACTTTCAAGGAAGACATTTAAATACACTGTATTTTAGTATCGCACTCTATGTAAATGACTTAACTAACTGCCACATTGATCTTCATGGAAAAGCGCCCAACAAGAGACCATAAAAAGTATTGTATCAACTTAAAAACCCTTATTCTTTTGTTACTGTAACAAAAAGGACAATACGCCCTTTTGTCGATTATTTAGTCTATAAATCATGCATGCTCAGAAAGGTACATTATCTATTCAACTTAAACCACCGTGTTCAAGAACAGTAATTCACTACTAGGATTAAACTTTTCAAAAAAAAAAAAGAAAAAAAAAAGCAGACATATTGTTCAATTTTCTATTCAGAAATGTTGCATGTAATGTTTATTTCCTAAAACTCATCAGAATGATTGTATAGCGAACATTGATTCATCCAAGGATTAAACTAGTGACCTCTTGACTGAAGATGTTTCTCTCCACTCTGTATACCATTAGTGTATAGATACTGTCTTTTAAACATTAGCAAATTTGCATCAAAACAACATGAAGAAGACCAAACATCATAACAGAATTATTCACAGTCATTAAAATGAAATTTAAAAAAAGACATTTATAACTCTTTTCACATTATTTTCATGTTATTAACGCGTAATTGTAATGAATTGCTGTCAGTGGAAATGTATTTCCGCTTAAAGATCTACTTACTTATTGGAGCATTTTGTTTCAGATTAAGAAATTTATCTAGTGGGCTACAAATTAATTTGCCAAACAAGCCAGGTAAATGTCATTGGTTTTAATTTCACCCATCATTAACAATATAAATTTCCGTCTAAAACTATTGAAATACATTTTTTTTTTCATTTTGTCTATGTAAACAAACGATTTATGTACCTGGTTATAGTATTTTACATAAAATATTCTCATATACATACAGAATTTTCTATAGACACTTTTCTTTTGCAGAAAATAACATATGAAACATAAATACTTGTGTGCGAAAACTCAGATGTCCGCAAAATTAAGTTTTTAATTTCAAAAGGAGCTTCAGTTCAGCTTAACTTATCCAGCTTATCCAAGACAAACTATTTTACTTGAAACTCTTTGTTCAGTTTTAGAATAATTACACACAATTACCAATCTTTGTGTGTCCGTCCACTACACTTGTTGATGGCTTGTAAAAAACAACATGGCTACCCTGAGGTTTGGCAGGACGATATTCGATGGGGCGGTGTGGCGTTTATAGAGTCGATGTTTGGTTGGGTGCCATAACGACGTTTGTCGGCAGGTCGCTTCGACATAACGAAATAACAAAAAGGCACAAGTCAACCACCATAGGAATCTTAGTCAACTTTCCTTCTTACATATATAGCTTTTGGACCGACTCTAGCCTTAAGTTAATTCTATACCATTAGCAATATTAAAACTCTCTGAACTGTAGTCATTTTAAGCTTTGGCAATTTACCCTCCTTCCAAAATTATACATGCATATCCATGTTCTTATTATTTTCACAAAAACATGCAAATCGTTTTAGTATTGCCTATTTCCAACACATGATTAACTCCTATATCATGGATTACACGTATCATTTTTTCCCCAAAAGCCTTATTTAAATCAACAGTTTTGATCAGAATAAGGGCATAATAGTAATTATTAAAGTTTTTGCGTTCGGTACGATGAAGTATCAAGCTTGTGTATTGCAATTTTAAGCTTTGTAGTTACTCTCTGTGAAATACGTTATAGAACAATGCTATTCCACCTTTCTACATTGACATATTTACGTATGAGTTTACATAAGGAACGATAATCTGTGTCCCCATCGATATGTCGCAAATGATCTACATCTATCTAAACCCATTTTAACAACAAGGTCCACTTAATTGTTCGAAATTTAAAGGCATTCTGGATGATTTAAAATCATGAATATTTACTGTAATATTGATAATAGTTTATGACATGCCAATATATACGTTGAAAAAATACTTTATGTCTTTAACTCTTAGCCTGCTGCAGGCGAATTTAACAGCCTTTGCAAACAGCTTGGAACCAGATCAGACGCCGATTAAATCGGCGTCTGATCAGGTTCCAAGCTGTTTGCTACTCTGACAATATTTCTTTCAATTTTGGAGCAAATTGAATGAACTTTACTATTTTAGCAGATGACATTTCCAGCAGACGACAATTTATCTAGCATGCTAAGGGTTAAAGGTGTTGGTAACGTGAATACATAAATGAAAGAAACATTGTCAATTACGGGTTTAGAATTATTTATCTTTTTTAAAACGAGTTGCGGTTTTTGTTCAATGGTAGAAGATAAAGTATTCTCTTTTTCGTCAATGAACATGAAACGGAAGGCTGAAAACATGTGTTATTATATAAATAAAAGTAATAACTTGTTTAGTGAAGCCATATGAACATAGAGTATCTTTGTAATTCTTTTCAGAGAACAGAAAATTGAATTTTATTTTTTGATCAAAGTCGGAAAAATTCTGGTTTCAAATTTTAAATCGATGTAAAGAAAAATGTATATAGATTAGTGTTTTGAAACATCTTTTATAACTATAGGAAGTGTTACAGACTTGTATATGTTTTTAAGAAACAAATATATTTTAGATGTAAAGCATGCAAACGGAGTTAGATATTTTATTTCGTGTTTTAAACTTTTATGTAAGAAAACGCTTTTATCTATCAATTACATTTGACTATTATTCCCGACTCACCACTACCATAAATGTTATTTTTTTCCTTAAATTTGTACATTTTAATAAACAAATTAATGGCGAATGTGAGTGAATTAGCAAAAACATCGTATACGAATACGAGATACTCTAATTAAATGTCATTCGTATACGATGCCTTTTTTCTGAAAAAGTCGCAAGCGGCCCAGTTACCCGAATTTCCCGTTTTATTGGAAAGTATTATGAAAATATTAGCAAATTGAATAAGATGTACATGCGCATGTATATATATATATATATACCACAAAGAATATCAACATTTACGCTCACCACGTACAGGAAATCTTTAAACCCCAACTTTTACCAACATAAACATTGTAACGTTATGACATTATGCGCGAAGTTGCGTATAACTACTGAATAGGCATTCCATTGGTTTCCATTCATACAAAGAATGTTGAAATCGCATATACGAAAGTAAGTTCGAACTGAATTTGCCGATCAGTATTACGGGTCAACTATCTTAAATGAATCATGCAGCTACGAAATATAGTTAAGTAAAAATTTGAGTATGTCTTGTGCAATATATCAGTACATGAAAAGTTCAATACACAAAGCCCCACTGTGACGTAGCTGTCTTGTCAATGCAATATTTAGATATTTTACTGTCACTTCGGAACATACGCGCTACATGTATATAACATTTGCTCCCGTACACCCGGTTGTAATCTCGCAGATATGCTTTGCTTAAATGCTTATTTATGAAGCGGACATTTGTACGATTGCAAAAACAACGTCCCTTAGTGTAGCGATTTTTTTATTCATTGAAGCCGGCATTGTTCGCGATAACTGCACTAGAACTGTGTATATTGCTCATATCTATGCCTGTTATTGGCTTTTGTCTCTATAAATTTTGTTCGCTCGAAAAGTCGTTCAATTAAAACACCGTTTATTACAATCATTACAGAAAGTTATACACCTGTGACTAATTAGACTGTTTATGGGATGTAAAACATTAAGATGCTCTATGGTACAATTTTTATTTAGTTGCTTTATAAGCAGGCAATATATTAGATATTCAAAGGATTTTAACGCAAATCGTCACATGGCCTAAGCTCAGGAAATGATATATTCCGAATGCGGTTTTATAAAAAGATATGCATACCAGATCTAAAGTAGTTGATTTTATTGGAAATATTCACTCATTTGTATTATGAAAAAATTCAGGAATTCAGGTATTATCTATTTTAAGGACTTGGATATCACTACATGCTGTGCATATGCATCGAATACCATGGTTATCTTTTGTTATACGCCGTCGAAAAGCGAAGGGATATAGTTTGGTTTCAGTCTGTCCATGTGTCCGTCTGTCGTTACATGCATTCGTGCGTCCTCTCACCATGGAGCACAACTCCAAAACTTTAAAAAGAGTTTTGTGAAAACATCACATAATGACAGAAGTGCAGTGTATAAGAATCACAATTCTTACCTGCTTACTATCTTACTAACTTCTTACTTGAATTATCGCCCTTTCCTGTAATTTACTCATGGAGTATAACTCTAAACTGAAAGAATATTGTTAAACCTTCACACAATTGCAAAGAACATTGAGAGGAAGTGCATGTAAAAGATCTATTTATATGTCTCGCTGACATATTTAATTATCTTGTAGTTACCACCCCGCCCGTTTACAATTTGATTTTTTTAAACAGCTGAGCATTGAGATATTTCAACAATGTGAACCAAAACATCTTGTACCTCTAGATTCATTTTATCTTTAATCTATCTTGGTTGCGCAACGAAGATTGGGAAAAGAAGATAACTACATTTTAAAACCTGCATTTCTAATGAATTTCAGCTAAATATACGTTCGTTCATACAAATATAATACAAAAGATCTTGTATCTATATTATTTCTTTGACAAAATATGTTTATCTGCTTAAATAACTCTGTCCAGTCTGGGCATCTAGGATAGGAAAATCAGATTTAAAATAACCTATGATCTTACTTGTATGAATCGCTAAGTGAACACATTTAAGTGTAACTGATCCAATCCATTATTTGTGTTTGTTTGTTTTGAGTTTAACGCCGTTTTTCAACAGTATATCCGTAGATCTGCGCTTTCCCTGTTGAGCTAAGCGGGCGAGGCAAATCCATTACCGTAGTGACCAAAATCTGATTAGCCATGTAATAAAGACTATTGATTTTTAAATATTTAGTAGGGCTACCATTACTGGGATGTTGGTGTAAATAAAAGAAACGTTTTCTTTTGAGTTCTTCTATAACCATCAATATTTTAGTCGTTTTTGTTACTTAAGTATCTAACTTGATAATTTCAAACATGTTATATGCAATTATTCCTACAAGTATGACATACAGAGTCTATTTTGAGGTAAAGGCATGAAGTAGTCCATGTACCTTTGTAGGTAATTTTGACATATGTCTTATGGTTAGTAGGCCCCTACACCTTTCTTCTAAACAATCACATCTTATTCAATAAAAACATTCAAATTTGTTTCACTACCGCCATTAACCAGAAATGTATAAAATTAAGATCCGGAATTTAAATTAAACTACCAATTTGAAAAAAAAAATGTATTTAAATTTTATCTAAGACCGACCCGACTTAGTGCGGGTGTCACAATTCAAAATCCGTACAGCTAGAAACAGACACAGCTACGTTGCGCAGCCTAATCAAAACAAAACAGAAAAAGTACTACACTAAGTTTTTGTTTCAGCTCGAACGTTTATGTTATTTTGTATAGTTCAAATATGCCGACCATCTTTTCTTAAAGAAAATTGTTCTTTTATACGAAATACATAGTTAAGAGCTCAATCACATGGCATTTAGCCAACACGAACTGAATTGATTCTAATGGAAGAGATCAATAAACCAAAAGTAAAATGAGTGAAAACCTCAGTAAATATCGATATTGCTTGAAAATTCAATGGAAGTCTGATACAGGTATATTATGTTGAAACTTTGCTTTTTTTTTTTATAAAATTTACCTTATCGTTACAAGACTGGATTTTCCCGACGGCAAACTATATTTGAGTTCGCATGAGTTGGCGGATGCAATGCATTGACATAATATCTTTTAAAAAACATTATTGCAATAACCAAAAATTAATTAGCGCAGTAATGCGGAGGAAGATGGCTTTTTTTCGTACATGGAAACGTAATATAATAAAAGTATTTAGAATATGCATTAAAACTATTCCTAAAACAAGTCGAGTACAAGTATATTGATCAATATCAGAAAGCAAATTCAAAACAATGAAACGCGTTACTGTGAAGAAGATGACGTATGTATAAATAAATAATTCCAATAATCTAAAAGCCTTTGACAGCAAAGCTTTGTGAATACACCGGAAGAAAAAAAAAAAGAAATAATAACATAAAACGATTGACTTAAATTGCGTAGGTGTGACTATAAACCGAAACAAAATTGTAAACAACCCTTACAGAGTCTCTAAAAAAAGTATCTTGGAATCATTGAATAGATTACATACTTCCCTGACTGAATTAAAGGTTCATTGTATCTAGATATATGGAAAGATACAATATTGCGATGGCAATGACACAAACATAGGTCATATGGCGGCTTTCCAGCTTTGATGGTGGAGAAAGACCCGAGGCGCCGCCCCGTGCATTACTTCATCAAGGGCAGGTGCCTGCTTACGTAAGCCAGCTGCATCAATAAAACCTTGCCAGATACTTCTACAATGATCCGTTCTTTTAATAACATTGAAGTCTACATAGTATTTTACTACTATATTCTAATATCGCTAATGCACTTCAAATCGTCCTGCCATAATGATGAAAGAACTTAAAGGAGTTCATCACAATATTTTGTGCGCAGCTCAATCGCGCAGCAAGCGATAACCACTGTAAAGTTCAGGATTCTCCGCCGAAAGTACATAATTGTCCGATATGCAGCGCACTCGCGCAAAAAACATCGTATGTACTGACAATATAGGTCGTGCATCCATATTTTACCTTTAAAAGTGATGGTGTTTTATTGGAGGAGTAGTCGTAGGAAGTGCTCGAATCGAATACATTGTGGGCAGCCAATTTGAAAGTAAACCATTTCGTCCAGTAATGATGCAGCCGACTCCAAGTCAAATAAAATTCCAGAAAATCTTAACGTAGATCTATCTCCTTCAAGTTCAAATGTGACTTCCTAAAAATGTTGTTATACTTTTTGTGCCCCATCCCGCATTTCACGTAGTAAGACCAGAGTTATGGCCCTTGACAGTCAAATTGTACATAAAGTTTCTAAACATTTGTGTCGCATGTACCTCAAAAGTATATGCGCCAAGAGTCATGAAACCACACAAGAATTAAATTCAGCATGCGAAGTTGTGCACCAATGATTTTATTTGAGGTTTCACTCAGTAAAAACAGATTTATGTCCTTTGACGTGGTCAAATATATACGTAAATGGCATGTGAAAGCTTGTGTAGCACGTATCTCAAAAAGTATTTGACCTAGAGGCATGCAACCTTAAAGGAGCATCATTCCGATTATTCTGCATGTGAGTAAGAAAATTGGTTAAGAAACTGATAATAACATTTTGCAATTTGTTTTGTAAGAAAAAAATGTTCATAATTTGTAGGTGGGTGGGGTAATGAAAAAATACTTTTGTGGGTGGAGTAAATATTTTTTAATTTCTCTTGAAAACAAGCACGGGTTGATATTATTTTTTTGGTTTAGATTTTTTCGTCTTAGTTCTAACGTACATAATATAAAATTTGGTAAAATTCTGTCCGCTAGATTTTTCATATCATTAAGAAATACTTCGTGTTTTTCTCAGTTTAAGATACTTTCGACATTTGTCAAGAGTAATTTTTCTGAGTTAATATATCTATATGTTGACATTTTATGCATAGTTATAGTGGTTTCATTAATTGTGATGCATAAACAGTAACATCAGAGTGAAACTTTGAATAAATAGTTGTTTGCAGTAGTTTTATTATAACATGTATGTATTGTTTCTTCAGACAAAAATACCGATTTGGTGTTCTTAATAAACTTTAAATATTGAAAAAAAGAAGCACGGGTACCTATCATTTTTATTTTTATTTTAACTTGTCATACATCAATCTATAAATATGCAAAGTTACAAAAAATTCTGTCCGCTAGAAATAATTGTGAAAAACATCTTTAAATACATGTCAGTACTGTAAATATGCTTGAAAACTATTTACCCGCCCATTTCCCTACTGTGCATTATCAATATTAACCCCGTGTTTCATTCACTTTACTATACAAAAACTTTGTCATTTCACCAGGATAAACCGAAGTAAAATGTCAGCTTTTCTTATCTCCAGTTCTTACAAGAGTTTTCTCTTTGTAACATTTACCATTTAAACATCTTGTAATTATATATATTATATGCAGCTCTTGGTGGCATGATATAAACATTCATAATCTACAACAGTGTGGTTTTAATACTTTTCAGTAACTCTACTTCTCATGTCAGATAACAGTTTCAGACAAATCTGCTTCAATTCGGGGACTTAAGAGACGCGGTTCATAGTCGTATTATACGCGTGTGTGCGTGTGTGTGTGTGTGTGTGTGTGTGTGTTCGGGTTTAACGTCTTTTTCAACAATATTTCGGTCATATAAACGACGGTGTCTACTTGTAGCAGTGAGCACAATGCCCAACTTTATAGTGCTGCCTCACTGGAATATCACGCCGTAGTCACGTGGCATGATACCCCACCCAGTCACATTATACTGACACCGTGCTGACCAGTCCTAATACTATCCTCTTAATGCTGAGCGCCAAGCGAGGAAGCTACTAGTACCACTTTTTACGTCTTTGGTATGACGTGGCCAGGGATCGTACCCATGACCTCCCGCAGTCGAAGCGGGCGCTCTACCACTAGGCTACCGAGGCGGTCAACGTTACTTCTTGAGGGTGAACAGATTTACATCAACTTTGGCAGCTATTTGCGAGAATGGGTGGCTACCAAGTAGGTACAGACGGTGCTAATTATGACACGGTACTGTGGCCATTTTGTTCAACTTGACAATTAAAGATCGCGTATATTCAGGGCGGATTATAGATCAGAAAACGCAAATAACTGGTGTTCAAAAGTTTAAAAAAATATATTAACAAGTCTTAGTTTAATATCCGTGAAATATAGATATAGCGCGCAATAAAATTACTGAGTACTTTCCCTCCATTTTGGCACAAGACTGTATGAATGTTTCGAAATTAAGAATATATCGAACAATTAAGAAACAAATTGAATGTGAAAGTTACCTTTTATGTGACTTAAAAGGACAAGGAAGATCTATATTCGCACAATTCATGTTATTTATACAAGTATGTTAAAAATTGTTTAATATGCACACGCAAGAACAGTACTGACTTTGTTGATATTCAGCCTCAAGTATATTTTTCTTGAGAATAACTAAATGTATTGCCAAACTTTTCACGAAAATTGCAGAACAGTTTTCAGGATCTTACATATATATAATGCTAATAATATATCTAATATTCGTAATGATGTGGAAAGACATATACAACAATAGCATTCCGTTTTCTTTAACTAATGTTATTACATTAGTTCATTCATCAGAATTTTGTGAATTAAGAAATCGCTTAACAAGTATCTAAGCACGTCTTTGTTCATCATTGTATTCTTTTAGGTTGTATCCGTAATTTATTGTTGAACATTTATGTAAGGTGACTTCTAGGACCGTTGGGTCGGGTGTTTAAAATTTGTAATATATTGTATGTATATATCGGTACATACTCGTGTCACTATGATAAAAGATTATCTCTTTTATCTCACCTTACTTATACTTCTTATAAATGAAAGTCGATACTTGCTGAAGATGAACATTTACCCAGCCCATATACACTTACAGCGGCGGTAGCTGTATATTAAGACGGCGAACTCGTACAAAAGCTATCTGCACGGCTCTGTACTTCTGTTAGAAAACTGATAGTCACCTGACACAAATGCCCTATGGTTTAATGGTTTCCACACAGATGCCCTATGGTTTAATGGTTTCCACACAGATGCCCTATGGTTTAATGGTTTCCACACAGATGCCCTATGGTTTAATGGTTTCCACACAGATGACCTATGGTTTAATGGTTTCCACACAGATGACCTATGGTTAAATGGTTTACAAAATCAATTCGGAAAAAGTGTTGAATAGAAAACCACTAAATATTTTATGCTTAGCTATCAAAGTTCATATAACTCTACCAACCGCTCCTCCATTATATGGTAGTCCAAAGGTTCTGACAAATTTAACCCAAGATACATATTGACATTTCTTACTTATATTTTCTTGCCAAATTCTAACGCTTAAACTGATGACGGTCTTAAATAACTTTACTTTCATTGTGTTCTGTTTACACGTTACGTTAGGGTATCTTACACGCATTACAAGCCATCCTCATTTTCAGGATTACACCATCAGCACGAGGAACAGAACATACATCATGGTCTCCATATTATACCAACGTGAAGAGTTTAATAGTAGAGACCGTGTCATTGATACAGATATTGAAGAACAGCGGTGACATTCGTCCTCAAGTTGAAATTTAATAACATTTGACATGAACACAGTCTTTTCGACTTCTATTCTCCTTCAATATATCTTTAGTTACTGTATCACATAAAAGGACTACACCGTGAGCATAAGGAACAGCACATACACGCCAAGACTGGAATAGTAGAGGCCGGGTCATTGATATAGATATTGAAGGACAGTGGTGACATTTGTCCTCAAGTTGAAATTTAATAACATTTGACATGAACATAGTCTTTTCTACTTTTATTCCCCTTCAATATATCTTTAGTTACTGTAGTGGAATCGATGCTAAAGTGTAATACTGAGACAAAAGAAATAAGAAATACTTGAAATTGCATAGGCCTAAGTATGAATGTTTTGTAAAAAAGACGAGAAAAGTTTGTACAAGACTCATTCCGTATATATGCAGATTTTGCCATTCTTTATACGTCATTAGTTGACTAATTGTACATTCAAATGAACAATTTCACCCCTGAATTCAGGAAAATTATTCTGTCTGCATGTCAAGTTTTGCTTTGTTTTCTGAAAAGCTATATATGCAATACGTTTCAGAATCTTTTACGAGAATATTAGATATATGTTTTCATGTAACAACATCTCGGGCCTTAAGCCTAAGAAATCACGCCATTCCGACCTATTGGCAAGGAACGCACTAGAGGTAAATTTCAGACGAGATATAATTTTATATGGGTAATCCTTACGCTGTTAATACGATTAACATTTTGTATCATTGTCCCTAAGACAAGTATTGTCAGTTATCCTCGGACCGCTTGACAATAACATTTCATGCAAGCCCGACTTCTTTGTCAATGTGCTATTATCAGCGATAAAATCCCTCTTAAATGTGGTAGTCAGGTAACAATAGAACTATCACTTAAATAGTCAATATAAGAGTAAGATACTGCGGCGAAACGGTTCAATTTTACAAATTCTAATATATTCCCTTTGATGGCTTTCAGGCTAAAATAAAATACACTATTACAAGCTTTTCAGCACCATTGCAAAAACTATAAAACATAGAATGCATAGTTAGCTTGATATATACAAAGAATTTAGATACTATTTTCAGACTCATGCCTACTTGCAACTTCTTTTCATGACCAACATGTTACCATTTTATATCATACAAAACATTGCTTAAAGTCTTCTTAAATTTAATATGTAATGTTGGTAGGACCAGCCAAATTAAATCTACTATATAAAATATCAGCATGAAGCAAATTTAATCTAGTAAATAAAACAACAACATGAACGAAATTAAATCTGGTTCATAAAATACCAAAATGAACAAAATTAAATGTAGTAAATGAAAAACAAACATGATCCAAATTAAATTCTAGTACATAAGGCACCAACATGAACTCAAATAGTATATAAGAACCAAATTAAATCTAGTATATAAGATTACAACATGAACCAAATTAAATCTAGTATATAAAATATCAACATGATCAAAATAAGATTCTAGTGCGTAAGACACCAACATGAATCAAAGTGAATGCCAATGTGAACCCAGTTATTCTCTCAATTCGTTAATTGTTTTTGGCAGTCATGTATTGTAAGAAACAGTACTGTCATGCGCAGGATCCTTTATTTAGCAAACGATACAATGCCAAAGTTAAATTGGTCTCGCTTAGAACATATTTTTGAAATCCATTTGTAATTATTATATATGTTATACGATATAAAAAATAGATATATATCAATCAATTAAAAAGTGTCTGAGGCGGCTTCACTGTCCTATCATCTGTATTTTGGCAAATACCTTAAACATATTTATGAAATAAAACTGCCTAGCGTTCGAAGCTTCTATTAGTATATGATCTATCTTTAATCATGCATTGTTAATTAACCTCTGAATTTTTAATGAAATGCTTTACTTCTAACAGACTGTAATTGTAAAAAACAGAACAAAAATGAACAGCGCGCTGTGGTTCAATTGCTTTTACCTAAATAAAGGGCATTACACGTAAAAGTGAAAAAATATGTGTTTAAATATTCGTACTATTTGAACAATATTTCTTTCACTACTAACATTGAACTGAACTACATTTTTGAGTTTGTCAGATCAACAAAACGAATCATAATCCTGGAATAATTATATGAAATATTTCGCCATAAAAGTAACCATGAATGATAGGCTCCGAGATGTCAGAATACATTTTTAATGAAAAAAATAATCTATATAAGAGATAATAATGAGAGTAGGCTTACCTTGAAAACGGAGTGAATTTTCCAGTATAAAATCTGTCTGATATGCCTAATGTTTTCAGTTTATAGAACGTTTACTCAATAAAGATTTTCAAAAAACATTTTACAGAAATTGTAAAATGTCACCCAACAAGATATCGTTTCCATATTGTCATGGTTTAGATATGAATTATTAACGTTTCAGTTTCAGCAGCTTATTGATCTAGCCCTATTTCATTACTGTCATCAACATTTTATCGGATATATATTGAGTTTCAAAACGGAACGTATTGATTTAGAGGCGTAAAAGCGCTTGTCAAGCATAACTTATTGATAACGCCATTGAAAAGCTCTCTCTTTTGAACAATCTCGGGTCAGAGCCTTGCTGACAATACTGGTCGCGGCAACACATAGGAGAACTTCTATAAGATCGCTCAATGGAAAATCCTGCTTTGATGAAACGCGGAAATAATGAAGTAGTCATGGTAATCTTGCTTAAAGCTAATTACATTAAACACCTTTAGACGAGCTTCCAATGTTGTTAAAGTAATTCTCTATCGGACTGAAATCAGTTATGTTCGTATTTTACAATGATTGTAACTAGGATATATTATACATTTATCAAATAACAATGGAGATACTTAAGTGGTTATGGGCACGACTGACCCAATATCGAACACTTTTGAATAATGAATGTAACGATTTTTAGCTAAAAGAATACAAAAGTGTGTTATTTGAATTATAAATACAATCACAGTTCAAAAGCGGGTTTCTCCAGTTCTATTATGGTCTTTAATAAGTATATACATGGATGCCATGAAGAGATTATTGCGTGCAGTAACCTTTTTGTATCATACCTTAAGCGCTTGATTTAGCCCGTCTAATTAAACCAAGAGGGCCATGATTCAGTCGTGGTTTTTGTAAAACAAGAATTGCAAGTTGACCGAATATTACCGTTACAAATATTTCTTTTCTTCCATGAATTCTCCCAAATCCAAGAAAAGAAGTTTTTATATGATAAACAAAAAATCATATATAACTTACTTGTCTGGCAAGTTTTTAAGACCCCGCTTTGCGGTACGTTGTTTATTGATAACTGTTATTTCATTTATCCATACTTTTATTTTCTTTCTACTAACTGTATAGATATATTACAAATTACTCAACTTTCTGAGTAACAATCGTTTATTTACAATTTTATAGCTAACATTTATCACGGCGGCCTGAATATAAGCTCGTCCATAAAGTTTAAAAGAAAAAAAGAAAAAAAAAAACAATAAAAAAACACTTGAAATTCAGTGATTTTTTTTTGCCAAAAAGTTGATAACTATCGATAGAAAGTTACATCAAATTGGACGGGGCAGAAACATGCCATGATAACAATAAGTAAGTTTAATTCAATAGCTAGAAATCTGCTTACTTAGCCTAAAAGTGAGAATGCAGTTTTAAGGATCGCGAGTTCATGAGTTCGATCTCCGGGCAAGGTTAGGTTGATTAACCGCCGTTACCTAATTGAAATACTGTATAGGAATGAGATCACGAAAATTACCCAAAACGAACACGCATCAAAGGTTAGAAAGCAACGGAGACAGAATATAATTCCTACCAAAAGATAAAGTAATGAATTGCACTTTTTTTAGTATTCTGTCAAGCGTCTGTTGGTGTAATGTAAATTCAATGGAGTTTTTATTTCCAAAAGTATCATGTATCTTGTTGGAGGCTTAAAAACATTGCTTTTGTCCTCTCAGCATTTGGTATCATGGAATTGTCTCTAGACTAGTTTTCTACAATAGTAAGATCTTGGATGACAAATTTGTACATCTGAAACAGTTTTTCCGGAAGCAGATTTTGTTGTGTCATCTGCAAACATGTTTAATTTAGAATTTCTGCTTTGTAGGGGTAAGTCATTTATAAAAATAATGAAGAGTACAGGACCTAGGACAGGACCTTGTGGGACGCCTGCAGCAACTGATAGTGCTGAGTATTGAGTGCTTTACAATTTGTTTTCGTATAGGTTCTTTTTTTTTAACGAATCACTTTTATCAGCATATTCTGCTGTAAAGAATGGGTTTGCAGTTAAAGCAGCGGTAAGACAATTTGGGGTGCCTGTTCAAACACTTATATTCCCAATCTTCGAACAGAGTTGTCGTTCGTGATCTTCACAATAACACCTCTGCAACAGGCTCAGTGACAGAAATCATGTCGAAAACACAAACACGCCTTGTGAATAAAATAATGATGATATTTTTGTCAAAATCTGAGTGATTTACTTGAAATGATATTTCTTTTCTCCACAAAGCGAATGAAATGAGAATTTGGTAATATATTTTTGGGATCTATTTTACCAAGCGATTAACGCAGGCAATCAATGCGCAGATAACAACAAAAAAATATAATGGAGAGGAAACATGCGATAATCCAAACGTACGACATTAATCTAGTTTTAAGAGACAAACAGAGAGAAGCTTAGTTGTTTTTAGCTGGAAGGAAAGGAGATTTGGTTATGAATTTACTTGTAGGATATGGGAAAAGTTTAATTTATCACTCACTGCCCCATGTTCTAGATGAAGGTAAAACGAAACCAGTGGTTATGGTAGTATCTCCCTTGAATAGTATCCAAAAGGATTATCGTATCTCCCTGAAAAGGCATAATATTTCATGCTGCAGATAATATTGATGATGATGATGATGATGAGATAGAGAAGGCCATCGAGAATAAATACACTTGACAGACTGATGTCAGCCTTGATCATATTGAGAAAGGGCGATTTCTCCATAGTTTTGTGCAATCCCGAAGCTCTTTTGAATATCAAAAAAGGGCAGAAAGATCCTGAAATGTCAACTCCAGTAGCATATCGCGGCTGTTGCCATTGACGAATGCTATATCCTGGAGAAATGGTGAGTTTTCTCAAGTAGATCTATAATAAAGAGCCAGTTTTTCACATTTTAATTAGAAAGGTGATATTTTTCAGCGACTGCTAAAACAAAAGATAATAGGTAAGGGTAGATTTCTCAGAAGCACAGAGCACCAAAAACACAGCCTCAGAACCAACCACGCATTTGCAAAGTAGGCCCATAACACAAAGAAGCTGTAATGGAAAAATATTACAGATGGGTTGCATCAAAAATCGAACAAGTACATATAAATTTATGCTATATATATAGATAATATAGATAGAGGGGGAGTAAGTGGTAAGGGGAAAAAGGGGGGAGGGGGCGTGGGGAGAAAGTTGAAAGGGGTGAATACACAAAGCGAATGCTACGTTCACATTTACACTACAACGTAAACCACAATAGCGCAGACATTTATGTACCATAGATAAACAAACAACCACACCCAACCAACTAACATAGAAAAACAGACAAGTAAGATACAAGAGCACAGTAGGGCACCGCTTTAGACTTACAAACACACAAACGCAGTCCTATAAGCAGGAAAAAACAATCGTGTTCCGCCTTAGGATGCAGGCAGCCAAAAGAAAGGGGAGCTACGAAAACTAACTCAAAGTAAAGGTGGAGGGGATGCAAAAAGGAGCGCAAATGCAAGTGGAAAGGAGGTGGCGATAGGGGGTGAGGAGGAGGAAAAAACGCTCACAACAAACAAGACAAAAATACGTAACAGACAATACAAGACAGACAGAAATCTGTTGAAAAAAGGGACACCGCCTTGGAACGGTCAGTAACCTATATAAAGGAAACTGGGGGTTTAAATGCGTTTAGGGCATGTCAATTAGCTTACCGTATTTTCAACAAGTTAGTAAATGTAAATAAAATCCCCTTTGAGAAAGTTTCATTCATGTTCCAAATTATGCAAGTGAAGAAGTGATGAACAGTAATTCTACTACATAACAAACCATTATCGATATTTAAGGTTTAGGAGTATATCACCAAAACACAGAAATATTTTATAAACGAACAACATCGTTACCAATATTTTACCTGACCATTACATGTTCTGCAGTACTGTCCCGTACTGAAAATATTCTGAAAAAGTTGTCCCCCTTTGAAAATGAATGCCATTTGTAAAGAAATAAAAATAAACAATCGCTGAAAACTGTGTTCCACCTAGTTATGTGAAATTTCAACACTCGCACGCTATTACAAATGCATCAAAACAAGCATGTGTAACAGTTCCTTGAAAATGGTGAGTTTTTAAAAGCGATTGACTGTCTGGAAGTGGGGCCTGTTTAAACAGTTCTTTTTTCGGAATTAAATGCTTATATCAGTATACTGACACTTGTTTTTTAGAGTACTATAAGTAATATACACGCTATCATTACAAAAACAACACAACAAGTGTCAGTATACTAAAATAAACATTGAATTCCGAATAAAAGACTTCCTAAATGGGACCCACTTCCGGGCAGTCAAACGCCTTCAAAAACTCACCATTTTCAAAGAACTGTTACACATGTTAGTTTTGATTCATTTGCAATCGCATGCGAGTGTTGAAATTTTACAAAATTAAGTGGAACACAGTTTTCAGCAATTGTTTATTTTTATTTCTTTACAAATGGCATTCATTTTCAAAGGGGGACAACTTTTTCAGAATATTTTCAGTACGGGACAGTACTGCAGAACATGTAATGGTTAAGTAAAATATTGGTAACGATGTTATTCGTTTATAAAATATTTCTGTGTTTTGGTGATATACTCCTAAACCTTAAAGGTTTAACCCTTATGCTGGACACAACTGATTCTGCCTTTGCGACTAGAGTAGATAATGATCAGCCTGCAAATCCATGCAGTCTGATCATGATCTGCACCGTTTGCCATTCAGTTTCTGTTTGGTATGCACCCCTTTTAACAGTTAATGGTACTGTTCAAATTGAATGATGGACACGGTCATTGTAAAACTTTAGCCAGGTAAGTGTTAATTAGATGCACTGTGGTAATACAAAGTGTCAATAGACAACACTCAATTTCAAAAGCCGGTTTTGTCCATCTGTCACTATTTCATCCGCTGGTTTTCATGTGTTTATTTTAGAATAAGATGAAATCATGTCATTTCTGTAATATTTTCATACACCATTGGCCATACATATCAAAGACATTAAAAGAAAACATCCTGGGCCAATGTGCCTTCATTCTAAGTGCTACATGAGCAAGTGTATGAGTAAACCGACCATATAACAGGACGTCAGATTGTCAGCAAAATTTGAAGCATTACAGGTTACATATTTATTTAACTTGTTATTCAAGCAATTCCAGGCAAACACTGAATTGTATCAATAATGTGATAAGGGTCATTGCTCATACAATGGCTCGTATAACAGTGTATAGGCAATATCCTTTATTTGTCAAAAAAGGTTATTTTATTGAACAGTAGTGGACAGTTAAGTTAGTTAAAAATGCTAAAACATCTCCAAGTTTTGAAGTGCAATGTCGATTAGTTGGAGCAGATTTTATACATTCAATATTACTACAATAGAGGGTACCTGCTGAAATACTTAGTCACTTAGAAAACCCTGAGCAGAATCAACCGAAGGGTAACAAAGTTACAGTCTGGCACAACTTTAATTTACAACAGCAGTATAAGCTGATATGGACAGCTTTGTGTAGCTACCGGTATGCTCTAATCTGAAAGGCTAATACTGAATGCGTTGTGCAACCAAACAATAAATTGTGACCTTGAACTTTTAATTTAGAATAAAATGTAAATAACAAGTTTGTCTCAAACTGTGAGAACTAGAAGTTATTACAGTTGCTATTTACGTACTTACTAAAGTTTGCCATAACAATGTGTAATGCATGAACTCCCATATCAGTGTATTTAAACCAAGCAGGGTGTTGTTACAAGCTTAATATAACAATGATTACACATCTAACATCTAACCTTGTAACAGTGTCTCTTGTCACCAATAATTAATTAACGCAATTTATTATAAAAGAGGGCCAAAGTGTCCCTACATCGCTCACCAGAGAACCAAGGTCACCATAAAAATGTTAATAACTGATTCGTAGTGAGTGGCTGCTGTGACAAAAGGCTTTTCTTTGATATGAAGGGTGACCTAGTTTTTAACCCCAGATGATCCAGATTTAAACTTGGCCCTGAAATCACCCAGACAAGTATTTTGACCAAGTTTCATGAAGATATAATGAATAATGTGGCATCTAGAGTGTTAACAAGGTAAAATGTTGACGACAGACTTCAGACTACAGACGACTGACAAACGTTGATAGCTATAGCTCACCTTTGAGCACTTCGTGCTCAGGTGAACTAAAAATGTACATGATCTGCACGTCATCACAATTATCATCTTCACCACCATCATCATCACCATCATCATCATCATCACCATCACCTTTTTCTTCTTCAACTGCTACATTAAACCTCCTAGTTAGTCTTTCTACTATCTGGTTTATTTTCTCTTTCACTGAAGGGACCTGATCTTCACTGACAGGAGTGGAGATCCTATATTCCCAAAGCCAGGGCATTGACTTCCAGGAGTAAAATGATCTGATTTTCTCAGTGTTTTAGATATGAAGTCTTGATGTGCTTCAATCAAAGGTTTTTGAAAGGGTCCCACTTTTTGATTTGATCTGACTTATCTTTGCAATAGTATCAGCAGCGCAGGTGACCCTCTTGATGGATTTTTACTTTTGTTTGCGACAAGTGACATAATTAAATCCTTCTGATTACACATAGAATGTTCTTGCTTGAGGGTCACTTTCAACATTATACCTTTACCACCATTAGTGTTCACATAAGAGCCCTCCAGAACTCGTATTTGCATTTCAGCACCAGATACTTGCTTAATTTTGAGGGCGAGTAAAAGAAAGGCAACGACTACTGGCAGTTCAATATTGTCCTGTTCAGGTCACCTTCTTTTGTTGTATCATGTATTCCACTCTGGTGCAAGTAACAGTGACATAACTGCATGGAATAGTTGTACAATTCATAAGCCTCTGGTTTGGACTCATCTGAACGTTTGACTATGATCTGCTGAATGCCAAACTTAACAGGAAACAATACTTTTGATGTTTATGTATTTGATTGTTCACTATTTTTTGGACAATCCACTGTTCCATATCCATAACAAAGCATGAATTCCTAAACCAGATTCATCAGGAGATCAGTTTGTTCATCTGGTGATTTATCCTGAAAATCAGCCACCAAATGATGTTGTGGCTGACTTTCTTTGGCATCCATGCTGAGAAATTCAAGAAATTGTCCAGACACCACTTCCTGACCATCTGTCATCAAGAGGTCAAAGTGTGCTTGAAAACGGCTCTTTACCTTTCCATTTACATCTGTCATGTGCAGAACGGTCTTGAAGTGGTTAACAGTACCAGGGCTGTTGTCAGATTCGAACAATTTCTTGTAACATCTCTGAAAATAGATATAATAACCAGTAATTTCTTATCTTCTAAGACTCAACAAAGTTGACGTACTCCATGGTCCATTATTAGTGTATTCTATTACTTCGGAGAAACATTTGTATTTTTTTGCTTAAATACTAGAAAAAATTTAAACAAACATTTTTATGACAATACCAATTTGTTTTGAAAGGCAAACACTGAGTAAATAACTTCATAACTAGAGATGTTTGTAAAACAAATATGCCCTCCTTATGACCAAGTCACTGTGACCGTGACCTCTGACCTAATGACCTAAAATCATTCAGGTGTCTCTGCCTGATGACCAACCTCAATACCAAGTTTGAAGATCCTAGGCCCAAACGTTCCCAAGTAATATACATACAAGAGGGCCATGATGACCCTGGATCGCTCACTTGAGTTATATGAGCTAACTGTTTCAATTTTGGTAGTTGGTCACTTAGTAATGCAACATACCAAATATCAAAACCTAGGCCTTGCAGTTTCATGCAATATTTTTGATTTTTTCCCTATTTTCCAAAATCAGTCTATGTAAAACTTAGGACCCCCTAGGTGGGGCCTCTCTTCACCTCAGGGGCATACTTCGAACAATCTTGGTAGAAGACCACTAGGCAATGCAATAAAAAAAACAAAGACAAATATCAAACAGGGAATACCACGTACCAAAACCGCAGCCTCCCCAAAACGAAACACACACACACATACACATACACGCGCACACACACAAAGCCAACACATTAGGACAAAACGAACAAACAAAGGAACACAGTGGGGCACCGCCATGGAACGGTCAGTGGCAAAAACACCTCTGGTGAGCTTAAACCGGTTTATGGTGCGCACCCAACCTCACTCTTACCCCCACCATGTTCCTAAGACACGGGACAGTGTAGATAAAAGTAATCCCCTCCAGGTGAATCTCTAACACACGTAATGGAAACAAAAAGGCATGGCATTTAAAACACAAAAATGCTCGTGTATAAATATATAAAAAGCAAACCTTTAGAACCAAAATACGCATGTACTCAATGCCTTTTCAGAAGACAGAGCAACAAGAGAAACACCCTTAAGGGCCCGACGAAACAGGGCAGAAGACAGATATCAAAACAACCAAATATCAAAAGCCTAGGCTTTGCAGATTTAGACATTTTTTTTTTAAAAGTTTTTCCTATATAAGTCTATGTAAAACTTGGTGAGCTAAAAAAGCGTTGCAGGTCACTGCTACTTTGACCTTTGACATAGTTGCATAAATAAAGGTCATCTACTGGTGCTGACCAAACTCCCTACCATTTTTGTTGAACCTATGCCGAAGTGTTCACTAGTTATTAATCGGAAACTGTTTTACCAGTTAAGGTCACGGTGACCTTGACCTTTGACCTAGTGATCCTAAAATCACTAGTGGTCATCTACTGATGATGACCAAAGTCCCAACCAAGATTCTAGTTCTGTTTTTAATTTGTTTAACAATGAAAAGAATACTTTAGTATATGAAATGCCTTTAAATCAGATTCCTTGTAAAATTAGCGACCCGCTCAATACTGGTAAAAGATGTAAATATAACTGTTATGAATGAAACATATTGTGTATATTGTGAGTTAATTGATACTGAGGATACATATCAGGTACCTTTATAACACATTGTTAAGTTTGGTTAATCCTGTATGCAATACTATACCAACTCAGTATTGTCATTTGATTTGGTTACCATATTGTATGTTGTTTTCTATGCTGATACAATACATGTAAATCATGCGACTATATGTAATGTTAACTGTATGAATATATTGAATGTTTGTAAAAAGAGTTATGTAAAGGACTTGAACAAAGTGTATGTTTTGTTCTGTTCAAAAGAGTTATTAGGCGACTTAAAACTGAGCTTTGTGCTAGAACTTTGTTTTTGGAGTGCTCGGTGCTTCCGGGAAATCTACCCTTACCTCTTATTTTTTTGGTGATAATAGTGTACTACTATTGATATATGTACGTCTTTAATTACTATAAGTTAGACATTAGGACGTAGAAATAATGTAGTTTTTTATACGTTAGACATGGCATTCAATAAAAGACTATATCTGAGCTTTTCGGTTTGGTGATTAGGTTTCGGAAAGTGTTGAAATTAAGTATTATTTGTAGGGATCATTTAGTAATAATTAATATGCTAACCACATCAGAGATTTATAATAACATTTTATGATGGCAACATTATATGTTGATGTTGGTTTTGCATATATTATGTTATTGATTTGTTTTGTTGATAGAAATGATGATTATTATAATGGCAATGACTGTTGTAATTTTTACTGCGTACAAGGGTTCGGAAAAAAGAAAGCTTAGTATGCTAATAATGATCACATAAATGATAACTGGGTTGATATTTGTGCAATATTTATTACATTTTAATGAATACTGATTCAATATTGATGGTAATAGTAAAATCATTGCTGTTGGTAGTGCTTGTGATGTTGCTGATAATCACGATGATCAGAATGATGATATCCTTGGTGTACCCTATGATGGACTATTGATGAGGATTGGAATAGATAATGTTCTGCTGTTGTTGTTGTTGCTAGTGATGGTGATGAGTATTGTTTTGTTGGTGGAAATATTATTTCGATGAAAATAGTGACAAACTGAAGCTAAATATAATGTATTTTATTTTCATTAATTACGTCACTGCTATTAATTCTTAACCTGTGTTTAAACATGTGGGAAATAAGAGTTTAATTTGACTCCAAGATCGTTTTCCCTTAGACTTTCATAATTACATTATGGACTGTACGGCCTTCCATACATCAAAACACGTTTTTATTCAGGACCTATCTTAGTTCAAACCAAAAGAGAGGGATAACAACCGGCCGCGCATGGTATTGTTATACGCATGTGCAAATATCGTGTAAAAATAGCCATCTAAAAATAGCCATCCCACATAAAAGTCTATTTTTAGATAACTAACCCGTCAACATCATGAAATGGGATGGGTATCAGTAGTACTCATATTGTTAAACAACCATGACAACAGTTGAGGCCATGTTATCTATAGTACATATACATTCCATGCTCTAGCTGTTGTTACACAACCATGAGAAAGGTTAGGGCCTAGAATACTGCGTTCCAGAACTCGTGCATACTTCCCGATGCAAAGTTAATAACGTATAAAATATGACTTTTTCACAGGGTCTACTTTCGGTTTGAAAGTATGCTACTTTCGATTTGAGTCATTGAAAAGTAGATACACGTTTGTAAAGTATCATGTTTAAAAGTTCATCGAGCTTTTGTTATAAAGTTAGTAGTCTTGCAGACGTTAAATAAAGTTTATCTTACCTTGTATTGAATTGAACACAATAACGTTCTACTTTCGCTTTTATTGTTAGTCTTAAAAATGGCACACGGTAAGCAGGTAAGTCTAGTATATGTTAATCTTTTATTGTTTATTTAATTGTTATGTATTGTAATTGTGAAATGTTTACCAAAATATTTATCATACCTAACGTTGATGATAAACAGTATAACAGTTGATAGGCATACATTTTTATTTGTATATATCGGAATCACGGTGGGGCGGGGGGGGGGGGGGGGGGGGGGGAGGGAGGGGAGGTTTGACATCCACAATAAATTACATCCCTCAACTCACCTATCATGTGTGAAACAAAATATTTATCACTGCAATGAATTTAACTTATACTGAAACAGTTTCAGATCTCCACGGTAACAGTGAGCCTGCTCTTGTGCTCTGTAAGCTCTGATGATGTTTATGACAGCGAGTTTTGTTCACCAGACAATGAAAAATGTAAAGATACATATGTCAGACAGACAAAACAGGTAAACTGTATTTTCTCAAACACAACATTTTATATTTACCATTTGTAAAAGTATCTGTCACAGTGAAATAAAAAATAAATTGTAAAATAAATTTTCTGAAAGTTTCAAAATATACATAAATGTAGATTTATAGATTATCAGGAAATATTTAAATATAAACAAAACAACGCTGCTGTTCTGCTTTGAGGTAGTTTTGCATGTTTGATTAAGGAAGTGAGTGCTTTCTGGGCTAGAATAATGTCAGCAAGCCGTTTAACGAATATTCTATGTATTAAGTTTTAAACGACCAGCGCTACAATCTTGCTTAGTATTGATTTTGTCAACCGACACAGACTGATATTTGGCGAATCGTGAAAAATTAAATACATGAGCCTATTCATTTTCTCAAGTAGGTAAATTCTACACCTATGAAAAGATTCATTATTAAAATTCTACACGTAGAGCTTGTTAGGTACGCGGAAATGTCACTAAACGCATAAAGAGGGACGACGTTCTCAAATCGGTCTATTTTTTTTTTTTACTTTATAAAGTCAATGTGTACACCACTGTTTCCTGATAAATTATGTTGGCTTGTAATAATTCATCCATATTTGTAATTTTAATTGTTAAATAAATACTGTATCAGATAGACTATCTCCTAGACTATGATATATTTTTAAAATGATTTTGAAATTGTAAATGTAGCCAGTCTGTATCCTGTGTCCAATATGGTGATAACATTACAATCAGCTCCCTTAGAAAATCTCTAAAATAGACTGGCATTTGTCACTATTACACAGAATAAAAGACAGAAGCTCAAATTTAGTGACAAATTCTTTATTTTCAGTCTAGAGGCTAGTCTATATATTAGACAAAGTTTGATCTAAGGAACTCTTTTAAGATCAGAAAAGAAAACAAGAGAGTCATGATGACCCTAGATCGCTCACCTGAGTAATATGAGCTACATGCTTCAAATGTCAAACTGATGATTTTTAGAATTTTTTTTGAAGATTTTCCTATGTACAATCAAGTAATCCCTGGGGCGGGGCTAATTTTACACCGGGGGTCATGATTTGAACAAAGTTTGTAGAAGTCTACTAGGAAATGTTACATATCAAATATCTAAGATCTAGGCCTTCTGGTTTATTTTTAGCAAATTTATGAAGATTTCCCTATGTACAATCAAGTACCCCCTGGGGCGGGGTCAATTTGACCCTGGGGGGGGGGGGGGGGGTCAAGATTTGAACAAATTATGTAGAGGTCCACTAGGCAATGCTACACGTCAAATATCTAAGATCTAGGCCTTCTGGTTTATTTTTAGCAAATTTTGAAGATTTTTCTATGTACAATCAAGTAACCCCATGGGGCGGGGTCAATTTGACCCCGGGGGTCATGATTTGAATAAATTTTGTAGAAGTCTACTAGGCAATGCTACAGGTCGAATATCTAAGATCTAGTCCTTTTTGGTTTATTTTTAGAAAATTTTGAAGATGTTTCCATGTACAATCAAGTAACCCCATGGGGCGGGGTCAATTTGACCTCGGGGGTCATGATTTGAACAAATTTTGTAGGAGTCTACTAGTCAATGCTACATGTTAAATATCTAAGATCTAGGCCTTCTGGTTTGTTTTTAGAAATTTTTTGAAGATTTTCCTATGTAAAATCAAGTGACCCCTTGGGCGGGGTCAATTTTGACCCCGGGAGTCATGATTTGATCAAATTTTGTAGAAGTCCACTAGGCAATGCCACGTGACAAATATCTAAGCTCTAGGCCTTCTGATTTATTTTTAGAAAATTTTTGAAGATTTTCCTATTTAAAATCAAGTGACCCCTGGGGCGGGGTCAATTTTGACCCCGTGGGTCATAATTTGGACAAATTTTGTAGAGGTCCACTAGGAAATGCTACATGTCGAATATCTAAGATCTAGGCCTTCTGGTTTATTTTTAGAAAATTTTGAAGATTTTTCTATGTACAATCAAGTAACCCCATGGGGCGGGGTCAGTTTGACCCCGGGGTCATGATTTGAACAAATTTTGTAAAAGTCTACTCGGCAATGCTACATGTCAAATATCTAAGATCTAGGCCTTCTGTTTTTTTTTAGAAAATTTTTGAAGATTTTCCTATGTAACATCAAGTGACCCCTGGGGCGGGGTCAGTTTTGACCCGGGGGTCATGATTTGAACAAATTTTGTAGAGGTCCACTAGGCAATGCTACATGTCAAATATCTAAGCTCTAGGCCTTCGGATTTATTTTTAGAATTTTTTTGAAGATTTTCCTATGTAAAATCAAGTGACCCCTGGGGTGGGGTCAATTTTGACCCGGGGTGCAAGATTTGAACAACTTTAGTAGAGGTCTATTAAGCAATGCTACATGTCAAATATCTAAGCTCTAGGGCTTCTGGTTTTTGAGAAGAAGATTTTTTAAGATTTTCCTATGTAAAATCACGTGACTCCGGGGTTAAGATTTGAACAAACTTGGTAGAGGTCTACTTGGCAATGCTTCACACCAAATATCTAAGCTCTAGGCCTTCTGGTTTTTGAGAAGAAGATTTTTAAAATTTTTCCTTTCTGTTGCCATGGCAACCAGAGTTCTGCATGGAATTCAATTCTTTGAACACTTTTGTAGAGCTTCACCCAAAGAACATTCCTGTGAAGTTTGGATGAAATTGGCCTAGCGGTTTATGAGGAGATGTCATTTAAAGTAAAAGTTTACGGACGCGGGACGCCGGACGGTGACTGATCAGAATAGCTCACCCTGAGCCTTTGGCTCTGGTGAGCTAACAATCAGACATGAGTCAGTTTTGTTTTAGCAAGAAAGTAGTTCAGATATTTCCTTATGTTAAGGTTGCCATATGATCTATTATTCAAGGAAATTCCAGAGGACACTAAAGCAATAATGGATGCTGTGGCGGCAGTGCAGCTTTATAAAGCACAGAAAGAGGTGGCAAACTATTTGGAATTGGCTTACATCACTCTTAGTGACCATCCAGATCAGGCAACGGAGGTGAATCAAATCTTAATTTACATACATCCCCAGCTTTTATTATATTTGACTGGCTTATCATAGTAGGTTGTCCCCCTTGAAAATTATCCGAGAATCAATATTGGTTTCCCTATTGATATTACTTTGAGCAATAGATTAAATAGGAAATTTATTTTTAATGATTAATTTCAAATATGTCTCTTGGCTTGTGAATATTTTATCAGATATGACAGTAAACTTCAATTTCTTCTCTTTAATTTGATGTGAAAATATTTATTCTAAGTAAACATCTTCTTGCTTCCAACTTTGTTTAAAAAGTATCACCGTCGCTTATATTGAACATACAGTGAAAAACAGTAAACTTTTCAATTTCTCTTACCTTAGAGGCAAATTAATCATATTTTCCAAAGCATGACAATTTATTATCACATATGTAGGTATTCTTGACTTTATAAACAATACAATAATATAACTTTAAGTGTAATAGGGTAAAGGCTTCTTGCTTCCATTTCACTTCAAAGTATATGGATTTCTTAAAGTTCTGATGTAACTTAAACCGTGTTAATTTACGGAACTGCATATACCAACAAGTGACGTACGATTCAATATAGTCTTTTGAAATAATAACGTTCATAATTGTCTAATTAGTCGAAAAAAAAAAAGAACAGAATAGAACAGAGCTTTGATTTTTCACAAAACTGTTTACGAGAACAATACGAATCAATATAAATTACATAAGTTCCGACTAAAAGCTAAATACCTTTCAAATATTGAAATATTGAAACATTCGACGACAGGACAAAAACTACTTCAAAGAATAATTTTCTAATGAAATAGTGGTGGCCTCCGTAGCCGAGCGGTTAAGGTCGCTGACTTCTAATCACTTGCCCCTCATCGATGTGGGTTCGAGCCTCACTCGGGGCGTTGAATTCTCCATCCAGCTGGCTTCCGGAAGGCCGGTGGTTCTACCCAGGTGCCCGCTCGTGATGAAATAATGCACGAAGGGGCACCTGGGGTCTTCCTCCACCATTAAAGCTGGAAAGTCGCCATATGACCTATCATGTGTCGGTGCGACGTTAAATCCAACAAAAAATGAAATAGTGTAATTTGCAAGTTAGGCGCTAACTGAAAGCTGGTAAGAGGGGGAGGGGGAGGATGTGTACATTTATATAAACAAAAGACAGACGCAGCATAGTTTCCACGATGTGCAAAGAAAGGGTGAAATTAACAGACGCGCAATATCATGTCTATTTTAGAAATGAAATCCAAGCTTGAAAAAAAAATTGACATGCTTTCCATGAGTTTGCACGCACGGCGGGATTATCTCTTTAGTACGACCTACATTTTTTTGTCACGGTTTTGTTCGTGGAAAGCATGAAAAACAGCCACCTTTACAGCTAAAGACTTTAGTTTACACGATAAATTTAATTTCATGATAAATTGTATAGTATGTATGTACAAAGTATATAGACAGGATGAATCAGAGCTAACTGTTTAACAAAATGAGTTAGGATCTCTATAAAATACATACACCAATGCTGATCCGAAAAAATCAGAAACTTGATTCATAATACAATACATTCTTTCTGTCTTTGATTTCTATGGAAACCCTTGGATCAAGACCAGTTAATAAAACATGTGTTTGCGTGTTTCAGTAACGTGTATGTTTTTTAAGTTTGTCAAATTGCTCGGGTTTTTCTTTGCCATTGCCTGTCAAATACAGTATTGCTTAGTTTATTACTTTATGTTATCATGTTTTAAAGAGTAAACTTCTAGTCATGTTAAACAAAAGTACCGTTATATGGACAAGAAAAATCAGTCAAAATGGGAATACATGTATCATCACAAAAGTTTCGTTTTTCTCGAGGAAAACTATTATGTATACATGTGTTTGTGGGAAAGCTCGTTTATGAAATAATTTTTAGATTTCAATGTTTGGCGGGATTCAAAATTTCAAAAGAAAAGAAAATTATTTACATGTTTTCATTTGCTTTTACATGACAACACGAATTTCGCAATATCAGAAGCTAACATAATGATGTTTTTTTATAGAAACGTTTCATATCTTTACATGTATAATACTTCTATATGAATCTATAAAACAACATGATCTATATCAAAAACTGGCTACATGTTTTGTTGCTTTCTATGGAGTAACATGCGACCTTAATTTCCGTGTATTACGGTTACCTAAAGCAAAATATTAGATCAATGCAAAATCCATAACAAAGAATTATTGACTTAGGTCATGAATGACACGACTTCAGTTAATGTAAGGGAGGCAATCCAGTTTGAAGAGAATTGCTTTCACACAGTCAACAAGTAAGGGAGAGAATTCTTGCAAATTCTCGTTAAAAGCTGACCATGGATCTACTTGAATAAAATGATTGCTTAAATGTCCAATGAAAAAGGTTAAATGTTTCAAACTTAGTGTACTGTGATTTTGTCATATTATGCTCTTGTTCATGCTGATAATTAATAGATTCCAGTTAATATGGAGGCCACTTGTGGTGTGAAATTTTACTATATTCATATAATGTGTTTTTAAGTGAAGTAACTATGACGCCGGTATTCTTCCCAAACTTACTGTCTACTCAACACAATGATATTTTGTGACAAAGCGCAAGTTTGACCTAAATTATATCAGGCAGTCGTGTATGGTACATAACATATGTTTTGTTTCTCAATATATTAGACATAGATAGCAAACATATTAATTGAATTCATTCTTTATTTTTTGATAGTAAGAAATGACATCCTTTTATCGCTGTGATTTTTTTCCATTTTAGGTAAGAATGACTGCGCACGCGGCAAGAACACAACACATGATGACATCAGGTTTAATGAAGACATTTATGGTGACGGCGGCACATATCGTAAACACCATCATTCCAATGTTTTTCGATGCAATAGAACTCAAGGTACCAATCGTTGATTTGAAAAGTTGGTGTTTTATTTCTGTATGTTAATGGCTTAAACACTTTACAAAGGGAACTGAGTGATGCACAACGTTTCATTACCTATAAATAACGTGCTTGATTTTTTATACCATTATACTTTGATGTAGGAAATATTACTCCATTCTACATGATATACAAGTAGATCTTTGAAATAAGTATTTCTTAATTATGTTAGTTATTGTTGTGAGCAAAAATAACTACTGGTATATTTCTCTTTCATGTATAGCATTACTTTTAGCTCAACTAGTCACATTCCTTGACTTTTGAGCTTTCACAAATGTGATTCATGCCTTTACCTGGCCCATTATCCAGGAAATTTAAGAGCAATTCAAAAGAAATCCCTTATGCATAACTAGGTATCATTGTTGATCATTGCTGAAAGTTTGAATAAATTATACAAAATAATGAATGAGGAATTCAGGTCACAAATATTTCTCTATATATCATATAGAATGCCAGATATATTGTATATGCGATAAGCCAATCGCATATCGGTAAAAAGTCACGTGAAATCACCCAGTCCCCATGTGCAACACTATTTGTTGCATTACAATATAACTGCGGCCTCCAGGCGGCAGGTAATTAGTCCCCTACTGGTTGAAAACCAGTTTCGGGGACTATAGGAATGCGCTTTTCCGTCATTCTGTCATTCCGTCCGTCCGCAATTTCGTGTCCGGTCCATAACTCTTTTATCCATAAAGTGATTTTAATATTACTTGGCACAAATGTTCCCCATGGTAAGACAACGTGTCACAGTTGGAGACCAAAGGTCAACAGGGCTTTTTTCCTGTCCGGTCCGTAACTCTCCGGTCCATGAAGGGATTTTAATATCAATTGGCACAACTGTACCTCATAATAAGACGATGTGTCGTGCACAACTTTCAGACCCCTAGCTCAAAGGTCAAGGTCACACTTAGCAGTCAAATGTTAACATGGTATGAACAGGGTCTGTTTCGTATCCGGTCCATAACTCTGTCATTCATTAAGGGATTTCAATATTACTTGGCACAGATGTTCTCCATGATATGACGACATGTCATGCGCAAAACCCGCACCCCTAGCTTAAAGGTCAAGATTACAAGTGGGGGTCAAAGGTCAATAGGGCTTCCTTCCTGTCCGGTCCATAACTATGCCATCCATGAAGGGATTTTGATATTACTTGGCACAAATATTCCCCATGATGAGACAACATGTCTTGTGCAAAATCCAGACCCCTTGCTCAAAGGTCAAGGTCACAATTGGAGGCCAAAGGGCAATAGGGTTATTTTCCTGTCCGGTCCAGAACTCTGTCATCCATCAAGGGATTACAATATTACTTTGCATAAATGTTCCCCATGATAAGACCACGTGTCATGCACAACACCCAGAACCCTAGCATAAAGGTCAAGGTCACACTGAGATCAAAGGTCAATAGGATATTTTTCCTGTCCGCTCTATTGTCATGCAAAACAGGATTTAAATATCAGTTAGCACAAACATTCCCCTGTGCACAAAGTCGGGCCCTATGTCTAAGGTCAAGGTCATACTTAGAGGTCAAAGGTCATATTCAAGAATAACTTTGTCTGGAGCATTTCTTCTTTATGCATGGAGGGATTTTAATGTAACTTGGCACAAATGTTCACCACCATGAGTCAAATTGTCGTGCGCCAGAACCAGGTCCCAAGGTCTAAGGTCAAGATCATACTTAGAGGTCAAATGTGAAATTCAAGAATGACTGTCCGTAGCATTTTTTCTTCATGCTTGGTGGGATTTTGATGTAACTTCGCACAAATGTACACCACCCTGAGGCACACTTTTTTAGAATTACGTCCCTTTGTTGTTACTATAAATAGATTATATTGTAACTTTTTTATTACTGGCCGTAGGGAAAAATCGAGACCACGTTTCTGTGGTACAGCATGCATGTTACATTCATTTTTAGGTGTATTTTGATCTATCTCTACCTGGTAAAGAGTTTCTTGTGGACTTAAATTATATAGATTTTTTTAGGATTAATTTCTCTTTGTTGTTACTATAAATAACTTTTATGATAACTTTTTGTATAATCGGCCAACACAAATTCCAAATGAAAACAATGACGTTTTTATATATGCAATTTTTAATCCAAGTGCTTTGTTATATTATATTGTATATATAGTACAATATTGTTTATACATCATTAACAGATATCAGCTCATTATGTTATACTGCAGTGGAGAAAATTAGGTGCCTTCCAGTAGGGGACTTTGTATTGGTTGGCAATACTTCATTCACTTGTTTGTCTTGAGCATTTAACAGATCATCGAAATATACAGTTGCTTACCAATAAATTGTTCTTGTTTCTTTAGGTACATAGTACGAGAACAAATAAATCTCAGTTTATCGATCTGTATAAAACAGCGAAAAGAACACACCCGCATCAAATTGTAATTAGGTTTCCGATGAAATTACAGTTCAGTTCCTGATTTTAATATATAATATTCTCATTACAATTAAACATATCGTTGATTAAGTTTTTATTAATGTCAGATTGTTTTTTTTTTTGTAATTTAATGATCTTTTTGTAAGTTTGGTTGCCAATTTTGAAGGATTTGTTTTGGAACGAGGCCATTTTGTTCATGTTCAGCGAAATACATCAGCTCGCGTGAAAACAATTGGGGAAAGGGGAGAAAGGACCATCGTCTTTTATTGTATTACTTTAATATTGTTTATTAGAAAATAAACGTTTTTTTTCTAAACTAAACATGTAGTGAATGTAAATACATGTATAATGTTTTGAAAAAAATACATTTTGTTTTAAAAGGACCCAGATATTGTCAAAGATTTGTTTGACAAGATAATCATCATCGCAGACAATATGAAAACTGAAGCGGAAGAAACCAAAGCTAGGTAAACATTTCATTCCAGTTTATTGTTGGTTATATGTTTACTCATTGTTTATTGCAAGACGAAAGACATGTAAAATTCTCAAAACACTGATGCATCTGTTTCTGAACTCGTGAAGTGTATTTCCCAGATGCAAAAGCGCTAATATGCGATACGTAAGCGTCTGTGTATTTTTCAGATACAGAGACATTCATTTGAAAGTGCAAGAGAATTTAGCATCTATTAATAAAAGAAACAGGCATGTTGTTGAAAGAGGGGAAGAATTGCAGTTAGAAAAGGAAAGGGAAGAACAAGAGGCACAAGCTGCAAAACACGAAGAAAAAGAACTTGTTAAATTGCAAGAACAGATGGATGAGGAAATAAAAGATCTTAGAGAAAACAGAAATATGTGGCGTGAAGAAGCAGGTATTTACAATATTAATGTCATTCTTTTAGTTCAAATATCACCTTTCAGTTAGAAATTGGAAACCATAAAAGCTGAAAGAAAGCAAAAGTACCCTGCGTGAAAAATCGTTTCAATAACAATAAGTAAACCCAAATAAAATCATCATTATATTACGAATTGTTTTGAGAATAAAGAAGATTTTGATCAAAAATTTATTGTATAAAATACATTGATTAAAGATAGATATGTTATTAATCATAAGCCGGTGTAACATTAAATTTTGACCCCGTTGAAAATTGATCCCATGGGTCATTTTTCAACGTTGAGAATTGACCCTGCCAACATCTCAACATTAACTTTTGATCAAAAAGTCGTTTAGACCTGATCAGTCGTTAAGTTTTGATCAGTAATGGGGTCATTTTTTAACGGTTAGTTAAATTTTGGTTAAACGTCAGAGATCGTCTGTTTGTGGTAGAGAAACACACTGGAAAGAACCAAAAACTACCGCAGGCTTGCTGGATAGCTTCTTTAAAACAGTTTCACAAGACAGAGCTCGGGCTCAGGCTGACAACTTTGCCGACGTAAGCGAGATCATCTAATGTTGGACAGTGAACTATTAACGAAAGTTAAACACAATGATTTTCGATTTTCGACAGTTGAGTGGGTGTGGGCAAACCAAAACTTCCACACAGGGAGCACCTTTTGCGATCAGAGAACAAGATATTTAAAGGAGATATGTCTGTGCATTATAGTGATATCTCTGTAAACCTAGAGATATATTTTTTTAATGTTGTAACCAATAACAAATCACAATATAAATATCAAAGTTACTCTTGTAGGTCAATGAAAAATTAGTTGTGTGCTTAAATTATGTGTTGGTTTCTAATCATATTCAAAATTTCTATTTAAACTAAATTTAACATAATGTATGTATACTCAGTCTAGTCTACCGAAGGCACATCATGGAAAGCACGTGCAACTCTCCCGCCAAAATACATATAAACTAGCTCTTGTTATACGATAAATTCAGAACACATGTCGATCGTAGATAATGCATATATCACTGTTTCAACATAATACAATTGTAAAGTATCATTTCTAGCCAAGAGCATCTTGAGTTTAAAAAAGTACATGCATGTATGATGTCATGACGCGGGCTTAAATTCACAAGAAATTCAATAACACTAAGGTTAAAGATATTGTGTGATGCATTTCTTGGCAGAATAATATTGGAACAAGAAGGCCAAGATCGCCCTAGGTCGCTCACCTGAGAAACACACCATAACAGCAAAAATTTTAAGAGCAAACAAGTATTTTCTTTGATATGACCTAGTGATTTAGTTTTTGACCCAAAAGGAACCATATTTAATCTTGGTCTAGATTTCATCAAGGCTATCATTCTGAAAAAAAGTCATGAAGATCAATTGAAAAACACAGCCTCTGTTGCATACACAATGTTTTTCTTTGATTTGACCTAGTGACCTTGTTTTGGACCCCAAAATATCCATATTCGAAATTAACCAAGATTTCATCAAAGCAACCATTCTGACTAAATTATAAGAAAATCCAGTGTAAAATTCGTCCCCTATTACATAAACAAGGTATTTCCTTGATTCGACCTAGTGACCTAGTTTTTAACTCAAGATAATCCATTTTCGAACTTGGACAACATTTCATGAAGATCAATTGAAAAATGCTTCCTTTATCGCATACACAAGGTGTTTTTCTTTGATTTGACCTAGTGACCTAGATTTTGACCCCAGATGACCCATTTTAAAACTTTGCCTAGATTTCATCAAGGTATTAATTCTGACCAATATTCAAGAAGATTAACAGAAAAATACAGCCTCTATTGCATACACGAGGTTTTCTTTCATTTGACCTAGTTTAAGACCAAAGATGACCCATTTTCAATCTCGGCCTAGATTTCATCACGGTAATCATTCTGACAAAAATTCACAAAGATCAGTTGAAAAATGCAGCCTGTATGCATACACAAAGTTTTTCATTGATTGAACCTAGTGACCTAGTTTTTGACCCTAGATGACCCATTTTCGAACTTGGCCTAAATTACAACCAGTTGATAATTCTGACCAATATTCATGAAGATCAATTGAAAAATACAGCCTCTATTGCATACACAATGTTTTTCTTTGATTTGACCTAGTGTCCTAGATTTTACCCCAGATGACCCATTTTCAAACTTGACGTAGATTTTATCAAGGTCATCATTCTGACAAAATCTCATGAAGATCAGTTGAAAAATACAGCCTCTATTGCATACACAATGTTTTTCTTTGATTTGACCTAGTGACCTTGTTTTGGCCCCCAAATTGCCCATATTCGAAATTAACCAAGATTTTAAAAAGGCAACCATTCTGACTAAATTATAAGAAAATCCATTATAAAATTCGGCCCCTATTACATAAACAAGGTCTTTCCTTGATTTTATCTAGTGACCTAGTTTTTGACTCCAGATGACCCATGGTCAAATTTTACCGAGATTTTATCAAGGTCATTATTCTCCCAAAGTCTCATGAAGATCAGCTGAAAAATACAGACTCTATTGCATACACAAGGCTTTTCTTAGATTAGACCTAGTGACCTAGTTTTTTGATACAAGATGACCCATTTTCGAACTTTGCCTAGATTTCATCGAGGTTATCATTCTGACAAAAATTCATGAAGATCAGTTGAAAAATACAGCCTCTATCGCATACACAAGCTAAATGTTGACAGACAGACAGACGACAGACGCCGGACATTGAGCGATCACAAAAACTCATCTGAGCATTCAGGATAGCTAAAAACATAGGTCGCTAAACACGACATTAACGAAAATTTTGACGCCTCGGTTCGATTGAGCTTGTCATGGACGTAACGTGGTTGAAAATATTTTTTATGCATGTGTTGCTGAATATAGTAACAAAGTTTCAATTGACTTTAGAATGTAATAGATATGAAAAACGGGAGCTCAAATTGGTTTTCGTGTGAGCTTGTGTGCATGATATCGATATTAGGCAATCAGACACACTCCGTGTAAAGCGAAAGTTACCGAATATGAATGTACGGTACGGGTACGGTATGGGGATTAGGAACAAACCAAATGGCGGTCTCCATTAACGGGGAGTATCTCCGAGTTACTCTGCTAAAACATGACAACACTGCGAATGATCTACCGAAACGCGCCAGTTATAAGTCGCGTTGGATTTCTTCGTTGTATCGTTTTGGTGGGGGCGCCAGTACGAGGGAACGAGACAACGCCAAAAGAGGAAAACGTGTTCTTTCGTTATGGCGGGGGGGCGCCAGAACAACAGAACGACACTGGCAGAAATCAGCCATCATAATAAAGTATCCTACTTTCCGCTGAAAGCATGAAAATAAATTAAGGTGCCCGATCGGATAATTTCTTCAAAATCTGAAAAATTCTGAGAAGGCTTTTTATGTTCGTTTGCCCTAACTGGAGAAATGTTTTCCAAATATTTTGCCAAATTGCTCACCAAAAACTGATATATTGTCTTATCTTACACTAGGCAATTTTTCTTGTTAAATACGAAAACAAATACTTTCTTTATGTCTGATGCACAAATGATACAATTATGTGTAAGAAACAACCAGGTCGGTACTGGCACTCGAACCAACGGCCCCAAATCGATGAGAGCTTTTGAATTTAAATAGAACCGACTGTAGTTGATCAGTTTCTTAATAATCATCATAAGATGTTTTATTTTCTATAGTTGATCAGTTTCTTAATAATCATCATAAGATGTTTTATTTTCTATTCTGACCAGTATTGGCAGAATCAGACTTATTGCCGATGAATTATGTATTATTAGCTCGTGGCGCTCTCGAATGTATAAGTAGACGTTTATGTCTTTAAGTTTTGAAAAAATACAGAAAAACTAGAGCTATCACTAAAGGTGATGAATGTACCCCCCGCATGCATTGACACAGTGCATTGCAATTTGACGCACACAAGATTGCATAATTATGTGGACTGTATGTATATAGACTGTATGTATACAGTATAGTAACAAAAAACAAAGTCCCATAACTATGCAGAATATTTATCTAAAAGAATGTAACATGCACCGTGCACAACTAGGGTTGGTACTGATCACTTGTGTGAAGTTTCATTAAATTGTGTGCAAAGGTTTGGTAGATTAGGCACGCACAAGATTGCATATGCAGACTGTATGTACATAGTATGTTAACAAGAAACAAAGTCCCATAACTTTGCAATTTTTGTCGCTGAAAGAACCTTACATGCCCCATGCACAACTACTGTTGTTACTGATCACTTGTGTGAAGTTTCATTAAATTGTGTCAAATGATGAGGAGAGATGGTGCGCACAAGATTATGTCTATGTATATAGTATAGTAACAAAAAAAAAACAAAAAAACAAAGTCCCATAACTCTGCAAATTTTTTTTTCTGAAAGAACCTAAAATGCCCCATGCACAACTACTGTTGTTACTGATCACTTGTGTGAAGTTTCATTAAATTGTGTCAAGGGGATGAGGAGAGATGGTGCGCACAAGATTGTGTCTATGTATATAGTATAGTAACAAAAAAACAAAGTCCCATAACTCTGCAAATTTTTTTTCTAAAAGAACCTAACATGCCCCATGCACAACTACTGTTGGTACTGATCACTTGTGTGAAGTTTCATTAAATTGTGTCAAGGGGATGAGGAGAGATGGTGCACACAAGATTGCGTCTACGGACAGACGGACAGACAGACAGACAGACAACCTGAAACCAGTATACCCCGCTTACAATTTTGTTGTCGGGGGGTACAATTCATCTTTCATCTGTATGTTAATAGGTATATTGCGAAGATTATTGGGATTCAACGTTGAAATATGATCTGTCTATAGTTGATCAGTGAGGGTCACATTTTTACGCGTGGTTGGGTCATTAAAAACGGGAAGGGTCAATTTTCAATGTTGAAAATTAATCATTAATCCGTTAAAAAATGACCCATGGGGTCAATTTCCAACGGGGTCAAAATTTAATGTTACACCGGCTTTATTCTTATTTTTGTCAGAAAAGAACAAGCATCCGCAGGTCCAGATCCACTCACAACTGAATATAAAACTACATTTGAAAATTTCATATTTTCTTTCATCGTACCTGTCAGAGGAGTTTTCCTTCAAATAACTGTTGTATACATATTTCTGCGACTTCAATGGCATCTATAATAAAAGCTAAAGGGACGCAACTCTTTGTCACTGAAGTTGCTGTTTTAAGTAATATACGGGAAATTACTACGTAGCTATTTTGCAACTGACATGATAAAACATAAGTCACCGTAGTGATCAAAACCATAATATTGGACGTGTTAGTAATTTCGAGGATGGCTACTAATTAGACCGAATCATAAAAGTTACTGACGCATATTAGATGTCTTTGGTGTGACTTAATTTAATGCCCTTCGGTCATCAATGCCATAATTAGTACGCACTGGGATCAATATATCATGTGGCGGAGCCGTTTTGTAAATCAAAAATAAACATGTCACTCGATATCTAAAATATTAAATTAAATCTATAAGAATATCCTTGAAACTTAGATGGACATTTCCTTTTAAAACGATGTTCATGTAGAAATAACAACCTAAGTTCAAAGATTTAAGTCTATCTTAGACCTTGTTGCTGGTAACACCTCTGAAACGGCCATGAAACAGCGTTACAGTTTTATACCGACAAAAATAATGATTGATCACGTGATGGTAATCTATCTCAAAATGACATTCAGTTGAAACGGTCACTCTTGCACATACTGGAACAGCAAAACAGTTGTTCTAAACTTGACAATGACATTCTAATTGAGGAGGTCGAGGTTGTTATCAAAACTCTTGAACGGAGAAAAGCTCTCTCTCATGATAACATTCAAAATGAGCACATTATCAATGGTGGAACAGCTCTAATCAAGGTAACTCTTTTTAACGGCATCCTTTCTAAAGAATTTGTACCAGGAAGCTGGAACACAAGTATACTTGTAACTACATATAAAGGACAGGGTAAACCCAAAACAGACCCAAGTAGCTATATGCCTGTGTCTCTGGTTCCATGTTTATCAAATATTTTTGATAAATTTATGGTTAAACGTATAAAGACAGAGTTTGGCTTGATGCCTTGTTCGTAAAACTTGCTTTCTTGGGCATAAATGGTAAAGTATGGCGAATTTTTAAGGAATCTTACCGCCACATTAAAACCATTATTAAAATGAATGGTTATACTTCAGGAACCGTTCCTGTAAAAAGGGGTGTACGCCAGGGAGGGGTCATTTCTAGTTTCCCCTACTTGGTCTTCATAAACGACCTCCTGAACAAGCTTTCATCCTCTGGTTAAGGTGCAGATGTGAGTAATATATCATGCAGCAATCTCACACTAGCCGATGATATCACATTTGTTGAAACGTCACCAAATAATTTACAAATGACGCTTAATGTTGTTCACGATTATGCCTGCAGGTTTAAATTTGAATTAAATCTAGAAAAGTCGTGCACAATGGCCTTCTCAAATAGAAGGAAAACACCATCCGTTCAAGCCCGATACGGTCACGCTATCCTAACCCAAGTACCTGAAGCAGCTCAATTCCGGATCATTCTCAACTCTAATATTAAATCAGAGTTTTCTGTTTAAGAGCGTTGTCAGAAAGGTAACTAACTCTTTCCATGCTATGGAAACCCAGATGGACTATACCCTGTGACGTCTGTCAGTTTATATAGAAAAATAGTCCTTTCCAACATTACTTTACGGCCCAAAACTTTGGAATGACCTCACTATGAAAAATATTGACTTCATTAATCTAACACAACATTACATTGTAAAATGTGTTCAAGGTTTTCCAATATTTAACTCGGTCAGATATCTGTGAGTCTATGTTAGGCTTTTTCCGGTTAAGTAAATGTATATTTTTTTTCGTCGGTACGTTAAATTCTATTCCACTAGTAACACGGTTAAAAAAAGGGCTTCATTCCAGATATATGTCGTATTGTTACAAAATATCGCATTACTGATATTCTACAGAGCTACTTAAGATATCAGTCACCACCATCTAAATATAAATGGGAAAGAAAGGTTGAAAAAACTAGATACACGTTGATATATCTCCTTCGATAATATGGACGGGGCCCTTGAATAATTGGGATTTAGAATTATCACATTTCATAGCCGACTTACTAGTCAGTCCTCCAAACAGAGAAGTCTTCGTATGCTCTCTTTGCGAACAGGTGAACCATGATAAAACTCGACACGTTCTTACTGAATGTCTCTTTACAATTCTACTGAAAGACACATTTGTTGACTTTATTTTCACTGAAGTGGATAATAATCTTCAATGTCGCCTCACCGGTTCTAATGGAATGTTTGTTAGAACTATTCTTGAGGCCTAATTATCCCGCCATTACAGAAGAAATGTATCTGTTATTTCTATCCTACGCATACCCTTTTGTTAAAAGCTGTATGTCGCTTTACGACAGGGTATTGGCAAATGCGCAGCTCTGATCTCCGATCTGTCCATGTATGTAGCGACGTCATTTAGATCGTGCTGCATGACCCTTTCACAGTTCTATTTTTCGTTACGGTAGGATATGATTATGAGTCTCTTGATTTGCCCTTCCCGCTATGTGAACGTCCAGGCTGGTATCATTATCACATCTAAATGTGCACTTCTGTATGTAAAATTGAGACTATAAAACGCTCAATGTATAAGCATACATACGTATATCAAAATTTAAACCATTATTTTAAAAGCAAACGTGATACGTATATTTCTTGTAAAGTAAAGAAGTTTCCTTTTGTATTTTGTAACTAAGTTTTAATGCATATTTTTATTTTGTACTGCGTTTCAGTATATCGCACCTACTAGGGCGGAAATAAGATTTTAAATTGAATTGAATTGTAAGGTTTGGATCAAATCAAGGACGTAAATTACAACTGGAATTTATTTACGGAAGGAAAATATCTAATATATCTCTAATGTGTTATATTCTTGGTATTTTTATCGAAAATGTACCGTACGCAGAAATCATTAACCTTCAATTAATAGAATGATTATTATAGATTTTACTTCCGGAAAAAAAATAGATCATGGTCTAACAACAGATAAAGAATGCGATCCGTTATTTAAATTTGACCGCTGCGGTCACCACTCCCACCACTTTGATATTGTTAAATAAAAACTATAAGATTTAAAGAATCAATATTAACAATTTTAAGATCATAATTATCTATTTGATGCGAATGAATTGATCCCCATTTAGGCATAATTTGACACAAAGTCAAAGGAGGAACTGTGTCTGTCTTTGTTAAATTTAGTATGGGGGACTGTTGGGACTTTATAGATGTGCGTGTGTAGGTGATGGGGAAAAATCCCGCCAAAACGTTGAGTTTATCCATACTTTAACTACCAATAGTTAAACTTAATTTTCAAGTTCGATTCTTAACGATATTGTCATGTTAATTAATTGTGAGAGGTCGTTAGCTCTGTCAGTTCATGTTAAGAAATGTCCATAGAAACATAAGCATTTTTAATTGATGGAAAATTTTTGTCGAATAGCTTGAAATGTGATATAACTTTAATGTAGTTTATATTGTGCGATCATGTCTTTCTGCCTTACTTAGAGTGCGCGTGCGAGAAATTTGCCTTCCGTTTCTAAGAATCGCGCAAAGTGTAAATCCATCCTAACTCTAATGTTTGAAGCTTAAAGTACTATCAATACAACATATTCAAAAAACAAATGTACCTCACAACGTTGACTTATTTTGATGGCCACAGCAACATTAAAACCCCTAAAATATCAGCATTTTTGTTCGTATTTTAGAATGTTAGATTGATGAAACACAAGACAACTGTCTGATAGTCTTGTTATATAACAAAACCCGTTGACATAAACATATTACTCTCAGTGATAACTCAAGCCTTCACTTCGCAACTTACAGCACATGCTGGGCGCAGTACAGATGAAGACGACTTCACAATGTTTGACATTCCTTTCGGGGCTGCAAAAGCATTTACATCCGGAGGTTGGCCTGGGATTGCATTTGGGATTCTACAAGCTGGCGGTAGCATTTTTAAAAAATTCTACAGATCATACAAGCAGGAAACGAAGGTAGCAACATCGACCAGATTATGTTTGTCTTTCGCTTACGATTTCTCTGTTGTCCTATTGTTTGTGAATTTATTAGTCTTAGAAAATGATAACGATAATCTACAGACGTTTTCCAAATTATTTGCGTTAATTGTAGCGAGTACATATATTTAATAATCTTAATAAGTTTCAACTCATCTCAGAGGTGTAACTCTTTAAGTCCAAAAAATATTAATTTGAGGAATATGATTGGTTTAGACGATATCATTCTTTGACAATCCTTATTAACATTAATTTACATTGTGCTCATTCGGGTATTGAAGCCATATGTCATGACTGAATTCTACAGAAGTTCAATTAGAAAAAAAAAGAAACAGCGAAAATTGTCTTAATTTCTGAAAGTAAATTTTAAATGTCAATGTCAACATATTTTTCTTAGATAGGTCATTTACTTTCTCATTATAACGGTTTTTAATTCTAAGTTCCGACAACAAATTTATTTCAGAAATCTGTGTGATGACATATTTGTATAGAATTATAAGAATAGATGTTTTTTCAGGAATGTGTACAAAATAGGCCAGGGTTTACATATGTAAGGAAAACAGAATAAATAATTTAATCCTATATCGGATCTTGACAGCAATAATTTGCAAGCGATATTTGTTTCATCTTTTCAGTACGAACATTTTATGGATGCTTATAAAGAAAGTCAAGAAAACTTAGACCTCAAAATTGGTAAACGATCAGAAATACACGAAAAAAGAACGCAAAAGCATATGGAGGCCTTGCGAAGACTTTCAAAAATTAAACAAATAATCCAAGAGGAAGGTAATTTCTCTCTACTAGTAAAATAATTTGTCAAATTAACACATTTTCAATTAAATTGACTGACTTATGATAACCAAAATTTAATTCGGACCTTTAAATCTCTTCTTTGGAATGTTCTACACTACACCAATTCAAGAAAACAGCGTACAACGCTTAAAACCAGTGGAAAATTAATTGATAAAATAATACTGAATATTTACAGTTGGACTAGGTGATGCTGAAAGTTTGAGGGAGGCAAGTATCTATCTGGGCCGAGTAGATGGGCTGTTTAACGAGATAATTCGGTACTGGGGACACATGGCAAACGTTATTAAAGTGATAAGAGAAGAGTCAAATGTCGGAGACGTCTATCTTAAAAAGATGGAGAATCCTGCGTACGCTGCCAGACTAAAGAAGCAGCTAGAAAAAGAAGAAAATGTAAGTTATTTCCTGTACTTTCTAATCTAAACAATCGTATTGTTTATCTTATTACATGCAAAAGTGTCAGAAACAATATGTTGGTCAAACAAATCAAAATGTATCGAAACGTAGGAATAGCCATCTCTTTGATATTAGAAACTTCTCAGGTCCAAGTTACTCTTCTTACATTGCAGCGCATTTTAATGACCCATCACATTCAATTGATGATTTTCGTTTGTACCATTTGACATTGTTAATGACGAGTTTGGTCGTATATGTAAAGAAACTTTTTGGATACATAAATTAAAAACCATGTATCCAAAGTGACTCTATGCAAAATTATTATGTGACATGTAATTCTCAAATCATTCATTTTATTAGTATCGTTTGTTTCTATTCGTCTTTTTCTTTAAATAATCTTATCTAATAAGTTCGTATATAATATTTAAGTTTTGACGTAAATTCTTGTTCCATACATAGAAATAATTAAAAACTAAATTCTAGTACAAATTACGTTCAAAAATAATAATGAAACGTTATTGCCGTTATGAGATGAATAATACCGTTTTATCAGATTACGAGCGGATATAGACGATAAAGTTATTCACTCCCGTACATGCACTGTCGGTAGCAAGACGTCGATTAGTAAGCCCATTTCAGATAGTAAGTGAGGTTATTTAATAAAAAATATCAATGTTAGAATAGTCATATAATTCTTTCTCCCCTTTTTATTTTCTTTAGCACTGGAAGTTTTTTGGACGAATCTGTAAAGATTACACAATACAGACAGATACAGAAATAAAGAACCTATACAAGTTTCTGACGGCACCAGTAGACACATTAGCAGCAAATGAAAAAAAACAAAGACAACAAAAATTATTCCATGAAATAGAAGCCGAGATAAACGGAGAATTTGTAGATGATGACTATTAGTATTTGCATTATTCTTAGTTTTTCATGTATCGATTAGATCATTCCTTTGTTCGTCCGTTCTCTTTTTAACCATCATATTAGTTGATAAATATTAAAGATGTACCAATATGCCAATGATTGGTGTGATTTTATATGACACCGTACATCTCTGACACGCATTGACGTTTGCATGCTAATAATATATGTATATCACTGCACATTTATGAATATATTTTTCAGTTCAATGTCAGTAAGCAATGACCTTACGCTCCTAAATATGGAATGATACCAGCTAAATAGTATTAGGTTGGACATTAAAAGCAACTTATCTACAAACTGCACACACAACAAAGTTTGCTATGGTCCCTGTCAAAGTTTGTGTCAGCAGTACACATAAAAATAAGATATGTTGTCGTGATAAACTGCTATGTCTCATCACTTATTTCAAAGACCTTAGTATTTCTTGGGTGCTAGTGTATTCCTGGATAAAACAGTTTCTCTTGAACATGTTTCGTGGGCTAGCACAGTTTGACAATTGCTCAGTTGCACTTCTTTTTGAAAAAGCCTTTGTTTTTCTAATTTTCAACTGAATAAACTTTTTTCTTTTTTTTTCTTCTCATTTCCTGGCCTTTTCCTGCTTCCTTATACTGGATGCAGATTTCACGTTTTGAACAAGGTCGGCTTGAACTGGTGAGTACAATGTATTTGGTATTGAAAAGAATTTCACAGTAGTTACTGGTTTCAATGTATATTTTACTGTTTGGATTGCTGAAAGTGTCTTGATGGATAAAGATCTAACATCCAATACATCTGCCATTGAATTAAACACCCCCTCCATTACTGGTGTATGAAAACATGTCGGCAAAGCAAGGACAAATTTCCCAAGATGTGGTTAATCTTCAGATACTTTCCTCCATAATATATCTACTCTTTTATCTGGGATGTAACTCGTCAATACTGGGTCAACAACATTTCTGTGTACTTCACTCTCAAACCGGTCTTGAGTTTTACCGTGCACTTTAATTACAAGACGAGGCTATTGTTTCAGTCGGGCTAGAGCAAAACTGTGTTCTCTTGCCCCTGGATCCACAGCACTTGCTGCATTGAGAAGTGGGTTGCTGATGGGCATTTTCGTTTGTAGTACTTGTCCACAAGCCACATATCCTGCTTCCAGCTGATTCAGAACAATCTTAACATCACTCTTGTGAGACTTCAAAGCGTGAACTGTGTCTCCCATAAACATGGACTTGCAAGGAAGGTGAAAATGTGATTTACCTAAAGCAATTATCTGGAGTTATTTACCAGTTTTGGGGAATGCAAACTGGCTTCACGAACAGTCCGAAAATATTCCTCAGTAGTGTAATCTGGTTGACGTTTAATGTATGCTGCATCGGTTTCTTTGTCTAATACAGCATTACGTGTTCTTTCAACTGCCGCAAAACACCAACATAAACCACTAACAAAAGACGTGTTCTTAGCTTTGCTCGAAATAATTGTTCTACTATCATTCTTTTTCTTTCCCTACCATCAACAGTCATGACTTTTTTTGACAAAACAGTTGTGATTGCATACAACACCTTCTGACTTTCACTGGAAAGGCCTTTCTTACGGATAATTTCGTGAGTTACATACATATAGCGGTCCTTGTCTTCCTTCTGCTGGAATGATGAACAGAAAACCAAGTATGCATCAAACAAACGCTTTGTGTCAAGAGCAAGACTGTAAGCAGACAGAAATCTGTGTGAAAAAAAATATATTGAGCATTGTGAACTTAATGTTGAGTATAAACAAAAAAGAAAATAAACAAATCTCACTCAGCTGATCTCTCAGATCAGTGTACCAGTGAATGTTTGTTTGCAAATGTTTAAACATTTCCAGTAATCCATCAAAGGGCTTTGCAGCATTGTGTACATGATGAACTGAATCCTCATTTATGTCCAACAGGTGTGGTGTTTTGACTGCCCGTACTTTTGTCTCTAAGCCAAACTTATGTCCTCGCATTGTTGAAATTGAGTCCATTAACATCGAAGCATGATTTAGACCAAAGAAGTTTATGCCTGCTGAAAACATTCTGAATCCCTTTGAACAACCTGTTACTGTCCGCCTTTATGATATCAAAGGAATCCAAATGAGCAATGACCTTCTCTTTGCTTTCTTCGCAGTAGTATGACACGAGGATGGAAATAACCTTCTTCAATTTCTTTGCTCTTTGACCTACTCTCATATATGTTCAGTTAAAAGTTTCTCTTCTGCAGCCTTATCACTAGAGTGTCTCTGACCGTTTTCCTTAATCCATGCAGCATCTTGCACGAAGCAGTAGTTCTCTCCAGTTTCGTGTCCAGGGCGTACATTGGTTTCTTCTTTCTCTATAAATGCAGTATTTCCTGATTATATTAATATGTATCTTTGTATCTTGCAATTGTACCTATAAGCAACCTCTGAAAACATGAATTGTTCACAATCATTTTGAATGTTCCTGAAAACTTTTATAAAGTCAAGAGTTGTAGGCAATACCTCAGGGATGGGAAAATAGATTTCGCTCTTTTGACTGAAGCTTGGTAGCCGGACGAGAAATAACATCAGTTTTAAACTTCCGACTTGAACCAGAATGGATATGAATTAAGTGTTACTGATAGAACAAATTAAAAAAAAACAACAATGGTGGTGTTGCGATCACAAAAGATCGCGAAAGGCAACTGACGGTAGTGTTCGAAGCTTTGAATATGGTATTTGGACAATCGTTTGCAAAAATTTGATCATACACGTATTGGGTTTGTATAGACCCCCGGTTCTATCGACTGCACGGTAACCAGTTCGTTGTTGAATTCTTTGACTTCACCGAAAAATCTTACCACATTATGAAAATTTACTTATAATAGGTGATTTCAGTTTGCATATTAACAGTGACAACAGTGCGATTACTAACTTTAAGGACTCCGTAGTAGCAATGGAGCTGGAACAACATGTTGATTTCAGTACTCATACAGGAGGACATAGCTTGGATCTAGCTATAACTGAGTCACTTAATTGTGTTTATGTAAAGAAATGTGAGCCTAGACCATTTGTATTTTATCACTGTGATGTTAAAAAAGAGACTTTTACTAGTAGGAGCGTATCATTTAGAAACTTTAAAAATTTGAACGAATCAAAATTTGCCAGTGACTTAAGTGCAATAAATGCTGATTCACAGAATATCAACAAGTTTGTGAATGGGTTTGAATCGGAAAAAAGAGGATGTCTTGAATACGCTCGTTACTGTAAAAGAGAAAACTATAATTCAGAAAACACCTCAATCATGGTGCAATTAAAATTTGCAACATTTAAAACAACAAGTTAGAGAGTCTGAGCATACATTGGAGGCGATACGGTAAAACAGATCAGTTGAGTCGTATAAAGCAGTAAGAAACGAAAACGATTTTGAAATCAAACGTCGAACAGAACAACACTCAATGAAAAGATAGAGAATGCTAAAGGTGATTCCAAAACTCTGTGTGGATTAGTATCTAAACTTACTGGTACCAAATCTGAAAACCCACTGCTTCGAGGAGAGTCTAATAAATCATTAGTCGAAATATTTGCTGACTTTTTCATGACAAAAATCTCAAAAATACGTCAATCCCTAAGTCAATACCAAAACTTTGAACCTCCAGTAAGGTAAAAATGTAGATAAATTTACTGAACTGGCTCAAGATGAAGTGAAAAAACTCATCAGTGAATTGAATACTACGTCTTCAGTGCTGGATATTTGCCAACACGTATTCTGAAATCACATATAGACGAACTTCTCCCTAGTATCATTAAATTGGTGAATTTCTCATTGCAATAAGGTGTTTTTCCTGTGAAATACAAACAAGCTGTTGTTAGACATTTGCTAAAAGCAGGTTTTGAAACTAGAGCTTTCTAACTATCGTCCTGTGATTAACTTATCATTCTGCCAAAACTTATTGAGAAAGCTGTTTTTTTACAAACATGTAAATCAAAACTTATTGGAAATATCACTTCTGCGAAGTTGGTTAATGATCGTCTAAATGATATGGAGAAACAGGAAGTCACGGCCTTATTGCAGCATTTGACACTTTCGACCGCGACATTCTGCTAAATGTCCTAAAAGCACAGTATGGTGTCTGTGAAACAGCTCTTCAGTTGGTAGACTCCCACTTAAGGCCTCGTATTTGTTAGGTTAATATCAACAATGCATATTCCTCAGACCGCCAATTTGAATACAGTGTGCCCCACGGCAGTTGCTTTGGTTCGTAGCTGTATTTTACCTATGCTGGAACTCTTTATGATGTCATTCCCAAATCCATACCAGTCTACGGTTTTGCTGATGAACATATAGGAAATAAGAGCTTTCGTCCCACATCTGCTTCCGTAGAACCACAAGCGGTCGGAGACCTCGAATGGTACGCAGTTACAATCAATGACTGGATGAATAAATTAAACTGAAAATGAAAACTTTAAAATCTGAATTTATTATGTTTGGTAGCAGACCTCAATTGAACAAATGTTTTACAAATACGAAACATTGCTGGTGATGACATCAAACGTGAAAGCACAATTAGATATATTGGTGCATTTCTTGATGAAACCTTGAACTTTAAAGATCATGTAAATTGCAAATGTCATACAGCCATGTTGAATTACATCGAAAATATTTAACGAAAGCAGCCATAGAAATTTCAGTTTTGTCTCTAATAATTCCACATCTGGATCACTTAGCTGACGATGAGGTGAGTAAGATGCAACGTATTCAAAACATGGGTGCAAAGCTTGTCCTTAACAGGAGGAAATTTGACGGTTCCAAACAAGCATTGTATGACATTTAATTGTTTTTAACTTGTAGCGTGTGTAAATGTTGAGTTCTGCTCAACCCGGGGCTAGAGGGCGTAGACGGTAGCATGCATTTCCACTACTGTCCATGAACAGGCTCAAACAAACCGAGCCTGCAACATTTTCGTTTTTGTCGTGTGTAGCGGCCTGTGGAGTTTCCACTTGTTCTATTTTACATTGGTTGCCGGTGATAGCATGGGCTGAGTTTAAGACACGTTCTTTCATGTATAGCTGTCACAATGGCGGAGCACGGTTTGAGATCGTCAGAAAATTCTGAAATGTCGTAATGTTGTTCCAGTGCAAAACATTTAATGACAGACGTTCCAAAACTGTGGAATGAACTGCCGTTAGTATTACGAAAAAGTAAATCACTTGATTAAAAAAAAAATCTTCAGACACTGTAGAGACTTCGTGGCATTGTTTTAAATTTTTGGATACCAGTAATTGTTTTATATGCGAAAACAGCAGGTGTTAGTTTTTAATTTTATGTGAGTTTTTAAATTTCATCATTAATATATTAAGGTTTGTTAAATAAAATGTATAGCGCCATTGAATATGTCATTATATAGAAATAGGCGTTTAATCAAATTAATCAGTTTCAGTTTCAGTTTAAGCAATTAACTTTTATATAAATACAAATAAAATGATATTTGACATAACATTCAAACCTGTAAACTGCGTATAATTATAATATTACTTTTTCTAAGAAATGTAATGATATTCATGATTTAACATTAAATCAAAATAACAAATATGGATATTATTTAACATTTCAAACTTACCATTTATACTACTGACTTGCTGTTGGGTGAACTGGACAATCAACATACCTAAAGAGTGCCCTAGAAAAAACACAATGTAAAAGGAAGAAAATGGATGAGGGTGGGTGAGGTTTTCCCCTTATAACCTTATAGAAACACCAGCTTGATAATAAAATAAAATATAAAATCAACGTACTAGTACCTTGCGTGCTGTTTTAGATATGTTTCATAGAAAATATTAGATTGTTTTATGTTTGTTTACATTTTCGTGTCCAGTTTCGCTATTATGGCGCTGTTTCTGAGGGTCAGATCCAAAGCATTCGAAGTGTACTGTTACGAAATCAACAATTGGGTAGATTATACAGCCAACTTCCTGTACTTGTGATACATCAACTGCGGCATCGTTCACGGAGAATGCGGTCCCCATTATGCCCGCACTATACACCAAACCCTCCTCCTCGTACATTTTCTCATCGAACCATCGCGAATATCGAGACCCGTCCTGGACAGGCTAAAAGCCGTAATTACGGACCAGTCCGAAAAAAATCCGGGCCTGAAGTAATGGTGCACTCAATTTTCCCACCTAGTAAAGGCCATTTTCAGGCCAGATATAAGCTTTATTGATGCTTGATTGTAAAGAGGAGTGCCCTACCTTATATGCTTCATTAATTGTTGAAATCAAAGTGAAAGTATTTATTTCCTGATGTCTACCTACGCAATATCAGTGCTTTCATCACGTGTCTCACTCACGTGGCCATTGTTTCATTGCATTATGGTCAACCCCATATTTGTTTAATATTCTTTGATTGCCCAAAGACAGACCTTCAAGACCTTTTTTAGTTTACATCGCACAAATTTGGTTTGCAATAATATATTTATTTATTTTATCAGTAGGACATGAATATGAGAAGCGACAGACTCGCCCGCACTTTGAAAGGCATGTTGTTTTAACCATGAAGAGAAATGAGATTTTGCAGCAAAATAAATAAGTCCACTGCTGTCCGCGTGCTTACTGTAGAACACGTGTAAAGAGTTGGTATTTAATACATAACTGAGCGTTTCTGATATTCTGTAAATATCAGGTGTCTTTTTAACTGTTCTAAACCCACAGTTATCCATAAAAGGCACTGTATATCGGCATGGCAGTATGTGGCATGACCTGGTGTATTGACGCTGAAAATGTATAACACGGCAGCAGAAATTCTTTAAAAAAAATTGTTGGGGTGAGGAGGCAGGGTGTTTTTGTATACGAAGTGTCGACTTGTCTGCAGGAATGAAACGGTTTGAAATATAAAATGACCAAAATGACCACACCCGTGAACTACTCGTGACTGAAATTTATTAATCGAGGCACGTTATATAATATGGACTGGATTGAGATAACAGAAGCAGAAATTATAGCTCTTGCGTGCCTACTGAAAAATAACATGAATTTATTTCTCAAGAGAACATAAATTCCTTTATTTCGAGTTTATGTGTAAAGTTTGCTTATGTAACTCACGACGTTCATCTGATATAGTTGCTATAGCAACACGAGTAAACGCCAAGTGCCGCAGTTCAAAAATATAAAATTATTATGTTTCCATGTCAAAATAACAGTCATTTCCATAGTTTTACTTCTTGAAAACGTCATTTGCACAATTTGACGTCATATTAGCGTAAGTACGTCATTTCAAATCAAAATTTCACGCTCGCATTACTATTTGCATCGCAAATTGCGCTAATACCAAACAAACGCTAGAGCCGATCAGTGGGAACACACATATTTGTTATCTTCTTCGACATTGACGGCCCACTCATGTGCCATGCAATCCCCAGCGGACAGACAGTTACAGTCACATATTATTCAAAGGTATGTACAAAATAAAATATAAATAGTTAATATAAATAGCGATGTTTTTGTTAAATTAAAATATTTAAACCATTTTAAACATGTAAATTCAATAGATATGAATTATGTCTTTTAGGGGTTGATTTCCTTATTCTTTTATCGTTAAATGTTCAGATGATCCGACGATACCTGACACTTGCACTCAAACGGAAGCGACCGGGCGGATATGATGGCGGACTGATCTTCCATCAAGACAACGCCCCCGCACATGCATCAGTCGAAGTGCAGACGACTGTCAATCCAACTAGAGGCTGAGGTTTTGCAGCATGCGCCTTACTCGCCCGATCTCGCACCATGCGATTTCACTCTTTGAATGACTTAAAGGGCGTTCGATTTGATGGACTGAAAGACCTTCGAGAGCATGCACAGAGACTCTAAGTAGTGGTATCATGACATTTTTCATTATTATACATCACTTTTGTCTGCAATGATAAAATCCCTTTACCCGAGAAAAAGATATTTTTACTATCAAAAACTTCTTGAATCCTTTTGACACGTGACCAAGCGAAAGTGACTGTCAGGTCATATGATCGAGGTCATATAAGGGCAAATAACTGCTTCAATCTTTTAGCCAAATCATGAAATGATTGCCTCCCTTGTACACATATAGTAGTGACGTCACTATTCAATATGTACACAGGCGATTCAGATGACAGTAACCAGAAAGAAAAACAAACGAATTAAAAACATTTTTAACGTTTTTATGTACTTAATTTTGTTCAATATAACAAAATAAATATCATATGGCAGCGTGTGTGACATTGATATTGTCAGTCCTCAAAACAGAATGTCACCACTTGGCTTTCGCCTCGGGTGACATTCTGCCCTCGGGTTGACACTATCAATGTCACACATGTTGCCACATAATATTTATATAACAGTGAGTAGAGCGACACCGCTGTTGTGTCGCTTAAGGCGGCGTCTACTTGAAAAAGAATGACGTTTTCGTTTTGATGAAAATGACGATACGCGTTTAAACTGCGGCACCGGTGTGTATAGAACCATTTTGTTAATGTAATAATTTTGTTATTATGTAAGCTATCTCTCTGATATTTTTCATGCATATGCAGATATGGTTGAATATATATAATGCCATTGGTTATTTTCACGTCAATAATAATTGCGTTCGGTTTTGATTTTATGAAGTTTGTCCACGAGCTTTTGGATGGCCCCTTGTGGTCTCGCAAGAAGTGAAAGGATGGAAATGCTTATAAAAGTGTTATAAAATTGTTGTTGTTTTTTTTACACATAGAAAATAGTAGCGGAAGCATTTAATACCTTCTAATCTTAAATTCTATTCGTTCTTCACACATATAATTTCTTGAATTTAATCAAACATCTTCTGTTTTACTTCAACATTATTTAATGTTGTTTAATGTATTTGGTATTAGTTATGGTCTGCTGAATATTTACAATATATTTTTGAACTTATTGATGAAAATGCGGAATCAGTTTTATGTACATTACAAAAAGACATGAACTTATTTTAATGGAAGCTCAGCTGTCAACGGAAACTAGATTAACTTATGCGGGAGTCGAAGCAATGTACTGTTGGTAACTTATTTGAAGTCAAGTGTCATATACAAATTCTTTAGACATATTCTACTCCAGTACGCTAATATTTGTAAATTATTTGATATGAATGTTAAATCATGAAATCTCGTCGTGGTCTCTCATTGTACCGTCTTGCCGTAGGCATATATAAAATCTATGAAAAGATCCTTTGGAAGCACAGAATGCAACCAGGTAATATAATAGAAGATTCGTTTTTGATTGAGTCTGTTCATGGCAGGTAATGAAATGTGCAACATCCCTCGCGCCCCCCTAGCACCAGCTTAGGCTGAATTCTATTACAGTAAAACTGAATGTTCGCCATGATCCTAAAGGATCAGAAAATATTACAACACTGTTACATGGGTTTGGAAAATGGCGACATATGAATATGAGCAGGTTGCATATGTGTTTGAAATACAAGTATTAATCATTCAAGTTTATTAGGCTATAAACAACAATGAAATATATTAATGACTATAAATAACTAGAATACATGTAATTCATGCAATGTTTATACATACAAAATATTAAACGCCGTATTTACAAAGAAATGTACACATGCCTTCAATGCACTAAATCTGAATTTTAGTCAAAGTAAATCGAACGCCTCTCTTAGCAAAGATGAGACGATATTATCAAATATGCTAAATTCAATTTGATTAAATCTATATTTCCACTGATAAAATCCAAATTCCATCATCTGATCGAACTTTAAACTTCCAAGCAAATCAAAACAACGAATTGTCCCAGCATGTAATAAATAAATAGACATTTTCGGCGTAAATGGAAATGTACACGACTACGTGCATGTACACGCACTTCGATCAATTTCGAGGGGTTTTCTCAAAACATTGACACATTTTGAATAGCAATAATTTTAACGAATAATTCAGCCATTTTACATACAAAGTCAAAACAGGAATGTACGTTACAAAAAGTCTGACACAATCGAACCGTGTGATAATCAAAATCAGTTCATCTTTGGTATGAATCTTTGTATTAATATTAACTGATGGTACGTTATTCGTTGTTGTCTAGAGAAAAGAGGCACGCTCACATCATGTTGGTGATTTACGTCCAGTTTTATTAACCAGGTTTTCAACGAAAACCTGAGTTATTAGATTGGGGTATGTCGTTGGGCGGGTGGGCGGCGGCGTCAAACTGGTGTTTCCGGTCAATAACTTTTGTTTCGGTAAAGATATTTGAATAAAACTTGGTATGTATGTAGCTTATATCAAGACAAAGGCTGGGATTGATTTTGGGGTTTCTGGGGTCAAGGTCACTGTTACTTAAAATAGAAAAAGGGTTTCCGGTCAATAACTTAACTTAGAAATGAGCTATCATGATGAAACTTGGTGTATAGAAAACTTATATAAAGTTGTAGCTTGGGATTGATTTTGGGGTTTCTGGGATCAAGGTCAAGGTCATTGTTACTAAAAATAGGGTTAGGGTTAGGGTTAGGTTAGGGTTAGGGTTAGGGTTTAAGGTTAGGGTTAGGGTTGTGCTTTAAAGTGGTGCACTGTGATTCAGTATACTTTTTTATTCTTATAAAAAGTGTTGAAAACCTGGTTCCGTGGCATTGCCGCGTTTCTTGTTTGATTTTAATTAGAACTGTAAAATGAGCGGGAAACGACAGTTATTCATGGTGAAGGACCGGTGGACGACGGATACCGTATGCCTCACGGGTCTTCGGCACCACTGATGGCGGTAGTTTGTTCAGATTCAATAATTAGGGGACGGCCATCAGAAAATAAGAGGAGCTTGGACTGGCAGATTTTGCTCAGACTCGTTTCCCCTTTATTTGCGTACATATAAACTTAGTGCGAAACATCCATTTACATATTTTTACAATAAAATTGCAAGCAATTTTGTGCACCTTTGCCAACAATAATTTTAGTTCTTCTGTAATATCATGTAAAAAATAAACATGTATAAATGGATAAAAGGCATGTATGAAACAACAGGCATATTATACACAATAAAAACTTATTACGGTGTAGCCGGTTAAGCACAAAGGTAAAAGTTTTACATTTAGTTTTAATGGGCAACATAAGTACTGCACGAGAAACAATATATATGTGGATATCCTTGCTGGAATAAAAGTATAACAATACTGTCTTTCATTCTGTAGGATATGGAACAAAATGAAATACTTGTAGTTGTTACGAGCGAAGCGAGCGTATTGTTTTGTTTAATATCTAGACCACTCGCTCGCTTAGCTCAGTAGGGAGAGCACAGATCTACGGCTCGCGGGGTCGTGAGTTCGATTCCCTGGCGAGGCGTATGTTCGCAGTGACGATTTCATAAAAGATCACTCGTCCTCCACCTCTGATTCATGTGGGGAAGTTGGCAGTTACTTGCGGAAAACAGGTTTGTACTTGTACTGAATCAAGGAACACTGGTGGGGTTTAATCTTCCATGATATCATTTAATCAATTGTAGCCAAATTACAACATTTTTGTTGTAAAGTGACCTTGGCTGGGAGGCAGTAGTATATCTTATATATTGTAATATTCATTGAGAGAGAAACGAGTAAAATGTCTTATGAGATTTTAGAATATATCTCCTGAATTTTGTTTTCTTTATAACTGAGAAACGAATGCTAATATATATTTAGTTTAATGTTGGAACCGGAATACGTAAGTATTTATTTACTATTCTGACAGCCCCGCCCTGATTTTCTAATGGTCATCACTTTAATAGATATGAATAATTTGATGGCTCCAAGTTTCCTATGAAATATGGTTGTGATTCCAAATTTGTGTAAACATTTCACACTGGGTGACAGAACTATGGAGCACAAATGTATTTTGTCATTATGGAAATTCTCTATTTGTTTAGAAGTTTTTCAGTATTCAGAATGGCTATACGCCAGACCATTTCTTAGGGTGGTCAAGCTCAGCTGTTACATGACTATGAGACTTGGTATTAGTAATAACCGATGATACGCTATTCGTTGTTGTCTTGAGACAACCCCCAAGTTTTGTCCAAAGTACAAAATACATGTGCGTAGACGCATACATATACATTTACGCCGAAAAGGTCTAATATTAACAAACACATGAAAAAGTTAACAAGAAAATGTAAATCAAAAGCATAATATATATATCACCGGTTTCAATGCTTATTACATGAAGTTATTCGCAATTACAGGCATTTTCACGACTATATACCGTTTTTACGGGACGCCCAGATCGTTGAAATACATTTTACATAATGAAATCCATTCCTGTCAATTTGCTACAACAAATGTAGTTAGCGTTCCAAACCGGTTCAGAATAAATGATTTATAATGAAATGGAAAGATAAAAGCTGTAAAGCTAATATGAAAATAAAGCAGTATATAAAAAGTTTCGTGTTCAACTGAATTAAAAGAAAATATTAAGAAACTGTTATCATATGTTTAGATCTTACATGCTTCCATATAGCGAGTGTAATTTATTTGAATTTGCTTAGCGAATTAACTATTTCGCATTGAAAGGGTACTGAAATTCAACCAAATAGTTGACGAACTTGATTGAAATGTCCTTATAGTAAACAGGTATGTTTGTAAATGCCAGTATGCAACTTTTAATTCCGGACAAATGCACACAACACGACTCCGATACTTGACATTCGAAAATACCAAGATGTGAGTTTGAGTAAAAGAGACACACAGAGCTGCCAAAACATTAAAAGGAATAAGTTTATGATACTTGAATGGCTGATAAATTAAAACTACTATGTAACCTTAAAACCGGTATGTGAACATTAATAAATAGTAACAGCAAAACGTGTATGTAACATATTGTATAAAAATATAACAAACCGGTTGCTATTGCGTCTACATAATAAATAAACATAAATCTACAAATTTGGACACAGTACTAGTATAAGTATATAAATGCTGTCAGATTAAGCATTTCAGTACAGTAGAAAGCTAACTCTCTGAATATTGTGCTGATGATTTAAACAGTAGTGGTAAGCCATCTTTTGGATGCGGCATAGGAAACGTTTCAAACTCAGCAATGTCGTTTTCTAGTGACCACTCACATCCTTTCACAAGCTCCAAAGCAAATATCTTTAGCATAAGCCTTGCAAGATCTTTTCCTGCGCATGCGCGACGACCTCCACCAAATGGCAGGTACAAGAATTGATTGTTTTTCACAAAGAAATTTTCCCATCTCTCAGGTTTAAATTCAGTCGCATCTTCAAAGTGTTCTGACACCTCATGGGTGTCTCGTATGGCGTACGTGACAGCCCATCCTTTTGGAACTTGATAACCCTATGAAAATAAAATGTTTCAGAAAAGACATCATATTTTTGTAGGTAGTAAAACACATTATCAAAATAATTATGCAATTTTAGCAACTAATCACATTATTGTTTTATTTGAAAAACCGGTCTCCCAGATTATCCTTTCCGACATAACGCAAGTAATGCAGCATAATTTATATATTATGCAACATGTATTGCAAAGCATAATGTTGCTACGATTCTATTAAGAAAGTTACAATAATAAAACAGCAATAGAACTGATATTACTTACATTTACTTCAAAGGTTTTAATCGCTTTTCTGAATCCACCGCCAACTGGAGGACTCAGTCGTAACAACTCCTTCACCACGTTATTGAGGTAGGTCATTTTGTTCAGCTTCTTAAGGTCAGTGTCTATATTTGTTTCATCAAGAACACCAAACGCTTCAAATTCATCCTTCAATTTTCTTACGACTTCTGGGTGCTTTGCCAACACATAAACAAGAAATGCTGCCGCACTAGAGGTAGTTCCGTGCCCAGCAAAAAGGAGTTCCAGACAGAAGTTCTTCACTCCGCTAATTGTGAGGTCATGTGAACTTCTTGCGTTTAGAATAGTCGTAAGCACGTCAGAGGCATCAGCGTCTTCATGACCTTGTCTGTCTTGAATGACTTCATCGATTTTCTGAAGTAGAATGTCTCTAGCTTGCAGTGCCTGAAATTTAATTTTACTATTAATACTTTAAACGACAAAAATATAAACATAGACATGCGCTGGCAACAAGTCGTGTTAAAATTCAAATAAAGAAGTAAAGCAAATATAATTGCATGCATATCAGTTAAAATAGCAAAAGAAAAATAAGTTATTAGCTCATATCTTAGAAATCTTATCTCAAAAAGAGTAAATTCTGAAGAAATATTCCCGTCGTTATGTCACATTTCAGTCCTGCCTACCGATTGCTAGTTAAGCATGTTCAGTACTGCCAACTGATTGACCGTCATTGTGTCACATTTCAGTGCTGCCAACTGATTGACCGCCACTGTGTCACATTTCAGTACTGCCAACTGATTGATCGTCATTGCGTCACATTTCAGTGCTGCCAACTGATTGATCGTCATTGTGTCACATTTCATTACTGCCAACTGATTGACCGTCATTGTGTCACATTTCAGTGCTGCCAACTGATTGACCGTCATCGTGTCACATTTCAGTACTGCCAACTGATTGACCGTCATTGTGTCACATTTCAGTGCTTCCAACTGACTGACGTCACTGTGTCACATTTCAGTACTGCCAACTGACTGACCGTCACTGTGTCACATTTCAGTACTTCCAACTGATTGACCGTCATTGTGTCACATTTCAGTGCTTCCAACTGACTGACCGTCACTGTGTCACACTTAAATTCTGTCTAACGATTGACAACTATTGTGTCATACTTCGATGTTGTCTACCGATTGACAGTTTCAGTGCTGCCTACCAACTGGCCGTCATTATGTTACACTTCAGTGCTGCCTAACGATTGACCGTCAATGTGTCAAACTTCAGTGCTGCCAAATGACTGACCGTCATTGTGTCATACTTCAATGCTGCATACCGGTTAACAGTTACTGTGTCACACTTCAGTGCTACCAACTGACTAACCGTCATTGTGTCACACTTCAGTGCTGTCTACCGACTAATCGTCATTGTGTAACACTTCAGTGCTGCAACCGGACTTACCGTCATTGTGTCACACTTCAGCGCTGCCTACCAATTGACAGTCAGTGCGTCCCACTTCAGTGCTGTCTATCGATTGACTGCATGTTGTCATATTTCCATGCTGCCTATCAATTAAACGTCATTGTCATATTTCTCAGTGTTTCCTATATATTGTAAGACGGCTGAAAGGAGTTTAGGCTTATATGTCGTTTCCTTAAACTTAATTTTTATACATATAACGTTATATACAACACACGTGTTTATAAGTATGGCATGGGAAAATTAAGTTAATGTAACATACCTTCCTGAATCCAGAGCCTTTGATATCCACTGGAATACAGAAAATATTTGATATGAACGTTTCAAATATCTGCATTAGGTTTTGACATTCTGTCTCATTGCCCTGGAAACCTATCATAAGCCGACAAGAAAGGTCAAAGTTCATAGTCTTAAATTGTTTATAGCCCAGAATCCTCTTCGTTTGGCACCATCTACGTATGTACTTCCGAGTTGTTTCTTGTATAACCGGAAGATATCGAGAAAGTGCGTCAAACGTGAACGCCTTCATTATTGCTCTTTTCTTTGTGATATGGCTATCACCAACTGCATGTGATATAGCACCTTCACCAAGTAAAATACACGTGCTAACCGGCCATTGTGTCTGCACGATAGTGTTTTCACCTCGCAATATTTGTTTTACACCTTCAGCTCCAATAACACGTATTGTGGGTTTTCCAAGTAGATGGGTCTTGTAGACATCTCCGTACTCTTTTCGTCTATTTTCAAAGTAAGCCTTTCCCTGTAAAAAGATATTTTAGCTATTTAGTTTCTGCAGGAAAAATTAACGACATTTTGTAAATAGAGATTTTTTATTAGTTTCAGTGAAAAACCAAGTTCTCTTTCATCTAGTGGTCATACATATTAATAAGGAAATCGTACGCACTTTCTAAATTGTGAATTAGGCAAATATCTTAAACTTACTAATATCAGCATGTGGATAGTCTCCCCAATGAATGGCAAACCGTATCCGCCAGGTGGCAGTGGCAGGCTGCACGTACTATCACGCGTGCTTGTGACGTACCACTTCCAGAGAGTCTTGCACGTTACAAACAACACAAAAGGAATTGCCACGTGACGAAGCATAAACGAGACGATGTATGCTGTGTAAACCATGCCACTGAAATAAATAAAAACATTTGTGTGTAATACAAAAGCAAATCTAATATATATCACTGTCTTTCATGTTAAAGTGTATCGACAGCCATATTTCTAGCTTGATTTTATGATTTTTTTCCTAATAGAAGAGATTGTGGGTGTCAGTGTCCACTACTACGCTCGCCTTCGCGTCACATAAGCAGATTTAACAGCAACTACTGGACAGAATACCCCCGATCTCCACAGATAACTTACGTATAATGATACCCCGTTTTTAGAATAAAATGTTTTTCAGATTGCTGTTAATACGTTCCATAAATCTGAGTTAAAGATTATCAAGTACAGACCCATGTAACACAAGATTACAGCAAACTGTTGTTTTATTTGTAATGCGGACGTATATTACAGTTGAATCTGCTTCGGGGACTCTAGGTTGGCGCATCGTCTGTTTGTCAGTCTGTCCATTTCTTCAAGATCCATAACACTACTACCCATCAACAGACGTTGGTATAACTTGGCACAAAACAGACACCAAACTAAAACTTTAGTCGCGCTTTGTTCCTCAGTTACTTTTTTATTTTTCCGTCGGTCTTTCAATTGTATTATCCGCCATTGAAACCAATACGATAATATCAGAGTAATTTTGTGCGAAACGATGCGCTTCTGTCGGAGGTGTGTCGCTATTGGCCAATCATAAATTGCGTTTAAAAATACCTTATGAATTCTGTTCAGTGGCGTAGCATTCAATTGAAAGACCGTGGAAAAATTTGAAACGTCAAAATCGCGTATTTGAGATGCTACTGAAGATTGTGAGTGGCCCTAGTTCATGTATTTATTTATACTATTTAGTATTTTTTATTGAATTTGACCCTTGCTTGGCTGACAAACATCTTTTAGTCCGTGATTTCGTACCGTTTCGTTGTGCCACATTTCTGTCTACCTGGAACTTGCAGCAGAAAGGCACTCGTTTTCTGATAGATATTTCATGAATGGGAAGGGCTAGAGACTTGGGGTCGGTCTCATTTTGCAGCTACATGTGCACGTGAAATGGTGATAGGTAGTTTGTTTGATTGTCTAGAGAATTTATTTCACAACGGCCCGGGAAGTGAACCCATTGCTCGCAGGCTCGATTCTCGAGATTCCGGCCTTCAGTAGACATATGTATATTTTGATGGGGGCTCATATTTCACTACATATTTTTCATTTTGAACTCATTTAGGATGAAAACAAACATATTTTTTGTCCCAGGTCCGATACTGGTGCCTGTGTATAAAATATATTTTGTTAAAGTACTCAGATTTGATCAATTGTTTGAAATCGTTTTATTATCATACTCTTCATACAAAAGATAACACATAGATCTATACATTTTCAAACGTGTTGCAGACTGTTCTGTTGACACTTCCGTTAGTAGTCACGTGTCAATATATCTAATTGAGTGAAATATGCAGTGTGAACGTGTAGGAAGTACATGTCATTCTGAACACCTTACATGCAATTATGGAACAAATTCCGGACTCTTCAAAATACTACAGATCGCATTAACTACCATTTCTATTTTATTATTGTAGTTTGGTATTCACGGGTTGGTGTTCCATTGAATTTTAAATACATGCATTTCGCAAATTGACACGGCGAATAAGCAAAATAGGCAAAACTGGCATTACGTATTTCGAAAAACAACGTAAAATCCTTTACTCATTTAAAAAAAAAATGTTAATACACTTTGCATAGACACTTTGGTAAAACTGTTGTCTATAATAAAAGATAAAAGGCAAGGAGCACATTGATCTGCTCGAAGAATGTCATGAAATAACATCTTCACTTTATCATTATTGTGATATTATTTCATTATATCCACCAATAGAAACAGAAACTAAATTTAAATTAATGGAAATTTACGGTATAAGAACAAGAACGTCATTATTTGGTAGCGCCAAGGTAAATAGAGAGAAATCTAAAACGGTGACCCCCATTTTTCTTTAAAGTAACAGATAACGATTGAAATTTTGTATGTTAGTTAAAATTTATTCAAAGATTTACAGCTGCAGAAGTGCTTTGAGTAACATCCGTAGCATCAATTACATGAAACTCACGTGCCACTAGTGACAGAATTTAATGAATCACCATCGTAAACAAAATTATACTTCTTTATGAATTTTTCAATATGAATTACTTTTTCTTTCTCACGTATCATGTTTGGTATTGAAATAAAACTTATTATAGACATGAGATGACTCCATGTATAAAGTGTATATCTCATATAACCAGCAGATTAAAAACAAAAACACAACGAGAAAAGCATTTACGTATCAAAATCATTGCATCGGAATAACTTCTGTCAGTAAATTGATTAAAAACACTTCCGATTCAATAGTTTCATAACGTAATTTATTATAGTTTCAATTTAATATTTAACATTAAATATTTGCACTCTAATTGCGATAATTATGCGTTGCCTAGCGATTATTTTCGTACCTTTCCTGAATGCACTAAATTTGAAAACGCAGTCTTTTGTGTAAAACAGTATATGACATAATTCGCGAGGATCCCATTATATTTGCTTCTAATACTCATTCATCTCCAAACCAAAATTTTAAAAATTAATTTTAATTTATTAGATAATCTTTCAGATTTTTTTTTCTCCAGTTGGCAATGGTTGGACTATATTAAAACAATAATTTTGAATCTTTGTATATACAACGGTAGCTAGCAGCTGTTGGGATAAATTCTTTCTTATTAATTGATCAATATGCATTTTGTAAAATAAGTTTTGGTAAATGTATGTAACTGTTCTCCCTCTTTAAATAAAGTCATTATAATTATTTACTATTATTATAATAATTCAAGAAATAAATCTTTGTATCGGGTACAAATTATGAATACTGACACAGTCTATGTAGCCAGACGCTGAAACAACAAAATATAAAGTCTCCGCGATCAATAAATTTGAAAAGGACTTAGAATAACAAATAGAACCAAAAGCATTAAATAAAATAAATAGATTAATTAAATAGTTAATTAATACAAACGGTATAAACTCGCTTACCTATTGATAATTTGATCGGCAGAAATCGACTTGTTGTACAATAAATCATCATCTGCTGTTATGTCCGGTAAGATACTGTTCGACGTATTTCGCCAATTAAAAACCACTGAAATTTCCTTCATTTTTTTCTTTAACAGAAATATAGAAATGTATTAAAATTTTCAAAAACTCGGAAGTGTGATGGAGATGTTGCAGCGCAAAGGAACATCAAAAATGATTTGTTTGTATGAACGATTTTTTTCGCTTTTTATATCGATGTTACCTCAACGACCCCATGACCTGAGATCACTGAAAGTTTGGTACGTAACGTTGATACAGTTAGCCTCCCGTAACCTTAACTTTGGGGGCGAAAAAGGGAGCGAAAAATTTTGGCGCGAAATTTATACGCATACATTAGAAAGAGAAATATTTCATGCGCGCTTGTTATATTGACTTATAATTTAATTCATTACACAAATTGAAGAAGTCTACGATCCAACTTTATGAATGGAACACTGTAAGGAAGTATTGACTATACTTTCAGATTCTTATTAAAGCCTGACAATTATTACGGTCTATAGAAAAGAACAGAACAGAGAACAAAACAGAGCAGAACATGCATTTTATTTGTGGAGATACAGATTAGAAAATACAAATATTCTGCAATAACATGACGTAAAAATTAAGAATACAGAAACATTTTATTGTGGTACGGCCATTTGGCATCGATAATTTTTAAATGGTAGGTGAAATCGACATTTTATTTGATTGTTTAGCATATAAATATTGTTTCAAACCCTTTTAATACTTAAATAATTCCAAATTAGAACGTTTCCATCAGTTCAATTCATTGAGTTCCGTAATGTACTTTACTAAGACCCTTAGTTTCATGGTAAAATACCCAAAACAATCTCTATTTTTTCAGTAAATTTCAGTATTTACAATGAAAAAAAATTAGTGACTAAATTTATGTGAAAAAGATTATTATAGAATTAAAAAAGAAAAAAAATTACAAAAATGTTTCATATGGATCTTTTACTATCACTTTGAATAGCAATTATCCCCAAGGAGCCCCAGTAAACGTAAACCGATAGTAATTGGCCTCATTCCATAACATGTTTTCATTCATTTGGCCTGACCTGACCAGTTCACGGGAGTGACTGAGGTCAGCCTACACTTGTCTTATGTAATGCCATAATGGGTTTGATATTAGCAAAATTCGATCTATCCCGAACTTGACCTCGCGGAGAGTAACAAACAATTTTTAGTATTTAATATCAATCAGGATATTCAGTTCTCATTTATTATACGCCTACGACTATATTACAAAAATAACCTTTTTTGTCATAGAATTTAAACATATAATTATAAAATTTGTCAAATTATTTTATACAAACATCATTTTTCATGAAATATAAATTGAGCCGCACCATGAGAAAACCAACACAGTGCATTTTCGACCAGCATGGATCCATACCAGCCTGCGCATCCTCGCAGTCTGGTCAGGATCCATGCTGTTCACTTTCAAAGCCTATTGCAATTAGAGAAACCGTTAGATTTCTAAAAGTAACTTGGTTACCACTTCTTGGAAGTTCTGTTATTCATTTGACCTTCTAAATAGTAATAGCTAAAATATATCAATAAAAATTAAAATCATTTCTCTTCACGAAACATACAGAGCAGTTTTCACGATATACGTAAATAATAATAATAATAATAATAATAATAATAATAATAACTTCATTTAGAGAGGATAACATATTTGGCTATAGCCAGTCTGACATATGCTCCTCTAACATAATAATGTAAAAAATCATCCTAACATAGACAGTGAAATAAAAGACATGAATCAAAATAATGTAATACTATTATGAACAAAGCCCGCCCGCTTAGCTCAGTAGGGAGAGCGTTGGTCTGCGGATCGCGGGGTCATGAGTTCGATTCCCAGGCGGGGCTTATGTTCTCCGTGACGATTTGATAAAAGACATTGTGTCTGCCATCATTCGTTCTCCACCTCTGATTCACGTGGGGAAGTTGGCAGTTACTTGCGGAGAACAGGTTTGTACTGGTACACAACCCAGGAACACTGGTTAGGTTAACTGCCCGCCGTTACATGACTGAAATACTGTTGAAAAACGGCGTTAAACCCAAACCAAACAAACTATTACGAACAAATTATTTTTAGTGGCATAAACAGTATGTAGTACAATGAACAGAGATTATAATAAGATAAGATTATGTACAAGTGGTGAAAGATAAATGTTATTTGTAATCCGCGCACCAAAACCCTAAAAACTCTTGTGTGAGAAAAGTAAGGGAAAGCGTTAGATTACATTTAAAGAAAAAATATTGTTATTATGTCACATATGTAAAAACAGAAATACATAGACTAAAGGAAAAAAAACACATGATATAAAAATGTGAACAGTGCAGGGCTATTTCACTTTTTGATAAAACATAAAGGGAGAAAAAACAGATAAGAAAGAAAAAAGGAAGAAAAAAATGCTGACAGAATTATCATATGAATTACACGTAACTAATTAGGTAAGATGAGAATAAAACGAAGCAATGCCACAATTTACACTAAGTAAAAAGAAAATCAGAAGAAGATAGGTAGAAAATAATGAAAATGTTTTTTTATAAATGTATATTAGAATGATTTTTCGTGAAACTTTCAATGTCTGAGAAATCAGGAGTTGGTAGAATGAAAAGTATACACATATGAATGATATTGTGGATGGTGGTGGTCAGAGAAATGGAGTGCACAAATCAGGAAGTAAGGAAGTGAACAGCCATAACAGCACACCCTCCTTCCTGAAGCTACCTTACCCATATTGCCGGATACCAGTGCTTAAAGCCTAAAGATGGACAAACAACAACAACATTGAGGTCCCGTTTATTTTAACTGATGTTATTACATTAGTTCATTAAATTTTTATGAATAACGATTTAAGCATTTTAAATAAAACTGTTTAAGTTTATTATTGTAGTCTTTTAGTGTCTGTATCCGAGTATTTATAATTATGTAATATCTTATATGTATATATCGGTGCAATACATGTCACTATAGTAAAAGACTGTCTCATGGCCTTCGGTAATTATGTGATTTTTAAATATGTTTTTCTTATACCGGTAAATGATTGTATTTACCTTAAAAAGCAAAAGGTGGAAAGAAAGTCAAAAGTTAGTTCAAATCACAAATTTAAATAACTTCAAATATTTGCGGTCAAGCAGTAGAATTACATAATTATATCTGATTCATTCCTGCTCGTTCCTTTGTCCGATTATGGTGGGCGCGATTGTTAACAGATGCCCTGTTAAGGTGAAGGTATTTGCCTCGAGGTTACCTGAGTTCATGAGTCAGGGGTCATTATGAAAGGGGACATCTCTTATTATTGAATCGATGGGCGCATTTCACCACAGTTAAGTGAGAGACTGATTGAAAAGAAAGGATGGGTCATTTGTGACCACACTGACCGGATGTTGGGGACATCGCATGCATTGAATAAATAACTAAACAGGGGTCACTTATGGTAACTCAGTACATGACGAATGTTATCTTACAGATTGAATTATCGTCAATGCCTCTCCGGACTGTGAAAGGAAAAAATTTCTTTTTAAATAGAATATTAGGATGGGCTGTTGAGTGTGTATGTGTGCGTGTGCGTGTGTGTATTTTTTTTGGGTGGGGGGGGGGGGGCGGGGGGCTTTGGGTGGGGTGAAGAGTTGAATGCAAGTACGCGCACGTGTAGTAAACCTATACAGAATAATAAGCGAACGTGTCGATTTTAAATCAAATGTACTGCTTTGTTTAAACAACAAAATATATTACGATCACGTACGTCTTTCGATGAAAATTTTACAGTAATAGAATTTTTTCTTTGAAATTTTTGTGTAACTTTTTGCAAGAATTATTATCTTTTTTATTATTTTTGGCAGCTAAATAGAGAATGACCAAAGATATTTTACACGAAGTTTTGTTGACAGATGATCAGTTTCCTTTAGCTGTAAGCCAGGTGCAAAAATGGTTTAGAATAAAAAATATATTGTCAGCCAAGACCCTATTCAATGCACGGTATTACACAGTATGTTTATGATTTACTGATACAGCCGCGGGCTATGGTTTGTCAGACGGAAACTGGAGTACCAATCGTAAGTTGTATTTTCAAGAAGCATTTTCACGGGATATCTTCCATAAAGTGGTAATGCTATTTGACTACGAAATGACGGTCGTGAGTTCGAGTCCCCGTTCCTCCAACTAATAATTATTAATACTGAGATAAGTGTTACGTTTGACTAGATTCTAGACTATGGTTTTTTTTATGATTTTTTTTAAATTGTGAATGTAGCCAGTCTATATCCTATGTCCAATATCATAGACTGATAATATTACAATAAGTTCTCTGAGAAAAACTTTATAATAGACTGGCATTTGTCACTATTACATAGATTAAAAGAAATATTGCAAAAGTTTAAATTTTGTGACAAATTCTTTATTATCAGACTAGTGGCTAGTCTAGTGGCTAGTTGTGGATGCTTTTCACCCTGATCGCTTGATCGCTAAATAAGCAGGGAAGCTTCTGGAATTTGGGCGTCCTCAGTATCTTACACTATCATCCAAACAGAATTACTAAAAAACTTCTGGAGGTTATCGGTGGCACGCACGCACGCACGCACGCACGCACGCAAATGATTTGGAAACAGACAATACATTAGAAATCAGATTTCCGAAGTTTTCCACAAGAAATACATGTTTAAAGATGCAATGTTCTGAATTTGGACTTTACATCATGTATAATACAAAATCTACTCACACGTATTTATTCCCGTCAAATAAGACATTGTGCATTGCATCAGGACTTCACAATGTCGTGACGACACAATATCTATAGTTTCAAATGTTTTTACATCTTATAACGTCGGAGCTCGTGTAGGTATTTATATATAGCTATATCTTTATTGAATTATAAGGATGTCCGATTATTTATAATTAATAGTCTTTCGCATTTTAGATCTAGTGTAGTTCTAGTTCCAGACAAGTGAAAAATAAAAATGATATTTTACTGCTTTGAAACATTGAACATATCATTTTTACTTCACTGATATATATGTAGATCTATTTCAGTATTTCACTGAAAAACAAATCAGAGAGAGGATATTTGTTTGTTTTAGGTTTACAATAATCAAGTGAATAGCAGATGTACTATGTTAAAATTCTGGTGTTTACGAGTGAAAGATATTTCGATCTTACATGTAAAACAGACGCATATTCTGCTCATTTCATTTTTTCACATTGTATTACCAAATTACGTATTCTTTTACAATTTTCTACGTCGTGCCAAATGAAAAAATATGAATATGTTTTCTCGTACTTACGAAAAGGGATCTCGAAATAACGAGAAGAGATCTCATAATAGTTTTCTCGTAAAAGATCTTGACATTATGAGAAATATCTCGTGATCCTGAGAAAATTATCTCGTTATAACGAAAAAATGTTCAAACCCTTGAATCCTAAACTCAATAGGGATCAGCTGCTGACAAGGCCAATGGCTCTATAAAGTCTGAAGGGTCTAGACCGAATGGTTCTGAAGTTACTGATCAGACAACGTTTTCAATGTTAACTGCCCCTGTGATCTTGACCTTTGACTTATTGTGCCCATATATATTTTGTTGTTATTTTCGAGACATTTTTTCGTTAAAACGAAATCTTTTTTTTTCGTTATTACCAGATAATTGTCATTTAATTTCAAGATCGTTTTCTCGTAATTACTGAATCCTTTCTCGTTATTTCTAGATGAGTATCTCGTATTTACAAGATCTTTTTCCGTAATTACGCGATAACAGGTTCAATAAATACTTTTCATCTGACACGATGGGGTATAGTTTTATATTTGTGTATTTCCGAAAGAATTTCCAGTTATTTACAATTTATATTCATTCGCGTTCACAAACACGTACAATATTTGAAACAGTGAAAGTTTCAAATAAAATCAGGGTTATATTTCAATAAAGCAATGGAAAACACGAAAAAAAAGGTTTATTATCCACTGTAAGCGTATAATATACTAGAACATTAATAAGCGTTCGCTAAAAATACGATCGAATGTTTTAATTAAGGCACATGGGTATATAGCGCTTGTCAACCCGGATGCGAACGGTACTTCTTGTTTTTACAGAAATCAATACCGGCTTTCTCAGAAAGGGACGTACCCATGACTAAATAAGACAGTTACAGTTTCGCTATACAGTTTAGCAAAAAAGCAAATGTATTTTTGTGTTTCACCCGTGATGAACCACCTCGACCTGATTATTTATTATTAGTCTCAGGTTTGGCTCGGGCCCAGATGTTGCGCAACTGACCGATAGTTCAACCACCTAACCTTTTGCTCTTCATAGTTTATAGTAACTTAATCATATAAGCATACCAAGGTCACGATGAAAACAAACACTTTGCAGGTTAATATAGATACAGGATGTCATATTTGTAGCAATAGTGATAGAGTGTCATATCTATTTTCCTTATTTACCAATTTTTTGTCCAGTTCTTGGCCTAATTGGCAAATATTAATAGATTCTTCAAATTATTGTTCTGAACACTACGGCGATATATTTGGTTTATGGGTAAGAGTCAAATTATATTCCATATTGTACTGTGCAACTTTAATAATCTTTTTATTCTATGCTTATCAGCGTTCACTAAGGCTGAGATGTTGGCTATTATCTGGAACAACTGATACGTATTAGACCTTCCTGCTATGTTACAACCACATTTGTAATAAAAACCAGATTTGTAATAATTATAACATTTCTCGTTTTTATTACAAAAGTGGTTGCAAAGGTTCAACCACATTTGTAATAACCAGAATTGTAATAAAAATCGCAAACACTTTTTTCGAGAGATGTGTTTTCCCACGTGATATTCATGCTTATGCAAGCGTTATTAAGCACGTGCAGGTCGAATTGAACTGTCCTGGGTCATTTAAGACTCCAAATGTTTTACCTGAAATCCTTGTTCATGGACATATTTTACTTTAGAAAATTATTACATTTCTCGTTTTTATTACAAAAGTGGTTGCAAAGGTTAAACCACATTTGTAATAACCAGATTTGTTATAAAAATCGCAAACATTTTTTTCGGGAGATGTGTTTTCCCACGTGATATTCAAGCTTATGCATGCGTTATTAAGCACGTGCAGGTCGAATTAAACTGTCATGGGTCAAATAAGACTCCAAATGTTTTACCTGAAATCCTTGTTCATGGACATATATTATATTTTAGAAAATTATTACATTTCTCGTTTTTATTACAAAAGTGGTTGCAAAGGTTCAACCACATTTGTAATAACCAGATTTGTAATAAAAGTCGCAAACTTTTCTTTTCCGGAGATGTGTTTTCCCACGGGATATTCAAGCTTATGCATGCGTTATTAAGCACGAGCAGGTCGAATTAAACTGTCCTGAGTCATTTAAGACTCCAAATGTTTTACCTGAAATCCCTGTTCATGGACATATTTTACTTTAAAAAATTATTACATTTCTCGTTTTTATTACAAAAGTGGTTGCAAAGATTCAACCACATTTGTAATAACCAGATTTGTAATAAAAATCGCAAACACATTTTGCGAGAGATGTGTTTTCCCACGTGATATTCAAGCTTATGCAAGCGTTATTAAGCACGTGCAGGTCGAATTGAACTGTCCTGGGTCATTTAAGACTCCAAATGTTTTACCTGAATTCCTTGTTCATGGACATATTTTACTTTAGAAAATTATTACATTTCTCGTTTTTATTACAAAGGTGGTTGCAAAGGTTCAACCACATTTGTAATAACCAGATTTGTAATAAAAATCGGGAACATTTTTTTTCGGAAGATGTGTTTTCCCACGTGATATTCAAGCTTATGCATGCGTTATTAAGCACGTGCTGGTCGAATTAAACTGTCATTGGTCATTTAAGACTCCAAATGTTTTACCTGAAATCCTTGTTCATGGACATATTTTACTTTAGAAAATTATTACATTTCTCGTTTTTATTACAAAAGTGGTTGCAAAGATTCAACCACATTTGTAATAACCAGGTTTGTAATAAAAGTCGCAAACTTTTCTTTTCCAGAGATGTGTTTTCCCACGGGATATTCAAGCTTATGCATGCGTTATTAAGCACGTGCAGGTCGAATTAAACTGTCCTGAGTCATTTAAGACTCCAAATGTTTTACCTGAAATCCTTGTTCATGGACATATTTTACTTTAAAAAATTATTACATTCCTCGTTTTTATTACAAACGTGGTTGCAAAGGTTCAACCACATTTGTAATAACCAGATTTGTAATAAAAATCGCAAACACTTTTTTTCGAGAGATGTGTTTTCCCACGTGATATTCAAGCCTATGCATGCGTTATTAAGCACGTGCAGGTCGAATTAAACTGTCATGGGTCATTTAAGACTCCAAACGTTTTACCTGAAATCCTTGTTCATGGACGTATTTTACTTTAAAAAATTATTACATTTCTTTTTTTTTTATTACAAAAGTGGTTGCAAAGGTTCAACCACATTTGTAATAACAAGATTTGTAATAAAAATCGCAAACACCTTTTTCGAGAGATGTGTTTTCCCCAATTGATATTCAAGCTTATGCATACGTGATTAAGCACCTGCAGGTCGAACTAAACTGTCATGGGTCATTTAAGACTCCAAATGTTTTACCCGAAATCCTTGTTCATGGACATATTTTATTTCAGAAAATTATTACATTTCTCGTTTTTATTACAAAAGCAGTTGCAAAGGTTCAACCACATTTGTAATAACCAGATTTGTAATAAAAATCGCAAACTTTTTTTTTCAGGAGATGTGTTTTCCCACGTGACATTCATGCTTATGCATGCGTTATTAAGCACGTGCAGGTCGAATTGAACTGTCCTGGATCATTTAAGACTCCAAATGTTTTACCTGAATTCCTTGTTCATGGACATATTTTACTTTAGAAAATTATTACATTTCTCGTTTTTATTACAAAGGTGGTTGCAAAGGTTCAACCACAGTTGTAATAACCAGATTTGTAATAAAAATCGCAAACATTTTTTTTCGGGAGATGTGTTTTCCCACGTGATATTCAAGCTTATGCATGCGTTATTAAGCACGTGCTGGTCGAATTAAACTGTCATGGGTCATTTAAGACTCCAAATGTTTTACCTGAAATCCTTGTTCATAGACATATTTTACTTTAGAAAATTATTACATTTCTCGTTTTTATTACAAAAGTGGTTGCAAAGATTCAACCACATTTGTAATAACCAGGTTTGTAATAAAAGTCGCAAACTTTTCTTTTCCAGAGATGTGTTTTCCCACGGGATATTCAAGCTTATGCATGCGTTATTAAGCACGTGCTGGTCGAATTAAACTGTCCTGAGTCATTTAAGACTCCAAATGTTTTACCTGAAATCCTTGTTCATGGACATATTTTACTTTAAAAAATTATTACATTTCTCGTTTTTATTACAAACGTGGTTGCAAAGGTTCAACCACATTTGTAATAACCAGATTTGTAATAAAAATCGCAAACACCTTTTTCGAGAGATGTGTTTTCCCCAATTGATATTCAAGCTTATGCGTACGTTATTAAGCACCTGCAGGTCGAACTAAACTGTCATGGGTCATTTAAGACTCCAAATGTTTTACATGAAATTCTTGTTCATGGACATATTTTATTTCAGAAAATTATTATATTTCTCGTTTTTATTACAAAAGCAGTTGCAAAGGTTCAACCACATTTGTAATAACCAGATTTGTAATAAAAATCGCAAACTTTTTTTTTCGGGAGATGTGTTTTCCCACGTGACATTCAAGCTTATGCATGCGTTATTAAGCACGTGCTGGTCGAATTAAACTGTCCTGGGTTTTTTAAGACTCCAAATGTTTTACCTGAAATCCTTGTTCAGGGACATATTTTACTTTAAAAAATTATTACATTTCTCGTTGTTATTACAAAAGTGGTTGCAAAGGTTCAACCACATTTGTAATAACCAGATTTGTAATAAAAAACGCAAACTTTTTTTTCGGGAGATGTGTTTTCCCACGTGATATTCATGCTTATGCAAGCGTTATTAAGCACGTGCAGGTCGAATTGAACTGTCCTGGGTCATTTAAGACTCCAAATGTTTTACCTGAAATCCTTGTTCATGGACATATTTTACTTTAGAAAATTATTACATTTCTCGTTTTTATTACAAAAGGGGTTGCAAAGGTTCAACCACATTTGTAATAACCAGATTTGTAATAAAAATCGGAAACATTTTTTTTCGGGAGATGTTTTCCCACGTGATATTCAAGCTTATGCATGCGTTATTAAGCGCGTGCAGGTTGAATTGAACTCTCTTGGGTCATTTAAGTACTCCAAATGTATTACCTGAAATCTCTGTATAAATATTTGTCCTAAGACACTGAACTGGCATTTTTAAAGGTTCTAGCTTGATAGAAGATGTCGGAAAATAGTTATGAATCTGGTCCAGAAATTCTGATGTATATTTATCTTTTCAAACAAATTTTACATGCCAAAAGGCCTGTAAACAAAAGCCATTTCATATCAGCAGGTTTTAGGGGATTCTTTATGTAAACTTATTCGTACCTATATATCACACATGCGCAAAATAATTTCTGTAGGTACTAATTCCTCAAAATTTCATAAATACCATCTACTTTTAATTCTAAATGACCATAATCCCGTTGTAAACAGTTGTCGTCTTGGGGTATTCAAGATCATCTTTAGTGAAAGGTCGTTTTTGCATTAAGCCTATACTCTTACAGCTTACCTGACACATGGACATAGACACTAACACCAATGGCAAATATTGGACTTCAGCAGAATCATTTGATATAGGAAATAATCAAATAACAAGCTTATTAAGATTTAGCTAAATTTATTAGGTCTATATCCTTAAGACCTTTTAAAGACACATACTCACAAATAACGCAAAATTACACAACAAGTATCGTAGTATCGTAAGCAGGCATGAAGTAAGGGACAATGCTACAAAATCAGGGTTACAACATAGCTTTTAGTATCAGTCAAGTCAGTGTCTTTGACTCTAATGACCCCAACACCTAACGTCTTCCACGATTCACGTGCTGAGTCAAAGCAGGCGACAGATGCAAATAGTTACAGACACACATACGCACGAACATTTACACACACGCACACGAACGCGCACACGCACACGGACAACCTGGCAGAAATAAATATATAAAAAGAAAAAAAAATTCATAACAGAGTTGTGGGGGAAATCATTACTAGTGTAAAGTGTTATACTTAGAATTTTTAGATTAAAGTTATTGTTTATGGTATCTCTGTTACTTTGAAAGCTATTGATTTGAAACTTAAAATATTTCTTTAATATCAAAGATTACACTAGTAGAAACAATCTCCATAACCCCTAATAGAAGAGAGAGTTATGCTTCGTTTGCACCGACAACCTTTATGGTACAGGTTTATATAAAGTTCAATTTATCAGTAACTTTCAAAGGTATTGACTGGAAACTGAAATTGGATCTCTACTGTAACACTTTACACTAGTAATGATTTCCCCAACAACTCTGTTATGAGTTTTTTTTCTTTTTACATATCTATGCCACATTTTAAGTTAGATTTTGTTACATATTAAAGTATTGTTAAACTCTCATGTATATTTCTACCAGCCAGGTTGTGCGTGTGCGTGTGCGTGTGTGTAAATGTTCGTGTGTGTGTGTCTGTAACTATTTGCATCTGTCGCCTGCTTTGACTCAGCACGTGAATCGTGGAAGACGTTAGGTGTTGGGGTCATTAAAGTCAAAGACACTGACTTGACTGATACTAAAGGCTATGTTGGAACCCTGATTTTGTTGCATTGTCCCTTATTTCATGCCTGCTTACGATACTACGATACTTGTTGTGTAATTTTGCGTTATTTGTGAGCATGTGTCTTTAAAGGGTCTAAAGGATATAGACCTAATAAATTTAGCTAAATCTTAATAAGCTTGTTTTTTGATTATTTCCTATATCAAATGATTCTGCTGAAGTCCAATATTTGCCATTGGTGTTAGTGTCTATGTCCATGTGTCAGGTAAGCTGTAAGAGTATAGGCTTAATGCAAAAACGACCTTTCACTAAAGATGATCTTGAATACCCCAAGATGACAACTGTTTACAACGGGATTATGGTCATTTAGAATTAAAAGTAGATGGTATTTATGAAATTTTGAGGAATTAATCCCTACAGAAATTATTTGCGCATGTGTGATATACGAGGGGCGTTTCAAATGTAATGCAACTGGGGTGATATAAGGCGCACGTTTGATAAATTTTAAATTATGTACGCGTCATACCGTCAAAGTAATCCTCCTTGTTACGTACACAAAGTTTCAAACGTTTAATCCAGTTCTTAAAGGCATCTTCATACTCATTTTAGGTATACCCAACATGCACTGATAAACAGCGAACCCCAAGGCCTGTCGGGACCTATACCGTCTACCAGCTAAATGTTTTGTTTTTCAATTAAGGGAACAAGAAATAGTCACACGGGGCTAGGTCTGGGGAATATGGTGCATGTGGAAGAACTCGAACCCTTTCCTTGTTCAAAAACGAGGTCACAATAGCAGACTCATACGCAGGGGCGTCGTCATGCAACAAGGATAGGTGCTTAAAGCCAGTGTGTGGACGACGTTTGAAACATTGCTTTTTAAGTTTCTTCAACACTTTTTCTTTATAAAGTATACCAGTCACAGATTTTCTATTTGGTACAATCGGTTGCATAATAGGGCCACGTATATCAAAGAAGATAACAAACATTGCTTTCTTAGCACTTATCAATCTTTTGGCAATTGAGGGGCGGCGACAGTTTTTGGTAGCCCATATTTTGTTGTTTATTTTTCTGGTAGGCTCGAAAAAGTGAACCCATGTCTCATCTCCAGTAATAATGTCAGAAAACTGCTTTCTTTGATATTTTGGAAACATTTTAAGAAGTTTTCTTGCGGTTTCAAGTCGGACATGCTTTTGCTTGTCTGACAACAAATGAGGGATCCATCTAGCTGTAATTTTTAAATTACGTTTTAGAATGCGGAATACGCTTGCGGCTGAAATACCAACTCTACTAGCTATCTGATGAACAGTTAGTCTGGCGTCAGACTTAACCACATCACATACTTTGTTAACCATAGTGTTAGAAGTAGCACTACAAGGACGTCCCGAATTTGGTGCACATTAATGGAGTCACAACCGCTATTAAACTTCTTAATCCACCTCGTGACGGTGGCATACGACACTTCATTCTGTCCATGAACAACACACAATTCGTCAAAAATCTCCTTCGCTGATACGCTAAGCTGGCATCGAGTCTTTATATAACCTCGAATTTCAGCTGCCTTTACACTTCTCTTGCCAACCATTTTACTATAGTATCAATGAGTATATGTTGCGTTTATCACTGTATTAGCGATAATACTGCGTGTACACCTGTAAATGTAGTATATCTGTGTAGAGAATGGATGTCTCGCTATATCGGTACAATTTTCAAGAAAATCCCGTGCAAGGCGAGGCCGCACGATAATCAGTTGCATTACTTTTGAAATGCCCCTCGTATAGCTACGAATTAGCTTACATAAAGAATCCACTAAAACCTGCTGAGATGAAATGGCTTTTGTTTACAGGCCTTTTGGCAAGTAAAATTTTTTTGCAAAGATAATATACGTAAGAATTTCTGGATTAGATTCATAACTATTTTCCGACATCTTCCATCAAGCTAGAACCTTTAAAAATGCCAGTTCAGTGTCTTCGGACAAATATTTATACAGAGATTTCAAGTAATACATTCCGAGTTTCTTAAATGACCCAAGAGAGTTCAATTCCACCTGCACGTGCTTAATAACGCATGCATAAGCTTGAATATCACGTGGGAAAACACATCTCCGGAAAAGAAAAGTTTATGTTTTTATTACAAATCTGGTTATTACAAATGTGGTTGAACCTTTGCAACCACTTTTGTAATAAAAACGAGAAATGTAATATTTTTTTAAAGTAAAATATGTCCATGAACAGGGATTTCAGGTAAAACATTTGGAGTCTTAAATGACTCAGGACAGTTTAATTCGACCTGCTCGTGCTTAATAACGTATGCATAAGCTTGAATATCACGTGGGAAAACACATCTCCGGAAAAGTAAAGTTTGCGATTTTTATTACAAATCTGGTTATTACAAATGTGGTTGAACCTTTACAACCACTTTTGTAATAAAAACGAGAAATGTAATAATTTTCTAAAGTAAATATGTCCATGAACAAGGATTTCAGGTAAAACATTTGGAGTCTTAAATGACCCAGGACAGATTTAGTTCGATTGCAGGTGCTTAATAACGTATGCATAAGCTGAATACACGTGGGAAAAACATCTCTCGAAAAAAAGTGTTTGCGATTTTTATTACAAATCTGGTTATTACAAATGTGGTTGAACCTTTGCAACCACTTTTGTAATAAAAACGAGAAATGTAATAATTTTTTAAAGTAAAATATGTCCATGAACAAGGATTTCAGGTAAAACATTTGGAGTCTTAAATGACTCAGGACAGTTTAATTCGACCTGCACGTGCTTAATAACGCATGCATAAGCTTGAATATCACGTGGGAAAACACATCTCTCGAAAAAATGTGTTTGCGATTTTTATTACAAATCTGGTTATTACAAATGTGGTTGAACCTTTGCAACCACTTTTGTAATAAAAACGAGAAATGTAATAATTTTTTAAAGTAAAATATGTCCATGAACAGGGATTTCAGGTAAAACATTTGGAGTCTTATTTGACCCATGACAGTTTAATTCGACCAGCACGTGCTTAATAACGCATGCATAAGCTTGAATATCACGTGGGAAAACACATCTCCGGAAAAGAAATTTACGTTTTTATTACAAATCTGGTTATTACAAAAGTGGTTGAACCTTTGCAACCACTTTTGTAATAACAACGAGAAATGTAATAATTTTTTAAAGTAACATAATTATGTCCATGAACAAGGACTTCAGGTAAAACATTTGGAGTCTTAAAAAACCCAGGACAGTTTAATTCGACCTGCACGTGCTTAATAACGCATGTATAAGCTTGAATATCACGTGGGAATACATATCTCTCGAAAAAAAAGTGTTTGCGATTTTTATTACAAATCTGGTTATTACAAATATGGTTGAACCTTTGCAACCACTTTTGTAATAACAACGAGAAATGTAATAATTTTTTAAAGTAAAATATGTCCATGAACAAGGATTTCAGGTAAAACATTTGGAGTCTTAAATGACCCAGGACAGTTTAATTCGACCTGCACGTGCTTAATAACGCATGCGTAAGCTTGAATATCACGTGGGAAAACACATCTCTCGAAAAAAAGTGTTTGCGATTTTTATTACAAATCTGGTTATTACAAATGTGGTTGAACCTTTGCAACCACTTTTGTAATAAAAACGAGAAATGTAATATTTTTTTAAATTAAAATATGTCCATGAACAGGGATTTCAGGTAAAACATTTGGAGTCTTAATTGACTCAGGACAGTTTAATTCGACCTGCTCGTGCTTAATAACGTATGCATAAGCTTGAATATCACGTGGGAAAACACATCTCCGGAAAAGTAAAGTTTGCGATTTTTATTACAAATCTGGTTATTACAAATGTGGTTGAACCTTTGCAACCACTTTTGTAATGAAAACGAGAAATGTAATAATTTTCTGAAATAAAATATGTCCATGAACAAGGATTTCAGGTAAAACATTTGGAGTCTTAAATGACCCATGACAGTTTAATTCGACCAGCACGTGCTTAATAACGCATGCATAAGCTTGAATATCACGTGGGAAAACGGACCTCCCGAAAAAAAAATTTGCGATTTTTATTACAAATCTGGTTATTACAAATGTGGTTGAACCATTGCAACCACTTTTGTAATAAAAACGAGAAATGTAATAATTTTCTAAAGTAAAATATGTCCATGAACAAGGATTTCAGGTAAAACATTTGGAGTCTTAAATGACCCAGGACAGTTCAATTCGACCTGCACGTGCTTAAACACGCATGTATTAGCTTGAATATCACGTGGAAAAACACAACCCTCGAAAAAAGTGTTTGCGATTTTTATTACAAATCTGGTTATTACAAATGTGGTTGAACCTTTGCAACCACTTTTGTAATAAAAACGAGAAATGTAATAATTATTACAAATCTGGTTTTTATTACAAATGTGGTTGTAACACTGCTATTATAAAGAAAATAAGTGAAAAGGTCCTTCTTAGACTAAATGATTAATTGTAATCTTTTAGAAACTGTTTCTGCTCGTACCCAGACACAAATTTTAACCGAGACAATTTAGTGGGGTCCTAGGGCTCTATTCCTGGGAAATTTTGAATTACAGATACGAAATGGTGGCCTATGGTGCATTTGTGCATTGTTTGGTCTAAATTTTGAGGTACTGTAGGGGGAACCCTCTCATGTTAGTGGGGTGAGGGGGTCTCCCCCTGGAAAATTTTGAAATATCGGTATGAAATAGTAGCCTTTGGTGCGGTTGTGTGTGTGTGTTTTGTTTTTTTTTGGGGTGGGGAGGGGGGGGGGTGCTATCAATATGACTGCTAGGATTTCTGTCTCACCTTGCCTCAATGATGCCATAAGGCAAATGATATTCTGATATTTTCTAATGATATTACCGGTACTATACTTTTTTGAACTTTTATAACTGAATTTTTCATCAGTGTGATAGGCCTACTTTTTACTCTTTTTTTTCTGGCTCCTCAAATTTTAAACGAGGCAACTGCCTCGGTTTGCCTCAGTGTGGCTACGGCGCTTTACTTTAGAATCCATATTTAGAATGAATAAAATAATTCTTAATCTTAAACGTTATACATTACTACTTATTTTAAAGATTAAATACTAATATTAAAATTAGAATATTGAGAGTTACAAAATACATATATTTAACATACGATATATAAGAACAGAATAAAGATTAGTTAACATGGGCCTATACAATACGGGATATATTTGGACTCCTAACCACCCTAAAACATGTGGGACTTTCCTATCGGCTTGTCAAACATGCTTTTACTATTAGATCGCCTGAACCAAGGGTTCGGAATGGGCTATAAGTATAGGTGGATGGTTCGGCGTCCGTCTACTGTCGTCCGTCGTCTTGCGTCCGTTGTCATTATTTTAATTAAACATCTCCTCTGAAACTACTGGTCAGAATTACAACAAACTTGGTCTGTAGCATTCAGGCAAAGTTCCCTCTCAAATTTCAAATGAGGGCAATTCGCCCACTGATGCTACAGGTCAAGTTTGATGAAGATCCACCAAGGGGTTCATGAGAAGCAATCATTTACTTATCTCTAGCTGACAGTAAAACGGGTTAAGTGTCCCCACTTTGAAAACACTCGAGAGAGGACCTTACAATGATGTTACAGACCAAGACCCATCAAGTGTTTCATGAGGAGATGTCGGTAAAAGGTATTTCTATTTTTAGCACTAACGGCCCCTAAAAGGAGCCAAGTGTCCACATTTGTATAAACTTGAAAGGCAACCTTAACAATAACGCTATTAACCAAGTTTGATTAAGATCCATATTATAAGGTCCTCTCTCAATTTTGTTTAAATTTGGGCCCTTTTAGGTGACATTAGAGCCTAAAATAAAAATACATTTACACGACTTCTTTTCATGATGAATCTCCATCAATCATGTTTATTAGCATCATTTTAAGATCCATTCTAAATTATGGTCAAACATGGCACATGGCCTCTTTTAGAGGCTGCTAGAGCTTAAACAGAAATACGACCTCTCCTCACGAACGGCTTGAAGGATTGTCTTCAAATTTAGTCTGTAGAATAACAGCAATTATTTAAGGGTATTTCAAATAGGGGCACTGAGCCCCCTTTAGGGGCCACTAGAGCTAAAAATAGAAAAACCTTTAAACGGCTTCTTCGTATGAACCGCATGATGGATCTTCATCAAACTTGGTTTGTTGCAACATCGTAAGGTTCTCTATCTACATTTTTAAATGGGGGCTGTTGTCCCTTTCACTTGACCTTTGTTTTATGTTTTTGTATGTTAAACACAGATATTTCCATTCATGATTCAGTCGTCTTCTGTATATTCAAGGTAAAATAGTTAAGGTCAGATGAGCGACTTAGAGCCACTATGACCCACTGGTCGAATTGATACTCGTCCATATATATTGTACAGAACAATGTCAACTAACCTAATATTATTTAAGTATAAACTGTAGTGAATAACTCGACTTTATTGAATAATAGCATCATACCCAAATATTTCAAAATCAGTAGCATATAGTTCGCGGATTTTACCGAGTGTATAGTTACTGACATTCAAGTATGCCTTCTGAAAAGCTCTTTTTCTCTGTTCTTCCATTTGATAATGTGATAAAGGTCTATTTTGTACTTCGTTTTGTATTATCTTGATCAAATATCCGGGATCATGGTACGATTTTTCAGAAAATTTAAAGTCCGGAAAATCGGAAATATCATTTATATATCCCTGTATCTGAAATGTCTTCCAGAGCCTCTCTGCAACTAAAGGCATGTTCCAACAGTCAGGTCTCCTCGTTATGTCACTTTGCATTCGAACTTGCCTATACGTTGTATCGACAATACTTGCGATAGACGATTCAGCGCGATCTTTATATAGGTGGTTGTAGAACAGTTCATAGACATTTTTCTCAACATTTATGAGTTTTAAAACATATTCAATATCATCAGCGAAAGTTTCTTGTTTAATTACAAGCAGATGTTTTAATTTACAAATATATTTTGACAGTAAAACAGAGACAGGTGCATAATGGTCGAACATTGCTTTTCCTTTCATCGGCTTAGTTAGAGCGAATTCAAGAAAATCCTGAAATGAAATATCTTTGGTACATCCTAGCTGCTGCCTCAGACCATCCATGTTCTGTTGTAAACCATGTTTACCGGTGTAGGAAGAGTTGCCGACCTTTCTGCTTAACATCATCATATGGTTCTCATGAATGATACTTTTTCCAAGACCCAGTGATAATGGCAGATAGACTTTGTCTATGTAAGCCGAATATAGCCTCGTGTACGGGTTTCTTGCTGTGACCAAGGTAATCACGTGGTCCAGTTCACTGCTGTTTACTCGTGCTACTAGTTCTCCGCTCATGGCATGCACCTCCGCTCTCATTCTATCAAATATTTTATGCGCATTTCTAAAACCAAATTTCAGCACGTAGAACAGCTTCTTCAAGAAAGTGGATCCGATTTTAGGAATACTTAGATACGCCAACTTGTATTTTTCCGCATATATTAATCCTAAAGAAAAGTTATTTCCCTTTTCAAGCAAGGTGAAATTAGAATATGAACATATATAATTTACTCTGTTTAATCTCTCCTGTTGCATACTGTTGCAGTTTCCAGGTTTACTCTCCTTGATACTGGATACTGTACACAAATAGAAAAAAAAGTTTTAAAAACTCAGTAAATATATTCAAGTTAGCAGCATTTGAAATGCTGAAGATAACAACAATAACAACAAAAACAACAACAACAGCAGCAGCAGCAGCGACAATTACAGCATGAATGAAAACATGTATCAGAATTTCAATTATGAAATATTATGTGTAAATGTTACGAGTGGTTTTATTTATTGACAGCTTTAGAATTTCAGAGAACACATTCAGTATATTAACAATAAGCATACAGCAGTTATGGTACAACTCGACATAAAAATATCGATAAAACCACTAGGATTTTGTCATTGATGGTACAATACGAAGTAGTCTCGAGGGCTTTGTCATTAATGGTAAAACTCGAAATAGTCTCTAGGATTTTAATGGTACAACTCGACATAAAAATGCCGATAAAGCCATTAGGATTTTATCATTAATGTTTCAACACGACAAAAAAATGTCGATGAAGCCACTAGGATTTTGTCATTAATGGTAAAACACGATGTAGTCTCTAGGATTTTGTCATTAATGATACAACTCGACATAAAAATGTCGATAAAGCCACTAGGGTTTTGCCATTAATGGTGAAACTCGAAATAGTCTCTAGGATTTTGTCATTAATGGTACAACTCGAAATAAAACTGATGAAAAAGTCTCTAGGATCTTGTCATTTATGGTACAACTTGAAACACAAATGTTGAAAATGTCTATATGCTTTTGTCATTAATGATACAGCTCAGAATATAAATGTTGAAACATGCTCTAGGATTTTGTTATCAATGGTACAACTCGAAATAAAACTGTTGATAAAGTCTATAGCCTGTTGTCAAAATTGGCGCAATTCGAATTAGACTGGCATCAATCGTTAGAGTCCTTTAAAATAAATATCTCTGCCATAAAATCCTTTCAAACAGCACTTTCTAAAAAAAGAAAGAAAAGAAAAAAAAAACAAAAAAAACAAAAAAAAAACAAAAACAACACAACAATATTTGTTATCTCTACCTCTTACGTTGAGATGAGCCTCGACAGAAAAGGGTTTTCTTAAAAATTTACAATGTCATTATAAAGAAGGTAATAAACTTTATTACAGATTACTTGATCTCAAATAACTTTGGTAGTCTATTTCCTCTAGGATTTGTACAGCTATAAATAAAATGGTTGATAAAGTCACTAGGATTTTGTCATTAATGAGACGAGAAAATACAATAGATAAAACTTACTTGTTGGGTGCCGTTTAGAGTGACGGTCAAGAGCGAGAAATGTGACCTCAGCCAGGACAAACACAACAGGCAACAATAGTTTGTACCTTGTAGAAGACAACATGTTCACAAGATGAATCTGATAACAAGGCTGCTGAAAAAAAAATAACGCATTTTCTCAGTCACAAGAAAATATATAAATGTAATCGAACAAGATGGTTGATTTTATTGTCCTTTTGATGTTAGATGTTTCCAAAATTAATTAATTGACAGTGTGTATATTACAAATGGCTAAATTTACAGGCAATCCTGTATAGTGAAGAGTAAAGTCTTTAATGAAACAGTTAACAGATTGATCTAGTCCATCTTTCATACCTACTTACATGTTTTTAAAATATTGCGTCAGTCCGAAATTTTAACCCAAAGTAAAACAAAAATTATTTTTGAAATAAAATTCAGACAAAAACTTCCGTTATACATTGTTGTACATTTCCTTTCAAAGTTTTTTTATTGACATGTATTACAGTGATTGTTTTACCTAATTAGTAGCAAGTAACATGATCCATTATTTGGTTATTCTATGCGATTTGCTGAAGTGTAGCCTATAAGCGATAAAACGGCCGTGTAAAAAGAATTAAACAATGAATTAATCTTTAAGTCTTTATTCATTATCAAGCCTACTTGTATTACTCATAAACGGAAAGAGCTCTTGAACAAAAAAAAAACCTAAAAAAAAAAAAAAAACACACAAAAAACAACAACAAAAACAACAACAAAAAAAAAAAAAAAAAAAAAAAAAAAAAAAAAGAATTATTCCTTATGAAAATTATGTAAGGGAATATAGTTTTCCCTTCCGACAAGATAAAAATATCTTGGAAGCTAATGAAACAGCCTCGTTTGGATTGTGAGTTTTTTTTTTCTGATGTCACTTGATTAGAAGCTATTGTGCATAAATAGTTGATTGACCGATAATACTTTCACTGCCCATTTCAGACCTAAATGCCGGACACATGAGTGTGTCCGTGACATTGATAACCGCAGACGACGACTAGACATTACACCACGGAGCATGCGCTGTAACTAAAGGTGATTCATATCGTCCTCGTGAGTTCAGTTTAATGACATCGTAACTTTGTTTCGCTACATCCATTAATGACTTTTGATATCTCACATTGATATAAAGACATCATTTAGTAGAACTAAAGTTATCGTGAAGGATACTCATTAAAACATTTCCTTGATCTGCAATAACGCATTCGGTTCCCGCGGATGTTGCCAGACCGGATCGGACAAGGCATTGTGTAATCCTATAAATATCTTCACTGGTTGAAGGTGCGGACTGAAATATCTTGCTTGGGGGTAACTGTTTAGGCGGTAACTTACCGCAAAACAGTTACCCGAGAGCCAGATAATTACACTCGCACCTTCAAATAGTGACTGATTCTTTTTTTTCCATGCTGTGTTTTAAATTGATAGAAGAATTGACATAAAACGAATTCTTTTCTTTTGAACAATGTTTTATTATAGTAGCGTATGACTTTACGCATTCATTCATAAATTGCAGCACCTAGTCATTTTACACCCCCGGGGTGTAAGAGGAGTTGTTTTTAGCACCGGCAAAAACACAGGAAAATCCTGTCTGACTAGACTGGCTCCCGTCCCTATGTTTGTTCGTTCTTATTTACATATATATATATATGTTTATTCATTGAGAGGGAAGTAACTCCAGCAGGTTGTTTCTACATTGACATTTTTTATTGCCCCTGTCTCCGAACATATTATGGGGGCAAGGGACAATTAATTTGAAAATTCCACAAATCTGCGCTGATACCAGTGCGAAAAAAATCATGAAAAATCCAATTTTGACAAATTCAAGGCAAGTGTTCAGCGAATGTATTGCATAGACTTAGCACTTCATTTTGTGAATTTTCAGTCTGCCGATGTTGTTGCTTCTGTGATAAAAACGGGTTAAACGCAGGTTTAAGGACACTAAATTTTGAGGCAAAGATGGCCCAAAATGCACACCTTGCGCGACCTGTACCGTATTATCTGCAAATGTCTGACCTAAAACACATGCATACTTTTAAAGCATGTGGCCAGACGAAAATAATGGTGGGATGAAAAGTGTCTCATAACCGTTTACTTTTTCCGCTATTTTGAGCTGAATCTGGATGGATGAATGACCGTTTCCATTTCGTCTGAATTCCGTTAATTCAGGTAAGAGTTTAGACGCGGCCGTCTACACGGAGCTAGGAAAATCGATTCAAGTACGTATTTACTTTACACAATAACTACTCGTACGCAGGAATCCTCAGTTCTATAAACATCATAAATAACCAGTTGAATATAAATGCCTTTAAAGTGCATCTGTCTATTTTATTTAAAAAAACGTACCGGGCCAAATTCGAAACTGGCCCCTGCCACTATATGTATGGTTCAGCCATCAGATAAAATGTGCTATTTTAGAGGCTTAAGATTGTCTTATTTTGCTTGCAGTATTTATATGAAAAATAACCATGCAGACAGGGAGCCAGGCTACTGTCTGACATGCAAGAAAGACCTTGCAAAATCCACACGGGCCGAATACAACATTGCAGATCAGGGTGAGTTATAATGATTAGACTGTCTGGAGGGCGGAGCCACAACACATATTTTCTTTTCTTTCAACCTGGCGTCATAACGTTGTGGCGTCATAAAATAACATGTCCTCCACAATCTTAACACTAGAAAAAATGATCAGCCAATGCATATGTTTGCAAGTTTTTCCACAGCTCGGTCGAGACCTAATGGACTCGGGCTAGACCGTCTGTAAATGTCACTTAAATCCTTGTATCTTGCCCATTGATATGAATAAGGGATGTTACAAATTATTATAAGTTTCCAAGTTTAGCATGCGTTGTCTCCCTTAGACTCAGCAATAGTATTAGCATATTAAAACTAACTGAACATAGGCATGTTTAAAATTTGCAATAAAATTATGATATATTCTCGTTTTCTAGAAAAATGTGAATTACTTAATCCACGTAGTGAAAGCTCGAAGCAGTAACATAGTCACAGAAAAAAATACTTCTTTTATGGTGGAAGTTTGTTGAAATCAAGCTAATAATTTGGGATAGGATAGATAGAAAAAAATAAATAAATAAAAAATAAAATAAAATAAATAATAAAGTTCGTGCAGTACGGTGGTAACGAGCAGTACCTGGCACGGAAATACAACTTTAAGGATGTAGGTTCGAATCTTACATATATCAAATCTTTTTTAATGTTTACGTTTTGGTTTTTCTTTTTTGATATGATGTAAAACCTATCTGAGTTTTGAATTTAATGAAACATTCTGTGCATTCTGTTGAGACTGTACGTAGGTGTTTCCGAAAAAAGCCTGCATTGTTTATGAAGGGATTAAAGGTCAAAGAACAAGAATGGATAGAGGATGACTTTTAGTCTTAGTTAAAAAAATGAGGCTAAAAAGAGATTTGAAATAGTCTGCGCATTTTATATCAATCGATAAAACACGAAGTTCTGTGTATACTTTAATGATAATTGAGCAAACAAGTTTACTTTATTTTAAAAACTTATCTTGAATATCAGGTAAGTCCATCATTTTTTTCACAACAATGACTTGAACATACAGCTATATTCATGTACACCATCGCAAAAACCTTAGGACTCTACTGACTTCGACAAGTTTCCGATAATAAATTAGTACCTGCTTTATGTTCAAAATAAGTCAATTGTCAGCAGAGTTCTTGAAAATAAGGCTTATCTGGCAGTTACCAATAGCCTTAGATACAGGCAGATACAAGCCAAAATGTATTACCCGAGTTTCGATACGATATTGCCGACTTTTCGAGGAAATACCGCAAATACTATACAGTAAATTAAACGTTATTTTCTTCTCAATATACACCTAAACATGTACTTGCATAAGATATCAGCCCTTGGAAGAAACCTTTACATGTATATCCAAAAATTTACATTATGCCTATGCACATTCGATGTGACAATGAGTGAGTCAAAATGGTATACTTTGGCTAAGAAATTGTAATGTTTTATATACATGTTCGAACATGGAATATTTTACTATTCTGACTACATTCAGATGGTTTTCGACCTAGTTCGAACCCCTTCGACCATATACCCATACTATACATGGACCATATATAGATACTATACATGGACCATATGCCCATACTATACATGGGTCATATGCCCATACTATACATGGGCCATATATCCATACTATACATGCGCCATATACCCATACTATACATGGACCATATACTCATACTGTACATGGACTATATACACATACTGTACATGGACCATATACCCATACTGTACATGGACTACATACACATACTGTACATGGACCATATACCCATACTGTACATGGACTATATACACATACTGTACATGGACCATATGCCCATACTGTACATGGACATGTAGGTTCATGTTCAATCTGGCTCCATTTTGAAATATTTAGTTGTTTTAGAAGCCTGGTTAGGATATACATAGATCTATGGTAGGTTACGGAAATGTTAAATGTATGTAGATACAATGGTACGTTTTGACCCTACATGCTGAGTACCTACAAGTTTCATACATGGATGTGTAGACATAATGTATACTAAGAAACTGTACTCGCTCATTAAACACTCGAGACAGGAATCTTCCTCTATCCCTCCCCTTAAGTATGAAAATAAACTCCATCTGGATGATCAAGCTAAGGCAACAGTACTGAACAAACAGTTCCAGTCTGTTTTTAGCCCCAAATCACCACTAAACCTTGCATCCTCTGCAAAATGACACTAACTCCAGATGGTAAATCAGTCTCTACTATGCCAGATATTAGGACAGGCACAAATGGTACTGAGAATCTTCTCAGCAACCTGAACCCCCATAAGGCCAGTGGTCCTGACAAAATCAAGCCTATAATACTTAAAACACTCTGTAGAACTATCCCCCATCCTTGAGGTCATATTCCAGAAATCCCTGGAGAAAGGATCACTTCCATCCCAGTGGAAATCCGCATATGTTGCCCCCATTTTAAAAAAAGGTGATAGGTCAAATCCAGTAAATTATAGGCCAATTTCATTAACACGTGTCTTATGCAAAGTTCTTGGACACATTGTTTCCTCATCTATTGTTAAGCACTTCACCAACCATGGTGTTCTGTATGACCTACAGCATGGATTTAAGGAAAAAAGATCATGCGTTACTCAGTTAGTTATGTTAGTAAATGATCTGGTCAGTTCAGTCTACAATAAGAAACAAGTAGATCTTATACTACTAGATTTTAGTAAGGCTTTCGACAAGGTTAGCCATGAGAAAGTCCTTCTAAAAATGTACGAATACGGAGTCAGAGGTCACACACTAAGGTGGGTCAAAGACTTCTTAGATAATAGGATCCAATCAGTAGTCCTAAATGGCACTACCTCTGACGCCATCCCAGTATCATCAGGTGTCCCACAGAGGCATGTACTTGGACCCCTGCTCTTCCTAGCTTACATACATGACCTCCCACAAAACGTCAGTTCCAAAGTCCGTCTGCTTGCAGATGACACGGCAATATATCTAACTCTGTCATCTGCAGACCAATCTGTCACTCTCCAAAATGACCTAAAACTTCTAGAAAAGTGGGAGTTGGAGTGGGATATGGAGTTCCACCCCTTCAAGTGTCAAGTGATCCACGCCACTAGAAGGAAACATCCTATCCATACCCAGTATTACCTACATGGAGTCTTGAATCGGTCAGCTCCGCAAAATACCTAGGCGTGGATATCTCAAATGACCTATCATGGGACAATCACATAAACAGGTCAACCAAGAAAGCTAACCAAACCCTAGGGTTCTTACGAAGAAACATTAAGGTCAAATCCAAACTCATTAAGACCATTGCTTACCAGACTCTAGTCCGACCCCAGCTCGAATATGTCTCCGGGGTATGGTCGCCCCACACTCAAATTGACCAAATTGTAAGCGTCCATAGGACGGCCGCCAGTTGGATCAAGACCGACTACGGCCATACTTCCAGTGTAACAGATAAGCTACACTCCCTAAACCTTCGTCGACTGGATTTAAGGCATATAGATTCTAGGTTATCACTCTTATAAAATTCATCATGATCTGGTTGCTATCCCAATTGTAGATTACCTGGGTCCTACGACTTGTTGTGTCCGCTATGGCCATTCCCTAAGTTATAGGTTAATTACTGCAACAACTGACTATTACAAGTTTTTTTTTTATTTTCTTATAACAGTGTACCATTGGAACCAACTTCCCCCCAGTGTCGCCCACCTCCCTACCCTAGAGCAGTTCAGTGCTGCAGTTTACAGCCTTGAACATGTCTCGCCCTAGTTATCCTGCAAACTCAAGTTTTAACCTTTTTATATCACCAAAGTTATTTTTAGTTTCTTCCACTCTAATTTTTTATCCCTATATTCTTTCTCTTTTTGATTTTGACGCGCAAAACGTGTACATTCCCGCAATTACGTCAACGGCTGATAGATAGATAGATCAAATTTACATTTTGCCTGTCTATGAGTCCTAAAACTTCTAAGCACAGCCACAACAAACGTATTCATTAGAAGTTTTACCCATTGACAGACATGAACAGGCGGAGGAATCTGTACCTAAGGCCTAAAACAACTGTAACCTACCCTAAATTTTTGGTCCGACCCTAAATGCTTTATGGCCTTGGAGAATTTTTTTTTCACTAAGTTTCAAAACTGCACCTTTTATGCTTTAACCACTGTCAATGATGTTAGAAATCAACTTACTGATGCTCTAATGGCATAACCCCCTTATTTGTATTCACGTTTTGACACAAAAATAAGTTCTGAAAAGTCCCATTTAATAAAAAAAGTCCCAAATTTCTTTTTACCGACCTACCCTAATTTTTTAGCATGTTACCGGAACCAAACAATATTTTTGTTAGGCCTAACGACCGTTTACATAAAACATTTTTCAATTTTGAATGGAAACATGATAAATTATTAATAGTTACTTATTCTCATATGTTTTTATAACATATAATATGTCAGTAAAGAAGTATCAAAGCCTTCTTAAGAAATACAGTAATAATATCTGATGTCTTAAACTTTTCGTTTTTTTTTCATTGTTGTTGTAAGATCATGAGGTCAGTCCCTTTAAACATGATAAAGTTCATCCTTTAAATAAAGTTTAACCGGGCTATATTTACTCAATATGAGAAGGCTTACATATTTTATACAAATAAAGAGCTCAATTCTAATACAGAAGACTCCACTGTTGTGAGATATCCTTAATACAATTATAAGGGAGATGAACATTACCTTAATGAAGGACACATCAGGGGCCTACCTGGGTGATTTTGAACTGTACGCCAGATATGAGCAACATAGATACGAAGCAAGCAGAGATACCACGAGTGTGGGGTAGTTGAGGAAGGGGGTCTCCATTTCCTGATTTTGTTTGTCACATTTGTACCACATATTACAAAGATAATCATTTAAATTCATAGTTTATCGCACCGCTCATGTTTACTGACAGGGACCGTGACAGTGTCCAAAATTGCAGCTGGAGAAGCCCCGGATATTTTGAGGAATATAACCTTTATTCGTATAGAGTCCTGTGTAACTTTATCCCAGAAAGTGTATGCTTCAATAGCTCGATCGTTCTGGCTCACACTCGTACTCATTATTAATTGTATTTAAGATTTTAAAATGTTTATATCTATTTCACAGAATTTTCCTCGAATTACTTCGATACAACGTTAAATAACAAAACGAATTATGCCAGACTTAGAATGTTGAAAAGTCAGCGTTCTGTAAATGGCTCTATACAATACACTCCAGGACACAACAACTTTAAATCAACAGTAACAGGAGATATATAGTTATGTTTCAAAATATTTGCGTCACTGAAACACTGTGTCATTCTATGATATATTTTATTGTGCAACTTCCAAAACCCGCGCAGGCATATGGGACCTATACAAACAATGTGTCTGTTAGTGTTACTGCATTTTAACTCTTATCTAATCCCATCTGCTTCTCATGTAAACAAATCTCATAATTATTCGAACCGTGTGCAAAGCTGTTATTATCATTGTTTATTTACTTATATAATTACAGCACACATAGACATTAACAAAATAAATATTCTCTACAATGTGAAGATTGTATTAGTTTAAACATATTTTATTGCATATAATACATGTATTTATATAATTACAGCATACATAGACAATAACAATCAATTGACTTATAGCAATAGGGTCGGGCCACAAGTCCTGCCAACATTAGTAAACAGCCCTTCCTTTGAAAGTTAACTATTACATAAAATTAATTACTTTTACGAAATAAATAATTATAACATGTGTTACAAACAAGATTGAAGAAAAGACCAAAGTGTGACTGAAACTGAAAAAAAAAGAATGATAACTACAGCCAGTTTAATGTTAAATATGATGTTTATATTGCTATTTTTTCCTAATGGATCCGTTTCCCAGAAGCTAGGCAAGTATCCGTTTTAGATAAATTGAGGTCTAATTATAGTGAAGGAGCCAGCGTGGGAGCCATCTGGTCGCGTAATTGCGGACAGGTTTCTGAACACTATTTTTTCACTTGGCATGGCCACAGAGGTCTAAATTAAAGCTGTTTTCTGTTAAAATTTCATTGCGGATGTATTTTTGACATTTTGGTTGAAAACATGGGAGAGGAGGTTGTATTTGATGATGTTAAACTCAATTTTGGTATGAGTAGTACTTCCAGGTCACAGCAGTGTGGTTTTGATGTTATTTTACAGTAAGCAAATGGGACAAGAAAATCTCTCTTAAAAGATACATGATCCCTAATTTTCTTTTCATTTTATCATAACTCTTTAAAATGAGTTAAGGATTTGTTCTCTGAAATGGGTCTTGCTATGTTTGGTAGCTCTTTAAAAATGTCAGTTTTATATAGAATAGGGAATATCATTTATTGTAGTGTGACTTAAAGGATGAAAAGGTCTGGTGTCATAAAATAGTTCGATTCTTTGTTCTGTAAATTTAATACACTGAAAGAAATAATGTTCAGCATTCTCGATGGGGTACCCACAATCACAACTGGGATTAAATGGTCGCTGTATAAATCGTTATTCAGATTACTACATCTGTTTCTTAATCTTGCATGTAATATTGAGGGCAGTCTTTTACCTATCAAGAAGTGTTTGGGGATTTTTGGTGCTTTGAAAATGTCTTTTAACCTTGATTTAAATATATTAGTGGTTTCAGAATTTCTTATATTTATATCTAATAAATTCCATTGATCGGTAGATGACGGTATGAATTAGTTACTATAAATCTGAGTTCTTTGGGCTATTGTTACATAGTTATCGTTGTTCCTCAAAGGGTAATTAAATATCTCTGCTACAAGAGGAGGAAACATATTTGCCAAGAATTCAGGGAGTAGACTATTTTTAGCTTTATAAAGTGTAATAAGCTTTTGAATATTTCGTCTGTCCTCTAAGGAGACCCATCCTATTTCTTGAACTAGATTTTGTATCGAGACAGACTTTGTTAATCCTGTAACTATACGCGCTGCATGATATTGTAATTTTTCTAAAGATTGTTTTTGTTGTACTTTACATCCATCCCATATAATAGATGCATATTCTAATATAGGACTCATATATGAAATATAAATTTGATTTAGAGTAGATCTTCTTAACATGAATTTTAGTGTCATTTAAGATCCGACGATAAAGTTAAACCTAAATGTTTATGACAATAAACATAATCTAGGAAAATATCAGTGAAATAAGAAGATGGTTGTAACACATTACATCAGTTTTGTTAGGATTAAATTCAACTAACCACTGTTTGGATCACTGGCTAATTGTGGTTAGATCACTGTTTAATACAGATTCTATATAATTTACAGCATAAGAAGTTACAGATAAGGAGCTGTCATCTACAAACAAACGGGTAGTGCTTAAAATATTTTCTGCTGCTATGTCATTTGTGGAACGCCAGCATCTAGTGGGAGTACTCTCGAGGTTTCACTACCAACAAAGACGGACTGTTTGCGATTCAAACGACAACTCTCAAACCAACTTAGTAGTGTATCATCTAGGTCGTATTGCTTAAGTTTAAAAAGAAGACAGCACTGCCAAACTCTAACAAATGCTTTAGATATATCACAGAAAACAATACAAGTTGATTTTCTCTCGTCAAAAGATTCACATATTTGGTGATACATATCTACTAGCTGAAAGACTGTCACAAATTGACATACGGGCCTTATTGTATCTGTAGTGTAAATGCATGTATTGCATCATCTTTTTGTAAATGTTTGAGTTATTGAGGTAAATGTCAGATTTCACGCATAAAATACCTCTAATGTTTTTCTGTATTTCATAACTTAAATTGCAATGTAAATATTATTACATTCGGTTCAGTAATAAGAAAGTTGATATTTTATAAACTTCAGTAATTCATGGTTTTATACCCAAAACCACTATAACGGGCCTCAATTTGTCAATTTCAATCCGCGCCAAAGTAGTCAGATTTCCCGGCTATATCGTGAATCCCGTGAAAATAAAAATAGTCGGAGTCCACGGCTTAGCCGTGAGTCCCATGAAATTTAGTATTTGGCGGGACATTACCCTACAAATAGACTGGACTAGATATGCCTTGCGCACACCACATTCCGACATTAGACGAATCTATGTCAGACTAATTTTTCTTGCTAGAAATTTATGCTCGATCGAGGTAAGAAATTTATTTGTTAGATTTTTGTATGATTTTTGCATTACGATTTTTATTGGGTAAATTTTTGTGCATTCTACAGAATTCTGTAACATTTACTTTTCGGCATGTGATTTTGGCTAGTTTCGGTATGTCAGGATAATTTATGAAATTTTTCAGGCTTTTGTAATTTTTTTCGAAGGAGGAGACTAAAATGCTTCGTTTATATAAGATGTAAGATTTGTACTGAAATTTGTAACATGTTAATTGTAAAGCACTTTTTTTTCAAAAAAACATATGTCGAACATTTCGTTGTTATGGAACGCCGATACTGCCTTGCACTGCAATGTATAAATTTATATGGCAAGTCTAGTACCATGTATGTAATTTATTTTATTGTAATTTGACATATTATGCCAGTCTATAGCATATACATATAATGTCCGTTTTGCTGTATTAGACATCATATTGATACAAACTATGGTATAACGTGTGAATTGCATTTAATTTTGTTAATTTGTAGTTGTAAGTAATAGCTGCAGTTTATCATTTCCATAACTATATTTTTTCGTCATAAATTTTTCATATCTTTGTCATACTTGAACTTTAGTCTTTTAAGTAATTAATTTTTGTAATAATGGAAGTAATTAGTGACGTATTTTAATCACGTGACGTAGGAACTTAGTAGCACATATATTTTGTATAAGTAGCTCGTATTATTTATGGGAGCCTACGGAGGTATGGTGTACCCAAAGGAGCAGTTTTATGCTCTGACTTACTTGTTTTGCTATGGTGCTTACCATATGTTATATATTTTAGCTTCTTCCCCAGACGATTTTACCTGGTGATGATGTCATAACCCGGAAGTACAATGCCCGAGGTTCACTTGTCTTCACTCGCCTGGATGTGATTTTCCAAGCGCAGAGCTTTCGTCCCATGGTTGTGCCTAAACCGCAAAGACGCTGATTTTTGTTATCCTCTGAAGTCAGCTCAGGCATGCAATCACCTACTATCATAGGGAGCCAAAACGGAGTCAAAGTATTCACGGTTTAAAGGGACTTGATTTGAAGATATGTTATATATTTTTTGTGCTACTTAAAGTTCGCAATTAACTAAAAGATCTGTGCCACGTCACATTAAAATGGAACTGTCAGTGATAGAACTTTGTATCTAGAGATACTGAACTTTGATTTTTTTTCTTTCTTTCTTATAATCAGTTTCTTTTCTACATATCATTTATTCATTGTTAATACTCATTTTATGTAAATAAATTTGTAAATATTGTAAAGGGTGTTGATTTGTTCTGATAGTTATTGTCGCCGGTACGGCCAGTCTTGTCACAAAGACAGATGAATGACCAGGTAAGAAGCCAGACTGTAGGGAATAGATCAAAGTATTGGAGTGTAAATGGTTATATATATGTTTGAAAATTACTCTTTCCATTACTTTTCCAACACAACTTATTAAGGAAATAGATCTGTAGTTCAATGGATTATTTTTATTCCGTTTTTTAAATGGGCATTACATTAGCAAATTTTCAGGCACTAGGATAATTACCTTCATGATCAGATCTGGTAAATATGATACAAAGAGTTTTTACAACTGTTAAACGTGTTTCATTAAGCAACCTAGACTAATTTTATCAGGACCTACAGCTTTATTGTTATACGTTGTTATATTATTCGTATTAGCACTACTATTGTTTTTAATCAGCATTTTTACTGTTTTCCAATAAAATTTCAGACTGGTCGATTTTGTTTCTTCCAAAGAAAATTCTAAGTTGTAATAAAAACGTTTCTTAGCATGATGCTTTGAATTGTTTACCTTGATTTTAATACGCTTAAAAGAATTCTTCAGTCTTTAAAACTTTCTTTCTTTAGACGATTGCGTTTTCTTGAAGCTCGGCGAATTTCGGAGTCATACCATGGTCTATCATATGGTTTTATTGTAACAAAAAAGGTCGGAATAGATTGTTTAACTAATTTGATATAAACGTCTGTAAAAGATTCACATGCTACATCTATCGAATGTGAATCTAAAAAACACCAGTCAGTATTTTGAATTGAATTATTAAGTTCATCAAAATTCCTCCCGTTTATACGCTTTAGGTATATTGTTAAGAGTATTTTATGTATGAATAATTCCAAAATGGGCACTAATTTCTGCCGGAGTTAAAAAACACCAGAGTTGTAAACTTCAACAGTATTAGAGATAGCAATAGGATCAATTAGGATCGATGAATGGTTTGAAATTCGTGTTGGTTCTTAAATTATGTTCTGTAAATCATTAATTAGAAGAATATCTTTAAATTTGTTGTCGTTGATGTTCAGCTGGTCCTCATTCATATCTCCTACTACCATTAATCTATCACACATATCAAGAGCTTTTTCTAAACAATTGTTTAGTTTTATCCAGAAATCTACAGTTGCTTGAGGTTGTCTGTACAAATTACAAGTAATATATTTCGTGTGTTTAATTTTTAACTCTACACACAGCGATTTTGCAGTATGTTTTCAAGTTTCATGCTTACGTTTTGAGATAAGATTGTCTGATATATACATAAGTAAACATCCAGAGTGGTATGTGACATCTTTACTTTCTATTGTTGAATATAAATCTAGTCTGATATTATCATTGCTAACGTTTTCATCTAGATGACTTTCAGTACATCATAAAACATCGACATCGAGCCAGTTTCTTTTTATGTAGCTTAATTTATGTCTTATGCTCCTTATGTTTTGACTATAAATCGACAGACAGTTCCAATCAGATTCGTTACCCGGGCCTGGATTTAATTCAACATTACCGAAATGACTTCTAAATTTAAAGTAGTTTCACAAAAGAGCAGTAAAGAGCAAGGGACTGCATCTTGAAACAAATTGTAAAAACAATCGGCAACAGTTGTTTCCCTTTAATCTTATTAACTAAAATACTGCAATGATGTTAACAGCGTAAGACATAACAATAGGAAATATACTATCTCATGACAAAAATGAAAATACATAGACTTTTTAAACCTCTGTAATCCGTTGTAAAAAGATACAATGGCTGACCTCCAGGCATCTAGGGAATTACCCGTTGTCATAAACAAACGACACAGACAATTTCATTAAGGTCAGCCACTGGTAAACAGTTGTAATAAAATGACAGTTGTAAGAACCCCGTACCAATGTGTAACCCAGTACCAGACAAACAGATCCAAAACATAAAAGAAAATATTCAAACGTATAAAGAAGAACATACATCTTCATCATTAATCTAGCTAAGATGTGGGAAAAATGAACATATATGGAAATAGTTTAAACATATAAATGTACATGAATATATTCACATAAGAATTATATAAAGCTTGATGCAAGCATCAACTATCATAATAGGTATCAAAGTGGATTATGTACACGCCGGCAACTTTTGTCAAAGAAAAGAAAAGAACAAAAAGTGAAGCTTATAACAAAATATTTTATATATTACCATTTACTGATATTTTATGTATGTTTGGCTTACGTGACTGTGTGCATATGCAAAACTCACACATTAAAGATATAATAGTTTTGTGTTTGTTATCGCTTTTGAAATCTTCGTCAGTTTAATGCACGACTTCTGCACCTGCATTTTGAAAGGGTTTTGCTAATGTATCTACCCCAAAATAGACATTATTTCAAGTTTCTCACGCGAAACCTAACTTTTATTCTAGTTAACGTAAACGACATCTAATATTAGCAAACGCAAAAACTGCGTTAATGGTTAAATGGTATTTCAGTATCCAGATTTGAATATAGATTGAATATATAGATATATTTAATTGCAACCATTAAAAGAATCTTCAATATCACGTCAAGAGACTTATATTTAGCATAACTTTTTTTTCTTACTCATCACTATTGATCTACTGCTGCCCTCTTTAAATACCAATAAAACACATGTCATTTGAAACTTGAACAGCAGAGTGAGACGGATGTCCTGTTTTTGTTCAAACAAATTTTCCAACATTTTTTTTGTGCCCCTGCATCTTTTCAAGCTTTGAAAATGGTTGCTGTTTTTACGAAGATTTTACATCATTGACATATTTACTTTGATGCCGCATAGAAAATAACACATCTACTATCACTTTATGATATGGAGGATCGTTTTATTTTAATCTGAAGGCAAATTTGGTTTATTTAAACGATGCACATTTCACATCACTTCTGATGCCCGTAATATGACTCGAACGACTGTGACATAATTATGTATGGAAACAGATGCAATATGCTTCATACAGCTTTTATGTAGTCAGACTACCGACTAGATAATCTTTTTTTTGTAAGAAAAATCATTCTGTAAAACATTCTAGGCTCTGATTGTGTTTTGAGAAAACATAATTATACAAAATTTGAATAGCCTCAGGAGTTAACTCCTGTTAACAAAACTCACGGTCTGAACACAGGCTAAGCTATTATGATTTGAATGTAACAGCCCCATTCTACATTTCGGACATAAAGAAAATGGGTACACAATATCAAAAGTATTGTAAATAACACCCAGAGAAAAAGAACACATATCATGTAGTAGTAAGGACCCTTTACTTGACAGTACATCATACAGCTACATAGCTAGATTGTATAAATATTTTATATATTCAAAAGTTCTATTTACAGTTCAGTTACACTTTTTAATCGTCAATAATATTTTATGGATACTAGATTTCGCTTTTCCAATAACTCAAATGTTCGTGTTCATTTCATCAAAACCGTCCTCAGCATAACCTTCGTTACGCTTTCCGTTCGTCTTTACATTTTCCTTGCTATAGTTTGGAAATATTGGTATGAACCTCAAACATCTCTGACGCTTTAAACATTCTGGAATAAGTGGTTCATAAACCTCCTTTCCTTCTATGTAATGTATCGCGGTATCTCGGGATTCAGGGTTTTTCCAAGCAGCTATACCCCTTTCTTTGTCTGTCCCTTAAATGTAGATAAAAGTTTTTTATATAACAAATATTATTGCTAGAACGGATGTGGTTAGGTAATAGACTATATTTTGGAGAACAAAATACCTTATAATATTCTCCGATACAATCAGCTATTTAAATGTTGATTTTATTCCGGACTAGTGTATGGATAATTAATGTGCATGTAGGGATCACTAGCTATTCCGTTCTATACATGGAAATATTTCGACGAAAAAGTATTTACAGTCACAAGCTTATTATCTGAATTTGTACTGCAGAAAATTTACACGACCAACTTGTTACCTGGAATAGTATTATCCATAAAACAGGCTATGAACCCGCCCAGGAAGTTTGGATTTCCAAGAAACGTCGTGATCACTTGATCTAGTTCAAGAATCCCTGCAAAATTAAAGATCCAGAATTATCAAATCATATTTTGAGCTATTTGATTAAACTGATTAGAGGACACAAAAACAATACACGTCGTTGAAATGATTAAAATGATTATACTAATGAATTAACTTGATTAACTCGGTATGGAAGAACAAAAGAATATCGGAAGTTGTAAAAGAAATGGAACAGCATTTGCTAATTATTAAAATTGCAGAAGATGATTTGTTATTTACTATACATTGATACAACAGAATGACTTTTAGGCCTCAAAAGAGTTATACTCCCTGTGTATAAACAAAACATTGCAATAGGAGGCTCCGGTTCTGGTACAGAAATCAGGTTGTAAGAACCATACAAGTTGCAGTAACCGCGTGATCTTAGCAAATAGCTTTTGTGGTACATAATGATTTTGCTGTTACACCTGTATCAATTTGACTTCGATTTTTCTCCATCCAGCTTGGTACAAGAAGACCAACAAACACTGCTGTCCCAATGATTATCAGATTTCTTGCAGATGACAAATTTATGACTTTTAAATTAGATAAATTCACGCCAACAAACACACCTAAGCGAAAGCAAAAAAAAAGTAAAATAAAAAATAGTCATTAAATATATTAACTGAAGGAATGCTGATATATTGAATGATATCATATTAAACAAACGGTTATTTTATCCCTTTAAGGATAAACACAATCTTTTATCAAACATAAAACAGTAATCTTCCAGAAATTCCGTGCTCATGAGGATACTAGTCATAACTATTCAGCTAACGTTTAATGGCAGCAACACTAGATAAGATGAAACTATTAGAATGATCTCAACTTATATTCACTATTTGATCAATGCATTTAGTGAGTATATTGCTATCTGATAGGTAAATACGTGATAGCACAGTGATTGTCTAAGAGATTGCTATATGATAGGTAAATACGTGATAGCACAGTGATTGTCTAAGAGATTGCTATAGGGCCTGAGGGGTGCAGAGCATAGTATTTCTTCTCATTAACAGACACAATCAAACTGAAGCTGCTACTGTTTTTGGTGTGGTATGTTTTCTATGCTTCAAAAGTAGTCTCTTCAGACATGTTTGAATTATGTTAGTTTTGCAATGTTACCACTGTCATTATATTACATTATTTGGTGAGAATTAAGTTATAAGTATTCGTAATTATTTTTTTCAGAGTGGACGTCATGGTTTTTTTTTCTCTTTAGAATAAATCATAAATATATTTATATAAGCGGAAACGAATATATACTCATATTAGAACAAAATAGCCAAACGAGAAATACTGTGAAAAATTTACCTGAAATATTTACTTTATTTTGAGCAATGCCACAATAAAATGATACGAAAGAATGTTAAAACTGTTAATCACTTTCAAATTTATTTTATAATAGCATTTTAAACAAAAGTAATGCTTACTGATAATCTAAGAAGTTTTATCATACAGTAAGTGATATCATCCATACAATAAATGCAAAATAAAATCCAATACTTACAAATAACTAAAAACGCAATGTTGGATTTCTTCATTTGAAGCAAAGGAATATTATATTTATTGTAATATTTGAAAACGTGATAAGTATACCAGCACTTGTGATGATACCGCCTCCGAGTACAGGGTATGGTATACTGCTAAATACTGCAGACACCTTGGCAAGTACTCCCAGCACAATATAGATACCAGACATTGTGATAAACACATGGCGGCTAGCCACCTGAAAACATATTGTAAATCATATCGACGAGGAACCTCTTAAAATAAATGAACATAAGGTAGAAGAATATAGGCGGTGAACATTGGCAAAATGGAAAAGTTTTACATATACTGTATACATATCGCGATCTCGTTCCAAATATGTCTCGCACATCTAAAACGCTTTTTTGACATTCCTAAAGCATTGCTTTGAATCCTGTATGCAGTATTCGATGAAATGGACTAATTCTTTTACAAAGCTTTATAAACACGAAAACTAAGCTAAACAAAAACTATTTTTATTCTCTTATTATATGATAGAATAAGGCAACCTCTTTCTGTAGCATGATACTGTGATTGGTCGTGTTTTCTGCCAAAGTACACTTGACAGTTTTTTTTGCAGAGAAAGAAAGGTAAACGCAGAGTTATGTAGGAAACACTACGTTCTGCGAAAAGAACGGAAGTCTGCAGAAGAATATGTATGGATGCATTATATGATTGATACCAACCCCAACACAAGAATAAAACAAGGCAACAGATATAGGCAATTGGTAAAAACCCAACAAATAGGGAAATAAAGTGGTTCGCCGCAATAGAACTATCAGTGAAAAAAACACAATGGAGATTTACAACGTTTAATTCTGCAAAAAACCCACTCAACTCTAACTAACCCGTTTTAAAGGCACAGGACAAAGTAACTAAATGTTATCCCCGCCGGTTGTATACTAAACACACTAACTGTACAAGAAAAAGTAATATGTATACCACAAACATACTCTTGTCATTACAAAAATATTCATACAATAGTTTTATTTTAAAAGTTAACCTAACAATATCCAAGAAAAGCTTATGAAGTTTATCAATGTCTACGGTATCATTATGTTTTCATTTAAAGTTCCGTGTTTATGAAACATGTCTTACCCTGGTCATCCCTATAGCTCCGATATTACCGCCGTATGTTGTAGTTGCGTGTCCTACACCAAAAAACCCAGATATCATGCTACAAAATCCCTCTACTGCTATCCCTCTATTAATGCCGTGACTAGGTGGTGGCGGAACCTTACACATAGCCGCAGTTGCATAGTAATCTCCAACAGAATCAAGAATTGAGGTGATGGTTGCGATAAGGAATCCGACAATTGCATTAACACTGAACAAGGGAAGTCCAAATTGTCCTAAATTTTTGAACAATATAGTATATCTTGTATTAATAAAAATGCAATTGTTAGTTAATGGAAGGTACTGTTATACCCTGAAATAAATGTTTCTTAAAAATATATATCACTAGACCTGGCTTACAACAGTTTTATTGTGTAAATGTGTATCTTATCCGAAATAATTATGTCTTTTACTTTCATTTATTTTAGCTTAATTCCTGCAGCATGAAAAATTCAAAACATAAGACGAACAGAACAGTACGTATCAGACATTGTATTGACTTGCACATAATGCATCTTCATAATACATCATCATATATTTATTCTAATACAAAACATATTTTTACAAGGTACATTGCAGTCACGTAATAATAATATCTGTCATGTGTTTACGAATAGGATAGAAATATCCGTCCCGAGGGCACCTGCGCATTGGGCGGTAATGAGGATTGCCGAATTACCGCCCATGCGCAGGTGGCCGAGGGACGGATATTTCCATCCGATTCGTAAACACATGACTGATATTTTTTCTTGCATATCGTATACATATAAGCATTTTATTGTGGCAGATTATTTTTCTTGCATACCGTATTTTATAAAAGGTAGAAATACTTTCTTTTTAACATTCTTTCTTATAAGGTAGAGAATGAACACAAAGCGCGGGAAATTAACGTCCGTAAGCAGACGTGACATCATGATGTTTTGCGTTATGCACAATAACAAAGTTCCACTTTAGTTTTATCGTTTGTAGCGTAACGTTATGTTTCTACGGTAAACTAACGTATTTTGAATCGAGAAATGTGCTATAAGGAACCGAAAGCAACTATCAAGTTACCTGCTTTTTTCGTATTTTACATAAACAATATATTATCAGTGCATGAACCACTAGTTGTCATTAACAGCACGAGAGTCATCTGGCATGTGGGGTGCCAGATGTGTTTTGCCGGCATGGGTAAAATCACCGGAAACGCCAGTTCGATGTGCAAAAAATAAGTAACTAAATTTGCATGATGTTATACATACAAAGGACAGGTTTCCACAGGCTGGTTGTATTTAAGTTACGTGTGAAACAGACACTGTGTGTTTTATATATCTAGATAAATTAATAATATCATTTCTATTATCTGACTGCAACAATTGTACAACTTTAAACATGCTGGGCTTACAGCAAAAATATTTTTTTGCATATTTCTTTCTTAACTCTTCTACATCTGATTAAAGAAAATATATCAATTTAAATAAATATATGTCTAAAAAGCACCGTTATATTTTTAATAATATCTTGAATCATCGTGATAGAAAGTTGCTCCTTTTTATACCTGGATGGGGTAAGTAGAACCATTCAGATTCATATATGACATCCGCACGAGCGTCCGTGCGAGCATTGTATTGTTTATTAGTTTTATCCGCAGGGAATGCACCAGCTGCTGTCATTATACCGCAAACTGCCCAACCGATCAAAATTGAAATCAAAATCTGAAAATCAGTTATCTTTATAACTTTGAATTTATGTTTATAACAAATGTGAATTTCTAAAATCGAACGCTCAAATTCATGTTTCCATTTTTCATTGATTATTTACTTGAGAAAGCAATAATTGCGCAGTTTGCTTCTGAAGGTTATTCGAAGACACGTCATTATATCTATCACCATTACACTAAAATAGAATATTGCTGTACGTTACTTCAAGTCCGTAGTATTTGTATTTAATCAAGTAATATTATCATGATATTTGTTGGATATTTCATGTAGACACTATTGGAAAAAAATATATACATGACAAAAACTGCATATCCATTATAATTATGTTTTGATCATTTTAGATGTTACAGTAACTTACAGCAAATACTCGATGAAGCGGATATCGTATGGTATGGAACCCCTTCCTTCTTGTCCATACAGGTATAGTCATTGGTCTATGTCCTAGATACAGGGATAAAGTCACAGCTATTGCCCATGTCCTACAGTGATGACGGTCAAAATATTACATTTTTCTATTTGTTTAATCTCTACATTTTGTAATATTATGGCGTGTACGTACAAAGATTTGCAAGGACTTAATACAATTATTTACAGGCTTTACGTTAGACTTAATTTTTTTTTCTGCGTAGAAGAGGTATTTAAAAAAGAACACTTACAATGACATCTGAGAACATCTGAACATTACCAAATAAACTGAAGTCTATTTTTTCTATTACAAACGGGCATAACTTTAATATCTCACATAAAAGATATGCCCCAGTGAGCCTCTGTATACCGCATTGCAGGTTTAACAATGTATAGGCCCATCAGAAGAATGGCCGGTACGATAGTTACTGGGCCCACAAACCGTAGCAATTTGCCAGCTAGACCAGTGGCACCGATAAGACAATGGAGAAATCCAGCCAGAATCAAAGGTCCCATCAACTAAAATGAATTAAAAAAGAAATGAAAATGTTTGTCTAGGTCTAATGGCGTAAAGCCGATTATCTTCAGGCTAGTTCACGTTTCAAAATTAAAACAAAAAAGAAATTTAAATATGACCGATAAGAAAGCGCCTTGTGATCATTTACCTGTGTTTTATAACTTCATCGACAGTGAATGAAGTTTGAAGAAAATCATTACAAACAAGAATGTGTTTTTGTCACAAAAACATATGTCTACCCGCCGCTATGTATACCTTCAGGTCTGGTAATAACATCACGTGTTTATAAGATTGCCTGTATTCACATCATATCCATAACCCTGGTAGGGTGACAAATATGCCATTCAAAAGGTTGAAACTAGACCGAATTTTTAACAAAGCAAGATATATACCAAAATGTTCGTAAATGTCTGAAGTTTAAGCTGCCGGTATAAATTCGCATAAATGGTGGCGATCTGAGAAATTCAAGATGCCGTCCAAGATGGCCGCCACAAAGGCAATGTTGACTACAACGTTGAAACACACCACCATGTCTAGATTTTCATATCAGTTCTATTTATTTTTCTGTGCAATGTTTCACTACGATATGTCAGATGGTATAAGTATCTTTTTAACATAAATTGCCTGAAATTATTATGCAGATAAAAGGTCAAATAATCATAAAACTCAAATATCGTATAGATAAAAGTATATATTTAATTTAATGATTCCAACACAATGTTCAGATTTCAAAAAATATTTATGCAAACGGATGCCTTTAAGTTCAGACATTTTGCACACTGGCACACTCTTCTTGAAAATATATCGGATAAAGTGTATTCGAACTCGACTATTACGAAATGCTGCAAATCTCAGTTATCAGTTATCAATGTTGTAGGAAGATCCATTCTAAAATCTGGATAATGGGAAGTTATTTTTTGATGATTTATTTTTTTTTCACTCTGTCTTCATTAATCTACATAACATGAATACTCTTATATTCAACTTTTCTACTTTTATGTAATAATTAAGGGTAGGACAAAATGTCATGAGTATAAACTACCATGACACAAAAGGTAAGTTGGAGCGAATTCAAATTGAAATTATATTACATAATGTAAATAACAAGTTCTTTTAGAATTTATTACAAAAGTTCAAGTAAACTTGTGAGAGATAAATTCATTTAATCCTGTTAACAGTAAATTCAATATATCCCCCTCTTACCTGTAATAACTGAGTTAATCACTACATATTTTGTAACTGGTAAACAAGCAAAAATGACCTCCACTAAGTCTCCACTTTATTTAACATGGATATGTTGTTGCAACAACATGGGGCATTGAAAAATTGCATATTTATATAAGCTACTGACAATATTGTATTTACCGGTGTTTATGTTAATTATTGCCAAGGTAATATATCCCACTATTTAAATGTTCATTGTGATAAAATAGCTGCTGAATCACACTGCTACACATATTGGAAGATACAACATCGTAGGCATGAACACTGCTAAATAGAACTGAAAACACCAGAGAGGAAAATGTATATTTCAGCAAAAAGGACATAGATGAAGCATATAAAAAGTGGAATTTATTCAGACGACACGTCACAGTGTATCAGGTAGATAATTCAAAGTTTGTTCTCCCCTTGCTAGACAATACAGGAGAAGTGGTTTTCAGTATCATTGAAGTGATATATATATAATTCTTGAACAGGTTTTCTTGAGAGTGAATTCGAACAGAAAATTGAAAAGGAGCTGGAGAATATCCAGACAGCAAACAGCCATGATGAATATGAAGCTTCTGTTAATATGCCTATTGCCTTTGATAAGTAAGAAGCTCCTCTTTGAAAAAATTGCAAAATTTGGTTGAGTCTTCCTTTTTCTTTATTTTTGAAAGTTGTATGCTCCTAAATGCCTGACAAAAACACCTGGAAAGATTTATACCATAAACTAGGCTCCTACAGACCTTTCAGTCTTCCTAGCGTTCTTGAAATTCCATTAAATAAAACAGTATATTCTAAGCTTAACTCGTATTCAAGAGAACAACAGTGTTGACAATTAACAAGGAATCAGGAAAACACGTTTACTGCCCATGCTCTGCTGAGTCTGACCATAAATATATGTGATAGATTTAACCATTGACACTGTTTGGAGAGAGATGGTCTCATAGTCGTGTAAGACAGACTTGAAATTAATGGTAGGATATGACAGAGGATAGCGACCTTCTTGACAGAGCAAAAAAGCCAGATGCTTCGGTGACGGGGCAAAAGCCAGATGCTTCGGTGACGGGGCAAAAGCCAGATGCTTCGGTGACGGGGAAAGTGATTCTAAGTCAGCGACCTTAACTACCCTTAATTAGGAAATGAAAAACTGATATCGTCAGCAGTGATAAAGGCTGATGCCAAGGCTTAGTACTCTCCACTTCTCTCTTTGTATTTAACATACATTTAAAGAAAGTGAATGCTGCAGTATCAGATGTGTTGATGATGCTTTTATGTGGAAAAATGGAGACGATTTCAGACAATGAGTAGTAATTATCAACAAAGATCTTGAATTAATACATGGTTTGACACAAAAATTGAAAATGAAACTGAATACGGACAGAACGAAGTACTGCATATTAAACGCTGGAAAAATCATCTCACCAAACAAGCCTACATTTCGATGAGTAAGAGATAAAGAGAAAAACAAAACTATTTGAACACGTTCAAAAATAAACAGAGGATACACTGGAAGAAACCTTATTTACACTAGTAAGAGTAGTCAAATGAAGAAAATCTGTGGACAAAAACTTATAAACCTCTCCAAAAGCCCAGAAAGAGTATATGACAAGAGTATACGACATCAGTCTGGTTAACAGCAAATTGTGTTCCTCTAGACAAGATACATTATCCAGAACCCAAATGTGCTTGAACACATCTCCAAATTGTCATCTTTTCTTGTCAGCGTGACAGCAACAATCAAAATCACCATTCTGCTGATACCTGCTTGAAGAGTATATGAAATTCAACTATACCCCTGGCAAGTCTGTCATAGATATTGTAAAGCTTGCCTATAGAAATATATACCTTAATTGGGTATGAACAGAGATTTGACAACTTTGGCAACAACTGGAACGACGGGCCATGCAATGATAACAGGCAGTGAAATATTATAAGGCAAATACAAATATGGAATGATTAATGGATAACAGGCTAGATAGAGATCAAAACATAGTTCTTACAGAATCTGTTTTCTTAAAGATGCCAATGAGATCGAATATAAGGTGTAGTCGACATTTTCACCAGTTCAAACAGCAGGTGAAGCACATGACCAAAGGCTTTGGGAAATGAAAAACCGAGACGTTCATGCTTCAGCTTCAAAATGGGTACTTTTGAATAATTATCTCCACGATGTAGGAATCGTTGTATCACCAGCATGTATATTTGGAAGACCCGAGACAGCAACACATTTCATTGTAGTGTGCAAATTGCATGATGCTGTCGGAAATCCAACCAACAAGTCTAAAACTTGGAGCATGAGACTTCAACAGACAAATATTGAGCCCTGAGCAGAACACCACAAAGAACAGTCAGCAATATTAGAACCTTTCTCGAACAATCATTATATGCGCGAGTTACTAACTGCTTTTACTATAAATTTGCCCTTACCTGAGTGTTCAAGTGTATGATTCAACCGCAACAACAGAAAATTAAATAAAGAATTTGATTGAATTATTAACTCCCATCAACTGAAACATGATATAAAATGACAAGAAAAAAATACAACATTTATTTAAATAACGAGAGTTTTGTCCAGATTAGATCACGAAACAGTGAATATACCGAAAATATAGTGTTGAAATAATAGAATTAAGATTTATTTGTTTTTGATGTGTTTTAAGCTGACAAAATCAAGCTGATTTCTGTTAACAACATTTCCTTCTGTTTATCAGAAAGCTCAACATCCAGTTCTTCTTTTCAGACATAAAAAATAGTATTATATTAAAATTGAAATATTTAGGTTATATAATGTATCACATTTCTAAATATCAAATTTATATAAATGCATAAATACAAAAGTTACAGTGGTTTAAAAAGTATGAGATATATATATGTAAGCCTACAGTAAAAACGTTCTTTTTTTTTGTTTTCGCACATAAAATATATAAATTGCTGATGCATACATTTAACAGGTTACTATCTTCTTTAATCTTTAGCGATACGCAGCAGATGTTTTCAAAATAGTGCATAAATACTCTAAATGGAATATAAGTTAATATATAATGCATAAATTTTATAACTTGTAAAGTACACCTTTAATTCATGATTTATATGACAGATAATATAGACAGTATAGAGAAAAAGAATATAATATTAAATGAAAAAAAACAACAACAAAAAAAAAAACAACAAAACAACAACACAAGATTGTTGCATATACAATGAAAAAAAACCAACAAACTAACTCTGGTATTTTATTTCCTTCTTTTGACAACATCTATGCTATTTCAACTACCGAAAATGAACCAAATATGTAGTTTTTCTGATGTTCTGACCTCATAAAACGTAACCTTGGAGAGTTCCGAACATAAATTAGAATAGAAACCGACCACAAAATTTGTTTTTCATACCTGCTTAACTTGAGGAAGAAAATTATACACATGTATCAATATGTATCAACTTCTTCGAGTACTTTTTTATTTAGTATATATGTAATACGCATATAACGTCACATTAGTAAGAGTACCTTTAACAATAGTTTTACTGTAAAACATCAATAATTGTCATTCTTTGTACAAGATAATCTTTTTGTACCATTCTATGAATTCTTTTAAAAGGATTTATATGTTCTAGTTTTCAAAACTATAAATTTGTGATAATGAATTTGACCTTTTGACATATTGTTCTGACCTTTAAATGGAGCAATTTATATGTTTTGCTATTCATGAAAGATGTGATGCAATACCTCTGCAAAACAATGAATACCATCAGTTTGTTTAAGCACATGTAAATGAAGAAACCCTTATTATTTTTTAAAAGAGCCCTTTCATTTTATGGAGGCCATCTTGACCGCCATCTCGGATATTTCAGCTCGCCACCATTTAAGCCAATATATTCCGGCACTTTCAGAATCTACAAACTTCCACAAACATTTTGGTATATAACATGACTTTTTAAAACTTGGGTCCGGGTTACCCTCTAGTAGTGGACTTTCTTTGCCGAAGTCACGCTACCACCCTTCGGTACATATAAGCTCATTTATTGAATGATGCATTACTAGCGTGTATTAATGATTGTCAGGACAAACCCAAAATGAGATCAAAAGATAAAAATATAGTTTAAAATAACTATCAATAACTATTTCTCCATGCACGTGTGACATAATTAAGTTGATAATATATAAAGTGAAACATATATCTAATTATTTTGTGGATTACCTCTCTGACGCGTATGTCAATCAACTGTGCTTGTAGATCAGCTTCAGTGACATTGCTTGCTGTTGAGTTCAACACTCCAGGAACTGTAAGATAATTTGTAATATTTTATATCACTTTTTATTACCAATAGTGAAAACATACAAGTTCGACTGTATTTTAATTCATTATAATTGCCCCTTCTTTAAGAACACATATTAAGTCGAAAATACTGGTCACAATGTCATGTATTTTTTTTTTTCAAAAAAGGATACATGTTATCCTTAATGGAAATAGTTTTCGAAGTCATTACGTGACAGTGTGTTTGAAATACAATGTACAGATATATTTATCTATATTCGTATCCCACGTAGCAATTAGATATTACATGGTATTTCTATACCGTTCAGGTAAAGCAAACAGCCTGTTTATTATTCAATAATAATATTATAATATCGGCAACCAACGTGTTATAATCTGTGATGATAAAGAAGAAAATACTATATTGTTGTAATTTTGTAATGAATGACATAAATAACATCATAATGATGATAATGATGATTATTTTTACAGTTACTTTACATACATAAGTGATGTGTTTATAATTATGACTGATTCGCGACTAAAGTAGAACAATATCCAATAAATTCACTTTATAAGGATGCTATCATTTCATCGTAAACCTTGAAGATGTATGAATATTACTAGAAAAAAGAGTAGAAAAAAGAGATTTAAACACTTACACATAGCGTGGATATCACATCTGCTTGAATCTATCTTATTCAGAGCAATGATCGGTACAATATAAGATCCAGCTGGCCCCTGGTAAACTGGAAGCCGAATTCCAAAATTCACTTGAAGAAATGTTGTTATACCGCACAAGAATAAGGTAGAACCGACAAGTTTCCTAATGAGAATGCCGTCTTCTAAGGCACAGGCAGCTTCGGCAACCAACAGTGGTAGGACGATTAACGAAGAGATTGATATAAGACTTTGCTAGAAAGGGAAAGGATATTCGTATATGAACAGTATCACCGTTTCTTCTGTCAATTCAAGTATTGTTATTATTGTCATATCTCATACCGCTAGTAAAACATAATAAAATCTAAACGTCGTACAGTTCATTACGACAAAAGGGTTATTTGGAAATTCTTTTAATTATATGCAGGTTTTATCCAGCAATGTGTAGCAGCAAAATGTAAAAAACATTGTCATTCTGGCAACATAAATTTTGATTGGTTGAAACCACTTTCGGCATTTTTATAAAAGATGTGTCTTTCCTGAGGTTACTCTTACTTTGACTTTACGTGTTTAACCTATTGTTTTAAGTTATTATTGTGGATAAAATAAAACAGGAAAGGACACATCTATCTTCTTGGTTTTATTTAGGTATGAATAGTTTGTTAATTTTTTAATTATATGAAATAATGCTTAATGTTTTGAGGTACTGAAATAGATTAGTTCTGAAAAAGATACTGGTAGTAGGTAAATTATGTTACACACTTTGATATTGTATAAGTAACCATTTCAAAATAAGGTATTACGTTGCAAGTTTTTAATTTTGTAGTCTTGTTTTAAGAGAAACACTCCTGTTAAATTATAATGATGCATGTAATGCATAAATCAATTTCTAGGCTTTGAGAGCTTTATTTTGTAAAAGAACTGAATTTTGGTTCGGATGATAAACTTTATAAAGGAATGCGACATAGCGGTTATCTATCTTTGGGTATTTATCTCTTTAGCTTAATTGATTGTTACAATTCCAAATTTATCAAACCGGGAAGTAACTTTTTTTAAAAGTTTTTATCACTTCTGACTTTGACTTTACGTGTATAATCTATTGTTTTAATTTAATATTATAAATAAAAAAAAGGAAAGGACACACATATATCCTCTTTGTTTTTAAGATAACTTGGAAGAGGGTCATTTTGGAAGTCGGTGGGAAGCGCACAAAACCCTACACTTTTATCAAAAAGAAGTATGAGTATTTATATTTGAAGTGCGAGGAGCAGTAGTTAATGGAAATTTAAATTTTAGCTAAACAAATAACAAACATAACAAGATGCTGGCGAGAAAAAGAAGTACACAATGTTTAGCAGTTAATACACCAACCTTCCATAGACTGCTATACATGTTCTTGCAGTAAATGAAGATAATTTAGAAGTATTAATGTGCATGCCTTTTTGGTACGTACGTGCGTGCGTGTTCGAGTTTAGCATATTTTCCAACATTTTTTTCAGTTATATTACCAATGGTGTTTACTTGTAGTAGTGATCGTAATGCCTATTTTTTCTTGCCGTCTAACTGGAATATCACACCGTAGACACGTGACAAGATACCCAACCTAGTCACATTATGCTGACACTAGACCGACCAGAACTATTACTAAATTACTATCTTTATGCTGAGCGAGTGCCAAACGAGAAAGCTTCTAATACCACTTCTATATATTTGGTATGACATGGCCAAGAAGCGAACCAACGGCTTACCACACTCAACCCGGATGCTCTACCATAAGTCAATTTTAAGTATTTAAGTATTTATTGACGTTATTTACAGACATGTACACGGCGCAAAGTTATAAGATTTGCATATGAAAACAAAATATGTTAACCAGTTGCTTTTAGAGAAAATGCATGTGTCAAACTGATACAACCAAACAATACATTCTGTGCAACAACCCAAGCACTGACAGTACATGTCAAAGTACACGCAAAATAGTTTTTAAATAATCATTCTGTATACATCTTTTCAGACCATAGTGTATTATTGTAGCATCAACCCTTAAGTATATTCGTGACCTCTGCCCCGAGATGGTTCTGCTTAAATAGTTTGCCCTTGTGGACTTGCAACCCTGATTTAAATTCTTGATTCTTTATTCGAGGAAGCCATTTATATCTAGCCTGTCGCAGATCGATGGATCTTCCATTGTGCACCCATTGTCTCCCTCCAACATTTAAGCTAAATGCCTTTATATGCATAAACAAAAAAGTCCTACAAGAAAATTCACATTCAAAGAACATCCTTCTATACTGCACACCATACTGAAATTAAGGCACGTGTTAATGTATACATGTGTACACTGACGATGCACATGGATTTGTAAATACAAATTGATGCAGACATATACACGTACCAGGAACAAAACAAGTACAAGATTTATGATGTTCATGAAAACGATAGCCTAGTTGAATGAGCTGTTTTTTTCAAATTGTAATACCAAGAAGATTAAAGTCCTGAATAAGTTTCTGACAAATCTTATAACCTGCAAAGCATAAATCCAATAAGAAGTGTCACGGCATACATATCCACCAGGATCCCTCATATATTGATGACATAAATTCATTATCAATGAGGAATGTAAACCTCAGAAACAAGCAATGGTATCTGCATTGTTTGTTGGCTTTATTAAAGATATCCGATGGGCATATTTTACTAAAATATTTTATCTTTAGATACTTACTTCAAATGTATAAATTCCTCATCAGTTGTATTTAGCTTTACTAAATATATTTAGTTTGAATATAGAGCTGCATTCATAGTTAAATGTCATGCAGTAATAGTTCACTGTTAAAGAAACAGCCAAATGTTTAGTAGTTGTACACATTTATACTGTATTTGTACACATTTATACTGTGTGAATCTATTCATGTATACAATGTGTACTATTGTAAACCTAATGCATTGTACTGTATATACAAATAAACTTGTTAATTTTATGTTTACATAAACTATATGAAATAATTGCTTGTTTTTAAATATCAAATTTGGATCTAATATACCGTGAACTGAATCTTTAGGATACATTTATTAGCAATCATTATATCTATTTTCCAATACGCAATTCTGTCAAACCGCCCCTAATGACTTTATGATGTAGGCAATTTTCCGGGCAACATCTTTGTTACTATTACAGCTAACGTGCCCATTTGTTCTAAAATACTAAGTTGCAACAAATAATATCAATAGAGACATTTAACCATGATTGTGTGAAATTCGATGAAAAAGGTTGAACTATTTTTACTGATATGCTTTAAGTGACTAATATATCGCTTATGATGAAACAAGTACTTGTAAGATTTGAAGCTTTTGGGAAGTTCTTCCTAGTAACATAGCCGATGCCGCTTCTTCTACTTCTGTTACTTATACAACTACTACTTATAGTAATGATAACTGCAATACAAAACGACATCTTACTGAGGGAAACTTATTAAAGCGACTAACCCACACATTGTGAATTGTGATTTTTGAAATAATTTATCACCGAAAGGCAAAATGCCGCCACTATTTCATATATCTACATGACACTTAATGGTTGACAAGTTTCTAGTTTCCAGATATACGGGAACATTCGAGTTTTCGCAGATTTTCTCACGCATTTTTATAAATCGTCACAACACTTTCGTCACGTGGGCAGCAAATCATATTCTGTGCATGCGTATAGTTTGCTTCCGTCATTTATAATGGAGATGATACTTTTCTATAGGTATCGCACAGTATTGTGTCCGTTTTAATTTAAAAAAATGTCTGTCTCACTCTCGTTTAAAGTAAAGATATAAACTGGATATCAATAGTTGGCTTGATGGCGCAGTAGGTTGAGTGGATGGATACATATTCATTTGATAGTGATAGTTTTGACAGTTCGAACCTTGCACTTGACAAACATTTTTTTTGCATTACAAACTTTGTTTAAGTTTGTTTTTCCCTGGTTTTCGAATTCATTGTTTTGTTTCTTGTTTTCGTATAAAATCAGTATTATCTGTTACTCAGTCGATACAGAAATTATGACCAGGCAATGCTTTTATTAAGGTGAAGTGTAAGATTGTTATAAAGTTTATAAAACTAACCCGTACAGGTTAAAAAATATCATCATTAATAGTAATATATATAAGTTACTGAACAAGTTAGAACTAAATTAACTAACCCGTTTTGTTTTCGTTGAATCGTATTGAAAAAATAATTCAATTTTAAAACAAAAATTTATCGAGTATAGAAATCGAACTCCCAACGAAAAATTATACTACGAATACTGTAACCGCTCGGCCAACTAGAAATCACTGACTGCATCGTAAACGTTTTGTCTGCAAGTATTGACCTGGCACTCATTAATCTTTGCCAATATTCGGGGAATTTTATTAGTTTACGCAATATTTGTATCCTGAAAAAAACCTACATTACTGAAATAACCTATATAAAAAACCAGTGACACGATGACGTGGTGGTAAGTTGTCTGACTTCCATGCACGTTACCACGCGAGTTCAAAAACATCTCATCTTGAAAAAATTCAGTGCAATTTTATGTTATCGATATTGCTTTTATTCTTACAATATTTACGTAGAATATTTCGCAAATTCTGACCGTTAGTTCGTGTAGTATTGATTTGTTGAAATGCTAGTGATAAGTACTTTGTTTTTTTTTATCTGAGAAAATTTTACAGAATACATGTTCATGAGTGCAAGGTCAATACTAACGGACAATAATGCACTGACTTCGTCTATTATTGTTTTATTTGGGTTTTTTCAAAACGCAATAACACAACGCGACATCTATACTTGTGAGCTCTATTGATTATCATTTTCTCAATGTCACCTGATGTTTGCAATGTGCTCGCTGAAGGCCGGGAATTCCGTTTTTTTTATAAGCCGGAAAGACCTTATCAGAAATAGTAGATGAATGTTTTTTTTTTATCAGAAAAACAACGATTTTGGAATGAATGTGATGAAAAATACATTGTTAGAACATCAAATATGCAAAATAAAGGTAATTTAGGTAAAAGTTTGATTTTATAAATTCTCACACCACGATGTGTGGGTTTAAATTGATGATATTCCTAACATTGAGTACAACAGTTCAGAATTTAATATCCTAGCTGTTACTGAATTTATAACGCTGATATCAATAATGACAGATAGAGTTCCGAAGTACAATCAAATGTTTTGACTGACGAGAGCAGCTTAGAACTATGGCTAATCATATATGGATTGCCTTCACGTTGTACCAAAAAACACGTAGCTAAATTAATCATTTATAAAATGATTTAATTAAGTTCTAATATGTCTGTATTATAGATGCATAAAATATATAAGAATGTTACCTGGATTCCAAAGAAGATGGTAAGATGGAATGGAGGTGAATCACTGATCTTGTAGAGTATAGGGCACTCTTCCTCAATCTCAACATCAGCTTTGTCTGTGTCAAGTTCACGTTTAACCTCCGAAATAGAATCTCTTGTCGTCTGTAAAGCGTTAAAATACTAGGAATAAGAATTTGTAGAATCAATGTTATTATGTTTATATGTATGGGTGTGATTCTTTTTAATAAGACTCAACTAGTTATTAATCAACCCATCGAGTGATTTATAACAATGTTGATCCTGCAATTATAAATATGTCCTATAAATACAATTAAGAGTTTGCACATGTGAAAATATATCTATTTTAATTTATTCAGATGAAGTAAAGACAGTCCCAATCATAAAACGATTCATTAAACATACTTGTTAGCGCATTTAAAGTGTCTCGTCATAACATAGCCTTACTTATTTGGCTTATTGGGATGACATGTTTTAATATGATTTGTTTTTTATAGTTGTCGCCCCTCCAAGCATTACCCGTATCTGCATTTTACCGTAAGGAAAACGAAGACGTTAAAAAGTAAAATAAAATGTCATAAAATACTGGTCAAACTTACTTGCTCCAATAAATTAAACATTTACATTTATGTGAGTTGAATATAACTCGTAGTTTTAAAGAAGAGACTTTAATCATCGGAAATATGTGTAAACATGTGCGAGGAGATATCTACCCTGATACCGTTTTCAATACACAGCGGACCGCCGATGAATCTCAAAAAATGTCAGCGGGGCAATTTTATGCTTTAATGTCAACATAAATTCATTAACAGATATGTAATTGCTACAAATGTACCAAAAATGTTCCCAACGGATAAGATTGGGGATTTCCTAACAGAAATATGTAGAATGTCAAAAGTAATCACGCTGTTCCGAAACGTCCTATTAAACATTGCGAATTAGAGATTTTCAGCTTACTTTGACGCGTACTGCGGACGACGGACTGTGGACGTACTATAGGGGTTTTCTCAAGCTGTATATGTGGAAATTATGTGTAACTGAATAGTGGCATACTTAGCATCCGGTTCTAATGCCTTTATACTGTTTCCATTTAAAATATCTGAAAAAAGACAGTAATAAGATTTATCAATATCCGTTTTACTGTATATGAATTACCGATATATTTTGTCTTACAAGCATTCTTTACAGCGTGGGCGCATTTTTAGATGTTTTTTACCCGTTTACATCGACTTTTGATTAATGTATCTATTCAAATCTTTCAACTACTGTTTTTATGAACAAGAAGCTAGAGGATATGTATTGCAAACTTGTTGAAGTTCTAGCCAATATTCGTTAGCAGTGAAAACGGCTGTTGATTCAACGATCAACAGATCCTATAATCCAGGATTTGAACCAATTACCTCCTGGTGAAGAGACAGACACTGTTCCCCTGTGCCGCGAGAGGTTCGCCTATTTTAGATCAGGCGACTCCTATGCGTAGGGGATCACAACAACATATGTTACAAGTTATTAATTAATCAAATATTTGGTATCAAAGAAAGTATATAGTGTATATTATGGAAAATATTGCAGTCGCGACGCTGAAATGCTACTTTACGACGTACAATTTTGAATATGCACGATATGATGCGTGACATTTAATGCACCGCGGTAAAAAATGTCGCACGTGGTATTATATATTCTTAACCATTTCAAACCTTACAAATTCAATTTTATACGGCACTGAATTCATTCACTTTTCCCGGTCTCCCTATCACGATACACGTAATGGCTACATTATGAATTTTTAAACCATTTTCTGATTTTCTTGAGTTTAAATCTTTGTTCAAGTTCCTAGAAGCCGAGTATCTACACATACCATATATGCCTGTGTTCGAAAAGGAAGTCGGCTACAAACTTTAAGGCTTTTTCAATAATGATAAAAGGCTAGTCTCGACTACTTGCTCAAATTGTGTCATTAGAGTTGATTAAGTCAAAAATATAATTTCGTTGACAATTCTATGCACGTACTGGCCATAAAACATTTTTGGAATATGATCTTAATTTTGACCTTGGACGCTTCCCAGACCCTTTGATCACAAAACAAATTTCGTTCTCAGCTGGATTTTAGATTGTAAAAGCTAGTTTAAATAGTACTTTAAGATTAAATTCCAGTTGTTTAATCTAACGGCAAGCATGTTACTTGTGCCTAATTTACTTAACACAAAATGTGAATACTACATTACTTTCAACAATAAAAATGCAAAAATTCGGTAAAATGAACTTATACATCATTACGAAGTGTCAACCTGCCAAGTTTTGTTTTATTATAAGTATCGATAACTTAAGACTAGTGAGCCTCAATTAAAAAGTCATGATTACAACATTTACATTATATCACATATATAAAATGAGTAAACTGTAACAAGGTAGAATAGGATAAAAGATAACTTACCATTGCTGGTGCCCAGAGTTGTAGAGATGACAACGAATACCTTCGCCCGCACGTCCTATTGCAGTAGAATTCTTTTCGTAGAATTTTGCGTGTTGTTCCTCGTTATCACAGGTATGCAACTGACAGTAGTTACCCATATGCTCACTGTTCCAGATGATCGACGTGTTTTCATTCCTTACGTTTCGTTTACCTTCATCGGTTGACGCTTGCATTAACATTTTGAGCGTTTCGATTTTTATTATCAAACTGAAAGAGGAAAACGTTAAATACATAGTTAGTTTATATCAAAACTGAGTGTTTTTGTTTTATTTTGTCTTAAAATGTGCAATTTCATTGAAACTTCATAAAATGATAGAGGCCATTGACGGGAAGTGCAGTGTCAAAAAACCATAACTCTACTTTATCAGTTTTTGAATTATCTCCCTTAATTATACAAAATAAAGATTGTCTGGAACATTACTTGAAAAGCAACGCCATTTTGATTGAAACTTCACACAATGATAGAGGCCATTGACGGAAAGTGTAGTGTCAATGAACCATAACACTACCTTACCTAGTTTTTGAATTATCTCCCTTTGTTCGTTCTTCTTCTTTTCATTATACGTTACTCTCCATATTGGGACAAGCACACGCATCGAGAAGCATCATTCGGTTTTACCGATTCCTTTTTTCATTATTGAAGTACGATCTGGAGGTCAGTCCCTTTAGGTATGATAAAGTTTCACCTGGATGTTGGGCTATATTCATCCAATATAATAAGATAATATAAGAAGGCGCATGTATTTTATACAAGTAAAGAGCTCAGATATAATACAGATTCAACTGTTGTGAGATATCCTTACTACTATTATAACGGTAATGAACATTACATTAATGAAGTTGAAAATCGCAATACGAGTAACACTGTGGTAAATTTGCAAAACACCTTTTCAAATTCTATCTTTGAAAATAGTTGCTGCTCTCACGAAGATTTTACGTAATTGACATTGGAATGAATATGGCATAGAAAATAACACATCTACTATTATTTTATGATAGCGGGGATTGTTTTGTTTGAAGGCGGATTTTATTTTTCATTGAAGAAATTTATACCTCATTTTATTGTTAATCGGGATGCGAACGGCTGTGACATAATAATGAATGGAAACAGATAAGTTTTTATGAGGTAAAGCTGAGGTGTAAGAAATAAGGATCAATGTTATATTTCGGACATAAAGAAAACGTGTAAACAAGGTCGAAGACAACTATCTTTTATGACAGGTTTGTTTCGTGTTGAGAAAGAGATAGCTCTCCTTTAATAGTGTAATATTATGTAATGTGATTTAACGTTGAGCACAATTTAAAGATGATCTTGTTTTAATAACTATTCCTTTTTATCTTTTACAACTGTATTTACATGTATATATATGTATGTATGTGTTCTTCAATGTCTTTGTAAAATACTTTTGAACGCACATATTTTGTGTGAAAAGATTGCTAAATAAATGTGGTATAATAATAATTATAATAATAATTATAATAATAATAATAATAATAATGTGAGATATTAAAGTTGTGTCCGTTTGTAGTCAAAAATAGACTTATGTTACCTTGATATTTGTCTGTGCGCATGCCCAACCGGAAGCTAACGTGACGATATACGACGAGGTTTGCGACAAACTAAATGTGTTTGTATATCCAATCTTCTTAAGGATAATCATGAACCTGTCTCCAACCTGATTCCTCATGGTTTAATAATGCAGAAATAATGAATAAATTGCCGCAGAAACGCTTCAAAACATTTTTGACTTTAAAATGACGTCATTGACGTAATGTCGTTACGTGTCAGTTACCGCGCAAAACTAATCTTAAACAGCCATTATTATAATTTATGAGTCTTTCGCTCTGAACAAGGATCAATATTTAGCTTCTTTTATGTAGTTATATTGAATTGTTATGCGGAATGTAAGAAGACTGATGATGGTAACTGATGTTATTGGTAATATAGTTGGATGAAAGGTTACTTATTATGGCCATTTTCAAATAAAAGTCGGGCAGTTTATTTTGTTATACATATTATTTCCGTTGATAATTTGTTACTTATATACTAAAACTAAGACCTAAAATTGTTCAAATTTCAGTAGAATTGAATTAAATTGATGTTACCATGGAAACGAAGCCCGTGACCTATATATCTTAATGTAAAATTCAAAAGCGTTAACACTGGTCTATTTAAGGAAGGCCTCGTCATATTTTTATTTGAATTTCAACAATATCCACGAGACTTATAGCAGCATGCAGAACGATTTTTTCATAAAAATGCCAGACGGGTGGTACTGCTGTAGTACTTTAAGCTGTGAATTTGTTTAAATAAATATGCAAGTAACATGAAATATTACTTACGTTAGAAGAAGATGTTTTAAAGCTACATTAACAAGACGGATAATTTTATTCAATATGTTTTTTTATAAGAAATTACGATAAAAAGCAAGATATAACTATTTGAAACATCTCTGTTGCCATGATGGTTACCTCTAATTTTAAGAAAATAGGGTACCATGTAAAATGCTTGGTATTTTGGTAATAATATTACCCAAATATTTCATGTTGGTCATTAACAGAATGGCACTGAAGCCGTCGAAAAAAACCCAGTTTTCATACATAGTTGTTTAAAAATGAGAGAAAATGCGTAACCATGGAAACACGAGCCCCGCAACATATACATTTTAAGCTTATATTTGAAAGCTAAAGCGCATACTAGTAAAATTATCAGTTATGCAGATTTCTACGGTTAACGATGAAACTGAAGTACACTGAACAGTGTTAAATATCCGTATTTTCCTTCTTCTTTCAATATAAAATACCTTTGAGGGGTCATGTATTTCAAACCTAGATAAAAATTGTACTTGAAGGGATAGAGATAAACGGACTTGAGATTGTATCCTCTTCATCAAATATTTGCTGTAAGTTTATGTAATATCATGAATATTGCTTTTTCAAATAGTGTTCACATATGTTCAATATCATTATAACTTGATTTAATAAAAATATGATGGACTAAAGGTAACGTACAGCAGTTTTGTATTTTAGTTTAAACGACATATAATGAATACCGTTCAGAAGCAAAACGCGAATTATTGCTTTCTCATGTAAAGAATCGGTGGCAAAATGTATACTAAACAAGAACTTTACATAGAATTTGAGCGTTTGATTTGAAAAATTCACATCTGTTGTACGTGCAAATTCAAACTTGTAAAGTTAAAACTATTTTTTTCAGATTTTGATTTCAGTTTTGATTGGTTGGGCAGTTTGTGGTATAATGACGGCGGCTGGTGCATTCCCAACGGATAAAACTAATATACAATACAAGGCTCGCACGGACGCTCGTGCAGATGTTGTATATGAATCTGAATGGTTCTGTTCACCCCATCAAGGTATAAAAAGGAGCAACTTTCTATTGTTACGATAATTCAAGACATTATTGACGTTGATTTTTAGACATGATTTTTAGACATGTATTAATATTTATTATATACCTATATAAGTTCTATCAAAAATACAGCTTGCATTTCACAAGGAAATACGATCAGGCAGAAAAACATCCCATATTGTTTCTTCCATAACCCCGTATTGTATCTTCCGTATTGTATGTTGCCGGACTACTTTCATTGATATGCATGAGTTGACACAGTTACATTAATAGCGCATACAATAACATCACTCATTTCATTTTAACATCGACAAAAATCTAAGATTTCGTTCGATTACAAAAAGAAAAACCCAAAAAGATGGAGGCATGCAATAAAAAGGTCATAACAACAGTAGCTAGATCTGGGATTGTATTGGGCTCTCGTGGATTTTGCAAGGACGGATCACACACGGTGCCTCGTTAGATCCGATCTAGCAAAATCCACTGGAGCCAAATACAGCAACCCAGATCGACCTACTGTTATAATAATCCTATTTTTTTGATACATTATCTTTGATAAGATATAGAAGAGTTAAGAAAACTATTTTCTGTAGGCCAAGTATGTTTAAATTTGTAAAATTGTTTTAATTAGATAATAGAAGTGATATTATTAATCAAACTAGATACATAAAACACGCAATGTATGTTGCACATGTACTTTAAAAACAACCCACCCCCGGAAACCTGTATGTAGAATATATATAGCAGCATGTAAAGTTAGCTACTTAATTCCGTGACTACATTGTATTTATAGTTTTGTATTTGTATAAATATATGACGATGCATTATGTACAAGTCAATAAAATATATGTTCGTTCTGTTCTGTTCTGTTTAAAATGTAGTATTCTGTTTTGTGTTATGGTTTGAATTTTGCATACTGCAGGGACTGGGCTAAAATAAAGGAAAGTAATAGACAGATTTATTTCGGAAAGGATACACATTTACCCAATAGAACCGTTGTAACCCAGCTCTAAGTGATTTATAGTTTTAAAAAACATTTATTTCAGATTATTACAGTTCCTTCGTTTTGTTCACAATTGCATGTTTACATGTTTACAAAATATACTATATTATTCAACAACCTAGGACAATTTGGATTTCCCATGTTCAGTTTAAGCCCAATTGTTGGATTGCTTATTGTAACCATCACCTTAATTCTTGATTCTGTTTTTGGAGAATACCACGCAAATGCGGCTATATGTAGCGTTCCCCCGCGTTAATAGGGGTATAGCAATAGAGGGATTTTGTAGCATGATTTCTTTTTTCTTTTTGGTGTAGAACATGCAACTACAACGTACTTCGGTAATAACGGGGCTATAAGGATGACCAGGGTAAGACATGTTTTATGACACACGGAACTTTAAATGAATACATAAAAATAACATAGACTTTGGTACCCTTCAAAAGTTTTTTTCGGAACTCGTTAGGTTAACTTTTAAAGTAAAATTAATGAAATAATTTTTGTGAATGTAACGTCTTTTTCATCGAAAGTGGGGCCTCCGTGGCCGAGTTGTTAAGGTCGCTGACTTCAAATGACTTGCCCTTCTTCGATGTGTGTTCGAGCCTCAGTCGGGACGTTAAATTCTCCATGTGAAAAAGATATCCAACTGGCTTACAGAAGATCGGTGGTTCTAGCCAGGTTCCCGAAATAATGCACGGAGGGGGACCTGAGGTCTTCCTCTACCATTAAAACTGGAAAGTTGCAATATGACCTATAATGGTGTAGGTGCGACGTTGAACCCAACAAAAACAATTCATCGAAAGAGTTCCATGAAGAGGACGGAACAGCTAGTGATAAACACACGCACAATAATTATCCATACACTATTCCGGTATGAAAGCTGAATATATTGGAGAATGTTATAAGGTATTTTGTTCCCCAAGATTTAACCTATTACCTAAACACGCCTGATTCCTAGCAATAAATTTAGTACAAAAAGCACCCCAACATTTCCGAAATATAGTAAGGAAAATGTAAAGACGAACGGAAAACGTAACGAAGGTTATGCCGATGACGTATTGATGAAATGGGCACAAATATTTGAATTATTGGAAAAGCGAATTCTAGTATCCATGAAATGTTTTTGATAATAAAGTGTAATAAATTGTACATAGACATTTAAAATTTAAATTATGAAACGTTTAGTGTAACTACTGTGAAATCATTAAATTTCGTGGGCATGAAATTTCGTGGTTTTGGTCAAAACGGCAATTTCGTGGGGATATGAATTCGTGGATTTCAACTTTTGAACATAAAATGAATGGGAATTTTACTTGTTCGTTGGGATTAAATTTCGTGGATTGACTCAACCACGAAATCCACGAAGATTAGTCCCCAACGAATATTAATGATTTCACAGTATATGAAATATGCCAAGTAAAGGGTACTTACTACTACATGATATGTGCCCTATGTCTCTATGTGTTATTTCCCTTCAGTTGACTTTTATTGAAAAGATAGTTGTCAACTGAAGAATTCTTTCGACCCTGTTTACCCGTTTTCTTTATATCCGAAATGTTAAATTGATCCTTATTTCTTACACCTCAGTGTTAACTCATAAAAACTGTATGAGGCATATTTTATCTGTTTCCATTCATTGTTATGTCACAGTCGTTTGCATCCCGATTACCGATAAAATGAGGTGAAATATGCAGTGTATAAATGTATTCGATAAAAAACAAAATTCGACTTCAAACAGAACGATCCCCTCTATCATAAAACAATAGTAAAGGGGTTATTTTCTATGCCGTATCCAAGTAAAAATTTCATTCAAATGCCAATAAAGTAAAACCTTCGTGAGAACAGCAACTACTTTCAAAGCTGGAATTTGACAATATTTGAAGATTTGTTGCAAGTTTACGACAGTGTTACCCGTACTGCGATTTTCAACTTCATTAAGGTAATATTCATCTGCCTTATAATTGTATTAAGGATATCTCACAACAGTTGAGTCTGTATTATATTTGAGCTCTTTACTTGTATAAAATACATGAGCCATCTTATATTATCTTATTGTATTGGATGAATATAGTTTAGGACTGACCTCCAGATCGTACTTCAATAACGAAAAAAGGAATAGTCAAAAACGAAAGATGCTCCTAGGTGCATGTGCATGTGCTTGTCCCAATATGGGGAATAGCGTATAACAAACAAAAAAAAAATAATAAAAAAAGAATGGAGATAATAAAAAGAAGAAAATCGAAAAAAAGGGAGTATATTCAAAAACTAGGTATGGTAGAGTTATGGTTCATTGATACTGCACTTCCCGCCAATGGCCTCTATCATTTTATGAAGTTTCAATGAATTAATTGCCATTATTACTTTTCAAGTAATGCTCCAGACAAGCCTTATTTTGTATAATAAAGGGAGATAGTTCAGACACTAGGTAAAGCAGAGTTATGGTTCTTTGACACTGTATTTCCTGTCAATGACCTCCATCATTTTGTGAAGTTTGAATGAAATGCCATTAATACTTTTGAAGTAATGCTCCGGACGGAAGGACGGACAAAGCGCAACTATATGCTCGTCCTTCGGGGAGCATAAAAATGAACATTTTAATACAAAACAACACAAAAACAGTTCTGATATAAACTAACAGTTTTTTGTACATTTATATTAAACGTTTTCCTCTTTCAGTTTAGATAATAAAAGTCGAAACGTTCAAAATACTAATGCAAGCGTTAACCGGCGAAGGAAAACAAAATGTAAGGGTTGACTTAACACGAGTGGGCATATGGGTAACTAATGTCAGTTGCGTACCTGTGATAACGAAAACAAAACGCATAATTCTAGGAAAAGGAATTTTACTGCAGTAGGGCGTGTGGGGAACTGCAACTTATAGAAGGTATTCGGTGTCTTCTCTACAACTCTGGGCACCAGCAATGGTAACTCTTTTATCATATTCTACCTTGTTACATTTTACTCATTATATATATGTGATATTATGTAAATGTATTAATCATGCCGTTTTAATTGAAGTTCATTAGTCTTAAGTTATCTACACTTATAATAAAACAAAGCTTGGCCGGTTGACACTTCGTAATAATGTTAAAACTTATTTTACCGAATTTTTGCATTTATTTTTATTGTTGAAAGTAATGTAGTATTCACATTTCATGCTAAGTAAATTAGCCACAAGTAGTATGCTTACCGTTAAATGAAGCATCGTTGTCCGTTTCATTAAAGTTGGCATACATGTCCAAAATATGTAAAATATCGACACGTGACAGTTTTGGGTTGGCGTTTTATGACTAGTCCGAACAATAGGACGTTTTGGAACAGCGTGATAACTTTTGACCGAAGCTGTTCCTTCACGTCTAAACTTATTCTACATATTTCTGTTAGGAAATCCCCAATCTTATCCGTTGAGGAACATTTTCTGGTACATTTGTAACAATTACATCTCTGATAATGAATTTGTTTTGACATTAAAGCATAACATTGCCATACTGACATTTTTTGAGATTCATCGACAGTCCGCTGTGCATTGAAAACGGTGTCAGGGTAGATATCTCCTCGCACATGTTTACACATATTTCAAAAGATTAAAGTCGTTTCTTTAAAACTACGAGTTACATTCAACCCGTTTGAAGTTTCTATATAAATATAAATGTTTAATATATTGGAGCAAGTAAGTTTGACTAGTATTTTATGACTTTGTTTGGATTTTTCAACGTCTTCCTTTTCCTAACAGTAAAATATAGATCTATACGGATAAGGCTTGGAGGGGTGACAACTGTAAAACAACAGATCACATTAAAATAAGTCATCCCAATAAGCCAAATAAGTATAAAATTTTATTGAATTAATGTAGCAATATGTACATAAATTAGGGTATGCAGGTAAATTTCAATCACATTTTGTTTCTAGAGTGTAAGATAGCTATTAATCAATATTCCTAAAATTATTCTGTAAAGAGATTGACTAAATAAGTTTGCAGATCAAGTTGTGAAAACACATTTATTTAGGAAGGGCCTAAATTGTTCACCCGAAAAATTGTAGTATAGCTGTATATTACCTGTATTATAAGAATGATTTTCATGAAGTTTTTTATAAGTTATTGTTGAATTCCTTATGCTATGTTTGTAAACATCACGTTATCGCTGGATCTGTTTATATATTATAGCCTCGTTTCGGAGCATTCTTCCGAAAAAAAACGAAGATGCTCGACGGGTTCGTAAGCAGTCGGTTTGAAATAGGCAAAAGGGTTTTGTTTATTTGTTGGTAATGCTTGAACATATTCACGACTATTTGGTTAGATCCGATAGAGTGGTCATATTTTCAGTAAATATGAAGTCTCATCTACAAACTCTAGTTTTCATATAATACTCGTACTGGTTTTAGTAATGGACCTTTAATGAATCGTTTTATGATTGAGTCTGTCTTTACATCATCTGAATAAATTAAAATAGATAAATTTTCACATGTGCAAACTCTTAATTGTTATTTATAGGAAATGTTTATGATTGCAGGATAAACATTGGTATACTAGTAAATCAGTCGACGGTTTGATTAAGAACTAGTTGAATCTTATTAAAAAGACTTACATATATACAGATAAACATAACAACATTAAATTTACTCATTCTTATTCCTAGTATTTTAACGTTTTACAGACGACAAGAGGTTCTATTTCGGAGGGTAAACACGAGCTTGACACAGACAAAACTGATGTTGAGTTTGAGGAAGAGTGCCCTATACTCTACAAGATCAATGATTCACCTCCATTCCATCTTACTATCTTCTTTGCAATCCAGGTAACTTTCTTATACATTTTGTGCATCTATAATACAGACAGGTTAATACTTAATTATATCATTTCATAAATAATTAATTTAGCTGCGTGTTATTTTTTTTTAATACAACGTGAAAACAATTCGTATATGATTGGCCATAGTTCTAAACTGCTCGTCAGTCAAAACATTATTGATACCAGCAGTATATTTTCAATACCAGCCTGGATATCAAATTCCGATTTATCTGTTGTATTCAATATAAGGAACATCATCAATTTAATAAGTTTCCCTTAGTAGTAAGGTGCAGTTTTGTATTACAATTATCATTTCTATAAGTAGTAGTTGTGTAAGTAACAGAAATAGAAGAAGCGGCATCGGCTATGTTACTTGGAATAACCGCTGCACCAGATCAGAAAGAAAATGCCTCCGTACGTGTTATACCCTACCCCTAGGTATTCTATAAGAACCATGCTCATGAACGGGAAATTATACTAACCCGTTTCAATCATACCTAAAACACGCAGTGCGGTAAATATGTACTATGGATATCAAACAAGCGGTAATTTATCTTCCATTGTGTACCGGTCAAAATTTTTCAGTACATCTTATCTTAGAAAAACAACGCGTAGTTTATAGTTATTTCAACGTTACACAAAAAACTTGCTTGAACTTCCCTGGTGAAGTTCCGTTCTAGATTACAAAATAGGGAAAAAGTTGAAACTTCACAGGTCGACCAACACGACAAAAACAAAAATGTTGCAGGCTCGGTTTCATTGAGCCTGTTCATGGACGATAGTGGAAATGCATGCTACCGTCCGCGCCCTCTAGCCCCGGGTTGAGCAGAACTCAACATTTACACATGTTAAAAGTACAAAAAGCAATTTAGGGACATCCACAGATGTATCCAAAAGACGATGAACATGGAACCTTCAATGATACACGTGTTGATGCGTGTAATTCCATGAAGAGCGGCGTTTGGTCCCCAGATAAAGTAAAGGGTTTGCCCCAAACGAGAAAACAATGGGCAGAACTAAACAAAACCATCGGCTGTTGTGAAAATGTATGTCAGTCGTCATTTTACTACACGTGTTCGCTAAAATGTGAAAATGCAGCATAAATGTGCGAAATGAATAAAATAAACAGAACAGGTGCAGACCAATGTACGATTTCAAATTAAAGATCATATACAAGATGAATTTCATTCATCATTTCGAATTTTAGTGTAAAATTGTGATTTTTTTTTAAATTCTGTTTTTGTTTGTTTACGTTTCGCCAAACATGTGCACACTGCCGTGACCTCTAGACCGGATGTTCTTTAGGGAAGGTCAAGCAAATATTTTTCAGTAACGTTGACGAAAGCATAAAATATGTTGATAATCTCAGCAATATGGAATATTGAGACAATGTGACTGGTGCACGATGGAAGATAAATTATCGCTTTCATTATACTAGGTACCCATTTACCGAACTGCGAGCTCAAGTTGAGAAATGTACGATTGAAACGGGTTAGTGCATTTTCCCGTTCATGACCATGGTTCTTATAGAATACCTAGGGGTAGGGTATAATACCAATCTGACTTAAGTACTTGATCTTCTAAACGAAGATCTGAGAACGACCCATTCACATACGTCTTCTGTATATTTTGGATTTCCAGTATATCTATTTTTATTTTAACCAATCAGACGACTTGTTCTAAAAGTCAAAGAGTAAAAAAATGTTCGTTCATTCCAGGATTCGAACCCGCGACCCCTCGCTTACAAAGCAAACGGGCTACCGACTGAGCTAACCGGCTATCTGACTCATTACGACATAAGAATTGTAAATATCAAAAGTCAAGGCTACAGGCAGATTTGCAAAATGTTGTAAGCTAAGCCCTGGTTGGCTAGCGAAAGGGCTGTCAGAACGAGGCTATGAATAGGTCGTTCTCAGATCCTATGCGTAGCGTAATAGGATATGTACTTTAGTCAGATTGGGTATAACACGTACGGAGGCATTTTCTTTCTGATCTGGTGCCAGTGGGAATGACTTCCCAAAATCTTCAAATCTTAAAAGTACTTGTTTCACCAAAATTGATATATTAGTCACTTAAAACATATCAGTAAAAATAGTCCAACCTTTTCCATAGATATTCTCAAATGGTTGAATATCTCTATTGATATAAGTTTTGCAACTTAGTATTTTAAAACAATAAATGAGCACATTACCTGTAATAGTAACAAACATGCTGCCCGGAAAATTGCCTATATCATAAAGTCATTAGGGGCAGTTTGACAGAATTGCGTATTCGAAAATAGGTCTCATGATTGCTGATATATACATCCTAGAGATTCATTTAAAATTAGTTTAGATCCAAAACATGAGCAATTATTTCATATAGTTCATGTAAACATAAAATTAACAAGTTTATGTGCATTTACAGTGCAATACATTAGGTTTAAAATTTTAAATGCTGCCGTCTGAGTCCTTATCAATAAAAGAATCTATATCATGACAGGTGGAACTGATCACTGAGCTTAAGGCTTGTCTTTTTAAAAACAAGAACAGTCTGTACATTGCAACTAATAAACACTTAGATTTCCTTTCAAAAAACACTTTTATTATATTAAATTAAAGACCAGTCTGTATACTACAATGTAAATTTTGTAACTTTCTGCCCAAGGTTGTGGAATGATTTTAATGCAAGAAATGTTACAGTTAAGGCCAAAATGACAATTTTTGCTACAATTTGCTGCTAAAAAGTGCTGCATAAATCTTGCATATAATTAAAAGAATTTCGAAATAACCCTTTTGTCGTATGAACTGTACTACGTTGATATTTCATAATGTGTTACTAGAGGTATGATATATGAAAATAATAACAATGCTTGAATTGAAAAAGAAACGTTGATATGAATACATAGATGTTCCTTTCCTTTCCCTTTCTAGCAAAGTCTTATTTCAATCGCTCCGTCAGTCATTACCCCACTGTTGGTAGCCGAATCTGCATGTGCCTTAGATGACGGCATGTTCATGAGAAAACTTGTCGGTTCAACCTTATTGTTGTCTGGTATAACAACATTTCTTCAAGTGAATTTTGGAATTCGGCTTCCAGTTTACCAGGGACCATCTGGATCTTATACTGTATCGATCATTGCGCTGAATAAAATAGATTCAAGCAGATGTGATATACACACTATGTGTAAGTGTTTAAATATATTTTTCTAGTAATATCCATACACAATGAGATGATAGCATCAGTATGAAGTGAATTTATAGGATATTGTTATGCTTTGGTCGCGAAACAGTAAGACTTACAAAGACTCCACTTATGTGTCAAAGTAACTGTAATAATCACCGTTATGGTGATATTTATGTCATTCTTACAAAATTGCAACAATATTGTATTTTTGTCTTTATCATCACAGATTATAACACGTTGGTTGTCGGGTCTCATTAGAACCGATGTACGTTTTAGAGACTGACTTTTGAATAATAAACGGGATGTTTACTTTGCCTGAACAGTATCGAAATACAATGTAACATCTAATTGCTACGTGGGATATGAATATACATTTTATATCTGTACACTGTATTTTAAACACATTGTCACGAAATGACTTCGAAAACTATTTCAATGAAGGATAACATGTATCCTTTTTTTAAAAAAAAAAAAACTAGCAGTGTGACCAGTATTTTCGACTTAATATGTGTTTTCAAAGAAAAGGTTATTATAATGAATAAACAGACAGTCGAACTTGTATGTTTTCACTATTGGTAATAAAAAGTTATATTAAACTTTACAAATGATCTTACAGTTCCGGGCCTGTTGAACTCAACAGCAAGCAATGCAACTGAAGCTGATCTACAAGCAGAGTTGATTGACATACGCATCAGAGAGGTAATCCACAAAATAACTTAATATATGTTTCACTTTATATATCATCAACGTATGTCTCACGTGCATGGCGAAAGACTACTCGTAAAGTATTTGAACTATATTTTTATCTTTTGATCTCATTTTTGGGTTTGTCTTGAGAGTCATTAATACACGCTAGTAATGCATCAAACAATAAATGAGCTTATATGTATCAAATGAGGGAATTATTTGGTTCCTTATAGGCAGTTGGAATAGCATAGATGTTGTCAAAAAAGAAAACAAAATTCCAGAGTTAGTTTATTGGTTATTTTTCATTTGAATATGCAACAATCTTGTTTTTTCTTTCATTCAATATTATATTCATAATAACTTATATTCTATTTAGGGTATTTATGCACTATTTTGAAAACACCTTCATACCGCTAAAGATTAAAGAAGATAGTAACCTGGTAAATGTATGCATCAGTAATTTATATATTTTATGTGCAATCGTTTTTACTATAGGCTTACATATATATCTCTCATATCTTTAAAACACTGTTGCAACTTTTGTAAATGCATTTATATGAATTTAACTTTTAGGAATGTGATATATTATATAACCTAAATATTTCAATAAGAAATTTTAACCAAACCAATATTAATTTGTATGCCTGAAAAGAAGAACTGAATGTTGAGATGTTTGGTGTATCAATAACAAGAGCTGTCAGTTGACAGTGCGCTCGACTATTCTCAGTGCTTGATAGTATAATATAAGCTATGAGTAAAACTTTAACATTACAATAAGCATATTCTAAGTCGAAAAGGGGCCATAATTTAGTCAAAATGCTTGATAGAGTTGCCTCCTCCTCTTTAAAGACTGGGGTCATGATGGTAAACAAGTATGCAAAATATGAAAGCAATATCTCAATGAACTTTGAAAATATTTGGGGTGATACGCAAACTTTAACATTACAATAGGCATATTCTAAGTCGAAAAGGGGCCATAATTCAGTCAAACTGCTTGATAGAATTGCCTCCTCCTTTTTACAGACTGGGGTCATGATGGTAAACAAGTATGCAAAATATGAAAGCAATATCTCAATGGACTTTGAAAACATTTGGGGTGGTACGCAAACTTTAACATTACAATAAGCATATTCTAAGTCGAGAAGGGGCCATAATTCAGTCAAAATTCTTGATAGAGTTGCCTCCTCCTTTCTACAGACTGGGGTCATGATGGTAAACAAGTATGCAAAATATGAAAGCAATATCTCAATGGACTTTGAAAATATTTGGGGTGGTACGCAAACTTTAAAGGTGCAAAATAAAGACAAATGAATAGATATAAATCTTAAAAAAACACTACACACTTTGTAAAATGGTACTAAACATTATGATAGCCGTGCAATATTCCCTTGAAATCAACACAAGAACAGAGAAACAAATGATTGTTTCTGTATTTTCTTAGACTGACATGGGGTGTCATTTTGTCCTACTTTCATGTTTATCGTTTTTCCGTAATCGGTCGGAAATTCTTCGGGAACACGTGATTTTAAAATTGTTTCAAACGAATATCCGTTTAAAGACGCGCGACAAAATAACTGTACTTCCATGATGGTAATTATACACGACTTGCACGAAAAATATGAAATGTACAAAATGTATGTTTAAAATTGACAGCGACATTTATTAGGCCAAGACAATGCGTTTAATGTCTAAACTCTTATTAAATTAATATAGCCATATGTACATAAATCAGTGTATTTAGGTAAATTTCAATCACATTTTGTTTCGGCAGTGTAAGACAGTTATTCATTATATTCTTAAAACTATACTGAAAAGAGATTAACTGAAAAAGTTTGCAGACGAAGTTGTAAAAACACTTTAATTCGGGAAGGGTCTGAATTATCCTCCCGCAAACTTGTAGTATAGCTGTTTATTACCTGTATTATAAGAATGATTTTCATGAAGGTTTTGTGAGTTACAAAATTGCTGAATTCCATGTGCTAAATTTTGTAAAAATCACGTTATCGTTTGGGCATATAATATATTTTGCACCTATTTATAAATTATAGCCTCGTTTCGGAGGATTCTTCCGAAAAAATCTGAAGATGCTCGACTGGTTCGTAAGCAGTCAGAAAACATACTTTCAGTTTGACATAGGCAACATTTTTTGTTTATTTGTTAGTTATTCTTGAACATATTCGTGACTATTTGGTTAGATCCGATGCAGTGGGCCATATTTTCAGTAAATTGGAAGTCTCATCTACAAACTCTGGTTTTCATATAATACTCGTTCGGGTTTTAGTAATGGACCTTTAACATTACTATAAGCATATTCTAAGTCGAAAAGGGGCCTCCTCCTTTTTACAGACTGGGATCATGATGGTAAACTAGTATGCAAAATATGTGAGCAATATCTCAATGGACTTTGAAAATATTTGGGCTGGTACGCAAACTTTAACATTTGTGTGACGCTCACGCTTACGTCGACGCCGGGGCGAGTAGGATAGCTCCCCTATTCTTCGAATAGTCGAGCTAAAAAGGAAATGTTGATGACAGAAATCAAATAGATTTCGTCAGTTTAAAACACACCAAAGACAAATAAATATCAGCACATTATTTTCGGTTTATTCACTGTTTTGTGATCTAACCTGACAAATATCTCGTTGTTTAAACACATTTTGTAGTTTTTTCTTGCCATTTATATCATGTTTCAGTTGATGAGAGTTGATAATTCAATCAAAATAAATCTTTATTCATTTTTAGCTCATCTGATTTTTTGAGAAAAAAATGATGAGTTATTGTCATCACTTGAGCGGTTGTCGGCGTCGGCGTCGGCGTCGGTGTCGGCGTCGGCTGGTTATGTTTTATGTTTAGGTCAGCTTTTCTCCTAAACTATCAAAACTATTGCTATGAAACTTGGAAGACTTGTTCACCATCATAAGCTGACCCTGTATAGCAAGAAACATAACTCCATCTTGCTTTTTGCAAGATTTATGGCCCCTTTTGTACTTAGAAAATATCAGATTTCTTGGTTAAGTTTTATGTTTAGGTCACATTTTCTCCTAAACTATCAAAGGTATTGCTTTGAAACTTGGAATACTTGTTCACCATCATTAGCAGACCCTGTACATCAAGAAACATAACTCCATCTTGCTTTTTGCAAGAATTATTGCCCCTTTTGGACTTAGAAAATCAGTTTTCTTGGTTAAGTTTTATGTTTAGATCAGCTTTTATCCTAAACTATCCAAGCTATTGCTTTAAAACTTGCAACACTTGTTCACCATCATAAGCTGACCCTGTACAGCAAGAAACATAACTCCATCCTGCTTTTTGCAAGATTTATGGCCCCTTTTGGACTTAGAAAATATCAGATTTCTTGGTTAAGTTTTATGTTTAGGTCAACTTTTTCTCTTAAACTATCAAAGCTATTGCTTTGAAACTTGCAACACTTGTTCACCATCATAAGCTGACCCTGTACAGCAAGCAACATAACTCCATCCTGCTTTTTGCAATAATTATTGCCCCTTTTGGACTTAGAAAATCATTTTCTTGGTTGAGTATTATGTTTAAGGCAACTTTTCTCATAAACTATCAAAGCTATTGCTTTAAAACTTGCAACAGTTTTTCACAATCATAAGTGGACACTGTACATCAAGAAACATAACTCTATCCTGCTTTTTGCAAGAATGATGGCCCTTTTTAGACTTAGAAAATCATGGGTAGGACAATATTTCTATAATACAAAAAAATCAGATGAGCGTCAGCACCCGCAAGGCGGTGCTCTTGTTTTGTTGTGCGGTTGAATCATTCTTTTCAACACTCTAGGAAAAGCAAATCTATGGTTAAGGCAGTTTGTAACTTGCACATATAATGATTGTCTAAATATCGAAACTGGTAGATATAATAACATAGATAGAATAAAGAGATTATGTAACAATTGTACCATGAACGTATTAGAAAATGAATATCATATTTAATTAGTTTGTCCCAAGTTTAGAAATTTAAGACAGAAATATTTCAAAAGGTACTATTGCCATTGGTCGAATATGTTTAAATTTGAAAATCTTATGTCCGAACTTAATAAAAGTACTGTTAATAATTTAGCAAAATTTATATACTTTGAAAATAATTTAAGAATTTAAAGGATGGATCGTATGATTTATACTTCTCTGACAATTTGTCTCATATATCTAATAATGTTAATGCATTATTTCAAGTTCACAATTGTATATGTATGTACATTATTGGCTATATACACCTTTCAGGTGTTTAATGCTGAATAAAATGTTGTTGTTGCTGTTGTTGTTGTTGATTGTTCGAGAAAGGTTGTGTTTAGTAATATATAAGCAAGTTAAAAGTTAAGGAAATCATTTTCATGCTTCAATGAAGTATACTGGAATTTGTCAAGTTATCTTATATTGCTGAAAGTTCTTTGTTGTGTTCTGCCCAGGGCTCAACATTTGTATGTTGAAGTATCATGCTCCAAGTTTTAGAACTGTTGGTTGGATCTCCGACCTCATCATGCAATTTGCACACTACAATGAAATGTAGAGATGGTACCTAAAAATCAAATTCATCTTTACATATTTTTTTTCAAAGTGAAATGATAGCTAAGTGCACCAATTTACAAAATATATTTACGGTTTTCCTCCTCTCCATGTAAAAATAGAATTATTTGATATTTAAAAAATGACTTTCTCAAAACATCTGAACCAAAATGGACAACTCTTGTAATAACCTTTTTTTCAATGACTTTTGGATTTCCCCAGTTATAGACTGTATCAAAAGTCTCCACAGTTACATAAATTCAACAGAAAATAGTGTAAGTTATGTCAACTTTCAACACTTTGAAAGAGCCTATACTGAACTTCCTTTTGTCTTTTAATAAAGTCAAAATCCAAGAATAGCCAAGAGTCTAAAACTAATGAAAAAAATCTGAGTGAAAGAGAATGGCATGCTCTTTATTATAAACTTACCAAAACCATACCACACATGTACCTGAAAGAAATTATAAAAGATTTTATAATGTAAACAAACCCCTACACCATTTTACCATCAATAATTTTCATTCATGAATGCACTAAATTCAGGTGATAAATGTTGATATATTATAAATGAGAGGCCCCAACAAACATCTTTTTTCAGGTTGTGTAAGCAGTTTAAGTTGTAAATTAATGTTGATATCTAAAGTTACCCTCTTACCCTGTTTACAACAATAAATAAACACCTTGTAGTTTTTTTAGGGTAGTTGACCTGTAACGAAAATCATCAAATAAAGTTATCTCCATAATATAATGCATTTTCAGCATTTATTCATTTTTTCATGGAAAACAATGATCGTGAGAGTTCCATCCAGAAAATGTTGAATTTCTTAAAATACACTGCATTCATTACCTATCAGTTACCTTAAAATGATGTACTTACAACCATCCACTACCTTAAAATGTTGTGATTTCATTTGATGAAAATGATTTTTTTTGTGTTACTTCAAGTGCAGCAAAGTACACCTGAACAGTATGAGAAACCCTTCAATATGACTAAAGCATAAGAAACAATTCCAAAATGATCGATTGAAATGACGAATATAACCAGTCTGGCTACGTTGTTACACAAACGTGATACCAATTTAACTTTTTTTTTTGTATTTTTCATTGTTGTATATATACATTTTATATTTATAGTATATAAATTTTGTGTAAGCCAATGTATCATCATTGAGAACAATAAATAACTTTGGCTAAAAGATCAAAACTTAATAACATTTCTTAATGTCGTAAATTTTCTTTAATGGAATTTATGCATTGTTTTTACTTTATTTTCATGCACTACTAAATTTTCTATCAGGGCCTTACTACAACTTATAAAATAACTGTCAGTGTAAGCCATGAGAAAAGTGTGCATGTTGTATATTGAAAACAACGAGAATTAAACAAATGTAGGTCAAATTTTGTCTGCCTGATCAGTTGTTGGTAAAAGGAACTATTTGATTTTTCTTTCACTTTTGACCAATGTTTTATGTTGGCTTCAGTTTATTGGTCAATTCAGAGTTCTTCCCCTTAGATTTTCTTGGGTAGGTACCATCTCTATGAAATGTGTAGCTGTCTGGGGTCTTCAAATTGTACATACTGGTGATACAGCGATTCCTACATTGTAAAGATAATTATTCAAACTGTAAACACTTTGAAGCTGAAGCAAGAACGTCTCGTTTTTTTCATTCCCCCGAAGCCTTTGGTCATGTGCTTTACCTTCTGTTTGAACTGGTGGTGAGAATGTCAACTACACACCTATATTCCATCTCCTTTGCCTCTTTAGGTCTAAAGAATTCTTTGTTTCCGGTAACATGCTAAAACAAATTAGGGTAGATAGGAAGGAATTATTTGTTTGGAAGTGTTTTCATTAAGTGAGACTTTTCGGAAATTACTTATGTGTCAAAAATAAATACAAATAAGGGGGTTATGCCTTTAGAGCATCGGTAAGTTGATTTATAACATAACTGACAATGTTTAAAGCATAAAAAGTGCAGTTTTGCAACTTTTTGTTAAAGTGTTGAAAAAGATATTCTCCAAGGCCATCAAAATATATAAAGGGTCGGGCCAAAACTTTAGGGTAGATCGGGATACCGGAAACTGGTTGGTCACATGTCAAATTACCCCACCCCTTTTAAATGTGAATATCTATAAAAGTAAGTCGAAACTGGTAACAGTAACACTTGTTAATGAAACTTAATACATGTAGGAATATTGTCATCTAAAAAAGAAAACCAAAAACATTTCGCACATTCACCTAACTGGGACCTCCCCTTTCCTTTTTGTTTCAATTTTGAAACTTGAACTAGCCTGAAGATAAACGGCTTAACGACATTAGACCTAAACAAACATTTCAATTTCTTTTGTAATTCATTTAAGATGATGGGACCTTTGATTCTGGCTGGATTTCTCCATTGTCTAATCGGTGCTACTGGTCTAGTTGGCATGTTGCTACGGTTTGTGGGCCCAATAACCATCGTACCGACTATTCTTCTGATAGGCCTATACATTACTAAACCTGCAATGCGGTATACAGAGGTTCACTGGGGCATATCCTTTATGTGAGATATTAAAGTTTATGCCTGTTTGTAATAGAAAAATAGACTTCAGTATATTTGGTAATAATTATATAAAATGTCTCAGATGTCATTGTTATTGTTCTATTTTATAAATACCTCAATTGATTTACGCAAAAAAAGTATATTTTTAATTATAATGTAAAACTTGTAAATAGTATTAAGTCTTTGCAAATCTTTTATGTACACGCCATAATATCGAATAAATTTGAAACAATTTAGACATTAAACAGATAGAAAAAGTGTAAAATTTTGACCTTCATTACTGTAGGACATGGGCAATAGCCGTGACTTTATCCCTGTATCTAGGACATAGACCAATGATTATACCTGTATGGACAAGAAGGAAAGGGTTCCATACCATACGATATCCTCTTCATCAAGTATTTGCTGTAAGTTACTGTAACAATAGTTTCTAAAATGATCAAAACATAATTATAATCTATATGCAATTTTTGTCATAAATATGTTTTTTCCAATGTCCACATGAAATATTGAACAAGTACCATTATAATATTACATGATTAAATACAAATACTACGGACTTGAAGTAACGTACAGCAATATTCTATTTTAGTGTAATGGTGATAGATATAATGAACGTATCTTCAAATAACGCTCAGAAGCAACCTGCGCAATTATTGCTTTCTTAAGTAAATAATCAATGAAAAATGTAAACATCAATTTGAGCGTTTGATTTTAGAAATTCACATTTGTTATGCAAATGAATTCAAAATTATAAAGTTAAAACTGATTTTCAGATTTTGATTTCAATTTTAATTGGCTGGGCAGTTTGTGGTATAATGACGGCAGCTGGTGCATTCCCAACGGATAAAACCAATATACAATACAAGGCTCGCACGGACGCTCGTGCGGATGTCATATATGAATCTGAATGGTTCTACTTACCCCATCCAGGTATAAAATGAAGAGACTTTTTATTGTTACGATAGTTCAAGACATCATTAAAAATAACGGTGCTTTTTAGACATATGTTAATATCTATTGATACATTATCTTTAATAGGAAGTAGAAGAGTTAAGAAAGAAGTATGCTAAAAATATTGTTGCTGTAGGCGGAGCATGCTGAAACTTTTACAATTTCTGCAATCAGATAATAGAAGTGATATTATTAATCCATCTAGATATATAAAACTCGTAATGTCTGTTTCACATGTAACTTAAATACAACCATCTCTTGGAAACCTGTCTGTTGTATGTATAGCAGCGTGTAAAATTAGCTACTTACTAACGTGACTACCTTGTAATTATTTTTGTTTATTTTTGAATGAATATATGATGATGTATTATGATGGTGAATGATGTACCAGTCAATAAAGTGTCTGTTCTGTCCTGTTTGAAACGAACGTTTTCTGATCGTCTTATGTTTTGAATTTTGAGCTAAATAAATGAAAGTAATATACATATTTAGTTCGGAAAAGATACACATTAACACAATAGCACCGTTGTAAGCCAGTTCTTATTGATTTATATTTTTTAAAGAAACATTTTATTTCGATGTATAACAATACATTCCTTTTGCTCACAATTGCATGTTTACTAATACAAAATATACTATATTGTTCAATAATTTAGGACAATTTGGACTTCCCTTGTTCAGTGTTAGTGCAATTGTTGGATTCCTTATCGCAACCATTACCTCAATACTTGATTCTATTGGAGATTACTACGCAACAGCAGCTATATGCAGGGTCCCCCCGCCACCTAGTCACGGGATTAATAGAGGAATAGCAGTAGAGGGATTTTGTAGCATGATTTCTGGTTTCTTTGGTGTAGGACACGCAACTACAACTTTCGGCCCTACTATCGGGGCTATAGGGATGTCCAGAGTAAGACATGTTTTATATCACGCGGAACTTTTAATGAATACATAAAGATACCGTAGACTTTGATAAACTTCATAAGGTTTTTTTTTTTGGACCTCCTTAGGCTAACTTTTAAAGTAAAATTATTATATGAATATTTTTGTAATGGCAAGAGTATGTTTGTAGTATACATATTGTGCTTTTTTGTACAGATAGTGTGTTTAGTATACACCTGTCGGGGATAACATTTAGTTACTTTGTTCTGTGCCTTTAAAACAGGATACTAGCGTTGAGTGGGTTTTGTGTCTATATCTATTGCTTTGTCCACATATTCTTGTGTTGGTATCAATGATAATTCTTCTGCAGGCTACCGTTCTATTCACAGAACGTGGTTCTTCCTACTTTACATAGCTTTGTTAAAGAATTAAGCCATCTCATTGAATACTGCATAACGGCTTCAAAGCAACGCCTTAGGAATATTGAAAGAATCTTTAGATGTGCGAGACATATTTAGAACGAGATCGCAATATGTATACAGTATATATAAAAATTTTCCATTTTGCCAATGTTCACCGCCTTTATTCTTCTACTTATGTTTGTTCATTTTAAGAGGTTCTTCGACGATATAATTTACAATATGTTTTCAGGTGGCTAGCCGTCATGTATTTATTACAATGTCTTGTATCTATGTTGTGCTGGGAGTACTTGCCAAGGTGTCTGCAGTATTTATCAGTATACCGTACCCCGTACTCGGAGGCAGTATCATCACAATTGCTGGTATACTTACCACGTTTTCAAATACTACACTAATTATAACATTCCTTTGCTTCAAATGAAGAAATCCAACATGGCGCTTTTAGTTCTTTGTAAATATTTGATTTTATTTTGCATTTATTGTATGGATGATATCACTTACTGTATGATAAAACTGCTAAGATTATAATAACATTCTTTCGTATTATTTTAATAGTTACATTGCTCAAAATAAAGTAAATATTTCAAAGGAAATTTTACAGTATTTCTCATTTGGTTATTTTGTTCTAATACGAGTATGTAATCTTTTCCGCTTATAAAATATATTTATGGTTTATTCAAAAGTAAAACTTACGTGACGTCCGCTCTGAATAAAATTAATTGCGATACTTTTAACTTAATTTTCACCAAATAATGCAATATTATGGCAGTGGTAACATTGCAAAACTAACATATTTTAAACATGTCATGTGAAACTAGGATAACCATGTCCGTAAAGAGACTACTTTTGAAGCATAGAAAACATACCACGCAAAACAGTAGCAGCTTCAGTGTGATTGATTGTGTCTGGTAATGAGAAGTAATACAATGTTTTACACTCCTCAAGCCCTATATCAATCTCTTAGACAATCGCTGTGCTATCACATATTTACCTGTCATATAGCAATATACTCACAAAATGCATTGATCAATTTGATTCAAATAGTGAATATGAGTTGAAATAATTCTAATAGTTTCAACTTAGCTAGTGTCTCTGCCTTTAAAAGTTAGCCTAATAGTTATGTCTAGTATTCTCATGAGTACGGGATTTCCGGAAGGTTACTGTTTTATGTTGGATAAAAGATTGTGTTTATCCTTAAGAGGATAAAATAACCGTTTGTTTAATTTAATATCGTTGAATATACCAGCATTCTTCCAGTTAATGTGTTTAATAGATGTTATGATTTATGTTATAATATTTTAGTTATTTTTTTTGTTTTAGGTGTGTTTGTTGGCGTGAATTTATCTAATTTAAAAGTGATAGATTTGTCATCTACAAGAAATCTGTCAATCATTGGGACAGCAGTGTTTGTTGGTCTTCTTGTACCAAGCTGGATGGAGGAAAATGGAAGTGCAATTGATACAGGTGTAACAGCAAAAGCATTATCCTTATCAACATGTACCACAAAAGCCATTTGCTAAGATCACGTGGTTACTGCAATTTGTGTGGTTGTCACAATTTGGTTTCTGTATCAGAACAGAAGCCTTCTATTGCAATGTTTTGTTTATACACAGGGAGTATAGCTCTTTTGAGGCATAGAAGTCACCCTGTTTTATCAATGTATCGTAACTTAAAAATCATCTGCCAATTTATAATTAGCAAATGCTGTTCCATTTCTTTTACAATTTCCAACATTCTTTTGTTCTTCCATATAATAAAGTTAAGTCATTAGTATAATCATTTTAATCATTTCAACGACGTATATTGTGTTCGTTTCTTCAAATCAATTTATTCAGATAGATCAAAATTTGATTTGATAACTCTAGATCTTGTTGTTTTACAGGGATTCGTGATTTAGATCAAGTGATTACGATGTTTCTTGGAAATCCAAACTTCCTAGGCGGGTTCATAGCCTGTTTTATGGATAATACTATTCCAGGTAATAAATTAAGATCTTAAATTACAATTATAGAAAAAGTGGAAACTTCACAGGTCGCTCAACACGACAAAAACGAAAATGTTGCAGGTTCGGTTTAATAGAGCCTTTTCATGGACGGTAGTGGAAATGCCTGCTACCGTCCACGCCCTCTAGCCCCGGGTTGAGCAGAACTCGACATTTACATATGCTAAAAGTATAAAAAACAATTAAGAGACATCCGCAGATGTTTTCAAACGGCGGTGCACATGAAACTTTCAATGATACACGTGTTATGGCGTGTTATGGCGTGTAATTCCATGAAAAGCGGCGTTTGGTCCGCATATAAAGTAATGGGTTTGCCCCAAAAGAGAAAACAATGAGCAGAATTAAACAAACTGGAATTTAGAAAGGGGATCTGAGGTTATGGAGCCTGCATATCACAGAAACTGTCAAAAAAGACAAAATTAAAAAGCAGGCACCATATCCTAGGGGTGATTATACAATACCTAAGGCTATTAAAGCGGGAGTATTGGAACCACCCAGGCCAAAATGGTCATGCTGAGAAACTAAACAGTACCAATAACACAACAAAAAAGTCGTGCTGAACGATCTGAGAAGATCGAAATATAACAGCCCTGATTGAATGTACGGGGAGACGACTTTTTACGGCCCCCACAAGGCACAAACAACGTTGCTGTGATAATAAAATAGAATAGGTTTTATTCTTAATAAGTTGTTCGTGTAAATTTTCTGAAGATTCAAATTCAGATAATAAGCTTGTGAACGTAAACACATGTTCATTGAAATAGTTCCATGCAGAGGACGAAATATCTAGTGATTCATACACGCACATTAATTATCCATACACTATACCGGAATAAAATCAACTTTTAAATAGCTAATTATATAGGAGAATATTATAAGGTGTTTTGCTCTCCAAGATTTAAACTATCTAACGCCTGACTACAATTACACACGTTCTAGCAATATTTTTGCTACATTTAAGGGACAGACAAAGAAAGGGGTATAGCCGCTTGGAAAAACACTGAATCCCTAGACAACTCGATACATTACATAGAAGGAAAGGAGGTTTATGAACCACTTATTCCAGAATGTTTAAAGCGTCAAAAATGTTTGAGGTTTATACCAATATTTCCGAAATATAGAAGGGAAAATGTAAAGTGGAACGGAAAACGTAACGAAGGTTATGCAGAGGACGGTATTCATGAAATGAGCACAAACCTTTAAGTTATTGGAAAAGCGAAATCTAGTATCCATGAAATGTTATTGACAATTAAAAAAGTGTAATTGAATTGTAAATTGAAAATCTAGCTATGTAACTGTATAAAGTACTGCAAAGTTAACGTTCCTTCTAACTACATGATATTTTTTTTTTCTCTCTAAGTGATTTTTCCGTTCTCTTGTCAATATTTTTGGTCTTGTTTACCCATTTTTTATGTCCAAAATGTCGAACACGGGGGTGTTACATGGATCCTTAATTATTTCTCACATCTCAGTTTTTCCTGATAAAAGCTGTATGAAGCATATTTTATCTGTTTCCATCCATAATTATGTCATATAACTGGCATCTGAAATGACGTGAAATTATATAGTTTAAATAAACTAAATTTGCCTTCAGATTAAAATAAAACGATCCTCCCCATCTTAAAATAATATCAGTTGTGTGCTATTTCTATGCGGCATGAAAGTGAATGTCAATGACGTAAAATCTTCGTAAGAACAGCAAACATTTCCAAAGCTTGGAAAGATGCAGGAGCACAAAAAATGTCGGAATATTTGTTTGAACAAAAACAGGACATCCGTCTCACTCTGATGTTCAAGTTTCAAATGACATGCGTTTTATTGTAAATCAAGAGTGCAGCATGAGAACAAAAATAATGAGTAAGAAAAAACAGTTACGCTAAATATAACACTCTTGGCGTCGCAATGAAGATTCTTTTAATGGTTGCAATTAAATATATCTATATATTCAAGCTATATTCAAATCTGGAAACTGAAATACCATTTAGCCATCAGTTTATGCGTTTGCCAATATTAGATGTCGTTTACGTTAACTAGAAAAAGTATAATGTTTCGCGTGAGAAACTTGAAATAATTGCTTTTAGTGGGTATATACATTTATCATTTTAATAACCTGTCAAATTGCAGACGAAGAGGACATACATTGAATTGACGAAGATTGCAAAAACGATAACGACAAAAATCTAGTATATACTTAATGTGTGAGTATGGCTTATGCAATCTTCACATTACAGAGTTTTTTTTTTATTAATAAATAAACAATGATAATGACAGCTTTGAACACGGTTTGAATATGAGATTTGTTCACATGAGAAGCAGATGTGATTAGATAAGATGCAGTTACCCTAACAGACACATTGCTAGTATAGGTCCCTTTGGCGATACACAATATGCCTGCGCAGGTCTTAGCAGTTGCACAAAAATATATATCGTAGAATGACACAGTGTTTGAGTGACGCAAATATATATCTACTGTTACTGCTGATTTAAAGTTGTTGTGTCCTGAGGTGTATTGTATAGAGCAATTCTCCGATTTTTCAACATTCTAAGTCTGGCATAATTCATTTTGTTAGTTATCGTTGTATCGAAGTATATCAAGGAAAATTCTGCGAAATAAATATTAAACATTTTAAAATCTTAGAAACCATTATTAATGAATACTAGTTAGGACTAAGTATCGTGCCACAGCGATCGAGATACTGCAGCACACACTTTTCAGGGTAAAGTTTCACAGTACGCAGGAGAACGCATTACCGAAATATTTTTAACATTTTCAAGGGGAGACCCCAAAAACCCAATCGGCCGGGAAATGGAGACCACTTCTTCACCTACCCCACACTCTCAGTATCTCTGCTTGGTACTAGCTATGCTGCTCATATCTAGCGTACATTTCAAAATCATACAGGTACGCTCCTAATGTGTTGCAACTTTACGACAGTAATACTTTTACTGCAAGTTTCAACTTTATTAAGGTATGTTCATCCCCTTTATAATTGTATTAAGTACAACAGTGGAGTCTTCTGTATTAAATTTGAGCTCTTTATTTGTATAAAATACGTGAGCCATCTTAAATTGAGCGGATATTACCCGGTTGAATTTTATTTTTAGGAAAAATCTTTATCATATTTAAAGGGACTGACCTCATGATCTTACAACGACAATGGAAAAAGGAATATTTTAAGACATCAGGAATTATTGCTGTATTTCTTAAGAAGGCTTTGATACTTCTTTACTGACATATTATATGTTATAGAAACATATAAGAATAAGTTACTATCAATGTTTCCATTCAAAACTGAAAAACGTTGGGCACAGGGTAACGAAGGTAAGCTGGCTTAATTATAAAGCTTTATATAAACGGTAGTTAGTTACGGATTATTTTTCTAGAATAACAGCCCTTCTTCATTTCACAAAAATATTGAGGAAATTTGGTGTGTCCAACTCCTCATACACTTTTTGAAAGAATGGATTCAAAGTTGCTCAGATGCACAGTCTTCTCTGAATCCGATACGTTAATATTAACGGGACACGTAAGTAACATTGGTTTTTATCGAAAAAATAATAGCTTTTTGCTTTTACTCATTCAGAGGCTTACCTTGGCATACGCCGATACGCCTGTGCGTACAATTAAATTCGACACCCGGAAACCGAAAAAGCTTAAAGTGTAAAAAATGCAATAAGATATAAAGCCTAAAGGGGGTTAGGCGGACATTTTAAGTTCTTCGTTTAACGATATCATCTGCATGAGATTTATCAAATTAGTTTTTGAAATAGATTTATTTTTTCCTGCAATTATCATGTAAATGGTAAGGATAGATTTCTTGCAAGCAAATCCTCACATCGCCAATAGGTCCGCCTTAAATACAGATGCACACATGCATGCACGCACACAGACTGCGATGACAAAAGGAACACAGTCAGCACCGCCCAGGAACGGGCAATGGTAACACGTTTGATACTTTTCTTCATTCTAAAATCATATATTGTTTACAAAGAAACAATTTTATTGATAAAAGCTGAACAGGTCCTATTTACAACATTTCATTTAGTTTTTCCCCAGGTGCTCCTCCTTGCATTATTACACCCGGGTAGAACCAACGACCTTCCTTAAGCCAGATGGATGGTTTCTTCATATGAAAAATTCAACGACCCGAGTGAGGCTCGAACCCACATCATTCAGGTGCAAGTTATTCAAAGTTAGCGACCTTAACCATTCGGCCATAGACGTTGCAAGTGAAACATTGGTATTCGAGCATGCAAACAGAAAACAAAAATACTTCAGTCATCCGCGGTCTCAAGTAAAACAAGCTTGCGCTTAATACAACATTTAACGTCAATATCGATGTACAATTTAATCCAGGTCAGGATACCGAAATATGTAAGCAATTTATGCAGTTTGAATTTTCGTTTGCAAAAAATGATGTTGCTTACATTTACTTTCGTGTGAGAAAGATATCTCACTAATTATTTGATAAAACTTGACACATTCGCAATGTATGGATAGATGCATTTAACAAAAACCAGTCAAAATGCAGATGTAGAAGTCATGCATGAAATTTAAACATTACGATGATCTCAAAAACGATAACAACAAAAATAGAATCCCCTTACACAATCAAATCGAGACTCTCTCTCTCTCTCTCTCTCTCTCTCTCTCTCTCTCCGTCTCTCTCTCTCTCTCTCTCTCTCTCTTTCTCTCTCTCTCACCTACCCCATACTCGCAGTATCGCTGCTCGTCTATCCGCGTACAGTTCAAAACCATCCAGGTACGCCCCGTCATTATATTTGATATATGGATTTAGGAATTCACATTTTTCGAGAGGCCGGGGACTGTCGATAAAAAATTAACTTTATGATATTTTCTATTTAAAAAAAAGCCTATATCGCAATTCGCAAATGATATGAACCACAAAAGGGACGAGAATGTAAATTCATCCTTGCTTTATAGCCATGATAACTTTCAAAGAGGAAAAACTCCATCAGAGTACCGTTAGTAAGTGTTGAACATGTCGTCTGCATGTGATGAACGACATTGTTGTCAAGTTGCAACCGAGAACTCTTCTAAAAGCAAGTGGAAATGTTCAATGCTCATTTTTTTTTGTTTTGTTTGGTTTTGTTTTGTTTTTTAACTATAGTCAATATACGCCTACAAAACTTTATTGCAAATGTTAAACATGCCTATGTTTTGATATGCTAATGCTATAGCTGAGTGTCAAAGAGAGACAACGCAAGCAAAACTCGGGAAACTTATAATAAATTGTGACATCTCCTACATAGCTGCAGATAGGTTATGATTGTGGAGGACGTGTTATCACATGACACCACAACGTTATGACATCATGTTTAAAGAAAAGAAAATATGTGTTCAGTCTAATAGAATTATTATAACCGCATTCTGATCTGCAATGTCATATTCGGCCCGTGTGGATTTTGCACAATCTTTCTTGCATGCCAGACAGGATTTCCCCTGTTTTTGCCGATGCTAGAACAACTCGTCTTACACCTCGTGGTGTGAGATGACTAGGTGCTGCAATTTATGAGTGAATGCGTAAATTCATACACTACTGTAATAAAAAAGTGCTAAAAGGAAAAGCTTCCGTTGTACGTCAATTCCTCTATTAATTTAATACAGCATGCAAGAAAAAAAGAATATGCCACTAGTTGAAGGTGCGAATGTAAATATCTGGCTCTCGGGTAACTGTTTTGCGGTTACTCGGTAGAGCATCGTTACCGCCTAAACAGTTACCCTGGAGCAATCCATACCTTCAACCAGTGAAAGATTCTTATAGGATTACACAATGCCGTGTCCGATCCGGTCTGGCAACATCCGCGGGAACCGAATGCGTCATTGCAGATCAAGGAAATGTTTTAATTACCCTGTTAGACAAGTGAAAATGACTATAAAATATATAACTACAATGTAATGATATCTTAAAAATGAAGTGAACCTTATGTCAATAATTATATATTTAGACTTTAATTAAATTTGTTTTCTATAATTGATTTAAATAAATCATAAAATTAATTAAAAGTATCCCAAAAGGGAATTGAATATCTCAAAATACGAACATTTTTTCATATCCTATTTTTCAATGATATCCTATATCCGTGTTTTGAAATCGGATATATATTAAATGGTGTATATATGTTATAGAAGAGTTTTTATTATTTAATTACATAATTTAATCTATTTTAAGTTATTCAAAAGTAATCCCTATTTTTCTGATCGTAAAAACGGAACCACTTTTTCAGATTTCTAAAGTTCTTTAAATGATATCTTACAATATCTTCTCTCGTATATTTGATTTAGTGATATCACAAAGTCGATGTATTTAATGACACTGCTTTAACATGATTTTGATGTGTAGTATATCAAAAGGAAGGTGAAAGATTGAACTATTTGTACTATTTTAATAACATTTTATGCATCATGATTCTTTTAAGATACCAAAATATGTAAAGGTATATTGTTATCTTCACACAGACTCAACTCTCTCATCAGTACTCCAGTTGGGCCAAATGTTGTGGGCAGTATGTGAGGCCCATAAACTACCAAAGTGTATCACAAATTGTCCATAAATTGCCAGAACAAAAGAGTTACAAACAAATCAGTCATTCTGGGCTACGTTTCGTTTCTCAGTGAATAAAAAGTGATAAAATTCAAGAATGGATTCATTTATTAAAATACTGTAATACACTGATATAGAACACCCTTCAAAGGAACAAACTGCCAATATTTATGCATTTTTCTTCATAGATAAAGGAATTGAATCATATCAAACACTTCACTTAGTTGTGAATTTCCGATCTGAGAAAAAGAAGAAAACGTATAATGAGAACTAAATCGTTAGGCTCCAGCTTCATCAAAGCATGAGCTTTCCTTATTTTTCTGCCAGCGAATGAGACGACTTCATTATTCCATTCCGTAATTAATAGGTCCACAATTTGAACATTACTTATCATTATTCACAAATAATTAACCTTCTTCACCAAGACAGCCAGTCAAAATCAGTTATAATCACTCATATAATTTCGATTACATCAAAACTATTTAGGTAACAGTTATTGTTCGAGGAATAGGTCTGCATCGTGTTCATAGCCTTGTAAGAGATTTGTAAACCGAGCGAGCGTAGGTCTATAAACATCATACAGATCTATTCCGAGAATGATAACTGACTTACCTACATGCTCCCTCGTTTTACATAGTCTAGATCAGTTTCAGATTTGTGAAACGTTTGTAATATGTGTAAATAATTAAAAACAAATAATTAAAAGAAGGAACAAGACCGTGTGTGCTACAGTTTATCGGATATCATTAAAAAAAATGCCCAACTTGCTACGCACCTATAAATATATTTGTCGCTTATTAAGATAATGACATTTGTATTGCATGAAAGATCCGTGCACATTTGGCAAACATTGAGAAGATTATAGTCTTTTTCTGAGGTCAGTAATGTGTGTCTTGGTCAGAATTTGACGCGAATGCCGTTTTATCAGTTTTTTGACAAATTTGAAGAAACTGTAAGTTTATTTAGTTCTCCAATTTGCTACTTGAATATATAGTGCCGTATAGATGTATTAATATAGATTTATCATTACATTATCACAAGAAATGCGTGTCAACAGTATCACGTTAGCTAGACTAGCTCCTAGACTATGATATATATTTTTTAATTTTAAAATTGTTAATATAGCCAATCTATATCCTAGGTCCAATATAATATGACAATATTAGAATCATTTCTGTAAATTAGGCTGACATTTGTCACTATAACATAAAAAAATCACATGTGTTTTTAATTTTGTGACATATTCTTTATTACTCAAAGATTATCAGTAAGCATTTTAATTTTGTATAAAAGTGCTATGGAAAGATAAATGTGAAAGTGATGTAACAGTTTTAACATTATTTGCAATCCAGGTAACTGTCTTATATACCTGGTGCATCTTTAATAAAGATAGTCTAGTAAAAACATTTTATTATATTTCGAAACCATATCTGTCATTATTGATATCAGCATTACAATCAGTAACATCAAATTCTGAACTATCTATTGTAATGATACTATTAAATATTAGAAGCATCACTATTTTAATCAGTTTCTCCTAGTAAGATTTCTTGTCATTTTGTATTACAATTGTCAATATTATAAGCAGTGGTTACATTTGTTGTATCAGTAATAGTAGCAGAAGAAGCAGAAGTGGCAGCAATTTATAAGCTAAAATTTCCCGAAAGCTTGTATCTTACAATGCTAAATCAAAAGATCAGAAACACTTGTCTCAACATTAGCGATATATTAGTCATTTAAAGTAAACTAACCTTTTACATAGATTTACATACATGGTTGATTAAATATCCCCACAGAAACAAATATTAATATTATTTGTTGCAGCTCATTGTATTTTTATGTTCTTTACAGAACGGTAACTGAGCATCTTACCCGCGACAGTAACATACACGCTACCTTGAAAATTGCTGTTTTATTTATATCTGAATTAATTTTACAATCTTATTATTATATCTTAAAGTTATGAGAGGCAGTTTAACGGAACCGCGTGTCAAACATTGTTCTCTATGGTTGCTAATATATATTCTAGAGTTTATAAGGCCAATAATTGGAATATCACTGCTTGTTCCTCAGACTTACATTTCTCCATTGATAATGGAATTTTACTTAAAATATATGCGGGATCTTGGTAGATAAGTCCGCCTTGCAACCTCTAATGGGGTTTATGTTTCATAGCTTTTAAGATATGTCATACTAAGGATTTTAATCTGCGTAACATTACTTTTCTTCAAAAAAGCTCTTTCAGTACCTACATGTAAACCGTTTTAATAAACAACCAAATATCCTAGTCTTGTGTCTGTTTTGTTCCTTCTATAAGCATTTGTATTTACGTATACATGTGTTTATTCGGTGAACACATGTATACATTAACACGTAACTATATTGCAATATGGTGTGCAATATTGAGGGCTGCGTTCTTTGAATATGGCTTTTCCTGTAGCACATTTGTTTCCGTTTTTTTATGAACATGCATAGGGAGAACTAGCTTTAATGATAGATAATGGCAACATGTGACAAGGGAAGATCCGTCGATCTGCAGCATGCTAAATAAATGACTTCCACGCATAAATAATCCAATATTAAAAGCATGGTTTCGAGTCCACAAGAGCAAGATATTTTAGTCACCGAGCTGAACTACCTCAGTAATCCAGAATATACTCACTGGATGACGATACAGTATCAACATTTCAGTCCAAGGGATCCGTTTACTTCATGTTACTGTGTTCTAACACACAATGGTCTAAAAGATGTATACATAATCATTATTGAAAAACGTTATTGCATGTACTTTATACATGTTAAATAGACTGTCAATGCTGGTGTTGTTGGAATAAATATGTATTGTTTGATTCTGTCAGTGTGACAGGTGCATTAACTCTAAAAGCAACTGGTTAACATACAATTTTAATTTTTTCATATGCAAGTATAACTTCGAGCCGTTTACATCTCTGTTAATAACGTCAATGAATACTATTTAAAGACGCGCCACAAAATAACTGTATTCTTTTGTATTTCAATTATGGTAATTATTCATGATTTGCACGGAAACTTTGAGAAATACAGGTACCTAGTTACACACTGACAGTTACATATATCAGGCCAGGATGTGTTTAATGACTTGTAGCAATATGCCTTTAAAACTTTCCTACCATCACGACCAATACAACGCGGAGGAATTCGTACTAAACGACCGTTTATTGCTGTATAATTATGGCAGTTTACCTTCTGTCTTAAAATGTTTATTTATTCATTATTGAAGTACGATCTGGAGGTCAGTCCCTTTAAGTATGATAACTTTTACTTTACAAATAAAGTTTCACCTGATTGTTGGGCTATACTCATCCAAAATATAATAAGACAATATAAGAAGGCATGTATTTTATAAAAGTAAAGAGCTCAAATATAATACAGGCTCCACTGTTGTGAGATATCCTTAATACAATTATAAGGGAGATGAACATTACCTTAATGAAGTTGAAAAACGCAATACGAGTAACACTGTCGCAAACTTGCAACAAATCTTCAAATATTGTCAAATTCTAGCTTTGAAAATAGAAGATTTTACGTTACTGACATTTGAATGAAATCTTTACTTGGATACGGCACAGAAAATAACACATCTACTATTATTTTATGATAGAGAATATCGTTTTTGTTTGAAAAAGGATTTTGTTTTTCAGCGAATTCATTTATGTAGATAAGATAAGATATGTTTACTTTGCATGATATACAAACAAATACATATTAAAATAACATCACACATTAAAACATGCAAACCTTTCTAATCAGAAATATGGGAGACTATAAGCTATTCACAAGTGGCTAACATATCTTAAGAATTATTCCCTATTATTTACATACTCACTTTTAAAAGCATAAAAAGTTTTAGTAAAATTTTATTAAAAAACTGTACGGCCAAGTTAGTACACCGTATATACGTATTTAATTTATTACTATTCAATAATATAAAAGGTTTCTCCTTCTACTTAAAAAAATTAAACAGCTTTTGGCACATAATAAAGCTATTTCTGGATTTGTCAGCAAAAAAAGCTACTTTCTCTGTATCATTTGAAGTTGTGAAATTTATATTGATTCTACAAACTTCCAGCAGTAAATCTGTACGAATAGTATTGTAACATGGACAATGTAATAAAACATGAAGTTTATCCTCAACCGTAGTGGAACAATTAAAACAAACTCACTAACAGGAAGACCGCTGTATCTACCAGTTTCTATATATGTTTTGGAGTTGAACCACTACTGAACTTAGCAAGTGCACCTCGATATGATTATCACAATGCCATTGTTCTACAAATTCATTGAAAATATTAGGTAAGATTACATTTAAGATATCACTTTTATTAGCAAAAGCATTAATGTCACAAAACCTGTCAGTTATATTTTATAATATAATAGTTTTCCAACATAAACTTGTTACTGGATTCCATACGATATTCACACACATGGCTGCATTTGAGGTATATCTACCAACATTTAAAAAGTACCTAGCAGCTCTATAACCCACGGTAGACGGCAGGGATCACCAACGCATCACACAGATCTAGTAGATCTTTTTTCTTTGCTTCAGAAATTAAAATTTTCTCGGTGTATTTTCGAGGAAGATCTTGACCGAGCACTGATGGTCGATCCCGCAATGACCTATACACATTGATTCTTCTGAACTTCTCGCTGAAATCGTATTTAATGTGAACTTCTTCAGAAAACTCTTTGAACACTTAATACGTTCACTTTCAGCCAGTTAACCTGATTGTTGTCAATGTCAGTTTTGAAGTTTTATAGTTGTTCTTGGTGTGACACTTCAAGTCACAGAATGATTCATATCGCATTGTAACAACTGTGTATGGTTTGTTTCTGCGTGCCATGTGGATCAATGTATACCACTGATCAGGTATGAAAATTGAAGTGCATTTTTTGCATCAACGATGGATGAATCCATTGAATCGCATTCCATCTGCGTGTGACCCGTCTCGAGAAACTTTTGTTCAATGACTTTCACATGTGGATGCCGGGTTACTGTGTAAAGTAACCCTCCAGAAAGGTATTCATTCCTGTTTTGTCCAGAACAACTGTCGTAGTATAAGATTACATGTTCAGTTGTGGAAGACAATGAATGTATATTAGAATATTAGTTATGCCACACGTACCAATTTCACAGGAACCCCGTTGACCGTGTGTTTCGTCCCAGATGTAACAAGTACCATGTTTGTCAGCTAGAGAGAAAAATATTTAATTATTGCAATTCAACTTTCTCTTGTAGTATACCTGGCCTACTGTGGAGCATGGCATAAACAGAACTGCTTCTAAATCAAATGTCGCAACATAAATGGATTTTTTTTGACTTTCAATATGCCTTCTGAACATCACTTGTCGTATTGGCTTGTGCATGTTTACCTCTGTTGTCTGTGCCAACAAATACACCATGTTGTTTACGTTGTAAAATGTATCGAATGAGTTTGTCCCCGACACATAATGTACTCATCATAAAAATCCTTTTACAAACTGTTACTCTTTCCACATTCAATGGCAGATAGAATCTTCTTGGATTATGTTTATATGTGCCACTATACCTTCTGCTAGTGGGCGTTTTTATGTGCCACTATACCTTCTGCTAGTGGGCTTAACCTCAATACATTGACAGATAAAATCTTTTTGTCTTTGGAAATAAAATAGATTAAGTAGAAACTCCACAGTTCGCTCAACACGACAAAAACGAAAATGTTGCAGGCTCGATTTGATTGAGCCTCTTCATGTACAGTAGTGGAAAAGCATGCAACCGTCCACACCCTCTAGCCCCGGGTGGAGCAGAACAAGTCATAATATCTATCAAAAATTGCTTGGCGTGCGTCTTTGGAGAACTTTTCTGTGCACCTATAATTGCAGCTGCAACCCAGGCCCATTTGTTTTGCTGGAACTACTTTCTTGGTATATGCCGAAACATACATAGCTTTTCCCAGTGGCTTTGTTACGTTTTCTGACATTCTTTTTCCACATAAACACGTTTGGTGTTCTTTTACGATGGGACTTTTGTCTTTTCAGGAGAGATATAGTCGGCCGTTTTCTTTTGTGTTATTGGAGTTTTTGCATTTCTACTTCCTTTTCGTTGGCGTCACAGGTGTTTAACCTTCCTGCTGCTTTAGTTTTCCGTGTCTGATAAAACACATGCATCGTAATGCACATACTGGCGCACTGCAAGGTAAGCCAGTCTTAATATCATGTTTATTTACATTCTTACAATTTCGCCATAACTTTTCAGCTTGACACAAATTATTCCATAAATCCTGTAAATGTACGTTAATTTGAGACTCCATACTTTTTGCTAATGAATTTAAAAGGTAGTTTATTCAACATTTCCCCTTTAAGTAAATTACAAAAAATTGTATAAATCGATTCAATAGAATCTTGATTCCTCTGACTCTGTACTAAAACCTGAATCCGTACTGCATATTTTACCTAATTTTATCGGTAATCGGGATGCCAGTAATAGACATTTGCGAATTAAGTCTACGTGGACTGTGAACACCTAAGACGATCGATTTTTCAAGGGGACCGTCACAACATGATAATTTTAATTTATGTTTGGTAGGAAAACATTCCTATAATGATGGTAAGGTCTGGCTAGTCTGATCGCAATGTTTCCGTATTCCATCGTCGTCGTCCGACATGAAAAAATCTAAACTGGGTCACCTGGGATCAAAATGTAGGTCAGTAGGTAAATCATTGTGAAAACTGTGGAAAACGTAATAGCTAGCGTCTCTATTCCTTTGTTGTTATTATACGCCCGAGGGGACGTATTTTGGGATACCACAGGTGTTCAACTGGCCGTCTGTCTGTCTGTGTGTCCGTCTGTCCGTTAGCAATTTCGTGTCGACTCCGCTCTGTAATTCGTGAACCCCTTAGAAGATTCTAAACAAACTTGACAAATGTTCTCCACATCAAGACAACGTGCAGAGCGCCTGTATCATGTGGCTCACTTTAAGGTCAAGGTCACCCTTAGCTGTCAAGGTCATATAACGTTGTTTTGTGTCCGCTCTGTAACTCTTGATCTGTTTGAGGGATTTTAAAGAAACATTGCATAAATGTCCACCACATCGAGACAAGGTCAATGTCACACTTAGAGGTGAGGTCAATGGTCATGTTTCGAGTGCGATGTGTAACTCTTGGCCTGCTTGAAGGATTTTAAAGAAACTTGGCACAAATGTTCACCAACTTATGACGACTTGCAGAGAGCATGGCTCGCTTTAATACTTTTGGACAGAAACACGGAACAAGAGCTGTCCGTAAGACAGCGCGCTCGACTTTTCTCAGTGCTTGACTCTGAGTTAGAGCTTTGCCAGTGAAAAAAACAAGCTAAAACGGGACATAACTCTGTCAAAATTCAAAGCAGAGTAATGGGGATTGTTTCTCCGCGTGAAGACTTTGATAATAAAAAAATTATTTTAAGTTTCAAGTCGAAAGCTTTAATAGTAACAGAGATATTTGACTTTATCCAAAATTTTAACTAAATATTCTAAGTAAAAAGGGGGCATAATTCTTGCAAAATTCAAATCAGCGTTATGGGGATTGTTTCATCTGGTGTAGACTTCGATAGTTAATAAGTATTTTAAGTTTCAAGTCAAAAGCTTTGACAGTAACAGAGATATTTGACTTTATCAGAAACTTAAACCAAAAATTCTAAGTTAAAAAGGGGCATAATTCTGTCAAAATTCAAAGCAAAGTTATTGGGATTGTCTTTCCTGGTGTAGACTTCGATAGTAAATAACAATTTAAGTTTCAAGTCAATAGCTTTGATAGTAACAGAGATATTTGACTTTATCTAAACCAGAAATTCTATGTTAAAAGGGGCATAATTCTATCAAAAATCAAATCAGACTTATGGGAATTATTTCTCCTGGTGTAGACTGTGATAGTTAATAACTATTATAAGTTTCAAGTCAATAGCTTTGATAGTAACAGAGATATTTGACTTTATCAAAAACTTTAACCAACGGCAACGCCGACGCCGACGCCGGAGCAAGTGCAAAAGCTCTACTTTTTCTTCGAAAAGTCGAGCTAAAAACAGGCACATCGGAACTTATATCACCTACCGCATAGTGATGATATAATAACCCAAACCCTATTGTCGTTATAAGCTCTTTTTTCCTACCGCGCATAATATAATCAAATTATGTTGAAACGGTCCCCTTGAAAAATCGATCGTCATAGGTGTCCACAGTCCACGTAGACTTAATTCGCAAATGTCTAATATGACTCAAACGACTGTGACATAATAATGAATGGAAACAGATAGAATATGCTTCATACAGTTTTTAAGAGGTAACACTGAAGTGTAAGAAATAAGGATCAATGTAACATTTCGGACATAAAGAAAACGGATAAACAATGTCGAAATAATTCTTCAGTTGACAACTATCTTTCCAATAAATGTCAACAGAAGGGATAAAACACTTACAGAAAAAAGGGCATATAGCATGTAGAAGTAAGTACCCTTTACTTGGCAAATTTCATATAGTAACACAACTCGATTGTATAAACATTTTATAATTCAAAAGTTAAATTTCTATGTACAATTTATTACACATTTTTATCAATCACATTTCATGGATACTTTCCAATAACTCAAATGTTTGTGTTCATTTCATCTATACCGTCCTCGGCATAACCTTCGTTACGTTTTCCGTTCGTCTTTACATTTCCCCTACTATATTTCGGAAATATTGGTATAAACCTCAAACATCTTTGACGCTTTAAACATTCTGGAATAAGTGGTTCATAAACCTCTTTTCCTTCTATGTAATGCATCGAGGTATCCAGGGATTCAGGTTTTTTCCAAGCAGCTATACCCCTTTCTTTGTCAGTCCCTTCAATGTAGAAAAATGTTTGTTTTTTTTACACAAAATGTATCGCTAAAACGTGTGTAATTGTTATCAGGTGTGTTTAGGTAATAGGTTAAACCTTGGAGAACAAAACCCCTTATACTGTTCTCCAATATAATAAGCTATGTAAAAATTGATTTTATACCGGAATAGTGTATGGTTAGTTAATGTGCGTGTATGCATGACTAGATGTTCCGATCTGTAACTGGAACTCTTTCGATGAAAAAGTATTTACATTAGGCTTATTATCTAAATCTGTAGTGCAGAAAATTTACACGATCAACTTTTTACCTGGAATCGTATTATCCATAAAACAGGCTATGAACCCGCCCAAGAAGTTTGGATTTCCAAGAAACATCATGATCACTTGATCTAAATCACGAATCCCTGTAGAAAACAACCATAAAATGATTAAAATGATTATACAAATGACTTAACTTGATTATATGGATGAACAACAGAAAATCGGAAGTTGTAAAAGAAATGGAACAGCAATTGCCAATTATTAAAATTGCAGAAGATGATTTTTAATTAACGATACATTGATGAAACAGAGTGACTTCTAGTCTATCCACTTTTCTATTCTATGCCTCAAAAAAGTTATACGTCCTTTGTATAAACAAAACATTGCAATAGGATGCTTCGGTTCTGGTACAGAAATCATGTTGTGACAATCATACGAAGTGCAGTAACTGCGTCATCTTAGCAAATGGCTTTTGTGGTACATGTTGATAAGACTAATTATTTTGCTGTTACACCTGTATCAATTGCACTTCCATTTTTCTCCATCCAGCTTGGTACAAGAAGACCAACAAACACTGCTGTCCCAATGATTGACAGATTTCTTGTAGATGACAAATCTATCACTTTTAAATTAGATAAATTCACGCCAACAAACACACCTAAAAAAAGCAAAATAATAACATGAAACAAAATAGCTATTAAACACACTTAAAGAATGCTAATATATTCAACGATATTATATTAAACACACTAACTTAAAGAATGCTTATATATTCAACGATAATAAATTAAACAAACGGTTTTTTTATCCTCTAATGGATACATTAATACAATTTTTTATCCAACATAAATTAGTAATCTTCCGGAAGTCCCGTGCTCATAAGAATACTAGTAATAACTATTAAGTTGACTGTTTAATGAAGCAACAGTTAGTCTAGCTAAGTTGAAACTATTAGTTATTTCAACTCATATTCACTATTTGAATCAAATCTATAAATACATTTTGTGAGGTATGTAAGTATATTGCTATTTTACAGGTAAATACGTGATAGTACAGCGACCGTCTAAGAGTTATAAAATGTTTTATTGCTTAAGGCAGTGCTATTGGGCTTGAGGGTTGTAGAACATTTTATTACTTCCTTTTATCAATCAAACGGAAGCTGCTACTGTTTTGCGCAGTATGTATTCTATGCTTTAAATGTAGTCTCATTAAGGACGTGGCTTTATTTTCAAAGGAATCCTGGTTTCACTTGACAGGTTTAAAATATGTTAGTTTTGCAAGGTTACCACTGCCATCAAATAACAACATTTTTTTTAGAATTAGGTTAAAAGTATTCGCAATTAAGGACAAACATAGGGGTCAATTGACATGTTTTGGACATTTGTTGTTTTTATTTCATATAAATTCACCATAATTTCTACTATCAGATGCCAAAACGTGGATTTAAAAGTGCAAATATAAAACCTTTATTTGATGAATTTCCAGAAGTAACAGGTCTTTACAATAACACCTTTCTGAAAAGAACATCCTGGCTATAAATTCAGTCACGGTATTTCTGGACCATCAGCTTAGCATTTGAGTTCCTGAATCTCAAAAATTATAATGTGGTCATTTAAGGCTCTAGAAGGAGCGTTAATGGGAGCAATATTGCCTTGATGTAATGGAAATTATATGGGTGATTTTATCAGGTAAATATAACTGGTTTTGACAGGCTGTCTTGATGGAGAGGGTTAATTATTTGTGAATAATTATTACTACTGTTTAAATTGTGGACCTATTAATAAATGGAATGGAATAATGAAGTAGTCTGATTCGTTGGCAGAAAAAAGGCAAGTTCATGCTTTGAGGAAGATGGGACCTAAGGTTTTAGTTCTCAATATACATTTTCTTCTTTTTCTCAGAACAGAAATTCACAACATGGTGAAGTATTTGATTCAGTTCCTTTATTAGTGAAGGAAATTGCCTACAAATTGGCAGTCTGTTCCTCTGAAGGGTGTTCTATAAAGGTTTATCACAGTTTTGTAATAAACAAGTGAATGAAGTATTGCCATGCAATACAAAGTCCTCTACTAGAAGGCACCTAACTTTCTCTATTGTTATTTATAGTAACAACAAAGGGAAGTTAATCCTAAAAAGATTCTATATAATTTAAGTCCACACATAACTCTTTACCAGGTAGAGATAAGTCAAAATACTAGTACATCTAAAAATTGGATGTAACATGCATGTTGTACCACAGAAAAATGGTCTTGATTTTTCCCTACAACCAGTAATAAAAGTTAAGCTATTTAAAGTAACAACAAAGGGAAGTTATTCTAAAAACAAAGTTTGCCGCCTCATGGTGGTGAACATTTGTGCCAAGTTACATCAAAATCCCCCCATGCATGAAGAAAAACTGTTCCGAACAAAGTCATTTTTGAATTTGACCTTTGACCTCTAAGTGTGACCTTGACCTTAGACATAGGGAACTGGTTCTTGCGCAAGACAATCCCTCTCATGGTGGTAAACATTTATGCCAAGTTACATCAAAATCCCTCCAAACATGAAGAAGAAATGCTCCGGACAAAATCATTCTTGGATGTGACCTTTGGCCTCTGTGACATTGACCTTAGACCTGGTTCTGCTCTGTCTCATGGTGGTGAACATTTGTGCTAAGTAATATTAAAATCCCTTTAAGGATTGTTGAATTACAGACTAGACAGGAAAAAAGCCCTTTTGGCCTTTGACTTCCATGTGTGACCTCGATCTTTCAGCTAAGGGCCCGGGTTCTGCGCATGGCACGTTGTCTCATCCTGGGGAATATTTGTGTCAACTGATATATAAATCCTGTTTTGCATGACAAAGTTATAGACCGGACAAGAAAAAATTCCTATTGACCTTTGATCTACAAGTGTGACCTTGACCTTTAAGCTAGGGTTGTAGGTGTTGCGACAAGTCATCTCATCATGGGGAACATTTATGCCAAGTAATATTGTAATCCCTTGATGGATGACAGAGTTATTGACCGGACAGGGAAAAAACCCTGTTGACATTTGACCTCAAATTGTGACCTTGACCTTTTAGCTAGGGATTTTGTGTTTTGTGCATGACACGTCGTCTCATGGGAAATATTTGTGCCAAGTAATATTAAAATCCCTTAATGAATGACAGAGTTATGGACCGGACACAAAACAGATCCTGTTCATGCCATGTAAACATTTGACTGCCAAGTGTGACCTTGACCTTTGAGCTAGGGGTCTGATAGTTTGGCATGGCAAATTGTCTTATTATGAAATATTTTTGTGCCAAGTAATGATAAAATTCCTTTATGGATTGCAGAGTTATGGACCGGACAGGAAAGAAACCCTGTTGACATTTTACCTCCAATTATGATCTTGACCGTTGAGCCAGGGGTCCGGTTCTTGCGCATGACACATGTGGAACATTTGTGCCAAGTAATATTAAAATCCCTTCATGAATGACAGAGTTATGGACCGGACACGAAATTGCGGACGGACGGAAAGACGGAACGACGGACGGAAAAGTGCATTCCTATAGTCCCCGAAACTAATAAATATATTCTTGAATTATATGACTTTTAATTTATTGGGGAAAAATAAATGATTTGTCTGTAACTCTTTTTTCTTGCAATTTAGAAAACATTTGTGATACAGTTTATGGTAGTTTATGGGCCTCCCACACTGTACACAAAATTTTAGCTCTTTTGAAGTATTGATGAGAGAGTTGAATCTGTTTGGACATAACAATAGACTTTTACATAATGTGTTACCTTAAAAGAATCCTGATGCATAAAATGTTATTAAAATAGTACCATGGCATAGGTCAATCTTTCTCCTTCATCTTGGTATACTATACATTATGTTTATTCTTCAGAAACGTGGAAAAATCATGTTAAAGCAGGTCACCTCTCGACCCCTAAGCGTGTCCTTAACTTGGTTCAGAGCGGACGTCACGTTACTTTTACTTTAGAATAAATTATAAATACACTTTTATATGCGGAAAAGATTACATTCTCATATTAGAACAAAATAACCAAACGAGAAATACTGTGAAAGATTTCATTTGAAATATTCTTTTTATTTTGAGCAATGCCACTATTAAAATAATACTAAAGAATGTTAAAACTGCTACATCACTTTCACATTTATCTTTTAAGAGCACTTTTACCAATAATTGTGATGATACTGCCTCCGAGTACAGGGTATGGTATACTGATAAATACTGCAGACACTTTGGCAAGTACTCCCAGCACAATATAAATACCAGACATTGTAATAAACACATGACGGCTAGCCACCTGAAAGCATATTGTAAATTATATCGACGAATAACCTCTTAAAAATGAACGAACAAAAGATTATAAAGAAACTATGGATGATATCATTATTGGCAAAATGGAAAAGTTTTACATATACTGTATACATATTGCGATTTCCTTACGACTACAAATATGTATCGCACATCTAAAGCTCTTTTCGACATTCCTAAAGCATTACTTTGAATCATGTATGCACTATTCAATGAAATGGCTCAATTCTTTTACAAAACTACAAAAGGAAACAAGGATAAAACCCGAGCAGGAAGGACGTTCTGTGAATAGAACGGAAGCCTGCAGAAGTATGTACGTAAGTAATGTATGGATGAGTTAATGATTGATACCAACACATGAATACGTGGACAAAGAAAATGATATAGACAACTGGTAAAACCACACAAATAAAGAAATAATGTGGTTCGCCGTATGGGAACGTCAGTGGAAAAAACACAGGGGAGATAACTACGTTTAATTCTGCATAAAACCCACTCAACGCTAGTTTCCTGTTTTAAAGACACCGAACAAAATAAATAAAAGTTATCCCTGCCAGGTGCACCCTATCCACACTAACTGTACAAGAAAGCACAATATGTATGCACCAAACATACTCCTGTCATTACAAAAATATTCATACATTAAATTTATTTTAAAAGTTAACCTAACGGGGTCAAAGAAAAGCTTATGAAGTGTATCAAAGTCTACGGTATCTTTATGTATTCCTCTAAAGTTCAGTGTGTTATAAAACATGTCTTACTCTGGTCATCCCAATAGCCCCGATATTACCGCCGTACGTTGTAGTTGCATGTCCTACGCCAAAAAACCCAGATATCATGCTACAAAATCCCTCTACTGCTATACCTCTATTAACGCCGTGACTAGGTGGTGGGGGAACCCTACATATAGCTGCAGTTGCGTAGTAATCCCCAATAGAATCAAGTATTGAGGTAATGGTTGCAATAAGGAATCCAACAATTGCGCTAACACTGAACAAGGGAAGTCCAAATTGTCCTAAATTGTTGAAAAATATAGTATATTTTGTATTAGTAAACACGCAATTGTGAGCAAAAAGAAGGTATTGAATAGAATGTTTAAAAAATATAAATCATTTAGAACTGACTTATTTTGTTAATGTGTCCTTTCCGAAATAAATGTCTATTATTTTCTTTATTTTAGCCCAATTCCTGCAGCATGCAAAGTTCAAATCATAAGACGAACAGAACAAGTTCGTATTAAACAGAACATATATTATTGACTTGTACATAATACATCATCATATATTGATACAAATACAAAAATATAAATACATTGTAGTCACGTAATTAAATGGCTAACATTACATGCTGTTAACATACAACAGACAGGTTTCCAAGGATGGGTTGTATTTAAGTTACAAGTGAAACAGACATTGCGTGTTTTATATTATCTAGATATATTAATAATGCCACTTCTATTATCTGATTGCAACAATTGTACAAATTTAAACATGCCTGACCTACAGTAAAAATGTTTCTTAACTCTTCTATATAAAATGTTTCTTAATGCTTCTATATCTTATTAAAAATAATGTATCAATAAATATTAATACATGTCTTAAAAACAACGTAAATTTCGATAATGTCTTGAATTATCGTAACAATAGAAAATTGCTCCTTTTTATACCTGGATGGGGTAAGTAGAACCATTCAGATTCATATATAACATCTGCACGAGCGTCTGTGCGAGCCTTGTATTGTATATTGGTTTTGTCTGTTGGGAATGCACCAGCTGCCGTCATTATACCACAAACTGCCCATCCAATCAAAATTGAAATCAAAATCTGAAAATCAGTTTTAACTTTATATCTTTGAATTCATATGTATAACAAATGTGAATTTCTCAACTCGAACGCTCAAATTCGTGTTCACATTTGTTCATTTATTATGTACTTGAGAAAGCAATAAATGCGCATTTTGCTTCTGTGCGGTATTCGAAGACACGTTCATTATATCTCCATTACACTAAAATATAAAATTGCTGTATGTTACTCCAAGTCCGTCGTATTTTTACTTAATCACGTTATAACAATATGGAATATATGTTACTTGTGAAATATTTAATGTGGACACTATTAGTGAATAACATATTCATGACAAAAATTGCATATCCATTATAATTATGTTTTGATCATTTTTAAATCTATTGTTAAGGTAACTTACAGCAAATACTTGATGAAGAGGATATCGTATGGTATGGAACCCCTTCCTTCTTGTCCATACAGGTATAATCATTGGTCTATGTCCTAGATACATGGATAAAATCACACCTATTGCCCATGTCCTAAAGTGATGAAGGTCAAAATATTACATTTTTTTATTTGTTTAATGTCTTAATTGTTTCTTATCTATTCGAATTTAGGGCGTGTACATAAGATGATTTGCAAGGACTTAGTATTAGTTACATGTTTTACATTAGACTTAAAATAAATTATACCTTCTGAATAAATCAATTCAGGTATTTTTAAAAGGTACAATAATAATGACATCTGAAACATTTTATATAGACAATATCAAACTATTTTTATTACAAACGGACACTTTATTATCTCACATAAAAGATATGCCCCAGTGAACCTCTGTATACACCATTGCAGGTTTGACAATGTATAGGCCTATCAGAAGAATGGTCGGTACGATGGTTATTGGTCCAACAAACCGTAGCAACATGCCAACTAGACCAGTGGCACCGATTAGACAATGGAGAAATCCAGCCAGAATCAAAGGCCCCATCATCTAAAATGAATTAAAGAAGAGAAAATGTTTGCCTAGGTCTAATGCCGTTTAGCCGTTTATCTTCAGGCTAGTTCACGTATAAAGAAATTTGAATATGATAGATTAAAAAGCTCCTTTGGAAATTTTAACAGCGTTTTATAACTGAATAAATGCTACTTCATCATCAGTAAACGAAGCTTGAAGCAAAACGTTACATAAAACATCACGTGTTTATTAGTTTAATATTTAACAGACTGGCCATTGTCAACCCCAAAAATGAGATCAAACGAAAACATATAGTTCAAAATCACTACGAGTAGTCTTTTTCTATGCACGTATGACGTATGACGTGGTACTACTGACAAATTAATCGATAATATATAAAATGAAACATATCATTAGTTCTTTTGTGGTTTACCTCTCTGACGCGTATGTCAATCAACTGCGTTTGTAGATCAGCTTCAGTGACATTGCTTGATGTTGAGTTCAACACTCCCGGAACTGTAAGATAATTTGTAATGTTTGATATCACTTTTTATTACCAACAGTGAAAAAATACAAGTTCGACTGTCTTTAAATTAATTATAATTGCCTCTTCTTTGAAAACACTTATTAAGTCTAAAATACAGATCACACTGGCAGGTTACTTTTAAACAAGAGCTGTCACTATTGTGACAAATGTGACAAATGACCTCAAAGCATGTCCAAGAATCCTACAGTTGTCTGCGCAAAAAATGCTAAAACTATCTGTACTTTGAGCTAGGGGTCTTGGTCTTGCGCATGACGCACCAGATCATTATAGGGAACATTTGTGCTATGTAATTTTAAAATCCCTTGACGAATGGCAGCTTTTGACCGGACAAGAAACAGACCCTGTTAACCTTTGACTCCTAAGTGTGACCTTGACCTTGGAGCTAGAAGTCTGTGTCTTGTGCATGACACATCATCTCAATATAGGAAACATTTATGCCAAGTAATTTTAAGATCTCTTATCGATAGCAGAGTTATAGACCTGACAAAAAACAAACCATGTTAACATTTAACCTCTAATTGTGTCCTTGACATTACAGCTAGGGGTCTGGATCTTGCTCATGACATGCCGTCTAATTATGGGGAACATTTATGCCAAGTAATTTCAAAATACCTTGATGTATGGCTGAGTTATGAACCAGATACGAAACAGACCCTCTTTACCTACTTCTAAGTGTGACATTGACCTTGGAGCTAGGGGTCTGGGTCTTGCGCAGTACACATTGCCTCATTATGGTAAACATTTATGCCAAGTTATTTCAAAATCCCTTCATGGATTGCAGAGTTATGAACCGGACACTAAACATACCCTGTTAACATTTGACCTCTTTATTGTGACTTTGACTTTTGAGCTAGGGGTCTGGGTCTTACGCATGACACGTTGTTTCACTATGGTGAACATTTATGCCAAGGTATTCCAAAATCCGTTTATGAATGGCAGAATTACAGCCCGGAGAAGAATTTACACGGACGCACGCATAGACGGACAGAGCGATTTTAACATGCCCTCCTTCGGATACATGTTATCCTTAATGGAAATAGTTTTCGGAGTCATTACGTGACAATGTGTTTAAAGTACAGATGTAAAATGTTTATTTATATTTGCATCCCCCGTAGCAATCTGATGTTTACATTGTATTTTTATACTGTTCAGACAAAGCAAACAACCTGGTTATTATTCAAAAGCTAATGTTAAGCCATTCTCAAAAAACATACATTGGGTCAAATAAGACTCCGGCTATAACTATTACTATCGACAACCAACGTATTATAATTTGTGATGAATACTAATATGTTTGTAATTTTGTAATAAATGACATAAATAACATCATAATGATGATTATTATTACAGGCACATATTATTGGACACATCAGTGGTGTGGTTACAATTCTTACTGATCTGCGACTATAAAGTGTAACAATGTCCAATGAATTCACTTCATACTGATGTTATCACCACATCGTAGACCTTCAAACAGGCATGTGTACATTTAAACACTTACACATAGTGTGGATATCGCATCTGCTTGAATCCATTTTATTCAGCGCAATGATCGGTACAGCATAAGATCCGGATGGTCCCTGGTAAACTGGAAGCCGAATTCCAAAATTCACTTGAAGAAATGTTGTTATACCAGACAACAATAAGGTAGAACCTACAAGTTTCCTAATGAACACGCCGTCTTCTAAGGCACAGGCAGCTTCGGCAACCAACAGTGGAAGAATGATTGACCCAGCGATTGATATAAGACTTTGCTAGAAAGTGAAAGGAAAGGAACATGTATGTATTCATATCTGAACAATGTCATCATTTCGTTTTCAATTCGAGCATTTTTATCATTTTTATATCTCATATCTCTTTTAAAACATTATAAAATCTAAACATCGTACAATTGTTTACGAAAAAGGGTTATTTATTCTTTTAATCATATGCAATCATTTAATTGATTTGCTTGCTATACGTAAGACATTTACAAATAAAGAGGTTATAGATATGAAAAGAAATTTTGCAACCATACCCTTTTATCAAAAGAAGAATGTGTATTTATTGTTGAAGAGCGAGGAGCTGTAGTTAATTGAAATAGAAATTTTAGCTAAACAAAATACGACAATATGCTGACGAGAAAAAGAAGTACAAGGTCAGTGTTTAACAGTTAATACACAAACCTTCCACAGACAAATATATATGTTCCCACAGTAGCTGAAAACAAGAAGTATGACAAGATACCCCGCCAAGTCACAATATGCTGACATCAGGCTGGTCAAAACTATAACGATATTACTATCTTTATAATAGAGCCCCAAACGAGAAAGCTACTAAAACAACTTTTATATCTTTATATCTTTGGCATGACATGGCCGAGAAGCAAAGACTCCCACGCGATACTCGCCGACACAGCAGCCCGATGCTTCATTACCATTTCACCGAGATGCATACATAAACACAAAGACAAGTCTACAAGGAGTAGTATTTCAACAACCCCAGAGGTATACCTTCATATTATTTTAATGGCATAAATCATAAAGTCAGAAATTGACATATCAAACTTCAGAAACAAGCCAGTAGGTATACGCCATTGTATGACTTTGCGCTTTATTAACTTCAAGATCTCTATTAGGATATATAATCTTGGCAAATCTCCATACCATTCTTTCAGAATTCGCGAACATCATGTTCGAAACCATGCAACCCCCAATGACTTAATGATATAGGCAATTTTACGGTAGCATTTTTGTTACTATTACAGGTAACATGCTCATTTATTGTTCTAAAATACTAAGTTGCAAAAAATAATATAAATAGAGACATTAAACTGAAAGACTGTTGGTGGCAAGTGATTCTACCTTTGTGACCAGTGCAAACCAAGATCAGCCTGCACATTCGTGGTAGGCTAATCGCTGTGTGCACTGTTTGCTATTCAGTCAGTAAATTTTTACTGAACACCCCTATGAATAAGAAGTGGTACTGCCAAAATTGAATGATGGACCAGTTCATTTTGAAATTTAGAGGCGTAAAGGGTAAATTTTCAACAATGTGTGAAAATCTATGTAAAAGGTTAGACTATTTCTACGCATATGCTTTAAGTGCCTAATATATCGCTTGTGATGAATACTTGATGATGAAACAAGAACTTTTAAGATTTGAAGATTTTGGGAAGTTTTTCCAAGTGACATAGCCGATGCCGCTTCTTCTACTTCTGTTGCTTATACAACTACCACTTATAGCAATGATAATTGTTATACAAAACGACATACTAAAGGAAACTTATTAAATTGATGATATTCCTAATATTGAGTACAAGAGATAGTTCGGAATGTGATATCCAGGCTGGTATTGAAATCATAACGCTAATATCAATAATGACAGATAGAGTTCCGAAGTATAATCAAATGTTTTGACTGACGAGCAGCTTAGAACTATGGTCAATCATATACGGATTGCCTTCACGTTGTACCAAAAACACGTAGATAAATAAATAATTTATGATACTTAATTGTCTGTATTATAGATGCACCAAATGTGTAAGAAAGTTACCTGGATTGCAAAGAAGACAGTAAGATAGAATGGAGGTGAATCAGTGATCTTGTAGAGTATAGGGCACTCTTCTTCAAATTCAACATCAGTTTTGTCTGTGTCCAGCTCATGTTTACCCTCCGAAATAGAATTACTACCCGTCTGTAAAGCATTAAAATACTAAGAATAAGGATTAATAGAATCAAAATTGCTATGGTTATCTGTATGGGAAAGACTCAGTTTGTTCTTAATCAAACCATCGAGTACTTTACAACGATCTTTATCCTGCAATTTACATGTTGTTACACTAAAGAATTTGCATATAAGACAATTAATCTATTCTAATTTATTCATGTGTTGTAAAAACTGTCTCGATCATACAACGATTCATTAAAACAGTACTTGTCAGTGCATTTTAAATGTCATATCACAACACGCCCTGCTAAAATGTCTCGTGTCGATATTTTACATATTTTATACAAATGTGCCTACAAACTGAAACATACAGAGATGCCTAAACTAACGACAATCGTATTACTTCTGGCTGTCTTACTTAACACAAAATTAAAATACTACATTACTTTCAACAGTGAAAATTGCAAAAAAGGTACAATATGTTTTACATCATTACGAACTGTCAACCTTTTATGCGAACTTTGTCTGATTCTAAAAATAGATAACTTAAGACTGGTGAACCTCAATTAAAAAGTCATGTTTACAACATTTACATTCACATATATACAATAAGTACAAAATGTAACAAGATCGAAATGGATAAAATATAGTTTACCATTGATGGTGCCCAGAGTTGTAGAGAAGCCACCGAATACCTTCTATAAGTTGCAGTTGTCCCACTCCCTATTGCAGTAGAATTCCTTTTCCTAGAATCCTGCGTGTTGTTCTCGTTATTGATAAGCTCATTTGACACAGGTACGCAACTGACATCAGTTACGCTATTGCTCACCGTTCCAGATGATCGACGTGTTACGTCACTCCGTACGCTTTGTTCACCTTCGTCGGTTGACGCGTGCATTATCATTTTGAGCGTTTCGACTTTTATTATCTAAACTGAAAGAGAAAAAGTTAAACATACATGTACAAAATAGTGTTAGTTAATGTCAAAGGTAAGTGTTTTTGTTTCCCTTTTGAACAGGTATATTCGGGAAATATAGTTTATCTGTTAAACAATGCAAAATAACTGTAAGAGAACATTGTAAATTATTCTATAATCAGGAATGGCTATGTGATTTAGTATCATTTAATAAAAAATGGTTATTTGATGAAAAGATGAAAGGTCTTAGAACTTGTGTCAAAATCGGAGTTTGAATTAATGCTCACTGGTCTTGTTCAATTTAAATACACCCAAGTTTAAAATGAATTCGGCGATTTATAAAATAACCTAGAAATAAAATAAATTCAACATATTATGATAAGTTTAGTGTGTAGGAAAAAGATTTTTCTACAGACAAAAAAAAAAACAACTTAAGGCCACAAAATATATAACAACTGTTCACTCAACTGACATCACAGTCATTGTATTTCTGACATGTAGGTACAATTTAATTATCATTCTTTCTATCTACGACTTGTGTTATCAGCCGTTTCAGATATAATTTACAAACACGCAGTCAGTGCAGAATATCACGAGGGCTCACATGCACGAGTCCTTAAAACTGTATTTATAATGGCTAGTGTATCATTGAAGGTTCCATGTGCACCGCCGTATGAATACATCTGCGGATGTTTCTAAATTGATTTTGTACTTGTAGCATGTGTAAATGTTGAGTTCTGCTCGACCCGGGGATAGAAGGCGTGGACGGTAGCATGCATTTCAATCAAACCGAGCCTGCAACATTTTCGTTTTTGTCGTGTTGAGCGACCTGCGGAGTTTCCACTTTTCTATTTTAATTGATCAATTACTATTGTAACTATGGTTTAACTATTGTGACGAACAAGCGCATTTGTAGCAACACTTCTTGTTTCTTAATACATGTATTAAGGGATCCAACTAGGCCCATATATATAATGAAATATTGCAATGATGATAGATTCATATATTGTTACAATGCGCATTGAAATCATATGTTTCTTATAAGATGCTTATAAATAATTCCCTTACCTATGCATGTCATTATCATTATAAAGAAAGAAAAGTATTTTATCTAAACTGAGCCTTGTGCCACTTCTGAAGATAATGATCGGGCTTCACACGCACGCACGCACGCACGCACGCAAGAACGCTTACACGCACCCACACAAACACACGTTAGAAATCTACATTTTCATGATTTCAATTTACAAAAATGATCACGACAAACTATATTTATTAGGTGACACATTTGTTTCACGAAAACGAATATTTAACAGCAAGCCGGGGTTTTTTGCTACTTTGTTAACAATTGGTACAAATGTATTTAGATCTGAAAGACAGATTAAATCAATATATTATAACCGTACCAAGAGAAATATGACAAATTACTATACATCCTTTGGATAGTTTAATGTTATTATTCTAAGAGTTCTGCTTAAGTATGTGCTAGATGGCGTGAGAGCATTGCCCATTTCATCACCTCTATTGCCAGATTCGATTTTTTAATTAACTACAAAGTTTTTGACTATGAACCGATTTTAATGAAATTTACCTTGAACTTAATTCATCATTTTCTTTATTAATACATTCGTTCTATATTATGTACAGTAAGTGGCTTTCTAGCGAAAGATCAAATTTCAATCAGTCAGGACCGATAGTGCCATTCCTACATGTGGTTTGATGACAAAAACAAACTGTAATACAATTCTGTCTTTCGTTTTAAGAGAGCAGAGACAAACACTCATTGTGCAAACTTGAAAACTTACATTTGTAACAGAAATGCTTATTTTCAGAAACAATTTTCTAACTAGTCTACTTAAAGTATTAGATACCTAATAGAAATGTTTAAAAATGGCATTTGCTTGGTATATTCTTACAGTTGACCTTGTTTTGCAATGTGTTGCAATTTTTAAACAACATTTTACCGTGCCGTTTATATAAATTTTGTATAATTTATGATATTTTTTCAAGCTCAAGTAGACAAATTCCAAAGTGATGGTCATTGTCCAAAATGTTGGCAAAGAATTCATTATACCATAAATTTTGATGAAAGAAACGTCAAACTATTGGTAAACAATTATAAAACACAAAATAAAATTGTCATTATCATTTTTTGCTAGGGGGCCTCAAGTAAAAGGATTTAATGAGACAGACTTTTAACTCCAACATTAAAAAGTTAAGGTCGAGTCGTGTGGGGCTTTTTTAAATGTCACTTCATTCAAAAATAAGCTTGGGACAGAAGTAAAACCCACTTACATTTCTTCCACAATATGTAGTCTAAATAGTAAAGGCAAAATAGGGAACTTTTACCTTTTATTTTAAAAGATGTCTAACTCTGTCCCCTTCTGTTTCAGAGGTAAATTCACTTTGAACAGCAAGAATTCGCTTATCAAATCAAACATTTCCAATTTTGTACAATAAATCAATAATAAGTCTTGAAAACATAAAAACTTATTAGAAAAAAGGAATCTAAGGAAAAAACATTGGTCCCAGCGGGGCTTGAACCTATGCCCCCCCCCCTTTGAAAAATTTAAGTCAAAAGTAGGTTTATGGTAGGAATTTAATACTACAGTATTAGGTATCTAATACCTTAATAGTTATTGCCATTGATTCAATAATCTTGAGTTTACGAAAACAGTTTATTCATGTCCAGTCATCTGGAACTTTTCTACCTAAATTTCTATATCTATAGTGAAAAGAGCATGCATTTCTTGCTTTTATCCTTTTCTATATCTTGTCTAAATTAGTAAATACACAAGAAGGGCAGTTCAATTAGCTCCGAAGCAGTTATTTTATTCTTTGGCACTTTTGAAACATATGCCAGAGATATTTTTGTATAATCCCTATTACAGATAATTTTATCGGTATATTGTATTTCATGCAAAGTGTGATTTTCCTGTTTTTGGCGGAACATTTTGCTATATAAACTGCATTTGTTTCATGTACTTTTGCCAGATCTCCAGACGCTCAAGGTAACGTTTATCTGTTGTCACCAGACTGGTCATTTCCCCCTTTATCTTTTCCTCTTATTAAATTTATAACTCAGATTTTGAGTGTATTTTGGATATCTATAAATCGTAAAATGGAGTAGAATAAACATTATAAGGATAATAAAGTATTTGTGTACTCTCTGAAGTGTTTTTTTCTTTTAGTGGCCAAACTTCTTCTTCTTCTTCTTCGTTCGCCAAATAAACCTGGCACTGAATCTCCCTGGAGGGACCTCAGAGATTCAGCACCTCATTGCTGTTTACCGGATGGCTGTGTAGTCATAGTGATATTGTATAGTGCTGTGGTTCGTTAAGAGAGTGTCAATGGCCCAGCACCTCTGTCTTCAATTCTCTAGGTTTCTGTCGGGGTTACCTCACCCTTAGTTCCGAGTTCATACCCTACCCTTGGAACACAGGGGCTATTTGTCCCATAGTTGGGGGTCTGTTCATAGGCATCAGGGCGTGTCCACAACCGGTTGGCCTGGCATGCCACATGTCTGGGGGCAGACCTCCTCCGAGTCCCCCGAGTTCTGCCTGACGCCGCAAGGTGCTCAGTTACCGCGTGGCGCAATCTGGGAGGCACTGCAAAAGGGCTTGTCTGCAGAGAGGCTATGTACTGGCAGGGAAGACTTATGCACTCGGCTTCCTTTTCACCAGAAGGCTAGCCAGCGGCGGAGGTTGAAAGCGGGAGGTGACAAGCATACAACACACAGCACACCACACTTGACGCTTCAATAGACCAATGCACACATGTGGCCAAACAAAAAAGATTAAATTTCAGTTTGATACAACTATGAACCTGGGTTAATTTAAAACAGAAATTGTGACCACTTTTCGTCCGTCTGATTGTTCGGTGAAATTTTGAAAGTTTGTCCGTTGTTCAGTCCTGTGAATTAGAATGTTTTTGCCTAGCATTTTCTCACTAGGTGATTTTGTACCTCATTTAAATAACAAAGTGAATGCTAACTGTTTAGGTATCAATGTCGTTAAGTAACCATATGTGTGTGACACTTTATACTCCATTATACTGCAGTTGTTGAAGCAGAACGCTATCTCCAGTTGTAAGTACAAGCATACTGCGCGCCGAAAATAAGCGTGTAAATAACAGCTCTTCTTAAATATTTTAGGTCACTTAACGTATCTTTTATCACAGTGATCTTTTTAACATATCTAGCCTAGAAAGGTAATTTTGATCTTTCTGTAGTAAGCGTTTTTCATGGAAATACCTTTCATAATATTGATATTTCATATCAAGGTGGTTAATCAAATTTTGGTAAAGTAACGGTTTTGTTTGAAATTTTAAAATCTAATCGTTTACCCTTATTTGCGTTTACTAAGCTTCAACAAGTCAGATCTTTACTGGAGGTATTTTTGAAATTTGATTTCCCTATCTGGTTAGACTACTTATATATTAGCGGAAGTATAAAGATAAGCATACGATATAAATATATGACATATTGCATTATATTTGCTAAGGATTTACATTCACATGTATATTTAAAGATTTCACTAAGAGAGAGAGAGAGAGAGAGAGAGGGAGAGAAAAGAGAGAAAAACACCAGTCTTAAAGCTTTGCATTCACACGTATATTCAAATATTTCACTAAGAGAGAGAGAGAGAGAGAGAGAGGGAGAGAAAAGAGAGAAAAACACCAGTCTTAAAGCTTTGCATTCACACGTATATTCAAATATTTCACTAAGAGGGAGAGAGAGACAGACAGAGAGAGAGAGAGAGAGAGAGAGAGAGAGAGAGAGAAAAAAGAGAGAAAAACACCAGTCTTAAAGCTTACCCTTTCGACACATATTCATGCGTTGTTTACAGATATCTCTACTGTTTTTATAGTTTAAATCGTCTTATATCTTTACTTCTTGATTGTGGAATGCACATTTTTGCATTTTCAGACAATTTTACAGAAAAGACTGAGTACATTTTTAGATTTTCACTACACGTGTTCTATTGAAACAATCTGTATTGAAAATTTAATGCCATCTTTAATTTCAACATGCCCTTATAACGCAGAATAATGCTTTATGATTGTTTTTCTTCTACATTTATATGGGGGTGGGGAGATAGCTTAGCATGTACGTCCCGAAATCTTGTGTCCAACTCCTACCACATGATTTGCTGATTTGTTTCAATTTTATGATGAATAAGTTTGATGACGATTGTGCAGATGATCTTAAAGGATGAAACTTTTTCTTTTGACTATTCTACCGCAGTTATGGCCCTTTGATAGTTTAGCTATATAGACTACAGAGAAAATTCTTGTATGTCCAACTTCTCAAACACTGTTGAAAGGATATGCTCGAAAGATTCACAGATAAGGGACCTTGAAGTGAAGATGACCTTAAAAATAAGACTTTTTTCTGTGGGTATTTTGTCGAGAATTATGGTCATTTCATGAAAAAGGCCATAGTGTAGAAATTTGGTGTGTTCAACTCCTCATATACGTTTTAAGGAATGAATGCTCAGATGCACAACCTTATCTAAATATGGCTATAAAGGATAGACTGTCACCATTTTGACCAGTGTTATGGCCTTTTGGTAACTTCACTATTTAGGGTATAGTGAGTTTAAATTATCATACACTTCGAAGGAACGATTTCAAAGTTGCATAGGTGAAGACTGTGCAGTATGTGGGGGCATACGTGTTCTATGGACACAATTATAGTTTAACTAAAATTTTCAAACGTTTGTATAATTTCGTTGTAACTAGATAAAAGCCTCATCAGAAATTAGATGATTTACATAATTTTGAAATATCCCATTTATGTTACTCCCACAATGGATAAAAACCTATCTTGACTGAATTATACCGTGTCCTCAATTTCTATGTTAACCAATGTTAACAGAAATATAAATTCAAAAATGGATATACCGATAAAATCCGACGGCAAATGTAAAAGCTTGCATTTACAATTTGTGTTTATACTGATAGATCATCTTGATACAAAGAATAGGCAATTGCATATAAGAATGTATTTACTCGTGTAAATATGTTTTTGGTTTCACCATGGATTGATGCAGATTTGTGCTCTACCATAATAATAATTCAATAAATGAGCCGCGCCATGAGAAAACCAACATAGTGGGTTTGCGACCAGCATGGATCCAGACCAGCCTGCGCATCCGCGCAGTCTGGCCAGGCTCCATGCTGTTCGCTTTTAAAGCCTATTGGAATTGGAGAAACTGTTAGCGAACAGCATGAAGCCTGACCAGACTGCGCGGATGCGCAGGCTGGTCTGGATCCATGCTGGTCGCAAACCCACTATGTTGGTTTTCTCATTGCGCGGCTCAAATAATCATAATATTACATTTTTACAAGTTTTCAATAAACCAAAGGGTTGTAGCATTTGCCCCCAGCTGCATGCTGAGGACCAATTTGACAGATCAGGGATCTATTGATTGGCAGCTATGAAAACACAAGTTTTTGATAAAAGTGTATAACACAAATCTTTGCTTAAAATGAACAAATGTAAATCCAAACCTTGTTTTGGTTGTATAGGAGTTATGTTGTTATATTTTCTGGTCCTTTGGGATCATGGAGTTCATTCAACATTATGTGTAATAGAGTTCCGCTTAAGCCGCTGCCAGGGGGCGTGAGAGGTGTTGCACATTATATTAACTCTCATGACACACTCAGTTAAACCGAGTCTGCTAGTATTCTTGTTGGTTGCATCATTTGCTTTCAAAGGATCTTTTTACAGATTTTATTATATACCCTTACCAACACAATTCGAATACAAATGCATCGACGGATCGGGTGATTTGAAAAAAAAACGAACTTTGCAAAAGATATCATAACGAACCTTTAGGAAAATTGTTCTTTTATGTTTGCAATGATAAATTACTTGATACCGCTTGCTAATAAAATACAGACAATGGATATATAGAGGATTTGTTTGTTTCGACGTATGATTGAAATATCTTCCATGAGTGAACACCAGATGCAATAGCCATGGATGAAAACGTAAGATATGGTGTTCATCAGTGAAAAATGTTTTTATCTTACATGTGGAACATACAAATTTTCTTTTCATGTCATGTTTTGACTAAATTTACCCATTTTATAGTTTTTTACCAGTGGAAAATATGTATTTGATATTTTCACTGTGAAAATACCAGATAAATTTCACTCTAATATTTCGATAGCTCATTGAGAAACATGAAACATGTAATACCAAGAAGCTGAGATTTTAAAAACATCATGCCCACGCCCCTTCACCCCCCCTCACCCCCGGGTGTATGACCAAAGATGATGTTGTTTGTTAAAGGTCATACAAAGGTCAAGGTCATTAATATATAGGTCAGTTTGCACGTCTTGCCACAAGGTTTGTTGAGTGCGAGTATGATCATTTATGTGGAGTGTAGGAACAAAAATTTGTTTATTAAGGTTTTAAGTTTTACGGTGAGGGTCATATGAGAGTCAAGGTCATTCATATAGGTTAATTTATAGGTTTTGCTGAGTGAGAGTAGGAGCTAAATTGGGTCATTTATGCGGGCTATATTACAAAAAAACCTATTTCATTAAGGTTTTGCGTTTGAAGGTGGGTGAAGGTCATGTGAGGGTCAAGGTCATTTATATATGGTCAGTTTATAGGTGTTGCCACAAGGATTGGTGAGTGTGTGTATGCACTTAATAGGGTCAATAATGCGGGCTGTAGGCGATGTTGTTTATATGGACGGACGTACGGACGCCCATACGATTTGGTATTAGGTTGTCATTCCATTGTTTGAAAACAATAAAATGACCACTTATAAGGGACAAAAGACTTAAGTGGTAACGGAATGAATACAAAGGATTTCTATTGTCCTAGGCCACACGTCCTACCACCTACGGTATCAGTCGCTTGCTCGGACAAACGGACGGTTAAATCATTATATGTCCCATTATGCCCGGGGCATAAAACGTATATTTACACATTCAAACACATTCTTGACTCGGAATTGTTTGGAAATTATTGCTTACTTAGAAACTGGCATCAATAAATATGACATTCAACACGTGGCTTATGAGGTCAATTTCTGTTTTCATTCAATCAAACCCAATAATATTCTTAAAGATATGAAGTTAGATGGCAATGGTAAATACTTTAATACAGTTTAGCAATCTTTGAAAGAGAGCGAAGACACATAATGGTACTTATCAGTTTTATCATTAATAAATACTGGTATTTTAAAAACTGAACACATGTAAATGATAACAACTTATAGAACAGAAAAGAACCAAATAGTATAAAATAAAATAAAAAAATAGAAATTAATTTGCAAATCTGTATTTGTTTGTTTGTTTGTTTTGGGTATAACGCCATTTTAACAGTATTTCAGATATGTAACGGCGGGCAGTTTACCTAACCAAGTGGTTATGGATTCTGTACCAGTACAAACCTGTTCTCCGCAAGTAACTGCCAACTTCTCCACATGAATCAGAGGTGGAGGACAAATGATTTAAGACATAATGGCTTTTATCAAATCGTCACGGAGTACATACGCCCCGCCCCGGGGTCAAACTCACGAACCCGCGATCAGTAGATCTACGCCCTCTCTACTGGGCTAAGCAGTATGGTTTTCTGGATTTTTATTATTATTATTATTATACCAGATTTATATAGCGCCCTTTTCATGATCAATTTCACGTTCAGAGGCACTCTACATAGTTCAAATGCAGCCACACAGGGCGCATAATTCATCCTCTACTAGTACAGACACAGAGCGATCTGACCAGAGTGAGACAAAGCCCTCATAGAGAGATCAGAAATCAGATACAGGCTTGTCCGGCTAACTTAGCCTAGCTCGTTGCGAATAGACAGCCTGGTTCTTTAACGTGCCCAGTGTATAGCACTGATACACGCAAGGATTGCCTATGTATCCATAGTTTTAGCTGTCATATTTTCTCAGTAATGATTCTCTAACTCATTTAAATACCACAATGAAAGGATATAATTAAAAGATAAATATCAGTAAGTAACAACAGGGTGTGATGTAGATTAACAGATTAAACATCTATTCCAATAAATCTCAAATGTATTGCAGTCTGTCAAGCAAAATTCAGTCTACCATATTTGAGGAAAAGCAGAAAACATTAGCCAGATGTGAAGTAAAGGTTAATTCATATTCAAAATTTGTGTAATAGTTCCAAATATATTTAGTCTTAAGCACACAAAGAGAGTTATTGTCTTTGTATGGTTTTTAGTCAGGAAATCTGCATTGGCATAAAATAAACTTGTTTGTTGAGGTAGACTAGCAACTTTGTTATTTTCACTACATAAGCTTAGTAACATACTATGTTTGAATAGCTGGATGTAGTAACATTAAATAGTAAGATGTAGTTACATTGAAAGTAGAATGTAGTTACATTGAAAGTAGAATGTATTTACATTGAATAACTGGATGAAGTTACATTGAATAGTAGGATGTTGTTACATTGAATAGTTAAGCTTGTAAACTGAAACACAAGGCTTCCTAACAGTTTCACTTATTTGGCTTTGTTAACGAATTGTAGGTATACTATTAGCTACACATGTAAACTTACTTCTATGGTAACACTAATCTCCCTAGTAAGTTTATTTTGTACTATATTAATAACAAAATATTAATAGTCTTCAAATATTGCAATGCAGGGTATATACTTCAGTAGTTAAATGAAAACACTATGTTTTCTATAACCTAAAAAGTAACAAATTTTCTGAATTACTTACTGTTGTATAAATACTGAATGATTGCTTAACAGATAACGTTTCTGACGTTACTTACTACTTTAAATATAATGTCATAGATGATTCCTATCCCCTTACTTGAATACTTATTTTACAATACATTCCAGCTGAAAAGATATAGTTCACTGATTTTGCCAATTCTGGAAAAAAGGCCATATGATTTGGTAAACGGTCCAGGCCAAAGAACTGTCATATCGAATGACATAAAAAGCTAATGGAGAGGACTTCCTTGTAGTTTTATTAATTAAGGTTAGAATGCAACACCTGTAATAATTTAACATCATTTAAAACATGTTTATAATGTTAATCAATTCGTCACCTTGGTGCAATAAGTGAATTAGTCCTTCTTTAAGTCAATGCAGTTATCCACTTCTTGCGCTGAGGTGACGAATTGTGTTTCAAAAAGGAACTTCCAATAGATTCAGGAGAGAACTTGTTCCGATTGACAGTGTACGCATTGGTTATTTGAAGTCTTCGTTTTGACAAATACATTTTTATGAAAATTTTATTACACCAAACAATTTCACAGGCGTTATTTCGACCAAAAGCAAGTGTGATATACCTCCAAAATCAGAATTATTTATGCCTTCGGCATTTCATTTGCGACGGCATCCACTATACCTCATCTTTTTCAAGTTACAGGTTACTCAAAACAAACTGGTCAGGTTTATCTTAAATCTTCATCCTAGGTCACACATTGATAAAGTACATTTTAAAAACCTTAACTAGCAGAGTCAGTCAGAATATCCTATGTCATGTTTTTAAAATTAATGTTAACCAAGCTCCATCTTATATGGGTGAACATTTTATTCCAGTTAACCATGTGCACAATTATCCTACCAGATTCAGAGTTAATGCTAGTTCTAGAAATACAATTACTAATGGAGATATACCATTTTCTGATAATAAGCGTTTTGCAATTCAAAAAGTTAAAGGTTTTGTAAAACCTCTTTTGCATACATTGGCTGTACTTTGTGAAACAGTTTGCCTCAGTATTTGAGGGACTGCACATGTTTGTCGAGGTTCAAATTAAAATTAAGGGAGCACATGTTTAATGGATTGTAAAGTTGTTTTATTTTTTAAGTTTTTAATGTAGAAGTATCATTTCTAAGTTTCAGTATAACTATTGTATACTATTTGATAGGTTTATTTCCTGCTTTGGTTAGCGGAGCATTGCGCGTTCTGCTAGTTTTAAATTTCACTCTAGTCAATTTTGGTTTAGTCATGGCATTTTTATGTTCTTTTATGAGATTAAGTGATTAACTTGCAACCTCATGATACATTTTTTATTACCAATTTATTGTTATATTAACCTTTAAGAGTCTTAATATAAATCCTCTAGTTGTCATTTTTTTGCAATGATTGCTTGATATTACCCAGTTTTTCAATATTTTTGTGATAAGTTTGAGTCTTTCTTATTTGACTGTGATATGTCTTCCTATGTCATACCCTATTATATGCCAAGGACCACAATGGAAATAAGGGATTCTTCTATCTCTTTTTTTTTGTGTATCATCCTTTGCTATATAATGTTGATGACATGGTTGTATTTAACATACATTTTGTTCATTGTTGTTTGTATGTTTTATATGGTGCCATGAAATTGTACATTGTATGCAGAAATAAATATATCTATCTATCTGTGTGTACAGCCGGATGGAAACATAGCTTCCTGACAGTACTTTAAAGATCTTATTTCGTCTTCCGAATTAAGAAGGCCGTTCCTTCTGCATTACTGTTTAGCTGGTCTTATTTGTATTTCAGATATTCAGATGTGTGGGCGGCTCTTTGAATGTGGTTTCCTGATGCACATCCTTGCCGAAATCAAGCAAAATTACAATCACAAACCCGCTGGATGTATTATCCCTTAACCATTTCTTTCCAGACGTTCAAATGTTAAGAGCCTCATTTCTTGTTTCGGCCCAATTTAATTGTTCAGTGATACAAGACAGGTATTCTCATTTAGAAACTGGCTGAGGCTCCCCTAAATTCTCGGATATCATTGAAAGACTTTCATAAATTGTTTCAAAAATGTTATACTGTACTTTTTACGGACGACTGACTGGTGAAGAAACAAGACGCTTTGGCATGACGAGTGTTACGTTGGTGTTGACATATTAGATATTTTTTAGACATTATAATAATTATTATAATAATTATAATCATTGTGACAGATACTTCCAATGCTTTATTATCAGCATATAACTTTGTTGAACAAATGTTTGGTGTATGGAATATTAGCAGCTGGTCTCTGTGTGGTCTCTGTGTGACCATAAGGTTTAAACTCTCTTGATTTAAGCATTTTTGCTGTCTGTGAAACCTATTTGCGGGAAGATATATATGGACATTAGTTTTACAGTCCACAATATGCAAGGCGGTGTTCTGATGGGATGGACGTTTTAAGGAGTCACTCCTGTTGGAATATAGCCTAGAAATCATTAGCAAAAGTGTGGAAGATATATACTTTGGGTGAAATTATCAAATAAACAAACAGGTGATGCAATTTGCTTTTGCGTGTGCTTCCTGCCACCTGAGAACTCAAGTCGTGTGAATGACGCAGAAAAATTCTTCAATGATCTTACAAACCAAATTTACCAATATCAAAACCCCGGTCGTATCATTATATGTGGTGACCTGAACTCTAGAATTGGTGAGGAAAGTGATTACATTTAGGGTGTTGACAATATCCCCCCACCTCCAGTTGCCCAATTGACACATCCATAAATAAACAAGGCGATTATTTTCTTGATTTCCTGATAGATACAAACTGTTGTACATTAAATGGGAGGAAAGGATTTGATAATTTCACACATGTAGCCAGCCGTGGCCGGTCAGTAGTTGACTACGTTATAGTTTCACATTAATTTAACAGCTACCGTTTTACACTGATTTTGCCGTTTTGACCATGTCTGATGCTATAAGCACATTAGGGCTTCAGTGTTTTGATAAAATTCCAAACCACTCTATCATTACATGGAATCTTCAGACACCATCATGTGTGTCAACAAATAATAAATGCTGAAAAGCACCACGCCACGAAAAAAGTACATGTATATGTAAAGTAACATGCCGCCATCTTTTCTTAATTGTGAGCAGTCACTCCCAAAATATTTTTGAAGCCATCAGCCGTATTGGAAGCTTTACACGAGGAGACTAATATTAGTAAAGCATATAGTGAATTAGTGAATGTTTTACATAGTGAAATGGCTTGTAAATTAAAAGTAAAAAAAGTGTGTAAAAACAGTTATAGTAAATCTTAAAGTGTAAAAAGAAAGCTTGTTGGAATGATGAGTTGCAATTAATTTGGGATGATGTGTATACTCTAGACAAAAATTGGTTAAAATATAAACATATGAGTACAAAGAGAAACATTAGGTGTGATTTGATGCAAACCATTTAGATTGTTTAAATAATGAAAATATTAATGTTAACACTTTTGTAAAACTTGACTGTACTACCCTTAATGTGCCAATTACGAGGGATGAGGTAAAACGCTGTGCTTTGTGTGCAGTCACTATACAGTTCTGTTAAATGTGCTGTTAAATTGAATGATGAAATGACAGACTGGTTTGATGAAAATATTGGGGTTAAGCAGGGGTGTGCTCTATCTCCAACATTATTCGCAATTTACATCAATGATTTAGCTGAAAAAATAGCAGCTGAATTAGGTAGTTTTATGGAAGATCTCGTGGTACATGTATCACTCCTGCTTTACGCTAATGATATAGACTTGATAGCAGAAAATGAGTCCGATATGCAACGTATGCTTGACACTTTCCACACTATACATGTCTGGTGTCAGAAATGGAGGCTCAGTCTATATGAAAATAAAACTAAATTCATTTTCGCTGCAACTCGAAGCAAGTATCTAGTCACCTGTTTCTCTGTGGTGAGTCGATTATATGTTATACTTCAGAATAGAAGTACCTAGGGTTTGGCTTAATAAATTTTAGACATGAAAAAGTCTGTTAAAGAGGTAACAGAGTCTGAGTCTGCAAGTAGAGCTCTTTAAGAAGTATATCAATGTTGGTGGTATTTGATTTTATGTGTACAAAAAATTAGTGGAAACTGTTGTTGAGCCCATTCTCTTCTACTGTGCTGGTATATAGGAAAACTTCCAGAGGTTGAAACTGTTTTGAATAAAACAAAACGTTTACTTTTAGGTGTAGGAAAAAAGTGCCTCCAACAGAGCAGTTAGCGGAGATTACAAAAAGAAGTATTAACCAAATAAACAGAAATCAAATTTGGGTGGAGGGTGGTCGACTACAAATTCTTGTGAAAACTCCGTTGTAATGCATAGATTTATCAAAACTGGATATAATCTGTGTCAAACTGTAAATGTGGTCGAGCGAAACTGTGTCAAACTGTAGAGGTGGACGAGTCAAACTATGTGAAATTGTAAACGTGGTCGATTAAAACTGTGTCAAACTGTAAATGTGGACAAGTGAAACTGTGTCAAACTGTAGTGGTGGACAAGTTAAAGTATATCACACTCTAAAGATGGACGAGTGAAACTGTGTCAAACTGTAAATGTGGTCAAGTAAAACTGTTAAACTGTAAAGGTGGACGAGTGAAACTATGTCAAACTGTAAATGTGGTCGAGTGAAACTGTCAAACTGTAAAGGTGGACTAGTGAAACTATGTCAAACTGTAAATGTGGTCAAGTAAAACTATGTCAAACTGTAAATATTGTCGAGTGAAACTGTGTCAAACTGTAAATGTGGTAGAGTGAAACTTCGCCTAGCTGTTGGTTTCTGGATAGGTTAACTGCCCGCCATGACTGAAATACTGTTGAAAAACGGCGTTAAACCCAAAACAAACAAACGAAAGTAGGGACCCTACGTTCCAAAAAATGTAGTCTTCTTTTACCGCAACTCACAGCACGTTGATGTGCATATGGACAACGCACGCACGCTGGCACGCACGCACGAACGCATGCAAACAAACGGTTTAAAACTTTGTTTTCTAGAAATTCTTTTAATATTTAAGCTTTGTACCATACAATCAATTGTCACATGAGTCTATACTGATTTCCCCTCCATATATGCCGAAATAAAGAAAAAGGTAAATAGATACTTAAAAGCTGCAACATTGGTTACTTCTTCGATAATTTCATGTTGGATGTAAACTGTATCTGTGCAAAGAAAGTCTCAATATGCAACATTAATTTCGAAACTAGAGAAGAAATCAGAACGCACTGTAAGTAACGCTTATTGTTTCATAGAACATGGTGTCAATAATTCGAAAAAGAAACCAGAGCTCGAAATGATGCAAAATCAATGTAAACGAGATACATACAGTACGTGTGCGTGTTATAGACAACGCGGAACCTTTATGATGTACATACAGTATGTGTGCGTGTTATCGACAACGCGGAACCTTTATGATGTACATACAGTATGTGTGCGTGTTATCAACAACGCGGAACCTTTATGATGTACATACAGTATGTGTGCGTGTCATCGACAAAGCAGAACCTTTATGATATACATACAGCATGTGTGCTTGTCATCGACAACGCAGAACCTTTATGATATACATACAGCATGTGTGCGTGTCATCGACAACGCGGAACCCTAATGATATACATACAGCATGTGTGCTTGTCATCGACAACGCTGAACCTTTATGATATACATACAGTATGTGTGCGTGTCATCGACAACGCGGAACCTTTACGATGTGCATACAGCATGTATGCGTGTCATCGACAACGCGGAACCTTTATGATGTACATACCACATGTGTGCGTGTCATCGACAACGCGGAACCTTTACGATATACATACAGTATGTGTGCGTGTCGTCGACAACGCGGAACCTTTATGACAAACATACAGCATGTGTGCGTGTCATCGACAACGCGGAACCTTTATGACAAACATACAGCATGTGTGCGTGTCATCGACAACGCAGAACCTTTACGATATAACATTTTATTTACATTTGATCTGCAAAAATATATTCGTCAATACATATAGCATGTGTGCGTGTCATCGACAACGCTGAACCTTTACGATATACATACAGCATGTGTGCGTGTCATCGACAACGCGGAACCTTTATGACAAATATACAGCATGTGTGCGTGTCATCGACAACGCGGAACCTTTATTTACATTTTATCTGCAAAAATATATTCGTCAATAACATTTTATGGAAAACATACTTAGCTGTATTAATATGGTCGTTTGCCAACCCAGTTAATTACACTTTTGAGTTCATTTCATTATTACTGTCTTCGGCAAAACCTTCGTTACGTGTTCCGTCCTTCTTTCCAATATTTCTATCATACTTTGGAAATATCGGAATAAACCTCAAAAATCTTTGACGCTTTAAACATTCTGGAATAAGTGGTTCATAAACTTCCTGTCCTTCGATGAAATTGGTAGAGTTATCAAGGGATTCTGGATTTTTCCAAGCAGCTATACCCCTTTCTTCGTCCGTACCTGAAAACATTTTTTTTTATCATTTATATTGCATTAACATGCCTAAATGGCATTATGATTTAAACTACTTTATAGCTATTGCTTTGACCCTTATCATGCTGAACACGATTAATTCTGTCTTTGCGACCAATGAAGATCACTGTCCAAATTGAAAGATGGACAAGTTCATTATAGAAATTTAGCAGGGTAAGGGTTAAAGTCATCAGAATATCAATAGTATATGGACTTCTATGTTTGTGATATAAAGAATGTAAATTTGTGTATCTCTCTTTCTTTTTGAATTAACGGTATGACGAAGGCATTTCTTATAAAGAAAAAACAATATCCCGATTCTATAAGGATTAAATGATATAGTACCTGGAATAGTATTGTCCATAAAACAGGCGATAAACCCGCCTAAGAAATTGGGATTTCCTAGAAACATCGTGATCACTTGATCTAAGTCACGATTACCTGAAAAATGATACAAAAATATAAAGTTATGAAGTTAGTAAGTGCGTCTGTATGTTTAGAATTCTGCAGGGTAAATTGTTCCCAAATAATCGCACAATGTTGGCCGTTGGAATGATACTCTCAGAGTTTAAAGAAGCAAAACTTTTGACGTTCTGTCATCATCTGTTGTGAATATCAGCAGTAGTATGTTTGGTAACAAAAAAGATGTACAACGACCACCTTTAATTTTTAACGTTTTGTATCACAATTTACGGTATGTAACGAAAATGATGCAATAGATGAGTGCATTAATAAAGAAAATTTATGCTTGTCGTATCCGAAACAGTCATTTTTATCAAAAGATTATAGACATTTGACATGTCGGCATTTTAAAAATCTCACAGCGTAAACGTGGTTAGTTTTTGGTTACTTATAGATATATAGAAGTACAACGCTCTAAAAGGTTGCATTTGTTGTTCAAATATGTCAAAACATGGCTCTGCTACATATCAAATTTGATTCCAATATGTTTTTATTATAAAAGATGGATGCGCAAGTATGATGCCAAATAGTAAGTGTCTCGTGGAATAATACAGGAGCGCGTGGAAGTCTAGCGAGTTATTTTGAAAGCATAATAATGGATTTAAGCTGAAGGAATCAAGTGTAACACCGTTCTGCTATAATTTTTAATTCTAAAATGTCCTTTGTATATAAAAAGTTTATCAAATATAGCGGTACATTTTCTTTATCATAGCCTATATTGCGTCAAACAATATTTAGACGTGACATATATACTGCCGTATTTTTAATAAAAATATAGAATAAAAGGCAAAAACTCTAATTTAAACAGTTTTGGGTTTCATGTATTTAGGTTTTAATTTTGTTAAAAGGTAAATGTTAACATTCATAAAAATAACTATTAAACCTGTATCAATTACACTTCCATTTTTCTCCATCCAGGTTGGTACGAGAAAACCGACGAACACGGCTGTCCCAATGATTGACAGATTTCTTGTTGATGCCAGATCTATTACGTTTAAATTAGATAAATTCACGCCAACAAAAACCCCTGAAAGACAGAAAATTCTGTATCAAACCAATATTTTGACTAACTTTTACTAAATGAAAAAATACTATTATTGTTCTTTGAATCATATCCATACTTCGCTTGTAAAATACTGTTTAGAAAAGTACTCTCCGATATTGTACTATTATTTCTTTGACCAGTCCTGACTTCGACCGTGATAAACTGAGCACAGAAAATGAGCTTAACACTCCATAATAAAATAATTTATGGCTGTACAATATCTCCCCGAACATTGACCCCGTGCTGTTATATTTTCTGATCCTTTTGGGATAATAAAGTTATAAAGACGTACTAAGCCAGTGCAATGGGACGTTGGATGTTGCTTATTTCATTACCTGTCATAATCAAACCATGTGCTTGGTGGCGTATTATGATTCTATAGGATCTTTTTATGGCTTTATCAACTATCACAACAGCAGAATTGAAGTGCCGTGTAGCGGCCGTAGAAGTCTTACCCACAGTGTTGTTATATTTTCTTGTCCTTTTAGATCACTCACTCTGTACTATAGAACTCCGTTTAAGATGGTTCTAGTGGGCGAGATAGGTGTTGCGTACTTCATTAACCTCTCATGAACAGACTCAATTAAACCGAGTTTTTTTTTGCTTTGTTGTTTTTACGCATCCAAAGAATTATCTGATATAATAAGTTTAAATAAGAATTAAATGAGGGTGTTTTAATAAAGGTCTGACTTGGACAAAACGTCCAGATTTCAAGAGCGTTTTGGCCCAGCATGACCTTGACCCCGAATGTAAGAGAACATTTCCCAAGATATGTTCTGTGCAGTGTTGTCAAACTATTCTTATTTGATTACCATAAACACAAGCAGAACATATACAGTCGACATCGTACTTGCGACCACCTCTATTAAGCGATTTTTGTATTAAACGACCAGTCAAAATCCCTCCCGAACGTTTTCAGTATATAAATTCATTCCATTAAACGACTTTTTTATTAAACGACTAGCGACCACATTAATGTAGTCCCGACAGGTAAAATATTCGACAAAAGTATCTATTAAGCGACCGGGTACCAAAATTCTACCGGGCATTTCTTCATCTGTGTAATTAGCGAGTACGTTTTGCACGTGACTGAATGCAATTAATCTTTGTATCAGTCGAACTGACAAACAATCTAGCCATAAACACGGTTTGTAGACTTGGGAAAGTGTTCACGATGTTAAAACAGATTTTGAAACCATACATGTATGTTCATAATAAATACAGTTACATTAACAGTTAAAAATAACTTTCCTTTTCATCTGACTGAAATTCATTAAGAGACCATTCCATTAAGAGACCACTTCTTAGCAGTCCCTTGGGTGGTCTCTTAATACAATGTCGTATGTATAATTAAGGTATGACAAAAACATATTTGCTCTATATAAGAACCTTAGGATCAAAACAGACCTTAGAAGTGAATTAGAACTAACAATCTTACACATATACAGCACAATACATATTTGCCTAGTTATTACATTCAACTTGCAGATAAAGTCCATGCTGTATAGACTTATACCTTTCAAAAGTAATATTCAGTCAGAAAATACGAACTTAAGTTACTGGACAAGAAATTACAATATTCATTACTCTTTCTAGCCATGAGAAATTGCCTGGAAGATTATCAGATGAGTATTTTGCATCTATGATTGACAGTAATACATGTAACAAGTTTCAATGAAATTGGGATTTGGATAAGAAAGGTATGTACTAGATAGGAAAGTGTAGTCCATAAGTGAGCCGCACCATGAGAAAACCAACATAGTGCATTTGCGCCCTGCCCGTGGTTCGAACTTACAACCCTGGGATTCTCCCTTCTGAGCTAAGTGAGAAGGTCGACTTATTTTGTAATGACCTTGGAGGTAGGGTCCTACATGTACACTGCACTCCACAACGTTGTAATAATTACTTATACCAAGGTAATACAATTAAAATTTTGATGCAGAGCGTCAAATCGCCGGTGAACAGAATTTACAATAAGGTAAAAAATTCACGAAATTTAATGATATACATATACTCCATATCAACAACATTTATCACGTGATCCGAAACAGGTAAACAGAGAGTTTCCCAGCCAGTGTGTTTATATACATACCACATGTACATATTGCAAATATTAACTAGTTTTATCTTGAATAAATAACACACAAAATTTAATTAAGTTTACATGAAAGTACATATTTTTTATTTACCCAGCAATACAGCTACATTGTCCTTCAAGAACGTTTGATTCTTTAAGACAATGTATGTAGTAATTCATTTTTCCTCTGACTTCGACAACATTTAGAAGGAATTTATTGTCTGTTTTACAAACGCATCGCGCACATAACGTACAATAAAAAGATGCATCCTTTTTCAAAGACCCTGTTTTATTTCCTCTTTCTTTTTTGTAATCAGATATATTTTAGAATTCCATTTAATTTTTACTCCAATTCATTGAACTACTACTAGAGGCCATTTCTGAAATTATCTGCAGAATGTTGTAAAAACTGTGTAGGTTAAGGGTCTAATTGTTTTTTATTTTAGCAAGTGATTAGAAATAGATTAAATGTGGTTATTAATGGTTGTAAACCCATTGTAAAAACATTCTCCCTGCAGTGTACATGAGAATGTTTACCTGTTTCAGATCACGTGACAGGGCTATACGGAGTATAGGGATAAGTTCTTTATACATTTTTCCTACTTTCCTAAAAAGCTATCTTTTGAAATAATAAAAATCTTATGCAATGTTCAGCTCTTAATTCCTTTATGTAAGCCTTTCATTAACTGCCTTATTTTTCTTTTATTTACAATATCATTGTTTCATTGTCACATTTTAATAACTTCTCCTACCAGCTGCAGAATCCTAAAGCTTGTCAAATATAGTCGCCGGTTTCTACCGGCGAATAATGATATAAAGTTATCACCGAGACAATAAGGTGTTCGGACACAGTCATTGAGGTATTTAGACGGATGGACGTCGTTGTTAAAATCGTTTCCGCAAAATGGCTTGGTCAAAATTATAAATGGCCGATATGGCACTGGAGCTGGTTACTGTCAAAATGATGTTCTCAAAATGTTACATGGAATTTAAAACGAACAAATTGTTCAATATGTTAATTGTACAATTTCAAGACGTAAGACTATACCAATAATTGTGATGAGAACCCCTCCCAGTACAGGATATGGAATACTGATGATTACTGCAGACACCTTGGCAAGAACTCCGAGCGCAACATACATACCCGACATGGCAATAAACACATGCCGGCTAGCCACCTGAAAACATAATCGTTGGTCAAAGCGTACTTAGATAAAAATGTAAAGATAAAGGTTTTTCGCTATTATTCTTGTGATGTCGACCTCTTACAAAAGTAACTTCAAAGCAATCAATAGTTGGTTAAAATAGCAGTCAACATTGACACAGTGATCACAGCATCCTGGTTCAGTTTAAAGTTTAAATCAGTGCATATATTGACAAATTATTACAATGCTAATACTTTGAAAGTCCAAAAAATGCTATGTACATTGCTGCGGTGACCAAGGAAGTCAAAGGTGAGGTGTGGGAAGGCTTGCAAAATTTAAAAATATCTAAAGCTATGTCCAATATTTCGATTAAAATAAATGTGTGATAAAATCTTACTCTGGTCATTCCTATGGCTCCAATATTACCGCCGTACGTTGTAGTTGCATGTCCTACACCGAACAACCCGGAAATCATGCTACAAAATCCCTCTATTGCTATACCTCTATTAATGCCGTGACTAGGAGGTGGCGGAACCCTACATATAGCCGCAGTTGCATAGTAATCTCCAATAGAATCAAGGATTGAGGTGATGGTTGCGATAAGGAATCCAATAATTGCGCTAACACTGAACAAGGGAAGTCCAAATTGTCCTAAATATGTAAACATATTCTATTCTTGTATATCATATACTGATCATGAATGTTCATATTGTTAGGAAGAAAGATAAAGTTATGAAACAAACTCTTCATAATATTTTCTTAACGCATCATTTACTTAACTATTTTATCACTAGATATTAAAATTATAGGTCGAAAATCATCTTCAAGTGTATTTAACTTGGCTAAATCTGCAACATAAACATGTATGTAGAGTTGCTTTTACAATATAATCTGATGGAGAAACATTCATTTTTTTTTTTGAAAAATGCAAATGGTATAAGCAGTAGTACGTTTTCTAAATATAGTTATACTCAAAATACAAATGCAACTGCTTATTACGCGTTTTCATAGAGGATGTACACAAATTATAAAATTTGGACATATTAAGCCAATTAAATATCGATTCTAATACTAAGTATGTATATGTATATCACATTTAAAAAAATAAATCTTCTTTTATAGCAGAAACTATCCTTTATCTTGCTGAAAAAAGAAGAACTAGAAAAAATCTAACATCACAATGAATAAAAACTTATCTTTGTGACATCTAAATTAAAGGTAGTTAAAATTGTGTTGTCTATTCACATAACAGAAATGCAAGAATCTGCAGTACATCACATATAGAATATTTCTTTTATGTTTTGAATAACAGTAACAATAGGAAGATTTGTCAATTTTACCTGGATGGGGTAAGTAGAACCATTCAGAGTCAGCTATAACATCTGCACGAGCGTCCGTGCGAGCCTTGTATTGTATATTAGTTTTATCCGTTGGGAATGCACCAGCTGCCGTCATAATACCACAAACTGCCCAACCGATCAAAATCGAAAATAAAATCTGGAAACCAGTTGAACATATTAGTTTTTATTCGTATTTCTTGCAGGTAGTTTTGACACGAACTCTTATCAAACCAGGATTAATTACATTGTGCAACGTTAATGAGTTGATACTACGCTTATCTTCTTTTTCTTTTTTGAGTGCCTTAAATCACATTTATAAAACAATACGAATACAAGTTTTTCCAGGAACATAATGTTTGATTAAATCTTTGTTTCATAATATTGAACAGATGCCACTTGTGAAATACTTCCCTTTTCGAAGAAAATGAATTGTAAAAGCCGTGTACAGATGCTAAAAATCTTGAGTATCCAGTGTAATCATGTTTTGATCATTTTAGAAATAAATATATATAAACTCACAGCGAATACTTGATGAAGTGGATACCGTATGGTATGGAACCCCTCCTTTCTTGTCCATACAGGTATAATCATTGGTTTATGTCCTAGATACATGGATAGAACCACGCCTGTTGCCCATGTTCTGTACAATTGAGGCAAAACTAATTTCAAAACCTATTACATGCACTTGTTATATTCAAAACTTATGTGTTACTTGTCAAATTTTATGACTTCTACATGAAAAGAGTTGCAATGACAAATTATTTACAGGTTTCGTATGAAACTTGAAGGAAATTCAGTAAAAACAGTTGACTTTCTACGTAAATAATAATAGAAAATTCGATAAAAACAGTTCACATTGTACATGTAGTAATTTATAGAGTATAATAATAAAACTGACTGCCAAAGTATATCGGCTTTATCAAACAATCGATTTCTTACTTTTTTAAAACAAAAACACACAAACATTAATATCTCACATAAAGGATATGCCCCAGTGAACCTCTGTATACACCATTGCAGGTTTGACAATGTACAGGCCTATCAGAAGAATGGTCGGTACAATCGTTATTGGGCCCACAAACCGTTGCAACATGCCAACAAGACCGGTCACACCGACTAGAAAATGGAGAAATCCAGCCAGAATCAGAGGCCCCATCATCTAAAATGAATTACAAAGAGATGAATATACTTTTAAACTGTATTGTACTTTAGACCTTCAGGGTAGTCGGCGTTGAAAAGCCGAAACAGAACTAAAATTTGTGTTAAGATAAGATGTGCCCGCTTTGATACTGCTATGTAACTTAGGAAACACAGTTTTAATGACATTTTAGCGTGTTTGATGCAAACTACCACAAATAACATCACATACTTATTAAGTTACTGACTTGCTCACGTCACCATTCATATCTGGTATATCACGTGAGCCTTCTTTACATTGATGCATTACTAACCTGTGCTTTAACCAGGTCAAAAGAGGATCAGATCAAAAGATAATGCTACTGTCCATAGGGACAGTCCCTATACACATATGATGCGGTCTTATTGATACTTTAAATGATAGTCCTTAAGAAATGATATATTCATACTTACCTCCCTCACGCGTATGTCAATCAACTGTTCTTGCAGATCGGCTTCAGTAATATTGTTTGAAGTGGAGTTCAAAGCTCCCGGAACTTTAAGATAATTTAGTTTAATATCATTATGTCATCAATAGCGAAACATTAAAGTTTCATTGACTTTCTTATGACTAGTTATAACTTTCTCTGTTTTAAAACACTTAAAATGTTGAAAGTATTTGTAACACCATCAAATATTGTTTGACAGGACGTATGTTTTACTTAATCGAAACAGACATTATTCAGTTGTTGAAAAAAAATTATGTGACATTGTGTAAAACAGTTTCATTTTATTATGTTTACGAAGACCTTAAACATTTTTCTATTCGTATCTCCTGTAACACATAGTTGTTTACATTGTATCTTAAAGAAATCTATTGTTTTGCTAAGGCAAAGTTAACATCCTGGAATAATTACAAGGTCAAGGTCATTATTTACAAGCCGAAGAATTTTTTTTCTAAAGTTCAGTTATTTTCAAAAATATACATCGGCTGAAATGAGGCACTACAAAATAAACCGACAATTAACTTTACATATTGCGTGATGATAATGATACTAGAAATGTTAATTATACATAAATAACAAATGAATGACCAAAATACCCATTTAAAGTTGGTTGTAAATGATCAATTGTGATCTGTCACAAAAAGGTAACAGCATCTACTTGAAGAAGTATGTATGTGTCATCAACTAATCATTATATCTTTAAGGACGCATGTGCATATAAAAGCAGCAATGGCACTGTTCTATGAATAAATAAGCACTTACACATAGTATGAATATCACATCTGCCTGGATCTATTTTATTCAACGCTATGATAGGTACGGAATAAGATCCAGATGGTCCTTGGTATACTGGAAGCCGAATTCCAAACATCACCTGTAGAAATGTTGTTACACCGGACAACAGTAATGTTGAGCTAACGAGTTTCCTTATAAATACACCATTTTCTAGAGCACAGGCGGCTTCGGCAACCAACAGTGGAAGAACGATGGACCCAACAATTGAAATGAGACTTTGCTAAATATATGAAAAGTAAATAGTATTAACATTGAACAATATGAGAATAGTGTTTTATATTTTACTTTTTAAACGTATTTACAGATATGTGAGTACTTATTACAAACACTCAGACTGATTAAATGTTCAGTGCAGTTCGGATGTGTATATAAGGCTGCACTGAAATCAAGTTTTGTGGGTTTGTGGATTTGTTGTGGAATATGCACGCTTGCCTTTTCTGCTGTGCGGTTTGCTGTAAGTGGTAATGGTGATTTGTTCGTATAAATTCTCTGTCTCGGTAATAGTTTTGTACTGCGAACATGTCGCGAAACTAATTGTGTGAATTTAATTGTTTCACCTAATGCATGCTTTTTCTATAAATTCATTAAATCTTCGGGATTCTACTTTCCGAGAGAAAATGTACAGCTTCTCTGTACCCAGACAGTACAAAAAAGTAAAATGTCATTGTTGATTTGATACGATAATAGGTACTTGAGTACATATGCAATGATATGTTTAAAATGATTAAGCGTTTGCACTGAAAAAATAAAATCATAGACTTTTTTGTTGTTATTTCAATGTAATTGAACTTTTACATTAACCTTTTTTAATTTTGTTTACTTTATACCTGCTGAATTATATGTATTTCTTAAATGTGTTTTGACAAAAATTGTTTTAGTTGAGAGAAACATGGTTTCCTGATTCACCTGTTTCACTCAATAGCGGAATTTATTCGTCACGTAAAGGTTGATAGGTCGGCCATTAGCTACACATAGCTAAGCTAATTACTATGGACTTTAAATACAAAGTGTATTTTTGTAAAATTTGTATATGTAGGCGCAGACAAATGTTTACTATATTGCTAACTGCTGTGAGTTAAAGTACTTTAAATAAGTTTCTTCAACCTGGGGGTCCTGGGTTTAAGCCCAATAGGGATCACGACCATAACAGCTCATATGACACCAGTAATGGTTTTTCAAAGTAGCGGACTAGAGAGTGGTTCAAATAAGCTTTAAACTTTTCATCACAAAATAAACTAAAAAGAGCAGAAACTGCCTTGAATACCACAATATATAATGCTCAAATGTGTCAAATTAATAGTTTACGCTGCTAAACTACTAACTTTCCTTGAAGACTTTTGAAATGTAGTCCTGTTTGGCGCCTTATAACCTATACTGTGTTGGTGCGCCGTAAAACCCAAATAAAATAAATTGAAAATATAGTACTTAAAAACCTTGATTTATACGTTAAATACTTTCATGCAAATTGATAAACAAAATAATTACCTGGAATGCAAAGAAGAGGGTGAGATAGAATGGAGGTGAATCATTGATCTTGTACAGTATTGGACACTCTTCCTCAAATTCAACATCAGTGTTATCTGTGTCAACCTCTTGTATAGTTTCCGAAATTGAACTTCTACCCGTCTGTTAATTCAGAAAATACTAGGAATAAGAATTAAGGTGAATCGGTGGTAATGTTTTTTTCGTGTGATAACACAACATGAGACAAGTAAACAGCAATTAATGTTGCATGTTTACACCATTAAACATTTACGTCATGTCACACATTTTACGACAAATACCGAAATAAGATAACAGATTTACCATTGGTGGTGCCCAGAGTTGTAGAGAAGCCACCGAGTACCTTCGATACCTTGCAGCTGCCCCACTTCCAACTGCTGTAGAATTCCGTTTTCTAGCATTGTGCATGTTGTTCATCATATTAGGAAATTCATTTGGCACATTGACATCAGTTGTGCTGTTGATCCCCGGCCCAGTTGAACGACGTAATACTCCACTCTGTATGCTTTGTTTTCGGTCGTTAATTGACGCTTGCATGTTTTTGGCGTTTCACTTTCCTAACCTTAAATAGAATAGGAAAATTGCAAGATGTATACAATAAATATCACTAGACAAGACAATCTTAGAAACTGTTTTGTCAAGGGGAGTTTGTTTTTGTGCTTTTGCGAAAAAAAAGGGAAGAAATTCGAAATGCTAACAACATTGCAGAAAAGGACACTTTATTGCTGCTTTAGGTAGACAAGTATAATGATAAATGAATGTGATAACAAGAGTAAAAATGTAATCAACTGCATAAATCTAAAAGTATCATCATAAAATACTTAAAATAAAATCATGAAAGAATATGTCTTGAAAACAACACTCCTTAACCCCTCTCATGTTCCTATATAGATAAATTACAACCTGCCAGGTGAATCCTTTTCAGACGTAAAAATAACAGCAGAAACGCATTGAAAAACACAGACATGCTTATGTACAGATATATAAATCTAAACCCATGAAACCATGAACGTATGTACTTGATGCCTTTTTAGAAGCCAGAGTATCAAAGGAAAACGACAAAGGTCGAGACGAAATGGAAAAAAATCAAGTCAGTCTGTCATTAATCAGCGTTAACTGTACTTTCGATTCATTTTATCCCTAGATACACAAGACAACGCTCACAACAGGGGAACATGTCCTCCCTAGATACACAAGACAACGCTCACAACAGGGGAACATGTCCTCCCTAGATACACAAGACAACGCTCACAACAGGGGAACATGTCCTCCCTAGATACACAAGACAACGCTCACAACAGGGGAACATGTCCTCCCTAGATAAACAAGACAACGCTCACAACAGGGGAACATGTCCAAGGACCACACTCGCAGGGTATGCTTGTAATTACATCTTGTAATTTACAAGGGTTTATATTACCAACTAAGGTAAAACCAGCCTCTTATGTAATTTAAGTGAACGTTCGAAGCCTTCAATGATACGTGTTTTATCGTGTCTTTCAAAAATGTGTTTGAGAATTCTTACGAATTCTATAAGCAGTGCCCTGCAATCTCTGTAGGTAGTGTTTCACACTGCCAAGCAATACGCTCATTCATATATTCCCTTACAGAAAATTTGATATTGATGTCAAAGCGACCGGTTGTGGTATACTGGCACAATGTCAAGTTTCTTATGCCATTTAAAGGGTTTCAAAATATATGTGACGTTTCAAGCGTCATGTTGTATTAAGGATTATGTTATACATTAAATACTAATGTTTTTACTCTATTTTGGTAAGGAAGGTTGCTATCTCTAATAGTATATTTATGCGTATATACAATGTATCTAGTACTTTCGTGTATACAGAACGTATAGCAAGTCCATGCCTAGTAGAATGCATCAAGGCTGTATGTCTGCAGTGACTGTAAAATATATAGACAAATAATACAATCCATATTTAGTCTAATGCATCACGGGTGTATGCCTCCAACAGCACACAATGAAGCAGGTATGTTTACTACTATTAAGTGCACCAAAGTAACGGGGTCAGTATTTTTTTTTTTAAAACATGAAATAATGTCTTAGGACTGAAAAACGTATCTCTTTCTTTTTTTATGTGAAAACAACACAATGAATGGCTTAATCATGCGAAATTACATCAGTTATATCAGTAAAGAAATATATTCTTCCGCCAAAAGCAAATAAAAATTTTGGTTTATGTGTTTCATTGAGCAAAGATTAATCCAAAATTGACCGTTTCTTAATATCTTTGTAGAAAGTTTACTCTCAAAGGCTGCGTTGCATCTTTTTAACTTAAGCAACATTCTTTTTGTGCTTTATTGAGTTTTAAAGCTTGTATTTACCGTTTTCTTTATATTTAATATAGTATATTTTATAAAGTTAATGATTCCTATCCTGACTTTAGGCACAGGCTTCGCATGGCACTTGCTGCATAAATGAGGAAATAAAAAGATTTCTCTAAAAGTGTTAAATAACTGCTCAGACAAGATCTGACATGACCCTAGCCTAACTCCCTCAGCCAAGTGTGACACTGACCTTTCAGATAGAGATCTGATGTTTGCTCACAGGAATCAATCTCACTGAGGCAAGGTTATAGTATTTTCCCATTGCATGGCAAAGGTAAAATCTGGATATTAGACGGACGGACACACGCACGCATATTGCCCTCTACATCTATATGTCACAAAAATCTTGCAATTTAAAAGTGTCACTGATTGAAAGTTTGTGGTGGTGGGGATGTGAGGTGTGAGGTCAGGAGCGAGCAATTTCCTTTGGTAACATTTCATAAGGGACTAAAATATATATCATAACTACTTCATCGGCAGGGCAATATTCATCATGGCGAAATTCGGCGGGGCAACGTTCGATTGGGCGACATTCGGAGGGGCGCGTTCGGCGGGGCGCCGTTTGGTCGGGCGTCATTTGTCGTGTCGCTGCGATAGAAAGAAGTTTCAAAAAGGCACAAATCAGTCACCATATGTTAAGGATCTGACACTTCGCCAACGCTCACTTTCATGCCACCCTCCGCCTGGTTGGGTAAACCCTGTCTGACACAGACGGATAAATAAGATTTATACTGATTAAAATTGAATAAACTGGAATACGTATGAATGTATTTGATGAGTGGGTCTTTATGGTCAATAAACAAAATGTCGAGAAAGCTATATTCAGTACAATCCTATATAAAGTATTATTATCTACAACATATTTTACAGAAATTTTGAAATGTAGCATGAAAAACGAATTACCTTACACATTTATCCACAAAACTGCTAAGATATAAAATGGGATCAATTGTAACCTTTCAGCTCTGTCTCTTCCACGGCTGCTGGACACCTATGACCATGACTATGCATAGACGACTGACAACTTAATGTACCATTAGATAGGTTTAATTACACGCTGACCTTTTGACCAGATGGAGATATGCTTAGACTCAATACAATATGAATTTTTGGCATATTAAATTAAATTTCATTGAATTTGAGTAAACAACGTTAAAATAATAATGCAACAAACAGCACTTCATTTATGTAATACACCTGCGGATATCTCTTAATTTTATTTCAGTACTTGTAACATGTGTAAATGTTGAGTTCTGATCAACCTGGGGCTAGCGGGCGTGGACAGTAGCTAGCATTTCCACTACAGTCCATGAACAGGCTCAATCAAACCGAGCCTGCAACATTTTTCTTTTATGTGTCGGCGACCTGTGGTTTTCGACATTTTCTTTTCGTTTATGTAATACAGACATTTGAAGTTATTTGAATTACAAAGCAGATGCACCTAGAAATATCCTTTGTCTCTAACATTTTGTTTTTCGTTTAAAAGTTAAAATTCTTTTTCAGCAAAGAAGAGATATGTTTTTCATTGTATTATTTTAAATGGCATCATACATACTGCATGTTAACAATTTAAAAATCAAAAGGTAAGGGTAGATTTTCTAGAAGCACAGTGTACCCCAAACACAGCCAAAGAGCCATGCATCGCAAAGTAGACCCACAACAAATAAAAAACTGTAACGGAAAAACATAGCAGACGGGCTGCTTCAAAAATCCAACAATAAGTACATTTTAATCCTTTGCAAAATATGAAAATGAGTACAAAGAGGAAGCAAAAAGGAATAGTTTAGAATCCGGTCAACAAAGATTTGAATGAAGTTTATTATCTTCATAAACGACTAAGTGCGTTTTACTTGTACCTTGCCTCGCATTAATTAATGGTTGATTTTATGATAAAATGATCAAACACCCCACAGCGATATCACTGCAATCACGAGTCGTTTAACCAGATTTGTTTCTGTTTTTTAAATTGCATTATTCGCATCTAGATGGTGATTTTCGCGCACATAATAGTTCAAATAACAAATCAAAGCGATTTTTGTCAAAAATATCTGTTCAGTTGGACGTTTGATAAATGAAACAGGCTGCCGGAATTTGTTTCGTTGGCGTAGTGTCATGTGACTTTCTCATCGTCACGTAGTATCTTGATATCGCTGTGAGGAGCTTTTAAAATGATATGATATGATCACTAATTATATTGTTAAAATGCCCATACATTGATGAAATGAACAAAACTCTCTGCAACAGTTTGATATAATGTGTTGATCATTATTGCGTGTACATATAATTTCATTTGTATGTATGAACAGTAAATGTTCAAGTGAGACTCCAAATAAAATGCCTGTTCTGTTCTGTTCTGTTCTGTTCCGATAAACCGCTGAGTAAAATACAATAACAGCAGCAGAATTCAGTTTCTTCGTGTCAAGAATATGTATAGAGTTACGATTTAAAATACAAATGCGCATCCTCCGTTCTTTACTCATTAAAATGTTATTCAAACATGTAAAATTCAGATTTGACTCAAATATATTGCTTTCTTACTGTAATTACCAGTTGACGGTGCCCTACCTAAATATGCACAGGACTTAGGCACAGTTTTGCAAACAAATATAAATTGAGCCGTGCCATCCGCGCAGTCTGGTCAGGATCCATGCTGCTCGCTGTCAAAGCCTATAGCAATTAGAGGAACCATTAGCGAACAGCATGGATCCCTGACCAGACTGCGTGGATGCGCAGGCTGGTCTGGATCCATGCTGGTCGCAAAGCCCACTATGTTGGTTTTCTCATGGCGCAGCTCAAATATAAATTAATGTTATAAATCATACATTGAGTTTTCATATTAAATTTCAATTTCTAATTGATGCATCCATTTTTAGCAAATGTTCATAAAGGAAAATCCATAAACACCTGTTCCGCAAACTGGTTGATGTAGGGATTACTCATAATTATTAGGGATAGAATATTTAAAAGATGCTTCAAATATGCAGTTAACTAGAAAAAAACTTCTTCAAAATAATTTATAGTCCGTGAGAACTTATTTCATTGCCTTTGACCGTTGTTTAAAAAAACAATTCTCCTTGAAAATACGAAAATATGCGGAAAATGTTCATGGAAAAATGTTATACATCTTTGCCAGCTGATATATTTCATTGTATTAATAAAAAAAGACATAAAAGGACATTTATGTAAGCAAACACTTGCTTCGATTCCCTCCAGCCGTTCATATATGCGCACTGATATGTAAAATTTACGTTTTTATAAAACCACCATCTGAGACTAACTACTGGTTTTACAGCTTATGTTGTTATTGTAGTGCAATCTTTATTTATTAAACTTAACATATTCTTTTTTATTTAACTATGTAATGATAGTCAAGAATGGCACTAATTTGACTGGTTTTTGTTTATTCATAGTAAATGCACTATTTAAAATCATATTTGTCGTATGTTGTCATAAGGTTGGGTACTGCTGCTATTGTTTTTTTTTCTATAGACTTCCATTATAAGGAATGACCAAGTTTCCCCCCACCCCACCTCCCTCACATACATACACACACACTCCAGCCCATCACCCCCGTAATTGAGACATGACCATTAAAATGTGATTCTTTCAGTAAGACGGCATTTCAGACACATTAAAATAGCATTTTATATAGGCTTATCAAATCCTTTTTCTTCATTTTTTTTCCATACAAACCTACCCCCTTTGTTGGATGGCATTTAGAGGCAAACTTCCCACTGACACCTACTATTCCAAATAGAGAGAATTCTAAAGGCATGCGTTCAGCCAGACACTCGTAAAATATTCCAAATTTCACAGAAAACATCGTATTGCTTGATTTTGACACAAATTTTATGATTGCAAACATTACCTTTTTGTCCAATCAGCTTACTTCTCACTGACTCTTACAGGCCTCCCTACACTTTTTTCAACCAATCCAAATCCGTATTTCAATTCCAACGCTTGACCATAAGGACCTTGTTAAAAATATACAAGAACTGCTCTGATTAAGGCTGCAGAGCTTAGCTTGGTTTTATAAGGAAGACTTTCCGCTCAAGAAAACCATTAATTCTTGAAAATAAATTTCTTTGGAAACGAAACCTTTCTTGTATAAATTTTATCTTGTTTTCAATCCATAGTTTCATTTTGTCTAACCGTATTATTGCTTATTTAGTGATGACCACGTAAGTTCTATTCATCATTTGTTACATATGTTCAATTACCCAGTGGCGATGTAACAATATCCCCTTCTAAATACTTCATTCACACCTTATGCACTGGCGCCAGATCAGAAAGAAAATGCCTCTGTACATGTTATATATCCTACCCCTAGGTATTCTATAAGAACCATGGTCGTGAACGGGAAAATATACTAACCCGTTTCAATCGCGCATTTCATACCTAAAACACGCAGTGGGGTAAATGTGTACTATGGATATCAAACAAGTGGTATTTTATGTTCCATTGTGTACCGGTCACATTTTTCAATACATCTTATCTTAGAAAAACAACGCGTAGTTTATAGTAATTTCAACATTACACAAAAAACTTGCTTGAACTTCCCTGGTGAAGTTCCGTTCTAGATTACAAAACCATTCTGATTGGCTGTTGTAAAAATGTATGTCAATCGTCATTTTACTACACGTGTTCGCTAAAATGTGAAAATGCAGCAAAATGTGCAAAATGAATAAAATATACAGAACAGATGCAGGCCAATGTACGATTTCAAATTAAATATCATATAAAAGATGAATTTCATTCATCATTTCGAGTTTTAGTGTAAAATTGTGATTTTTTTAAAAATCTGTTTTTGTTTGTTTACGTTTCGCCAAACATGTGCGCACTGCCGTGACCTCTAGACCGGATGTTCATTAGGGAAGTTCAAGCAAGTTTTTTCTGTAACGTTGACGAAAGCATAAAATATGTTGATAATCTCAGTAATATGGAATATTGAGACAATGTGACTGGTACACGATGGAAGATAAATTATCGCTTGTTCAATATACTAGGTACCCATTCACCGAACTGCGCGTTTAAGTTGAGAAATGTACGATTGAAACGGGTTAGTGCACTTTTCCGTTCATGACCATGGTTCTTATAGAATACCTAGGGGTAGGGTATAACATGTACAGAGGCATTTTCTTTCTGATCTGGCGCTAGTGACCTTATGTTGATGTTTAATTTCTTCTGTATACTATGTTATATTTATATTTGGAAGTAAGCGTTCATATATCAGAAGAGATTGTTTATGCACTGGTGTAACCATGTAAGGTTTTGACACTAACGGTTACCGGTTTGTGTTTATTGATTATATTCTACAATATATTACAACCCTTACCTTGCTAAATTTCTATAATGAACTTATCCATCTTTCAATTTGGACAGTACCATTAACTGTTAAAAGGGATGCATACCAAAAAGATACTGACTGAATAGCGAACAGTGTAGATCATGATCAGACTGCACGGATGTCGCAAAGGCAAAATGAATCATGTCCAGCATGATAAGGGTAAATTTAAAGCAAAAACAAAAACCTGTAATGGCGCGCTCTTATTAAATATAGGTAATCAATGGAACACAGTCGTGTCAACGAGCGTGTTTTATTTATAGTGACAATACAAGTGAACTAAAAATAACTTTGTTATCAACCCTGACCATTTCTAGCGTGGCATTTTAAACAGAATATTATGCAAAAAAACACTTACACGTACAAATTAAGTTAAAGAACTCTTAACAAAATGAACAGTGAATGGTTTTATTATGATGTCCCTTATACGTATATTGATATCCACAAGCGCTCGTCAAGATTATGCTATGGTGGAATTAATCTAGTCGTTTCTAAATGCAGATTTTTCTCTAACACAGAAAGATGTGTAACACAACTAGAGTACCTTAGAGGATATGACAGTATTCGACGTTCAAAGGCACAAGAAAAGTGTTATTTTTGTTAATATTTGTATTTTAAAAACCTCTCTCATATAATTATAAGTACGTCCGATACGTTCAAATAAGTATGTAAGTAAACAAGCAAGCAAGCAAACAAACAAAAAACAAGCAAGTAAGTAAGCAAGTAAGCAAGCAAGTAAGCAAGTAAGTAAACAAGCAAGCAAGCAAGTAAACAAGTAAGCAAGTAAGCAAGCAAGTAAGCAAGTAAGGAAGGAAGGAAGCAAGCAAGCAAGCAAACAAACAAACAAGCAAGTATGTAAGCAAGTAAGCAAGCAAGTAAGGAAGCAAGCAAGCAAGCAAGCAAGCAAACAAGCAAACATGCAAGCAAGCAAAAAAGTGATTCTTTGATTATAGTGACATGTGCATAATGATTAACATGTAACATGACAATACAAAACATACAATAAATACACCCGGCCCAATGGGCCTGGAAGTCGCTTTCAAACATAAAACGTGTTATAATTTCATATGATAAAAGTGCTAACTAAAGATATCATTATATCTCTGACAAACTTTAGTACATATACAAAATTGACCCGAAAATAATCAACAAATGTATGCATTAGAAATACATTGGCGATTCGATGCTAAATAATACAGCAAACTTGGAAATAGTAAAAAAACTTCACTCCGTTAGATGCAAAATGAGTACATGCAAACTGATTTTTTCCTTTTTAAATATGCTTTTACAAGATACTTTGCAACTTTCCTTGGACTATTTTTCATTAAATGCCTTCTGAAGACCTCGCGTTATATTGAACAGAGTAGCTATCGTTTAATTTTACAATAGAAATCTCGGATCATATTTTTATCACAAAGTTTAGAGTCTCTGTTCCGGGGCTTAGCGTCCAGTGTCTACTCGCAGTTATTGGTACATATACTATAAGCCATATTGAATACTTTTTAACAAACGGTTATCGTCTAAGGGTGGACGGATAGCTCAGTGGTTTGCACACTGGCCTTCCAATCCTGAGGTCGGGGTTCGATCCCTGGCAGCTCCTCGGGAATTTTCAGAAACGCTTTTCAGTGTTTCCCACCCAACTAGAGGTGTACTGATCAGGAACCCAGGCAATCCTTGCGTGTATCAGTGCTATACACTGGGCACGTTAAAGAACCAGGCTGTCTATTCGAAACGAATATAACAACATTGATCACACCGAGCCCAAGGTCATTCACCTCTTTCACTAGGTCATTCACCAATATGGAGAATAGCGTGGGTGACAAGTTGTCTCCCTGTTTCACTCCGGTTTTGCAGCAAACCAGTATCAGTGTATTTGTTATTTACACATGTTTTTGAACGTTGGTATATGTTCTACAAAGAATTGTACATCATCCGAACTACATAGTTAAGCAAAAGCACATGTCTATCGTGTTTTTATTGACAACAAGAAAATTCAAAATATAAATCGTTGTATGGTCAGACAACACTGTATTTCATTCATTATATCACAAGCTATTTCATATTATTTAAAATGCAAACGTATAATTATATTTATATAGTTACGGAAACAAACAAGCATGTATAGTTTCGTGTTTAAAGAAATAGATGGGAATTTGTATTTTTTGCCCTTTTTGAAGATATTACGCATTGCTGTACCACTCTTGAAATATTTTATTCTCATACCATTCTTAGTAAACAAAAAGAACATATTTATTAAAAACTTGAATATCCTCTATTGCCTATACAACATCAGAAAAAATGTACAAATAACTCAACTAACCCGGGCAAATCGCTCCGTACTACTAATCTTGAAAGTAACGCTGCACATAAAGTTATTTTGTGTCGTCTGCTTCAAAACACACTTTGAGAAAACTCCAGGAGTTTGGTAGATATCAGAACTATGCTGCTAGTCTTTACTTTGTTTGGTGGTTATGTTGATAGATGCCATTTATCACTGTAACTTTAAGGGAGTTACACCATAGCAAAACATTGAAGTATAGCACAACGAGTTTATGAGGTAAGTATTTAATACGTAGATATAAGTGCCTTTATATTATAATAATTCCAACATATCGATTCAAACAATTTGTTTGACAAATCTCTTTTTTATCACGCATATTTCAATGTTGCTGTCATAGGGTAACATCATAATATAAATAAATAAAATGAATAAAGTGGTTGTTGTTTTTCATTGTACATTCCTTTATATCGTGAAATGGTAGCTTTAAGATATATAATTCATCATACAGTATTTGCATTACTTCCCCTTTAGCCTATATATCACCCTTACAAAATAGTTCTCTTATTTTTATTACATTCCTTTCTATTAATCCATGCTAACCGTGCACTTATGCCCTCAAACTCCAACACAGTGTTACTTCCCCTTATCGGTACAGTAGACACTGCCACCACGTATAAATTGGGCTGCATTTCAGCCGTGTTATACTTTTCATTATTTTATTTTTGCTGTACAAAGTTTTTTCTTAGCAGTTAAATACTATGTATTTTGCTTGCAAAACGAGCAAAACACTAAAAAATAATGCAGAAATACTAAAACTACTTCCGAAGTTTTTCTGGTGTTGTGACGCGCACCTGCTAAAAATGTAAACAATGAAATTACTTGACGGTATTTTATGTACAGCTGTAAGAGAATTTGACGAATGGCATATTGCAAAATATAGATACATTAAATAATTTCATTATGTTCTTAAAGGCTGTGACATAAATGTTAATTTGCCTGTAGACTATGGCAAGCATTTGATTTACCAGGCGTTGCCAAGCGTGTCGGATCACATGGTTGTACCATCGTCACGTGATTTGCTTGAAGGTTTGACAAGGTTGCTATGCCCTTATGAATCGATAATATACACAAACTTGTGCAATGCATCAATGCACTTGCAATATGATTATCCGTCTATAAGGATATGTACTTATTTACAAAATAAATTATCTTGATGTTGTTTCATTTGGTTCGACCCTACAAATATTTGACGGAGACCCCTCAGCCGTGAGCCATAAAAATGTAGATATCAGTACATTTAAACTACTTTAAGTCAGTACAAAGTCACAACTTCGTCATTGCGTAAATGCCGAAACCGGTAGTAGTTATAATTAAAACGGGGTTAACTTTGTTGTTATAATCTGCGTTATTATGTAACAATGCATTTCGTTATTACCAAAAATAAAGAAAATGTTTATTGATATACGGAAAAGAGTTTCATGGCAATACAATAAGAAAATGAAATTAATAATTTATTAACACTGAATCACATTTAGAAACAACGCAGACAAACAGTATCATTACTTAGTCTGAACACTGATATCTTTGTAAAATTAAAATATTGCATAGCAGAGCATCCTGACTTTAGATAGTATTTCTAAAGGAACCATTAGTATATGGTAGGAAAAGAAGCTGGAAGATAAATTGTTGTGTAAAATATAATGTTGCAGTAACTAAAATCTATCAGAATACAATGCAATCAAGCAAACAAATACCTACTAGTCTTGGTTTGACGGAATCTTTTATAAGGACATCTAATTAAATTTCGCATGAGCACATTTTCTTGAAAATATCTTTTGGGAAAATGATAAATAAGACTGAAAAAAAGGTTAACTTTGTTTCAAAACTGGACCTGCCTGCTCTTTCTTATTTCATCTCATTTATAAAAGTATTTGCATTTATCTAATACATTACTTTTATTATACTTTTTTTCTGTATTGACAATATAGCGACGATTTGTTTCCATTGCGCATGAATATTGAAAAGCTTACCAGTGATGGCTTAAGACATTTTCTATTCATTTTCTGGCGTTTTAAAATGGTAATCACTAATTTAAAAGAAATCATATTTAGTTTTTCTGTCTGTTTTGCTGTCATGACATAAAGGAACAACAAGTTTTTCATTAAACAGGACAACTGTAAGAAAACTGTGCAATGGAAAAACGTGTTTGATTCGTATCGTAATGCATTGTACATGTATGGTGCATTTCAAACGGAATCGGAAGCAAAAGATTATACATTAAAATTAATTGTACCACTCGAAATATTATAAAATATTCTTTATCAAAGAAACAGGGGTAATTACAAAATAATATCAATGATGGAACTGACTAAGAATTAACAAAAATAAAATCCTTCAATAGTTCAATGTAAAATAGTGACCGGAAAGATATCGGCAAGTCGCTATCACTATTGAAATCACAAAACGCGATAGAATCAATTCACTGTAGATCTTAGGAAATGCCTATGTTTTTTTCTTTATATATGTAGAGTAAGTTTATCTAAAAATAACCTGTTCTTGAAGGAATGTAGTTTGGTACGAACAATCCAAACATTTTGGGTTTGTCGGGCTTAAAACACAGTCAAGCATCAATGAAGCCGTATAAACCCGAATAAGTCACAAATGTACTTCACCTAACCTCTTCTGTTTGTAAGTATTTTATATATGTATATATAATTATATGAAAGTTTCATATCATTGGCCTGTCCCACAACGGAGGCCGATTTCCATAACGATGGCCGATTCCGCAACGATGACCTATTTTTAAACAAATTTCCACAACAGTGGCCGATTTTTAACAGAAATCTGTATCTTTCCTATATACCAGGTCAATCTCACCTAGGCCTCCCAAATTTAAAACTACGTCGACGTCGAAACTTCGTGACACAAAAACTACTTTTCATCCCTGGATCCGCCCATGTATTAACGGGAGAAAAATCGTGTGCAAACAAGCCAATTCACTGCTGTTAATACATGATTTTTATTTTTAAATGCTTTGCCAAAGATGTAATTCTACGCAGACTGACATCTGGCATCTGCGTCTTGTTTCTTCCGTAATAACCTCTTTTTGTAGCATAAAAGATGCAATCTGTCAATTTTTGTCGATAACCGTGAATGTATTGAATTGTGTGTAACTTGTGCGATTGTTTGTTTTTAGGAATCATATTAATGGTTTTGGGAAGTATCAGTCGGTATGTTTTTATCTAATTTCTAGCATAATTCATATAAATCTTGAAAGCTATTCACTACGTTCGTATTCATCCGTACTCGAAATGTGTTCTCACTCAGAATAACTCGAAAGTAAAGTTATTATTCTTGAAACCGTGTTTCTGTTTACCAAAATAATATTAAAAACAAGTTAAAGCATAGCAAAAGTTCCTTCTAGGGCACATCTATATAAATATAATTATAATGATCATCTTGTAAAATTTTGGTTGCAATGTCTGTTTTAAATGTTGGTCCAGGATTGGACGCAAAGACAAGACCAGTTTACTTTACTGACATATATTTGCTTTATTTTTTTTTCTGTTTTACATCATAATCATTTGATGCTGCTAACAATCTACGTCCTTGCACACAACAAACTTAGTGGTGATTGATCAAGTAATGCATGGCTATAATTTAGTAGTATCTGTCCTAAATCTAGTGTGATTCGACGCGTGAATTTGCTGCGCACAATGAGAGGGTCGCACACACATTGCATTTGAAGGTAACGACGTGTGTTAACCTTTGTGAAAAATAAGATGTTTCAACAAAGGCACTCTTCCATCCTCGGATTTAGTAATATGTAATCCGCGGAGCGCGTTCAGCCAGGGAGTCGCCTCCATTAGGAAAGAATAATTTTAACGTCAGCGGTTATTTCTAAGGTCACGGAGTTTGATTGGTCAGCTTGTAATGACAACAGTTTTCGAGGTCAGATGATCAGTCAAGTGTGACTTACCGATTCTAAGTAAGAGAAGGAACAATTATGGGTAATGTCATGTTAATTATAAAGAGAAATAAAAAAAAAAGGAAGAAAAAAAGTGAAGCAATCTTCAGTACATGCTTTTGGTAGTGTTGCTGATTTGTGGGCCCCGGTTATAGATATTTAAAACATGTTTACCGTTTCCAAGAAGAACATAATGGTACCGGTATCATAAAGCCATCACATATGAAAACAATACATCAATACGTTGTGCAAGAATAGCGACTGTGTATTAACTTCTACAGAAGCCCTTGGGATATGTTTGTGACCTCGACCTTCTGTTCCGGTCTATTCCCGTGGGGTTCTTCAGACATTTTAAAATACACAAAGAAACATGTATTATCCTACAATGGTTTTATTTCACTTCCATGTCCTGATGTGATAAAATTGCTTGAATAAAAACACTTTTCCCCCTCGAGATCTGGAGAAAAATCGTGTATTTACAAGGCAATTCACGTGAAATATCAGGGTCTATTATTTATTCGTGCTTTGGTCGCTGATCACTCACTAACGAGTGTGGCGTTAGGAGAAAGTTCGTCAATAACGTGAATGTGTCGAATCGCATGTCACCAACAATCTCGCGGGCTTCTGCAGACGTTAATACACATGAAAACGTGTATTATTCTTATATTCTTGATTAAAAACTACTTTTTCCGCCGGATCCGCCCATGTATTAACGGGAGAAAAATCGTGTATTAGCAAGGTGATTCATGTGCTGTTAACACATGACTTTTATTTTGAAATGCTTTGCCAGGGACATCTGGTATCTACGTCTTGTCGCTTCCATAATAAACTTTTTTTTGTAGCACAAAAGGTGCAATCTAACCCATAACTTATGTTTTGCTGCATCAGTTACCAACCCCAAACGCACTGAATGTATTGAATCACGTGTAACTTGTGCGATTGTTTGTTTTTAGGAATCATAGCAATGATTTTTGGAAGTATCTGTCGGTATGTTTTTATTAAATTTCTCACATATTTCATATAAATGTTGAAAGCTTGTAGTACTCATCCGTACACTAAATAAAAATGTTCGTACTCAAGATAACTCAAAAATTATTATTCTTGAAATTATATTCCTGTTTATCGACATTTTAAGTAAAAAGCGAAAGCATGGGTAATGTCCTGTTGTAATAACGAGAAAATAAAAGAAATCATTTAAAAACCTTCAACACATGCTTTTGGTAGTGTTGTCGATTTGTGGGGCCCGGTTATGGATATCTAATACATGTTTACCATTTCCAAGAACACCAGAATGGTAAATAAAAATCATAACGGAATCGTAAAGTCATGAAAACTTGGTTTTCATGTCATGTTTTACTATATGCAAGAATAGCGACAATACACGTTTGTTTTGCGTGTTAACGTCTGCAGAAGCCATTGAGATATGTTTACCGAGACCGAACATTCCCGGGGGCTGACTTAAATACACGAAAAACGTGTATTCGTGATAAAACAAAAAAAAAAAATACCCGTTTTATCCATATATTCGAATGTGTCCTCACTGTCCTATGTGTGCGTCTTAAAGTAATGACTAGAAGATGTAATATCCATTATTATCACCTCTAATTAAATTGAAATATATTTTATTCATTAGCATACAACATATATCAAGATGACCCTAATATATCTCAGAAATCTAGGCAAACATACTTACATAGAAACGGCAACCTCTGTTTGAATCAGACAAATAAGAATTTAAGATCAATAATCTGGATATGGTGGTCAATTACTGGTACTTAGAAAGTCATAGCTGAGAAATATCTAAAATAGAAGAACACGTGTATTTACACCTGACTCATGTTTCATTCTGCGCGGTCAAACCTTCCATTCTACACTGCCAAACACCTGAAAATATTATCTTTAGCAATAATCTTTTCTAAACTCAGCACTTCCATTGTGAAAGCTACATGTATTCACTGACAATGTCATGTCCAAATGTTTAATTTAGCTGTTGCGCTATTCCGTTTCGGTCAGAATTCAACATAGCCTACCTCTGTCAGTGTCCCTGACACCAACATATTTGAAAGGACGAAAAAATCCAGAATTAAAACAACTTGTTGACAGAATTCAAACGATAATATATACATTCGCCCGCAATCGTCGTTCAGCAGGTTGTCGGAAAATTGGTCCAAAGGAAACATTTTTTTCATGCAGTTCCTTCCTGTCAACACGACTTTTGTTTGGTCTTTTGTTCACCTGCAATAATCATATTTATCCACAAAATTAGTACGAAACACTCTTGAAATGACACCGACAAGAAGACATTGGTCATCCCAGAGGTGTTTTACCTCCACGCACTTCATTAATAGATGGTAACACAATATATTTCTTTAAAACTTGAAACTACAAAATGTATTGAATTACTAAAATACCATGCAATCACGTTCAATGATATTTTTGAATTGTTCTTTACGCATGTCATTTATGACGAAAAATCATTTATTCATACTTTTTAATTTAAATGTTGTTCCAATAGAACACACTCCATTGTGTTGATAATGCTATTCTAAATGATTTATACACAGTTATGCCCCTACCGGTGAAATTTATTATGGGACTATCGTAAACGGTATAGAAACACTAAATCATTTCTGTTGATTTCTTGATTTTCCATGGATTTCTGCTTCCGCCACTTTTCGATGTATTCATTAGACGCCAGCTGTTAAACAAGAACTAAAAAACAAAGTCCTTAACATGAATTACTAAAATCAATAATAAACAGTTTTAAACACTATTTTACAGTTATAATTTACCAGCAGTTAGTATGTAAGAGTTGACCACCGACTATCGTATAATAGTACGGAATCTTGTTTCCGCCACCGACCTTTCAACGAGATAGAAAAGCGAAAGGCTTAAATCAAGCATTCACTAAGTGAGTTGTCTAAAACCTAAAGTTTTTACCCGACAATTGTCGCACAAATTTCAACTTTTCAACACGAAATTTAGCACGAAAAGTTTGCATTTGCAGCATCGTGGATATGTTGATAATTGTTTATACATTTTAAGTTATATTTCACGTGCGGATGCTTACTGGTATTTTAATACTGCTTCCCTAAGTACTCCATTTGAACACATGTTTGGGTTGAAAAGCCTGGACTGCTAGATCTGTTCTTCGTAGAGTGCAATTCATCGAAAAGGATATATTAATTAAAATGCATAAGCACTTGTAATTATCAATAGAAGAGTCAAACTTATATACCACTAAGATTCGTTTGATCCAAGGACATGGCAATGGATCTCATCTTACGAATAATTATGTGAAAATAAATGTGTTCGTTCGTTCGTTCCTTACTTGTAGTGAATTGTTCTGGCAGTGCCGTTACCTGAAATAAGGGCGCGTGTAAATTCTAACTCAACTCTTAAAGGTCCATTACTAAGGGAAAGTGAGTTAGCAATTTTTTTCATAGCTAGTGCTTAGACTTCTGCAAGACACTAAATAATGAAGATTGGCAGGTCAAAATTTACAGAAGGTCTTTGGAACTCAAAGAAATGTATGTGTATTATGTTGAAATTTCAATGAATCGACAGAAAGACCCCCCAGGTCTTTTTAACTTTCTTCATACTTCATAGAAAAATAATTGTACATATACTGCGATTTATTTCGAATTTCTACATACCAACTTTCATTTTCCAATAAAATGAAATAGTTTCTGTGCTTTTTAAAAGAAATTAAAATGTTCACTTTCCTTAGTATTGGACCTTTACGGTCTACCCACTATGAATATTAACAATTAAATTGCTATACTTTACCGCCATCGTATTGAAAAATAAACTCCATTACAAACAGGTGATGCAATGGCTGATAAACATTAAGCCTTAATTCGAATTTAACGATTGAGGAATGTGCAGATGACTTAACGAGTGGGATTTGCCAAAGCTAAATGACACTCAAAACATTATAAATTATGTAAATCTTCATTATATTATGCATGATGACAAATAAGCGAAGCCTAATTGTCGACCTTCCGTCTTACACATTTTTTCGTCTTTAGTTATCTTAAAACAAGAGGACTCTGTAGGAGGTATTGTGGTTAACAGGGGTCTGACATGAGTGTCTTTTTATATTGAATTTACAAGATTAAAAGAGTACGATAAGATTTGTGTATCATATGTTGGCTGTTTCTGATGAAATATCAACATTTCTTCTTTCTTTACCTATTACAGGCAATAAAGCAAATTCGATTAACATGTCCCTATATATATTTAAGATGCTGTATATGACGCCAGCATCAAAATACACAAGTTAAATAAAAAAAAGACATGTCATAAACCAAATCGTAATATTAACATTCGCCTCATTCTTTTCCATTGAACTTTATGACGTTCATTTCATATGAACAGTAAAAGGAAAGGCGCGAAAGTGAAGTTCGCAGTTGTTCTGTCTAATGAACAGAATAATTTAATCTTTACAAATGGAAAGTAAATATAATATAAACTAAACAAGAATCGCCAGCGCGATTCATGGATTTGCCGATCCTATTATGTCGTTCATCACGCATGAACACCGAAAAAAAATATTTCATTTCTTAAATAACGTAATATAACTATGACACCAAACATGCGTCAAATAAATTACCTACCTAAACATTTTTTTTTGCTCAAAACACAGGATTTATCAACATGCTTTAAAGTCTTTATTATTATTATTATTATTATTATTATTATTATTATTATTTACCATCATCGACTATGTGTTTTCTGAACCTATATCACCCTAGTCGGTCAGTTGTGGTTAGTACGCCGGGAACCTATATCACCCTTGTCGGTCAGTTTGACTATTGTGGTGGTTAGTACGCCGGGAACCTATATCACCCTAGTCGGTCAGTTTGACTATTGTGGTGGTTAGTACGCCGGGAACCTATATCACCCTAGTCGGTCAGTTTGACTATGGCTGTGGTTAGTATGCCGGGAACCTATATCACCCTAGTCGGTCAGTTTGACTATGGCTGTGGTTAGTATGCCGGGAACCTATATCACCCTTGTCGGTCAGTTTGACTATTGCTGTGGTTAGTACGCCGGGAACCTATATCACCCTAGTCGGTCAGTTTGACTATGACTGTGGTTAGTATGCCGGGAACCTATATCACCATAGTCGGTCAGTTTGACTATGGCTGTGGTTAGTATGCCGGGAACCTATATCACCCTGTCGGTCAGTTTGACTATGGCTGTGGTTAGTACGCCGGGAACCTATATCACCCTAGTCGGTCAGTTTGACTATGTGGTGGTTAGTACGCCGGGAACCTATATCACCCTAGTCGGTCAGTTTGACTATGGCTGTGGTTAGTATGCCGGGAACCTATATCACCCTAGTCGGTCAGTTTGACTATGGCTGTGGTTAGTATGCCGGGAACCTATATCACCCTAGTCGGTCAGTTTGACTATGGCTGTGGTTAGTATGCCGGGAACCTATATCACCCTTGTCGGTCAGTTTGACTATTGCTGTGGTTAGTACGCCGGGAACCTATATCACCCTAGTCGGTCAGTTTGACTATGACTGTGGTTAGTATGCCGGGAACCTATATCACCCTAGTCGGTCAGTTTGACTATGGCTGTGGTTAGTATGCCGGGAACCTATATCACCCTTGTCGGTCAGTTTGACTATGGCTGTGGTTAGTACGCCGGGAACCTATATCACCCTAGTCGGTCAGTTTGACTATGGCCGTGGTTAGCACGCCGGGAACCTATATCACCCTAGTCGGTCAGTTTGACTATGGCTGTGGTTAGTACGCCGGGAACCTATATCACCCTAGTCGGTCAGTTTGACTATGGCCGTGGTTAGCACGCCGGGAACCTATATCACCCTAGTCGGTCAGTTTGACTATGGCGGTGGTTAGTACGCCGGGAACCTATATCACCCTAGTCGGTCAGTTTGACTATGACTGTGGTTAGTATGCCGGGAACCTATATCACCATAGTCGGTCAGTTTGACTATTGTGGTGGTTAGTACGCCGGGAACCTATATCACCCTAGTCGGTCAGTTTGACTATGGCTGTGGTTAGTACGCCGGGAACCTATATCACCCTAGTCGGTCAGTTTGACTATGGCCGTGGTTAGTACGCCGGGAACCTATATCACCCTAGTCGCTAAGTTTGACTATGGCTGTGGTTAGTATGCCGGGAACCTATATCACCCTAGTCGGTCAGTTTGACTATGGCTGTGGTTAGTATGCCGGGAACCTATATCACCATAGTCGGTCAGTTTGACTATGGCTGTGGTTAGTACGCCGGGAACCTATATCACCCTAGTCGCTAAGTTTGACTATGGCTGTGGTTAGTATGCCGGGAACCTATATCACCCTAGTCGGTCAGTTTGACTATGGCTGTGGTTAGTACGCCGGGAACCTATATCACCCTAGTCGGTCAGTTTGACTATTGTGGTGGTTAGTACGCCGGGAACCTATATCACCCTAGTTGGTCAGTTTGACTATGGCTGTGGTTAGTATGCCGGGAACCTATATCACCCTAGTCGGTCAGTTTGACTATGGCTGTGGTTAGTATGCCGGGAACCTATATCACCCTAGTCGGTCAGTTTGACTATGGCGGTGGTTAGTACGCCGGGAACCTATATCACCCTAGTCGGTCAGTTTGACTATGACTGTGGTTAGTATGCCGGGAACTATATCACCCATAGTCGGTCAGTTTGACTATGTGGTGGTTCAGTATGCCGGGAACCTATATCACCCTAGTCGTCAGTTGTGGTTAGTACGCCGGGAACCTATATCACCCTTGTCGGTCAGTTTGACTATTTATACCATCACCTGTGGTCGGTTGTGTAGTACGCCGGGAACCTATATCACCCTTGTCGGTCATCGTTTAGTCGGACTATATGCGCAGCTTGTGGTTAGTACGCCGGGAACCTATATCACCCTTGTCGGTCAGTTTGACTATGGCTGTGGTTAGTACGCCGGGAACCTATATCACCCTAGTCGGTCAGCTGTGGTTAGTACGCCGGGAACCTATATCACCCTAGTCGGTCAGCTGTGGTTAGTACGCCGGGAACCTATATCACCCTAGTCGGTCAGTTTGACTATTGTGGTGGTTAGTACGCCGGGAACCTATATCACCCTAGTCGGTCAGTTTGACTATTGTGGTGGTTAGTACGCCGGGAACCTATATCACCCTAGTCGGTCAGTTTGACTATTGTGGTGGTTAGTACGCCGGGAACCTATATCACCCTAGTCGGTCAGTTTGACTATGACTGTGGTTAGTACGCTGAGAACCTATATCACCCTAGTCGGTCAGTTTGACTATGGCGGTGGTTAGTATGCCGGGAACCTATATCACCCTTGTCGGTCAGTTTGACTATGGCTGTGGTTAGTACGCCGGGAACCTATATCACCCTAGTCGGTCAGTTTGACTATTGTGGTGGTTAGTACGCCGGGAACCTATATCACCCTAGTCGGTCAGTTTGACTATTGTGGTGGTTAGTATGCCGGGAACCTATATCACCCTAGTCGGTCAGTTTGACTATTGTGGTGGTTAGTACGCCGGGAACCTATATCACCCTAGTCGGTCAGTTTGACTATGGCTGTGGTTAGTACGCCGGGAACCTATATCACCCTAGTCGGTCAGTTTGACTATGGCTGTGGTTAGTACGCCGGGAACCTATATCACCCTAGTAGGTCAGTTTGACTATTGTGGTGGTTAGTACGCCGGGAACCTATATCACCCTAGTCGGTCAGTTTGACTATGGCCGTGGTTAGTACGCCGGGAACCTATATCACCCTAGTCGGTCAGTTTGACTATGGCTGTGGTTAGTACGCCGGGAACCTATATCACCCTAGTCGGTCAGTTTGACTATTGTGGTGGTTAGTACGCCGGGAACCTATATCACCCTAGTCGGTCAGTTTGACTATGGCGGTGGTTAGTATGCCGGGAACCTATATCACCCTTGTCGGTCAGTTTGACTATGGCTGTGGTTAGTACGCCGGGAACCTATATCACCCTAGTCGGTCAGTTTGACTATGGCTGTGGTTAGTACGCCGGGAACCTATATCACCCTAGTCGGTCAGTTTGACTATGGCCGTGGTTAGTACGCCGGGAACCTATATCACCATAGTCGGTCAGTTTGACTATGGCTGTGGTTAGTACGCCGGGAACCTATATCACCCTAGTCGGTCAGTTTGACTATTGTGGTGGTTAGTACGCCGGGAACCTATATCACCCTTGTCGGTCAGTTTGACTATGGCTGTGGTTAGTACGCCGGGAACCTATATCACCCTAGTCGGTCAGTTTGACTATGACTGTGGTTAGTATGCCGGGAACCTATATCACCCTTGTCGGTCAGTTTGACTATGACTGTGGTTAGTATGCCGGGAACCTATATCACCCTAGTCGGTCAGTTTGACTATGGCTGTGGTTAGTACGCCGGGAACCTATATCACCCTAGTCGGTCAGTTGACTATGGCTGTGGTAAGTACGCCGGGAACCAGACTATGAATGTCTCGGGAAAAGAAAGTATGACAAAACTGATCGACTATGGTCAAATATACATCAAACTATAATAACAAAGGGAACAGAATTGAAACACATTTTAGGGTCACAGGGACGATCAGACTTTTAAAGAATACTCATATAACTGATTACCGTGTTGCAAATTAAAATAGACTGTAATTGCCAAATCATTTGAGCATGAGATATTTTGATTTTACTCTAGAATAGTAATTACTTTTACAGATTTACCGAGAGCTAAGTAATACTGTATTCGGCAATATAATAGATTCCTTTCTCAATAAATTTCCAAGTATCATAATTCATTGGAAAAGACTTTTACCTCTTTTGATTATCAAAAGCATCTATAAAAGTTCTAGATCTATTATTCTATTTCACTTCTTTGTTGTGACTAAAATAACAAATATCCGAGCTTTTACTTCCCCTAAATTCTTAATTTTTGTACAGCTAATTTATTTGTGAATTCAACTGATGTAAAATCTTCAATGAAAAATCCGTCATCCAGCGATAAGAACACTGTCTAGTATATAAAGCGTGCTTAGTTTATTGGTTAGCGGGCGTATCGTCTGCTAGAGTTTACTACACTAATCCTCTGCTAAAACGCACAGTGAAGCGTGGTAATTTCAGTTGTTTTATGTGCTGCCATTTGAGAACTATTTTCTTTCGGCGGAGTGTGAAATCTATGGTGGTTATCAAAAAATCGATTAAGCCGAAATTCGTATATGTATTATTGTGGTCCCACTGGACGGAATTGTCTTCGACAATCCGTCCAAAACCGGACAGTACAATCCACGACCGGCTGCTCTCTGGTAATAATCATATCAATAATTAAGTCATGACAAGAACGTTCACTGGAACACCACTTATGTTTGTAATCGGCGTTTTATTACCAAAACAATTCTTTTCGCTACACTCAAGAAAGAGATGCACGGGAAGATTAAATGAAATTGACACAAAATGCTTTCAGCGTGTTGGCAGTTCTGATATACATTTGGATCGTCTCTACTGAATGGCAGATTTATCAATACACAAAGATGGACATGTATATAAGATGCAGATTTAACTGAAACAAAAGACACAGCTTTTACATGTTTTATTAATACCAGCAGTATATTTACAGTCTTAGTGAAACGATGTAAACAGAAAAACATGTTATTACTAACTACAATCAGTAACTACATAAGAACACATAAGTATTTTCATACTTGATTTGGCTCAAGCTTATTTACAATTAAAATATTTTAACTGAACATCATACCAATTTAAAAGAAAATTCAAGAATTCTCTGCAAAGCTATTTCATAATGAATTAATGTAACAGTATAACATGGAACTTTTGTGCTGAAGACACAAATTTAGTTTTACATGGAACTTTCGTGCCAAAGATACAACTTTAGTTTTACATGGAACTTTTGTACTGAAAATACACATTTAGTTTCACATAGAAACTTTCGTTCTTAAAATACACATTTAGTCTTACATGGAACAACCGTGCTGAAGATACAAATTAAGCTTCACATGGAACTTTCGTGCTGAAAATAAAACTTCAGTTTTACATGAAACTTTCGTGCTGAAAATGCACATTTAGTTTTACATGGAACTTTCGTTCTGAAGATAAACATTTTATCAATGAGACTAGAAGTTCATGAACACATTAAGGAACACATAAAAACCTTTTATAAAATACTTTTTGTAAAATATATAAGCTGATAAGCATGCACAGTTTATTAAGCATACCTTACAATTTTATCTAGCACTACGGGCTTTATAAAATGAATTATGAATAATATTTCAACTTTTTCTGCTGTTTACAACTGCAATTTTGTGTTTGTCTCTTTGTTAAAGTGAGATGACTTGTTGTACTAACGGGACCATAATAGTTTCATTTATTCTTCGTAATATATTGTTATTGATTGGAACGCACATTGAAATTGCTACCCCTAATTGTAGACTCACTTTTCACTTACATGAAACTAAAAATAAAGCAAATGACGAGAGTCTGACAAATCGAGTGGTTCACTGTTGTTTTTAAAAACCCAAAATTCTCTGCATTCATCGGAAATTAAATCTAGCGTGGAACGATTATATTTGCCTTCTTACGTGTTCTGTATTACACTGCATATTTGGATATGCCGATAAACATATCTATTTTGTCGATTTACTTGAATCATTTATAGCAAGTCATGTGAATGTTAACATTTTAACTGCAGTTTTGCAGCTCCATGTTTGGAAGGAAGCTTCACGCCTGATACCGCGCAGTGAATAACTGTCGCTCTTTATCGACTCGAGGAAATTATAAACAATAAGTAGACAAAATGTGCTCTGACATGATCATTCCGCAAGCTGTGTCAGCAGCATCTTGGACATAGAGCTGTACGCCTTTCGAATAGTTGCGGTATCCCTTGTCTGGCTGGACCGGGTATAGCTTGTTTCACTTGGAAGGTAGTCGACACTGACAGGACAGCAAGTCTCTGAGGTAGAGATGGTTTTACATGAAGTTTGAAGACTATGTACCAAAGTTATGTTCGATGTTCTCATCAGCGTTTGTTTCGGTCAGCATAAACTTATTTCTGCAAAAATAAATGATAAAAATGATTAACTGAAAGAACATTGTCTGACTTTTCACTTGTTTCTGTCTACTTTAAATATATTCCAAAACTGCCCTCGCACTAATCTAATACAAACGTTTGCGTACACATGCACGCAGTCAAAATTTCTAAATAAATTTTTTAACACCTTGCTGTCAAAATTTGCTTTATTTAAACCGCAACACCTGCTTAAAGAAAATGACAAAATCAGCATCACGTGCACATTTTTATGTAGCAATTTATTACAATATGGTTGAAGGTAATCGTCTTTAGTTTGAGTGTCACTAAACATTTATTATTTAATCAAACAATGTTTTGAATGTGTTATCTACAGAGGCATTAAGTTTACCACCTACGCTACCTGTACAGCAAATATAGACATAAGTAAGTTAATAGGCGGGGTGGATTTACGAATGGAATTTTGAATAGCAGACTTGTCAAGTCGATAGTTATCTGTACTTTATATTGCTATTAAATTACTAGTTTTCAGCCAATCAGCACGCACGCTCTCACACTCTTAAATTTAAAAGTAGAATTAAGAGAATCATGCTTAATTTCAGATTTTTACCGGAAAATGAAAAGATAATAGCATAAATATTAAATGAAAATATGATATCAGTTAATAACAATACGATTTTGTTTATATCTATGAAATCAAGGAGGCAATGGACTGCGCTTTCTGAAAACAATACTTGTGATTATATAAAAAAACATAAAAGCAGCGGAAAACCACAGGTCGCCCAACACGGAATAAATGAAAATGTTGCAGGCTCAGTTTGATTAAGCCTGTTCGTGGACGGTAGTGGACGCAAGCTATTCAATGATACACAAGTGCAATTCCATAAAAAGCGGCGTATGGTCCCCAGTTAAAATAATGGTTTTAACCTAAACGAGAAAAAAATCGCAATACTAAACAGAAGGGATCTGAGGTTATAGAGCCTGCATATCACAGGAACTGGCAAAAGACAAAATTAAAAAGCAGGCAGTCTAATATGATGAAGTGAAAATGATGAAAAAAAATAAAGTAATTATTGTAACACTAAATAAAACTTTTTTTTTCTTTTTTTTAAGTTTACGTAATTCCCAAATTCTTGAGAAGTGTACTTGTAGAAACATTCAATATAAACAGTCAGCTTAGGTTGATTACATATTTTGATACTTGTAATCAAGTAAGTGGAGTGGACGAGAGACCGCTGTTGACAGTAGATGATCCCACCCATTTGGATGGAGTCTAATCTGATTACCTTGATAGTTAATATTCACAAGTGTTAAAACATGGGCTCCGAAAAATGTAGATCATATTTACATAAACAGTTTTGTAGATAGTCAGTGCAAAAATGTTAACATTTGAATGGGCACACCTCCACAGTTATATCTAATTCTTCGTAATTTTTTTGTTAGTTAAATGAAAAGAAACGAGACAAATAAAGTAGGTCAGTAAAGTCCCGGCAGTTAAGGTGGATCTGCACGTTTGAATCAGGTTATTTTTGTACAGTTTAAAAGTCTATTAAGGTAGTTCTGCGCGTCGAAGTTTTTTCTACAATGTAGAATTTTATCAAACCTTCAGAATATACTTAGAACATTCAGGAAATAAAAAGATAGGGTCGTTTGCTTGATGTTTTGCTAGACTGATTTGAATAATTTGGACCCCACGCAATTTTTCATAATGGCAGTCGATGGGAAAATCATAACTTTCATAACATCTTCGCGAATAGGAATATTTCTACAATGTATATTTTAATGAAACTTTTCACAGTTGTAAATAAACATTCGGCCTATAATATGGTGTAATTAAATGTAAAGGTCCGTATGCTTATTTTTGAGATACTAGACCATGATTAAAGTGAACCGCACATTCAAGCTAAATTTAAGACATTATTTTGAATCAATTAACGTGCCAGATGTTTTAATTTCATATTTTAACTTTAGAAAGATAGTAACAGTACCACTGTAATAAATTCACTCACAGGTTGCCATTAAGTCATAAAATAATTTTCATTTCCGTACGCCGAATCAGGGTGTTTCAAGCTGATTTTAAGAAATATTTCATTATTATTTAACGTGTCAAATTTTATAATTTAACATTGCCGTTTTCATTTATTCTCGGTTTATTATTAATTCATAGAATGATTTTCATTATTCGTATGCCGAGTCTGGGCTTCATTCTACTCTATCCGGAAGAAGGACCTACCATTACTTCCAATTTATCAAACATGCAAAACCACCTTAAAAACTTGTTTCTGTGACGTATGTCATGTAGTTAAAATGTGATGAAAAGTAGAAGCAATTCAAATGTATTTTTCAACTTTTTTCTTCAAATATTCATTTCTTATGACTTTGGCATTCTGATAATTTCACTTTGTGACATTGTGATGCACATTTGATAGCATGTCCCCTTTTTAGTATAGCGTGGAGCATTATTAATAGAACATTACGTATTGGCATGTAATGTGTTGCATATGATTCAGTTATGACCATAACTATTGGAATCTTTTCCCTATCCATCTCATCAAGTTTAAAAGTGGGGTCGTCGGGTGATTGTAAAATGATATTGATAAAACCTTTGATAACATTTACTAGTTTATCTAATTGTCAAATCATATCATTATGCAGAGCAAATAAGGAGGAAAAACAAAGAAATATATCATATTTATGTTTTTATCATCTTGCCTTGCTACAGAACATTTGTATCTAATAACTTGATATTTTGAATTCATCAGAATGTATGTCGTATAAAATTTATGGAGACTAATGTTTTTTGGACATACTTGCAGATCAAATCATAACAGAATTCTATACATGATAAGAAATAAAATACGATTGGTCCTAATTTGTGCTACCGGCATCTAGTACCTTTTACGAATTCACAATCACGTTTCTATGACATGGTTTTATGACTTTTATGTTGTCCTTAACTTTTGAAATCGTCATACATTGCAATAATGATGAAATGAATAAGGTTTTTCTATGTTCCACATTTTGAAGCGATTTAGTGCAATAAGACACCAGCACGCAATGACTTTAAGAAGGAATATTTTTCCTTTCATTTTATTTCAACTTGAAAATAAGTGTATTTTGCATACATCATTTTAAAAGTTCAGTCAAACAGTAGTAGCTTAATTCTGCATGATTTGATCATTACTAAAATAAGAAGAAAATTATGAAAATATCATTAAACTTTCATCATTTATAAAAGACAAATGATTGCAATCTGAAATCGTGTGCATGCATATCGTTTTCATAATATATTGATTGGGGGAGATGAATGAAATAAAATATTAGTTTTTAGAATGGGATTGTCTGGAGCAATGTTTTGATCATTCTCTATAAAAGAACGTATATTTTGTCATTCAGTCATCGGCAAACATCAAAGATTTTTATTGATAAGATGTGAACACATTTTAGAACTTTTCTTAACTTAGATACAGAAAGACATTTATATATTAAACATATCATGTACATAAATATTTTAATAGAATTTGGCACAGTTTATCAAAACGATTAATTACAAATCAGTACAATTTATATTATTACCTTAAGCTGTAAAGGTAAAGTAGGAACCCTACAGATGAGGAAATAATTAGAATTTAAAACATTGCCTACATTGATAATTAGGATAATTTGGTAATTCATTTTACAGTAAGTACTTCATCAAAACGATTAATTATAATTTAGGGGTAAAATGACCACAAGGGGAGGGGTGTGGTCATGACTGTTTGTTAAAATAAGGCTGTTATTATTGTTATTATTATTATTATTATTGTCGTTATTATTATTATTATTATTATGTACAACACCATTGAATATGTCATTGTATAAAAAAATAGGCGTTTAATCAAATTGTTCAGTTTCAGTTTCAGTTTCAAAGGGTTGACCAATCATTTAGTTATCACTAGGCATTTTGTACACATGTCTTTATGTTTTAAATAACGCTGTCATGCGGGTATATGTAATTTCTTACATTGCATGCACTATACTTATAACAAGTTTCGGGCTATGTTCTGTTCCGTCCATAGAATAGTAACATAAACATAAATGTCTGCGTAAAAAGAATGAAACAAATAGATAATTGACAATTAGATAGCTATTCTAAGTAGAAGATCTTTGGCATTTTCTAAATTTAGTGAAATATTTGACAAAAAACTTCATTAGTTTGATTCATGATTTTTTATATAGAAATATTCATAACTTTCTATTCCATTTTTTATATTTTCTCTTGATTTTCGCTTTTATATCAAAACGATTGAAATGATTGTTTTACAACTCGTATGGCAATATATATGTTAAATTCCTACAGAACAAAATCTTCTTGAATATACTATATTAATACTAATATAGCACACCGTCGTTTATATGACTGAAAAATTGTTAAAAAAGACGTTAAACCCGAACACACACACACTAATATAGCACAAACTCATTAAATTTGACTTTGTTCAAGTTTAAACGTTGAAAATACATTCAATAATGGTAGGAAACAGTATCGCTTTGTTGGAATTTAATAATAAAACAAACGTCCGATATTGGCAGAAAATAATATTTTTCAGGTTTAATTAGTTAAAAAAGCAAAACATCTGTTTGATAACTGCAAAGCAATGAGCAAAATATAACTTTAATTTTGACAAAAACATTGACTATATGTTTGGGCTTAAATGTAAAAAATTAGGACAGAAAAAACCCGTTAAATAATGGTAGGAAACAATGATTATTTTTCGGGCTAAAATATTTTTTAAAAAATTCAAGCAAAACACTCGTTTAGTAATGACGAGAAACAATTGACTTAAAAGATAAAGTTTTTTATTTTGCAGTGCTTCAAGTTATGTCTGTTAATAAATTATACTGCATATATCTTTAACAGCGGTTTATTTATGTATTCAACAAATTTCATATATCTTGAGCCAAAAAGCCGCGTCTTATTCTACTACGTTTGCACTATAATAAATCTTAGTTAAAGAAGAAAATCATAAAATAAAGTGCGACTACGGAAGTTAATGACTTTGTATCGTACTGAATATTGTCCCATTTTATATGTTTTTACGTTATTATCCTACCCTATGTTGCAATACTTGTTTACACAAACAGGTTTAACCTATGCATGCCATCTGCATTACATTTGATTTTGCAACTGCGATACGTTCACTGATCTGATAAATGAGCCGCACTATGAGGAAACCAACATAGTGCATTTGCGACCAGCATGGATCCAGACCAGCCTGCGCATCAGTGCAGTCTGGTCAGGATCCATGCTGTTCGCTTTCAAAGCTTATTTCAATCAGAGAAACTGTTAGCGAACAGCATGAATCCTGACCAGACTGCGCAGAAGCGGAGGCTGGTCGGGATCCGTGCTGGTCGCAAATGCACTATGTTTGTTTTCTCATGGTGCGGCTCAAATTATGTATTAGAAAACCGGCAAAAGGAACTGTTTTGGAATGTGTACTATATCATTTCATTGCTATGAATATCAGCATTTATTTAGTATTGTACTATTGATTGTACTTATATAAATCACTTAATTTACTTTGTATAAAGAATATAGTTTTAAATTACTACTTAAGAGAAAAAAATAAGTCTTTGTTTTCTTTTTTTAATTTATCATAAAGAAGGTTGCATGAAATTCTCTGTCTCGGTACTAATTGCTATACAATAAATATATTTAAATCCATTCATATTTTCATATTATTTTGAATTAAATACTGGTATTAAATTGAATATTTTATATCTGATTATTACTTATCCTTAAACTATCACAACGTTCGACCGGAGATAGACCTTGCAAAAATGTATGTTAAATATTTACCTCAATTTCTTCCACAGAACATTGTCAGGTACACTTCTTTTAGTTCTGAAACTTGAAGCGCCATGGTGATGCCTGTGTCTATGACTGCGGCGGGTTTCCGACGTGTCAAACAGACCGCCTTCTTCAGCCGCAACAAACGCACGGAGACTGCCGCCGCCAGAGAAGCACGTGGCATAGCAGAAAATGTCGACAAAACAACAAGACACATATGAACTCCCGTCTCTAAACGCCATGATGTTTCTGTTTGAATGATTATGATGAAGCCTTCTCGATTGAACAGGCAATAGAAGCAAATGAAGTGTGCAGATCACTGTGAAAATTTTGTCCATATTATGTTCTCGAAACCTTTGAGACGATTTTGAGTTAATAATAAATTACTTCAGAGTTTTAAGTTTATGTACTGATGTCCAAAATAGTTCAGGACCAGTTTTATACGTTTAAAACAAACCACAATGATTGAAAGTGCCCACGTGTGGTTTGATAGTCCTACCCTTTCCCTTTTCAAATATCGCTCCCCATAGAACTGAAACAATAAGAAATGTCTTCCCGATAAGTGCTGCTCCTTGTCTTGAATGAATTCTATTTATTAACTTTCATTTGTCAGTTCATGGTTTTATTTAAATTTAGATATTATGTAAAGTCATATGAGTAATAAAATTAAATTTAGAACATTGCACGTATTTCTTCTATATCAGCAGATGGTCAGTGATCATCATCTGAACATTACGGCGGAAGAGTAATATTTGGAAAAAGGACCCAGTTTATAAATACTAGCCGAATCTTTAGACAGAGTTTGTTTGGTTTTCGGTTGTTATAGCGTGGGAGGGCATTATTTATTGACCCTCACATTCTTTAAGAATTTATTACAACTCTCTATCAGCAACGATGTTTACTCTGAAATAATTAACCTTTAATGTTACGCAGGATAGATCTCGGGTTTATGATTTTATTTAAATGTTAATGCCAAAATAATTGAAACAAATATTTTAAGATGGGCATTAACCCACTAAAGACAAATAGCAATTACTTTAGACGATATTTGCTGTTTTTGCTTGTACAAACACTCATTCTATTGCTTAAACAATATCTTTTTCTTGCTGAAAAAAAATACTGTCTCAGTTTGTTTGAAGACACTCTATGCTCTGGTATCATTAATGAAGATGACTATTTGTTTATAAATTGAGATGCCAATTAACAGGCTGTCTGCAGTACCATTCGCTGGTGGGAGTGCTTACTTTTCAGTGGTTCAAGCGAATGCAACACCTACTGCGGGTTTTAGGTTATTATTTTATACGTTTGTTAAGTATCTTAAAGTAAGTTGCACGGTATACTGATATCATTTGTAGTGCTAGATTGATTTGAAGTAAGTGTCGAGGCGTGTTGGTATGAGATTATAGTAGGTCATTCAATTTTTAACTGAAGTCAGTACAACGTGATATATTAACATGCGTGCTCAATAGAGGACGTCGGAAGATATTTTTGCTCCAAGGGCACTCCTGTATTTCATTCCGCTGAAGGACTTGTGCGACACACAGGCCAATTTTATGCATTATCTTTATGACTATTGAAAATAGTACTCAAAACAATCTGTTCTGTCATAAATGATACACTTGAAGAATCTTCTGATACCCTCGATATCTTTCATATTACTAATACTACATTTGTTAAATTTCTAAAACATATAGCGGAATATGTTGAAAAACACAAGTGAAAATTTCAGCAAAATCGAATGATGCTATGGTGTCATTTAAAATGTTTTACTCATTCTTCGACCTCGATCCATTTTTTAAAGTCACAAATATATGGGTACAATTTACAAACGAGCAAATTACGTTATAAGGAAAGACAAAAACTGAACAATAATCTGTTTATTTTTCCATATCTTTGGAATCAATAAAAAAATATTGTATTTGACATTTAGTAAAAAATATTTTAACACCTCTGTATCATTATAAACGATTTTAGTTCGTTTTGTAAAAGCATTATTTTCACGTGTATTTGTGTGTGTGTGTTTTTTTTTTAAATGGTAGAGATTGTAAAATGAATAAAATAATGTCTTTATACTGTCTGACTTTGTTGAATTTTCGACATTTCTTAAATATATATTTGCCTAAATATTTGAGCAATTTAGTAAAAGTACATTTAGAATTATGAAAGATATTGCAAAAATATCGAGGGGAGCGTTAAAAGTTTAGATTAGTATACATAGTTATGCGCAAAATGTGTGCATGCTTACGTGCATGTTTTAAGCCGTAGCTATCAAAGAACCACTTTGAAAGAATTAAATTGAAATAAACAAAAAATAACTAAATAAAAATGCTGAATAATTGGTTATTAAGTGCACAAATAAAAACAAATCCCTCCTGCAGAGTGCCGTTATCCTGGTATGACGTCATATGTGTATAAAATGTTTAGGTTTATTGCTATCAATGAAATAGCCTTGACCATGTTTCGTTAAATAGCAGGGATATCAGGGAAGAAATCCTTTAAGATTTATTTAAGATTTATTGTAATCTTCACTACCAAATAAGGAAATATTATGTTGGATTTTGGTAACGGAATAAACATAAATTACAAGATGTATTAACCGTATTTATGTTTAAGTCGTACAATTAAATTCCCACTTTCTTTGATATCTATTTCTCATTTTAAGCAATTTTACATAAAACTTACAAAACGATTACAAATTGTGCATGCGCATAACATAACGTAACGGTAAACGTTAAATTTTATTTTACTGGCTGATAACACATAAAAATTTCAGTTGCAGATTATTCATAATAAGCATTGCAAAGTAACATCATCACCATTCTGGCGCTTATAAATTCGTCTAAATACAATTGCTAATAATACAAGACATGTAAATATTTACTCAAATTACCTTAACAAAACATATAAAACATTTCAACAATTTTAAATCACGGAAAAAGCGATATCTTAGCACCGCTATATTTGCACTTCTGTCGGTATGTTAATAACACATATAATGTAAACATAAAAAGGAGAATGTAAAAAATCGTTTGAGGTAAACATTGAGTTATTTGTAGGATTGCCGCTGATGGTGGTGCATTAGTAGTGACATATGGGGCGTCATTGGGCGTTTATTCCCCGGATGGATCACGTAGCTCGAGTAAAACGCTCTAACACCGGGAACCGGAAGTGGAGTTTTACAGCCTTGTTTACGGGCGCTTGTTTACATTATCGACGGGGGTAAAAAAACCAACATTTCTACAAAAGTAGTGTAATTTCTTCATTCAAATATTATTTTATTTGGTCATAAATTTATCATATGTTTATTTCGCTACGATGTTTCTTTGACATTGAAGTTGTACCTTCTCATTCCGCTATAATGTTCTCCCATTGTTCGCGGTCCTCCCGATTAGGAGGTGGTGTGAAATTTTGACCCGAGAACAATGTTCTTGGGCCTTGTTCATGTCATTAGGGCGATTCTATCTCTGGTCGGACACAGAAGAACAAGAAGAACGAAGGGCCCAAGGACGCCCCTGGTGTACCATTTGGGTCGGAAGTCTGTTTTGAGTGCGCGCACATTTCAAAAAAAAAAATACGTGCACGTATAAAATATGCGTAAACGCGTAAATATATACGTTTACCTGTATATTTTTATACGTGCACGCATACATATGTAGATGCACGCTTATATGTACGTGCGCGTGTATATGTGGACGTACTCGCGTAAATTTATAGGTGCACGCGTAATTATAGGTACACCTATATATACGCGTGCACGCATATATGGACGTACACGCGTAAGTTTATAGGTTCACGCGTAATTATAGGTACACCTATATATACCCGTGCACGCATATATGGACGTACACGCGTAAATTTCTAGGTTCACGCGTAATTACAAGTGCACGTTGAACACACGCGCACGTACATATTAGCGTGCACCTACATATTTATGCGTGCACGTATAAAAATATACAGGTAGACGTATATATTTACGCGTGCACGCATATTTTATACGTGTACGTATATTTGAATGTGCGCGCCCGCAAAGCAGACTTTCGACCCAAATGGTACACCATATCTTTTCGCTTTCCGAATTCGCTGCGACAGAACGAAATAACGAAATGGCATAAATCAGCCACCATAATTGTCACTTTGCAAATGTCAGAAGTATGCAGTATAGTTTTCACATTAAAATATCGAAAGCTTCGTTTTTACGAAAGTTGACTAGTAACAGTTTTCTTAATTGATTGATTGCCGATATATCTTAATTACTTCAAATTTCAGGGCGCTGAATGGTAAGATCAACGACTGATAGCATATTCGGGTGCAGTCATTGGGGACGTTTTGATTGGATGAAAATCTTTAGCCTATCACCAGATATAGACAATCCCTGTCATTTAAAATTGCAAAATAACATAATGTAAATGCATTTGATATTTCAACTACTAACTACGTGAGAAATAGGGAACACGCAACTGTATTAACCTTGAGGGTATGTTGCATACCCTGCCAACGGCGCGTGTATTCAAACTCTTTGACAATATTAATGCGCACCCCGAATATAAAAAAAATCGCTTGTTTGCTATCATTTAAAATGGTATTACATCACTATGAAACATACATAAAACATAGTAATTTCTATTAAATCTGTTGCTATCGGGTTATCATCTGTCAGGATACTCTACTTTATTCTGCAGTTGTCCGATAATAACATTGATTTCATATCAAATTCGCTTGTAACGTATCAATAAATCCTCCCACACTTTTCTATATTAACACTGATAAGCTTTGATATGCCATTGATTCCATGAAAAGACGATTATATAAATTCACTCTTCTAAAATTTGGGCGTTTTCAAAGTTCTATTTATATGATATTTTATTCCTTATTTGATATTAATAAGCAAGCACTTGTCCTGATTTGTGGACATAATCTCCTTTACAATAAAGTTCTTCGTTATCATGAGCTCCGTCACGTATATTGACATTAAACATGGCATACTTTCTATATCACTTTTGGTTCACTGAAGTGCAAAAAGGACAGCCGCGATTTATAGGCTTTCAATGCATATAGTGTTCATGAGCGAAGATACTTTGATCTTATATGTAAAACAAACAGACTTTCATTTATTTCATGTTTTAACTACACTAACAAAAATTACCCAAGTTCACATGCAAGCGATAGGAGGAAGGGAGTTGGGCAAGGTTCAGCTGGTCGTTTTCTTTCTATCAGGCGATTGCACTTATTTTCGCTTGCGTTGCATGAATAGATGAATTTGTACTCGGTCCATTCCTTTGGTTACGGAAGTAAAATTTCGCGCATGCTAACTCTACGTGGGACAAAAAGATATGATCGCAGAATGTAAACTATGTCTTTATTACATATTTGATAAGTTTTCAGTGCAGGGCAAAGAAAAATGTATGTAATCCTTTGCATATCCGCAACTGCTTTGCTCAAAATTAGAAAATTTTAGTTATACTTATTAATATTTATAATAAGGGATTCATAATGAACAGGCAGTTAACTAGTCTTCAGCCATATTTACTTATATTTGGACACATTTTGATTTTAAAGAAACATGATATTTTCCATCAATTGAAAGGAAATTTATATCCTTTCCGCAGCCTTAACGTACTAAAACGTATTAGCGTCTGATGGCCCTTTCAAGCTTCCGTAAAAACAACATTTATTACACGAAACTTATTTTGAAAATATTTCTGAAATGTCTAGGTCTGCAGCTCTCAAATACGGTTATACTGACACTCAGGCAACATCAAAAATGACATTTTGAGCGATTTGATGAAGTTCCAAAATTATCAATGTACGCTTGGTCCGTTACGGACCCCTTTGGGATTTCTGTTTATCCAGAGCTCAAATATGTTTTCATAGATTACAAGCTGACAGCTACTAAAGCCCGTATTCAATTCGTAAAAAGTCTGAAATGCTCCCAATAGCAAAAAAAAAAAAAAAAAGTCCACGCTCATACTTAGACGGTGACCCCTGCTGACCGACTATTACGATCAAATGCGATTGCGTTTTCATTACGTTTTACTTCATTTTATTTACTTCCGGAAATAGCTGAAGGTCGAGTGACGTCATTTTCTGTGTTGTCAAAAACATACATATGCCTGGCGAGATTGCATAAATATGTGCTGGCCGTCCTAAGGTTATGGAATTTAATAACATGATCTGACAGAACATAAACTTTCCGCGTGTATTTTACATGATAATATCATTAAGATTTGAATTTAAGAATGAAAAAAATAATCAAGTTAGCTGAAGTAGACATTTCATTGTCGTTCCGACGTTCATGGATTTTAAAAATTCCAAATCTAAACATTTTCGACAGGGTTATAAATTAATCCAATCTGGTGTACCCACCTACACAACCCGCCACATATGCACACCTACAAAGTCTCCCATGCTAAATATGACAACGGCGGACAAATCCTCCTTCTTTTTACCCAGTTATATCCAAATAGCGGACTCGTACTCAAATAGTTACCATCCTAAAATTGTTATTATCCCCCGACGAAGTCGGAGGGATATAATTTTGGCGTTGTCCGTCCGTCCTTCCGTCCGTCCGTCCGGAGCCAAATCTACAAAGTGCTTGGGAATATTTAGATAAAACTTCATGTACATGTTCGCCACTATAGAGAAATGCGGCCCGTCAAGTTTCAGTCAGATTGCCCAAGTAACACCTGAGTTATGACCCTTCGAAGTTTCTAGGGTTAACTATATAGGGTACTATAAATATGGCAATTTCTGCTTCATAGCTTGTGACATATTTTACCTAGAACTATGAAACTTAAATTGAACTTTGATCACCGTAATGTGGTAGTGCACACAACATTTCGTCAGGATCTCTTTAGATACTCCAGAGTTATTGCCCTTTAATTGTTTAAAAATCCACATATTTGTACATAACAAACTAACAAATTGGTAGAATTTCATTAAACTTCTTTCATGAACATTTATTATCATGTGAAGTTGTGTACCCATACCCGGTCACCCCACCGCCCTGGTCACACCCCTCCAGAATATAGACATGAGATGGAGATATACAAAGTATTTTCCTTAAAAATTAAATATCAATAGTTATTTAAACCCTTGATACGATGCAGACCTTACGAATTTAGATTTTTACCAGGATGAACACCAATATAGAAAGACATTTTCATCAACCTTCCAAAGAATCTTCTTGTAAATTTTATTTACAAATTTAGATATCGTGTGATATGCTGTTTTTGGATTTAAAAACAGCCCCACCACGTGATATATTTGTCAGAGTGCCACTGACGACTAAAAGGCAAAAGTCATAATAGTAGTAAATATTGTCATATAGGTCAGAGACCACCAATTCAAAAAAGTACAGGGAACTTACTGGGAATGAGGTAAGTGTAAACCTGGTAACGTCTGTGCGTTCTGATTGGTCAGTCATGTAAACAAACCCAGGAAGTGATTATTTTTTCAAAATTGATATTTTTTCACTGCATTTACAGTATTTTATTATACATTTTGACAAAAATTGCTACATTTTATGTGTATTGAAAAAAAGTTTTATCAAACGAATTTCTCCCGCCATGTCAATGATGTAAACAGGGGGTCATCTCATTCACACGAAAATTACTTAAATAAAGTATCACTATTCATATGTTTTTCGTCCGATATTTTGGTAGAACTAAGATAGTTCTTGAAAAACTTGTAATTAGATATACATGTTTCGATGTATGGAAGGCCGTACACCCCATAATGTTACAATGTAAGTCTATGGGAAAACAATTGGTGGTCTCTAACCTAAAATATAATAAAGATCATGTAAACGCAGTTGAAAATGTTGAATTCTGAAAACTTCTTGGGTTTGTTTACCTAACTGACCACCAGAACAGACTAAGTCTTACTGTATTCCCATGTAACCTTACTTTTTGAACTGGTAGTCTGTAACCATTGCTTGAACCACATATATTTGACGGACACGCGAGTGAACGTTCACAGAAAATGAATATTAAAGGATTGCACGATGACAAATTAGCTGCATCTTTTCAATTAATCAATCTGCAAGAAATTGATAAGCGGAATTTCTAGTACTAAAAGAAAATTGATCCTTAAACCTGAGTGCAAATATGAACTGTTTAGTTCGAGAGTACTTTAACGAAAGTTACTAAAGATAAACAATTTTTGCACACTACAGTATTGCTTGATATATCACGTATTTAATGTATGAAACACGAAGTCTAAATAAGGACATTACCTTGTATTAAATTGAGCAAGAAAAACGAGACGTCAGCCGAAAGGGTAAAAAAACTTTTAAATCAATGCACTTTTATTGATCGCGGCCCTAAGGGAGGCCGCGATTATATTGAATGGGTGAAGTATATGCGCGCTGGGGGAAAATATTTCATGATGGACCTATGAATTCTTTACTTATGGGTGAAACAGGTCTCATAAGCGTAAATACGACTAGCTTCTACTGATTATAAAACATACCGTACGATTTGTTGTGAATTAACTGTTGTTGTACTTTTTGTAGTTCAACCGCCACCCTTGTTTAATGGCAACATTTAAAAAACACGTTTTTTTTCATCCTCAAGTAATAAGTAAGTAGACTCGCCCAGTGTAATCAATAACCCACAATTGACCGACCCTCTGGTACAGTATCAAGACGCATAATCTAACTCTATACATAGAGCGCCTACTTCACCCGATTTACATTCGGAACATTTTCACGCGTTTCGGGCTTTATCGTATGTTTAACATGGGATTTTTGAACCGTCCAAAGATGTTGGAAATGTTTGTCTCATTGTTTATTTTTTTTAATAAAAATGTTACTGCTTTCATTGTCATTTCATTGTCTACCACTTTTTTTCCACCCTTGCCTGAAAAAACAGTAATGAGTTTGTACACTGTTCAGACAATTGTGCACTGTTGGAATATCTTAAACGTATGTCACTATACCTAGGCATTTACCTAGAGCGTTTTATTTTCAAGGGAAATAATTGTGGTCTGACTGTATTATTTTGAAAATCACAGTTGAGATTTTTTATGTGTGCACCGGTACAGTTTTGCGGGGAAGCGAAAGTTGCCATGGAATTTTGTCTTCTTCTAAAAACAAGATAAGTTGACAGTTTTTGTTGAAATATATATCTGATAGCTGACATATAGGAGAATGTTTTGGTTTATATCCATCTTACAGATTTTTTTGAAAATGAAGAGAAACAGGGGGAATTCTGTAAATTTCTTCTTATATGCAAATGAGCTGAAAATGTATTGAAATGAAGTTTATGCCTTTCCAGTAAGTTTTTCCCTACCTTTGACGATAGTTATTAAAACGTATAGATATCAACCTCTTTGCTGATATTAGTACCTAAAATTTTCAGCCTGTGAATAGCTGTGGAAATTTGGGACTTCCTTTTTTTGAAGATATAAATAGATCTAAACTATATTTAGACTAAAGTTTTTTTCAGTATAACAGCATGTAGAGAACCCTTACATACAGTCAAATATTCTTGATATTGCAAGGAAATATTTTTCAAGTGCTTGCTGTTTCTTATGTTGTGCATACTTGATATAGGTCATTGTCAATGTCAACTAGCATTATACTGACATTTGAAGTTGTTGTTTTTTTCTAAATTACCTCCCTTATATATGCATTTTTCTTCACTCATTTTATTGATAATTACTTCCCTTTATGTTTAGCAAAAATTCTCAGATTGCATTTAATTAACTCCCTTTATTTAACATGAAAAATTCTCTTGTGTAATGATTATTTGTATATTTTACTTACAGTGTCTGATACATGTAATTGCAGTCTGTCTTTGGAAGCTGTAGAAATAACAAGAAAGAAGCTGACATAGTGGTATAGATTGTTATATATGAAGTTTATTGATGGCATTCATGTCATGATGATATCATTAAAGTACAACATACATTTTCTGACAGTCATGTGTTACTACATTTGAACTGAGACTGTTTTATAATCAGGTTCATGATACTTTTTTTAATATACATTGTATACAATAGTTGCATTTTTTTCAATATTAATTGCTGCTTTATAAATTAGAACACTTCAGGTTCATGTTTGATATAGTTTATTAATGATTATAATTTCAATCATACAATGAGTTATGAGATATTTTATTAATTTTAATATATTTAGATTAATAAATGTAAAAAGTCTGTATTAAATGCATAGGTCATCTTTTGTACAAAAATAAAGGAAAAAATGTTGTATAATTTTCATTTTCAGTTTTGGTAGGGAAAAGTTTGGGTATGTACATGTCTTACCCTGTGGCAGTCCAAGAAGATGTTACCATTATAAAAAAATGCAGGAGGTATTATGCTTTTGTATGTTAAACAAAGGTCTCAAAGCATTTATATGCTGTATGGCAACATTCTTGCTCCTGAAATAACTGTACAAGACAGCTATAAGACTGACATTCCTGACAAGATGTGAACCTTCTGGACTTTATGTCAGCCTGGCATAAGCATTTCTTTCCTGTAGCTTTGTGTATCCCTCAATTTACTAAGTACATATCTCCATTAAAAATAATGATAATAGATATGGTTTAGTAATAAATGTGTGATAGCTTTGTAATGTCAACATTTCAAAAATAGAATAAACATGTACTTTGATAATAAATATTGAAATACAAATTTCAGTATATTGTATATCAGTCAGCAAAAACATGAAGTACATTTGTATCTTTGTATTAAGATAATTAAAACAATTATATTCAAATGCTTTGACACTGATTTTATGTTGATTTCCTAGAATGTGTGTGAATTAATGTTTTACAATATTTCAGAACTTGAAGACAATGGTTAGTGCAGAAGGGACATAAAAGTTATGACAAAAGTAACAGATATAAATAAGGTAAACTATTGTGATAAAAAGACATGGCCAGTGCTGCACATCACAAAGGCAATATTTGAATTTAATTTTTTGTCACTTATGAGTTCTGTAAAGCTGATTTTGCAATATATATAAAATGATTAGGATTAATTTTTTTTTACTGTGATCTTTTTTTCACATGATTTTGTCAAGACTGACAATTTGTTCATTGGAATAAGATAGTTAAAGGCGGCATTGTGCCACATAAAAATATGTCTGCATATATATATCTGTATAAAGAAAAGACAAAGCCGATAAAAAAGAGATTTCCTGTTTACAAGTAAGACAACGGAAAGTATAAATTGTTTGTACAACATGTATTTTCTTGGTCGTTCATTCGTTTCTTCTGGATTTCCGACCGCTTGAACGGATCGCAACGCATTATGTAATGGAAATGCAATCTTCTATAGTGCCTTAGTCAATGCATCACCTATTAGCCGTGTGTGACAATGATGTTGATGTTGCAGAACGAATACCACTTCTTAGATATGTAATTATGTTGCAAGATACTGGTAGTATAAGCATTTGTATGTTACAAAGTTCAGTGAGTTTCTTCCTCTTGTTGAAAACAAATGATAACAAATCATACAGCTTGACGCATGCAGTTACTGAGCCAAATTTTATTTTTCAAGCTTCAATTATTTGGCATTGAATAAAAATTCGTTGGATATAAATATAGAAATAATTGTTATTTAATCTATATTTAAAGAACATTTTCATTACTCTGGTCACCAGCACATGATATTGTACTGACTCGTGGGCTGAATTAAAATCAAGAACTGAGCTGTACAAGTTGTTGGAGTTTATGACATATTTATTTTGTCGGTCGGTATGAGGAGCGAGTTGAATCAACTCTTGTTACATAATCGAAATGAAAATACGGGGACTAAAGAATATAAGAATCTTAAATTATCCACATGTACCTGTTAACTCTTGAGGTATAGCTGTATCATAACCGCACTTTCTAGGGGCACACCCTATAGCGAGGGGCGTAGATACAGAGAACCTATATTATTAGCTAAATGAACCTAAAATAACAAATAAATGAAATTACACAGAAGAACTTGCATCGAAAAATGTCATTTTAGGCATGTAAACAGCAATATAGTGACACTTTATAATAAAATCGCTATCCACCCTTTTATTGTACAACATCAACAAGAAATATATCTGATTTAAATTTTACATTAGTAAGACCGATAATCGTTGAAAGGTTTTTTCTAAGAACAACAGAACGTTCCAATATATATCCAACGGTACCCCTGTTAGCTTGCTTCCTATCCCCTTTCGGCTGCTACGCCCGGATAAGCATGCTGTAGGTGTTGCGGTGGCGCAAAACCGAAGTGACAGAAAAATGAGAATTGTGGGCGAACGATAAAGTCCAGCGATCTGGGAGGGATGATGTAGGGAAAACAGTCAGCAAGGGTCTTTTATTGGTTACCAGAAGTCTTATCTAAAATGATCAACAATTTAGAGTCTATTAAGATATGCTAAACAGGCTTACATGTGGTTTACGATATATTTCTATTTGCTGGCTGCACAACAAGCTCTATCTGTCTTACATCTATTGACACAATGTGAATGTGCAGGAGCGTTTTGTAACAAATCTGTATTTAGTTTCAATCTATGAAATCGAACAGTACATGCTTACATGCATAGCATAATCCTACTACGTAAAATGTAAGTCGGAACAAAGAAGTCATGAGACATAACATTTATTACATGACAAAAATAATTAGGTTTGCTTCCGTTCTGTCACACGCATTATTACAGCTGGTCCAGCATGCACATTACTAAACAGTTTTCTGTTCTTAGTTCTTGTCGCCTTCTTGCCTATAAAACACTGGCTTCCAGCTTGCATGTTGTTTAATGTCTCTGTGTTTGTCCGACCCAATTTCACTCCTACAAAAACGATCTTCCAGCATACACATCATTTAGTAAGTCTCTCTTCTTTGCCATTGCTGGTTTCTCTCTTCAGGCAAAGCATGTTTCCAAATGGTACCATTTTATTTCTGACAGTCAAATCAGACTCTCTCAACCTTTACTAAATGATATGCATCCTCTTGAACAGCGGGGACAAGTCTGGTCCTTCCATTTTAACCCCGGTGAGTGTAAAGATTTTCGATAACAAATTGCAACATTACCAAGAGACCTAAATTGTCTGAAGTCGCCCGTCCGAGTAGGACTTTGATCTTTTGACCAAGCTTGGTAAAATTTATTAAGTATATCGTTAAAAGCTATTTAAAGCTGCGACGGCCTCAAAATTGTTCCGCTTTAGCAGCCCTGCCGTTAGGCAGCAGAAACATTAGATAAAACTGAGAAAGGTCCATCCAAGGATACTTCAAACCAAATCTATCGAAGATCTTTCAAGTAGAACATGAGAAGATGGTTGTTTCAAAGTTTTTTCTATGTTTAGCTCTGGTGGCCTTCAATAAGCCGAACTAAAACAGAGAGGGTTCCATACATTACAAGGATGCTATGAAACAACTTTGTTGAAGATAAATATAATTTTAAGAAGAAGTCGTTTAAAAGTTTTTTTATTAAAGCTCTGGTAGCCTCTAAAAGGGGATAAGCAGAGCCTTTTTAATAAATGTGAGTGAGGTCCACGCAAAGATGCAACCGGTCAAGTCGGATGAAGATAATCAAGCAGTTCATTAAAAGAGGTAGTTTAAAGTTGATTCTATTTTTATATGTGGCTGCTCCTAAAAGAAGCCAAACGACACCATTATATATTTGAGGGAACCCCATCAAAACTGATGAAGATCCATCAGATGGTTCAAAAACGTTGTTTTTTTTTTTGATTCCTGTGCTAGTGGCTCTTTAAAGGGACCAAGCGGAATCATTTGAACCAATTCGAGGGAGACCTTTACAAGAATGCTTAATACCAAGTTTGGTGATGATCCATTAAGTTTGGTCATAAAAGTTGTTAAACGGTGTGACTTTCTTTAGCTCTGGTGGCCAAAAGGAACTATAAAACAAATTTGAAAGGGGACCTTAGATGGTACATACCGAGTTAAGTGATCATCCATTACGTGGTTCATGGGAAGAAACGTTAGATGTTTTTTCCTGTTTTGCTATTATTAGCTTTGGTGGCCCCTAAAGGGACCAAGCGGAACTATCTGAACAATAAAGAAGGAGGACCTTGGGTGGTTCATACCAAGTAAAGTGATCGTCCATTACGTGGTTCACAAGAAGAAAACGTTAGAATTGTTTGCTATTTTTAGCTCTGGCGACCCTTAAAAGGTTCCAAGAGGAACCAGAGTTGACGATATCACTGATTATTATTATATCCGTATTCATAGTCTTTTCCATTGATCTAATCACAGTTTACATGATTAATGATAAAAATCGAATTGACTCGTATGAAGAGCCAAGAAAAGGTATTGAACCTCAGCAGTGAAGTGGTATACACAAAACTTAAAACTTGAAAATAATCCATGACCAACTGCTGCAAATGTTTTGAATTTTCCTGGAATTTGTTAGTTTGTTTTGTTTCGTTTAACATCGCACCGACACAGTTATAGATCATATGGCCACTTTCCAGCTTTCGTGGTGGAGGAAGACGGGCGGGCACCTGGGTAGAATCTACCGACCTTCCTAATACCAGCAAGATGGCTTCCTCACATGAAATTCAACGCCTCGAGTGAGGCTCGAATCATCATCGGTGAGGGGCAAGTGATTTGAAGTCAGCGACCTTAACCACTCGGCCACGGAGACCCCTTATTTCCTGGAAAAACCTATTAGGTCGGTGGCCAGTTACGTCTACTATGCACCCCTTCCTGAACAGTTTTTCATAGGTACCAAATTGTTCGGCAGGACCAAGTGTGTGAAAATAAAAAAAATGTTCCAATAAAAAATCTCTTTTGAACTTTATATTTTTTTCCAAGGCAACTGTTCAGTCAAGTTTGTAAATGATAACCAAATAGACAATAACCCTTTATACCTTTGCAAGTTGTGGTGAAAAATCGATAAAAATAGTACCAAAATGGACGTTCATAATCTAGCAATATTTTGAAGTTTGTAATCTTATTTGCATATTCATGAATATTAATGAGAATGTTACAAAATGAAAAAAAAGTTTTGTTACCAACTGACATTTTCCAAGGTTTAAATCAATTTTTATGTTCCTAACAGTTTTCAGCTGGAGTTAAAGTCCTTTAGTATTTTCTACAATAACATTTTGTAACTCTGGCGGTAAATAATTCACTCCACATTAGGTATGTTTAGCTAATGTGCATAAAGTGAAAAGTTGTTAAAACCAGTATCTCAGTCTCAAGAAACAAGATATAACTCAAACTGAATAAAATAATGAAATTCTGGTCAATGACATGGTGACTGTGTGAGCTGCATAATATGAAATTCAAGTGTAAACACTTGTTTTGAAAAATGAATCTGTATGTAACATACTAGTACTTTACCCATTTTACGTTACCATTTCAATAATATCGTTCTATTGTATAATGTTTCAGAAAATAGTGTAGAAATGTTCTACTATCAAGTTATATAATACCCATATAAAAAAGTATAGTTCAATAATTGTGAGATGTTTTTTCGTATAATTTGAAAAAAAAAATCTAGAGTAAGGGTCATCTCATGTCGCAGAAGACCTGTGAGACGTTTGAAAGCATTTGGCTACCTGGTTTTTGAGAAACCCTTTTACGTGTTCAAATTTAACCTGAAATAATCTATGTTAAAAAGGTACATAATTTGATAAAATTAAAGCTAGACTCAAGTACCTTGTTCTGAGGTCACCTCACGGTGTCAGGGACATGTGTGAAGTTTGAAAGCGTTAGGTCTAGTAGTTTTAGAGAAACTTTCTAACATGTAAAACTTTTGTGATGTAAATGCCAGCAAAAAGGTGTTAACAAAAGCTCTACTATTTGAAATAATACTTGAGCTAAAAACTGTCAGTTTTTGCAATATTAGGTAACACAGCTGGTTATTGAACTTGGCACTGAAACATTCTGACCAAATTTGGTCATCACTGGATACGAACTGCCCAAGTTATTGAGCAGTTACTATTTTCACAATTGAGTAATTCAATGGCCAAAACTCAACACACTGGAATTGTGTTGCTGGTTATCAACTTTTGCCAAGATATTATACCCCAAAAAAAACATTCTGGCCAAGTTTGGCGGAAACTGGATACTTGGCATAGATATCATATGCATAAACATTCACATTTTCTGGGAAGTTAGTGCTTGGGTGCGACTTACAATAGCTAGCTCTCATGAACATACACAATCAAACCAAGTCTGCTATTACTTTACTTGATGCATTCTTTGCTTCTAAAGGTATTTGTCAGAATTTGTTTATCTAGTGAACTAGTTACTGATCCAAAATGAACCCAAATGTAACCGAAAGGTATCCTGTTTTAAATTAGTCAATATTAACGCTACTGTTTAATATTCTTAACGGTTAGCCCAATCTTTTGAGAAAAAAAATCAAGTAACTCCAAATCATATCAAGGAGCTGTTTTATATGAAATTTGGGCAGCATCTAAAACATGTATATCACTCTACAAAATGGATATACGCATCAAAATTGAATTCCTCAAAAGGACTGCATAAAGGGGCCACACTTCCGGAGAGACCAACCCCTTTAAAACGCACCATTTTCAAAGAACTGCTACATATCTTCATTTTGAAACATTTGATATAATGTCCCAGCACTAAAATTTCACATAACTAAGTTTAAAGTAGTTTTCAGCAATTGTTTATTTTCATTTCTTTACAAATGGCAGTCATCTTTAAAGATGGACAACTTTTTGAGAATATCGTAAGTTTCCAGTTGTACAAGACAGTACTGGACAATTAGATTGCTGGCAAAGGTGTTGTTCGTTTACCAATTACTTCTGTGGTTTTGGGATATACTCCAAAATATTAAAGGAGCATACCCTATAACGAGAGGAGTAGATACATTATTAGCTAAATGAACCTAAAATAACAAATAAATGAAATTTCACAGAACTTGCACATTTTATAATAAATCGTTATCCACCCTTCTATTGTACAACAACAAGAAGAAATATATCTGATTTAAATTTTACATTAGTAAGACCGAAAATCGTTGAAAGTTTTTTTTTGTAAGAACAATAAAGCGTTCCAATATCTATACAAGTACCACTGTTAACTTGCTACCTATCCCCTTTCCACTGCTACGCCCGGATAAGCGCGCTGTAGATGTTGCGGTGGCGCAAAACGAAAGTGACAGAAAAATGAGAATTGTGGGCGAACGACTGGGATCGGCGTCATTCGATGTAAAATTACAAATTCTCTGCAAGTAAATCAATTTTGTACGGTTTTCGGGTGCACCAATATATAGGATATGCCTCTATTCATTCACTCAGATAACTTAACAGATCAAAAGAGAATCCTACCTCAAGCTAAAAGAATCACACAGTCATGTAGAAATTTTCACAACTTAAACAAGATCCAAACTCCTGAGAAATACTGTAGTCTGATCGAAAACAGTACATTCATAGTTCATAATGCTGTATTTCAATCAACATTCTGGTACTTTTTTATTTTTACAGGAAAAATGCGATCAAATTTTGACTCTTCGTGGGTAGATTTCCACATTTTCAATATTTTGGGTACAATTAGGTTCGAGCGTTTCGACTAGAATTCGTACAAGTCAGTTTCAAACTTGACCAAGACATTCTGAACAGGTATCCTGGCTTCTGAAGTGTTAAAAAGCTCTTGTTAGTTTCTTGTGCCTTAGTATTCCATCAGCGCCACTGCACAAATTATTTTGTTTCTGTGATTGACCTACTTACCTTGTTTTTGAGCCATAATTCAGTTTAAATATTGACCTAGACTTTACTAACACAAATATTCAAACCAGGTTTAAAAGTGCTGCCATTTGAGCACTGAACCACTTCCCTCCTAATGACTTGACCTACTGACCTGGTTTAACCAAGAAGGCCGAGTTTCAATCACAGTATGAAAACACTGATGACAAAATCAACTTCCATCAAATGGTTTCAGAGAATATGTATGAAGGAAATGTTGACAGATGGCAAGAGCTCCACCTGAGCACATTGTAAGGAAGACAACAAATGGTCCAGGTCTAGAGTGCTGCAGACTTATTTTTGTGAAATCTTCAAAATTTCCAAAATGTAGAACAAGAGCTCCGCAAAGTGGGGAAACGTACGCCCAAGTAACACAAGTACATCTTAATGGAAAGTATGTGCGTGTGTGGGGGGTGGGCAAGGGGTGTTTGTGTGTGTGTGAGGGAGGAGGAGGGGTTGTGCAGTGGCGCTGATGGAATACTAAGACACAAGAAACTAAAAATGAAATGTTTTTGGGGTGGGGGGTGGAGAGATTAAAGTAAATACTTTGAACTGTTTTGTAGATATGCTCCTGTTACTAAATACAAGGGGCATTTTTGAACTCAGTTTGTGACCTTGACCTTTGACTTACCGACCAAGTTCATGCACTATGCATATTTCTTCATATGCAAAGTTTGAAGTCAATACCTTCAATGGATATTAAGTTATGCACTAGACACAAAATACGACGGACAGATTTGACCTTGCCGTAACCACGACCTACAGACCAGGTCGTGCGCTCTACGCATTGTCTTATCACGACCTGCTTATATTCCAAGATTGAAGTCAATACTTTGATTGGTTATAAAGTTATGCTGCGGACACAAAACATGGACAAGTTTGACCTTTGAGCGCCAGTCATGACCTTGAACTTTGACATACCGACCTGCTTCATAAGCTCTGCACATCAACTCATCTGGACCTACCTATATGCCAATTTTAAGTCAATGCCTTGAATAGTTATCGAGTCATGCTCTGGACACAAATATGATTGACTGGTGGGCAAATGCATGCGCCATCACATATGTGAGTTTTTACAAAACAGATGTATAACAAGAAATATCGGTAAAACTGATTGATGCCCACAGAAATTTGCACTCATTCCAAAGGATAATGAAAAAATATGCGCACGTCCTCTTGAGAGTGAAGCGTCCTGTGAATTTTTGCTGAATTCCAGGCAGTGGTTGCTGAGAAATACTCCTGAATATGATGGCGCTATAGTTTATTAATGCTGAACAATCAAAGGGCAATAAATCAGTAAACAAGAGCTGTCCGTAAGACAGCCAAGCTCGACTATTCGAAATATTGTCACAGAAGCAGGAAATTATTACCCAAAATGTTAAATATCAAAAGAGTTTTAAGTTCGAAAGGGGACATAATTTGACCAAAATGCATATCAGAGTTATGGGACTTGATGCTATCAACTAGTTTTATAACCCCGAAGAAACATGTTAAGTTTCAATTCAATATCTGCATTAGTTTTGGGATAGTAACTTGCATGTAAAACTTTAACCAGAATTTTCTAAGTCCAAAAGGGGGCATAATTTGCTCAAAATACATGTTAAGAGTTATGGAACTTGAAACAGAGAGGTTGGTAATTGACCTAGAAAAAGAATAAATAAGTTTCAAAGCTATATGCCTTTTGGTAACAGCTGTATGTACTTGCACGCAAAACTTTAACCAGGATTTCTAAGTCCAAAAGGGGGCATAATTTGCCCAAAATACATGTCAGAGTTATGGGACTTGATTCTATCAACTAGTTTTATAACCCCGAAGACACATGTGAAGTTTCAATTTAATATCTGTAGTAGTTTTGGAGATAGTAACTTGCATGTAAAAATTTAACCAGAATTTTTTAAGTCCATAAGGGGGCATAATTTGCCCAAAATACATGTCAGAGTTATGGGACTTGACCCAGTGAGGTTGGTAATTGATCTAGAAAAAGAAAAAATAAGTTTCAAGTCTATATGCCTTTTAGTAACAGCTGTATGTACTTGCACGCAAAACTTTAACCAGAATTTTCTAAGTCCAAAAGGGGGCATAATTTGGCCAAAATACATGTCAGAGTTATGGGACTTGACCCAGTGAGGTAGGTAATTGATCTAGAAAAAGAAAAAATAAGTTTCAAATCTATATGCCTTTTAGTAATAGCTGTATGTACTTGCACGCAAAACTTTAACCAGAATTTTCTAAGTCCAAAAGGGGGCATAATTTGGCCAAAATAAAGGTCAGAGTTATGGGACTTGGTGCTATCAACTAGTTTTATAACCCCGAAGACACATGTGAAGTTTCAATTCAATATCTGCATTAGTTTTGGAGATAGTAACTTGCATGTAAAACTTTAACCAGAATTTTCTAAGTCCAAAAGGGGGCATAATTTGCTCAAAATACATGTTAGAGTTATGGAACTTGACCCAGTGAGGTTGGTAATTGACCTAGAAAAAGAATAAATAAGTTTCAAAGCTTTCTGCCTTTACATGATAGCTGTATGTACTTGCATGCAAAAACTTAACCAAGGTGTGACGCCGACGCCGACGCCAGGGTGAGTAGAATAGCTAGACTATTCTTCGAATAGTCGAGCTAAAAATCATCCAACTGAAACAAGAAGATAATATGCTTATTTCCTTTTGATAGTAAAGCTGCCTATAAAGTATGGCTAAATTCCAACCAGTGGTTGCTGAGAAATACTCCAGACAAGAATTGTACTACAATATATTACTGTTGAATAATCAAAGGGAGGTAATTCAGTATAATTCATCCGGCCGGAACACAAAAAGATATTATGCCCATCTACTCTTGATGATGTACCTTCCTATGAAGTATGGCTAAATTCCAACCAGTGGTTGCTGAGGAATACTCCGGACAAGAATTGTACTATAGTATACTATTGTTGAATAATCAAAGGACAATAGCTTGGTGAAAAGTAATCGAACCAGAACATGAAGAAAATATGTGCATCACCTCTTGATAGCAAAGCTTCCTTTGAAGTATGGCTAAATTCCAACAAGTGGTTGCAGGGAAATACACTGGGTAAGAACTGTACTATTGTTGAATAATCGAAGGGCAATAACTCTACGACAAATCATCCGACTGGAACATGAAGATTATATGCGCATCTCCTCTTGATTGTGCGCATCTCCTCTTGATTGTGAAGGTTCCTATGAAGTTTCACTAATTTCCAACCAGTGGTTGCTGAGAAACACTCCAGACAAAAATTGTACTACTGTATACTATTGTTGAATAGTCAAAGGGCAATAACTCAATGAAAAATCATCCGGTCATGCGCATCTCCTCTTGACAGTAACGTTTCCTATGAAGTATGGCTAAATTCCAACCAATGGTTGCTGAGAAATTCTCCGCACAAGAATTGCACTATGGTTTACTATTGTTGAATAATCAAAGGGCAATAACTAGGTGATAAATCATCCAACCGCAACATAAGGACAATATGTGTATCTCCTCTTGATAGTAAAGCTTCCTATGAAGTATGGCTAAATTGCAACCAATGGTTGCTGAGAAATACTCTGTACAAGAATTGTACTCTAGTACACTATTGTTGAATAATCGAAGGGCAATAACTCTGTGAAAAAGCATCCGACCGGAACATGAAGACAATATATGCATCTCCTGTTGATAGTGAAGCTTCCTATATGTCAGTAGTTGCGGAGAAATATCCTGAATAAGAAATGCGGGACAGACGAACAGATGAAGCGGCAACTATATGCTTACCCTTTGGGGAGCATAAAAATGTTAATGTGGAAACCAGATGCCAATGAACCTGTGTCTCTCATTTCTAGTAAGCTCAAACAGACTTACGAGCATTTACTGCAAGATTTTGATAATCAAATTTTGTTGGATACAGAGTCACAACAGCACAATTTAGGTAATCTTTTCCAGCTTTTTATGGTGCAGAAAAACCTAAGGTGACCCTCCAGGCTTTATTACAGGCACACAAAGAATTCTAACCACATAAAGTTTGAACCCACATTATGTGTTTCAAAGCCAGCGACTTGAACCACTTGTACACGGAGGTTCCCACAAGATACTGATTCATATTAAGTGTGGCAAATAAACATTTAAAACCCGACAGCATACAAATATATATAATACATCTTTTTATTTCATTTTTTTCCTCATCAACAAAAATTCTATGTACAAAAATTCGATCAATATAGGTATAATGTATACTGTGAACTGAGTAACATTCAGTAAAGTTTAATATTCACTGTTACATGCATATTCAAAACCTGTGTATTTCAAGCAGCATTATTTCTTAAACCTTAATCATTCACAAAACTCTAATTCTTAACGATGCTGATATGTCTGCCCTCTGTGGAATCAAGTGTCAAAGATGACATGATAATTACCGTATCTATAGTATTTAACTAGTCTTCTAGGCCATCCTACACCCTCTAGAAATCAAAACATTGGAAATAATGGTTCTATAGCTGATATTTCAATTTGTAAATTATTTCATTACATGTATTAACCCTTATTTTAACATGACCTGATTCATTTTCCTATTGAAACAGAGAAGGCTGAAAACTGTGTGTTATTATACAACAATTCATTTTTCTGACATCACAATTATTATCTGAACTTTGAACAATAATTTTATTCAGTGGCAAATCACTAACTGAGAAATATTATTTCTTAATCATGCTGGACACGATTGATTCTGCCTTTGCGACCAGTGTAGATCATGATCAGCCTGCACATCCATCTGATCTGCACTGTCCCCCATTCAGTTAGTATCTTTTTGGTAAACACCCCTTTTAACAGTTAATGGTACTGTCCAAATTGAAAGCTGGACAAGTTAATTATAGAAATTTAGCAGGGTAAGGGTTAAGAAAGGTCGACATACTTGTAATAAGAAACAAGAAATCAAACTATAAACAAGAGCTGTCACTAATGGTGACAAATGCCCCCGCAGTGCCTTGACCTTTGTCCTGGTGACTTTGACCTTTGACCTGGTGACCCCAAAGTCAGTAGGGGTCGTGTACTCAATAAGTACTATCAGCATGTGAAGTTTGAAGGTCCTGGGTGCAGTGGTTCGTGAGTAAAGTGCCTTCATGCAAAACGTTAACGTTGCCTTCATGCAAAAAGTTAATGTTGTGACGAACGGCCGGACAGTTGAAAACTAATAGGCCTCCCTTCGGGGGCATAAAAAAATCAGCATTGTGTAAAAAATTAATGTCAATTGTTTCAACACTGAGAAAGACCTATAAGAAATTGTAAATATGAATTAAAACAGGCTGATACAGAATTAAATTCTCAAACTGTTAGCCATGCAGTAACATTTTATTATTATATACCTATATAAATTCTATCAAAAGTAAAGCTTGTATAAATTTCACCAGTAAATATGAACAGACAGAAAAAAATTCCCGATTGTAACTTTTGTATTGTATGTTGCCGGACTATTTTCATTTAATATGCATAACCTGACACAGTTCTATAAATAGCGCACACAAAAACTTTGATGGTTTCTATTCTAACATCGACAAACATTTAAGATTTCGTTCAATAACAGAACAAGCAAAAAGGTCGAGGTATTATATAATAAAAGGGTCATTACAATAGAAGCTAGATCTGGGATTTAGTATACAGCTCTCGTTGATTATTCAAGGACAGATCACACTCGGGGCTAGCGCGCCTATGAGATCCGATCTGCAAACATCCACTTGAGCTGAATACAGCATCCCAGATCAAGCTACTATCATAATAACCCTACTATATTAAAACAGCAGAAATGCTATGGGTGCACAATGTTTGCCACAAAAACATGTAAGAGCTGTAAACTGAACATTGTAGTGGTGGTTTCAACTTTTTCTTTCATTTGTTTAAAATATAATTGGTTAAGTAATCCTGGAATGTTACCAGCCCTTTCATAATCATAACTGCTATTACTATTGCTGGCATAAAACATTGCACAGAAAACTGGCTAATGTGATTAGACCGGAAATGTGTCTATAGGACACTGACGCCCCTGCTATGTGATGTAAGGATTGTTTTGCATGAGTTCAGCGAGTAACTCCACTTCCAACAATTGAACATTTATTCATAACCGACAGGAAAAGAAAAACCTATTTATTTATAACCTAAAATATTTTACTATTAAATGTGACCTTTACACTAGTGGTATGGGTGAGATCATCTTGTTTAATTTTTAATGAGGAACGGTAAAAAATGACTTGTACATGTAACAAGTTTCACACACAGAAAAATGTATTATTTATTGTGAAATTTCACTTTAATTCATTTGCCATATCGACGTAAGCACCATTTTATCTAGTAAATTCACACACTGCAGAGAAAACTTCCTCTGTGTTTAATTATTGTAAGGACTCTTTTAACTGTATCCCTCCTTTCTTTGTACTGACATCCAATGGAGTACCATAAAAGTTCTGTTACACCAACTGTTGCTGTCAGACTCACTGGTACAATGTATTAAATCTGCTGTCAAGCTCTAATCACCTTACATTTTCATGAAAATTTATGACACATTCTTTACGACTTCAGTAAGATGTTTTAAGGACTAAGATGAAAAGTAGTCCATGTGCTTTAGGCACTTAATATTTCACATACAATTCTTTCATTGGTCATAGTGTCTCTGTACAGTGTCATTATGTATTCATACACAGCCCTGCTATGGACAGGAAAATCAAGATTCCTGTGAATACTATTTGCACTTTTTACTTGTCCACATTATAATCCAGAGAAGTTTATACAGGCATTGGGAGATCTTTGACAGCTGAAAACACTTCATTATAGAGCTCTTCATAATCCTCATGCTTCTTTATAAGAACAATAATACAACAGAACTTTCCTAAGGCTGCTCCAATATCCTGAAATAGTTGAAATAGTACTTTAGTAATTGTGTATTAAATGTGAGCATGCAAAAAACTGAACATGAAGCAATCAGTACTTGCAGGTGCCAGTGTGTTGTAAAGATAAATGTGACATAAAACAGACTGCATCAGCTTCATCTTGTTTATTTAGAGTATTCAGTAGTCAGACACCCCGAAATTACAGGACTAGCTGAATTTGTTGCAGGATGAGTAGCAGTTTAAGACACTAGTCCTGCAAAACCAGTTGTCTCAGAAAAAATGTGTCACCTGAAGTTGAACAACAATCCTGTCAAATTTGAGGACTCTAAGTCAAATACTTTTTGAGATATGTACAACACAATTCTGGAAGGACAGATGGATGATCAAGGGCAAATTTAAATGCTGCACAAAAACTGAACTTAATATTCCCCACTTAAAAATCCATCCTATCAATTACAGGACCAAATTAACTGTATTACATTGATGCTCATTAGTCCTAGCCTCTACAAGATTCTGGCGTATACCATCTGTACTTAACATTAAAATAAGATACATTATGAGTAGTACATTATATAATTTTTCTGTGAATTGCAGGATAAGTACAGACTACAGCAGGACAAGTTAGAACGCTAGGAAACTTCTCCTTCAGAATGACTGTGTGTCAGGGAATTTGCTGAATCCTATAGATTTTACTGCAATTTTATTAGAGAAGTCAAGCAAAATCCTGATACCAATATACACATGAGCCGCACCATGAGAAAACCAACAGTGTGTTTGCGACCAGCATGGATCCAGACCAGCCTGCGCATCCACGCAGTCTGGTCAGGATCCATCCTGTTTGCTAACAGTTTCTCTAATTGCAATAGGCTTTGGAAGGGAACAGCATGGATCCAGACCAGACTGCGGATGCGCAGGTTGGTCTGGATCCATGCTGGTCGCAAATGCACTATGTTTGTTTTCTTATGGCGCGGCTCAATATTGTTTTGGGCAAGTTGCTGATATTCAGGTTATTTTGAGGGATGAATGTGAAAGAAGTCTAAGTGCATTTAAATAAAGAAGCAATTAGACTTCCTTTGCATTCACCCTTCCATTTGTTTGTTTCAGTGTTAAGATCAACATAATCTTTCAAGGAGAGAATAGCAGATAAAATTTTAAAACCTGGTCTTCATTAGTGAAAAATTTCAGTCTTACATGTGTAACAAACAGATTTTCATTTTATAAACGCTTTTTTCAGTTGTCGTTACCAAATTATACCAGTTTTTCAAAAGCAAATCAGGACATCACAAAATGATATACATGTAGTTTAAAGGTTAAACAAGAGCAGTATGTAAAACACAAACACCTCCATGATGGCCTGTCTGATCCAAGTGGATATGTAATTGTGTATGCTGTAATCTTGACCAAATAACTTAAATAACAACAGAGATTGGCTACTCACTGAATGCAACTGTCCCATTAAGACTGACAGCCACAGTGGGAAACTATTTTCAGTATACATCATTCTGACCTTGACTTTTGCCCTAATAACTCCCAAAACAGTAAGGCTGACCTACTGACCACAGGAAATCATGAAGTTTGATAACTTTAGGCTAAAGTGTTTTTAGTTGATGACTGGAATCTGTTCTCTGTCTCAAGGTCACTTTTAACCTAACAACACAAAACACCAAAGGGGTCATGTCCTGTAAAATGAACATTGTGAGATTAACATCTAATTGATTGGGAACAAAATGGCCCATCAAATGATTGACTGATAGAATGTGAAATCGACCAACAATGAGCAAATAATACACCCTCTTTAGCACGTAAGGGGGGTGTTGAGATAGTTACATTCCTTATATATTTTAGTGTGGCTGGGAGCATATCTTAATGTTGTCGGTATTTCTATACTTCAATATCTTACTGATAATTGTGGAAAGAAATAAAATATGAAAAATAGCTTGATACAAAATATATTATACAGTACAATATTGCACTCTTTACCTCTTTAGCAGGAACATAACAGTATGGTATTCCAGCTTCCTCCAGTGTGACGGGAATATGACTGTATACATCTATAGGACTTACATCACCTGACAGAACTACTAACCTGAAAAGTCAAGTTAATACTTTATCATCTTATAAATGCAACATGTTTAAATATATATATATATATTAGTTGTACTACATACTTTTTTCGGAGATTGTTGTGGGGGTGGGGGGATGGTTAACTCCACATCAACATAATTATAGACCAAATAGCAACTTTGCAACTTTTTAAGGAGGAAGATCCCAGATACCTCCAGAGCATTATGTCAGGCACGGACAGGCATATGGATAAAACTATAGAGCTGAAAGCTTTTTTAGCTAGATGGCTTCCTCATATTGAAAGATATCTACATCCAATGCAAGGTTTCGAATCCACAACACTGAGGGGCAAGTGATAGGAAGTCAGTGACCTTAACCACTCGGCCACTGAGTATGATTAAGGCCACCTATCAGCTGTTTAGTTCAGGGTTTAAAGCCGTTTTTTGATTTTAAGTATTTCAGTTATTCGTCTGAAATAACAAGTAGCGAAGATTTCATATACCAGGACTAATCTGTTCTCTGCAAAGTAATTGAACATTCCCCCACATGAATCATAAGTAGAAGACGACTGAGGTCAAACAGGACTAACCTGAAAACCTAATCTAGATCCTGCAACTCAATACGAATGGCTGACCAATAATCTAATACAGAAATATGGGGAATTCCAGATTAAACAGGAGCTGTCCGTAAGACAGCACACTCTACTCTTCTCAGCGCTTGACTCTGAATTAGAGCTTTGCCAGTAAAAACTTTATGAAAACAATAACCAAAAAATTCTAAGGCACTTAGGGGCATAACTGTCAAAATACAAATCTGAGTTGTAGGGATTGTTTCTCCTGGACCAGTGGTGTAGACTTTGATATTAAATAACTATCTAAGTTTCAAATCAAAAGCTTTGATAGTAACAGAGATATCTGACTTTATCAAAAACTTTAACCAAAAAATTCTAAGTTAAAAATGGGCATAACTCTCAGTGGTATGGGATGTAGACTTGACTTTATCGAAACTTCAACCAACGGCGACAGCAATGCCAGGGTAAATTAGGTTTCATGAAGATCCATCAATGACTTTTGTTTTATAGGAATTTATGAATTTTAGAATGATTCAAGGGAAGTAACACTGCATTTATCAAAATGATCCAGATACACATGCATCACTGCCATAAAATGATCTAAATTTGTGTTAAATGTCATAAAGATTCATCAATATACAATGTACTTTGTTTAAGAAATAATTATAGCAAAAGAGTGTTTTAACACTATTTATGCATGATGGGCAGTTATACATCGGGCGCAGCCAGAGTGAAATTAATTTATGACGTATTATCGCCCGAGTGTATAAATAGTGTTAAAACACAGTTTTGCTATAAATTATTTCTATTCTAATACGCCCTTAATCTAGAACAGTAGATAAAATTTAGAAGCGCTCTTTCTTGGTTGCAACAAAAACATTGACGTCACCGCACGTTAATGTGATGTCATTGCATCATAAGAGTGTTTTAATAGAGAAGAGCGTGTTAGAATATGTTGGAATTTATGGATTGTAAAACAATTAAAGGGCAAACTTGTTGATCAGAGTTGCCTATAGTGATCTACATTGTAGTTTCATGAAGATCCAACACACGGTTACTTAGATACAGTCAAAAGTCTGTTTTCTACCAAATCAAGGGGGTAAATAGTAAATACAATATGTGAGCAAAGGTCATGTGCTAATCAATAATATTAATGGGAGGTATGGTGATTCTAGCTGAAACACTTTTTGAATTATAAACATGTTCAATTATTTTCATACAGGATATTACATGAGTGTCTTTTCATATTGAATTTATTAAACGAGTTGAATAAAATGATAAAATGCGAGGCTCTGCCGAGCATTTTATCAATTTTATTCAACGAGTTTCATAAATTCAATGTGGAAAGTCACAAATGTAATATTCTTTTTATCACATGTAAGCCTTTCTTGTCAAAACATCAAAAAATCGACTTTCTTTTACTATATAAACAAGACAATTTGACCGACGTCGCCTATACTATAAATGACGTCGACGTCAAAGCTTTATTACACTAGTGTATTATCATTTTTATTTAATGGTTTTATTACACTCCCTCGATGTCAAACATGTGATAAAAGCAAATAAATGGAAAAACTCTGCTTTAACTGGGTCAAGGGGGATAATATTACATGTGACCAAAAGTCATGCGCTAATTAATAAACATGTGAGGTTTGGTGATTCTAGCTTAAATACTTTCTAAATTATAAAGCATCTTCACTTTCGGATGGATGAAAACCCCATGGATAGACAATGCCAAAACAATATCCCTCTGCATTCGGTGGTGGATAACAAATGTACCTTTTGCTGACATGATAGTCTCACTTATCAAAATTCTCATACTTACCCTTTCTCTCCTTTACGTATTCTCTTCTGTACATCTCTTATACCCTCCACAACATGCTTCACACCTTTTGCTGGAAGAGAAAGAAAACGACATTGTCACACAGTGCTACATTATTAGACAGCATTAAGTTTCAGTGTACAAAATGATACTTTTTAGTGCAGATTCTTCATAAACTTCAAATTTTGAACGTCTCTGAGACGGTATATACTAGGAAACAATCAAATGACACTCAGTCTGCTTCCTGATGCATGTTAATAAAGAGACTGGTTCACTGTAAATTTATATATCTACAGATTGGTTTAGACTGAAAACTGGGATATGTGAGTCAGTGTGTCTTGTATAGTTATGTCCCCTTAAGATTAAGGATCAAGTTGACAAATGATCTGAAACGCATGCAATTATTACAATGTGATTCATGCACAGCTGGAATTTTAGGTTGATCACACAAATTCCTAAGCAAAAACCTTTCAAACCACACAGTATATATTAAGATGTTTTGAAAAAAATACGCAAAACTTATTGACAGAAAGTTCAAACACTATCAAAATCGACTATCATGCAAGTTGGGTGTAAGTTCTTTCTGGTTTGGACAGTCCAGTTGCAGTTGTTAAAACAATCCTGAAAAAGCTTATTAAGCATAAACAAAAGATTACACGACAAATGAGCCGTGCCATGAGAAAACCAACATAGTGGGTTTGCGACCAGCATGGATCTAGACCAGCCTGCGCATCTGCGCAGTCTGGTCAGGAGCCATGCTGTTCGCTTCTAAAGCATACTGCAACTACAGAAACCGTTAGCGAACAGCATTAATCCTGACCAGTCTGCGCGGAAGCGCAGGCTGGTCTGGATCCATGCTGGTTGCAAACCCACCATGTTGATTTTCTCATGGCGTGGCTCAAATGAAGGGTTGACCATTTCACTGCCTGACAGAACTGAATTAATTTATAACAAAACCTTTTCAGTCTTTCATAACCAGGTCCATTCTCATCCATCAGATGTTCGTCAAAATCCCGAGACGAACCTCTGATTTATTTCTGTCGTTTATTTGGTGAGCATGCGCACTCGTAATTACTACCGGGAGAAGTTTCAGCCAATCAATGTTCGTCACTATTTGGCACGCCGAACTGAAATTTCAAACAATATGTAAGCAAGGTAGTTGCTAACGACGGATCAAGACGATATTCCGTTTTTGCGATTAATAAAGATTTATTTCTGTTATTTGATGTTAAGAAATTTACCTGAAGAAATATTAATATTCCTCGTAAGTCGGCATCGATATGAAAGGACGCGGTCACGCTTTTCACGGACGATTTTGATTGGTTCGCTACATTTTGTCGCGAAACGACGCTGATTGGCTGAAACGTTTTACCTGTAATGTAACCAAACCACAAATATCGGCGAAATGTGCCAGAGGTTCATCCGGGGAACCACGGTAGACCTCTGGTATGCGAGAATGAACCAGGTCTAGGATTTCCTAGTTTTTACAGATATTCTGTAAATAATTACTAAATATATGGACAATACCTAAATTTAAAGATTTTTCAGTCTATAAATTTACAGACTGGGGCAGCAAACAAAAGATTTTTTAAATGTGTCCTTATATGTGGTTTTCTGTCCCTATTGATGACCTGGAATTTTTGGAAGAGGGTGAAAAAATTTAAGTGATCCTACATGTCTGAAATTCTCCTGTTAGTTTTATCTATGCATGTAATGAGTGAAACATTTCATTTTAACCTGCAATTTTGATTTAAATTGTAATTTTAACAAATTTCAAATACCCACTCTGTAAATCTATATACTGAAAAATCTTTAAATTCATGGACTGCCCATATATTTACAGAATATCTGTAAAAACGAAAATTAAAATCCTAGACCTGATAACAAAACAATGTTCACTATCCTGTCTATTTTAAATTTTCAACAGTAAGGCAGACCGATCTCACAGACTTGACATTTACCATATGACAGCTCTACGTCTCGAGTAATTAGGATCAAAACTGTGGTGGAAATCGACGCGGTTTAAAGTTCATGATTTATAGTTTTACATAAACATTTTTTCACTAGTGTGGTTATTTTTTCACTAGGAAAACATAAAAGATGATTTAACAAGAGCTCCACCAAGCGAGGCAATATACGCCCAAAGGGTTACATCAGAGGATGGGAGCAAAATCTAAAGAACTTGACTGTTGAAGCCCAAAGGACAGGAACAACAAAGGGAAGAAATTCCCAAAAAATTTATAAGTCCACAAAAAAATCCTTACCAGGTACAGGTATGTCAAAATAAACCTAAAAGTTGGAGGTACCATCCATGTTGTACCATAGAAAAGTGGTCTCGGGTTTTCCCTACGACCAATAATAAAAAAAAGTTTCAAAATAAGCTATTTATAATAACATAAAAGGGAAGTAATTCAAATTTTTTTTATTGTAAGTGAACAAAAAAGGGATCTGCCAAATAAAAACAAGAGCACTGCAATGCAGAGCAATATACACAAAGCAAAGTCATATATGACCTTTGACCCCTAAGTATGACCTTGACGAGGAATGGTCACAGGTTACATCTGCATTAGTATCAAGTCATTCTAGTTAAGGGTATTGATGCTAGACGAAACGGTCCCATTTGGTTAACCTCGTACTGACGAACGAATGGACGAACGAACGGAATGACAGACAGGACAATCACTATTTGCCTCCCACATCAGTAGATGCCGGGGGCATAAAAATAAACCAAGCTTTACATGACTGAGGTAGAAATTTAACGGTGCAGGGGTGTAAAATTCTTTTTCACACCACTCGCCCTGCAGGACTAGTAGCTAGTAAAATCTACTCGCCCTTAGTGGACAGTCACTCGCCCCAATAATTGACATTTTTAATACTGTCACGTTTTATGGAAGGAGTATTATGTACAAGACAACAAGCAAATTCCAGACATAACACATAGCTCGTACACTACGTTTCCTTTTTGATTATTCATTTTTGTTTCTTTTTAATTTTTTATTTTTAACCCCTACGTAGTTTCCCAAAGTGTCAGGAAAGTATTAAACATCAGTTATTTTCATTTTCTCAAAACTTACTTCCCGAAAAATAATTATTTTGAAAAGTGCCCTAAAAATATGGAAACAATAATCATCATCCACCTACCCGTCTTGAAAGCGAAAAAAAAATGTTGACGATCATCGGTAACTATTCTGTTGATAAACTACGTAATTGGCCTGTTTTCATCATCAATTAACATCCTCTCAAAGAGCTAAAAGAAGTGTGTCGGTATCATGACCTCTGAAGCGGAGATCAAAGCGGTATTGTTGCACGAGATTGTCATGGCATTACGTCATATTACAGTTTTCGCGTCATGTGACCTATTTGCCCTCAAAGAATTTACATTATCGTTTAAGAAGAATATTTAAAAAAAACACATGTACAAAGATTCATTTGAAACTTATTAAAAACTGCAACAACATCATTTTGCTTTATTTTAAAACCACATTTCTATTTACGTCCACGAGGTCACGTAACGTATTCCGCCGCACTAACAGAAACCTTTTTACCAAAAGAAATCGTTTGACTCAATGTATTTAAATTACTGCCGCTTTTTCATTATTTAAGATTTTTTAATTCTGTTTTTTGTTCTTTCTGATCAAAAGTCCTAACTTTATGCCCATAGTATGTATCACTTATTTTCTCTTAGAAAGAAATCAGTAATTAAGATCGCGCTGTTTGAAATTTAACAAATGATTATATGAAAATTCGACCGTTTTCATACAAATTTGCTTACATTTCCGTCGATATTTTATTAAAATCTTAGTAGAATTCAAATTATATTACTTCTCAAGCGATGTTGAAAAACTGAAGCGATAATGTTAAAAAACGAATGCACTACGCGCGTTTTTTTTTTGTGTGTGTGTACGTGTCGATAAACAAAAGTAACGGAGATGTAAATTTGATATTACGATAGGTCGCACGTGCTCTCGGAATGGAAAATTACCGGCATGACGTTTTGATATCTTTACGATTCGCGGGTAAATTCCAGTCAATCAAAGTAGCAACTGAACTATCTCAAAGTTTGTTGACGTTTTTCAAGATGTAATTTCTGAATTTCATTAAAGCTACGACGTAAAAACCACTCGCCCGATCGGTCGAGTATACAGCGAGATCCACTCGTCCTACCAAGACTTAAACTCGCCAATGCGAGCGGGCGAGTGGAATTTTACACCCCTGCGGTGTAAACGGAAAACACACTGACATACATACAGTTTAAAAGTGTTTTGCATACAAAACAGCGGTTTTCTCATTAGTTAGGACATATGATTGAATTTGGAATGAGCTTTCCAGACATTTAATTTTAGTGTGAAAAATTGAGTTTAAATATGTATTTGAAGCCTCCAAAGCTAGCAGGGTTTTTTTAGGAGATGGGGAAGACCCTGGGAGCTGGTCAAAGGGGACAAAATCATATGAAAGAAGCCAATTTGGGGAAAATTCACTGGAATTCTGGAATCCCAGGATAAAGACTGGTTTCTGTCATAGTATATGGCGAATATACGCCAACGTGTAATGCGGGGATCTAGTGCAATTGGTTTTAGTCGTCGTATATAGCGAGTGTTGAATACTGGGACACATTGTCCGTGACGTGATAAAACAGCTATATTTAGTGTAATCACCGTCTTGACTAGATGCCTACATTGTTGCTGTATATCAAACTATTAAGGATGCAATTATTTTTAAAATAAGTGGATCTATTACTAAAACATAAAAATTTGAGATTTTTTTTCGCCACTAGACTAGGGAAAATTAATTTTATGGGGAAACATTTTCTGAAGGGAAGACGCAGACTATCAGCATCAAGTTCTTAGTAAAAAACCCCTGGTAAGCGACGTGATTTGTGTCACTAGTTATATACGATAGAAGAAGGAAAATGTTCCTCATTATCTTGACCAGTAAGTGGGTTGTACTTTAAAATCACTACTTAAACATTTATATACCAATTAATACACTTTTAAATGTATGTCTTTGTGTGTGTCTCTACTCAAGCAGTAAAACGAATCCTACAATTTATCAGCACAATTATGTTAAAAATACTAAATTCTTCAGTCTCGAGAAAAACACAAAACCGATAAAAGATTTCTGATTACGGCGTTCAAAGTGATAATTAATATCAATAACTCGTCAAATTTGCGATTGTGTTTTTCTCAGGATTAAATAATTCTGTTTTCTGTCATTTACAATGTATCTAAAACGACGAAAAATGCTGTTACAATTTCACATTCAATCAATCTGACTTAAATACTTGATCTTCTAAACGAAGATCTGAGAACGACCCATTCACATACGTCTTCTGTATATTTTGGATTTCCAGTAGTGCTATTTTTATTTCAACCAATCAGACGACTTGTTCGAATGTCAAACAGTAAGAAAAATGTGTAGTCATTCCAGGGCTCGAACCCGGGACCCCACGCTTACAAAGCAAGTGGCTTACCGACTGAGCTAACCAGCTATCTGACACATTACGACATAAGAATTGTAAATATCAAAAGTCAAGGCTACAGGTAGATTTGCAAAATTTTGTAAGTTAAGCTCCGATTGGCTAGCGAAAGGGTCGTCAGAACGAGGCTATGAATAGGTTGTTCTCAGATCCTATGCGTAGCGTAATAGGAGATGTACTTTAGTCAGATTGATATTCAACAAGTCTCCAACCTGAGTAAGAGCTATTTATAAATAACATATTTACAAAAAAGCACAATAAGGAATACAATATTTCGGATCATTGTTGAAAGTTCGGATGCAGTTTTCTCTCGTTTGCAAGCACGCATGGAAGAAAATTTGGTACAGTCGTGCACAGAATTTAATAGACTACAAATGGCATATATAGTTTTAGAAAATATTTATTTAGAAAAAAATACAGCAAGCGAAAAAGCGAAGGGACATAGAACTTTGCTTTAGGTGAAATGCTTTCCCTTGTGTTTTTTTATGGAAGTGTCTAGCCGTCCGGTAACCGGACGCCTAGCCTGCGTTCTAGTCGTCCGGTTACCGGACGGCTAGCAAATCATCAGGGGATTTTCTAGTCGTCCGGTAATTGATTTCTTAATGAATAAGTAATGATTTTATATAGTTTTAAATGTTATTTACTTAAAATATCAATACTTATCTGATTTTTCAGTCGATTAAACGCAAGAGATTGTGTTTGTTTACAAATCCGTTGATATTCTATTTTTAGAAATGATAAAACATTGATCACTGAACGTCCATATGCTATTTTGTAAAAAGTGATGTTTTTTTCTAACGGCCTAAACTTTAATTATTAAAACACAAACTTTTTGAAGAATGGAAAGCTTAAAAAAAGCAATTCATTCATTAATTTTGAATATAATTATTTCAAAATAAAATGGATTAATTATGAACGCTTAACTATTGACCATATCGACATTAAGGATAAATTCCGTTTTCCGGTTTTTCTTAAAGTTTTGAACATCACGCTGCCGCTTTTGAAATTAGATGTCATTTAAAACAGTTATTCATTAAAAAATACTTGAATACTAAAATATGAAAATTGAAAGTACTTCAAAACTGTTTTAATTTTGAAAAATCCAGTGAAAAAGTTGTTAAAATTTAAAAATTCCGATCCCATAAAAGCCTCCAGATGAACAGATTTTAGTAAGAGACGCCACGTCTATCTCGCCATTATTAAGTTCGGCAAACTTCCATTTTATCGGCTGAATAATGCAGTGATTTATTGTAAATGTTTATAGTATAATGTATTTACACAAAATTTTGTTTGCAGATAAGTATAGATATCTTAAGTAAATAACATTAAAACTATATAAAATCATGTCTTATTCATTAGGAAATCAGTTACCGGACGACTAGAAAATCCCCTGAGGATTTGCTAGCCGTCCGGTAACCGGACGACTAGAACGCAGGCTAAGCGTCCGGTTACCGGACGGCTAGACACTTCCTTTTTTTATAGGGTAGGGCCTGGACCTAGGTATGAGCCGAACCCGTGACTTGGACTATACCATGTAATACAAAACTGCCGTACGATTAGCCACCTGTCGGCTATTTCACTATTCATACGGGAGAGCTGTACGAATAGCCTGAGAGACTTCGGACGGGACTGTACAAATCAGGTCTAGGAAAGTGGAGTATTTACAGATTATCTATAAATTTACAGATTTTTCAATCTGTAAATTTACAGATCAAGTGTTTGAAAACTGCTAAAATTATATTTAGACACAAAATCGCAGCTTGAAATTAATTGATTTACTTATGGTATGTATAAATAAAGGTCATTTGTGGGTTTCAGTCATTTCTGTTGACTTTGATTTTTTTGAAAATGCCAAAAAATCAAAGTCAACAAAAATGGCTGAAACCCACAAATGACCTTAATTTATGCATGCTGTAAATAAACCAATTAATTCCAAGCTGCGGTTTTGAGGATAAATGTTATTTCATCAGTTTTCAAACACTTGATCTGTAAATTTACAGATTGAAAAATCTGTAAATTTATAGATTATCTGTAAATTTACAGATAATCTGTAAATACTCCACTTTCCTAGACCTGCAAATAGCCACTTCCTACCAGAAAACGTCCTATTACTTAGGACTAAGCAGCGGACAGATCTTTTTAAAGGTCACTTATTAACGTGGTTGAAGTGTTCTTACAAACTATCAGTCAATATAATATAAGTAACTGACCCTTTTTAATTGTTCTACACAGCTTCTTCGCCAATTTTCTAGGGGCCAATGGCTTAGAAATAGCATTCAAATTTCGGATTTTCTCTTCCCAATGTTCTTTTCCTTCGACTGTACTCTCGTCTAAATTCTCTGACTTTCTTTTCTCTTTCTTTTCTTTTCCCATGGCTGCAAGAATAGATTTATTTTAGCTAAAATCTTGTGCTGTTTGTTTTTATTTTCCGCACGTGTTTTGGCGGTGTTTCATATACTATTTCAAATCGTGAGAATCACTTAAATCGGTATAACTTAAGTGCGGAAAGGGCTCTTTTCGCTTATATGCGAATGGACTTTTATATACGAAAAGGAGTTTTTGTTTTTTTAATTCACATCTACGGGGATACTCCCAACAATCAATTTCTGATCATAACTGGGAGGTCGAGGGCAGAAAATTTGTTAAAAACATGTTGCAATATTACATTTTGACGCATGTTAGTTAAAATCGCTAATTATTTCCTAATTAGAATCTATTGGACTAAAATCAAATGATTTTGCTTTATAAGTGTCTAATGATCGTATCTATATAATGATATAAACTAAAATTCATTTAGATAATAAATAAATAAAATATAGCTTATTTTCGCACATGAAAAGTTATTTTCGCAAGCGATTTTGACGCATGTTAATTAAAATCGCTAATAATTTCCTAAGTGTTGGACTAAAATCGTTTAGTTTTGTTTTATAAGTGTCAAATGATCGTCTCTATATAATGATATAAAATAAATTTTAATTAGATATATAATAAAAAATATATGGCTTATTTTCGTAAAAAAAATCTTATTTTCGCATTTTAGGCCTACCCCATAATTTACATGATATGCATGTGTTAAGAGAGTAAGAGTAGTACTATATACAGCCTAGTTAAAAGTAAAAGCAGGACGATGATATTAGTACATAAACGAGTCTAGGCCAGATGTGAAGCACTGAAGGTTCACACTGTCCTTGATGTTATAAGGCAATGCGTTCCAGTATCTGATCGTGCGGGGGAAAAAGGAAATCATATGATAGTGTGTACTTGAAGATGGTATGATAAAGTTTAGATTTCTAGAGACTGTCAGGTGGTTATGATCTACAACGACGAGGTTGGGTGATATTTTGTACAACATTATTAGGGATGTTCTAATGTCTGCCATTTAAGTGTTTCAAGCATTGATGTTACGCTGCTTTGGTATGAGTAATCATTCATGAAATATCTGGCTGCAGCTCTTTGTACCTTTTCTATTTCATTTGCTAAGTTTTTCTGCCATGGATGCCATATGGTGTTACAGTATTCTAATTGTGGGCGGACGTATGTTTTGTAGGCAGTTTCTTTGATATTACGGTTGTTACATTGTAATTCATGCACATACAATGCATTTTTCAACACTATGAATACTATCATAAAATCACAAACGTAAAAGGAGAAAAGTAAATTTCGACGAAAAAGGAAAAAATCCGTGCCACTGTTCAAACTGTGATCTAAAAAATCTCCTTTTCGCATGTAGAAATGTTTGTTTTTCAAATTAACCGAATGTCTGTTGTTTTTTTTTATCCAAAGAAGTATATAATATTTATTTTTATAGCTCTTTGTTTCATCACAGTAGGAAATTCATATAAAAATTGCATTCATGAATCAAATGAAAAATATTAAATTCTTATATATTAGGAAATATTCTGACCATATTTAATATAGATATATGGACAAAAACTCATATGGAAATACTGGAAATGAGTTATAGATCTATTTATTTAATTACTGGACACAATGCATTTTTTCAACACAGTTTGTATACTTTAACAAAACCATATCGATAACAGAAAAAATATTGTAAACTGTATGCTGCTTTTCATGGAATTGCACTCTAGTATATCATTAAAGGTCCACATATACAACGTCGAATGAAGACATCTGATAATGCATCTTAAATTAAGTAACTGAATCTGGTACTTGTGACATGTGTAAATGTTGAGTTCTGCTCAACCCGGGGCTAGAAAAGTGGACAGTAGTATTCATTTCCACTGCAATCCACGAAAAGGCTCAATCAAACTGAACCTTCAACATTTCCATTTTTGTCGTGGAGTTTTGATTTTTTCTACCTGATATACGTTGCAAGAACTCATCCCGATCATATCTACACAACAGCCTAGTAGTTTGTTTGTTTCAAGTTTGCTTTAACGCCATTTTTCAACAGTATTTTAGTTATATAACGGCGGGCAGTTAACCTAACCAGTGTTCCTGGATTCTGTACCAGTACAAACCTGCTCTCCGCAAGTAACTGCCAACTTCCCCACATGAATCAGACACAATGTCTTTTATCATATCGTCACGGAGAACATATGCCCCGCCCGAGGATCGAACTCACGACCCCGCGATCCGTAGATCAGCGCTCTTCCTACTGAGCTAAGCTGGCGGGCTAATACCCTATTAAACTCTAAACATGAGATACAAGCATTTATTATATACCTTCAACTTTTTTTCTGAAATACAGCCTTTTTCTGAAATACAGCCGGTATTTCGCAAGGGATTACAAAGCACTGCACTCACATCCCATTGGATAGGAAAATAATCAACGGATGGAGTGCTTGCTTTAGTCGTGACGTCAAATATGATGTCTAAATGAAAAAATATTACTGATTCAAACGAGTTTTATGTTTTATTTGTTTAAAATTATACTCCAGAGTGGTTGATATAACACTGGAAATATGTAGTGGTATACGAAAAGAGAATCATTAATACCTTGATCTGCTATGACGCAATCGGCACTAGTGTATTTTGCCAGGCCGGACCACACTTGGCGCAGGCGCCTTGTGGTATCCATACTTGGCAAAATCCACCAAATATAGCATTGCCGATCAAGATACTGTTATAATAACCATATCGTATCCATAATTCCTTTTGTAAACTTCTTTCCGTCTTCATTTGTACTTTCAGAGCATGTATAGGTTTGACAATATATTTGGCACTTTACTTAAACAACATGTCTGTACCTGTTTAGATATAACCATGCACTATTTGAAACAAGTTTAGGGCTCCGTTATTGGTACGTGGCTATTCCCATTCATCCTTGTCCATGGTTTTGTTTTTTTACATGAAATTCTGAAGAAAAATGACATAATGTTTTACTGGAAATAAATACTGTTTATTGCAAAATCATCTTCACATTCTTACAAAAATGTATATGCTACATGTAGCAGGCGACAAGTATTTTTTTTAGATTTTACGCTGGTCGTAATAGTTTCTAACTGGTCACTTTTAGGTTTCAAAAATTCATATCAGTTGATGTGAATGTTCAGTATATGTATACAATTGTAATGTTTGTGATTTTTGAAAGAGACTGCATTCTTAGCATAGTATTTTGGTCCACATAAGAGTTACCGTTAATTGCGTTAAAACTCGAAAACAATCCATAAATGCATACTACCGTGTGTATCCGATCCACAGTTAGGTAATATTTCGATGCCTGGTGACCCCATGTTTTTTTTTGGTATCATTTGAAAGAGTTGTGTCTGCTGAATAAGAATTAGTAAATAAGATGACCATAAATAATACGCAAGGGTCATTTCAGTCATGTTTTTTGACTGCAAAACGACAAATCTTACACTGTAATAACTGGATTTATGTTGAATTATCATTGAAGACTATAAAGTAAAATAATAAAAATTCTGTAACATATTTTTGTCATTTAATTTACATTTTCTTTTTCAGTAAACAATACACGTTCAAATGATACCAAAATTATATGAGCTTACCAGGCATCAATATTTGATATATTTCAATAGCGCTGTTATATAAACCTGCTTACTTGTGGATCGGATACCTTAAATACTAATCAATGAACTTTGCAGAAATTTAATTATCATCTGTACATTAAAAATGCATGGCGTTTCCTTTGATTATTATATATTTGCAAACGCGAAGTGACTTAATAGAAATATTACACGACCCGTGTAAACAACACATTTCTACTTATTCCAACGTCTTACCACTTATCACTGAATGTCACAAATGAGGCACAAACAGGTGTTCCTTGATGTACCCTCTTTGAATATAATGAAGATATCCCTTCCATTACAAATTTGACTAATTTAATCAGTCAGTTTTTATTATAGTATACAAGTCACTTTCAAATCATTCAAATTAAATGGTGATAAAATAAATGCCCAAAAATACTAAACATTGAAATCCATAAAGAAGTTGCTATAAGAACAGTATACGTTGAAATAAAGAAAATTTCTGTTGTCATGTTTGCGCTGCGATAATATCACTATTTACACCATCTTTTTAAGTACTAATACTCGACCCAGTGCAGTGACTCCACCCTTTAAACTATCATATATACTGAACTAACATTTATGTATATGAACAAAAAAGCAAAATCAATAAATAAATATTCGTTCGATATTCTTACATTTAGGACAAAATATCTACTGGAAAAGGTTTGTGAACTCAAGAAAATGAAAATTTAGTACATGGACGTGACGGGCACGATACCGGTAATGTCGAGAGAAATACAATTGTTTGAAAAAAAAAAACTAAAATAAGCAGTCATAAAACATTTCGGCAAATCGCCTTTGTGTTGTTATTAATATGATATAAATAGATTGTCCTTTACTCGCAATTATGTCAGCCGAATTTAGACAATTAGATTTTAACATAATACAATAATCATAACCTGCAGTTAATGCTGTTCTGAGTCATGATAAAATTCTACAAGTGTTCCGACATGTTACACTATTTGAAATATCTTCTAATAAATTAATTTTGGGTATAACTCCGATATGATCTTAATAAAGAGAGAACAACTCTCTCATTTAGAATTATTATGAGTATTTTATCTCTTGCCCAGTCTTAGAATGGGACTTCTGATACTGCGTATAATTAGTGAAATCGCAACTTTTAAAATGTTATATATATATGGAATTTGTCAGTTTTACTTGTCTGCAGGATTTGATATACATGTAGTCATCATCTGAAAAAGAAAAAAACATAAATACTTCGAAAACTGAATCAGTAAATTATCGTCCGTCAAAAACATACAACTAAAAGGTCAGTTTTGAAAGATTTAGTTACAACCCTTATATTGAAGCAGAATCAAAAATTCAACAGTGAAGCATTGGATTATGAAAATAAAGATCGTAAAGTCGAGTTTCATCTTCTTCATCCTTTAAACATCAAAAACCCAGAAATGTGGACAATTTTTGAGAAAATCTGTTGAAGATTTCTTTTTCATTAATCAGTTATTTTTGCGTTTAATTTCGTCAGATTAATCCTTGTTGCTACCCATTTCAACATTTAAAAAAATTGCAAATACTGGCAAAATAGTTTTTTGGAAACAACATTATACATACCAATTTCGTTATGTGAACTACGTTACATAGTGAGTGGATACATTCATTATATCTGTATGACAACTAGAATAACATTAAAAACACGATTCTTTTTTCTAACATTTTACTGAAACAATAAAAAAAAACTGTTTAACAGAACATATTTACCACAGACATACACTTTTGTCAGATTTTTGCATTTTAAAAATGTCTGTTAAAAAATCTCTGTTTTCCACCATTTTCTAAATATCTTATTTTGAAGTTTAACTGTGGATGGCAAAACAATGTTTCAATACAGGACAATACATTTACTTACAGGTATTATGACTTTACTTTATGAATAATTCAAGATTGGAAGTTAGAAGAAGCAAAATGTGCAATACACATTGGGACAAAAACAAATGGTCTTTGGTAACGTATTTCACCATTCTATAGTTTGCAGACTATAAATGTGACGTTGCCGTTAATTTACGTTACATAAATTTTCATAACTAGGGCCAAATACTTTCTTGACAATTTTATATTGCAATACAGTAATTTTATACATCTTATATTTTCACAAAATTCTTATTTTACAGTATTTTAAGAAAAGTGGATTATGCAATTTATGAATTCACTTAATTGGACTAGCTGTGATGTAAAGAATCCTGCCATATTTATTCAGAATAGACATATAGTCACCACATTTAACGAATATTGACTTAGGGATCACAATAAAAACAGGAATGTATGGGAGCATAGCTAAGGCTGGCTATATAACTAGTAAGAAGTGTAACCAACGTTTATATATAAGGATTTCAGTTGAGAGTGTTTTGATCAACTGTGCGCAAAGTGCTGCTTTACGCTTTATATTACAAACAAAAGTAGTCACAGTTAACATTAAGAAATTTGAACTAGATGTAACTCAATTAAAAGAACAAGGAACGAAAAGGACTTCGCTTATGCCGACTAGTACATGTATTTGGTAACGTAGTTCACAAAAATGCTTATTTGTAAGAACTATGATAGAAATACAAGTTAAACATATGACATAATGTTTAAGTCTATGAAACAACAATGCAACGCCATTTTCTGAAATGATAAAAACAATTCTGATCACAAATGAATTTATGTGAACTACGTTACCATTTTGTGAACTACGTTACTATCACCAGCATGCTCTCCATGTATGATATCTACGTTTGTATTAAATGTAGCAGTAACACACCACAAAGTCATCATATTACCACCAGAAAATGTAGAAAATTGATATATACCATTTGGTTAACTTACTCGATCTGTTACTAAACGACGACTGGTTAAAATCTGTTTGTTTGTGTTACTTTAATTTGATGAAATCACACATGGGATTCACCATCCTTGTTTACATAGAACATCGTGAAATGTAGTCAGTGCCCATGTGTATTGCTCCCCAAGAAATTAATCCTAGGATTAAATATTAGACATTTTGCTAATTTGATAGTAACGTAGTTCACGGTAACTTGGTTTACAAAAATAGGTTAAGTCTGTCTTACTCAATAAACATGATGCACGGAATTTTTTTTTGCTTTGATAAAATACTGTTTACTAATATGCATGTAGTGAGAAATAGGCATACCTTTGTTTTTATTGCATATAGCAGTAATGTATGGTAACGTAGTTCACAAAATAATGTAAAATTAACGGGGTATCGATTTTAAGGGGATTTTTTGAAAATTTATCAAGACATATGAACGAAATAATTTCATACTGTACCTTTTCTATGTTTTGACTGTCTTCGAGACTGATCATAGTACATATCTATATATGCCTTGATTTTTAAATGTTCAGCTCAAATGGTAACGTTGTTCACAGAGATTTCTGTGACAAGACAATATCGCTAAAAATGTTTTTATGTTTCTTAACTGCTCAAATATTTTTGGTAAGTTGTTTTTGTACATGTCACCTATACAATGACATGCAAAAACTGCATACAAAAACATCTTTATGGCAGAGTTTGTAGACCAAAGTAAGCTACCCAGAGTTGTGACAGGGTATTTTTGCCAATTTCGGACCCTAATACGTACCATAATATTATAAAAGTACCATTGTCAGCGGCCAAACATTTTTTTAAAACTAGATAATGACCCTAGCCTTAAATCAAAGCAAACGTATATTATACCTTCTACTCTTAAATATGGAAGAATATGCTTGAAACGGCAGTTTTGCGTAATTGTCCACTTTTCCATTTTTTTAATGCTTAATTTACAAACCAACTGTCGGATTAAATTTCAATATATGATGTTTTACACATTATAACTGAAAGAGCCAAGAAAACCCCAACAATTAATGCGTCGTTTTGCACTATACTGAGAAGGTAGCGACCAAAGTTCACTAGGATGCGAACGCACTCATACGCAGACGTACACAAAATATACACACGTATTCAAGCGCTTTGGAGCGCATAAAACACTTGAAAAAGGATGTGAAAAACAGAGGGGTAAATGATTCTCCGCCCAAAGTTGCATGTAGATAAGTGTTTTATAGTCACTATTTGCTAGTGGTTGCGTGATATGTCTCGATAATTCAAAATGACTCAACTCTGCACACTTCATTTTGCATGTGACGTTGTTAAAGACATAAAGTATTCATAGTATAAAGATCTCTTATCTGACAACCTATTAGGTAAGCATATAGCATATGTTGTGTGTGCCGGATAATCAGCCACGGTGAAATGTGATGGGCTGATAAAGACACATGCAAGTTTGTTTGCTGTTGAACGCTTTTGAAAGTTTACAAATGAAATAAAAATTAAAATTCAAAGACAAGCCCCAGAAACGTACATGTTGTTCGGATATTTTCCCTAGTTATCTGCAAATTAAGAGTGATCACCTTCATTACGGCATGAATGTAACATTTTGACCCTGGAAAAAGTCGGATTTCTTGAGTGAGCGGCGAAATGGTTAGCATGTTGGACTGTAACACAAGTGCCCAGGATTTGATTCCAGATCGTGGCTGTGATATCACAATTACGTAGCGGCGCGCTTGAAAAGAAACCAACATAAAACAGTCAAATATTTAATGGATGTCGTCAAGGATGCACTTTAAAATCCTTGGTAACGTGTTAGATTCGAAATAATATACTAGTATCTCATTTAGTGATTTGCTCTTGAATAAAATCATTGTTTTGTCGCACATATGCGTATTATTATATCACTCGGACTGCGCGCCGCTACGTAATCGTGATATCAATTCAATATACGCTATATTCTAAAATGACCCGATTCATTTTCTAATTAAACAGAAAAGACTGAAAATTTTATGTTATTATACAACAATTCATTTTTCTGACGTCACAATTTTTACGTCAAAGCGTCAAACGCTGGAAAAGAAACCAACGGAAAACAGGCAAATATTTAATAGATATCGTCAAATCCTTGGTAATGTGTTAGATCGAAATAATATATTTCATTTAGTGATTTGGTCTTGAATAAAATAATTGTTTGTCGGGCAGATGCGTAATATTATGTCACTCGGGCTGCACATTAAATTTAGATGTAGAAATGCCACATCACAATTAAATCACATGTGTTATCACATGAAATACTGCTAGGTGTTTTAATGGTAGTACAGATAGTTATAGATCTACATTTATTAAGTTTGCAATATTCTAAACCTAAAACACAATGCAGCTTAAACACATAGTCTAGTCATGTTAACTTCTTGCCTACACTGATGTTTATAGATCTAACTAAGTGTTTTAAAATTGGATAAACGGGTTATAACTTTATTATTTTCATTTCTGAATTGTAAACATTCAAGACATATTTACTGTAGATATTTCTTTTGCATTTTTACTGGATAAAGTCGTCTTTATTAATATGTATCTCTAAAGGATTGATGATGTTGATAAAGCAAAAGAAGTTGATGACCTGGACACAACTTTATATGATACTGGCGCATCATTTGCTTAGCAATTGCAAAAATATCCGCGACTTTTTTTTATGTCAATGCAGTAGGTACACGGCGTGCAAATTGTGCAAGCGCATGAAAGATTGTTGTCACAATATGTTGTAGGATAAAAGTATTTGACCTTCGAATAATGATGAATTTACCAGCACACAGTTTCAGAGGGACATATAAACTGAGTCAAATATCCAATTTTATATTATTACTTTTACGCGTGAAAGCCGATTACTTCGTCCCCGGCCAGTACAAGTATGTTATAAATCAACTGATATCATATCAAATAGATTTTCCAATGGTCAAATTTGATAGATCGTGTTTATGATATAAATGGGTTTGTCTGGCTCAGTTTTTAAAATACGTAGTCTTTGTTATTTATCTTTGTTAATGAAACCAACTATTCTACATAAATGGTTTAAGCCGGTGCTAGAGGGCGTAAGAGGTGTTGCAAATTTTATTACCTCTAATGAACAGACTCAATCAAACCGAGTCTGCTATTATCCTGCTTGGTTGCATTCTATGCTTCCAAATGATCTTTTTACAGATTGAATTAACTTTCACAACTGCAATATTTAAGTGCCGTGTAACGGCCGTGAAAAAGTCTCCCCGTACTTGGATTCAGTGTTGTAATATTTTCTGGTCCTTTGCCATTCAATAGATGTGTAGTAGAGTTCCGCTTAAGCCGGTGCTAGAGGGCATGGGAGGTGTTGCATATTTCATTACCTCTCATGAACAGACTCAATCAAATCGAGTCTGTTATTATTCTGCTTGGTTGCACTCTATGCTTCCAAAGGATCTTATTAGAGATTTTATTAAGTCAGAGAAACCACTCGAAACTGCGGATTCGAGAACAATAATACACCCAACTCTCTGGCCTCGTGCGTTATTTTTCACGAATCCACTGTTACATGTGGTTCTTCCTACACTTAACCAATAATTAGTTGTCTTCACGTGTCTTTTCAAATTATATCATTCTCAGTTCTATTTCATCTCTAACCAAAAGTTTTCTTCTAAAAACATATATCTTTAAAATGATTTCTGCAGGAGTGCCAACACTTATGAATACTTTATAGCCCTTCTTTTGATTCACATGCGTAATGCAAAGATAAAGATCTTACCCTTGAAACGCTAACCTTTTTTCTCATTTGAAATCAACAAAACTAGAATTGATTTACACACGCAACATTAACCTATGACGTATTGCATTCCGTACTAAGACGAATTATACTCAACCTATGTCATTAGACTATTAAATGTAATGTTTTTATTTTGGACTTGGTACTTTACGCAGCAGTTGCAATACTTGATATACAACAAACAGCATACGTGAATATGTTCAGCATAGCTTTAAATGAACAAAAATCTTTGTTTGTTCGGTATTTATTCAAAATAGCGAAGAAGAGAGTTTCTGTGTCTAGATAGCGACTTTCTTCGGTGCTTTCATATATAATATGCATTGCATCTCAACATTTATGGGGGTGGGGGCATATAGCGTTGCTGCTGTCCTATACGTCTGATTTGCTTCAAACTTTCTATAGATGAACGAGCTAGATGTGCAGATGACCATAAAGGAAGGATTTTTTCTGTGGCTATTTTTACCGCAGGTATGGCCCTTTGATAGTTTTGCTATATAGAATATAGTGAAAAACATTGTGTGTCTCAAACACTATTGAAATGATATGCTTGAAAGTTTCACAGATGTAGGACCTTCATGTAAATATGACCATAAATTATGGACTTTTTCTGTGGCTATTTTTTCTAGAAATACATGTATATCCCTTTCTTAATTTCTTCAAATAGGGCATAGTGAAGAAATTGGGTGTGTTCAACTCCTCATACACATTTTGAAGGAATGGATTTAAAGTTTCTTAGATGCACAACCTTATTTGAGTACAATTTACTTCAAACTTTTAGTCAAGCACCCTTCATGTGAAGATATAGTCTTTACTAAAAACTTTGCTATTTAGAGGATGGCACAGTATGCCGGAGCATCCGTGATCAATACACAATTATAATTTAATTCTGTTTTAGATATTCAGAAGTTGTATCGTTGTGATATATTGCCCGCTTCGAGTGCTGAATGTCCTGTGTAAATAGTACTGGAAGCTTCCTAGCTTGGCGCTAAGCATTAAGAGGATAGTTGTAGGACTGGTCATCCCGGTGTCAGTATTATGTTAATGTGATTGGGTGGGGTATCGTGTCATTAGTCTATATTTGTTGGATTTAACGTCGCACTGGCACAATTATTGGTCATATGGCGACTTTCCAGCTTTGATGGCGGAGGAAGACCCACGGTCCATCCGTTCATTATTTCATCACTGGCGGGCACCTGGGTAGAACCACCGACCTTCCGTAAGACAGCTGGATGGCTTCCTCACATGAAGAATTCAACGCCCAGAGTGAGGCTCGAACCCACATTGGGGAAGGGCAAGTGATTTGAAGCCAGCGACCTTAACCACTCGGCCAAGGAGGGCCCCATAATGAGTCTAAGGGAGGCAGCACTATACAGTTGGGCATTGTGCTCACTGCTACATGTAGATACCGATGTTATACAATTGAAAAATTGTTAAAAAAGACGCTAAACCCCAAGTTCATAGACACACCCACCCACACACGCACACACGCACATAAAATATAGACACATACGGGTAGGGTTACATAACAATAAGTACACTTCACATTAATTTACTTGCGATATCTTCTGATATTTATGTTGCTTCAGTGTCCGCTGGCTACATTTTGATTTATTTTCACAACCGCCCGTTCTGATCCACAAAATATGAAGCCTTTCGTTCAGATGTATGTAGCTCAAAGTAGAAAAGGCGTTGTCAAGATTCTACTTACATTTTATCACTTTAGAATTTGAAATATTCTTCGAGAGAAGTTTCTACTTGCAGAATAATAAAAAAATGCATTTTATAAACACCAAGCAACAGCCAAAATTCATACTTAAACAACTTCAACATTATCGTATATCAGTTTCATGTATGACCTTGATATGACCAGATCCAGAATTCATAATCCACTATGATCAAAGAGGTGAACTAATTCATAATTTAATAGGTTGCTGGTTTTTATTATGCATATACCATGATTTTAAATACCAAGTTATAGCATTGTTTTACAGTTGCTATGTAGGAACAGAACAGATAGGAGGTAAGTGATTTGTTTGTTTGTTTTGAGTTTAACGCCGTTTTTCAACAATATTTCAGTTATGTAACGGCGGGCAGTTAACCTAACCAATTGTTACTCAGAACATGTTCAAATATTTCATGCACTACAGACATTATTTGCTGAACTATAAACATTTAAAAATATGATATTATACCTTTTAAAGCGAAACGTTGTTTTTTTTAAGAATAGTTTGTAACTATAGCTACGATACTTAGGGGAAAATGGCTGTTTTGTCGTTGTCATAATTTATGATTGTATGCGTTTAAAGTAGACTCTACTTAACTAACGGTGGTTGTTGGAAAGGCGAACGTTCAAAGATGCGTCGCGGCGCACGCCATCAGTATGTAACGCTGAAGTAAAACTACTGAATATATTTTCATGAAAGAGAAACACATCAGAACTATATGTATTGCTTTATTAAAATTGAATATTGATTAATATTGACATTTTAAGCTATGGTAACATGTTACAAAGAAAAAAAAATCAGATTAGTTGCAAAACTTATGAATTCTACAGACAAGAATTTTATCATATGAAAAATGTTTAAGTTTTTAAGTGTCGCAGTGACTTGCTACCATACTCAAATACGTCATAAGTAAGGCCTTTCTGTCAAGATGTGAGTAGTTTTGCATGTTAACATTCAACATACTTGTACAAACGTACCTGTTTTTCAAAGATCAACACACTATTGTAGAGAAAACGTAAAAATCAATTATAACACATAGTTCGATGAAATTTATTTAAGCTTCATTGAAACATTCGCTTTTGGGAATACTTAGTGAATATAAAGGACTAGACAGTGTGTTTGTGTGTAGCTACGCAGAATTGATAAATATGGACTTCCAGTGAAATTTACTATTGAACCATCTAGGGAAATACTTTTTAACACATTTTCGCGCATAGAAAACAAGCATATCAAATAGCTTTAATGAAGTTCTACCTACCTTGTACCACATGATTTATAATTTAAATGTTACAAAAGTGCTCTATTACGATCATATAGATGAATTATTTTTTCTACCTCCATTGTATCACCTGATGTGTTATTTCATGTGTTATTTCATGGTTACAAAAATGCTGTAGTACCGACATATAGATGAAACTTAGCTTTCTACCTGCCTTTTATCACGCGATTTGTTATTTCATGATTACAAAAATGGCCCGATTTGGTTTTTCCAGACTTGTATCACTATACAAGTTTTGTAGTGATTGGTCTAACACAGCATTTATTTCTTACGAGGCGCTAGCTCAATGTCAGTAACAGAACTAACACTGAGTATATTTTTTTCAGGCAAGTAAGCCTTCGTTATTTTAGACATTTATATGTGATCATGTATGTAATATAATTGGCATGAGGAATGTTTTTATTTATTTTGACCGATAATAGATTCTTCTTTTAAGGTCGGCAAGAAACCTCTAGCCTCCTTGTCATAATGACACACCAGACGTAGTCAGAGATTACTAGCTTATGTGTAGTTTAACCATTATTAAACATTAATTAGCTACTATTCATAACAAATGTTCATCAGTTTGCTACTTTTCATCGTAAGGTATAGAATAAACATTTTGTTCATTGTCCTTTAAGCATGGTTTACATTTAAACTTTTGCTGTTTCAAAAAGTACTGACTTGAAGACCATACTGAAAACTGTAAGCATGTAAAGTCGTTATTTGCATATAATTTCGAAAATTCCTTCACGATTATAGATCTATCGATCGTAACCAGCAAAATAAGGATCCCTTTAACATAAGGGTAAACTAGCGTATTAAAGAAAATAAACTGGCATATTTCTAGTACAATAGACCTGCGCATAGACTTGTTTACATGTTGTTTATGTTTCTTACACATACAGCGATCGCTAACAGAATGTAAAACATGCAACCACATTTGTCTTGATACTTGAGAGGAAATAACTTTAAAATCCAAACTACTACATCATCTTGTCAGCGGGTTTAATGTTAAGTAATCGCTTTTAAGTAGTTTTGAATAGATAGGTACCGACAACAATATATATTTACATTATTTTTCACCAACGTTTCGCCTCACAGTTTCACCAAAGTAAACATTATTATAACTGGATTCAAAACATCGCTTCGGGTGTAGGATTCTAGCATTTCACCGGATATAAGTTGGTCACGTGGTGAAGTTCTGCAAAGGGTTAGTAGATTGCCATGTCGTTCTAGGCTAAAAATAAGCGGTCGATAAAACAAATCAATTATACGGTTTGTTAGTGGCTCTTCACGGAGATATGTGGGGTCAGTATGACATATATGGGGACTCGGCTTACACCTACCCCCATCCCAATCCCCCTCCCCCCAATTTATCATACTGACCCCACATATTTCTATAGAGGGTCACTAATAAACCCGATAATTAATAATGTGAGGTGGCTTACGGAATACACATGGTTCTACCTACGTACATGCCAAAGAATGAAATAATGCTCAGAGGAGTACCAGTGGTCTTCCTCCACGACAAAAAGATGATAAAGTAGACATATGACCTATATTGTGTCGGTGAGGCTCTAAACAAGAAAATAATATAATAAATGGAGTTGACGTAATGTCGGCATGCAAAAATATTTAGCTGAGCGATGTTGCAAATGGCAAGAGTATAACGTTAGAACAAAACTGTACATTTAAAGGTCCAATACTAAGGAAAGTGCACATTTTAATTTCTTTTAAAAAGCACAGAAACTATTTCATTTTATTGGAAAATAAAAGTTGATATGTAGAAATTCGAAATAAATTGCAGTATATGTACAATTATTTTTCTATGAAGTATGAAGAAAGTTAAAAAGACCTGTGGGGTCATTCTGTCGATTCATTGAAATTTCAACATAATACACATACATTTCTTTGAGTTACAAAGATCTGTAAATTTTGACCTGCCAATCTTCATTATTTAGTGTCTTGCAGAAGTCTATGCACTGGCTATGAAAAAAATTGCCAACTCACTTTCCCTTAGTAATGGACCTTTAAAGTTGAAAACAGAAATATACCGGAACCTGGGAGAGATATAAAGATGCTCGATGGGAATTAACGACATGGATTCTGTAAAAATATTACTCAGTATTTTAAGCTACTTTAGACCGGGAATTGCTTATTAAACGTATAACAACATTAGACATAAAGCTGGACAAGATTCCTATAGCAATGCCTAGCATATTGCTTATTATATTTTCTAAAAGTTATATCAAAGATTACATTTTATGTAATATCATTTGTACAGCATTTAAAATTAAAATAGTTTCTGTGTTAACAGGTTTTAACAAACTGCCAGGTCCTGTTGCTATAGAGCGTTATTCTGAACGGTTATGCTTTGAAATTTCTTGAGACAAAACTTGAGATCCCACAAGGAAAGAATGCCTTTTGTAAAAATCTTAGCAAATTATTAACATTGTTTTTCTTATAAGCCATTGTTAGATATATCTCCAAGTTTGGCTATACGGTAGGTATAGGATGGCAAGATGATTATTCTATATACAGAAGAATATGAGCCGCGCCATGAGAAAATCAACAAGGTGGCTTTGCGACCAGCATGGATCCAGACCAGCCTGAATATCTGGTCAGGATCCATGCTGTTCGCTTTCAAAGCCTATTGCAATTAGAGAAACCGTTAGCGAACAGCATGGATCCTGTCCAGACTGCGCATCGCAAAGCCATTATGTTGGTTTTCTCATGGTGCGTGTTCTCAAAATGTTTGGGAAATGGAACATTACTTTTTATCATAAACTGTACTTCACATAATCTTTTCAACCAAGCCTATAAATAAATGTACAGACCTCATGTACATAACGTAATCAATACTTCAAACATTTTCCATAAGGACAGATCCAGAACTTTCATTTCAAATACCATTGCCTTTCCTTTTTAACTTGTTAATCCTATCTGCGTACTTTAAATTTTTCATTCTCGGTAGCCTAGATTGTTTTAGTTGTTTCCAGTAAAGAATACCATTTATTCTATCAAGATTAGCACGAATAAAATCCTTGTTTTCGCCTTAATTCTGTTAATTACAAACATGACGTCTTTAGATACAATAATTAGAAGTTCGGGCCCAAGTCTTAATTGTTCTGTCGGCTTTTGATTAGCAACACTTGGAGATAGAAAATGTCATTTGGTATCGTGTCTAACAGTGTTTTAATTAGAGACCTTATTATTTATTCATTAGTTTATATTACAGTAGTTGAGGCAATATTTAAAGACAAGAGCAGTGTAATATTCCTTTCTGAACAGTGATAGCAGGTGACAAACATCTTAAAGAAAAGGAGTAAAGAGGTTTGCATCTTTTTGTATACTTTCGTCTTCTCATACTATACTTTCAAACTTTCACAATTTTAATGCAAGGTTTAAGAAATATTTAAAATGACAATTTATTATTATTATTTTTTTTATCTATATATGCTTTACTGTTCAATGAAACATTTACTATTATGCCATTTGAACTTGCTAATGGTATAATTCAGTTATAAAATTAACAATTCAAAACGTTTTATATCGTACAGGGTGTAAAAATGAAACGTATTGATACTGATCAAAATAGAATTGGTTAATTACTTCCAGTTTTTAATTGTAGAATATACCCGTACAACTACTCGTATACTCTCACATATTAAAGTGAGGACAGGTCAAGCTTTGAACATAAAGAAACCACTACTCCAAATACACTTAACGAAAGTTCTAACGTTATATTGATAATATTTTTTGCAATATATTTATATAACGAATAGTATATTTATAAGATTTATCACATTTTTTAGAAGCATTTGTTTTCACTAACGCATTCAAATTATAATGAAATTGAGAATGGCTGTGATAATTTTTCCATTCATTTTCCAACCTCATCCCAGTTTTAAGAAGTCTGCAAAGTAAAGGTTGTCTATATAGGCCTAGAGCTGGAAGGTGAAACCCTCCCCCCCTCTAGGGATTTTTGTAGACCCCATTCGTTTTGAAGCCCCTTGTATGTAGATCATATTTCTGAATTCTGCCATCTTGCCAGCGGGTTCTCTATGAGTTACAGCCTGTTATTTACGTTACCTCAACAATTATTTAATAAATGATAAAACTGGAATGTGTTGATTTATATGGTAGAAACAACCACAATCATTAGCAAGTGGGTTTAGTAATATGCAGAATATGCTGTTGTCAATGTTCCCGCTTAGTTTTGTTCTCTCTATCTATCAGTTCATATTGTAATTTACGTTACCATATGTTTTATAAAAATTCTCATATCAGTTAATTCAATAAGTTTAATTGTCAGAAAATATCAGATATGTCTAAATTATAGTATTTTCAGATACACATTACATTAGTATTTAAGTATTTATCACTCAGCCGTTTTAAGAACAAGTGCGTTACAATTATATACGTTACTAAAATTCACGATATAATATTTTCATTTCTCAGTCAATAGATTGTTTGTGTAATCCTTATAATGATGTTCAAACTTAAATAATGCGAGCTTCTTATCAAGCTCGAACTAGCTTGATATAAAAATGCATATAGCACAACACTGACATTGTAACCTACGTTACGATACGTTACTGAATGTTTATTTTAGTAACTGAAAAATACACGCACACAATCGCTTATCTGTTTAACCAAATAAATTCACACAAATCTAAATTGAGAAACAATTTAGTTGCGGGATTCAGTCATCTAAGTTATCATAATCACTGTCTGTTTCGTATTTGGTGTCAATCATATTGATCATCTCTACTTCTTCATAGTCATCATCAGAGTCATTGGAGTCACATGTTACTAATGTGTCACAAATAATTTCAGCTAGTTCTTGAAGCACTATATTATCGGAACACCAGTCATATTCAAACAGATTTTCTGATCCAAATTTCTATCAACTTTCATCTACTTATGGTGTAATTGGGAAAATTGATATTTCACACATGTTATGTGCATTTTGAGTGACAATTGGCACAGTGGAAATAGACTCATGTCAATGCCATTATATTTGCTCGGCACATTGCCAGCACCTACTTGATACTTAGCAAGAAACCTGTCAAATTATAAGTTTGTTGATGTTATTGTATTCTTCACTCCATAGATTGCAGAGACAATATTTTCGATGCCTTTAAGAGGTCACCAGATCAGTGATGTGAACTACTTTTGCTAATGTTACAACATACACCTGGTTTTTCTCTACTAATTGAGCGGTGTTACTATCCCTGTGCGAACAAAAGCACTGGTTGAGTCAACCAGTCAGACAGTGTATTGCAGGAAAAATTGAGCAGATTCTTTCTCCTTTGCTTATAAAGATGCTGTGAGCATTTAAATGGTGTCTCTTATTGCCTGTTCCAGTGTAAAAAAGAGTATTTCGTATTTTTGAAGATATCCTCAATAACACAAACGCGTCTGTATCAGGGGATCTAACTTCGATTTTCGCCTTTCGTATAGTGCTAGTAGTACTGATATGCATGCAATGAATATTATTCTTGTGTCTGCTTCTTCCTTTGTATAGAAACAGTGGTACGGTATATAGGGTCGAGCTTGAACTTTGTTCCCATCTTCACTTGTGACTTTTCACCATTGACAAAATACAGATGTCTTCTTCTTCATTTTTGGTGCATAGGAATCACATTTTCATTATTCGAGAATTAGATTTATCAACTGTGTTTTGTAACTGACTCTTACAGTCCTCTGTCGATCAAATCATATCAGCGTGGAAGACGTAGATCTTCTCCAAAATTCTTACTTGTCAGGAGTGAAAATCAAAGTACCATGTGACTGAAAAGCATTCATGTCAAATAGTGAAAAAAACAAACACAAGCTGTCTTAGGTAGTTGACTTCGGTTACATCTTGGAATGTTGCAGGGATGGTTACTTACTAAGCTTTGCAGCAGGACGTTACTGTCAATCAACAAAACAATGTCATCTTTTTTGGATAGTTAAGTAGTTTTGACTTGTCTGTTTTCATTGGCATTGCAGTTGCAGTGGTTATAACGGGCATGGGATAGGTCCTAGAGGAAAAGAAAGTGTCAATGCTAGATTTATGTTGTGCTGAACAGCCAAAAGTACCAACTGTTCATACACGTTACGTTCTGCTCTTATCTGTAGTATTTTGTTTTGAGTATTTTAACTTCAGCTGTGGCAAATGTTTTGAGTTTTCCTCTCTTAATCTTCTCTTAATGGGGTCTTGAAAAGGAACTGAGTCAATCTTCTTTTGGTAATCCGTCCATTGTTTTTACACCTATTTCAGTTGCCTTAAGGTCATGAGCGACTTCTGATTTCACAGGAATACCAGACGACACACAGTAATTTTCATCTTTGCTGGGGTTTTTTAAGCCTGGAATGGGTTTGTGAAGGATTTTATGCCGTCATAACCCCATTAACTTCTTCTTCACTCCTGCGTATTTGAGTAGGTTATACTTCTTTGTGTTGGGGCATATCTTCTCTGTGTATTTCTGCATTCTGAAGTGTTGCTTCAACATACCTGGCTCTATAATGACGTGTCATGCACCAGTGGACATATGCAGCATAGTTTCTACTGAAAACAAGTATGCCAACATCAGGCTTTGCATGTCTTTACTTGTCTGCTCTGTAGTGATATCTACAGCATTTCTCAATGCTGGTACAGAAGAACTAGATACACTGAAATCATTACTTCGGAGTAGCTCTTCTGTACCTGGATCAATATTCATCAATGTCAACAGGTAAACGAGGAGGTAGCGGGCATCAATATTGCGATCAAATGCGAAGAACAAAGAGCACAGTTTTACAGAGATGCTGTATGTAAAACAGAAGCATAAATCTGTGTTGCTTTGATGAGCAACAACATCAAGTGAATTATGTTTACATACATTAACCAAAATTAAGCAGTTTTGCCACTTTCACCCTTTCTGATTTCTGATTTGAACTGCCCATGTCTATTGAAATATTCTTCAAAGTCAGGAGAGTTATTATTTCAAACACCTTTGCATGGACTTTCAGTTCGTTTCTGTAATATAAGTTTCTTCTGAAATGCTTTCTTTGCGGGGTTTTGTCTCTTCAAACTTGCATAGAAGCAAACGCTCAGGAGCTTCCTTTACAGTCCTGTGTACATTTAGGGTATGGTTGTAGCGTTTACCTTGTAATACTTTATCAAGTGAACCACTAGAACAAATTCCTGATTCTATTACAAGTTCTGTAAGACCATTGCCCTTCATTAATTTTCTGAGAGGCCCAGATAATGAGCAGATTGTGTGAAACACACCCATTCTAACAATTATGTTACCAAGTCCATCTCTAGACTACAGAACCAAAGAATATGCCTTCTTAGCAACAGCCGAGTCACACGTCACTATAATCTATTTCTGGCAAACTTTATTACTTGCATCTACTGACGTTTTTATCATATGCTGGGCTGTAGTATTATCACTGATTGGATAATTCGAAGGTGCCATATATATGAAGCAAGTCTGAGCACTCACTCTCTGCAAGTCATTTCACACATTTGTAATTTATTTATTTATTTATTTCATTTCATTTCATTTCATTTTCCACAGAAGTAAATCAGTTTCATTTCACACGAAAATGATTTTTTTGTTAATCTTGATTGTAAATTCAGTTTTAAGAAAACTATATATTATTTATGTAATTAGTAATTTTCGTTACATAGATTTATATTTTGTAATATATTTTTATGTTTTAAAATATATAGTACACATTTATGTAATTTGTACATGTTACGTATCTGCTTAAACAAAATATTTTACAATATCCCAAATATTTTTCGACTTTTTTTAAAAAAGAGTAATTATTATAAATTTGAAACTCATATGTCAACATTATATTATTCCATCTTCTTTACTATACATTACCGCCTATTTTTTCGTAATAATTAGAAGATCTTACAACTGATATAATTACGTCAAGCTCACATCTGTCATAACCAGAACCTCTTTTCATAACACTTTTGACATAGACACTTCAAATAAAATCACATAGTTATATTTTCTATTTTCGTTACAATTTTTGGTAACGTAAATTTGATAACGTAAAGCACATGCCTATAAGTGTCAATTTTACCTGCAAAATGTACATTTGTATATTCTGTCTTTATATAATGACATATTGTGTAGCTAGTAAACCATCTATGGCTAATTGTAGTGCCAGTGAGTATTTTCTAGAAATTATTAATGGTAACGTATAAAGTAGGCTGTAACGTAAAAAGAACCCGACTGCCAGATGGCAGAATTTCTGGAATGATAGCTCATATTATACGCTTTAAGAAAATCATAGCGTAGAAATATCCCTAGAGGGGGGATGGGGGGTTATTGTCAGCTCAAGGTCTAATAATTAATAAACGAACGAATTTTGTTTTTAGGTAGATAAATCATGACAAATGCAAAAGATTTCTTTAAAAGATAATGAAAGTGGCCAGATATTTGATCACATATTCTTACCAATATTACAAGAAAAATATTAAGTTTTTTTTCGAGACATTTTAAAAATGGTAAGTGACCGTAAAATGAATAAAATTATATCATTCTATAATTTTATTGAAATTCCAACGTGTAAAATGTAATAAATGTACTACATGTAGTATGGAAAATATTGAAAAACTTAACTAGGGAGGTTTTAAAGTTTCGGTTAGTATATATTGAAACACACTTAATATTGCAATATCTGTGAGTAGTAGGGTGACATTAATTAAATGAATATTACCATTTTCTATAACGTTGCATGAAAAGAAAACAACAACAGACATACATACATTGTAATAAATTCACCAGATTTTTCAGTGATAAGACCTACTAGTATATCACGAGGTAGTCTTTCAGTGAATAGTCAGTGTTTTCCCTATTTCTCTGACATCTCTATTAGAAAAAAACATATATAATTGTTTGTTTAACAGGAAAGACCTTTTCCTTATAAAGCAACGAATGTGATATATGAGTTATTGAAAATGCCATATTTCTTGTTATTGTAGTGAATTATAACTGAGAGAATGAATTTCTGCTAGGTCGCCAAACACGACATGCTCATAGTAAGCTACTGAGACAATTCATCGTCACACGTTTATTCAAACGACATCTTCTTTTTAACCACTCAGCTTATTCCTATCAAACTCAATCAGTAGACATATTTAAGGTTGTTCAAAGAAATTCATTTGATGCAGAATTATGCCAGCAACGGTAACGGAAAGGAAAAAATTAAATTTTCTTGTCAGAAACAGTCCACCAGATTTCAGATTAATTTTACTGACAATGGTTGTGGCTTACCTTCTAGCGATAGATTTCATAGTATTCAAATTCGTCCAAAAATGTGACCTCTAGGGGGCATGGTCGTTTGTTTTATTATACGAAGGCATCGAACGGAACATTTTGAATAAAACCCCCAATAAAACAAGGCACAGTTCATTGTGGATATATATACATCATTAAAGACTTAATTTATACCTGAAGTTAAATATGATATTTTAAGCATGTTGTATCAGATGTTATAACACATTTCCTTATTTTACATGCATAGATCAGTATGAAAACAACTCGACAATTTTAAAATTCGAGTATTTTTATTATCTGACAAACTCGCCCAATATGGTATGCGCGATATTTGTTATTTTTATTCTAGACGCCATTTTTGAAAATATATACTAGAAGACGGGAACTGAAACAAAATGCTATTATTTTGCTGCAGTTTCAGTAGCCCAAAATGAATGAAGGTGAAAATAATTTTTTAGAAAAAATATCTGATTTATTTACTTTAAGGCCTTTTTGGACTTTTAAATACTTTTGTCTGCAAGTAAGTTACTTCATTGTGCACGGGACAACTGTTTGGCAAACCAACTGTTCGAGCCACATTAAGGGGACCATTATAAAACTATTTGTTAGCGACAAATGCGAAGTTTTGCGCCAGTGAGAATTTTCAGTATAAAATGGGAGTTGTAATGGGGTACAAATATTTGCACCATTTAAATGCTGCAATAGAATGAACAGATCCATCTGAAAATATAACAACCCTGAGTCCAAGTCCGGGTAGCCTTTTTACAGCCACCATACAGCATTTAACGACTGTTATTTTGACAGTTAATAAAATATCCGAAAAAATTCTTTGGTAGCATATACCCGGTTTGATTGTGTCTGTACATAAGAAATACTGAAATCTGCAACATCCCTCACGCCCCCTAGCATCGGCTTAAACGGAATCCTATTATAGTACATGCAATCATTCCAAAGGAGCAAAAATATAACAACACGAGTCCAAGTACGGGGATATATTTTATAGCCGCTACACGGCACTTAAAGACTGCTGTCGTGATAGTTAATAAAGTCTGTGTAGAGGTTAAACCTTATCTTCTTAAACAAGAAAGAGCTAACAAGTGAATTATTTATAAAAGCTCTATTGTAGTCTGTAACTGATATACTAATCTTTGTATCTGATCTGTTAGTCACCTAATGTAAAGGTGATGTAGAATGGCAGAAATGAGCTGTATTTTACAGTTCATTGACTTGTCTTAAGTAATTTGCTTCGATTTAAAACACTTTGTACTCACTCTGATATTCATCGCACACCCTTCAAAAGACAAGAAAGCAAAAGCAATGCAGGAAAAAGGCTACCTGTCTTTTTTCTCTCAAAAAACAATGACAATACTGATCAATAACATCCCAAAAATCTAGTTAGTTTATATATGATTATATACTGATTAATATTTATAGAAACACGATTATGCGTTAACGAGTATGGATAGGTTATAACACACTAAATAGTTGTTGTTCTTTATTCTTTATAAAATTGACCTAATTCCAATGACCGCAGCACACATCAGGACCAATTTTAAATGTCTGTAACCTACATTTTCTTGAAGAATATTGTCAGTACTAACTAAAAATCAAAAGAAAAGTGGGGGTCATGTTTGATGCAAGAAAAATAATTTCAGTCAAACACACAAACTGCAAAATCAGCTAAAAAATGAGACCCCAAATTATACTGGTGGTGTATGATCTAAGTTTCCATGAAAAAATTTGTAATGTAAATGGTACCTACATGTCAAGCATAGATCTGTCATGTGATTTTAGCAAAAAAATTGCAAAGAAAATTAGGAAAATAGCTCTACAGAGCAAAAAGCAAAAAAAACTGAGGACTATTTGTATCCGCCATTATGCGACTACCATTTGTTTTCGCGCCATTTTTCTTTTTAGTGTCTGTATGCCAATAGTAAGCCTTCATAATAGCTGAAAAGTTTAAAAGTGAAAATTTAAATGAACAAACGATCAGTTTCAAATTATAATATTAAAACGTTTTAGTTTAGAAAGCATGCTTCTTTTCCAGTTGTTTAATGTATTCTAAAAATATAGTGTTGTTGCGTTTTTATACATCTTATGAAAAAGTGAATTGTTTGTTTTCCAACTGATGTTTTTCTTTTATTGTAAAAATGAAAGCTTTAGGGGTAGAGAGACGTACAATTTCTATCGTGACAACATCTTAGACCGATCTCAATGTAATAATCTTTGGATAAACCTCCGGCAGTGAAAGGTTTCTGGAAGGAATCAGATAGATAAGCTCGATATGTTACTTGCCGTGTCAAAATGTACCCTTTGACTAGAAATTTGAACTAAAATCACTACACATCTGTATTAATGGTGTACAAGACTAATATACGTGCTGTTAATCCTACCTTGAAGAATATAGAATCAAAGAACTATTTGGAATTTACGATTCTTATAAACAGTTCTTTAATATCAAACTCATTTCACTCAGTGAAAATCTAGAGGTATACTAATTTCAACTGGTAAGGTGGTATGAAAACAGATTCCATCGAGGCAAAATATTATCAAACACCTGCACGTAATACAGTGGTTTGCATAAATAATTCATTATCAAACCTTACCTTTATTGTTGTCTCATTTTGAGCTTTGCAGCATGCATATGATAAATCCGTTTTGCAGATAAATTGAAAATAGATTCAGAAGTTCGATGAAAATGTCTTTGGCCGGAAATAGATCACATTTGCATCTGAAATGATACTATGATATAAACCACCTGTGTAAAATGAGTTTATGTAATATTTAAGTTTTGAAAAAGAATCTAAGGATGTAAAATGGATTCAAACACGAAAGCATTAAAACTTTTTTGAAAAAAGAATATTTTGAAACAATTGACATTTAGTCAAATATAGATAACAATTATTTCGTGACACAGTAAAAGTCATAAATCTGGAAATGTTTATATCATTGTTGCTTCAAAAGAAAATGAAGCTGTGCTTACGCAATTAGATCTCATGAAAAATTTAATATTTATCTAAATTCAGAATCACAACTAGGCAGTGGGCGAAAATAACTCTTCCCAAGTTGACATTCAATCGAGTTTAAGTATGATTTTATGTTGCCGCATAATTTAATATGCACGGAAAGATTTTATCTGATGTCATTGTAAAGGACACAAGGTGTAGGGTACGCTTATAGTAATCAAGCATGCTAGTATTAAGTGTCACTACCCACGAAGTTTACAATTTTCATAGATCTAGGTTAACTTTGTAAATGATATTTTAACTCTTAACTTAAAATTATTCTACCTTATGCTGCGTTTACACTTAGCCACGATGCCCACGATTTGAGAGAAGGGTGGTGAGCGTGGGGGCTCATGGGATCGAATCGTGGTGGTCTTGAGGGAACTTGGTGGAATCGTGATGATCGTAAGGATCGTGACAAAATTTTTGACAGTCAAACATTTTGCCACGAGTATCCCGATTTATCTTAAATCTTGAGAGAGCGTGAAAATCGTTGTAGAGCGTAATGCAGCTTAACAGACCTTAACGTAGCGCATCATACATTGATGCTCCATCGTATGTGGATCTTGGTGAACTTGGAAACACGATTCTAAGTTGCACTAGATCTGGAGGCATCCTTACATAGTTGACGTTGGAACCAAAATTTTCGCCTGAGTTCTATGTTGAAAAGTTCAGGGTATTGTCCCAGTTGGTGCCTTTGGTTTCCACTTTACCATTGTCTCACCCAGCAGGTCTTAGGCCTTCTATTTCTTCTTCTCCTTCCTCTCTTTTCTATCCTGCCTTGTTCCGTCCCTTGTTGCTGCTGCCGACGAGTAACTATTATAGGCATACACGAAAATTGCAAATTCAGCGGCATCTTGTTCAGCTCTTTGATGCATAGCTCGTTCCTCTTTGGAGTCTCTGGAGAGAATGAGAGGATGACCCATGCCTCCTATTTATACTCCAATCGTGCTCAAAAACGTGACAATCTTGATCAAGTCGTGGCCATAAAACGTAGGAGAGCTTAACAAAATTTGATAACGTGAGGGATCTAAACCGAACGTGACAAAACGTGATAGCTTATCGTGGTAATCGTAAGAGAACTTGAGAGAACGTGATGAAAAACGTGACAGATCTAGACCAGAATCGTGTTGGTTTCGTAATAAAACGCTGCAGGTAGTAACAAAACGTACTGAGAGCGTACGAACGCGTAGGAAAACGTAGTAATACAAAATTCGTGCAATAAATCGTGGAGCTCAGAGTTTTTCTTTAAATCGTGGACATCGTGGCTGAGTGTAAATGCAGCATTAATCTACGACTTTGTTGTTTAGAATGTTATATAGATTGGTGATTAAGCCTTTTTAATATGTAGAAAACAGGTGAAAGTGTTTTGATTTTGAGCATACTGGAAAATGTATGTTATATAACTAGCTTTATAAGGCATTATGTTTTTTGGTCGATTTACCAAAACGACAGCGTACCGAGTTGAAATCAACACCACACTGAGCTGTATCACCTAACATAGATAATCTTTGCGTTTTGTTGCATGTTTACTTAAGAAATAATTTATATCAAAACCGTGTTTTAACACTATACTCGATGGGCGGTTATACGTCGGGCGTAATAATTAAATTATTTCGTACGACGTGTAACCGCCCTAGTGTATAAATAGTGTTCAAACACGACCTTGCTATAAATTATTTCAATTCTAAAATATATTTTAATGTAAACTTTAGATAAAATATGAACTGTTTATTATTAGCGAAATGGTAGGTCGTCACGCTACTTTGTTTATACATGCAAGGACGGGAAATGGTAATACGTCTTGCGGAATAGTTCCATAAGGGCGCAAATGATTGCGCATTATTCTGCACAGCTAATAACCAACTCAGTGTGTGTGTGTAAATTAATTAAGCCAGTTATGATATGTGACATTTCGTTTTAAACGTGTTTTTAAATAAAATAGTTTGATCAAATTTGAAAGCGTTATATTTCTCGATGCATACATGGCGCTAAATATAACGTCGACGTGACGTCAATTAAGAAATGAATTTTTTTTTCGGTGTTCATGCGAAATGACCGACAGAATAGGATCGTCAAATCCATGAATCGCGCTAGCGATTCATGTTTAATTTACCGATCCTATTCTGTCGTTCATGAACACCGAAAAACTACATTTCATTTCTTATATTTACATTATATTTCATAATACAGTATTTCATTAGTTAGTATAAAATAAAAGATTATATTATAATTGAACACATTTTGGTCAATTGTTTCATTCAATTTTGATGACTTGGTTGTATACAAATATCTACTCGTATAATGTAGATTTTTTTTACAGAAACTAGAATATAGTGTTTCATAGAAAGCTCACTATTATATAATTTCCTTTCAGGAATGATCAAAAATGCTATTGACCCTTATTTGCCCAGCACTTTAGTGTAGATGTTATATTAGCTGTAGTTTATTATGTATGTGAGTATAAGGTGCTATATTAGTCTCGGGTGTATCAGCTGCCTTGTAAGTTCACAGTAAGAGCTGAAGGCCAACGTCTCTCCAGCCACCACACGTAATTAAATTAGCAGGAAAAATGAATAATATATCCGGTCGTACACTGGAAGTATAATCTAGTACATCTGTCGTAGCTTATGGTGTTTGTTGAGAAAGAAAAATTAGTTGAGTAAAAATCACTATTAATTCTTATATCACTGTACGGTCCCGTATTATTTATAAAGCAAAAAAACGTCAAATTACTTTGCGTACCAGTGCTATGATATGGGTAAATAAGAGAGCTTTTGAAAGTAATGATATGTAAATATTAAACTTCACAACACCATCTTAATGTTCGTGCTATATCAAATTTCAGGTGGAATCACTCGGCCGTTATCATTCTACAAGGCTTGCACAGATAAAACAATGGCTATTATTTATAATATTTTTAAAGCCTTTTTATAATTCCAATACAATTCTTCGTTGTGATATTATATCTCATTTCATTTTCCTTTCTATGCAGTTTGCAGGAAAAAGATAACTGATAGAAAAACAGACAAACTCACAAATATAAACAGGTTTGAGTCCGTTCTCTAAATCTGATTAATCCATATACGTGCAAGTACAATGTGATCAAATATAGGTATTCTATAATAATTATATTAATTTATTGAAAAGAGAGAGAGAGTTGTGCACCATGTGTGTCAATAAATTATTATTTAGAAAAAAGCAAACGGATATATAAATCTGTTATGCAGCCATGATTGACAATTTCTCGGATGGTAATAAATTTTCATTATTTACAAAAATCAAACAAAGATACAAAAGTTTACCCCTTAAAAATAAACATGTTTGCGTTATAGTAAGATGGTGCTTGAAATTGCATGTGAAGTTATTCATCATTGTTTTTTAAAATAAAAAACAGAAAAAACAACAACAACAAAAAAAACAACAACAACAAAGATCAGCTTGCTTTTTAAGGTAGTTGGCTGTTAAAGGTTATCAAATTTCAGATTTCTCTTAATTCATATTCTTCGAATGTAGTCCCGTACCTTTGGAATTATATTCTGGCTATCGATGTTTCCACTGTTTCAGAAAGATACATTCAGGTGATATCACATTTCCTCTTTACAACACCATAAACCCCCGGAAATAGTTGCAAAGTAAAGTGTACTTTTCGAACAAATGAAAAAGACAGAAATGGTTCAAGTATTTAAAGTAATGCTTCAAATCTTTGACAGTGCGCCTTATTCGCGAAGCTGATGAGTTCACAATGAAAAATATATACAAATTATTTGCTCAGTTTTCCTTAGGAGATTAAGTAGTATGATTCTAAAGAAACAATAATCGATATATAACATGATGCGTATAAAAATATACTTCAAAGAACAAAATAAAAGCAAAATAATAGCAGACTCGGTTTGATTATTTTGACAGGAAATGAAATGTTATGAAACCCATCCCTCCCTTTCAGCACTGGCTTAAGCGGAATTCTGTTACACTCCATGATCCCTAGCGCTCCAGATATATAACAACACTGAGTTCAATCCATATATATGTCGTTTTCTTGTTTTCTATATTATAGATGAATATATCAGGGTTTCTGTTGTTGGTCTCCGTGTTGTTGATTGGCTACCTTGGGCACGTGACGGCTCAGGTAAGCTTCTCTACTCACTGGGGTGGTGGAAAACGGTCGTCAATATTCAAAACCCAGCCAGAAGACCGAAAACATCAATCCATCTTCGACAGGGAGAGGGGATCACCAATTTTCGACACTCCAGATATTATCCCGCAGCTATTTAAGGAAAACAACGACTTACTACAGTGTTTAACGAGAATGGAAATGAATGTCATGAAGTACATGTCCCTTATTTTGGAGGTAAATATTAAATTCAGACAGATAAAATTAAAATTAAAATTTAAATAAAACGAAAAACACTTTAAAGATAAATAAGATAAACTCCCTTAAGGATACCAAATCAGACTATTTGATCTGAAATAAATAGAGAACCTCGTTTATATCAGCGAAAGATCGAAACGTCGCTCAGCGAGTGAACTCAGATGTTGAAAGTAATTTCGACCTTGCACTGTAACAAACAAATGTTCTTTTTATCTCATGTCTTTTAAATGCGTTTTTAACAATTACACCATTATTTTCTCGAGCAATGTCGTGCGCATCGGACAACGTCATATGCATCATCATTCCACAATATCAGTATTGGTAAAATGTTAAATATTTTAATATATCTTTTTCATTTCAAAACGGCGATCAGCACATCTTTATATCGCTTTATATGTGTGGTACACTATGTACAACAAATAAATTTCAATTTGAATATAACTATTTCATAAGTACGTTAGACAAAATAAGGGCCAACTTATGTTTTTAAAACTCTACTGGATTATCTTTCAACATTGATACTATGAGCACTACAGTGGGTATTATGAGCACATCAAATACAGCTTACAAATTAAATATTTATAAGTAGACATTTTGTACAAAGGCTATATATGGTTTTCTATCATCGAGATACTCTTAAGTACTAAACTAATGCCTGTAAATGTAATAGCTTATATGAAATAAAGACGGGAACAGTTAAATACCATGCAACCTATTCCCGGTCTCTATGGTTTCAACCATCATATCTGTAAAATGATTTATTCTTGGTTATTCTGGACATATTTTACATTGATCCTAAAGATATCCAGGTGGTAGTAGACATTTCTTGAAGTTTCTTCAATTATTTTGGAGTCCTATAGGTCGACGTATAATAAGAATGGTTATGTCAAATCAAGGAAAAATCGGAAAGACGGACCAAACAGTAGTTCAAGCCTTCTTATCAAATATTTGTAATACATTGGTCTTTAGATACAGGACTTCGTTTATACATTTGTTATGTAAGAACGGTAGATTCGCTGTAAAAAGAATTAAATTTCGCTGTTCAATTTGTAAAGTGGTCCCATGTTTTGTTTTACATCACTGTTTACAGACTATATCATAATACACAAAGTCCTAGAACTTATTAATTATTGTAAACTGTCGGTGACTAATTAAATACTAACCAGTCTTTTGTTCGAGAGTCCATTTGATTATCTTCTTTCTATTATTTTGCCCCTGCTTAATAACCTAGTATGTTTTATCTTAAGCAGGTCCTAGTAGAGTCCCTTCATAAATCCAGAGTTATGATTATATATGATAGACAAAGGAATATGCTTCGTTAAATTCTTTATATCTAAAAAATGTTTCATAATGACAGAACAACTTAAGGACAGTACAAACGCTATGCTCTGCCATTCTTAGGTAGAACAAATAAATCATATGTACGGAAGAAAATAGATAATTTTATTATCGCATGTTTCAGTACCAGATGAATTTATATTTCAACAGAAATGTAAAATGTCCTGTTTATTTCTGAAAAGTGTACCAGATATATAAGATATTTTCAATTGTTCAATTTAGAATGTAATTGAGACAGGACTTGATTTTAAGGATTAGTTGGTGGGCACAAAAACTTTGCATTTCTAGACAAAGGTTTCAAAGGAAAAGAAGCATGCCAGCTTTGCTATCAGCCTCTGTCTAAGAGTTGTCTTTCTTCTGCTTACGTTAGTACGCGGTGGAATGTCTAGACAAATTCAAAACGTCATTGAAGTGCAGAGCATAAGGTTAAATGCTTACGCGAACACACTTTTCTGATGTAACCACGGAGAACAATTGCATATTATGCATATGTTATAACGGGAGCTCCTTTTGAATTTAGATATGAATCAGTGATCACTTTTGAAAATGAAAAAAGCTCAGACGTGGAAATTGCGGAATCATTTAACATTTCATTCATGGAAATATCAATAGCCAAAGACATAGGAGAAGAGAAGCCAGATTTCCATTGTAATGCTGAAGCTGTAGCAGTATGCAATTTTACTAATGTAACAGCAAATATAAAAATCCTTTACATTGCCATTTATATGTTTTAGCTTGATAAAAGGACTTTTTGTTTAGTGCATAAATTATATTGAACCCTTTCTGTATTTACAGAATGAGTTAAAACAGGCACAAAAATGTATTCTTGCGGAGAAAGATGTCGAATATGACTGACGAGACGTGCTACATGCAGCTGGTAATTACATTTATTCAAAAATTATTCTGAACGTCCTCGATACTTTTTCCCCTTAGTTCCTTATAGACTGCCGTTGTTGTTAGATGTAATGAAACGTCAACGCAATAGTATATCATCTGGCCATATTCCAGCTTCTGATAGAAGAAGAACCCCGGATATTACTTCAGGCACAGGCTGGCACACGTGTAGAACCACGGACCTTCCGTAAACCAGCGAGATTGCTTCCTCACAGAAAAGTATTATTATCCTTAAGTGAGATTTCGAAACTACAACGGCGAGAGGCAAGTGATTCGACCTTAACCACCCTACAACGAAGGCCATTGACATGTCTGCTTAAGCCATAATATACAATACATACTAACTGGTTTACATTGCCAGTATGTTTACCTTCTGATGCAATTGATCTGAGAAGCTTAAGGTTACATTTATATTCTGCACGTTAGATCAGTCGGAACTAATGCCTCAGTTTCAACTACCCGGACACGCTAGATAAAGATTCTGAAGTGTAGAAACTTGATCGTCATATATGCTGAACAACCTTTAATTGAACAGGACGTTTAAGGATTTTATTTACACAAAATTAGCTGAAACAAGTTGTAAGAAAGAACATAATTGATTGAAAGTTGATACAATACCCTATTAAATGTTATGACGATTTTATTATGGTTGGCGTGCGTGACTTAAATATAATTCAACATCGTGGATTAACACGAGTAAATGGAACGACTTTACGTTCAATAAACAAAAGACCGGTCGTTTGACTACTTCACCAAATTGAAAAATATTCTTAGCCTTACTAAACCCTCGTTGGGATTATCTTTTATACATAATTTAAAATGAAATCAAATTTTACCAGGGCATTGAAATTTTAATGACCACATTATGACGTAATGTCATGTTTCCTTTTCATAACATATTAACTTTGATTTTTCCCTATCCATATATTGTAATTGTATAACAAGTTCTTAAAATTAGACGTACACATTTGGTGTAGCATATATCTATAATATAAAACTTGAAATGTGTCTGATTCTCTAAAGAAATATATAACGTAATGCTGTTATTGAACATCTTGTCGTTTGTCAAGGGTGACATCCCATTAGAGACGATGATGTCTAAGGAAGATGAATGATATAGAAGCAATTGAGATCAATGTATTTTTTGTGTTTTTCTTTGCCAAACTAATCATTTGGCTTGCGAAAAGTATGCATTAATCTTTCTTTTCTATAGAAATTGTGCTAAGAGATATAAAGACTTCCAGACTTTCATAAATAAATGGCTGTTTTTCAAAAGTGTTCAAGCTAGGTTAATAAAAGTTGGTATTTGAATGGGTAATATGTACATTATGCTTAGTTCAAAGGTCGCGGTCACTATTGAAGGTCAAGTAAAATTGTTTCTGGTTCATAACTTTTATATGTATTGATGGATTATCTTAGTGCTACAAACAGACGTTCCCCGTGATGAGACAATGTGTCAACTTATGATCTATGCTTGGCGATTAAAGGTCAAGGTCACTGTTCAAGGTCAAGTAAAAATTTGTTTCTGCGCCATTGCTTTTATTTGCATTGAAGGATTTTTTATTACTATTAAGAAATGTTCCCCATGTTAGACAATGTGTCGCGCATTGTTGTCGGTCAAAGGTCAATGTCTCTATCGAAGGTCAAGTAATTCTTTTCTTTAACCGGTAGGGGACGTTTGTTTTGTCACAGCAATACTCGGACATTTGTTAATCGGGTTTTGTATATTTTCTATTTGAACACATGCTATTTGTGTTATGACATAAATTATTAACACGGTGAAACTTTAATAATGCGACATGGAAGTTTATTTTCTAATGATTCAATGTTTTATTACAATCGTAAATATAACATAATATTATATCAAGATATAGAAATTTTAACTAATTTATTGTTAACATTGAAATATTTTCTTTACTCTTCTTATATGCAATAGATAGATTTGAGTCTTTTTAAGTTCGTATTTGTAAAACAAAAGCTGTATTTTGTTGTATAATATTTGCACGTATATGATACAATGTATTTAAAAAAAAACCCATAATATTTCTGTTTTCAGGAGTGGAATGGAAGAATAAAGAAAATAGATTTTGAAGAGCTGTATATTGTTGTTTCCAGCAAGTCGTGTATGGAAGCAAGGACACAATGGACATTTAAAATATTATTTCGTTTAAAGATACCACAACTGTGTAAATATTACTCCTTTTTCAGTGACAAATAAAAACAGTGAAAACAAACAGGCTATGTATTTTAAGTTGACTCCTTTTATACCATATTTAAGCTCTGAAATTCCATCACGATTTACATTGTATTCATTATGACCAATGGAAAATCAGTTCTACTTCATAATTAGAGGACGCTTTGACCAGGAACCTTTAACTTTACAGGCTCATCGATTGTGATAGGTTTGTTATTTTTATAATTAGAGAACTGTTTAACACACCAGCTTTAAACGTCATAGGCTCTCGTACATGGATAGATCCAATGTGTTGTCTAGAAGTCAAAGGTGAAGTTATCGGCCAGCCTTGATTTTGATTTGATTTATACTATTGTGAAACAATTATTTCAACTTAGATAAATCACCCTTGACATCTCATTCGTATCATATCCATCGCCGTAAGTGAAAGAGAGGGAAGCCTGTTTCCTATTTAATGCTGTGCGTCAAGCAAGAGAATTTCTGGTACTTTTCTTACGTCTTTGGTATGACGCAGATAGGGATTGAACCAACGAACTTGCGCACTCGAAACGGGCGTTCTACCACTGAGCTGTTCATTGACCCGTTTCCGATTTCATATCACTTTGCTCTCCACTCCTGCCCTCTTATAACAATAGCTAAGCGGGCGATTTTCTACCTTTTCAAAAGCTATCCTTGTATTGATTCCGCGTTTCCATGTACTATTGGAGTAGGCATTACTATTAATATTTCGTAATGTTTTTACATTGTTAGAAGTTGACGGAACCGTGTATCCCCAAAGGAGTGTGCAATGAATTTGCCAGCAATAAAGTTGCTGGATACTTGCTGTATATTATCAATAACTTTTGTTTACGATCATAAACCAAATTAAGTATTGTTCACTGCGAATGTTTAGGCTCATAACGTTTCAAGGACTTCTGTACATATGTAAATATGAGACTCAGTAGAACTGTTGACGAGAAAATAATATTTACAAAAAAGGTATAAAGATGCAGACTAAAACTTTTATATAGAAACAGAAACAGCCATTCTATTAACTAGCAGATTGGTAGTAGAGAAATCGTAATTTTCGTTTCTTTGCACTCTACAATTTAAAATGGTTTTCGCTAATTTTCAAAGTTACATAGTAACAAAGTAAGTGCATACAGAGAGGCAGCAAAACGAGTATTATATATTTTTCTTGCATGCTTAAAACTGACTATATAAAATTGTGCAACTTTCTCTGATAAGAAAAGTGCACGCAATCAGTTTCAGACGTTTGACAGCAGACATAGTTATAAATACATATCTTAGAAATAAAGTGATTATTTTTCTCATAAAATAACTGACTGTGAAACATAAGATTAACGAGTTATGTTCAGATTACGCATATGTTTCGTGCAATTTGACGTAAGGAAACAGAAATATGTTTTCATCCATGAAACTTTCTCTTGATAGATATCCCTATAACACTTATTGTTTAGATAAGAAACACATACTTTCTAGAATATGAGTGCAGTCTAAGCAGAAAAGCGTTATTACTGCATTTGTCAATGTATCACATTGTCTGGGTGCATTTAAGTTATCAGTTTAATTCGGATATCAGTGTATCTTCCTGTACGAAATTTTACAGCTGTAAAAGACCTGTACTTTTGTTCAAAATTACAATCATAATTATTTCAACTTTACACCTGTAGATTTTATATAGCAACATTGATTTTACAGCTGTAGATTTCAATTTACAGCTGTAAAACGACTGTAAAACAGGTCGAATTATGCAAATGAGATACAGCTGTAAAAAAGCTTACAGCTGTAAATATGCCTAAAAGTTACAGCTGTAGAAATATAACAGGTGTTGAAAAAGGGAACATTATTTTAAGGGACGAAAGCGGTACAAACAGTTTTAGGATGAATTGTAATTCTCTAGAAAGGGTAGCAATAACTACACAAATGGCAAAATAAATTATCTAGTAAGTAAAGAACAATATCAAATATGTTTCTAGTATAACAATTGCAAAATTAAAAGAGTACGATACAAAGTAGAAACTATGCACCATACTTTCTATGTCATGAAAACATATGACAATCTTGTAATTGTTTCCTTTAAACTTATCAGTTTCAAATAAAGAGTAAATTGTTAATGCATGTGCTTACACATGTCCTTTTACAACTGTATTAGATAATTGAACATTTGCACTTACTCCATAATGGCTAAAATTCCAATATTTTAGATGATGTGGCGTCTCTGTGAATTTCAGTTATATCCCGCCAAAATGCATTAAAGATGGCTGACAGTACTCATATTTCCCTCCAAAAAAAATTAAAGCTGTAATTTTGAGACATGACCATTTTACAGCTGTAACTTTCAACTAAAATTTTTACAGCTGTATTTTTGAGACCTGCAATTGTTTTACATCTGTAAATTTCAACTGTATTTTCGGTAATTCTCCATTTACAGGTATTTTACAGCTGTAATTTCAAAATACAGGTCTTTTACAGACGTTTTACAGCTATAAAACGGGTCCTATTTTCGTACAGGTTTTCTGGATTTACATAACATTAGATGTAAATATAGATAAGTAGTATTTATGAAGTTAGCATATAAACTGTTTGCATATCGACCGATAAAGGCGGAAACTAAGCCATTTATTGTTTTGATTACATGATACCCTTTAAAAAGGCTTCTTTATATCCAAAAGCGTTGGGGTTCATAATTAAACTTTTGGCACTGCTTCTCACAATTTCTTGTTGGATAAATATTTCTTAGTTTAAGATTTGCTAGGGCGTGTAGTCATGTTTCGGACCACAATGATTGTAATAGATAAATTACTAAATAAACCATTAGGCAGAGCTACCGTTTTTATTATGTTCGTGCATATCTATTGAATTTCTCTGTCGTAATAAAAACACACATAGATTTTTATCCTTTTCTTGCGAACTTCGCCGAGCCCTTGATGGTTTCTCATCTATGTATAGCTTGTTTGTTTTTCATTTTCTAGAACATTTTGTTATTGCATACATAAAGGATTCATCTAGCAGTGATTACTTTTATTAACACTCTCCTCTAACATTGGAATATAGTGGGGATATAATCTCCTGTGTATTACGTTGTCTATGTACTTTGTATATATATCCAAACATACACTTCTACAGGGTTATAAGTTTACGTAGTCAGTATATTTATTATCTATTTTAATTTGTTCGTTTTATTGTTTTTACATGCAAAGTGAGTATGGTCCGACTGTTTTGAGACACACTGCATTGTTCTTTCTGAACCCATTTAAAATTTGGTACTGCTCTTTTCCTTTTACTTGTGCTTGACGGGACATGTGGTGATCAACACGATTGAGCTGCTTTAATATTTACGCGCTGTCCTATTTCGTCTTAAAACTTGGATCAACACTTATCTGTTATTTCTAACATGGCGGTGTTGAAAAGTGAAATGTTATGAGTAAGCTAGACTAACTCTTAGACTATGATATATCTTTTTACATTTTTATGATTGAATGTAGTGAACTGAGCCAGTCTATATCCTATGTCCAATATCATAGTGATAATTTCAACATCATTCCTCTGTGAAAATCTCTAAAATAGACTGGCTTTTGTCTCTATGAAATTAAATTCGTCAAAAAAGGAAAAATGTAGAAATATATTATTATCAGTCTAGTGGCTAGTCTATGAGTAAGCTCACAAGTGACCTTTTTGTAACTGATGTTTTGTTTACCTTGTATGTACATGTCCGTGTCTGACTTTTTTACATACATACATACATGTACTTGGACTGCTATGAGGTTTGCTGCCTACTTGAAGCGCGGATATTTCTATTGGAACTTTGTCCGTAAAATCTTACCTGAGCACAAATTTGTGGCTAATGTGACTACTGATTACCCATGGGCCGTAAAACGATGTCTTCTCTAATAACTGTTCAATAGAGGTTGATGAAAGTTTGTATAAATGATGTTCTAGAAAAGTTTATCAAAGAAATCCATTTCATGCATAGCTGTAATTGCTAGAAAGGAAAGGAAATAATTCTGGCCAGAATCCGTTGGTCACATTTCAAAATGATTTCACAGCAATCTTGGTTGGAAAGTACGTTCATACAAATGTTACTTGGGTGAACCTCTTCTTTGTATTTAAAACTTTAAAACTCTTATTTTGGGTGAACCTCTTCTGTGTATTTAAATGGTTTAACTCGTGTTGTAAGAAAATGATTGCCCGTTTAATAAGTTCACAAATCAGTTTCTTAGGTCACCTTTTATTAAGATTCTTCTACATGTGCTGATTCGCCTCAACAGATATATCTTCAAACGTCATGATGGGACTCTTCCTAAACTCCTGGCCAGATCTTGAAATTATATCATCGCATGATTTCATAATTATTCATAATAAAATATGTGGAAAGATTCTTCAGAAGAATAGAACGCAACTAAACAACATAATAGCAGACTCAGTTAGATTTAGCCTGTTCATGAGAGGTAATGAAACATGCAACACCCCTCACGGTTTAAGCGGAAAAAATGAATGTTACTATACTCTATGATCCCAAATGAATCTTGATTTGTCAGAAAATGGCTAATGTTTGACTAGTTTCCAAGTATGATACAATATAAACAGTTTTTCCCCTGAATGTGCAGTCTAGGTTTCAATAGCTTGGCTTACTCCTCAATCCTATTACGTTATTACGTTAATATATGATTGTATCATACATATTTGGAAAACAAATATTGTTTAAACCAATAGCTATGGCAGACATGTTTCTTGGATGACTGTTCCAATCTTATCTTCTTATGTATTTCAGCTTTAGGTCTCGTGTAAGAAATTAATCTAGGTTAAATATTGAATTACATTGATATACTAAAAAAAAATAAAAAAAAGACAGAAGAAACGTACCTATCAAAATGAAATAAACAGAATTTAGGAACACTTTGTTTCAGAAATATGCTCCAGGTTATTTTTACAATCTCTTTTCTTATTATGGTGCTATTCTTCTTATTAATAATTAAGTTGCACAATTTAGTAGAAGAAAAAAATCATTATTACATAGGCTGGATAAAATGGAACTTTAGTTTAAAAAGAAGGGAATGAATTTTACTGTAGAAATGTATTTAGATATTAAAGCACTATATAACACTTAGTTAAATTTCTTCTAAATTCTGCTAGGTCTAACTGTTTGGAAGATTTAGATTTAGATTTCGGACGTAAATTTCTGAAATTCTTATTAAAATTGAACCTAAACAATATTAATGTGTCTCCATATACAAAGAAGATTTGCCAAGCATCGGTTTTTGACTAAGTAGAGCAGTACAGCATATGGCTCACAAATCATGTTTAATATACTACTTTAGAAGCAAATATAAGATAAATTTTCTAGTTTGACAATTTGTAAGATATGATGCCTTATTAAGGTATTTGTACTTAGGCAGTCTGTGTTTTCAATCTTTTCTTGTTTTACGTATTAGATTTACGTCTTTCGATGATTACATCATTGTCAGTTTCAACTACAATATAATGATACCACAGACTTTCTGAGAATGATCTGTACAATGCTCATCTTTGATTACTGTTCACCTATATGAACAATATAAACAGTCAAAGTATTGTTATATTTCAACAATGTGATAAGGTTTCAATTCTTTTAACTTAAGCCAGCTTTTGTAAACAGTTTGAACAACAACACCTATTACAGCCAGAGTAACAGCTGCATTACGTCTCATTAATATCTAGTGTGCCGGTTGTTTGCACTAGGAACCGCCAAACAACTGTGCCAGAAAGATAGCAACTGTCTGCCACTTCTGTTTTGACTTGATGCAAACTGCGATCTGTTTCGGCTTAAAATAACGGCACCATGTCGGACTACTACTGGCAAAAGAAAGTCCACGTGCAACGAAAAGAAGCGATTTGGACTTAAATCCTTTACTTGTAAATGAATCATTATGCGTAAGAATTCCGGACGGATTGAAATTCTAATAAAATGTATTTATTATTTTGATATTCAAACGAACCTTAGCACTATGAAACGCCCTTGTTTTATGGGAATACGCGATATTAATGTAACATAATGCTATTATGACTATGGACGCTGTCATGGATGAAACTGTTAAATATTTTACACTGTTTGGCAAAATATTACATAAAATGATTGTACATTTTCATGATGTATATGCATTTGACATTTCTGAATATCCGAAAAGCCAGTGTGGCATTTTATAAAAGCTGCGTAGTGCATTCTCGTACATACTTTAACATTCAGCCTTAGTAGCAGGTGGCGATTGAAAATTAAACAATTGTTATTGGTTATTGCACGATCACATAAAACTTTGCACAAATGTAAATGTATTCAGTGTGACAGATACCTGATCTAGTGTAAAGATTAAACGTTTAGTAATGTTACAACTTTTTGTAATGCACAAATCTCTTCCCCATCCCCATAAAGAAATACATGGTTATCCCAAGATCAATTAATCATTGTTTAACATGTAACATCTGTCTTTCAATTGCTCAAAACGTAAATAATTAAAACATTATCATAAGATTTTTAAAGAAAGAGGAAGAAAATCATCTTCTGTTATTCAATTTATCAGATCTAGAAATAGGAGATAAGGATTTATGTATGATTTGTTTGCTTCCTTTGCCTATTTATCTATTTTCATCTTTCAGCAAATGTAAACGTTTCTAAATTTATTTGACATGTGGCATATTCAGAAAATTAATTTCATAGTTTTGAGTATGAAACAAATGTAGCAAAAATTAAAAGGACAATGATAGTCCTATATAACTCACCCAGCCACTGAAATGTAATTCTTTAAGAGTTTGGTAGCGGATCATTTCAATGAACATCTAGGCAAAATTTCATCAACTTCCATCAAACTGTTTACGAGAAGATGTTACAGTATAACTGTTGAGCGAAAACACCGAACTATGGACGCCAGACAGCTGAAACACCAAGAGCTTACTTTAGATCAATTTATTTATGTAAATCAGTCCAGAAAATCTAATCAATGATAGCCAATGACGTTATAGTCTAAATGAGATACTGTTTCAATGGAAACAAGGGTACCTTTTGTTGTTGACCAAAGAAAGCAGCGTATAGTGCTGTACTAGACATATTCACACGCAGGTTTTAGCACTGACTACGGTACGAATACCAACCAGAGTCACACCGGCCATAAGGAGCTACTCGGGGTCAATAAATGAGATGCTGAAAATTAGTCAGGTGTGTCTGCTTCCAAAATTTCTTACAAATGTCTAAATGGAAATATATCCTTGTTAAATAATTTATGTTATATAGATGAACATTGTACCCATTAATCATTCAACTGGATGAAGCATTCCAATGTACACTGACACTGATCACTGAAACAAACTGAGAATTTAAAGATGGTAGAACAGTTGCTTCCTGAGGAGATTTTACAAACCGAAGAACAGTGTTACCTTACAAGATTTCACATAGTTCAGGAGGAGATTTCGCAGATGACTGAAAGTTGGTTACAACAGGAGAATTTTCAGATGACAGAGCAGTTGTTACCTGAGGAGATTTTACAGCATAAAGATGGCATAAGCAAGATCTCCATTGGTTATCAGGATAGTTAGTAAGATTTTGCTAGAGTCATACCAAAAAGAATGTTTATGATACGTTATAGAGTGAGAAAAATGTACAGTCAGTGATGCTCGAACCATGGATCTCTCGCTTACAGAGCAAGTACCCAACCAACTGAATCAGCTGCTTTGCTTTGCCCTTCCTAATTCTTCCATATGATATTTTTATATTTTACTTCGTTTTATTTGATGTTTCTTTTGAATGTAACTGTATGAAAGTTAGTATGTAAATAACACCTAACAGTATTATGTCATAAAATCAAATAGTTGTTGCGATGGAGAAGTGGTAGTTTTATTGTAAAAGTACTTCCCATATTTACAATGACAGAGTTTTCCTGCCGCATCATATTACCATCCAATCAAACAGGAAAATTGTCCTGAATGTACTGATATTGTACTCGTAATCCCCTGCGCTCGTATCATACTTTGGTGTGCATTAAAAAGAAGAAAAATGTACAGAACTGTGTTGATGATTTGGAACTCGACCGCGGATCATGATTTCAAACGCAAAACTAGCTGTCTTATTTATCTTTCAAAAAAACGCATAATTTATCTTTCATCATTCAATTAATAAATACCGTTAATATGATGGATTTTTACATTCATTTTCTTTGAAATTTAGGCGCTAAAACTCTGCTTTATTATAAATAGATTTACATGTAAAGCATTGCACACAGACAACATTAGTAAATACAAGTACTCTTCGCCCGTTTATATTTTTGTAGCTTCATTTATAATGTTTTGAATCTTTTCTTAACATTTGTGAAAAGCGTGATTAATTTCAAAATCTATGTACCGCATTAATGCGTCATAAAACGAACATTTCATGTAAAGACAACTACTGCTGCTCAACAAATACTAGATCTTCAAGTAATTGTTTATTAGTGCTGTATTTGCAGTAAACAAAATATATCAAAACTTTTGTATGGAACAAATTTAATATCAAACGGTCGTTTATAAAATGGAATGATTGTACACGCCATCTATTTGGTTATTGATTCCATAAAACTGATTGTTTTTTTCGTGTTATAACATCTGCAGAATCCCGAGGGATTGTTGCGGTATTGTTGCTCAACGTCATTAAATTTCCATGAAATGCGCGGAAATGTCGGCGTTGTTTTATGACGTTCACGTCATTTTCTTTTGAATTATCCGTTTTGGGCAGGTAATACGTTTACGCTTTGCCACGAAACGCGCATATATAAAAGACATTTTTAATAGCATGTGAGCGCGAGATTATTTCCGTTAACACACGTTTACTCTCCTGTTATAACACCCCCAAAAAGTGACAAGAACAGCAGTTTTATGCTAGAATATATTTATCACTCGTCGATAAAATTTGTCTCAAGGAACATTTATATTCAAACATGTCTCTTGTCAAATCGAAAATTGGCAGCCTGTACATTTATCATAAAATTGCCAACAGTAGTGCAAAGGCTGTATTTCCCAAAGATAAACAGTTAAAGGAAAGAAAGATCAGACTGAGAGTATATAAAATAGAAGTATCTTCAACTGTTAAACAAATAAAATGCACTTCTTAAGTGAAATTAAACAAAATTGAGTCCTTGAAACAAATAATAAAATAGAAATAGTAAAAATTACAGGTTGCCTACTAAACTGAAAAAATGCTGCAAACTTCGATTGACTGAGCCTGTTCATGGATGGCAGTTGAAGTGCATGTTACCATCCATGCCTTTAGCCATAGCTTGAGCAGAACTCCATATCTGCACATACTACAAAAAAGAAATATCCTTCAGATGTGTTTATATGGTAATGCATAAAGAAGCTTCGATGATGCACAGGGGTCACTCGTACGATCCTGAGTTAAAACTATGACGCACGAGCCTGATTAAAAAAAATTAAACTAGCCTTAAACGAGAAAACAATGGGCAGAAGTAAACAAACTGAATTTAAAGAGGGAATCTGAGGTCATGAAGACCTGGTAAAAAAGAAAAAAAAAGAAAACAATCATTTTCAGTTTAACATTAGTGTATACAACAGTAGGCATTATTACTGCAAAATAGTCGTTTTCAAAAAAAAAAAAAAAAAAAAAAAGAAAAAAAAAATGAAAAAGGTTACTAACTGTTATAACTGTTACAAGGAAACAATGTCGCACATCAATTTTCATGTAGATTAATAATAAATTATTGCATCAACAATTTTTGCAGGTTTTTGTTAATTGAGAAAAGCGATAAGAATAAGCGCATTGTGTTTCATATTTAAATGCGTCCAGGTGATATTATTTTTTTCACAATCAGTCCAGCATTAATTAAGTTAGAATTTTCGTATGTCCGATTTACTTTGTATTCATCTCTAAAAATCCCTGGAATGGGACAGATTTTGTCAAGCTAAGTTTAAATATTTTTTTCTGAAAATAGTAATACTGAATAATGTTGCTATATTACAAATTTCGTTACAGTAAACTTTTGTTCCTGTTGTAAAGAAAAAGCTTGACTTTTAAGATACGAATTAATATGCTTTATTCTAATAATTATGCCTTTTTCTGTTAAAACACTCTTACGCTAGAATGACGTCACGTTAACGTGCAGTGACGTCAATGTTTTTTTTGCCTTCAAGAAAGAGCGCTACTATGTTTTATCTACTGTTTTAGATTAAGGGCATACTAGAATCGAAATATTTTATACCAAAACCGTATTTTAACACTATTTATACACTCTGGCGGTAATACGCCGTACAAATAAATTCACTCGGGCTGCGCCCTCGTGAAATTATTACGTCCGACGTATAACCGCCCATCGTGCATAAATAAGTGTTAAAACACACTTTTGCTATAAATTATTTCTTAAATAAACGAGAGTGTTATTCACTACGTTAGAACGTTATTTCAACAAAAGGAATTCAAAATCAGTTTCTGTGTAACATTTGTTAAATTCTTTGCAAAGTCGTTCTGCATTTATGTAAGGCCGTTGTGGTCATAAAATGTTAACGTGAAATTTCTGTTCACGACTTCTTTCTAGTAGTTTATTCTTTCGATGTTACTTAACTAAATATTTATTTGCTTGAGAAATTTTAATTTGTATATATGTATTCGCATAAGTGTTCTCTCATTTCATTATAACTAAGTAGAAGTAGAAGAATTGTTAATATTTAAATTAATCTAAGAACTTTCAGTGAAGTAATATTAACGTTAAATCAGTAAATAGCGTACTGAAGTAACAAAGTGTACGCACCATATAAAATTTGCAATGTTTTTACATAAACACCAGAAAAAATCACTCTTATAATAAAGCACACCACTCCAATGTGTGACGGTGATAAATACGATTCCGAAAGTTGACATGTCGTGATTAATTACAAAGAGTATTTAACAACGCGTTTTGGACTTGTTTCGCATTCAAGTCACATAATAAAAGCAGCTTGTTAATGAGCAGGAAATTCCCACTGATGAAATTCAGAGCGGATTCTAAACAATCGGTTTTACTAAGTCAGTGTCGTAGCGAGCGACAAACATGAGAATGTGAATTGTTTTTTGTGGTTATTAGGGCATTTGAATAGCGGAAAAATTCAACTCGGTGCATAGTGCCGATGGGGATAAGTGTGACACTCTCTTCAGGAGGAGGTTTGCGGTCCACCCCGAGAAAAAAATATAATGACATAACATAACGCGTTCTGGTGCATTGTTTGTGTTTGAGCTGTTGAAATTCTTTAAAAAAAAAAGAAACATCACCTTGCACGTCGTGTTACGCTAATTTATTATTCGCTTTGTAATTTGTCCCTCTTGGATGCAAAAGAAGACATACCTTTTAGTAAGTTTATGTATAATAATCTTGTTGATGGAGCTCCTGGTTTAAAACATGGGGATAACATTATCTTGTAGAGGAAACAACAGACGACATACTATTATTGAAATTTCTATTAACAACAATTGTATATAAATGATACGACGACACTGTAGAAGAAACGAAAACTTTTGAGACCTTTTTAGAAAAAAAAACGCACATGTTAATTTTTTCATCGTGCCATTTAACTTCCTCTAGAAAACACAGGAAGGAAAAACAATATGATCTTCAGCTTATACACACGGTACATGATGATGATTTAGCATCATATACAGTGGATATAAGTTAAAGATTAATTTCCAAATCCAAATTTATTAATCTCACATAGGTGATATTCATCTGAGTCTGTATATCTAAAATAGGTCCAAACACTGGATATGATTTATCAACAGATTTCTGTATTTTTACCATATATCAATATCCTTTGTGATAGTAATGGAATTTAAGAAACAATTAACCAATCACTCTCATTGTTTACTGCGATCCAAATACACGTACCTAGAATGGACAGCTACTGGTAATTATTAGATTACTTTTCTTTCAGTGTTCACGCAATTGGCAAACATGCCCGCTTTTAACTACAATAAAACAGGATATTTAAAATACAGTACAGAAGTGGGTACATATAGAGTTAAGTCAATATTGGGTCAATTTAAATAATCTGAAGCAATCACAATTAAAGTTCGAATACAAAATGATATATTTAAAAATATTTCAAATTGTGTGGATGACCAAAATCTTGGAACTTGGCAGCATAACATCAAATATGTTACCAAAATTAAATATGAATCCATAATAATAAGATGCGGTGAGAAGAAAAGTTTTCAAAATATTTTCAAAAATAAGACCATTTCTCTGTGTAATTATATACTTTCAAATGATTTTGATTTGGGACTTGCCTCGGAACCGCACTGGATAAACCGTGTATTGGCAAACTTGTACCAAATGGTTATTCAATTAAACATGATGCACCGTGTGGCAGCAGCCGTTCAGAAGTCGTGCATTATTCCATCTAGTAGTGACAAAACTTTTAAATGATTTCAATACATGGATTGTAATTTGAGTATCAATGAATTCTCTGCATTAATAAATGATATTAGACTACCACTCAAAAATCAAAACGGTTAAAACTAATGTTTGCTAGAAGAAGAATGGCTGTTTTCCTTGGCAATATGCTACAGTTATTGTAGCAGGACATACTTTATTCGATATCCATCAATGGGTGTGCACAGTTTACGAGAGTTTAACTTCACTCATGTGGTATGCATCAACATATGAGCGGACCTACCCATGCCTGATGTCATACATTACATGTTGTTATAACTAAAAACGATATCCGAATAATGTAAGATGCCGCGATCATCGATCCAGGTCTTTGTGACAATACTGGTAACACCGGTATGTCACAACACCACTGTGCAAACCACTTCAGCACCTGTGCCACAAAACCAGTTCCGGAGATTATGGAAATTACGCACTACTGACGTAAGTTCTTTCAAACAAAACATGTCGGCGTCCTCTGCACAAAATAACATTCTAAAAGGACACAGACGTGGATCAGTATGAGTGATTTTCAAGCGTATCATGCTGTACTGATATCATGAATTCCTTAGTACAAAAACTATGTCTTTGACCCAGCTGTCGGTCGTCTTATTCAGACAAACGTTACTTCGATAAGTAATGTTTGTATTTGGCACTGACCGCTAAGGCTTGGCTAAGATAACAAAAAGCTAAGTGACTTTTTCATGGATAAAATTAAACATTAGGAATGACGTTATCTCGCATAGTAACACTCATAGTAATTCAGCAAACTTGAATCGTACAGATTATCAGGAAGTTGCAAGCTGTCTTCTTGATTCGGCTCATGCATCGGCAGAAGAGGTAAAAGAAATCACAAAAATATCTGAAAACCAGTCCTGTGACCTTGACCCTACACCAACCATGACTTTTGAAGAAATGTCTTGATGAACTCTTGTCGTTGATAACAAACATGATAAATATCTCAATTGAATAAGGTTATGTACCAAAGGAGTTTCAGAGTGCATGGCTTAAGAAACCAGGTCTTGAACCTAATATTCCCAAAAAACTGCTGGCCTGTTCATTTGAAAAAAATATTGGAATAGATAGGAAATGCTATCTTGAGCAGCATTCGAGTGAAAATAAGATTCACGAGGGACTGCAGTCTGCGTACACAAAGTTTCATTCAACTGAGTCGGCTTTGATAAAGTTACAATATGACATCCCATACTTCTCGGCCTTAATTCTGTTACAATCCTCGTGCTACGCGATATGTCTGCTGCTTCCGACACGATTGACCAACAAACACTGTTATATCGCCTTGGAGTCAAAGACAAACACATGCATGGATGTCGTCATATCTAAGCGACCACTAGTTTGCGTGCGTTGATGTGAATTGTCGACGCGTATGCTGATGAAATATTGTATCCCAGGGATCTCAGATATGTGACGTATCTCGTGAAGTTTTGTGTGTGTGTGTATTTTAAGTAATTACATAGACATCTTGTTTAGGATAATTATAATACCTATGAAATAAGTCACTCATTTAACTGCCTTTACATATATATCTAAGCCGACAAGAAAAGATTCTGTCGATCGGAGAGTGACCGAATGTGTTATATATTTGTAAAAATCTGAATACTCTAGTAATCGCCAACATTAAGATCTTGAAACTAAATGTATCTCGGACTCAGGTTTCTGATCAATCGCCGGGCACCCGCGTGGTCGGGGACCTACAATCCGGGTAGCTCGAAGTATTTTGCCCGGTGGCTAATGCGTGGATTACATAGCTATTAACGTAGTACTGCTGTTGTCGTAGTATTGCTGTAAACAAGAAATGAAATCAGTCTGACGTTTGCAGAATAATGTTGTTGCATAAGTATTGTCCTAGTAGTGAGACAGTATCTACCTAGCTTTGCTTAATGAAATTATAGCCTTTGTGTCCGTTATAGTTTGCCTGTGTGGCACTTAAGTGTTGCTTAGCAGTATAGTGAACCGCTCAAATGCCCGAATTTATTATGCATCAGTCAGACAAGTAAATTATGCCACCTCGTTTATTTCCTACCTTGATAGCGTATATGTTTGAACTTCGAAGCAACCGTCCGGCCAACGGAATTTCTAACAATCTGGCGGGACACCCCGTCAGATTTATTGAGGGACCACAACATGCCATTTTTAACCTTTGTATCAATGATTAATGTTATTAGATTTGGATATGTATAATCCCTAAAAGTCAAGGTATTTGAATGACTAAAAAGCAAGTGTTACACGTTTGTTTTGAGTTATTAAATAATAACAATAATTTATCTTCCTGCTAATACAACTGTTAGCAGAAATAATTCTAGCATTAAACTGCTGTTTTAGTCACTATTTGGGGGTGTTTTAACAGGAGAGAAAATATGTGTTAACAGAGAGATTCTCCCGCTCGCGTGCTGTTAAGTCACCTTTTTATATATGCGCATTCCGTGGCAAATCTGAAATGTATAACGGCCATAAAAACGGATAATTCAAAAGGAAATAACGTCAACGTGGAAAACAACGCTGACATTCTCGTGCATTTCATGGACATTTAATGACGTTGAAGGACAATACATTGATTTATTAGTTAGTTTTTACGAGTTTTATCATTATGCTAGAAAAGCGTCAGCGAATGTTCATTTCGTGCTATAACTTCTTCTACTTTACCAATTATTTTCATATATGTGGCTGGATAACACTTACGTAGGCATTTCTTGAAGATGGAACCTTTATGTGTTTTATATTTAGTACATGATATATGTGGTTCGGTGATGCCGGTAGTCACGTTCCTAAGGTCAAATTAAGGTCAAGAAATAAGGTCAAAGGTCATTGGGTGCATTTTTACATACATCAGTTATATGACCTTAAATATTCGTCATTCTTTTAAAGAAATGATCCCAAATGGTATATAATCAAAGCTATAGTATTTGACTATGAACTGAAATCACTTTATGCAAATTAGCTGATTTGAATATTCATTAATATTAATGAAAACGTCCAAAATCGTACAAAACATGATAAAAATGGACATGCAGGAACAATCATTACTTTGTATGTTCATCATGTTCATGACTTGAAACACAAAAATGGAAGACATCATATGTAGGATACTAATGAATAAACACACTTGTTTATTTCAAGATTGTATGTGTTTTCTTTTGAGGTACAGCTTAAAGTGGGTGGGGTAATTTGGCACCTGACCGAGAGTAATCAAAACCATAACTTCATTAGTTTATTTCGTCTCCCTTTTAAATCAGCATGCTTTGATATTAACTTTAGATACATTGTATATTGTATACATTTATAAAATAAGAACATACTTTTAATCCCACTATTACATATGATATGTGTGCGTATGTGTTAACTACAATAACGTGGTCTGGAGCTCTTCTCAAAAGAAAGTACATACATGCTTTGCTCATGCTCTTTTTAGTAATTATTGTGTATACAGTAAAACAAGTATTATGATATAACAGATGAAGACCATCTCGATGCTTAATTTGCAGCAGTATAACAGGTAAGGCGAAGAGAGTTAACCCCCTTATCAGTATTACGCCATTTGTAAAACAAATAACACAGCGAAACATAATCAAGTACATAGTCATTTTACTGTCCTTTGTTGTAAGTTTTGTGTTTTAAATAGTTTAGATACATAATTATATCGTGCAAATATAGTAAAAGGTAACTTCTTAAAATAAATATGAGTATACTAGGGGACTCTATCGCCAATTTCTCAAAGGCTTGAATAAAACCCGTTCAGAACCCGTACTTTAACCGAAATAGTATACCTAACTGTGTAACCATACTAAATATTTATGAATAGTATGTTTAATGATATAAACAGCATAAATTATGTAGATTCTGTTCCAACGTCAAAGGAATGTGATGCGCACTTTAGCTATCTAGCAGTATTTACGGTACAGTTATACATGTTCTTCACTGGACACAACTATCAGCACAAATAAAATAGTTTGTTTGTGTTTTTCAGCAAATGTCTAGCCATGGATGTGAAGCCAAAGCCACTTGCTGTCTTGAAAAGAAAGACAAGTTCCCTTAAGACAAATTACGAACATTGTATCTTCTGCCAAAAAGTGAGCGCTGATAAAACGAGTACCGGTTCAACAGATGGCAAGAAAAGGGTGAAGGATTGTTTAGAAATTCGAATGAAGAATAGGGATGACAATGTTGAGCTGAACGATAGGTTAGACAATATTCCTTGTGAGCACTGGAGCTCAGACTCTGTGACACTAAGATGGCACAAAGCATGTTACAGTACATATACATCTTCGCATAATATCAAGCTTATAGAACGAAGATATATTGAAATATCCAAAGAACAATATGACGTAGATGCCGGTCCATCGACCGAACCCATGAGAGGACGTAGTTCTAGTGCTGTGATTGATTGGTCTAAGTGCATATACTGCCAAATAATCGACAAAAGCAAATTATTACATCAGGTAGGAACTTTTCCGAAGTCAACAAAGATACTGGACATGGCACAAAGTGAACCAGTGATGAGATTACGCTTAGCTGGGGTAAATGACTTAATGGCTGCTGAAGGGAAATATCACCAAGCATGTCTTCAGAAACGCGAACGCAATTACGGTAAACTTTGTTCACAGTTGGAAGATCGTCTTGGACAAGGACATGTGTTTGATATGATAACAGTGTGGAAGTCATATGTTGAATTAGCTAGTGAACATGATGTTGAAATTCCGGAAAGATATAACTCACGAAGAAAGACGTTTTACGCTGATGTTGAAGAAAGGCTAGGAGCAAAAGCTAGTTTTGTCAGACCATTGGATATTACAACTCCGCTAATAATGTACCCAGGGGATCAGGCAGAGTACGTACTTTCACATTCATTAAGTAGAGGTCACAAGGCTGATCTGTTCTGCAACAGTTCTGAATCCGAATCCTCTGAAGACTCGTCAGGAGAAGAGCCCATACCAAAGTCAACACCCGAAGTTAGTTTGCTGCAAGAAATGGTCCATGTTGCTATTTGCATTAGAGCTGATTTGGACCAAACACCAGGTCTTGATATTAATTGGCGAACTTTGATCAACCACACATCGAAAAGATTGTACCGAAATGGCGAATAGTTTGTATCTACTTCTGGCGTTAGTTTTTGGTGGAATGTCAGTTATTGATAAAATTACAGATTCAGAAGAGTTTACAGAAGATGAAAAAACCATGCGCCGGATTTTAAGTATTGCACAACATATCATCTACGGAGTGTCTAAGGGTCATAAATTAACACCAAAGCATATAGGCTTAGGTTTAACATTGAACCAATCTACCCGTTCTGAAAAGTTGGTAAACCTATTTCATTCTGCAAACCATTGCATAGCAATAAACACAGTTCGTGAATTTGATAATACCATTGCCAATGAAATTTTGGAAAGATACAAACGCAACGGATACATTTACATACCCTCTAACATATCTCCGAACCAATTTGTACATATTTCATGTGACAGCATTGATGTCCTTGAATGCACTATAGATGGAAAGAATACTTTTCATAGCACCCAAATGGTGGCATGGCAACGTAAAGGATGGAATATTGTGGAATCACATGGTGATGACGGAAACAGCTACGTCCTCAAATCAGGTATCGACAAAAATGCTATGACTGTTTATCAAGAAATACACAAGGCAAAGATAGTTACAGGGAAACGTGCACAGCCTTTAGCGCATTCAGCAGCTAGTATAGACATGACGTCGTGGCTGAAGGCAGACGAAAACATGCAAGACTCGTATATTAATAATATTTCATGGACACTTGCCAGGCAAGAATCGGAAAATGAGCAACAAGTTCCATTATGGGGCGATAAAACGAGGCGTGTTGTACTGTGAAGCATGAGGTGACAAACCCGTGTATGTTGCCTATATTGCAGGCACCAGCAGATGAGTATGACACAATCAACACGATTATTAGAAAATTTGTGGCGATAAGTGAAAATATTGGTCAGATGCATACAGTCATCACAGCAGATCAACCACTTTATAGCAAGGGAAAAGAACTCGTATGGGCAAATCAGACGGATTTCAAGAATGTGATCTTCTTCATGGGTGGTCTGCGTGTGTGTTTTAACTACATGCGTGCAATCGGGCAACACATGGAATGTTCTGGTTTAGGAGATATTTGGGTTGAGACTGGCATCTTTGGTGCCAACACTGTCACAACGGTATTGGGTGAAAAGTCATATTACAGAGCAGTCCGTGGACACCTACTTACTTACGAAGCCTTATGGAGACTGAAATGGCGGTACTTTTTGAACTGGTTATCTTCATCAGAGAAGGAAATCCTCAAACTTGACGAGGAACTGGAGAACTTGAAGTCTGCAATTTCATCTGCACATCCTGACCGACAAGTAACACATGATGCTTCTGAACAACTAAAGAAATGTCTCAAGGAGAAAGGCGTCACTGAGTTGCTGCAGGAATTTGAAACAAAAATGGGGAGAATCAAGAACTTCGCATATTGGCAGACGTATCTGCGTATGGTTGAAATCCTTTTTGCGTTCATCACTGCACAGAGGACAGGAAATTGGTACCTCCATGTAGAAGCATTTGCATTAATGCAGCCTTGGTTGTCTGTGTATGACCATACAAATTACACCACGTGGGGGCCCGTATATCTGTCAGATATGAAAGCATTGGAACGGGATGCACCTGATGTCTACAGAGAATGTATAGCAGGCAACTTTGTTGTCAAGAGAAGCAACCACTATTTCAATGAGGTTCCAGCCGACCAGGCAACTGAGTGGATGAATAGAGTTTGCAAGACGGCCGGTGGCATTATAGGTATTAAAAGACATGATCAAATCTGGAAAGTAGATCCCTCGGAAGCACCGAAAACAAGGCAAACAGTGAAAATTGCAGACTCGGTTTGATTGAGTCTGTTCATGGGCAGTAATGGAAAATGCAACACTGCCCACGCCCCCTAGCACCGGCTTAAGCGGTATTCAATCTTCAAATCTAAATGAGTTGAAAACAATGATCTCGAAGGACCAGAAAATATAACAACACTGAGATGAAGTCGGGGCGACTTTTTACGGCCGCCACACAGCACTTAACAAGCCAGGGACCGGTTCTGTATTACATGGGCTCACCGGTCGTACATATCAAACAGAACAATGGAAATATTTGGTCTTCAAGATGACGAAGAGGAAACCTCTAGCAATAGAACGGACGCACAGCCATCTCGAATGAGGTCTGAAGAAGATAAAGTAAAAGAATTGATGCAGCAGATGGAGTCCCTGGATGTATTTGGATTGTGTGCGCATGAAACACGCGACACAACACACGAGGCAACCCTTGTTTCAATAGCTACGAAGGACGTTGCCACTGATGACATATGCGATGACTTATTGTCAGCAGAAAGCAGAGGAAGAGAATCGGTAGAGAAATTTACCAAATCTAGATTAGTGGACCGTAATGCTTACCTGTACAAGACACCTGTTTCCGAAAAGCTGAAGGTTACCAAGTTGATCAGGGCCGACCGGAAGCTTCTTCAGAGACTGTTTAATGCTGCGAATTCTGGGAGGATTGTTCAAACTGCAGAAGTGTTACAGCACGAATTGTCACCTGTACCTCTATCACTTGCAGATGCAAGTGGGAAAATGAACAGCACATCAAAATCACAGATCTTAGATGTTTTAACTACTGACAATCAGATTGCGACACCACATAAAGTACCCGATTCCAATGCTCCAACATGTGTTATCATTGATGGACATGCTCTCATTCAAGCAATGCAAAAGCCTAAAGACTGTGTAACGTTTGGAGACTATGCGGAGGTCTTTGTGAAATCCGTTTACAAACACTTTACTCAAGTTTCAACACGCGTCGATGTAACATTTGACCGTTACCTGGGTGGCAAATCAATCAAAGCTGCCACACGGATCAAAAGAATTGCAAAGCACCGTCCAATACGTAAAGAAATAACCAATCGAGACGTACCTTTGCCTCAGGTTTGGGAGTCATATATCACACATGATGGAAACAAAGCCGACCTGGTGGAGTTTCTGTCTGGAGAACTGATTAGCCACTCCGACACTTTGCCAGAAGACTCAACGATCGTTGTTGGCGGCGGAGCAAGGGGAGACGTTAATGCAATCGCAAGTACGTTTGATGCTAAACATCTTTCAGTTAACCATGAAGAGGCGGACACTAGAATGATAGTACATGGGAAAGATGCATCGGAACGAGGGTATAAGCGACTAATCGTCAACTGTCGTGACACAGACGTGCTTCTGCTTCTGATATATCACATGGGAACTTCCATCGAGACATGGATGGTATCAGGGACTTCCAAGCAACGGAAATGCTTTCCGGTGCACACAATCGCTCAATGTCTGGATCGTGCTATAAGGAACAACATATTAAGTTTCCATGCCTTAACAGGATGTGACACCACGTCATCGTTCTCTGGAATAAGCAAGAAAACCTCATGAAATATGTTCCGGCAATTTCCTGATCTTGTGACAGCTGTTGGCCATGATGGAGATACTACTGAAATAGAACACTATCTATGCAAATTATATGGCTGTGCGCATGATTCTGATGACCCCGACATAAATGTATGTCGGTACCGGCAATTCATGAAGGCAAGGAAGTCTTTGGAGTTATTCCTCCAACAAGGGATGCAATAGAACTGCATGTCAGGAGAGCCAATTATCAGGCTAAGATTTGGATTAATGCCGACAATGTGGATTTCCGCCCTGAGCAGCCTGAAAGCACCGGTGCATGGAAATACGAGGGAGATGATCTAAAACCGATATAGATAACGAGGCCTTCTGTCCTTAGCTCGTGCATGCAACTTGTCACATGCGGATGCAAGACGAAGTGTGGTACTGCAAGGTGCACATGTTACCGGTCCGGACAGGTGTGCATGTTCGAATGTGCATGCGAAGCAACCGAATGTAGAAATCCGAATGGCAATGGGGACAATTAAGCTATGAATAGCAATTAATATATGTAACTGTACTATTATGTATAGAAACAACAAGAGCTAGATTGAACTGCGGGAACTAACTAAAGTTGTTTTTTACATGAATTCCATGTATGATGTATTCAGCAAACAGTAATATGTCATAATTGAAGAAGAAAATAAGTTACATATATTCATTTATACTTCTAATATTTTGGTGCATGAAACAGTTACCAGCTTAACTTTGAATTTATAAAACTGTGAAAAGTCACTTCAATGGTTAACTCGAGACATATATGTTATTAATAAATGTGTTTGAAATACATATCTTATAATTGTTCTCATGCTAATTAATATTCATGAGTATGGAAATGAGCTGATAAACTCTTGAATAAACTCTTGAATAACATAATTCAAGAACAATAATAAAAACAAAACATCTAAATATCTAAAAAATATGATTCATATGTGAGAAATTTTAATATTGTCAGTTTTCGATTTTTGGTATTTAATATACCCCAACCACTTTTGACAGCATTTATTATTGAAAATTAATGAATAATACTAAAAATATACATATTTTAATATACAGTAATGTTTCAAAATGTAATTATGTATGTTTTAGGCATTTATAAATAGAAATATTGAAGATTTGATCCTTGCATCATATGAAAATGATATTTTTTTACGAATTATTTCCCCCTTTTTATGTATTTCATGAATATTCATAAAGTGTGTCTGTGCGAAAATTTGCTTAAAGTTTTTGAAAATAAATGTACAAAGCTACAGCTTCAATTTGATACCATTGTTGTTGTTCTGCACCGATAAATGACCATGATATAAGGTATTTTATGCGACATACATAAAAAATGCACCGAATGACCTTTGACCTTGTTTATTTCACTAAAATGGGCCTCTCAAGGGTGACTACCGGGCAAGTCTTTCTTGTGACACCTAGTAGATAACGTTTAACATGGTAGTCGTCCATCTTCAGAGAATGCATATGCAAGTCACAATTTTGCAAAGTCTAGGCATACTATTCAGAATCCCTCGGGAATCATTGGTACTTTCGCTCTACCAGGCTTAGGCACCAACCAATCCCTCGGGATTCTGCAGATGTTATAACACGAACAAACATGCGTTATCCCTACAATGTAATATAGAATGTATCTGTTTTCGCAACTAAAAAGCAATTGATAAAATAATAAAATCGTTATACATAGTTTAATTTTTCAAAGTCTAAAATACTTCTATTTTACAATTGAATTGCACGTATGATATATATAATGTGGTAGGTCAAATATGCAAAATGCGTTATAAATCCGTAATGTATATATACAGCGCCCTTTTCATGACAAACACGTTCAAATGCGTTTACATGAGAGTATAGAATGCAGCCAAGCAAAATTAAAGCTGTCTCATTTTGACTTTGTTCATGAGAGGTAATGGAAAATATAACACCACTTACGTCTCATAGTACCAGCTTAAGCAGAAATCTATTACAAAGATACTGAATGGAACTCATGATCCCACATGATCAGGAAATATAATAATATATTCCATTTTAGAGCAATCAAACTGTCCATATCAATATTTGATAGTGGCAATTTCCGCCACTCATATGCGAAACGTTTTACGGTTGTACATGTTAATGTAGACATAATCTCATATTGGAAGACGTATCTCCCTTGATAGTTGCACTTCCTAATTAATTAGTATACCAGATCATAGCAACATCTAGTATTTGCATCTCAACATCTCCTTTGATACGGTATGCAAATACTAGAATACTAGTGTCTGTTGCGATTAAACAGCTGGTGCGTTTATATAAATACATGGGACAACCGACACTGGTCAATCGCCGTAGATGTGTAATTATATAACATAAACCTGGTCCAAATCTAAGTCATATTTTATCAGGACATTGGACCATAATCATAACCAGTATACATACATCACCCTCAGTTCGGATGGTGTCCCTACACAGAGGTAGTTTTCCCAAGTTTACATCATTAAAACGGAAAAAATGGAAACCGGTTTGATTGAGCCTGTTCATGGACGGAAGTAGAAATGCATGCTTCAATCCACGCCCGCTAGTTCTAGGTTGAGAACTCATGCATCACATTGACCGGAATATAATGTTGATATTTAGCACAATATGTCTCGTATATTTGAAAAGTTTCATGCCAGGCTGAATTTGTATTTCTTTTTTCACTGTTTACATAACTCCTATACTAGGCCTGCTATACAAATCTGATAGTATGTGATAGTTCACTTCATAGTGATACTTTTTCGTATTAACTAAGTTTTATTCAAATTCCCTGAGAACAGTAAGACAAACCATACACAAATATATCACAATACACGTTAATTTGTAAATTCCAAACATCAGGGAGTGGTACAGTTATGCCGTGGCATTATGTGCATATTCAGTTCATAATGGTACATTTCTAAAGTTCTGAGTAGGATCCAATAAAAATGTGAGAGTACAGTTTCCTGGATAAGGCTTACATAAGCACTTAACATTGTGTAAAAGTTGAAAATGCAACAAGTCTTAACCAGACATGGTGTAAGCCTAGCCGAAAATTTGGCGCAACAACTTTTAATAGCAATTGAGCCAGACACATGGAACATAGTAAGATAATTCATTTGGACAAGGCCAGTGAGTATGTACTGCGCAAAACATAACCATTCTATATAATTTTACAGTATTATAATCTCTATATTAATGCGCTGACAAAACGTACAGGCTTACTTCATAGACATACTTTCGGGTTTAAGGCAAAACCCCGAATACAAGGATTTCAGGACGTACGGACGGACAGACGGACGGATAACGTAAATATGTAAATACTGTATCAATAAGGATAGGAACATGGACCAGTGACAAACATTACTCTATACTTATAACAATATACAGGACTAAATATATTACATATATTACTCAGTCTACTTATTTTGATTTTATTTTTCTGACAGTGTTCCATGTAACCAGAATATTTGTAACGTAATTCATGTGTGCAAGAGTGATTTTCTCCCATTACAGTGTTATATTACCTGGTAACAAGACTAGTCATTCGCGTTATTGTGTACACATCAATAAAATCAAATCAGATTAACAATTCCTTGTTGTTCATGGGACGTATCAATAATATTCGCCTTAATGACCAATTTACCAGTATGCATTTACTAGATGCAGTTTACATTACATTATTCGCTTTATGATACCCACTAGCTTTATAGAGACTTGAGTTGGTGGCTATTCTTACTTCTTGTTCTTCAGTGGTTTACGAACGTTGTATTATTTCCTTGTTAACTGACATCATTTCCAAAAAACAGAAACTCGTATTTTATTTTCATAGCATTCGAGGAAAATAAAAAACATGTTCCTTAAATGTTTAATAGCCTAGAGTCACAACGTATTGCGTTTTTCGTATGTTAGCCAGACACATTTCGGTTTTCAGTATAATATACAATATATAAAAGTGTCAGCCAATATATAAGTGACGAGATAACAAATATTGTTAACAATATGGGACTAGTGATAGAGAACATCAATCAAAAATATAGCAATAATTCATTTTTCCATCTGATATAACGCCACGGAAAACAAAAATATTTCTAATCAGATGATCATACGCAAACTTTATTCGCCGTTCGTTTCTGCAATGTTTGTGGTTTAATGATATAATTCGTATTATGTCCAGTACACGAATACTCATTAGAACTGAACCTGTGAAAGTTAGTTTCAGCTGTGTGAGACTTGGTGTTTTGTACGAAAAAGAGTTTTGAACATACACTACATCGCTTCAAATACTGGAGAGGATATTTCATTTGGAATGTGTGTAATTCCTGTACAAAATAGAGTCTGACAAATAATATGTCTGAAATGAAATGCTGGATAGGTCATCAGTCAAATTAAGGATAACATGGTGTAATAGGCCTCAATTTCACCAAAAACGTATATACAACTTGATAATGTAAGCTTTAAAAATGTCAAACGATAGAAATAAGGTGCATATTGACAAGTTATATAGTGGCAGAAGTTCTCAAAAATTTCCTTTAGATTACCTCCCCTGATAATTTTGGTTTTTCATGAGTTATCTCCCCTGAAAACTATAAACAAAATGATTTTCTCCTTTTTCCCTACGGGGAATTTTAGATTTCTTTTTCGGCGAAGACCGTCTAAATTCGTTTTCGTTACCTATGCCACGTGACTTCAGTTTGCATATCAAACTACTTGATAACGCATTATAGATAATTTATCAAAATGGAAGATTTATGCAACACTCTGCCTGATTGGACGAGAGTGTCAATTTCTTTCACTCTGTTGATTGTGCTACGCTGAGTGAAATGTAGACAAAGCGTTTATCCTAAACGACACTGTTCACAGTTTTAAAGCTATCTTTGGCTCAGTATATTTAGCAAGAATATTGATATATCTCAAAATGATAAGTAAGTTTAATAAATATGATAAAAACCTGTTCAAATACCAACATATATCAAATTAAAGAAAGAGCTGAATACGGTCTGCGTATCACATGAATAAGGGTGTGATAAGAGTCTTTTATGTAGAGAAGTGCTTTTTAAAAGATTTTCCTTGTTACAATTGTCGTCTGTATATGAAAAGGTTTCTTGCTTTTGTGACTTATTCAGATTGCATATTAAAATGAGTACTTGTTTGCTTTGATATATTTGTTATAAATTATTTAACTGATTTATTATATATGAATATTTTTCTTTAGTATGATATGCAAATATTGCACTCAGTTGAATTCTGTTTTATTATATATATGCTATATAATGACTGAATCTCATTACACTGAAATGAAGGTTCGCTGCATACAGTTTATCTATGTGATATGACTACAGTCAAATTTTGCTTATGAAACAGAAATATTGAAATAATTACAATTGAATGTTTTGTTTGACCTTCACTTTTTTGTAGGTGTGACGTCGTTGTCCAAAGATTCATGAATAGCGAAATGCATTTGTTAAAGCGGGATCAGTTGGCCTATTTTAGAAATAAATAAAAATAATAAATAAAAAAAATCCTTTAATTGATTTTTTCTCATGTATTCTAATCAAACTTGATTTATAGCATCTTTATAAGGCCCGCAGCCAACTTTGTTCAGCTGGGACATTTGACCCCATTTAGGGGCTGCTAGAGCTAAAACTAGAAATGCCTTTATACAGCGTCTCATGAACTGCTTGGTGGATCTTTGTCAAACTTGGTCTGGAACATCATTATAAGGTCCTCTTCCAAATTTATCTATATAGGAACTTGGGCCCTATTAGGGGCCATTATAGCTAAAAGTAGATATGCCTTTCTTCGCATTAACCACTAAAATGTAATGGATTTTTATCAAACACGATGTGTAACAATATCATAAGCTGTCCTGCTTTTTTTTTTCAAATGGGGATAGGGACCAATTTAGCTAAAAATATAAACACGTTTAATGACCTCTTCTCATGAACCGCTTCATGAATCTTCATCAAACTACTGCTGTAATTATTCGTCTAAGGATAAACGAAACAAAATTGCAACCCTACGAAACTTTTGCGAAAAATTAAAAGAGAACCATTTAAATTGTTAAAGTGCGGTGTTTAGTTTTGCAATTTGAAAAATGTTAGATGAAAGATGAATGTTAGATGAAAACTTCATAAACTTCTTTCCTTATTACAATTCGCCGACCATCATTTTTAAAGATATTTCTTGTTTATGTTTGTATCAGAATCATATAATGCATCTTTCTACCACAAAATTGTCTCGAAACTCAAGTTTAGATTCTCATAATCAAGGAAATTATATATTTCCCATAGGCATCAATGTTAACTTCAATACCGATTATCTCCCCCCAAAAATGATAAAATTTGAAAACTCTTTCGGTGAAAAGTTTTTAATTTTGAATGACTTTAAAGTGACCAAGTTTCATTTAAATATTACCATCCAGTTACAAGATATGAAATATGGCTATTACACCATGTTATCCTTAAACTGAAAAAACAAAAAATAATACCGTCTTCGGTGACAAACGAACAATACTCATATTTTATATAGGTCCATGTCATATTGTCTTTTGGTGGTAAATGGTAGAATTTTCCGTGACTAGGATGTTTCAGAGGTAGTTGCTAAATTCCTGGCTGAATAAATACGTGTAACAAATTTGAAAATGATACTGCTTAATGAAGCTAATTTTCTATACTTGCCTACAAGAAAGATCTTCTTTTTTCTCGTGTGCTAAAAGAAAGGTCTTCTTTTTTCTCGTGTACTAACACGAACGATACCTGTCATCTGCTATATTGAGAATGAAGTTCCTTGGAAGTGACAACCAAGTGCGTTCAAAGTTAAAAACCAAATGTCAGGAAGTTTTAGAATATCTTGGAAAAAGAGAGAACAAAAATCCCTTGCCATGAATTCTAGATTGCTCAAGTATAATGATATTCATTTTGTCAACAGTGTTGTTATTTTTTCTCACTTTTTTGTTTGTTTATCTGTGTTTGTTAGTTGAGTGTGTGTGTGTGTGTGTGTGTGTGTGTGTGTGTGTGTGTGTCTGTACGTGCGTGCATGCGTGCGTGTGCCTGTGTGTTTTGTACGTGCGTGTCTGCGACGTTGTAGGAATACTGCGATTAAGGAACGTGGCTTTCTCTACTGAATATTCATCCTTTTTCCACCTTTCCTCTACATCCGACCCTTTTATCTACCCCTTACCACCCCACTCCCATGTTTCTGTATTTTGCATAAACTTATAATGTACTAATTGTTGCATGTTTGATGCAACCCGTCTACAATATTTTTCCGTTACAGCTTCTTTTTGTTGTGGGCATTTTGCGATGCATGGCTCTTTGGCTGTGTTTGGGGTGTTCTGTGCTTCCGGGAAATCTGCTCTTACATTTTATCTTTGGTAAATGTAAGATAATAAGAAAATAAGATGACCCGAGTTGAAGATAAACAGCGAACGTACTTTACAGAAATATTGCGACAACACGTCTTGACTGTAAATTTTTGTCTCAATCTTTGTTCAAAAGATTTTTGTTTTGATACAATGACTTCCTGCGACGGACATCCGTTTCCGCGAAATAGTCTGGATCAGCTGAAAGATTGTCTTCGCTGTACAGAAACGGTGTTTTCACAACTGCCATTTGAGCTTTATTGATTATCACTGTGGTCCAGTGCTTCCGACATTTCGCACTGATCTGTTTGATTTAGAAGCTTTCCGCAAGCTTCAGCCGTTTATTATGATTTGAACTCATGGGATTTGGATCTGTCAGCTTAATTTATTTATTTTCTGAAAACGTATGGATTATGACAATCTTGTAACAACAGAAACACGGGAAGACAGCTTTCTGATTAATATATTGGAATACGAACATGTCTGCAAGATTTAATTTTCCAAGCATTGTTCCTTTTGCAATATAGAATAATCAAACCAATGAAATCCTCGGAATAAAATATGATGACCACACTTGTTTGAAAACTGTTTACTCCTCGATTAGATGGAGATCATCCTCCTGTTAAATGAATAGAAAAAGAAATTTATAATGTGTATATTTGAAAAAGTTTTCTTAAATAGCTCTTTCGGTGTTCTTCTGTACTTTCCTAAATAATGGTATACTCTCATCAATACAAAGTCAAAGACTGTATCTAAGTGACGAAGATTGTATTGTCTTGCTGATCAAGCGAGAGAAAACAAGCTAGTAATATATTAAGTAATGTTTTTGCCATCGTTAGTTTACAAAGTTGCAACAATAAAAGTAAAACTGTGTCTTTTGTTAACGTGTAGCAGAATACTAGTTTAGTATAAATGAAATAATTTCAATAACAAGTTTTAACTCGATAGAAATATAAATGTTAATCAATGTAGGCAATAATACTATTGCCCAGATTTGCTCGTTCTGTTATAATTTGTGGATTACATCTATACGAAGACCCATCGGACTGAGCAAACTTAGTTTGATCAATTCTGTTCATGAAAGGTAATGAAATATGCAACATCACAAACGCCCCCATAGCGGAATTCTAAGCAATACCAAAGGGACAGACACTATAACAACACTGAGTACAAGAGTCGTTCACAATGAACGTTCACGTACGTCATCACATGAGTTTTAAATTCTATCAAAAAGACTGCAGGAGTCTGTCTTTAAAAATACCCCCTTTACATGAAATAATCACCCGGAACGAAACCTTCAACTCACTGGGTCACCTAAAATACAATGGAACACAGAATGATCGCAATGTTGCGAGCGTGCTCAAGAAAGAACACCAAAATACACTTACCAGATTCGACGGTCTCCGACTGCAATATACTTTACGAGAGTAAACAGACATGTTCTGCAGTTTTCTGAGATTTTCAAGAAAGAACACCAAAATTCACCTACCAGATTCGACGGTCTCCGACTGCGATTACTTTACGAGAGTAACAGACATGTTCTGCAGTTTTCTAAAGATTTTCCCAAGAAAGAACACAAAATTCACCTACCAGATTCGACGGTCTCCGACTGCGATATACTTTACGAGAGTAAACAGACATGTTCTGCAGTTTTCTGAGATTTTCAAGAAAGAACACCAAAATTCACCTACCAGATTCGACGGTCTCCGACTGCGATATACTTTACGAGAGTAAACAGACATGTTCTGCAGTTTTCTGAGATTTTCAAGAAAGAACACCAAAATTCACCTACCGCACCCAATGGTCTTCAAAGTGCGACTGTTTGTATTTGCAGGTGATCCTAGGCGTCTGACATTTCGTTCCTGGTCTTTATTTTATATATAGGGGATAATTGTCCTTAAAGATAGATTTCTCAAGCTTATAGGTAAAATTTCGACCTCCTGTGATGTCATAACGTCTGTAAAGGACTTCCCGAGTTTTGCACTTTTTATTGTTTTGCTCTAATTTCAAGATGTTCTCGGGGAGTCATTTTTATGTCAAACTAAGTTTGACTACCCTAGATGAAAAGAAGTTAATTTTTGACTCGCAAGACCAACTGACGGAAAATTCAAAGGGGGCGTCATCATACTGTGATTATGACGGAGTTTAGGCTTTTTAAGTTTTATTTTATTTGCAGTTGTTACTAATTTACATATAAGACGTCAGAATATCGTCAGAATATCAATCCAGTCGCAAGAGCGTTATTATGGTTACTAAATGACCTTTAATTTAGTACAGTATAAGTTTATTAGAGTTATAAGGAAATGTGAAACACCACTAAAGCCATATAGCCGGTTTTAATGGAATTAAATTATATATGAAATGAAATCTTTGATTATAAAATATATACACTTGTTCCAAGAACAGATTTTTTCCGCCTCTACTCACATATCGAACTGTTTTATCAGTACTTTTGTACTCTTTTAGAACATACGTGGTCTAGAAATTAAGGTAATCGGCTACGAGCCACTTGCCCATTACCACTGCTTGTCTCGCTTTGCATTAATAGTTCTTTCATATATAGAAACCATCCATCTGGTTTACGGAAGGTCGATGTTTCTTACAAGGTACCCGTTTGTTCTGATATAATGTCAAGAGTGGCACCCGGAGTCTTTCTCTGCAATCAAAAGTATTTTGAAAGGAAAGACGTCTCTGAAAAGTGTGTCTTGTTTATAATTATGTAGAACAAATGAAATGTCACACCATGAACATTTCGCAGTAGCGGAAAAAGTCAACCGCTTACCTATAAAACCAATTTGTAATAACGTTTTATCACGCCAGCGTTGGCGACGATCACTTAATTTTGAGTGCAATAAAGCAATTGAATATAAATATTTTTCAAGGTTTTAACATTACTTGACAACTTTTAGATATTTTTTTTTCGGACAGATATATCCCTAACCATTCCTTTGTGTCTGTCATTTTATATACACCCAGAATAAAACTTAGGTACACATAGTCTGCACCCAACAAAACAAACAAAAATCGTGCAAAAGAATGAAACTCAAATAGTGTTCACTGTTATGCTGTTCATGGACTTGTTTTATTGTTTATCACTGTTACAAAATTGATTAACTAGTATTTAATACACTTCTACTTACGAACTGGTGTTCTTCTTCATTTCTCAACAAAATTTACCGCAATGGTTACAATCCTTGCAATTTTGGTTTCAATAGAAAATCAGTTTCAACAAAACGTTTATATCAATAACACTTGATTGTTTGAGAAAATGAAAACATCGTGTTAACGAAACAGAAACTGGAAATTGTAGCGGATACGGAGGGAAGTAAATAAACTCAGACAGATCAATATGTTTCGCTTTAGTAATTTTCCAGTGTTTGTTTGTCCATAATATTAACGTCAAGATTAATTCCTAAATAAGAGCAATTGGCAGAAATGATTTATTTATAGCGGTAACAACGTCAGGTCCAAATGAGTTCACATATCATTCAAATTGTTCATTCACAGTGCCTACAGTAGCGACACACCCGTTTTAATTTACAGTTACTGTAAATCTTGTTCAGTTCTTATTTAATTTGATACAGTGTAACAGTGATGATATTTGAGTGCTGGACCTTCCGGTCTGCAGGCAGAGGCTCTGTCACTTACTTGATACTGCGGTAAACATAGTGTTTTATTTTCGTATTCATATTAATGCACAAAATATGCATATGCTAGATAAAAATGTCATATTACTATAAATGATTGTTACCGTATCTATACGAATCTAGGAATTACAGGGCTTGGCTCTATCCAGGTGTATACGGGATGTGTATTGTGTATATCCTATATGAACATATCCGCAGTCTAAAATACCAAGTGGTTTTCTTCTAAAGAGGAGGCAGATACTTTTAAATCAGACGTTTAAAAATCATATAAGGATAATCATACTTAAAGTCCACTGGAAACAATTAAAATATAAAGAGAAGAAATCTTTGGCATTGAAGTACACATTTTGCATATAAAATTTTCTTGAAAGTGCAAAAGTCGGTTTTAACGTTTAGTGCTTTCCGAGCGTACAACCGAAGTCACCAGGTTCAAGGTCAATGTTTCACTTTGAGGCCAAATGTTATATAGCTTATTTTCGTGTACGTTCCATGGTCCAAATTTCTTAAAGAGTTTTCGTAACTCGAGCATACATTTTTAGCCTTACGAAGACGGCGGGCACAACGAACAACCCCAGTCACTTCGTCTGCGGTCAAGGTCACATTTTGAGACCATATATCAAAGGGCGAAATATAAATCGAAGACGAAGATGGGAATATTCGATTCAAGGGTAACTGTTTTTGGCGGTAACAAGGCTCTGCCGAATTACCGCTAACACAGTTACCTGAGAGCCGGATATTCCCGTCAGCATCTATAACCATTGGTAGTTTTTTTCTTGCATACCGTATTTTACAAATTAATATAAAAGCGGAACGAAATATTTTTTGTAGCACTCTTTCTTATTGTAACGTATTTAACAAAACGCGGAAAATTAACGTCCTCTGTAAGCAGAAGTGACGTCATGACGTTTGAATGACGCAAAACAACAAACTTCCGGTTTAGGGTAGTCATTTGTAGGGTAAAGTTATGCTTTTTCCGTAAACTAATTTATTTTGAAAAGAGAAATATACTGCAAACTATCGAAATATAAACTCAGTACATGAATCGTTAGTTTTTAATAACAGCTCGAGAGGCATCTCGCATGGGGGTGCCAGATGGGTTTTGCCGGCGTGGGTAAAATCACCAGAAATACCAGTCCGGTGTGCAAGAAATTTCAGCTCCTTTAATCTAAACTGCTAAGATTTTCAAAAAACTAGCATTAATTATTAAACAAAGCAAGAAAATGTGCAGGGCGCATAGCCCAGGTAATTAAATCCAAGGTCAAGGTCACACTTGAAGGTCAAGTGTCAAATAGCTTAACTTCCTATCTAGTCAATATATTCTAAATTGCTCGGAAGATTTTCGTGAAACAACATATACAAATCTACAATGAGATGTTATCCACAAAAAGACGAAGTGGAAAGCATTTGATCCGGAATACAAGGTCCAAGGTCAAGGTCTCCTTGATGTCAAATTGTTAACCTCATCGAGACGACATGCAGAATGAACAACCTACAGTTTTAAATTCTTTACAGAACAGATAAACTGAAAAATTAACTCAGATTTTTTCATCGTAACGTAATTTTTTTTTCAACGTTCGCTTACCATGATATTAGACAGAAGGCAATTATAATACTAGCTACTACATATACGATAAATTTAATCAGTATGGAAATGGAATTCCGCCAATGCATGCATATGTACTGATTTATGGAAATTGTATCATGGCTTATTATATCTGTATCACAAGGCTCACATTCACGTGCATTTGTGTAGCTTTTGGTGTATGCCTATTAAGTAAGTATATGTCTTGTGTGTAATGACAACTACGGAATATCTCAGTATATAATTTCCCTTTCCTTCCAAACTACCCAATACACAATTAGTCACCAAGGCATTACTATTTTGTCTACACCTATACTATATGCGTTCTGACCACTGTTTAAGATAAAGATCTGGTACCTTGAGTTGCCATAGTGTCATAGAGGTCATGGCAGATTGAAAGCAATTAGACAGTGCTCGAACTTAAATTATTCCATCATTTTAACCATATTTGGACTGTTTCTGACCTGGATCGAGACCCTATTAATGATTTATATGTACATATTAGTTTAGGTCCTTCCTACAGTTTGTAGCTGGTGAAGCTCAAGAGGCCAGGTCAAGTTAAGCGAATTCAGGGTACAATGGCACCATAATTACGTTTTGACCAATGTTTAGGCTCTCATTTGACGGGTACCTACACTTACCTTAAATTTACCTGATTTGCAATGTGTAAGTCTTAGAATCAATATGATGCCTTCCAAGTTTGGAAGCTAAATCTGCTATAATTCGTAGGGTGCCAGTCCCAACTAAGCTGGCTCGACCACAGAACAAGCTAGGATGGCACAATTGTGTCGATGGACTTAGTTTGCATTTAATTATATTACCACTTTATATGCCTAAAAACATTTTTGAAATATTTCCGAACTTTGACATTTACCGGCATATTCGTACTAGGCTTACCTTTATTCCAAAAGGAACGGGCCCGTTCCAACACTGTACATTTGTATAATTTATGACAAAATAAAGATACTGAGGTCTCAAATCCAGACACTAACTCTAATTCGTTGATAATAAATACATTTTCACAAGAAGGGTAAAGTGTATTTCGTCTGACGAACCCGTCCGCAGAAACAAAAAAGAGATTTGATACATGTTGTTTAGAAATTGTCTCCGGAATTAAATTTTCAATAAAACAATTTTAATAAAACATTTTTTCTTGTCGAACATTCTACAAATATCTAAAATTAATGGAAAACAAGGACTTCGCATTGAGGAAAGTATGATGACGTGGCCTTTTCTATGTGTAACGCAGACAAACGAACATTCGGAACGCTTCAATACCAGTAAACTCTATCGAAAGGCGTTTTGTATAATTATATAATTCCATCAAACTCAGTCAATACCAGTTGTCCTTCTGTCTTTTAGCACTCTCGCTTAGATCAGTATGCCGATCTATGGATCAGGGGTCGGTGAATTCAATCCGCGTATGAGGTGTATGTTCTTCCTGTCGATATGATGGAATATCTATATTTCGTCCTTATTATTGCGGAACACAAAGTATATTAACTTCTCGCCGTTACCTGACTGAAATACTGTTGATAAACGGCGTTAATCTCGGTCAAACTTAGCTCTACCATTTCACACTTGTAGCATATCATACTATACATGCATGTGTTATGTCTGGAAAAAGAAAAAAAGATCGTTTATAAATATAGTTTAAATTTTTCTTAGCAAACACCCCGAAGAGATAATACCATGATTGTACTTCTCCACAAAGGCTGATGTCTCCAACTAGGCAACTTGAAGGTCCTAAATAAAATAAAAGTGCATACCCTATAAGAAGTAAAACCAGTTTTCACCACAGGTTCTCTGCTCTGCAGAGTACACCATATTCAAAGATAGCTTTTCCGACTACTCTGTATATAGGTAAATAGGTATGGGTTTTTAATTGTTTTTGAAGTGTTTTGAAATTCTACGAAAAACGTTCCCTTCCCACGACATATGCTACGTTAAGATATATGTTCTTCATTTGTATCATTTTCGTATTTGTCCTGAGGCCATCTGAGTATCATTTACTGAAGTGTATATTGTTCTGGGATAAAATGGGTTCTAATCCGCTTTTTTATATAAAATTGCACTAAGGAAAATAAAATAATACACAAAGTTTATCTTGAAAGAAGATATTGTAGGAAAAGTACTCAATACTCTTTGAAAACTATAGGTGGCGTACTGTAATATCACAAGAACAATAGTTTGTCACTATGACCGGAAACTTCGACCTTCATGCCCCCAAAACAATAAGGTCATCTACTGACCACATACATCATCCTACAAAGTGTTAACAACTGTAGGCCAAAGGGTTTTGTAGTTATTGAAAAGGAATCGGTTTCAGTCTCAATATCAATGCGACCTTGACCTAAGACCTACTGACGCCAAAACAATAGGTCATCTACTTATAAAAGGCAATAATCCTTGACAACTGAAAGCCAAAACGTTCTTTAGTTATTGAACAGAAACCATTTCAGTCTCAATGTCAGTATGAACTTGACATTTGCCACAAATTTCATACCGGTTTCGTGACGTCAATTGTGACGTCAGTTTCATGCATTTCGTCACGTAGAAAAGTTCTTTAACGACAATATCTTTAAATTTGCTCAGGCTAATGAACAAATTCATATCATTTGTATAATATCCATACATGTTATGTTATATATGTATGCATGTAACAAAAATAAGTTATTAGGTTTGCATTGAGGAATATGCACTCGTTCTTTTGCGGAATACTATTGCGCTTCCAAAGACGCGCACTGATTTTACTGCAGAACGTGTTCATATATCTCAATACTAATTTAATAACCTATGAATACATTTTCGTAAGTGGTATATGGAAGAACTTAGATAGATATTGACTAGACTCTATGATCCAAAAGGACCAGAAAATAATATAACAGTACTGAATCCAAGTACTAAGAGAATTTTCATGGCCGCCACACGGCACTTAAAGATTGCTACTGTGATAATAAAATCTATATAAAGATCCTTTGCAAGCAGAGAATGCAATAAAACAAAATAATTGCAAAATCTGTTTGATTGAGGCTGTTGAAGAGAGATAATGGAACGTGCAGCATCCCATCCCTCACGTCGCCTAACACCGGATTATGCTGAAACTCTTTTACATAGATATTGAATGCACTCAAGCCAGCATCTTATTCGTTTATGGCGCAGAATTGTTCAGTTAACTAAAATGAAAATTGTTTTGCAACGACAAGTATTTGTATGCACTCACGCTCCAGATTATAAATAATTGTGGTTGTTCTGAAAGCAAACTTACATTGGTTGAACGTACCTTCTACGTCCAAAAAATAATTGTTACAATTCAAGTGCTAGCATTTTTAGGCAGTTACTCTCGAGAAATGGTGGCAGGAATGCCTACACACAATCTTCAAAAGAGATTGTAGAAAAAAATCGAAATATTTGTCTGAAGAATTAATTCATATTGACGGAATTGATATTGTGCTGAGATAATGAATTGCTTCAGTCCTAGATATTAGGGATATGATATGATATTGTTGATGAACTAAACTTGATATACGGCATAATTCCATTAATCTACACAAGTTCATTGGGGAATTGACTAAAAAGAAGCTTTTTTTTTCTAACCAACACAACATGAAGTGCATTAATGTCAAACTGTTCTGAGTCTCTGGTCACCTCTAGACTGTGGATTTTGTATAGATTACCATATGGTACGCTGAAATATAACTGAAGCAGGATATCACGAACCGTTAGCTGTTTACTTTGATTCAAATTATTGTTGAACATTTTACTACATTTTTTGTCAATCTGATGGCAGTTGAAGAATCTAGGAATAGTTTAGAGGTACTTTTTCTTTTTGAAGTATAACAGATAGTCCTAAAAGTCAATCGGAACTGAGCTACTCTAATGTCTGGTCCTACCTTCTGTTTCAACGAACCTTGTAGATGATTGTGTTTCTCTTACTAATTACTGCCTTGAGAACGTAATTACATTCGTTAGATTATCATGATACATGTTTTTGATGATCACGTCTCTGTTTGACTTATCATCTCATTTTACAAAAATTTTAGTTACTGGTCTACCATTAATATTGAGAGGAAAAGTATAGTCCAATATATACTACTGGCATTTAAATATCTATATATTGTAATATTTTCAGCAATTTGGTGTTAATATATATATATATATATATATCTCTCTCTCTCTCTCTCTCTCTCTCTCTCTCTCTCTATATATATATATATATATATATATATATATATAAACGAGCAATCATAAATAAATCTGAAAAAATACTCCTTTCATCACTGACATTAGTACACACTCGCACGTTCTGAGAATTTCCACGTACATGGCATCCGCTGTCTAATCCGTCAACGGGGCTAGATTATAATAGGTTATAATCTCTGTCCTGACTGCTCAGTTGGGAGGACACAATGTTGCCTACGCATTGGCACTGAATTTGATTATGATAACTGATCTCAACCAGAGTCATATATTGCAATCATCAAATTAATATTGTCGAAAGTATCAGAATATCATTGCCTGCATAGCGGAGCAAGTATAAAAGTTTCCGATCAATTGCAAATGAAATATATTCCTGCCTTTCCCTTAATTTTATATAAGATGTGTGCACTTTCAGTGACGTCACTACAGTACGTGTCGTATGATGACGTCCGTAAGACTAAACTTATACAAATGTAGTGTAAATTTCAAACATCAGGGAGTGGTACAGTCATGACAATATGCACAAATTCACTTCATAGTGAATAAAATTACCTTAAAATTGAATGGCTTCCATGATCACAAAGGACCAAAAACTATAACAACACTGAATCCATTTCTAACTTTCTGAGTAACATCCAATGAAACTGTAACAGGAGTTTTCTGAAGTAAATAAGGCTTACATAAGCATTTAACATTGTGTAAAATTTCAAAATACAACAACTCCTAACCAGAACCATGTAAGCATAGCCGGAAATTTAGCGCAATACCGTTTGAGCCAGACCCGATAATTCATTTAGACAAGGTCTATATAATTACTGCGCAAAACACATCATTTTATAAAATGTTACAGTATCATAACCTCCATTAATCTAAATCTCTGAAGTACGGGTCCACAGCCAGACACACGGACGGATAACGTAAATATGTTAATACTGTATCAATAAGGACAAGAACATGGACTAGTGACAAACATTACGCCATACGTATAACAATCTACAGGGTTAAATATATTACATATATTGCTCAGAGCAGTCTACTTATTTTGATTTTTCTGAGAGTGTTCCATGGAACCAGAAATATTTGTAATGTAAATCATGTGTGTAAGAGTGATTTTCTTCCATTACAGCGTTATATTACCCTGTAACAAGGCTAGTCATCTGCGTTATTGTGTACTCATCAGTGCAATGGCAACAGATTAACAATTCCTTGTTGTTCATTGGACGTATCAATATTCGCCACGTGTCCAGTTTGTCAATATGTTATAGACGAAGTTTACATTACATTATTCGCTTTATGATACACTCTAGCTTTATAGACAGAAGTAGCACACTTGACTTGTTTCGGCGCATATTCTAACTGGTTTACGAACGGTAGATTATTTCCTTGTTAAATGACACATTTTCCTTAAAACAGACACTCCAATAGCATTCAATGAAAATGAAAACCATATTCAGAAAATATCAAATATATGAAGAGTCACAACGTATTCCATTTTATGTATGTTAGCCAGACACATTTCGGTTTTCAGTATAATACACAATATATAAAAGTGTCAGCCAGTATATAAGTGATGAGATAACAAATATTGTTAACAATATGGGACTAGTGATAGAGAACATCAATCAAAAATATAGCAATAATTCATTTTTCCATCTGATATAACGCCACGGAAAACAAAAATATTTCTAATCAGATAAAACATTGTTGGATCATACGCAAACTTTATTCGCCGTTCGTTTCTGTAATGTTCGTGGTTTAATGATATAATCCATATTATGCCCTTAACACAAATACGTATTAGTACTGAACCTGTGAAAGGTAGTTTCAGCTGTGTGAGACTTGGGGTTTTGAACAGACATTAAACCGCTTCAAATACAGGAGATGACATTTAATTTGAAATGTGTGTAGTTCTTGTAACACAGTACAAACAGAGTCTGACAAATAATATGTCTGAAATGAAATGCTGGGATTAAAATGAAAAAATAATACCGTCTGCCGTGCCAATTAAACAATACATTTTTATACAGGTCCATGTCATATTCCCGTTTAATTAGAGATTGCTGAAGAATAAAGATATTCATCTTGGTGAATGTAAGATAATAAGAAAATAAGATGACCCCCCACTCCCGCGAGTTGAAGATAAATAGCGAATGTACTATACAGAAATATTGTGAATATACGTCCTGTTATGCATGAACATTTTTGTCTCAACCTTTGTTCAAAAGATTTTCTTTGAAGTTTAATTATTTATTGTGTGAAGTTTATTGATCTTTCCATGCGATGGCTTCCTGCGAAGGACATCAGTTTCCGCGAAATAGTCTGAATCAGCTGAAACATTGTCTTCGCTGTACAGAAACGCTGTTTTAACAACTGTCATTTGAGCTTGATTGATTATCACTGTGGCCCAGCGCTTCCGACATTTCGCAATGATCTGTGTGATTTAGAAGCTTTTCGCAAGCTGTTTATTATGATTTGAACTCATGGGATTTGGATACTTCCGCTTACTTTATTTATTTTCTGAAAATGTATGGATGATGAGAATCATGTAACAATAGAAACACGGGAAGACAGCTTTCTGGTTAATATATTGAAATACGAACATGTGTGCAAGATTTAATTTTCCAAGCATTTTTTTTTCTTTTGCAGTACAAATCAGTCAAACCAATGAAATGCCCGGAATAAAATATGATGACCACGCTTGTTTAAGGTATGGGACCCCTAATACTAACGTTTAAAAAATGGCATTTGCTTGGTATATTCTTAAAGTTGACCGTGTTTTGCACTATGTTGCAATTTTTAAACAACTTTTACCATGCCGTTTTTTATAAAGTTAGTATAATTTATAGTATTTCTTGCTGATCAAGCAATACAAAAAAGCTAGCTTTATATTAAGTAATGTTTTTGTCATCGTTAGTTTACAACAGTTTCAGCAATAAAATTAAAACAGTATCTTTTGTTAACGCACAGCAGAATACTAGTTAAGTATAAAGAAAATAATTACAAGTTTTTAATCAATACAAATGTAAATGTTAATCAATGTAGACAATAATACAATTGTTTATATTTCCTCGTTCTGTTATAATTAATGGATTAAATCTATACGAGACCCTTTGGACTCACAGAACTTAACCGAGCAAAATGATAGCATACTTATTTTGATCGATTCTATTCATGAGAGGTAAGGAAATGTGCAATATTACAAACGCCCCCTTAGGAACAACACAAGCAGAATTCTACTGTACGTTAAATGGACTAAGTTATCCCAAAGCGTAAGAAACTATAATAGCACTGAGTACAAAAGTCGTTCACAATGAACGTTAACTTACCTCATGACACGTAACAACACAAGTTTAACGTTTTAAGTATACTTTATTTAGTACCACAGTGGCAGTCTAAGGCTAACTAACTTACAAACATTTTGACGTTTCTTATATAGAGGGAAAACTAATTAGGGTATATGTCAATGGCTACTCTACTGACAGGTTCGTGATACCAGGCCCATGTAGCTAGTCGCTTTCTGACATTAATCTGTCAAGGTAACATATTACTTGAAGTCATAACTTTGTCCATTCCCTATCACCGACATATCTACAACTTAATTATGATAGACAAAAGGCCCAGGGATATTTCACCTGTCAATAGGGTAACAACAACAAATTATATTTTTCTTTTGTACAATACACAATGTTAATAATTTTAGTTAGAACAGGGAAAATCGTATTTAATCCTAATTTAATCCCAAATTATTTGGTAGAAAAACCCCATTATCCCACACTCGTTTCCCGCCGGAAAAAGATTTTTTCTGTTCTAATGGAATAAATTGCATGTAACAAACGAGAATATAAACAAAAAAATAAATTTACAAGTAGTGAAGGAATATATAAGGATATCATAATTTGCATGTAACAATGAAAATGCATATACAAGTAGTGAAGGAATATATAAGAATATTATACATGTAACAATATATTTCTGTTCTAATAGAATAATTTGCATGTAACAATGCGACAATATGAAGATATATAAACCAAATTTTTTTTTTTTTTTTTTTTTTTTTTTTTTTACATGTTACCGAGAACGGATGCTCTGTCGATTTGAAAGAGATTTAGTGGTTATTAGTGTCAGCTCTAGCCTTAATTGAAATCAAGGGACAGGTGTCCTCGAGTTAGTAGATAATTGCTATGATTACCCAACTCGTTAATCAATTTTCTCACCTATATAATTACTCAATGTCAATTAGGAAGTAAATTTCTCAACTAATTTCTTATCTAAGTATCTAAGTCGGAAATGAAACTTTTTACTCGTAATTAATTTCGGGGGTTGCAAATAAATAGAGGGTAGTTTTTAGTTGGAGCATCAGTCTTCGGTGAGCAATACAACAAAGCAAGCTGAAAAAGGAAAGTTTAATACAGGTACAAAGTTTCAAGCAATATTTTATGGTAAGAACACACATTATTATTATTAGTAGTAATATTTTTTTTTTCTATTTTACGTTATGTACAACAGACTTAAAGGAAAAATCTCAATCTACGTTTAACGAATGTACGAAAATAAGAATTTTGAAAACAAATAAACACATATATAGTATGATAACGATATAATATTGTAGCTATGGGAAAAGGATAGAATGCATAATGTTATTTATTTTCAGTATGCTAACATATAGTTCACAGTATTCACAGTATGTATAATTTCAACCGCACTACGCACTGATTTATTTTCAGTATGCTGACATATAGTTCACAGTATTCACAGTATGACATCTTTAGGTATTGTGTATAGTTCACAGTATTCCCGGTGTGACATCTTTAGGTATTGTGTATAGTTCACAGTATTTACTTGTACGTAGTTCACGTTTACTGTGCACCGTGCGGTAGGCATTCTATCTTTCCTCTTTAGACATCAAGGACTGGAACACCCCAGGCGCATTGACGAGCCCGAAAGGCATTACCCGGAAGTTCCAAGAACCCATGTAATCTGCACTAAAAGTTGTCAGTTTCTTTGACTCTTCGTCAGGTTTGACCTGGAAATATGACGAGCGTAAATCAAGGGTGGTGAAATAAGACTTATTTCCTAAAGAGGATAAAATGCCATCAATATTTGGTAGAGGATAAGACGTAATTCGTGTGGCTCTGTTAAGAAGCCTAAAGTCTATACATAGGCTCTTGGAATTGTCGTTCTTTTTGTCTACAATGACTACTGGAAAACTCCAGGGACTATGTGAGCGTTCAATAATCCCTGCCTTGGCCATATCTTTAATTGCAGTTTCCATATACTGCTTATGGCTCAAGGGTATTTTATATGGCCTTACTCTAATTGGCGGGTGATTGCCTACATCAATATGCATTTTGACAGTGTCAGTCGTTGACAAATCGCAGTCATTTTTAGCAAACAAATCAATATTTGTCTTTACCAAATCTGTAACAAGATCTTTAAAATTTGTAGGTGCGTTTATCTCAGATAAGATCTCTGAGTCAGGCGACTCGTCATCTCCAGATACCTGTTTAACCGATGCGATCTCGGTCGACTCTATTTTTTTAATTTGACCAATAGGACAGTTTTTCCTTAATCGGATTGTTTTATGAGTATTATTCATTATAAGAACAGGTATGACTCTTTCATGTGGTAATTTGACAACTGAGTTTATTAAGTTAAGCCCTGGCTCTGATTGAAAAAATGCATTTTGATATTCTTTTACCTCGTACTCTGTTCCCGCCCGTAGGCCATTGTATTGTTTTAGCCGTCCCCTAACTATATTAATTGTTTGAGGTCTTAAGACCGTGCTAGTTTGAAGCCTAACGATGCTTGCTATATGAGATTCATCTTCTAAGGGGATGTAGGTGTTATTTATTCTAATGCACTTGAGATCGTAATATAGACGGACCCCATTATCCCACACTCATCAAAGGAGTTTGAAATTGTATCAAAAAGACTCAAGAAGTCTATCTTTAAAAAATACAACCCCCCAACTCCCCTTATAAGATAAAGACAGGGAATGAAACATCAAACACTCAGGTTCACCTGAAAATACAACGGAACACAGGGTGATCGCAATCTAGTGAGCGTGCTCAAGAAAGAACAACAAAATACACCTACCAAACTCGACGGTCTCCGACTTTGATATACTTTAAGAGAGTAATCAGACATTCTCTGCAGTTTTCTGAGATTTTCAAATTCGAACATCATTCAGTGTGGTAGGCGAGTTTTGGTGGTCTTTCTTAAGCCCGCTCCAGGAAGAACACCAAAATTCGCCTACCGCACTCAGTTGAGCGATCACCTTGTTTGTGTTTTCAGGTGACCCTGGGTGTCTGACGTTTCGTTCCTGGTCTTTATTTTATATATAGGGGATCTTTTTCTTTAAAGATATATTTCTGAAGCTCATTTCGGCAGAGTTTCGACCTCCTGTGATGTCATAACGTCTGTAAACGATTTCCAGAGTTTTTGCTTTAGTTAATGTTTGCTCTTTTTTCTTGTACTCGTGGAGTCATTTTTTTATGTTAAACTACGTTTGACTACTCTAGACGAAAATAAGTTTATTTATGACTCGCAAGATTGATTGACGGCAAATTCAAAGGGGGCGTCAGGATAAAATGACGGAGTTAAGGTTTTTTGAGTTTTATTGTATTTGCAGTTATTACTAATTTTAAATGTAAGACGTCAGAATATCGTCAGAATATCAATATATCCGCAAGAGCGTTACACTGGTTACTTAATGACCTCTAATTTAGTACAATTAGTATACTATGTTAGTAAGTACATTGCTAGCGGACAAAGAAAGCAGTATACAAAGACAGCACATAATGGGAACAATATTGTAAAGCCAGTCTAACTATTTCTGGAACACCCTCGTACCATTTATGATCGCTGGCATTAAAGACTGCTATTGTACTGGCAAATACTATATTTTATTAAGTGAAATAATAATAGACTCGGTTATACTGAGTCTGTTCATTAGAGTTAAAGAAATGTGAAGACAGCACTCAAGTTATCTAGCACCGGCTTAAATGGAATTATATTATACAGTAAATGAAATGATTTGGAAAACATAAAACTAATTAAAGTGAATAAGTACATGGGAAATCGTATATTAACTCTTTCAAAAACTCTGTTTTAATGCGAAGCGTGGAACACACATAAAATTCAAACGCGACACAGCATTTGATTTGTACATGTAAAAATAGCATCCGTTTTTAACCTTATCAAGGCGACATTCAGAGTGCACAACTCAGGTCACTTAGTTCAAGGCCAAGTTTACACATGAAGGTCAGTGGTCGTGATCATAACATTTTACTTCATCTGAATCAAAGCAGCATTTCGGGGTATTACTCGCATTTAGTGATAACTGTAGGTTTCCATATTTTCATTCAATGCATCAACTAACATGTTTCCGTTTTCTAAATTGACCTACTGAACACAGGCAATCATCGTATGAAGGTTGATGAATGTACACCAAAGCGCGCTCTTCAGTTATTGAGAGGAAATCTTTGCCAGTCTCTAAGGTCGGATACGTAACCCCCCTCCCCCACAAAAAAAAAATAATAATAAAATATTAAAAAATGGATCAAATACTTATCACAGGCAATCATTCATCTCAATGTGAATATTGTGAAACCAAATGTTCTGTAGTTGTTGATCGGAAACCAAATGGTCTATAAAGCCCACCCGAGCAGAACGTTACAATATTCCGGGCATAGAATATAATAGCGGCATTTGTTTGCTGCAAAGACAGCGTTGCAGACACGATACCACAAACCATCAAAATTTGATGTCAAAAGGCATATTTGAAGGTTTATAGAGTTACGGGAATATCGAACAAACCCTGAATACACTTCAATTTAAACACAAAAAAAATTGTCGAATCCTACCCTCTTAAGGTGCACTCAACCACTTGTTTGAATTTATCTGCCTTGTTAAAACCAGACACTACTCATAATCATTTCCGGAAGAAAGTTTCAATTGTTCCAGGTTTGAAACACAAAGTAGATAAAAGAATCAATTATTTTTAACAAAATAAATCATTCCGCATGGAAAATAAATTTATCTCGCCACGAAATGCTATTTTCACTGCTAGGTTGATTTTTTTTCAACTTCAAATTTACTGTTTGTCATTTGTCAAATTAATTTATATCGACTGAAGTTACAGTGTGTAAAAATAATGAATTCCTTCAGTACTAGACATTGGGGATATGGTATGATATTGTTGATGAACTAACCTTGATTTACGGAATAATTCCATTATCCTACACAAGTTAATTGGAAATGACTATAATGAAGGCTGAGTTTTTACACAAAATATGACGCTGTTACAGAATCTATTTGATATAACGGTCACTTTTAGACAGATTACCATATGGTATGCTGAAATATTACTGAATCGAGATGTCATAAACTGATTGCTGTTTACTTTGATTAAAATTATTTGTGCACACTTTTTTTAACAAAAAGAAAAAAGTAACCATTTTCATCGATCTGAAGACAGTCGAAACATCTAGAAATTGTTAAGTGGTACCCTTTTCTCTTTTGGTAGGTCTAAGTTGGTGGACTCTATAACAGATGGTCCTAAAAGTCAACCGGAAGTGAGATACTCGAATGTCTAGTCCTCTTTCACCGAACCAAATAGTTGGTAGTGTTTCTCCCGCTATCTACTGGCCTGAGAACTTGCTTCGGTTCGTTAGGTTATCAAGATGACCATGTTTTGCTTAATGTGTCAGTTTACCAAAACTTTAGTCAGTATTGAAAAGGATAGTCCCATATGTTTTACTGGTATTTAAATATCTGTAATATAAATACATGTAGTATATTGATTTTAATAAAAGTCTTCAGGAAACACATTTCTAGAATTAACATTATAAAACAATCGCAGTAATTAAAGCGATAAACGGTCATTCACGATGCGTATTAAGATCAATTAAGATTAGTCAGACACATGCCTTTATTTGCATTAAATTGACAGACATTCATGCTGCTTTAATAAGGAAACAAATAGCATCCCAACCACTTGATACTTTAGCAATTACATTTTATTGAGTCATTCCATTATGAGCCTGGTCCACAGAAACAATTTCCTAAACAGCAATAGCAAATAAACAAGCTAGTTTGTTACGGAATTATAACATTTTTTTCTAATGTAATGAAACAATAGCCTAATAGCCGTCGTTAATTTTTACTATATCGCCTAGTTATCAAGTGCCATTGAATCCATTCGTGTACATATCTTAGAGATCCGCGTACTTAGCTGGTGCTAAGGAGCGTCAGTAGTGTTGCACAAATCATTAACTGTCATGAACATCAATCAAACTTAGTATACTTTTATTTGTTTTGCTTTGCCATAAGCTTTCCAAAGATACTCTCACAGATGCTTTTTGTCATTTTTCAGAGTAAACAAACAATTTTTCAGTTTTCATTTCATCAACTCTACTTACGCTTCATTTAAATGAAGCGAGCAGTTGGTTAACTCCTCGCCATCAATAATAACAGCAGAAATAACAGCAAAAGCTCGACTGTGTTTAATGCAATTTGAATAAAACATCATTATCAGGTAAGAGCATTAAGTTCACCAAAGTCAGCCCGAAAACATAAATTTGAAACTTCTAGTGTATAATTTCGTTCCAGCTTAAAATATTGCGAACGTAAATACATGTACATCGATGACAACATATTTCTCGTTCCTTCAGTTCTTTTCATTTGACAGTTTTTCAACTACTCAAAGTTTATGAGTATGTTTTTTCTTATCATGCTGGACACGATCGATTCTGCCTATGCGCCCAGTGCAGATCATGATCAACCTGCACAACCGTGCAGTCTGGTCATGGCCAGCAAAGTTCGCCATTCAGTCAGTATCTTTTTGGTATGCACCCCTTTTAACAGTTAATGGTACTGTTCAAATTGAAAGATGGACAAGTTCATTAAAGAAATTTAGCAGGGTAAGGGTAAACACAGTGCGTTGAAGAAACTGAATACCTTGAAATGAGGCAGGATGGTTAACTTTTGTTTGATATGTCCATACACAAATGCGTAAGGACTAAATAAGTATCTTCAGAATTGTATTTAATGTTAATCACAAGTAACTACTAGAACTTTATCATGTAAATAATACTTTCAAACCATCATTACAATGTAAAATGAAGAATCTTATATTTGTTGCAGTCATATGATAGCCTCGTTATTTTTATCAGACTGAGAAAAAAAAACATTTGATTTGATTAGCTATTATTGCGCTCGTTTGAAACAGCAAGAACATTACGAAAATCCAGCTAGGATTTTATTACAGTATTGGATCGTTTCTATAACACAAATAATAATGGATGTGTACTTTAAGATTAAAGCAATATAATTCAATAACTCATTTATATGATAGAAGTGGTATGTTAATCATATTAATGCTTTACACCAGTTTTACATGGTACAAATGAAGTGGATGTTTATACACATGTTTGAAATAAGTTCCGTGTTATATTGGATATTCCATATTTATGTACTGAAACGTAGTAAGAAAATTATGAAAAGATCCGTGTAATACCTATGTTGACGGTTATACATTACAGCCGATCATGAATCAGTCTTGAACTTTTGGAATGCACTATGCTGGCCTGTTCACGAGGTTGTCCTGTGTTGTTCTAAATAAACATGTATTTACTTTTGTAAGAACTTTATGTGCAACCAGAACACTTTTGTTATTATACGAAGCGATGAATCAGTGACTCCGTATAAATGACTTACGCTATTTACGCTCATTTTGACACATAATCAATGATAGTTTATGCAGAACTAAAATAATTTGTCACCATGCTTGAAATACAAATACAAATCTTTATTGTGATTTTGGCCTCCGGCCCATACACCATCAATCATATACATTATATTCATATATACAAACATAAACATTTACATACAACAACTCTTATAAGGAATAATGAAGTAAATATTACCTATTTATATTACTTATGTCAGAAAAAGCATTTGTTTTGAGAAAGAGGTTTGTACATAATTTCTAACTTTTTAAAGCTTCATGTCAGAATAATTTGTATATTTAATATATTGATAACGTAACACATAAGCACAGATAGTGCTTGACTCCCTTTTCATGCTATCATTGCTATAATTATTGTTGAATTGCTGTTAATTATAGAATTTGGGTCATTTATGGTTGATTTGGGTTCATTATGTGGATAGCTGGGTCCCAGCTTCGCACATTATACCATATACAAAGGTTAAAGGGAACCAGATATTTGATAAAGCAAGTACTCGTTGTAGAACGTTATGTTTAATTTTGGACCAATCAGAAACAAGTTCTAAAAATAGCACGTCTGCTGGGGTATAAAAAGGTAGATGGATGACAGAGCGCTCATTCGGTATCCAGCAGTTGAAGAAGTCACATCGAGGATTCAACTAATAATTTATCCCAGTACCTTGAGAAGGAGACTATTGCAGTTACCCTGTCAGGGCGGATAAATTATTAAAAAGAAGACTTTGGAAGTTCTTAGACTAAAGAAGAGTAAAGTAGCAGAATTTCGATAAGGTTTCGAGCTATAGGGCCAGCGCATAGGAGTTTTACCTTAAGGGTAGTTGAATGCTATATACGATAGCATATATAAGCTGAGCATCGGGAAGCTGAGACAGAGACCCAAAGTTTGGTAATCTATTGAGATAGTAGGAGAGTTCCAGCTTATAGACGGTTCAGCATTATTGGCGAAGCACAGCCAAGGCATCGGGGATAATACCTATATGGTAGTTGAATGCTACATATGATAGCAAATAGGCGCTGAGCATCCAGGAGTCAGGGCAATTTTATAGAGTTTGAGAGGACAGAGGCCGAGCATCTATGCGATAGGACTCGTATGTTGTTGATTCAAAGACATTGTCTGACAGGAACTTCAACAAAAAGACCAGTCAAGTATAGAGTCTCCAGCCTATAGGAGTTTGAGCTAAGTGGAAATTGTTAGTTTGAAATATTTATTGATTTGCCTGATCCCTGAAATTGACTAGCTCATAATTAAAATCATTTACGAATCATTGGTACACGAATCATTTAGGCAAGATAGCCAGAGGAAAATTCTATATCTGCGATATTTGGTCTCACCAGCTTTACGTTTAAACAAAGGACATTCTACATAGCTTGTCAGCTAGTCTAAGACATAGTCACCTTAGCGATTGGACCCAAACCATTGTTCAAGATACTAAAGGCGTAGGCACTTCCCTGGGTCATATAACCAGTATCCTGACAATTTGGGGGCTCGTCCGGGATCTATATCCAAGGAGGTACAGAGACTAGTGGTTTTGACGTTCTGTTGGTGTACCAAAAGGCGCTGTGACTGAAGGTAGTCTGAGTCACATATAGTTGAATTTTAGAGTTAGTTCCAGCCTAAAGTTTAAAGATGAACTACGATAAATGGGTTGAGATGGGTGAAAGTATGGGTCTCTCAGGTTCAGAGCTCATAGAGTTTGTGGATAGGAAAGAGAAGGAGTATACAGAACGTGAGGAACGTATGCTTAGACGAGATGAGGACAGAAGGAGGTTTGAGGCTCAAGAAGCTGAGAAGAAACGACTGTTTGAGCTTGAACAGGCCGAGAAGTTACGGCATTATGAAGAAGAACAGTCTGAGAAGAAAAGGTTATTTGAGTTGGAACGTTTGGAAAAGGAAAGTACTTTAAAGGAGCAAGACTTAGCTTTGAAAGAGCATGAGCTGGAATTGCTTAAAATAAAGGCTGAAGCCGGAGCTTTGGGAGCTGATAAAGATGCTGAGCACTTGAGCAGTAAAACATTGCGGCCAAGGCTTCCGAAGTTCGAGGAAAGTAAAGATGATATGGATGCATACCTCGAGCGATTTGAACGGTTTGCAAAAAGCCAGGGATGGAAGGAAGAAACATGGGCTGTAAGCCTCAGCTCATTACTTACAGGAAAAGGCCTGGACGTATACACAAGCATGCCTCCAGACCATGCCAATGACTACCCAGCATTAAAGAAAGCAGTGCTGAAACGTTATCAGTTGACAGAGGAAGGTTTTAGATGGAAGTTCAGGGAATGCAAACCAGAGCGTGGTGAAACTGTTTTTCAGTTTATGGCAAGGCTGGACAGGTATTTTAGTCGGTGGACAGAGATGGCAGAAGTTGATAATACGTTTGAAATGCTGAAAGACCTTATGATCAGAGAACAGTTCATCCAAACTTGTTCCAAGGACCTTGCTTTATTCTTAAAGGAAAGAGTTGCAAAGTCGAGAGCTGAGATTACACAGTTGGCAGAACAATACATTGAAGCTCATGGTGGCTCTATCACTTCTAACCGGATGATTAGAAGTAATGTGTCATGCAGCAAAGAGCCTCAGCCTTCGACCGAAGTTCAGCCAGTGTCTCAGCCTACACAAAGAGAAAGGCCAGCTTTTAAAAAGCCTGTATGTTTTATATGTAATAAGGAAGGTCACATAGCACGAGAATGCAGAGACCTATCCAAGAGGAAAGTAAGCGGTGCAGCTTTAGCTAGTAGGGGGTCCTATGAGGAGAGACAGAGAAATAGGCATGGACTGCAAGATTCTACACTCACAAACTGGAGAAAGGAAGGTCAAGCACAGAAAGACAGAAAGGTTGATGACAGAAAAGTTTCAGCTTCATGCATAGCTGTACCATTATATGACAAAAAAGTAAAAGACAACATAGAAGATGGACGACTTATATTAGGAGATGGACAATCCGTTTCGGTCATAGCAAGCACCTGTACCATTCAGTCAGCAACACGTAAAAGGAACTTGGTATTGAAGAAAGGATATATAGGTGATAAAGAAGTCCAGGTGTTGAGAGACACAGGCTGTGAGTTAGCGGCTGTCAGGAAAGGCCTTGTGTCTGAGAGTCAAATGTTAGATAAGCAATATCTTATGGTTGCGATTGATGGACGTTCAAGGACAGTTCCTGTAGCAAAGATACAGGTTGATACACCATATTTTATAGGTGAAGTTGAGGCAATGGTTTTGTCGACCATAACATGTGATTTGATAATCGGAAATATAAAAAGAGTTTCAGATAAACCAGACAAAAACTGGAAAACCCGAGATGAAAGACAGCCTTCATCCGGCGAAGATATTGCTGCAACTGGGATGACGGAAACCCAGCACGCAATAAATGCAGGTATTACAGAACCCTCTGAGGTTTGCGAAGTCAAAGAGCAAACGTTTAATGTTGAGCAAATGAAAATTGCTCAGAAAGATGATGAGACGTTACAGAAACTTTGGACTTATGCTAAAGATAAGGCGAAACTGAAAACAAAAAGAGGTTTCAGGTTTCATTATGAAGTGAAGAAAAACGTATTATATAGAATCTTTGAGAAGAAGGGCAGAGTTCTTAAACAGATAGTAGTCCCAACCCAGTTTAGGAGAAGTGTTATGATATTAGCTCATAAGTCAATAGCCAGGGGACACATATCAGCTAAAGAGACACTTGATAAAATACGAACGAGTTTTCACTGGCCAGGCATCACAAATGAAGTAACAAGGTTTTGCCGGTCATGCGATGTATGCAAGAAAGTAAAGACTGACCTGTCACCAAAGAGCAGTTACGGTAGACACGGTTTGCAAGAATACAGGCATCATGATAGAACAGAAAGAAACTGGAGACAATCTGATGACAGACCAAATTTTGATGATCAAGGATTCAACTTGTATCATGAGAGGTCATCTATTAAGTACGCGAACAGAGGATCAGGTTGGCATAACAGAAAGAATATATATGATAGAGATCATAACAGACGAGCTGATAAGGGTTATAAAGTCTATGGCTCAAATAAATCTGAGCATAAGAAGTCATGGAGACAAAATGACATGAGAAATGATCTCAGAAAAGGGTTTATACGTAGGTCTGACGGGAGTTATCATGTAAAAGGAGGTTTTGGTGAAAACAATTATTATGTCAACAGAAAAGGTGACAAGTACTCTCACAATCAGAGAAACAAATGAACATCTTTCATGAAGAATGATGATAGGAAATTAAAAGGTCAGGAGATTAACGTTGTATGATATTCTTGAGATCATATACTATTTGTTGAGTCTTTTAGAGATGTTTGATCTTTGATACTGATTTTGTCAGTATATTAGTGAATGTATGTTAATAATAAGCAGTGATACCTGATTTGTAAAAATCGAGAAATAGTAAAAAGAAAAGGAGATTTTGTTTTGTACACAAATTATTCCTTAAGTGTTTGAAAAACTAAAAGTATTTTCTTGAGAAGGGGGCTATTGTCAGAATAATTTGTATATTTAATATATTGATAACGTAACACATAAGCACAGATAGTGCTTGACTCCCTTTTCATGCTATCATTGCTATAATTATTGTTGAATTGCTGTTAATTATAGAATTTGGGTCATTTATGGTTGATTTGGGTTCATTATGTGGATAGCTGGGTCCCAGCTTCGCACATTATACCATATACAAAGGTTAAAGGGAACCAGATATTTGATAAAGCAAGTACTCGTTGTAGAACGTTATGTTTAATTTTGGACCAATCAGAAACAAGTTCTAAAAATAGCACGTCTGCTGGGGTATAAAAAGGTAGATGGATGACAGAGCGCTCATTCGGTATCCAGCAGTTGAAGAAGTCACATCGAGGATTCAACTAATAATTTATCCCAGTACCTTGAGAAGGAGACTATTGCAGTTACCCTGTCAGGGCGGATAAATTATTAAAAAGAAGACTTTGGAAGTTCTTAGACTAAGAAGAGTAAAGTAGCAGAATTTCGATAAGGTTTCGAGCTATAGGGCCAGCGCATAGGAGTTTTACCTTAAGGGTAGTTGAATGCTATATACGATAGCATATATAAGCTGAGCATCGGGAAGCTGAGACAGAGACCCAAAGTTTGGTAATCTATTGAGATAGTAGGAGAGTTCCAGCTTATAGACGGTTCAGCATTATTGGCGAAGCACAGCCAAGGCATCGGGGATAATACCTATATGGTAGTTGAATGCTACATATGATAGCAAATAGGCGCTGAGCATCCAGGAGTCAGGGCAATTTTATAGAGTTTGAGAGGACAGAGGCCGAGCATCTATGCGATAGGACTCGTATGTTGTTGATTCAAAGACATTGTCTGACAGGAACTTCAACAAAAAGACCAGTCAAGTATAGAGTCTCCAGCCTATAGGAGTTTGAGCTAAGTGGAAATTGTTAGTTTGAAATATTTATTGATTTGCCTGATCCCTGAAATTGACTAGCTCATAATTAAAATCATTTACGAATCATTGGTACACGAATCATTTAGGCAAGATAGCCAGAGGAAAATTCTATATCTGCGATATTTGGTCTCACCAGCTTTACGTTTAAACAAAGGACATTCTACATAGCTTGTCAGCTAGTCTAAGACATAGTCACCTTAGCGATTGGACCCAAACCATTGTTCAAGATACTAAAGGCGTAGGCACTTCCCTGGGTCATATAACCAGTATCCTGACACTTCAATACATGCCTGTCCATGTATCTTGCCGAAACGAAATAAAGAAAAGACATGGACAGAATAGATTAATATCTGTACCTTTGTTACTATGCCCAATTATCAGCCTTGTCAAGGCAAGACCAATATCTTGGCTATAATGAAAGTAATGCTTTTTCATAAAATAAAACTTATACAAAATATAAATACAATAGTTATGGCATATGTAAAACATACAACACAAAATTTAATCTATCTCTATCTCAGACAGCCGTAACTTTAAAGCATTATATATATAAACTGCAGTATTTTTGATAATATTTTCATTTTTGGAAGCCAACAAAATATTAAATTTATGAACATTTGGATTTTCATAGAATTTTTTTGGTATGTATTTTTCTCGAAGTGTTTTATACAAAGGACATACTAATATTAAATGACATTCATTTTCAACAACATTTTTGCAATAAAAACAAAATCTCCTGTCTCTGTCTATACCAAAATAACGACCTTGTTCAATCATTAGCGGATGTGAGGATATTCTCAAAGTACTGAAAGCATATCTATATTTCTTAATATCTAATATATCAAGATAAGGTTCATACATAAAGGTTGTTTTAAAATGCCTATAAGAGATCAACTTGGCATTATTATTACATTCTTCCGACCATTCTTGTAAATATTGATCTTTTAATCGCTGCACATACTGGCATACAAATAATTCAGGGTTCTGACAATTCTGATTTTCCCAAATATACCCAAATCCATTTCTGTATAAATTTAATCTTACTTTCGTTACCCAATTTTGGTAACCAATACTATCATAATAATATAACATCTGATAACATTTCTTAACATATCTATAATCAGGCATATTTATTATCCTGAGCCAATACCTTATGCAACGTTTTGATGCTATAACATGCATAGGATATCTTTCAAAATCACCAGCAACAGCTGCATTACAAGATTTAAGAGGAACTGACATAAACCGTTTACAAGCATACATTTGTACCTTTTCAATTTCATACATATAATCTAAACCCCATATTTCTGATCTATATAACAATATTGGGGCTATTTTAGCATCAATCAACTTAAAAAATGTAGTTTTCGTCATAGGCATTAAATGATTCAAAGATGATAAAAGAGACACTAAGATCCTTTTTGCTTTACAAGCCATATGATCAGACATTTTATACATAGAAAGTTTACTGCTAAAAAATAAACCTACATAACAAAACCCGTTAACTACTTGGATTTTCTCCCCATTATATAACCATTTTTCATGTCTTGATAGATGCCCACCGTTCTTAAAGACAATTATTTTTGTTTTCTGAATATTTACACACATTTTCCATTCATGACAATAATTAGATAGTATATTTAACTGTTGTTGCAGACCATTTACTGTATCTGCAGTTAAAGCAACATCATCAGCAAACAGTAACATTAAGATCTGAATCATATCTGGAGTTAATTGTATACCAGAGAGGCCACTTTCATCCATAGCAACATATAATTCATTCATAAATAATGAAACTTACTGTGCTTATTTGAAGGATGCAAAGAAAAGGTGTAAGTCTTAAGCTCTGTGCTACATAACATCGGCGGCGTCGTAACTCTTAAGGTAAGCAATCTACAGTTTTGAAAAAAATATGATGTATTTATTTTAATATTGACGATGTTTCACGCTGACATACTACTCATAGTTAAATTTGTCTTTAAAACGCCAGCATGTGTTTATTATTATTATTTTTATAGCGTAATATATAGTATAAATAAAGCCATTTAATTCGTGGATATATGTTATAACCGTTTTTCAAGTTGTTGTTTAACGACAGCTATTATTAAGGCTTTTCTGCTAACAAAAATGGTAAGGGTAAATTTCCCTAAGGCACACAGCCATAGAGCCTTACAAAACATAGCTGTTTCTTTATGTATAATACTGTGACTTCTATTTCTACAATCACGTGCTGTCTATCGTTCAGTATAAGTTTAGTATTCATTTAGAGCAAAAGACTTTAAAAAACTTGTGAATTTTGATATTTTTAGTTCTTTTTGTTTTAATTTATACTTTCTAGACAAAATAGAATGCAATGTTGAAAACTTTTATTTCTGTTGTAGCTTATCATTATATAGATCAGTCATATAAATATCAGAACCAAACCTGATTTACTTCATTAGATATTTGAAATAACATATCCCTATTATTATTAATAGTATTATTATACCAATTTTATACTACAATGTACATCTTACCTCATTAATAGGCAAAAGCAACAAGCAGAATATGTAAGATGAAATGGGTACATTATTAGCCATATTTTAATTATTTAGCATTAGTTTTTGGCATAAATTTTGTTAGAAAGAAACATTCGAAGAAACATTTTTCAAAATGGCGGATAGCCTGAAAAAACGCACGTACATCTTTGAACAAGGTGGCCACGGATAGTTTCTTATTAGAAACCATTCAAAACGGCCTCATAATGAGAAATTCATTTGCACATAACATACTTTCCCAAACTCTGTAAAATATATTTTACATGCTCTTGCATAATGCTGGCAGCTGTATTGCTAACGATCAGGCAATTTAAGAATTACGGCCATTTAATATCGTTAAAGGTCGATAAAACATGCTGACTTCATGCTTAACATACAAAACACAATTCGTTCACAAACATTAGGGAATATCACAGAGACAAATAGATCTCAAGTGAAATAAATTCTTGTACCTTACTTTCTATTATCAGTAGTAAACATTCGCATAATACCTCGATTAAATAAATAATTAACTAAGAGAAATAATATATTTCTAAAGTCTGTCTTTTTCTGCTACATAGTCAGCCAATATAGTATCACATACAAGTTTTCTTTGTTTACAGTAAATAACAAAATTACAGTAAGCTTAGATAAGACATACGTTTTATTTTTCCTGTTTCAATAGAAAAAAAGTTTTTGCTTTTGGTAATGTTAATCTCGATATTAGAGCATAGTTATTATTATTTGATTCTATGATTATTCCTATTTAAAAATATGGATGCGAAGTATGGGGTGCTAATATTACAAAGAGGTAGATAGACCACTGTCTATGCTGTATATGGCCAACTTGGACGCGTGCCTGTTTCAGTTATTATTAAGGAAAGAGCTGTTAAATTCTTTCTAAAACGAATTACCTACTTACCGCATGTATAATGATTTATGTGATAATGTTACTACAGCTTTTTGGGCAGCAAAATAAATTCTGTCATAGACCAATTCAGATATTCGAATATCAGATTGTTTTATGATACTAGTGTAAATAATTGCAATTCGTTAAATAGAAGAATAAAGGATCGATTTGCCCAAGAGTGTATCAAATGACAACATAAGAAAACAAATGACTAGTTTACAATTATGTTCTCATAGTTTAGAGATAGAATTAGGAAGATATGTTAATTGCTACATATGTATTTTTTCCTTCCTCTGTACCGGAATCATTCAAATGTTTATGTAAATATCAACATTGTGTTATATTCACCTTGATGTATTGAAAGATGCTTGGGTGAAATAGAAGATATGTTCTGTTCTGTTCTGTTCTAATGTAGAAAGGGATAACAGATTGTGTAAATTATGCAATCAAATGCCATATTGAGCAGAATATCATTTCATATTATGTTGTGCACTTCACAGATGTGTAAGATCTAAATTTTCGGGCCGATGCTCATGACCTACTGTGCAAATGTTTAATGCATTAATGTCATCTCATAGTAAAAGATTTATGTATAATCTTGTATAATTTATTTAAGGTAGTTCTGCACGTTTGGATTAAAAAGAATTCTACAATGTAGAATCTGATTGAACACTGATTTTTCAAAACTTCATATTATACCTAGAAAATTTAGCATATAAAAAAGATAGGGTCGTGTGCTTGACTTTTGGCTAGACTGATTTGAAAAATTTGAACCTCACGCAATTTTTCGTAATTGGAGTCTATGGGAAAATCATAACTTTCAAAACATTTTCGCGGATAGAAATTTTTCTACAATGTAGATTTTTATGAAACTTCTCACAGTTGTAAATAAACATAAGGCCTATAATGAGGTGAAATAAAATGTATAGGTCCGTGTACTTATTTTTGAGATATTTGACCATGATTAAAGTGAACCTAATATTTCACGCTAATTTTAAGACATTATTTTGAATTATTTAACGTGACATGTGTTTTAATATCATATTTTGACTTTAGAAATATAGTAACAGTGCCATTTTAATAAATTTACTCACAGGTCGTCATTAATTCATAAAATGATTTTCATCTCTGTATGCCGAATCCAGGCTTTATTCTACGTTTTCCGGATAAATGACGTTACGCCATCACTTCCGGTTTTTCAAACGTGCAGAACTACCTTAAGAAGTATTATGTTTACGAAAAAATAATCATGAAAATCTATTTGTCTTCTAATCAAATAATACATAATATTATTCTGTTTTGTTCTCTGCCTTGTACATATATGTTCATTTTCACGTATGGGAAAGTCAACTGTTCTGAATATAATTATATCCCTTAATGCAAACTATCTCTATATATTCAATGTATCCTCGAGATCCAGTTAACTTTCAGAGAGAGAAAATATAGCTTCTCTGGTCCCAATCAGTTAAAAAGACTAAAATGTCACTACTGATTTGTGAGACATGAAAACAGAGATTTGAGTATATATATGCAAATATTGAACCAGTACGAATGTGTAGTACAATTCGGGCTCATATACAAAGCAGCACCGAAACTAATCTTATTGGGTTAGTGGACTTGCTGTGGCATGTGCGACTTGTTTTCTACTGCTAGGCGCTTTGCCGTAATTAGACTGGTATATTGTGGTGGTGATTTAGTTCGTATAAATTCTCTCTACTATATATATATATATATACTTGATAATGAATATATATTTACCTTTATGTACATTTGCTATTATGCCTTGTGTGATAATTACATTAAAATATGATTGAATTAATTTAAAACTAAAGCAGGAAAAAGATGATAAACCAGACAATGGTTCTTATCTTTCTAGAAATTGCGTTTGCCGTTCATTGCATTAGTACGCAAACGCTTTGGAATGACAAACCTAGCAACAACATTCTGGACAGTAGTAATCTCCGCTGACATTTCGGCTTTCCTAAAAGACATTGCTTTCATTTGTATAGACAAGGATTTTAATGTGCATCAAACACTTATGTGAACGATCAAAATGACTGCACCCAGTTATCATGTAACAAAGAGATAATTTGAAAGCTCGCGCATAATTTGTTTTGGTAGTTCATAAGTGAAAAGGATATAAATCGATAAGAGAAAGTAAGAAGTCGATAGTCGTTGATAGTTGTTTTAAATATCTCAATAGTTTGCAGACTCAGATTTTAGGAATATATTGCCCCAGACAAGATTATTACCTAGCAATCGAAGTCCCTAACGAAAGGCGCATATAAGACATATGCAATTGTATCACAGTATTAATTTTCTTTGCTCTTATGGTTACACCAGTTTTAGATGTAGCAACAACATAAAATGGCCCAAATATTCTCTCTTCTGCCCTCTGTCTATTTACATGTGTCCATGAAAATTCTTTGTACTTTTGTAACCCTCACATTTTGTCATATTTGCCAACTTACTAGACAAACCATGTGTTTTATGTAGCAACACAGTAAAAGTACACACACTGTTTTTATATCACCCACGATTTGCTAAATATTTATGTCTAGTTACCGAAAGATCCACGTTTCGTGACCTGACCGGCGAACTGTTTTGTTGACTAATGCACTCTAGAAGCCTTTCGCACGTCAAACGCGAATTAAATCCTCCTCAAAAGTTTATTCTATAATGAAAAAAAAATCAAGAGTAACATTATTTACAATAAGAAATAGTAAATGCCTCTATATTATTGCTTGTAGTGTACATGTTATTACGCCTTCAGTTTGGAAAGGCCGAATACACGAAACAGTGTCGTCCAAGTTTTACAAATGTATAGAAATAATTGTTTATTAATGTATGTGTATCTTATTATGCAATTAGTTTAGAAATGTTGAAGTCTTAAAATAGTGTCGATATATCTAAATACACTTTGAAGTAGCTGTTATTCAACCCACAGAAGAAACAAGAACCGGGAAGAGAAGCTGGGTTCTGTTCGAATGTAATCACAGTACTGGGTGAGTTTCACAATATAACCAACAATGTATTAGTACCAGTGCAGTCTACGCCGCAGAGAAAACGTAACTAGCAAATCATTACATGGAAAGCTGGTTAAGTTTGAATCTGTTTATGCGAGGTAATAAAGCGTTCAACACTTCCCGCATTAAAAGGACTAAATAATAATAACAGGATTTTATTAAAATAAGTTAGCGTAGTATATGTCTTGAATTATTTCAGTGGCTAAATTCATGATTTCTATGTCTTTTGTTTTAAGTAAAACGGACCTACTTCTACGGAACTCCTGACTCGTCATCTTTTCTAATGACGTTTAAGTATTTGCGACATTTATTTCCTTCCCTTGTTAGAAGAAATTTCAGCCGACATGGCTTGACCATTACACTGTTTTTTATCCGTACAACAATTCGTTAGTCAGCCTTCAGTCCTGGTGTAAACAAAATTATTGCAAATTCCTTTAGAACTTGTATGTGTCTTAACAATCCTATCTGCCAAAAGCATTTTACTGCACTTATACCAGATGGTATCAACATGAAAAGCATAAAGTTAGACAGTGCGTCTGAGAACAGAAGATGCTTTTCCTATAGACATAGACAACTATTGTGTAATATGAGGGGGGAAATAAACTAACTCGTTAGAGACATATTCAAGCTGTCAGCTGATCAATGGATAATTACTTATATTATTTAAAATTCCTTTGACGTGTTACTAAGTACAGACAACATGTTTTACGTAATATGAAAGCTCAATATGTTAGTAATATATGTTAGTAATGAGCTTCTTGTATGAGTTTATTACCATTTCGCAATAATAGTAGAAAGCGTACCATCGTAATTGTAAAGAGACATGGCAACGGAAGTTACATGCGTTTCTTCCGTCATAATCAGAACTGATTGTTTGGGCAGTACACCGTAGATGTAATACTTAAGAATACGTTATTGACCCCACCCAATATAAAGGAAAGCAACGAGCTTTATTACCTCAGCTTTATTTCATGTCAGCTTTTATTAAACAGTTCTACTTAAGCTTGCAAGTTTCATTATACCTTATGAGCTTTGCTCGGTTGCATTCTATACTGTAGATTTTATTATATGCAGACATGATTAAAATACAGGCACATAACAAATAAACAGGTAAATACTGACTTATCAAATGGGCATATTTACGTAGTTTCTTTTGTGTATCTACATGAGAACTATATTTTATTTAAAGTGATTTAATTTGATTCCTTCTCAGTATTGCGGTTGAGATATACACATATTATTTTCGATGCCAATCTTATCTTTAATACACCGGGTTGTCAAAATGTTACTAGTTTACGTGATACTTTGTAATTACTATAGTAGTCGCAACTTGACCGCGATGGTTGGCCTTAGGCTGATTATTCATATCGATTATTTCATTGTAGAAATAAAGGGTGCTTAGGGTAGTCGTGTATATTTATATGGAATTAATTTGTATACAGTGCAGTGTCAAAGTATGTATACTTAAATTTGATCAGTTAGAACTTTTCAATACACTGATTTATATTTACACAAATTGATATTTCCATTTTCTCGTGTAGCTCCTGTTTTTTCAACACTCCTTTTCAATAATAGATTTTGCCTCATTATGTATTATAATACAAAGGTCAACCATCGGGGTCAAGTTGCGTCCACTATACTATAAAGAAAGATCTGAATTCAGTCAAACACAAACAAAAACAATTACATCATCAATAAAAACATTATTAAGTCTTACACATGGCGTTTCGAAAGCTATGTGGAAAACAATTGGCATTATCATCTTTACCCTAGAGATTTCATGGTGGGTAGGTCAAATGTCAAGGTCATTCTTTGCGAGGTTATGTGTTTTCTTTCTCAGTATATGCGAAACAATTGAAGTTGTTTTTATTTTTATGTTTGTTTAATTTTACAGAAAAGTGTTTCGATGTTTTGTGATCCTATTTTGGTATAATAGTTAAAGAAATTGTTGACGTACAAATATATATCTTATGTATATATGAGCCGCGCCATGAGAAAACTAATATAGTGGCTTTGCAACCAGCATGGATCCAGATCAGCCTGCGCATCCGCGCAGTCTGGTCAGGATCCATGCTGGTCGCTTTCAAAGCCTATAGTAATTAGAGAAACTGTTAACGAACAGCATGGATCTTGAGCAGTCTGCGCGGATGCGCAGGCTGGTCTGGATCCATGCTGGTCGCAAAGCCACTATGTTGGTTTTCTCATGGCGCGGCTCATATCTTATATGCTCTTGATGGAAGACTTTGTAATTCTGAATTATACCACACTCTTGTAGTAATCAAACTAAATCTTTGAAATATAGGAAATACAAATTATATAAAAACTAAAAATAATGTAAGATGCTTTTGTTATTACAAAATTGTTCATTCTTCTGGGTAGATCTATACATTTCAGAACTCAAAGCTAAAGAGCATCACTATAATTGTCAGTATATTCTTACTGAATGGCTTGTCGGTCAGTAGTCAATTGCTCGAGTCCTGAAGGACCAACAGTCAATAGATAGTTTTGATTATTGACAATGTGTATTTTATAACATTACATCAGAAATCGATTTTCAATTTGACAAGTTAGCTTAAGGCAAGTGACACTTTTTAATACAAGTTACCTCTAATGTGGGTTCAGCTGTATTTATATGTATATGTACATTGAATTGACTCAACAGAAAAAAAATCGAAGTCCAAAAACAGGGAAATTTTACGGCCGCCACAAAATACTTACAAATTGCAGTTGTGAGAATCTATAATATCTTTTCGAAGCTTCTATGGAAGCAGAAAACGCAGAAAGCAAAAATGATATCAGATTTGGTTTGTCTTAATCTGTGCATGAGAGGTCATGAATAAATTTGATTGAATCTCTTCGGTTTGCAGATGGTTCTATTCATGTGACCTTCCGTGCACAACATGTACGGAGGGGCACCTGCGGTCTTCTTCCATCATCAAAGCTGGAAAGTCGACATATGACTAATAATTGTGTCCGTGCGACGTTAAACCTTCGAAACAAGGAAACATAAAATTGTTGCTCTGAGGGGTTTTGGGCTAAAACATTGCAATTCGTTATTTTTACCCAACTGTGTCTATGTTACTTATAAGGTTTCTCCATGGTCGAGTGGTTAAAGTTGCTAACTTCAAATCACTTTCCTCTCACCGACGTGGGTTCGAGCCTCGCTCAGGGCGTTGAATATTTCATGTGAGGAAGTTATCCAGCTGACTTACGGAAGGTCAGTGGTTCTGCCCAGATGCCCGCTCATAATGAAATAATGCATGGAGGGCCCCAGCTGGCTTATGGAAGGTCGGTGGTTCTACCCAGGTGCCCGCTCGTAATGAAATAATGCACAGAGGGGCATCTGGGGTCTTCTTCCATCATCAAAGCTGGGAAGTCGCCATATGACCTATAATTGTGTCGGTGTGACGTTAGACCCAAAAAACAAAACAAAACAAATGTTACTTAAAATAAACAAGAACTGTGTGTGTGTGGTTGTTTGTAGTGTGCACATCTGCGTGCTTTGGGGAGGCTGCATATTTAGAAAATGTCATTCCTGTTTGATGTTTATCCTTGTTTTTGAAACAAACAAATCTGCCAATTTGTATTTTTAAATGCTTTATTTTGTCAATTTTATTTTTATCATTCCTATTTCTAAAGAAATGGACAAACAAAGCAGAATTCTCATATAGTTTTTGCTTTTAAACATTATTTTAAACAGATATCAAAATTTTCAGAGCTTTTATTTTTTACAGGCTTAACAGAGAAGATTGAAAAAGAAACTATTTTTTAAAAATGGAAGTATGAGAGCACGACGATACTACTTTGAGCTGACCTTGACGTACTTCCTAGTTATTTCATTTAATTATTCTTTTTGTAAAAAGTAGTCAGCGGCCCGTTTATTACGCTAATGTTCAATATACCCAGTCTGAAAGATTTTATGAGAATCGAAAGCTTTGGTCTAAACTAAAATCCTTTCGTGATACCAATCCGTCCAGACTTGCCGGAATAAATATTTTACCGAGTTCATTTAGAAACGCAGAAAGAAAATTAAAAGAAACATGACAGCAGACTAAGTTTCATTGACCTTGTTTATGAGAGATAATGAAATATTGAACTTCCCTCAGACTTCCTAACGCCGAATTAAGCTGAATATAAATAGACTCCAGAATAAATAGCACTGAGTATAGATTTTGACTTCTGAATAAGTTTCATTTCAAATCTTGTTCCTTTCTTATTCACACGATAACAATGCTTACCATTGTTATTTCGCCAAGAAATGAAAAGACCAGAAAATCAAAGTTTGTCGGAGATTTCAACGTATATAACACATATGACGGAGAAGTTTTAGTAATCCGATAAGATATTTTAACAATATAAGTCGTCTGCAGATTAGCATAAGTTTATGCCGATTCGCGATTGGAAGGAACTTGATGCTGTGAAATGCGACATTATGTTAGTGCTGATTATTTTATATGTATGGTGCAAGAATAAGAATTGATGGATCTTTATTTACCGATGTAAGTAGTGTTGTTATTATTGGGTTTAACGTCATACCGGTCAATTATAGATCTAGATCGTATTGTGACCTTTCAGGTTTAGTGGTTCGAGAAATATCCCAGGTGCAGCACCCCTGGACATTATTTCAGGCGCAGGCAGAGATGGCACCCAGACATGAAAGCATTTTACACACTAGGCGAGGTTTTGCACCCAAAGAGTTGTGGGGCAAGTAATATAAAGTCAGCGACCTTAACTACCCGGCAACAGAGGTCTCACATAGTATTGCGAAGAAAAAAGGAACATAGACTGTGAACTGGCATTTCACCATTTATTAGCAGAATGTTGTATTTTTCTTATTTTGTCAGATATATGTTGCAGATTTCACCAAAGAGAAGAACAAATTTCCATTATCGTGATTGCGTTGAGAGTAAATTCTACAAATGGATCTTATTATAAAACAGAACTTTAAATAGTTTCTCTGCCAGAAAATGGATCAAAAATGATCGTGTAGTTGTGTTTTACTAATGTGAATGTGAGTGTCTTTTTTTCATCTACAGTTTTGTTTTTAAATACTAATTATTTGCTACCGCCTACTGGATCTCAGTATTAATACATATTTTCTTATTATACCTCTTTTATGTCAAAACTCCCATATAATAGTTGATAGATATATATTTTTTTATTTGGGTTTCACGGCGCACCGAAACAGTATAGGTTATATGGCGCCAAACAGAACTACAGATTTTGGTTTCACATCTCATTTACATCGAAATAAAAACATGAGGTATCGAATCAAAATTTGTATACCTGCTGGAATCACAGAGTTACAGCAAAACCAATTGTTAAGACCCTATTCTTGCTATATTCTATCAAGAATATACCTTTATTTCTTTCAATTGTTTATTTTAACCTACACTAATACTGTGATACCTAAAAGATTAAGAGTTTATAAGGAATCCTACCACAGGGAATGCAGACAAACCATCTCAATAAGGTAAACACCAAAGTTTCAAGTAAATCCTTCAAGTGGTTCAGCAGAAAAGGAGGGGATAGGAAATTGAAAGCTCAAACATTTAAGTTGTGACCTTGAGCTGGCATGGGTGCATTTTGAGTTCTGCACATCGTATTGATAAGGGGAATATTACAAACAAATCATATCAGAATCCTTCAAGGGGTTTAGGGGAAACAGAGCGGACACTAAATGGAAGGCTCAAACCTTTGACCTCGAGTTGGGACCTTGAACTTGAGTCGACATGACTGTCTCATGAGTTCAGCATATTGTCCTGATGAGGTGATTTTTTGACCTAGTTTCATGAAAATCCTTCAAGGGGTTTAAGTTATATGGAGCGGACTCAATTGTTACGGACGGACGGAATGACTGACGGAGACCATTCCTATAACCCCCACCACTCGTGGTTTTATCACTTGCACTCGGAGGTTTCGTTATTTCTTGTCTTTTACCCTGCTGGACTTAATAATTTCGATAAAACTGGTGCTGGAATTTGTTTGTTAATTAAATGGAGTGTAATAGATACGTTGTTTTGTTGTTTGGGAATAGCGAAAAGTCAGTTTATGGTTTTTTATGTTTATTAAAATAATATATCCAGAATAAAATTTAAGATGTTGTCAGGTCTAAAGACTCTAGCAAACTGATACAGAAATACAGAGGTACAGAAATATAATTGTTTAAGCAATTACAAAGGCAGCATTCAATGACATATCAAAGAAACAAACATATTGAATCAAAAGATTTTACAGTAAGATGTTAATGATACATGTTAATCAACATGGAAAATAAGAGACTTTGAATAACTAATTATAAACTGAATGGAGAGATTTGGTAACAAGGTTCTAATGACAAATGTCAATCACTTTGGCCTTCCTTAACTCTTTGAAGTTTGAGACCACCCAAAATTCTAGAAAATATACAAAATGTACATGTAAAAAATATAGATGTGAATATCACATATATAACATCCGCCCTCGAAAAGAAAACAATTAATTATTAACAAATCAAAATTTCATTTTTTTAGCTTATTTATATATGAAAAAATAAATGTACAAGCAATGAACATACAAAAAATTTCACCAAATCAACTTGTATATGATGTAAATTTAATATGTAGCTGAAACTACACAAACCATTTACAGAAACCTGAGGTGCTCTATAATACCATAGTGCAAAATTAATGCTTATTACATGATCAATGTACATTTGACGGTACAAACTAGATTTCCAGGTTATAATACATCACAATATAAGCAGAGCCTGCCATAAATGCTTGCAATTATCACACTAAATGAAAATTCTATGCAGAGCCTGCCATGAATTCTTGTAATAATCACACTAAATGAAAAATCTATCAGGATCCTAGTGTAACTGAACATAACAAGTTTTAGAATACCCCGACTTGGTATCAAAATGTAATTATTCAATGCCCGTTGAAAGGAACATGATTAGAAGGAGTCTGTTAACCCATTTGTAAACAGACATTTTCTAGTAAAATACCCTTTTGAACTGAGAAACTGAAACTGAAACTGCTTTTATTTGATTAAACGCCTAATTTTACACATAGTATATTCACCGGCGTTGTACATTAATTTATATCAGATTTATATAGTCTATATTTATATAGAAGCCTTCGCACTAGACAAAATGCCATCACAAACCTATGTACATTTATTATTCAATGTCAACAATGACAGGGGGTGGTTTCTCTCTGACCTGTTTTAATGCTAATTTGCTCATGGCTGTCAAAGGAACCCAAACAGCATTTTCAGTTGGTTCCCCTCTAAACTGAATAAGATACTGTCTTTCATTATTTACATACTTCTGGCTCAGAACTTTTTTGATTTTGTGATATCCATTGTCCATTACATCATCACTACTCATCACATCACTCAAATTCACAGTCAATCCCAGCCTATCTGGCTCTTTCCTCTGACGGGATGATTTTCGGATAGGGGGGCGAGATTTCTTCCTCTTTATGGTCTGTTAGTTGTTTATTTTGTTCAATTATTTGTTCATTCTGTTTACTGGCCTCACAGTATTCAACACTAGGCATGAAATATGACGATGGGTTCGGCTTTCTGACATAGGCCATTTTCAGTCTATTAATGTGAACAGCATTTTTTAATAACTGACCATTTTCAAGATTTTTCAGATTGACAAGGTGTGAACTGGGAAGATTAACAACAACAAAAGGTCCTGAATATCTGTTTTGTAGCTTTTGTCCTGTTCCTTTTGTTTCAGTTAAAAGATAAACATAATCCCCTGGTGAAAGGTGAAGGACATTTTCTGTTAGATTTTCTCTTTCTGTCATTTTCTGTTGATATGATGTTTATTATATGTTTCACTTCAGTCCGAATTAATTCAGTTTTGTCAATCTGTTTACGAACGTATGCCTGCATATCAGACGGTACCGTATTAAAATCCGATGGTATTGGTGCACTGAAGGGAATTTTGGTCTGTGTCCGAATACTATTTCATGCGGTGAATATCCCATACCTGAATGAACCGACTGGTTAATAGAAAATGTAACCGAACTGAGCACTTCATTCCAACTATTTCCCTTGTGTTGTAGGTATGGTGTGAGACGTTCTGCGATAGTTCTGTGTGTGCGTTCATATGCTCCAAGACAATGGTGACTGAAACTTGGTGTGAATTCCTGTGCAATATGCAAATTTTTGCAAATTTCCTGCAGACATTTAGTAGTGAACTCTGTTCCTAAATCAGAAATTAATGTATCACATACTCCAAATTTGGTGAATATTTGAACAAGAGCAGAAGAAACGGAAAGTGTATCTTTATTTGCAATAGGGATGGTCACTAAGTATTTACTAAACATGTCTACAGCTGTCAAAACATATGAATATCCTTGGCATGATATTGGTAAAGGCCCATATAGATCTACTTGCCAAACTTGAAACGGCTCAGTTGGTGTGGGGTAGGCTGTAACCCGTGCCTTTGTTGGTTGTTTGGTAACTTTGCGTTTTTGACAGTAATCACACGATCGTACATAATCCGTAACTATAGGTCCCATACGTTTGAAAAAATACTTTTCACGCAATCTATCTAAAGTGTCATGTATTCCCGAATGTCCACTCATTGGCGAGTCATGGTATAATTGTACAACTTCTTTGATCATAACAGCAGGAACAACTAACTGATAACTGTCGAGTAATTTTGCCCGGTTAGATTTTGACTGACGTGAATGCATTAATAATCCATCAATAAGCAAATAATCCGTTGACTCAAGAAGAATTCTACGGGCTTTTTTCTGTCCTTTCGGTAATTCATTGTTACCTAAGTATTTAATGAGAGAGGATAGTTCAGGGTCACATTTCTGTAATTCCTTCACTTTCTCAACACTAAAGTCAAACTTTTGAAATAGTTCAAAGCTAATATCCGTGTTATTCTGTTCAGAAGAAGAAGGTGATACACTAGTTTCATATTCACTTGTAATCTCAGTGACTGTTGACGATGAATCAGTATTGACAGTTAAACTGTCAGTGTTACAAAGTTTCTCCTGTCTTGGTTTTGAATAGCCCGATTTTTTTAATATGATCTGTGGCATAATCCTCACTATCCGCATCGTAATTGCCATCTTCTTCTCGTATTGTCTCTAATGAGTTTTTAACCTTGGCATGATTAACAATCAGAGAGTTAATGTCCTGTTTAGAATTGCATAACAAGTCAGTCAATGTTTTCCCATCTGGCAACCTAACGCATGTTTGTTTTTCTGGTATGTAAGGGAAACTGGGGTCATTTTCATCAGCACCGAATTCCAGTTGTTCAGAATGTTTGTTTGGGAAGCACCTGGATAAAGCATCTGGCACTGTCATTTCACTTGCTTTTTTGTATATTATTTCACAGTCAAATTCTTGTAAAATTGCAAGCCATCTTTCATATATTGCACCTTTCATTTGTTTTTGAAAAAGTGGTTTTTAGCTTTGACGGTCACATTCAATAAAGAAATTTCTATCCCGTACGTAAGATGCACAATCTAAAACACATGTCACCATTCCTAAAAGTTCGAGTTTGGTAGGTCCATATGATTGCTGATAACTGTTCAATGACTTGGATCCAAATCTGACGACACGTATAGTTTCACCTGTGTTGTCATTTGTTGGATGTTTTTGATAAAGCATGTATCCGATGCCCTTACTGGAAGTGTCAACTAATAAATAAAATGGTAAGTCGAATCTTGGGAAAGCTAATGCTTCAGAATTTAGCAGTGAATTTTTCAACTCTTCAAACGCACTTTGGTGTTCCTGTAACCATTTAAATTTTACATCTTTTTTGAGTAATGTGTATAAACACGCCGATTTCGCACTAAAATTAGGAATGAATTTTCTAAACCAGTTCATTAGTCCGAGAAACCGATGTAACTCTTTCGCACTTTTTGGTGTAGGATAATTTCTAATAGCTTTCAGCCGACCAGGCGGTGGCCGAATTCCTTTCCGTGAAATTTCATGACCCAGAAATATGCATTTATTCTGTGCAAATTTACATTTGTTAGGTGATAACTTCAATCCTGCAGCTCGTAGCCTTGAAAATACATCATTAAGATCATCTATATGACGCGAGAATGTTGAGATACTATGACGACATCGTCCATGTAACAAAGTGTAGTCTTAAATGAAAGGCCTTTAAGCACCTTGTCCATTAACAACTGAAAACTATGGAACTTGTTTTCATACCTTGTGGGGTCCTCTGAAATTTATACGTTCCAAAACAAGTGTTAAACGCTGTATACTTGGCTGATCTGGTGCAAGTTTCATTGAAAGAATCCCGAGCTTAGGTCAATTGAAGATATGTAATTTTGCGGACATATCTGCGAATGATTCCGTTAACTCCTGCACATCTGGAATGGCATATCGAAAGTCCTGCGTCTGCGTATTTAAATATCTGAAGTCAATACAAAAGCGGTACATTGACAAACAGTCTTGCTTTGTTCCGTGTTTTGTACCTGAACCGGGCTTATTACGTTTAGCCACTAACACAACTGGGCTTGTTATGGGTATATCCTCTTTCTCAGACACTGGGGTAATAACTCCTTGTTTCAATAATTCGTCAAGTTGATGACGCAAAACTTCCCGTTTTTCTGGTGTTAACTTATATGGTCTCTGATGTTTAGACTTTGCATCAGGCCTTAAATGAATGTGATGTTCAACAAGATTGGTCAGTCCTAACGATGGATTTTCGTCAGTAACAAATACATCTTTGTTTTCAAACAAACAGTTTTCAAGTTTAAACTTTTCATCGTCAGAGAGAGAACCTTTGTCAAATTGAAAATAAGTCATTAATCTAGCTTTCTTTTCTGTTTCCAACTTACAACTATCAGCCTTGTTCTGACCCATACCCTGACCTGAATTCACCTGAACATGGTTACAATAATGAGGTGTAACATATGAATTGTCTGTCGGACAGCCCTGTATACTTGTCTTATCATCAATGACCTGAAAATACCCTAATGGCTTATTTCTGTGAATAACAACAGTTTTATCAGTGGGGTTAAGAATTTTCACAGGTACCATACGATTCTGTGGTATAGTAACCACTGAGCGGGCAACTAATAATTTCTTCCTATTTACATATTTTACATTAGAACAAAGACCATTTAAACCCTCAGTAAAGCGTTTTGGTAATTTACCATAAACAATAGATTCTGAATTTTGAGGTAAATAAATACGTTTCTGAGCATAAATTTTTGAATCAGGAAAATTATAACCATCACTAAAATCTAAAATCAATTTGTTTGATTTTATAAAATGTGTCCCTAGAATCAATGGGTGAGAAGTGTCTTTGAGCACATAAACATCAAATTCTTTTCGGTGTCCTTGGACGAAACATGATATGGAAGATATTCCATCAATATTAACTGACTGGTTGTTTGCTAGCACAATGTTACTACTATCCACCGGTGTCAAACTGCTTTTATTGTGCACTGGTAAGGATTCAAACAATTTCCGTGACATCAAGTTTATGGAACTTCCTGTATCTAATAATGCTGATATTTCCCTGTGATGAAACTGAACTTGTAAATAAAGGAAGTTATTATCATTATGTGGATTAGAATTAGTCAAGTAATCCAAATCACAAGAATCACACATTTCACCATGTTCATGTTTCAAATCTCGAGGATGACTGTATCGTTTTATTGGTGATTTACTGCGTTGCCGCGTTTTACCAAATGACCTCCTGAGCGATCGCGGTCTCCTTCCCTCAGGCGTATGAAGTTTCCCTGTTCCTGGTTTCTGCTGGATCCGTCATATGGATATCTTGTTGCACACTGTCGGGCGTCATGGCCAAACTGGCGACATAACTGACATCGCGAATCTGGATCTGATGTACCCCGAGCACAGCTGCAATATTTCGCAATGTGTCCTGCATATTTTGGAATTATTTCTTGGTTTGTTTGTGTTGATATTCGTAAGAGAGTCTAATCTTCTCGTTAGCTCTTCAATTTTGCTTTCAAAACTTGAAAAATTAGCTGCTGCTACAGTTGGTTGTGTAGATAATAATGATTGTCTGTGCCCATAGGCTTCTTCCATTTTGGCTGCTTCCAAAGTGGAGTCGAGATTTCGTGGTGATCCTGCACGAGTGAAAAATGCAAGTTTCTCTGGTAATCCGTTTATAAAGACCAACATCATTTCTGCATCGCTTTTAGACAGGTTTTTACCACATTCGCGAATAAGTCCGAAATATTCTTCAAGTGACTGATTGGCTTGTAACTGCAATGACTGAAATCTTTCAGTTTCAAAGATAAGTGCACTGGCATTGACATCACAGTATTTGGTTTTAAATTGTTCTTGAATATCGTCCCAGTCATCGGTTTCGAGGTTGTCAAACCAAATTTTTGCTGGACCGTGCAGGTGTAATTGAAACGCAGCGAGTTGCATTCTGTCGTTCCTGCCAATTTTCATAAGTGTCGTGTATGCATTAAAATCCGACAGAAATCGTTGTCCATTTTCATGTGAAAGTCCAGAAAATTTTGGCACCGATATTTTCTGATGATCCATGGTTGTACACGATTGGAACTTATTAAATGAAGCTCCCTCGTAAGTCCAATTTTTTCTTTTAAAGTTTTAAGTCTACCTCTCAGATCCAAAAGCAAAGATTCTATGTCCAAATTTTAGAATATAAGTCCAAATTTTAGATTCTCCAACATGTAATAGATACGTTGTTTTGTTGTTGGGAAATAGCGAAAAGTCAGTTTATGTTTTTTTATGTTTATTAAAATAATATATCCAGAATAAAATTTAAGATGTTGTCAGGTCTAAAGATTCTAGCAAACTGATACAGAAATACAGAGGTACAGAAATATAATTGTTTAAGCAATTACAAAGGCAGCATTCAATGACATATCAAAGAAACAAACATATTGAATCAAAAGATTTTACAGTAAGGTGTTAATGATACATGTCAATCAACATGGAAAATAAGAGACTTTGAAGAACTAATTATAAACTGAATGGAGAGATTTGGTAACAAGGTTCTAATGACAAATGTCAATCACTTTGGCCTTCCTTAACTCTTTGAAGTTTGAGACCACCCAAAATTCTAGAAAATATACAAAATGTACATGTAAAAAATATAGATGTGAATATCACATATATAACAGGAGTCTTTTATTGTTTTGCATGTTTGCGTTATATTCTGTTGATTTAATTATTTTCACCATAATCAATCTAATTGAAATTCAAACAAATGGCACAGACTTTAAGACAAATTCTGGTTTTACAGAAAGATATATTTACATTGTTCCCTTTATTTTACCTACAGCTGAAGGTTATATTAATTTATAACGTTTCTTGTCAATATTGCGGCTGTGTAAACAGAGATTCACACGTGTTTTCAATGCCTGACTACTGCAGTTCTCGCTTCCAAATTGTTTTTCAACTACGTAATGCTTTGTAATTGCCACTTTCATGTTATTCTTCAACTTATGAAGATCGAAGGCAGTAGACCGTAGGATTCTTATGTTACTAAGCAGAATAACCAATCATTGTCACCTAGACCTTTGGAATAAAATGTTTTGTGGTCATTTACGGAATACATGCAAATGACATGAATAAAATAATAGGGCGAGGCGTTTTTTTTTTTTTTTTTGATCGAGTGAAATAAACTAAAGGCGAAATGACACATACCTGACGATCTTTTTGTTACATGTTACCTTCTTTTCTAATTGATTCTTTCTGTACCTATCATAGACCAAGTCAGGTGTAATACCAAAATTTTGTAATGGCTCAATTCCAATTCTACGGCAGATATGTGAGTAAGATTGTACATAGAAGATGGACCACCGTGACATTACTGAAATACTTCTGAAAACCGGCAATTTATTTTAAAAAAATAAATAAAAACGTAAAAGAGAAATATTTCGGATACCTAAATATTTCGTCTGAGGTACATCTTGTAAGAAAACAGTGAAAAATATATTTTTTTCAATATATAATATGTTTATAGAAGATAATAGCTATTTTTACTTACCTTTACAATTTGCATTTTAGTCTATAATAGCCGTTTTATTTTTTGAATCATACATTTTGCAAAAATGTAAGCAGAGTAATACACATGCACATATAGTATATTATTGTGACCTTCATGACCTTCATTCTTACTGGAATGTGCGTGTAAAACCCTATTATACCGACGGTCGATCAATCATGGAACATAACTAATGTTGCCTTTTTCTGTACTATCTATACTGTAAAAGTATCTGTTTTCAGAAATGTTGAATGGATTATCTGTTCCCGAAAGACCATTAATGCAAGTAAATAAACTGCTTAGAAAACATTTATCTTGAGAACACTTGACAGTTGTTACAAGCAATTGGAAAAGAACAAAAATGAACTGATATCAAGAGGCGGAATGTCATTACAGTATATCGCAGACATGGTGTTCTAGTAGCATAGATTTAATTTATCAGACAGTCCCTTGCGGTTCCTTCAAATGTAGTCAATCGTCTTGTATAGGAAAGGATATTTCATGTAGGATATAAACTTTGATGATGCTATTCAGGCTCTGAGGGCGATTTTCAGTAACTCATTACAATTCCAAGTTTGTGTTGGAATTGATGGAATTTTAGTATTTTCGTGTTATTCCTTTTTTCACTCATTTTGTCATCCCGCGCGGGCGTTCATGGGTGTGTGTGTGTGTGTGTGTTCTGCGGTGTGGTAAAGCTGCTCTTCTGGAACGTGGCTATCCCCATTAGACAATTTTCCTTGTTTAAGTCAGCTAAGAATTCATAATTTTGTCATATCTTCTTTTATGTCATTGACTGACTACATGGCTACGAATTTTGTTTTAAAATGTCATTATGTATTTTTCAAAAGATGAATTGACTTTGCTGATCTACGGACCTCAAACATGGTCGGTCGACATGATATTTTTTTCAGAATTTAATTCGCTTTCTTTAGATTATACTTCTCTTCTTGTAATGAAAGAGCATATTATTTTATTGTTTTATTTGCATAATTGTTCTCTTAGCAATAACATAAAGAGACAACGTTTAGCAATGCGTCTGAAATCGGATGATGCCATTTCTGTATAGACAGTATGTTCGTATTCCATAACTGAATTCGCAAAGTTAAGGATAACAACATAAAACATGATATCAAACCAATTCATTAGAGAGTTATACAAAACTTCTGCTGGTCAAACGATACAAATGCTCTAGCTAATATTACCCTCTGTCATGTGACAACTCAGACTGAGTGTACTGGATAAGATTTCCTTTGAAATACCATGAGACCTAGCCTTACTCATTTGGCTTATCGGGATGACTTATTTTATGATCTGATATTTTATAGTTGTCATCCCTCTAAGCCTTACCCGTATCTGCATTTTACTGTTAGGAAAACGAAAACTTTAGAAAATCCAAAAAAAAAAAGTCATAATATACTTGTCAGACCTACTTGCTTTAATAAATTAAACGTTAACATTCATGTAGAAACTTCATATGGGTTGAATTCAATCCATAATTTTAAATAAGAGACTTAAATCTAAATATGATGTGACAGGTGCGAGGAAATATCTACCCTGACACCGGTTTCAATAACAGCAGACTGCCGATATGACACTAAAACCCAAAGTATACATTCATAAATTGTCAGCGAGGCAAGCTTATGCTTTAATGTCAACATAAATTCATTATCAGAGATGTAATAATTACAAACACACGGTATATGTACCAGAAAACGTTCCCAATGGATTTTAATTGGGGATTTCCTAACAGAAATATGCAGAATAAGTTTGGACGGGCCAGAGACAGCGACAGTCAAAAGTTATCACGCTGTCCCGAAACGTCCTATTATTTGGACTAAATGTTTGTTTTGGGTTTAACGCCGTTTATCAACAGTATTTCAGTCATGTAACGGCGGGCAGTTAACCTAACCAGTGTTCCTGGATTCTGTACCAGTACAAACCTGTTCTCCGCACAATGTCTTTTATCAAATCGTCACGGAGAACATACGCCCCGTCCGGGATCGAACTCGCGACCCCGTGATCCGTAGACCAACGCTCTCCCTACTGAGCTAAGCGGGCGGGCTCTTGGACTAAATGAGATCATACATGATGAATGAGTAATGTTTTAAGTGCAATTTAGAATCACCGATTGTACGTGTGAATTGAAATGTGATATACCTCTAATATTTCGCAATATGCCTTCAAAAATGAACTTGAAATGGACTCTGTATTGTTTTTATATTGAATTTATCATACATATACATAAAATTGACTCCAGTATAAAAAAGACAAGAAAAAAAGGCATACAAAACTGCTACTGATGAAATGTGCAATATCTAACAAATTGTTATACTATCGCACCATGTGACTAAACAGATTCATTTGATATGTGTTATAAAACAAGAACTGTATGTTTTGTGAGGAAAGAAGTTGAGATTACTTTGTGAAATCTAAAAATTGTAAAATGATGTTTCTGGTTTCAGTTAATATCAAATATGGTAAGAAGGGAAAGTAGAATATAATATTTTTCCTTTCATTGATAACAATGGATCCTTTACTTATGAAATGAAAAAATGCATTTTAAGCAGAGAAAGGCAGTTGTATAATGCACGGAAGTTTTGGCTAATCAAACTTTAGAAAGTAAAATATATTACACTAACATCACAAAAACCGATATATATGTTACAGCGTCTTACACGCAGTGTTAAAAACTTGACATTAGTAATAGTAGACATTTCTCCTTTACACCGAAACCGAACACTGGACTTGCATAATTGATAGGAAGATGTTAATGATTTAAACACGTTGAACAGTTTTCATATACCCTTACACATTTTGGATAAAAATACACGTAGTAAGGGGCTGCATATTAATAGTTCTAACACGAATATAAATAATTATTCTTCGTTCAAATGGAAACACTTTGTAATGTTTTTATGTTAATGCAAATGTATTACTTCCTATTCACATCTGAAGTATATCAGGATATTAAATGGTTTACAGACCAAGTTAAAGTATCCTGGGTAAACGTATTACTTCCAGTTGTTTCTTAGTAGAGAACAATAAACCTAACAAAATTTAAACTCGTCCTGCAAATGTTGGATTACCAGCTTCGATGCAAAATAGTATTGTAATTGGTGATTATTCAATATAGCCCAAGACAACTTACCAATAACCTTAATTTGAGTAGACTGTTGTAGATGCTTGTCTAATGGTTTATCGGACGTCTAGCCGGCTGGAACGCTCCACAGGAAATCACCCTTTTCGGCTTCCGGTAGGGCTATCCTCACGTATGTCGGACCAGACCGGACAGGCACTACACTCCTCCCCGTCCTATAGAAGGAGGTAGTCTTAGACCATGGGAGTTAGCCATGGTCTCTTACTCTCAATAATGAGAGATTCCTGGGTAAAACCAGTACTAGTATTGCGGCTTTTCAGTCACAATACCACAACTACCGGTGACTATGGACATTTCATCCACAGTACACCGGTTTGAGCCCCTATGGCTTAACCGGACTCATCACCGTACATTGAGACTGGAGGGAGCTTCTCAATGTACAGTCTTTTTGCGTTAGTACTTGCCAACTTGAGGAGGTCACCCCAAGATTGGCCTCTGGCCTC